>NC_064920.1:244613089-245863089 GCF_023897955.1 Schistocerca gregaria
AGCAGGCGAGTGCCTTGTTAGTTGGTCTGTTCCTGCCACTCTGAGAACTTAGTGCGGGTCGCGACGCATTCCACTCGTCGGTTCCGGGAAGGCGGCTGTTTGCTCGCCCCCAGAGAAGACGCGCGCCGTGAAATTGGAGGCCCTCGTGGACAAAAGGCCGCGCCAGATAAGCGCCGCACGTGTCCATCCATCAGACGCGCCCGCCTGCCAATCAGGTGTCAGCCGCTGTCTTTGTGGCGGGCGCTCCTCATCCATCTCTTGTCGCCGCTCCGAATTAACACGGCTCCAGCTGCCGCCAAAAACCCCGGGCCTCGCGACGACCCCGCTCCAGGCGTTCGAAACACCGGCGATACGCGACAACTGCTCAGTATAGGGCCAATGTCAAAAGCTACCGGCAGACTCCGGTGGACCCTGGTCGAGGATTACTCTGTTACGTGAAATTATCGCTACACTGGACGAGAAAGAAGAAATAATCACCATGTGTGACAGATCACATCTCTATCAACGTGAAATGGATAAGGCCCTTAAGGTATCATTCACTTTCATCGTTCGCGATACAATACAAGAACGTAGCAACCATCTAAAATGCAATCTGACACTTGGTATACTCTTGCCATTGTAGTGAAAATAGAATTCAGACCTTAATTACAGTAAACCCTGTACACAGTGCTCTCAGGGCGAAGTTCTTAATTTTTCCTCGTCATCTCTCGATTACTGTGTATACGTCGCACAGAATGGAGACGAAGAGGCAGCTTTTCGCAGTAGCTAGCGCGTCTGATTCACAGCTACGTTATCTATAATTAAATATAAATAGAGTAGAGAGCCTGCAAATGTTGCCTGCTATCTGGTTGTCATTACATCAGTAGCTACACAAACCGTTTACATTGTCAGCACTTTGAATCAGTACTACACCTTATAGGACCAGTAAAGGTACTGGCGGATTCCTATGAACGCTGGCCGAGCATTACTGTTATGTGAAGTTATTGCTGGACCGGACGAAAAAGAAGAGATAATCGCAATGTGTGGCAGACTTCGTCGCGTCTCTATCAACTTAAAATGGTGAAGACGCTTAAGCTATTACAAACTCAGCATAAATCGTCCGCAATGCGATATAAAGGAGTAGCAACCATCTAAAATAAAATTTGATACACTGTTTATTTTTGTCATTATACCGACGACAGAAATTAATCCTATATTATAGTAAACTCTGTACGCAGTGGCGGTAGGAGGAAGCTCTTAATTTTCCTTCTATGTCACCTCTCAAGCACATATGTCGCACTTAGTAGAAACGAATGAGGCGTCGTATCGTAGCCGTAAGCGCGTCTGTGATTTACCACTACCCATCCAAAATTTGAAAGAAATTATGTAGAAAGACTATAAATGCTGCCTTTACTAATCTGTGTGGCTGTCATTACAGCAGTAGCTACAGAAACTGTTTCACTTTGTCAGTACTCTGAACCGGTACAACGAAACTCAGGAAACTATTGTAGAGTGCTGAAGGAATCTCCAGAAAGGCATTGTGAGCAAATTTTAGGTTTTAGTGTCGTGTAAGAACAAAAAAAAAAGTGATGCCTTGTTCAGCTACGCAGAAAGCGGTGCCTAATGGGAAATCCCAACTGTAATGCGAAAGAAGCGTGCACGTGCGAAAGAGAGAAGTTGTCTTCCGTATTCGCGTACAGCTGGAATGTGTTTAGGCGCCAATATACGGTAAATTTGTGCGTTATGTGAAATAGAATTTAGAGAAATGTTTGTAAAGACTGTTTGTCACACTGAGATTATTTGCTCTGACATAGCACTAACAGAGACTTGACAGGAATTATATCTCTAACACGCTACATTGACTACATACGATTGTTCAAGAGAAGCAATCTGATTCTAGCCTGCCCACATAAGTCACAATTGACTGCTCTATGACGTCGATCACGCCTAATAAATATCGCCAAGACTGGAGACAAAAGCTTTGAAACGAATATCTCAGTCTCTTCGCGCCACTTAAGGAAACATAATCTTTTCACAAATCCATTATAAAGTACAAGTATCGTAAGCTGGGTGGAGACGAAAGAAATTGTTTTGTACAGTCACTAGCTTCCTGTGTAAATTTCTGAAAAAAGTACTGTGGAATTCTGATGCTCTTGCAAGGATCTAGCAGCGGTAGAGTGGCAGGTTTTGCGCTTAGTTTCGTAAGGGCGCAAATGCCATTTTAAGCTCATTAGTAGCATAGTTTAGTAATACTATTTTATTGGTAACATTGGAGGTACATAATGCACAATAACGACGTTAATTTTGTAACATTTCTGTCCTGTCCCAGAATCGTCAGGAGAACATGATAACAAGTAATGACGTAAATGCTACTGTCAACACTACTTGATACGCTCTTCAGTGAACTGTTCGATTAGTGCGTATACACAATACTCTATGCATCACGTCGCTGATGAAATTTTCAATATTTCGATGTTCGAAGAAGTATTCTCCCATTACAATGCAAATCATAGCCAACTCCTTGTGGAGAACGCGTGTTCTTCCAAAAAATGCAATTTACTGGTAGCAATTGGGGGGCTATTTCTTTCCACACTACCTGACAGAGCATTATTAGACGACAGACAGCCTCGCTGGATCGTATAAGGAACTTTTTCTGATTAAAATACGTCAAACATTTACAAAGGAGGTAAATTTAGCGACTTACTGTTTTAAAGCAGAAACGTTTCTTGGCAATACCAATTGTGGAGTCCTAGAAGCATGCAAAATGTATTCTTAATCTTCTTATAACTGCAATTCTTTCTGTTTTCTCGAATGCTATTTGACTTTTCCATAATTCTTAACACTAAAAATAACATATCTGACAATATGCGTCGTGATGAGAAGTACTGTACAATCAATTTCACACAATGTCGTACTTTTTTAAAAGAGATAAGTTAATGAAATAATGTTTGTCATTCAAACTAATGTGAATAAAAATTTAAAACCTGATATTTATATGGCATGTTACATTTTAATATTTTAACTTATATTACATTACCTTTATATTTTAACTTTGTTGCTTTTCAACTTCGTCATAATTAACAATATCTTACATCTGTAGCAACTAATTTTGTGGACAGCTGCATCTATTACATTTTTTAAAGGTAATTAATCGCCAAAATGTGCGTCAGTAAAACAATGCATTACGTACATGTCTATACCGAAGTGTCCTTTTTTTTAGGCTTTCACAAAGTAGTTAACAAGGATTTTTTCTAGTTTACTGCTAACATAGAATCACATGGCGAGTAGGTGGTTTACGAAAGCGCGATGATAGTACGTAGTAGTACTCTTGCAATCAGTAATATTAAGCAAACGAAGTTGCTCCTATTGTTGCACTGTAGGCATATTGTTAGTAGAAATATCACTATGAAACACCACCTGACCGACAGACTTTTGCAGATAACTTCTCGGATTATAATTACTTACAATTTTTTCGTAGCTCACAAAAAGATGCTAGCAAGTAAAAATTATCTGTAAGTTTTTTTTCTAAAATGTACTTAACGTATCATCGGTCGTCCACAGAACAAAAAAATAATAATTATTTCATGAAGGCTATTACGATTATGCCGCTTGATTCCATGCATTTAAAATTTATCGTTTAGGGCTTTAGGCTGTAAAATTTCCGCCAAATACGTATCTCATTTACAAAGCGTCGTAGTTATGTACCTTCGAAGCTTATCTTTTCCGATCATTATTACATTATTATATTAGAAAATGGGAAAAGAACCGTGAGCCACTAGGTAGCTTGCTACTTTGGTCCTTTTGGATTGGTGTACCCTTGCTTTCTTTTGAGCTGTGAATCAGCTCTCTCGGCAGTTACAGCAAAATACATAGTTTAGTGTAAAACTGAAGCCGCGGTAACATTTCGACGAATAACACAGTATTACGTTAATAGGTCTGACAAGAAAACTTGTCATTGAAGTATTAAGCGCAAAGCAGAGGAAAAGAATCTGCGGAAATATTATAGTCTCGAAATGAAAGAGACATACGCGTCAAGAAACTGTAGTGTCACGCACAATTTTTGTAGTCCCTTCCTAGCATGTGCAGTTGATCTAGTTCGCAAAATTGCTTGCTTCTCCGTTTTCCCAACTTTTCTTTCATGTCTAGTTCACCTAGATCAGGGGTGTCCAACCCGCGGCCCGTGGACCGCATGCGGCCCAAGAAGTGAGCATCTCTCACACGATCCTTCAGGGGAAAAAAAATTCCATGAAATTCCGTTACTCTAAAGTTATCACGAATTAAATAATTTCAGTCTAAAACTCCAGCCTCACGGTGCTATTCTCTCATTAGTCGACACTTTTTCTTTTCCTCTGTGTCAGCGGTTATTGTAAGAGTTAAGTATATTATGGGTGACAAAAAAATACTCGTCACCCAGATAAGCTAAAGAGTTGGACACCCCTGATTTACATGGTAAAATTGTATATTTTTCCTCTGCCAGTTAACACTTAGGGCATGAAGCACTGCCACGCTCAGATAAAAGAACTTGATACTGGACGAGGAATCTTCGAGTGATGCGCAGCCCAGCAGCAAAAATGCTGGCGTAGCGATGCAGGCGAGACGCAAGGAGTTTGCGTAGAGGCGGAGAGCCGGGCAGTCAGATAAGGCCCGTAGGCTTTCCGAAATCTGTGCGGGGGAAGCGAGCAATGCGACACGCAGGTGCGTGGCGGTGCAGCGGCGGCTGTGTTACATGGAGCGGCGGCAGGAATGCCGGCGAGGTGGTGTGGAGGCGGAGGCGCCACGCCAAGTGAAATGGACCGCGGCGCCGCATGTTTTCGGCACGGCCAGTAGCACGGGCCAAGCCCGCCCCCGCTCGTGTTGGCCACCGACTTAGGAAAAGGGAGCGCCGTCCTAGGACAAACGGCGACCACGGTAAAACACGACTGTTCTTGCCTTCTCCTCTTTGCTTTCTTCCATGCGCGCACTCTGGATCATTTGTTGTCATTCTCTTTCTCACCCTCTGATTTCAATCTCCACTCTCAGTACATTTTGAGATACGAAGATAATAAAATAGAAATCGTTGGGAAAAATCGTGAACGTATGGAAAATACGTAGGTAGAACAGCTGTTCTCCTCTTCATCTTATGGCTTGTCAGTGTCTCATTTACAATATAATTATAGAGATACGGTTCTATCTTGAGCCGTCGCAAGTGAATACCCGATAAACAGTGACAGTGCGGGTTTGAAAGCACGTTTTACATACCCTATAGTGGATGAAATTGCAGAGTCCACAAAATATGACATATTAGAACAAAATATCAACTGTACTGCAAATTCGTTCTGTGAATAACTTTCCATTGATTCTCCAAAATAATATTAAAACGTCCTTTTTTTTAAAAAAAAGTATGAAAATTCAAGGCCTCGTTTGTTCTGTGCATGTTCCTTTTTAGGCAACACAACCTGTTTCAGACCATTACAGGTGCATCTTCAGGTTATAATCTGTATTGAATATAAAAAGTGCTTTTATAAATTTGCTGGTATATAAAAGCAAGAAAAAGGAACAGGTTTTTACTGACAACATTTCACTTCATAAGGCTAGAGAGATTATGTGATGTCCCAAAGTTAAACTTGTATATCGGTTAATTGCCAAACCTAAAAAGGCTAATCATCGAATGGCTAAGCTTGGAATTTGCACTATTCTAAGACGAACGTCGAAAGTGTCAATAAAATACCTGTCGAACGAGAGAAAAGCACTGCAAATAAGAGCATAGAAGGCGAAAACAGTGGCACTGGAGACTCATACTCCAATAAAAATGCATAAGGAACGTGAGCAAATCACTGAATATTAAAACGTACAAAGCATAAACAGTGGTAATGGACGCCATGTAGTGAAAAATGTCACTCACTCAAGACTGTGTTGTGACAGACTCAAGGAGTAAAATGTTGACTCCTTATTAAATGTAGAGCTAAAATGCGGTCCGCGACAGAAGAGGAGTGCAGTTAGAACACACAAGATCTCCTCCGCGTGCATAAAACTACAGTTCTTGTAAATCACCTACAGACAAACATGAACCGATTTTCTTTTTAAATAGGGAAAAATGGGGCAGCAAGTGCAATCTTGTTAACCGGGAAGAAATGTTAAGAAAAAGCTTTTTGGTCACTTACCAATAAAACTGTGCTAAAACATTGCTAAAGGAAGTTTGGAGTGGTCATTCGGTGGTAGGTTCTTGCACCAGGCTATTGGGAGTCCCTCTTGTGTATCCATTACAGTGGGCTGTTGTGACAGCCATACAGCAGAAGAGATCGCTGAGATGTACTAAGACGTGCAGAACGCGGTCTGACCACGAGTTTTAGAAAGGATTATTTTGGAGATTTCTTTACAGTAACAATGTATAATCTAACCTGTGGTTGCCGTAATTACAAAATAGTCTGTATTACGGATGTCAGACAGCCGCATAAACATTATTATGTTATTTTAAGAAGACAAAAGAACCCACTGACGATTGAGAAACTTCATTGAAGCACGTTGGTTGTTAAACAGGAAGAATTTGTGTTTGCTCAAGTTGTGGTCTTCAGTCGGAAGACTGGTTTCATGCAACACGCCACGCTACCCTATTCCGTGCAAGCCTCTCCATCTCTGCATAACTACCGCAACCTACAACCATTTGGACCTGCTTAGTGAAGTATGGCGGTTGTCTCCCTCTACAATGTTTACCCCTCCACAAAGGAATTAACTATTCATTTTTGTTTCAAAATCTGTCCCATCGCCGAAACCTTCTTTTCAGAATGTCAAGTTAAATAACTTTCGACTGTTGTCGGCAGGTGATTTTGAAGTGATCGTGGTCTCAAAAATCTACGGAAGCGGTCTTGGAAAGCGGGCCCCTACTTTGACTGGGCCAAAGGTGTGAATCTTTTTACACGTCTGTCATGGGGCCTGAAGATGGGCTAATGTATCGCCGGAACTGGTCTTCCAATAAAATAACAATTTCGAAATTTAGACGACGGCAAAATGTTCGATTTGACATCCTGTACTGAATAGTCGCGGTCCCACAACCATCTGTGGAGCGTTGGGCAGAAAGATCCCTCTTTTTTTAGTCAAGCTGCGCAATTAATTTCTGTTCTCACATGTAATCTTCAGCATCCCATCTAACTGTAGCACCACACCTCAAAAGCTTCTATTCTCGTCTTATGTGAGTTGTTATCGTTCCAGTTTCACTTCCATACAAGGCTTCTACCATTGATATTATAAATTTCTCTCGTTTAGAAACGCCTTTCTTGCCATTGATAGTTGGCATTTGATATCCGCTATAGTTGGGCTATCGTCAGTTTTCTTCTGTCCAGGTACCAATCCTCATCAATTACTTTTAGCGTTTCAATTTCGTAACCTAATTCTGCCACTACCATCTTATTACACTTGTCTACATTCCATTACCCTCGATTCGCTTTTACTGGCGTACATCTTATAACTTTTTTTTTTTAAAAGTTGCTAACCGTCTCCTTCAACTGATCTTCCACATCCTTTTGCCTTCCATGACAGAATTACTTTTTATAAAATTTTTCACACCGAATTTTAATTCCTTTTTCAAATTTCTCCTCGGTTTACTTTACTGGTTGCTCACGGCAGATATTAGATAGAGACAGGCTACAGCCCTCTCTCACTCCCTTCTCAGCTACTGTATTCTTTTTTGTACAAGTTGTAAACCATCTTCCACTCCATGTGTTTTATCCCTGTCACATCCAGAAAATTGTATTCCAGTCAATATTGTCAAAAGATTTTTCTAAATTTGCAGGTGCTATAAACGTAGATTTTCCTTTCTTCAGTCGATCTTCTAAGACAACTCGCAGGTGCAGTATTGCCATTCAAGTAATAACATTAAATTGAAGCTAATACCTGTGAAGCTGGAACTTGACAATCCTCAAAATGTTGGTCACAAAATCATCATCGTAGGATTAATAACGCTGTATCTAGTGATTTATCTTTTCTCTTTTCATTAGATTTTTAAGGCAGTTTAATATAAAAGGCAGCTCAACAGCTCCGTATTAGGCAATAAAATTAAATATTTGAGCATAATTCGAAAAGAAATCGAGACCAGTTGTGACTTTTCTCTCCAAATGCTGCTTTCTTGATCATCAGATGACGACAATTAAGAGTAAACTACAGAGTAGACAACAAGTAAATCAGGGCAAAAATGGTGATTTTTAAAACAGCCACCGAAACAATCAGGGAAGGCTCCGATCAGAAGCATTATTTCTCATTACGCCTTATAGAAACAAGAACAACATTAGAAAACTTTGTAAGGTTTAAAATATTACATTTTTGTAGCGATTATTCTGACTTTATGAATTTCGCACTTCCTTGTTACTGCTATGATTAGAATGATTCCGATCCAAATTTTACGTTGTTATTTGGGTATCAGGCTCCATCTGAACGTATTTTACAAAGTACTCCAGCTTTTTTCAAACGTTTACATTTTAATCTACAGCGGATAACACCATCAGTTGATGAGTCTGCCGAATTTTTAAAATAAGTTAACATTTCCAGGGTAAAAGTAAGCACGGTTTTTATCTCATCAAGAATTATACTCAAATTACATCATTCAACAACCTGTTCAATGAATTAGCTAATGTCGAACATTTTCTAAGCCCAAAATATTCAACATTACAAGCTTTTCTCAAAAACTGCTATTTATTATTTTCTTGATTTTGTTTTGAAGCTTTATTGGCGCTGTACAATACAGCGGTTACGTTCGTCTTATTCATTGAGTACCCTCAAACGTACAGTAACTCTTCATTTTAGCGAATACTGCTCGAAGCTATTGTGTACAATCTTCATAATCTTCCCCTTTGTAGGTCGTGTTACATAGTGCTTCGGTAAAGTTTAATAAATATTCCTATTTTATTTTTTCTGTGTATCTCTTCCTCGATTTTCTTTACTTTGCATGTCACCATTATCTTTTACAACTGGTATATTCATTACCTTTATTGATTAGTTTATTTTTGTGGAAATCCTACTATATTCGACCCATTAGTTTTAACTGCAAAGAGTATTTCATATACTGAGATCCACTTGTAATTGTTCATCTTATGTTTCTGGTTTGTAAGTCTGACCAGAATTTCGAACGGCATTTATATTTTGGGTTTCAATTATCGCAGAGTAAGGTCCATTACCACTGTTTGCAAACATGACATGTAATATACCAAATGATGTTTCGTTTAAATATTTCACCACTGTCACTTCGAACATCAGCGTCTTCATTTCCTCTTGGAAGTTCGTCACGTATTTCTGTGATTATTCGAGAGTCAGAATAGGACTGAAATATTTCACTATTATCGTCAGTTACGAGAGAATGGAAATAACATTGTTGGTTCAGAACTTCTAAGGATTTAAGCTTTGGGAGCGCCGTGCGTAGACATAATTTTGTAGAAACCTAACACTTCCAGAGAATTTAATGTTTGGTTAATAAATATATATATATAACAATGAAAACTACAATTCGTTGCTAATGGCCAAGGATTTAGTGACGAAGTTATCAAGATTACAGTGTACAATGAATCTTTGGTAAGCTGTGAAAAAGTCATAATTTAAGACAACTGTGGCAGATATTTCTTTGTACGCTCGTTCAAATACGTTGTGCACCGCCCAGGAGGATTTACACCGCATTCCAAACATGTTGCTCTTTACCAGGAAGCGAAAAATATTGAACATAAGGTGAAAAAAACTGTATCTAGAGATTGCTTTCGAAACCCTCGTGTCAGCTTACAGTCCAGATCTCAGAAAAATGACACACAAATCGTAACAATAAAAAGCAACTTAAATAAATAATCTGAAGACATTTCTGAGATCACAGCCCGCTTAAGTCTAGAGCAGGGGTTCCCAAACTTTTCTATTGACGGAATACTTTGAGAACAGTGATATAATGTGTTGCTCCCTTTTTTTTTTATTTTGAAGGTTAATAAAATTTTAAAAAATAAGAAAAACCCGTTTATACAATGATTACTTCAGTTTATATAATAGCAAATAACACAGAAACTATAATGAAATTTTAAATAATAATTAGTATCAGCCAAATGTCAAAGAAAAGAAACCGCCATGTTATTTATAGTTTTCGAGGAGAATTTATTCACTTCCCGCAGAACTGCAGAACACAGTTTGGGAAACCCTGTTCTAGAGGACAGATCATGTCGTGTTCTTCCGTGGGATACAAAATTTTGAATTTGCCCATTGATAAATATTACTGTTTTGTAGCGAATTGGTACAATACTTTCGATGCGTTGCTAATCGTTATTGATCGGGTAAGAAAGGTAAATTTATTTAAAAAATAGAAGAACATCATAACAAATATATAAATTTGTTAATGTTTGAAGATAAATATTTTGACCTCGTTTTCATTTATCTAGGGTTATACATAACCATTATGTGGGGCACAGTACAAGCGATTCAATGGTTGCAGAAATGTACATTGAAAGCATGGAAGACCCATTTGACGTAAACAAAAATTTACCCTTGCGTATGTACCTCTTACTTTCGAAACTAGTAATAAGCAACGAGATATTAGAGGTTGATACATCACTCTATGTCCGATTTTCTTAGTCGACGACAGCAAGCAGTAATAATTAGCTCAAAACTAGACGCAATTATTTATCCTACTCGAAGAAAGATAGAAAGACAATTTTAAGCCCCGCAAAACGCTACTCTTGTACTTCTTCAGTATAAAACTCTAACGCTCCTTTGTTTTCAGTAATCATTTTCAGCTCATCGTGTATACGTATTTCAATGTATTTTCCATAACGACTTCACTTCCAGTATAATGCTCACAGTACAAAGCTTTCATTATTAAGCTCGAAGACATTGCAAAATTTTACGTTTTCTTATGATGCTACTTCATGTAAATAACGAAGAACATTTTAATAATATTTCTTGTTTAGCTTTTAGTGGTAAGAGAAACGGATTATTGTGGAACTTTACTCCAGAAATTCGAGATTCTGTTTCCTTTCTCAGCGTTCTTCTGTGTGTGTGTGTGTGTGTGTGTGTGTGTGTGTGTGTGTGTGTGTGTGTGTGTGTGTGCGTGTGTGTGTGTGTGTGTGTGTTGTATCATTGTTCCCGAACATAGCTCAACAGCCACCCAGAAACGCGGTTATTTTACGGCAAGTTGCCAGCTTATGAGGTGAATGACGTTAATCGCTATAGAGTGTATTGCAGAATATTTTTCACATAACATTCAGTAAAATCCCGTAGTGCAAACGTGGAGTTTAAAGCTCTGTGTGTTCATACTATTTTAGTTTTTCGTGGTATCCACAAGTAACTTCAGCGAATGACTGAATAGTTTCTCACAACCGCGATTTTCGCTATCATTTTTTAACTGAGCTCACATCCCCTCTCCAAAGATTTTGACTTCGATCCTGATTCCAATAATTCCTATTGTGGTACTGACAAGGTTTTACTAATAGGCTATTGTTAAAATTGAATGTGAGCATAAAAATGACCCCAATTAATACCATTTTCGTCGAACATCGCGAAATAGAATTTATATTTATGTAATGCAGTTTGAGTTTGCTTTAACCGTCTGGCTTGGTCCAGCAGTTTCGTCATTCTTTGGTGTATTATTCTTATGCGACTGGAAGATGTTAGCAAGGCACAAAACGGTCCTAAGAAACATAACATAACATGTACCGTGGCGTAAATTGTACCAGAGAAAGCACATAACTCAGTAGAGAGCTACGGGCGTAGACGAACCGAATAAAGATGGCGGTGGATGTAGATGATGGTGGTGTGGAGCTTACAAAACGACTGCAGTGAATGGGACATCGGACATTACTGGAGTGCTCCGTATATAGACTGGACTGATGACCATCACCTTAGTTCGCAAGTACGACTCTGTGCTGGCTGGAGAAAACGTGTGCAATGCTGTAGAATAACTGGATCTCCCTTGTGCTACATTTTGTTGTTGTTGTGGCTTGTAGTCCAAAGACTGGTTAGACGCCTCCATGCTACTAAATGCTGTTCAAATCTCTTCATCCCCGAATAACTACAGCAACCTACTTCTTTCTGAATCTGCTTACTGTCACCCTTTACAAATTTTACCCCAAACACTTCCCTCCAGTACTAAATTGGTGAGCTGTTGATGACTCAGAATGTGTCCTATCAACCGATACCTTCTTTTAGGCAAGTTGTGCCACTGATTTCTTGTCTCCTCAATTCTACTCAGTACCGTGGTGTCACAAGCTGCGACATAGTATCGAATTGAACAGTGAACGGAATATAGAATAAATTTCCCTTACTTGAAGTCCACGGTCACAAATTTTTTGTCTTCAGACTACCTGTTTCGGTCTGTAATGACCATCTTCAGGCCTGGTATATAAAAAAATGTCCTAATATACTGGAGCCGTAGTGGCATCGTCAAGTGCTCACCATAAAATGAGCGCCAGCATCGTCAAATGCATATAAATAATGGTATATACGACAGTCATCTAATCACCAGCAATCAGTTACGTGGTCTAACTATCTAATCATCAGCATTCTTCTGTAGCACCACTTTTCAAAAGCTTCGATTCTTTTCTTGCCTAAACTCTTTATCGTCCGTGTTTCACTTCCATACATGGCTACACTCCCGACAAATACCTCCAGAAAAGACTACCGAACATTTACATCTTGTAATGTTAGTAATGTTCTCTTCTTCAGAAACGCTTTTCTTGCGATTGCCATTCTATATTTCATATCCTCTCTGTTTCGGCCGTTATTTATTTTGCTTCCTAAATAGCAAACCTACTTTACGTGTCTCGCTTCCTAATCTGATTCCCTCAGCATCACCAGATTTCATTCGACTACATTCCATTATACTTGCTTTTGTTGATTTCATCTTATACCGTCCAATCAAGACACTGCTCATTCAGTTCAACTGCTCTTTCAAGTCTTTTGCTGTCTCTGACAGAATTATAATGTCATCAGCAAACCTCAAGGTTTTTAATTTTCCTCCCAGAACTTCAATTCTTACTCCAATTTTTCTTTCGTTTCCGTGACTGCTTTTTCTTCAATGTACAGATTGAATTACATCAGGGATAGTTACAATCCTGTCTCACTCACTTCTGAAACACTGTTTCCCTTTCATGCCCCTCAACTCTTATAACTGCCATATGGTTTCTGCACAAGTTGTTCAAATGTTCAAATCTGTGTGAAATCATATGGGACTTAACTGCTGCGGTCATCAGTCCCTAAGCTTACACACTACTTAAACTAAATTATCCTGAGGACAAACACACACACACACACCCATGCCCGAGGGAGGACTCGAACCTCCGCCGGGACCAACCGCACAGTCCATGACTGCAGCGCCTTAGTGGACGTTCGGCCGTGCGGTTCTAGGCGCTACAGTCTGGAGCCGAGCGACCGCTACGGTCGCAGGTTCGAATCCTGCCTCGAGCATGGATGTGTGTGATGTCCTTAGGTTAGTTAGGTTTAATTAGTTCTAAGTTATGGGCGACTGATGACCTCAGAAGTTAAGTCGCATAGTGCTCAAAGCCATTTGAACCTTTTTTTTTTTTTTTTTTTGCTGCGCCTTAGACCGCTCGGCTAAACCCGCGCGGCGCAC
This sequence comes from Schistocerca gregaria, assembly GCF_023897955.1. Classification (NCBI taxonomy): domain Eukaryota; kingdom Metazoa; phylum Arthropoda; class Insecta; order Orthoptera; family Acrididae; genus Schistocerca; species Schistocerca gregaria. The sequence goes on from NC_064920.1 coordinate 244,626,630, forward strand.
AAGTTGTAAATAGCCTTTCACTCCCTATATTTCAGCTCTACCACCGTCAGAATTTGAAAGACAGTATTCCAGTCAAAGTCGTCAAAAGCTTTCTCTAATTCTACAAATGCTACAAAAGTAGGTTTACCTTTCCTTAACGTATTTTCTACGAGAAGTCACAGGACCAGTATTGCCTCGCGTGTTCCTACATTTCTCCGGTATCCAAACTGGTGTTCCCCTAAGTCGGCTTCTATCAGTTTGATTTCCTTTATTTCTCGCTCATAGTGGATTTTATGCTACATTGTATGCTATGCAAAATGTATGGGTGCATTTGTAATAGCGAATCAGTAAATGAATAAATCACCTGCGGGAAGAAATAAACAGTGTTATGTATGATATTCGGACGAGTTCTTTGTCAGTACGAATTAGCAAGTGTGAAGAAGTTTCCGTGGGGGGGGGGGGGTGTTGTGGCGGGGTTTCACGCATGCTGTGGGAGCAGAATCATTTCACGGCTATAAAAGTGTTGTCGCAGCGAGTGTATTAGCCCTGTGAAGAAGTGGGTCCCGGCAGCGACAAGCCTCGCGCCTTTTTACAATTTCCCCCCTCCCTGGTGCCAGCCCGTGGCACGGCGTTCCCGCGTAATATATTTTTAAAGACCGGCGCCGGTGGGTGAATGGCGCGCGGCGGCTGTGTACCTGACCAGAAGGGTGCACGCAGCCTGCAGCCCGGATCGCGCCCCCCTTCGGCCCTCACAGGGGCCGACGCGGTGCGGTGCACGCTGCAGCCGGAGCCGTCTGTGCAGGCGCGCGCGCCGCTCTTTGAAAGCCCAAAGTCCTCTCCTCTCCTCGGCGACTCCCTTTCGCCTCCTTTCTTCGCGTGCTCCCCCTCCCACTTTCCAGTCACCGGCCCGTGCCGCCGCCGTCTTCTTCTTCTTCTTCTTCTTCGGCGGCGGCGGCGGCACACTCATTCAACAAGCGTCCGCCACGCTGTGCCTTATCGACCAAAAAGTGTGCGTGGGCAGGCCGGTGGCTACCGAGACCAGAGGACTCCCTCATTGAGATCGCCGCCGAGCCGCGGGGAGGAGGGTGCGAGAATGGGAGAAGAAAATGGTAAGGAAGGGAAGGAGGAGGAAGAGAAAAAAATAGTGGGCGGTGACGTGTGCAGTACCGAGATGGTATCGCGGATCGATCACCTCCGACGTCCCTTTCCTGTCTGTCATACCTGGCGCGCCGCTGTCCTCCAGGCGACATTCCTGCGTCCCGGCACGCCGAGGGCCTCACTTCCAGCCGGCTGGACACGCCGACGTTTCCCTCCGCCTCCTCCCCTTCCGCCTCTCTCTCTGTCCAAAGAGCTCTCACTCTTTTCTCCTTGCCCTCTCCCGCTGCATATTCTCCCCCCGTCTGGAAGCAGGCTGGCTTCACTGAATAAAGACGTCAAAACACAGTGACCCACCAAACGGTGGCGGCGCCCTCCTAGCGCGGGGGCGGAATGCAGAGGACGCCCTGTTTCGTAATTCTGTCGCTGAATGAAACGCTACTTCTTCCTTCAGGGCTACAGACCTTCACAATGCGACAATCGCACCCTCACAAATAAGGACGCTACCGTGCCTGATTCGGAACGATATTTGGTATCGACAGTAATACATAAAACTCTATCCGTACCTCGATAATATCGGAACAAAAGTGTCGATACCGACAGTAATGTAAGGTACTGTTTGCCTTTATACGGCGGCCAGTGTGGCCGAGCGGTTCTAGGCGCTTCAGTCTGGAACCGCGCGACCGCTCCGGTCGCAGGTTCGAATCGTGCCTCGGGCACGGATGTGTGTGATGTCCTTAGGTCAGTTAGGTTTAAGTAGTTCTAAGTTCTAGAGGACTGATGACCTCAGATGTTAAGTCCCATAGTGCTCAGAGCCATTTGAACCATTTTTTGCCTTTTACATATTTCTGAACTTGGTTTAGCGCAAAAGTTGTTATTTAGACTACAAAACGAAATATGAAAATTATGAATCATATTGAGTTTAAAAACAAATCTATATCTACATCCAACCACCGTGAAGTGCACGGGAGAGGGTACGTCGCATTATACCAGTTACTAGGATTTCTTCCTGATCCATTCACGTATGGAACGTTGGAAGAATGACTGTTTGAATGCCCTTCTGCGTGCAGTAAATATTCTAATCTTATCCTCACGACCCCTATGAGAGCGATACGTAGGCGGTTGTGGGATATTGCTTGAGAGACATCATTTAAAGTCAGTTCTTGGAACTTTGTTAATATACTTTCTCGTAATACTTTACTTCTACCTGCAAGAGTCTTCCAGATCAGTTCCTTCAGTACCTCTGTAACACTCTCCAACAGATCAGACAAACCTGGCATTCTGTGTATACGTTCAGTATCTCCTGTTAGCCCTATCTGGTACGGGTCCCACACTCTTGAGCAGTATTTTAGAACCGATCGCACGAGCCATTTGCTGGCAATCTTCTATGTTGGCTGACTGCATTTGCCCAGTACTCAACAATAAACCGAAGTCTGCCACATGCCTTACTCACGATTGAGACTATGTGATCATTCCATTTAATATCCCTACAAAATTTTAAAATCAGGTATTTGTATGAGCTGGCCGGTTCCAACTGCGATTCACTGAAATTATGTTCATAGGATACTACGGTTTTTTTTTCTTTTCCGCAACCGTAAGCATTTAAAAGAGACATATTCCAAACAGGGACTACAAAGCAGGTCATACTTTGAATTTTATGATACACTTATGTACGGTTATTACAATCAAAACTATGTTTGCAATAAAATGTCACGTTTATTTCAATTATTCTTTTCTCTGATAAGCTGCCTAAAAATGTTAACTTTTCTAGGTGTTTGCCAGGAAGCTAAATACTCTGATCAAGGACTGTGTCTTCAAATTGCGAGAAAAGATGTACACTCGACAGTAAAGCTGAACTTGCTATCTTGAGTATATAAATTATTTTGGTTACTCGAACTAGTTTTCTAAGTTAATGGGTGTGTACTTTACATTGTCGGTATTGTTACTGAAGTCTGATACATTCAAAATGAGCTGCTTATGCCATGCAGACTTTACTACTGCTCTTGTGTCCTATATATTACATAGATGCTATATACATTTCAATTATCATCAATATAGTGTCAAGTTACTGTTTCCAGCACACTATTCTGTAACTTCGTTACCGATTCTCTGATATTTCTTGCAAAAGTATGAAATTATCAAAAGCCTTCTATCAGTACTTATATCAACGTTATCAAAGCGTCCCTTCATAGATTAGCCAAGCGGTCTATGGCGCTGCAGTTATGGACTGTGCGGCTGGTCCCGGCGGAGGTTCGAGTCCTCCCCCGGGCAGGAATGTGTGTGTTTGTCCTTAGGATAATTTAGGTTAAGTAGTGTGTAAGCTTACGGACTGATGACCTTAGTAGTTAAGTCCCATAAGAGTTCACACACGTTTGAACATAGGATACATTGGTGTTTTGTCGTCTTTTTCACCATTTTTTACAGATGGGTTGATATTTTCTTGCATCATTCTGTCGTAAAACAATTTCTTATCTAAGAGTGAAACTCACAATGACTATAATTCACGCTGCGTTTTTTTTAATCCACTGCCACTTTTTATTAATTTTGGACCTTTGGATTCCACATAGTAATTAGCGTATTAGCCAGAAATTAGTAATAAAAGCTTACTTCAGTAGCTTAAGACTGTTTTCTTTCGAGCCTAGTTCGAGTACTGTGGTATTTTTGCTGGAGATTTATACTAGTCAGGTGCTTCCACCAGAAGGATCGGAACTTTTTTCCTGCCATACATCTACAAAGAGACTGCGCAAGTCACTCTACAGTGCTTAGCGAATGGTAATTCCTACCATTACTAGCGATTTGTTCTCCTATTTCATTCGTGTGTAGGGCGAGGGAAGAATGACTTACCTGTGCACCCTCTCACTTTATTCTTGTTATTTCTACTCAGGTACTACGTCGATGGCAGTAGGATTGCTGCACGGTCTCTCCGAACACCAGTTTTCCAATTTGGTAAATAGTAAACTGTCACAATACGTTTACATTGACAGTTGCTGAAAATGTCACATCTGCAGTGCCCGTTGGCAAGTTATCTTTTTGTATTTATTTATTATAAAATAAAAAGCTGTCCTACGCGACGATAACGGGAAACATAAAAATGTCTTTTGCATATATCTCTGTCCACAGCTTGGACAAAGAAAGTCTTACAAGCTTGTATGTTACTTTAAAGTCCATATTTTGTTATCTTTTCCGAATTTATTTTGACAAATTTCCACGAAAGGAGAAGTTCGTTCAACATGGTGCCAATGCGTGGGTGCAGTGTGTGCATGCGTTGCGCAATCTTATTCCTGTATGTATATCGTGTTTCGCATGATTATGCAACATGTCCTGGAAAGGAAATTTATGGTCTGGTCCACATGCGAAAACTGTATGGAACCAAGTACACATTTGTCATTATTGTAACTAGAAAACTACTAGTTACTAAACTGGCTTACTCTTTGTTTCCATAGCAACTACGCTCTGTGACAAAAAATCATATGAATGAACGTTTTAATCGTCTGAACTACCAGCAGCTGGAGTGCTGGGTTTCGTACAGTCTGAAAAAGTTATGTTTCGGTTGCCCTTGGCTGCCACTACACTGAAATGTCATCGATCTCGCTGGAAGTCACCTGACAACACGTCTCTTAAAGATAAGTTAAAGAAAAAGACACTCAGATGCACGGCCTTCGCAAAACCCGTCTCTGAAGCAATCGCTCGTAGATTCACGCTTCTGCCTCTTGGAAGGCGCCAACTTTCCTCTTCGAGCGGTAGTGCTAACAGCTGTGAAAATACTACTAATCGTACAACCGATCTGAGGTTGTCACTGAAGGTACAAGCATACCATGCTTTCCCCCACATGTCTTATTCTGCGTCGATAGGAACACGGATCAACACTTAATTAAGTCCGTATTGAGAGTTATGCAGATTTTAGCGATAACGCCGTTTACCTATACGCCGGTGTTCTAAATCAGGCATAGAATCGACTTAGATGTTATTTTCTCCTAAGGTAGATGCTGGAAAGCCAAAGGCGAATACGTGTGCAAGTACAGAAGTCACAGTCTCATGCGTTCTACAAGGGATTTCATGTCGATTAACAGCTTCAGTGATGGGACGGTTCTTAAGCTATTAAGACGTCTATGACATTCTTGAGGATTTTATTATGTAGGAATTGAACAATTACGTCTTAAGTACGTAGCAGTTTCCTGACATTACAGTAATGACGTATATTCTAGGTTTTATCTCCCCCTAACTTGCTTTTTCCGTTCTTTTTTGTGCTGTATGCTAATCACATCAGTGTATAACCTTCTTTCGTCTGATAGAGTGCTGCTAGTTAGTCTTAACTGCCCACGTATGCTGATTACCTGTGCATATCCTCTAATTCAGATGTGCTGCTCCTGTAACTTCCTCACTGTACTTATTCACCAGAGTAGCCATCGTGTTGATATTCTTATTAAACGAAGTTGCCTTCCGACGTTTCTGTTCGTGTTGTATGAAATGCGTAATGTTTCTTCGGAGTATTGGCAAAAACTATTGAAAACGCATCAGGGCTACTCAGATATTCTTTTGGGTTTTGGGCAACGTTTTGAAAAAGTTTGTAACAATTTGTGTGATACCGAGAGTGACCTGAAACTGTGTGGATGTATGGTAAAGTTTTTATTTTGGTTTCTGGCGGCATTCGTATGTTGGAGGATGTGGAGAATTGCACGTAATCAGACTGAAAATCCTTGTACACGCATGCAACCATTATGAATATCAGGGGCAGGCAATGAAAACCTCGTAACTCCACCTGTCTGTGAAAACTCGGAATTACAGTAACTAGTAACTCCATAATCAAGGGAGATTTGAAAGTGCATGGATTTATCTAATCTGTCAATAACTAGGCTTCTACTATACAGTTCCACATGTAGCAACTTTCTGTATCACTTCAAATTATTTTTTAAGAAGCCATTTTTGTTCCCCCTGCAGAATTTAACGAAAAGGAGTCACGAGCTTTTCGTTGCCTACCATCGATATAGTTACTGGAATGAATTTGAAAAAGCTGTGTGGTTGCTTAAAAACAGTCACTGGTTTTCTTTGAATTTTATATTAACTGCAATGACGCGATTCTCGTTTAACCAATCATCTGATGACCTTCTATAAAGAGACAAAAGTAATAGAAGCTATGTCACAAATTTTACAGAAATGCATTTTTTTCATAAAGGTCAGTTCTAAACGAACAATAGTAAAAAAAAAACTTTTGATACAGAAATACACATCATGTTAGATATTAATACATGAGAATTTGAGCTATTCGTCAAATACTGTCATTACTGATATGCAGAATGACAGATGGTACCATTAGTTGCACCGTTCGAGCCTAACTATTGCAGTACCACACACGTAATCTCAGTGCCACCGTATGCTGGGATGAAGGCTCAGTCACATTAGGTGGCATAACTGTGTCGATGCAGGTTTAAACAGTGCCAAACAGTTTCGTGGCCCATGAAAGTATCACATTTAAATTTTTAAGAAACAATTGCGGAAAGTGCGTGTCAGTGTACAAACACTTAAAAACTGCTTGCCCACACACAGGCAATAACCCTAACTTACAAAAATTCAAGTGACATGTTATCATGAAACCAGCATATAAGATTCCGTACAAGGTTTTTTGTTTGTATACATACGTCAAATTATCAAGATATGACCAACTGAAATTTGTCACAATGCAAATTGACTATGTAACCAAAAAAATACATTTCCATTTTTATTAAAAGGAAAAGATCACGGGTTATTGCTCATCCGACATATATACATACAACATTAGATAAAGTTAAAACTTCACAAATGAAACGCCACAATTTCAGTTTCACAACAGAAGAGAGACGCACGTTCCGTCACAGACCCAACCTAGTACAAAATTCAAATGGCTCTAAGCACCATGGGACTTAACTGCTGAGGTCATCAGTCGCCTAGAACTTAGAACTACTTCAACCTAACTAACCTGTGGACATCACACACATCAATGCCCGAGGCAGGATTCGAACCTGCGACCGTAGCGGTCGCACGGTTCCAGTCTGTAGCGCCTAGAACCGCTCGGCCATCTCGGCCGGCCGACCTAGTACATAATAGGTGTGAAATAAGATGAAGTTAAAATTTCACATATAAAATGCTATGAACAGGATAAGCAGGAACGGGATACTATATTATTTCATTTTATTCTGATGCAAGAACAGTTAATCGAAAATCCCAAATTACAGAATTATACCTCTTAAATTTGCTAGCTTTTATTCAGAGCTCTAACCGCAGATCATAAAGTTTCGATCAAACATTCCTTCAAGGGGTTTTTAACGCATGCTTAATTTTCATGGCGATATGAAGTTCACGTGCGATGAAACTGAGTAGCGAACGCAATCAGAGATCTCGTCCAAAATGGTATAAGGTGCCGCGCATAGGGCCTGCACACACCACCTCGGTGATAATATACGGAACTTACTGTGAGAGCAATGTAGACGTAAGGGCCGTTCAGCAAATTTCCTATGTCAAATGGTAATTCGCAGTCGCGCCAGAAAGTCTAGCTGTAACTGACTACCGATAGCATCGCTGGAAATTATTTTAATAGGAACACACGCGCGCCGGTTGTCCCCGCCGTGAGATAGGATCTCGATGGCGAGTGCGTGTGCGATGTAAATTGGCGCGTTCGGCACAATTTGTGTCATCAAAAGGAGCCGGCGGCGAGTGGGGGCGGCGGGCGCCTAATTTTAGCCGCGGAGCGAGGGGCCCCACCCGCAGGTGGGAAGCGAGTCGCGTCGCCCAGCAGAGGACGCGACCTGCCGGCCCGGGCGCTTCACTCGCCTCGATACTTGTTCGCGTCCAGGGGCACAACGTGCCTCCACGTCGACAGTCTTAACCCTTTCGCTGTTGTCGATCCCGCAACGCCGTTCCCCAGGCGCTGTGGACCTGTATACGCGCGCCTCTGGGGTTTCCCTGTACTGCTCTGGACGTCTGTATGCATCCAGAACCTTCGATGTCTCACTGCTGCAGGCGAGTTCCTTCCATATCTCGGCGAATGAGAAAGTTTCGAGTATTTATAGTACAACACATGTATCTCATTATCTTGTATCCCGCCTGCAGGGCGTGCGTGGATCTGCCCCTGCAAACTAAAGGGTTGGCAGAATGAAGAAAGCGAGTAAGAGCAGGAGAGCACAAGCACTTCGGTACTGCGATTACAATATTAGATGTTTACTATAAGCAAAAACAAGTTAAGAAATGGTTACATAACTTTGCGTACATCCCGGCGTGAATAGTACAAAGTCTCAATAGCAAGTCAACACACACTGTAATTTAAACGATGTTCCAGGCCGTCTGCTCTCGATGAAATGGGGTGAATCTACAGTGGTGCTCGCAGAGCTGAGCAGCGCCTGCTAGAGGGCTCTGTCGTAGTGCCAACTTAACCGGCAGCTACGCCGTGCCATCCTAGCTATCGATGCCACACACTGCGTGCTACCATTTGCAAAAAAAAAAAAACCTCGTTTCGATATTTTCAATCGTTTACGAAACGTGACGATTGTTATGACCACATGATTTGCAGTGCGCAAAGAGGTGAATGGACGTGTCGCGAACGACCATCCACCGGATGTAAAATCCAGCAACTCGAGAACGATATGAGGTATCGTTCTGCTTTCAAATTTAAATAAAATTTCGATATCTTATCTACACTTCATTTCCAGAAATCTATGAGCTAAAGTCAACTATACGCATGGTGTACAAAATGCATTTTTACCTCTGGAAGGTATTTAAAATTTCGCGCAACGTTTCGCGTTGGCCGCGCGGTTTGAGGCGCCATGTCACGGACTGCGCGGCCACTCCAGCCGGACGTTCGAGTCTTCTCTCAGTCGTGGGTGTGTGTGTTGATCTTAGCATTAGTTAGTTTAAGTAGTGTGTAAGACCAGGGACCGATGACTCAGCAGTTTGGTCCCATAGGAGTTCACACAAAATGGTTCAAACGGCTCTGAGCACTATGGGACTTCATCTGGGGTCATCAGTCTCCTAGAACTTAGAACTACTTAAACCTAAATAACCTAAGGACATCACACACATCCATGCCCAACCTGTGATAGTAGCGGCCACGCGGTTACAGACTGAAGCGCCTAGAACTACTCAGCCACAATGGTCGGCAGAATCCACAGACATTTGAACATTTGAACAGTAACTATAGCAGATAACGGAAAGAAATTCAGTCACTCATCGAGAGAAGATGTCAGACTGTAAAACGTGCAAAATTAATTTTTTTAGTTGATATCTGTAGTTTCCTTAATAGCGGATGCCAAGTATTTCATATCGCCTGGAGCGCCATCTCTTAGCACAGGCACCAATAAATTGTGAGTAGGACAGCCACAACAAAGTCCACGCTCAACACCGAGCGCAGAGAGCACATCCGTAGCAGCGACAGGGTTATTGCGTCTCCAGTGTCACATCCTGGGTTGCAAATTTCAATAGCATCACCACCACCACCACAACCATCACCATCATTAACTAGGTTACACTGCTGTCTAGAGAAGACACTTCCACTCATTTCTTCAGATATACACATGCTACTTCCAATTCTGTCTTATCCATCATGAACAGTGAACTTGCGACTATGGATATGTCGGATGCTTTGTATTAATAGTGCTAAGTCGCTTCATAATGCTTTTGTTCCTTTCCACTCTCGAAAAGCACGCTCGAAAAAGCAAAACTTAACTCTTTCCGAGCCAGCTCTGATTTCATTCATTTTATTGCGATGATCATTTATCCCTATATGGATGGGCGCCAGCAAAATATTTTCGCGTACGGAGGAGAAAGCAGGTTATTGAAATTTCGTGAAAAGATCTCGCAGCTACGAAAGACGTCTTTGTTTCAATTATAGCCACCCTGCGTCGCATATCATGTCCGTGACCACCCTATTCGCTATTTCTCGATAGTATAAAACGAGCTTCCCTGGTTTGAACTTTCTAGACGTGATCCGTCAATACTAGCTGGTAAGGGTCCCATATCGCACAGCAATAGTCCAGCAGAGGACTCTGCAGACGTTTTGTTTTATAAATAATTTATTGTCCGGCGCAACGACAATAATTTCATAGGAATTTATCTGTTGGGCCGTCATCGACTATCCGCAGTTCATAAAACACTCGCTGTGGTTCAGTCACATTACTGCTGAAACCACTTTGACTATTGACAATAGCGGAAACTGATCCTTTCGTTTGGAATTATTGTGGTCGTGCTACCCGTTAAATCACCACTCACTGTGCGTCTCCAGCTCAACTAAAACGTGGCTTTTCCCCAAACCTTGTTTTATACCAGGCGAACCTATTGGCTGGAATCGTGATGAAAAAAAAAATTAAGTAACAGGGTATCACCCGTTAGTGAATGTTTACACATTAATGTAACTCATCATTTACTTTCGAAATTGTTGTATTTTGTTGCATTTTTTTATCTTTCGTAGTTTAGTTTCATTGTCAGCAGCCAAGACGTCAGGGACCACAATTGGCTGTGACCAGTGCTGACGCCGGGTCACAGCCAGTTGGACTGGCTTGGATTCACATACCTGAATATCTCTGCCTGAAATGGATCACAGCATACTCATCACGACAACGTAGTTGAAACTCGAACTTATCTATTTATCCTGAACATTATCGTACTACTTAAGCCAATTGCATCTTTCCGTACATTTAGGGTAACAATATCAAACTTTTTTTTTCATTTTATCACTCAAGAGACGACGTCGGCGTAACTATGCTGAATATCTTTCGACAGGTGGCCCTGACATGCCAAAGAACTTAATGTCGCTAAGTCTCACATCTCACGATCTTTGCCGCTTAAGTCGATTGTTTGTACAGAAAGGAAATTATATAACGTAAAAGTATTAAGCTTACACCAAAGTCCTTTATTTATTTGCATAAAATGGCACAATATATATAAACTTGAAATATTTTCACCTAGTGCCACGATTCCAGCAGTTCATGGAATAAAACATAGTTTTTGTAAATACCTACCATTTGACGATGTGCTGGAGAGGTAGCTAATGGAAAAGTGAAGGTCTTTTTTTAAAAAAAATTATAAAGTGACTGGTCACAGTGACAGTTGTAACATCCAATGTTTCCTGACGTCATACAACCACTCTAGATCGTTGTCTCGAACTTCTCTTTGAATCTAACAGTGAGCTTCTACACCTACACCCTTACTTCGCAGGCCACTGTGAAATGCATGGCACAAGGTTCTTACGAGGGGACAATACGAACTTCCCGTCATCGATTTGACGCTGTGTACAGGGCACGACTAGGATTTTAATATATGTAAGCAGGAAGAAACAAGTCTCAACTATTTTTGAGAAAATAGAGTTTGAAAACTGTTATCGTGCTTATGCTGTATACTTTGTAGGACCGGTATTATTCGAGGAGTCCGGAGCCGAGACAGTAATCGCTTGGTTTCATACGTGCAAAGTGTGAATATTTAATCATTTACTTACTATTTTCCTAATCTTTGACATGAAAAAAGGAGAGACAGTTTTTTTTTCTCAAGGAGTTTGGAAATGAAAAAGAATACACGAGAACTTTCAATCAAATCCGTATAGTCATTTTATTTATATTATTGTTTCTACCCTTGTGACAAGTACAATGTGTAATCTACGGAGCACTGCGCAAATCAGGATGATACTGATCGCAAAGCACGGAAAACAATCATTATGCGACATACAGCACAAATAATGACGCCCGCTTTTTGCTTGTTCTGGGTTTTTTCAATGAGCCTATTGCAAAACAAATTTGGTTTACATTCATAAGCGGTTCTGTGTCGTTACTCTATTTCGCGGTGTACCACGAAGCATAGTAACGAATGCGATAGCCAATTTCAAGTTTTTCGACGTTTATGTAACCTTCTCCCGTTAGTCAAACAATACTGTAACCTAATCATACATGTTGTCCTTCTTCGAATTCGCTGTCCGTACTCTCTTAATCCTATTTGATATTAATCCCACACAGCAAGCGCAAGTTATTTGCAAACAGTCTCCTTTGTAGAGTGAATGCATTTTCCCACCAGCGAACTGAAACCTGCCACCTGTTTTACCTATGACTGAGTCTATGTTAAGATTCCATTTCATACCAATGAAAATTGCAACCCTAGGTATTTGTGCGAATTGTTGTGATCCTCGGTCGGAAGAATGGTCTGAAGCAGTTTCCCATGTTAGACTATCTTGGGCAAGCCTTTTTATCTCTGCGTAACTGCCGCAATCTACTTCCACTAAAACCTGCTTATTATACTCAAACCTTTGTCACCCTCTTCGATTGTTACCCACAACACATCGTTCCATTACAAGTTTGATAATTTGTTGATGCCTTAGAAAATGTCCTATCAGCCGATCCGCTCTTTTAGTCAGATTGGGTCATGAACTTCTTTCTTCCCCAATTCGATTCAGTACCTCCTCATTTGTGATTCAATATACCCATACAATGTATGAACTGAGTGATTCCAATCGTAACTCATTGATATTGTATAGGACACTACATTTCTGATTTTCGTCCAGTGCACAGTTTTGTGCTTCTGTACGTTTAAAGCAAGTTGCCATGAACCGAGCGATTGCAATTGTAATTCATTGGTATTGTATAGGACACTACATTTCTGATTTTTGTCTAGTGCACAGTTCTATGATTCTGTACGTTTAAAGCAAGTTGCCAATCTTTGCATCTGCGTGAAATCTTATCAATATCTGCCTCTTTATGCTGTTTTTTCAGACCGAAGTTTATTGTATGCATTATATGCAAAAAGTCGAGAGTTACAATTAATATTGTCTGCCAGCTCTACACAGCATGAACAGTACTGTCCCAACAAACTTCTCTGTGGCACTCCTACATCTGTGATGACTCTCCGTGCAGGATAAAATACTGCGTCTTCCCTACCAATCTCGGTCCATTTACCACTATGTCGCTCTGTTACATCTACCGCCCACCTTCATTTGATTTCCACTACGTCCCTAATTATTCCTTCCACTCCAGTTTGTTGATTGCGCCATTTGTCTGTTTCCCTGTCTCAATTAATAATTCTCAACATACATTTCACCATTGCTCACTGAATAATCGCCACCGGCATCAATCAAAATCGGCAATTCAAATTCGTCGTAAGCTTTCCTTTCCGAACAAATCGGAGGCTTCGTTCTGAAAATCATGTTTACTTTACCAAAACCAGTTCCGGTACATAATTATTCACTTGTTTACCTCTTTTCCAGTCCACCGACTCACTGCCTTGGTGTGCCCCGATTAGGAAAGGGTCTCCAGTGCTCTTATAACTTCATTCTTAAATTGTAGTAATATCTTTTCAGCATATTCGCTATGCATTACTTTAATCTCAATGAAATCGGTTTTTCAAGCCAACTTTCAAACTCTCTCCGTCAAGATATTCTAGGTTATGTTAGGTTATTGGAGCTCACTTGGAGGTAAAGAGTACAATGTCATTGGCAAAACGAAAAACGGTTAGAATGTTTCCCATTAACACATATTTCTTCTTAGTTTCCCCAACTTAAACTTCATCTAGAGCTGTTAAGAAAAGTTTTGGTGATACTGCATCTTGTAGCCTGACTTCTCTTTCAGTTCTGAATTTCGCATTATCCAGATGAAGTGTAGTGGAAGCTGTAACATTGATGTAAACATGCTCTAATATACAAACATAAGTTGAATGAATACCTCGTTTCTAAAATGTTGCTGGTACAGATTTTGACGAAAGAGGCTCAAAAACTTACTAATCGTAAGTAGTAATTAGTAACTGCTCCTTTCTGTAATTTTTTTCCCACTTACAAATCGCCTATTGTGCTTTACCCACTTCTAATGCCAGCTTACTCCTTTATCTGATTAAAATCCAATGTTTTTTTTTCTATTTTTGGCCCTTATGTCCACGGCTGAATTCAATAAAGTGTGTTGCGGAGGGCCTTTGTTTTATTTCGTTTTAAGGACTGCTCCCATCCTATTCACGGATGCAGCATGCAAGGAAACATTGTTAATATGCGTACGTGTAAGTGTAATTAGTCTAACCTTATCTTCATGTTGCTACAGGTGTTATTGTGTCCGGCTTCTCTTCCATATCAAAACTGGCTCTGGAAACATTTCCTTGTAAGTTATTGCAAGCTAATGTCTACCTTTAATCATTTCTGCGATAATCTCCCAGACTAGAACAACTCTGTGTAAATCTGTGCCGGTGTTGACAGTTCCTACCCACCACCTTCTACAGATTACAAAAGTAGACCTTCTACTTCGTACAAGTTAGTTAGGAGAATTTTTTTCAGTTTATTTTCAAATTTAACATTGCTATTTGCTTAACGTTTTTTGTCCCTGGGTAAGTGATAAAAAATTTTGATGGCAGTGTCGTGCACGCCTTTTGGATGCCGAAGCATATGTCCCACCAATCTAATCCACCTCCTGACAAAAGCCTTCAATAGATTTCTTCACTAACCAGTTGTTTCTTCTGCTTTTTTCGTTTAATACTTTATCTGCCATTCTTCTAACACGTCATATGTCAAATGCTTTCAGCTTATTGTTCTCCAAATTTCCTGTGGTACTGGTATCACTTACATACAGTACTGTGCTCCAGATGTACAGTTTCAGCAGCTTCTTCCTCATTTCCATATCAAAACCTGGTACCAGTAGCTCCCTTAAATTATGAAAATTTTCGTCGACTGTATCAGTCGGCGTCTGATATCTGCCTTATTTCCGCCAATCTGTGTATTTTTACTCACCAGACAGGAAGATTACTCCACTACTTCTACTGTTTCTTCCCCAATTTTGATGGTAAACAAGTCATTCCTGTACTCTTCATTACCTTCGTCTTTGCTTTGTTTATCCGTAAACGTGTGCTGTCAAATCTTTTTTAAAGGTCAAAAGCATTCTTAGATCCGGTCAGAAGGGCAATGTCAATTTTACCTTAGCGTTGCAGATGTGCTCCTCACATATGTTTTCGACTTCTGAAATGTTGGCTTTCTTCATTGCTTCTTCGACATAAAATTGAACAACATTGGTTATTTATTTACCGTTCGACGATGCACAAAATTTACTGACAAATTTATACAGTCAAATGCTTTCAGAATCGTACATCTCCAAACCAAGTTCTCTGATCCATTCAATGGCTTCATCCAATGGGTGGTGATTGCCCATTATCGTTCTATTTACGCTGGAAAATGACAGTCATCAACGAAGTGATGGACGGGCTGTAAGAAGGCACCACACTCACAGTTGAAGAGCCATTCCATTCTTACTTGTGCATTAGATAACCACATCTGCCTTGTTTGAATACAGTTCATGATCCTCCACTGACGCCTGGGGCGATCAAGTCCATATCATGGAAGAGTTCTGAACTAGATGTTCGTTGATTTCTGATGACTGCTCGCACCGGATTTTCCATGAATGTTTGGTACTGGAAGAGAGGACACAACAAGATAGTTTACTGTGAGCCACGACTATTTCCGTTATTTCAAGCTTTCGTGTTCTGCTTACGCAATATCTTGATGAATGAATGGCTGAGCATTCTTCAGAATTTTCGAGACATACAGGAGAGCTCTGATCTTCTTGGAACAGGAGTTGGGGATATTGCTGAAAACAGAAATCCGCAGGGCATCTATACCCCAAATACATCATTCTCAACACGAACTTGTTTCTCTTGACCTTCCGCTTTTATTGTTCTCACTCACGTACGTAGTGAAATCGTTTTCCATCCCCTCCTTCTTATGCCGTTCACGGAGACGCGGCAAGTTCGACTGTGGATAGTCCTTCATGGTAACAAGACTGTTGTTTCGAATTTTAAGGCATGGTCATTTAACAACGTGTATGTGAGAGGAAGGTATCTGTTTCTTAACTCATCGTGGAACGTCGGCCCACTTAATTGAAGAAAAAAAATGTTCAGATGGTCTACATTCTAGCTGAAACTTCCACTGGAAACTGACGAAACAAACCTTCACCAGTCTTCCAACCCTTCTTTGAATTTTCTAAATTTTGTTGAGTTGACGGAGGAACACCCTGACTAACAATGCTCAAAAATTAGTTGGACTAGAGATGCATATATGATGGATGTGTACTTTCCACGGATCTGAGTTTGATACTTGTCTTCTGGATACGTAGGTTGATAGGGTTGTTTCACACCAATTGGCTCCGGATAGACTCCCGTCGGTATTTCACCGTCATGTTTACCTCTGTGACTGTTTCCAACGATACTAAGATGGAACGTTAAACATCATTAAAAAACATATTTCACTGAGAAACTTGGGTTTTCCACTATCCAACCATTGGACCTAGCACTGCTACTTGTCTCAGCCGCTACTGAAATCGTTTTCCCCTGTCATGTTACCCGTAGTGTTTGTATGACACGAAACAGATCTCATTTGTCAGACCCTGCACAGAAAATCGGAATAGAGATCAACATAAATATGATTTTCACCCTTTTTATTGTTCATGAAAACCACACATTGCATATCGTAACACCATACAGCGAGACTTCAGAGGTGGTGGTCCAGATTGCTGTACACACCGGTACCTATAATACCCAGTAGCACCTCTTCTTGCATTGATGCATGGCTGTATTCGTCTCGGCATACTATCCACAAGTTCTATAAGGCACTGTTGGTCAAGACTGTCCCACTCCTCAACGGCGATTCGGCGTAAATCCCTCAGAGTGGTTGGTGGGTGATGTCGTCAACAAATAACCGCTTTCAGTCGATCCCAGGCATGTTTGATAGGGTTCATGTCTGGAGAACATGCTAGCCACTCTAGTCGTGCGATGTTGTTAACCTGAAGGAAGTCATTCACAAGACGTGCACGATGGGGGGCGGGAATTGTCGTCCGTGAAGACGAATGCCTCACCAATATGCTGCCGATCTGGTTGAACTGTCGTCCGTCGGAGGATGGCATTCACGTGCCGTACAGCCGCTACGGCGCCTTCCATGACCGCCAGCAGCGTACGTCGGCTCCACATGATGCCACCCCAAAACAGCAGGGAACCTCCACCTTGCTGCACTCTCTGGACAGCGTGTCTAAGGCGTTCAGCCCGACCAGGTTGCCTTCAGACACGTGCCCAACGATTGTTTGGTTGAAGGCATATGCGACACTCATCGGTGAACAGAACTTGATGCCAATCCTGAGCGGTCCACTTGGCATGTTGTTGGACCCATCTGTACGGCGTTGCATGGTGTCGTGGTTGCAAAGATGGACCTTGTCATGGACGTCGGGAGTGAAGTTGCGCATCATGCAGCCTATTGCGCACAGTTTGTGTCGTACCACGTCCTGTGGCTGTACGTAAAGCATTATTCAACATTGTGGCGTTGCTATCAGGGTTCCTCCGAGCCATAATCCATAGCAAGCGGTCATCCACTGCTGTAGTAGCCCTTGGGCGGCCTGAGCGAGGCATGTCATCGACAGTTCCTGTCTCTCTGTGTTTCCTCCATATCCGAACAACATCGCTTCGGTCACACCGAGGCTCCTGGACACTTCCCTTGTTGAGAGCCGTTCTTGACACAAAGTACAATGCGGACGCGATCGAACCACGATATTGACCATCTAGGTATGGTTGAACTACAGACAACACGAACCGTGTACCTCCTTCCTGGGGGAATGACTGGAACTGATCGGCTGTCGGATATGCACGGTTGTTTACATCTTTGGGCGGGTTTAGTGACGTCTCTGAACAGTTAAAGGGACTGTGTCTCTGATACCATATCCGCAGTCAACGTCTATCTTCAGGAGTTCTGGGAACCGGGGTGATGCAAAACTTTTTTTGATGTGTGTGGAAAGCCTGTTGCACACCCAAGAAATGATACCGCTCAACGTCAAATACATCTCTCTTACAAACAGTCACTTTTTTTTTTTAGAACCTCTCAATCGCTTTTCCTCGTTCTAAGCATGTGAAAAGTAATTGTGTGTCGTATGTATACAATGATACAATAAATTTGTTAGAGAGGAGCTGAAAATGGAGGAATTAAAGAGCTTAGTTTTCGTCTCATTGCATGTAGCAGAAAATAATGTAATCATACATATACTGATATTGTTTGGGTACTAAATGGTGTTTCACAACGGTTTATGCAGAAATATTATTCTTATAAGGTAATGGTCTCTCTACGATTAGATTGTTGTGCAAGTTCAAGCTAACAAAATCCATTCAGTTAAAAAAATTTCAAATAAATCTTCAAATATAATTGGCACTTGTGTAATTTAATAGAAATTCATTTTTACAATGAACTGTTTAGAAACGGAAACATTTTCTCCGTATTCGTTGTCAGTGGTCTTCATGCAGCTTTGTAGAATTTTCCTCAGTACACATAAAGCCATCCCTAAAGTATGAGGTCAAGGTAAGTTTTGGTCAATTACTGCGTTAGAACCATGTCAGTATCGAAGTGCTTCTTGTAGAATTTTCGATAATCTTAAACTGTGGTGAATCCTCAAAGGAAAGTCACAAAAAACATTTACACATTTTCTGCAACAAATTGATTGTTATCAGACTTTGTTAAATTGTTATAAAAGAATATACTACTACCTACCGGAAACGGCAGCTTCATGAGTGAAATCGAATTGTCTTTGGAATTGGGGGCAGTGATTAGACGTACTCTCCTAATTAAGTTGTCTCTTGATGTATTACGATTACACAGCAGGTACTTCTGATGTCTAAGGATAAAGATAAAAATAATAGTTACTTTCAGTCTTTTGAGTATACTCGTACTGGAAACTATTCCAAGCATTTGAAAGTAGCCATGCAATCTCTTAAGGCATTGCTGTCTATCTAGCCACTGTACTGTTCATTTGTGTCTGGGCTGCTATCAGCCACGTGATCTGGAACAACCATCGTTGAATGTGTATTTCTCCATAGTATACACGAGCGCACCGGGGACGTGGTGTCCATTTCTAAAGGGATGAAAGGGGGAGAGGGTGTACATTTACTTCCGTTGTGAAGATATGATAGGCTCGTTGAAGGACGCAGCGCCACAGTACGCGTACAGAAAATCCCCCAGGATCTAATTTCACATATAGACTATATCTGAAATGCCCAGCAACTTGGCTGTACCTTAGCACAACAGTCAATCTTTTTTCGTCTCCTTCTGCATTTCAGTCCTACGAACAAATTTCCTTTTAACCTGCAGCTTATTGACAACCGCTGTGCAATAAGAGGAGATTAATACTTTGTCTTTTATCTTCGTTTCTGTTTCTATTCTATTCATTTGCTAAACTTACCTTAATATTTCTCGCTCTTCGTCTGACCAATCAACTGCTCCACAGTGATTCCCTGTGCACTGCTGCTATACGTCTCTGAGTGACTATTCACATTCGACAAGAACGTAATGAATAAATTCCGTAATATTATTAAAATCGACATTTCTTAAGCCACTGGTATTCATTACTACACCATATTGTTACTATTTTATTGTATGTTGCCCAGGTACCATACGAACTGTAATGGAAGTCTGCTTAGATGTAATAAGAGAGGACCTGAAGGCCGTAATCTTGCCAAGGGAAATGAATGCGTGGATAAATAAATATCTTAATCATATATTTTAGTGCAATCCCTAACATTAAAATGAGCAACTAAAACAATCAAGTAACTCCAAAGACTTGACTTCTAGAACACGTGGATATAGCAGTGAATTGGCACCTGAACATTTCAAGACAAAACTCTTTGCAACGATTGCTTTGTGTTCCGAAGACATTTTATTTTGATGTGACGTTAGCACAGTATAGTAAGAGCCAGTTAATTTTACCATGTACGAAAAACATTTAGTATACCCTGCCATGACTAAGATGATACTAGTCACATAGAAAGACTCGACAAACAGCAACAACGTAGTTATTTAAATAACACTTTTAGAGAGGTTTTCTTTTAGTTTCGTGTGGTATGGGTGATGTAAGGCGTATAAGACCAGCAGAGCGTGACCATAAATGGACATTCTCTATTCCACCGTGATAACTGTCTTCTTTTTACGGGTTGGTTTCTGGTGGCTGTAGTGCTTATACCGTAGCAATAAATTATATTCCTAACCTGTAATGGCTGCAAGGCTTTCCGCATAATCTGTCAAAGAAATAATTTTTTCTTAGTAAGTCTTTCGAAAGAATCGAGATCTTACGGCGGCGGTTCTGGGAAGTAGTGTGTATAATTATGTACAGCGGTGTTTCCTAGAAATTTGGGGAAGAGCCTGGCAAGCGAGGGCTGGTCGTGGCCCGGCGCTCACGACACTGACGTATCTGACAGGCGCGCTCGCTATCAATCACGCCGTTACTTATCGGTCACAGCGCCACTTAGGCACGACAGCCTGCAGACTGCGGCCGGCAAGATCCTCGCCGAAGGCTGCGGTTGCCGCCTCTGCTGCCTGCTCTACAGGCTCTGGCCTTTCTGGCAGTCGCGACCATCAGCAACGTTTGGAAAACGTAGACCGCTGTACTCTCATTGTTACAAGTGAAATACCATCAATTGAAGTGGAAACTAAACCAGTGCCGACTAGGAACTGCTGGTTACAGACGCGATTTTTTTTCTAGTTCCCATAACCTTTGTTGTATATGTAAACATACAACATAGCCCCTCTGGGATACAAAGACACTGGAGATACTTGCTTTCTAGTTGAAGGCTGTCTCTAAGAAGAGGAGGAGAAATAACCAAAATTGTAAGATTATGCCTATCCGTATTCAATTATAAGAAAAGTACATTGTCACGGAGGTAGGTTTGAGTATGACAGTGCCTTACTAACCATAGTGAGAACTATCACAGACCGCTACGGTCGCAGGTTCGAATCCTGCCTCGGGCATGGATGTATGTGATGTCCTTAGGTTAGTTAGGTTTAAGTAGTTCTAAATTGTAGGGGACTGATGAGCTCAGATGTTAAGTCCCATAGCGCTCAGAGCCATTTGAACTACCACAGCGAGTAGATCGTACAGGGGACAGCTCTCTGCTTAATGTAACAAACTTTGCATGGTGCTCAGCCTCTGGTAGATGATGGAACAGCCACTCACTTTACACATAATGAGCGTGATCCATACCATTACATATGCGGCGGAACTCGAAAAGCAAAGTTTACAGTAGTTGCTGTTGTTGGGATGAAATGCAGAATGACTCGGGAATTAACAACGTCCATTAAAATGAGATTTACAGTTTATTATAATAATAATAATAGCAGTGGTGGTGGTAGTAGTAGTAGTAAGAGAAGATCCGGAAATATTATATAAATCGAGTGAGCAGTGTAGAAATATTGGACAATTGTTATTAAAAATTCCCAAAACGGAATGTACTGGTAGATTCACTGATTGAAAATCAGTACATATCAGTCCCTAACACTTTAAGCATGAAATGGAAAGAAACGCCCAAAATTTGGTCTTTACATTACCATAACTCAAAATAGAGAAGAAGCGCTTAACGAAGCTATATTTTGCCCTGTCGTTAGCAGTCATTCTCCTGAAATGTGGAGCACTGCAGTATGATGAAATCAACGATCACTGCATACTTCTGGATCCTGTTGCTGGAAGAGGAAGAGGGACAGGTCTTAATGCAAAATTGTTCGCCCACTCTGACATTAAATTTAACCTTTCAGATCGTGGAAAACTAAGAACTTTGTTGTTACAGAGTGAACAAAATTTCTTCATACCAATACATTTTCTTTTTTACGGATTATCGATAACTATGAACTAGAATTTATAAACGTTTCTGGAAAGAAATTAAACTCGCCAAGACACCTCCAGAATGATACTTGCAAATGTATACAGAAGAACTAGGGTTTTTTCAGCATTCTTAAACCATGTTGAAAATGGCATTCCCTAGCACAAAACGTTGCTTAACAATATCAAAAACAGTCCTGTTCTGCCATGCACATTTACAGGTATTGTTCTGGCTAAGTCAAAGCAAATTTGGTTTCTAACCATGAAATTTCCTCATTTTCTGAATTAGATTCAACATGAAGACATTGTTTCATTATTCCGCTTTAAGAAACATCCGAGCACAGTTTTTGTTTACAAGTTTCTAAGTTTCTACAAACGCGTGACTGCACCAGGATTCGCTATTTCATATGGTTTTTCTTTCCGATCTCCAAAAACCCTACAAAATAGTAACATCCTACAGGACCAGTCAGTGCTTTTAAAACCCTACAGACCTCTTACAACGGGGCAGGATCGCAAGTCACTTCACTCAACACGTACCTAATATCTCGCAAGTCATGGTTTTGTAAAATACCGATAGGAGCATTACTTTTTGGTGGCTCAACACGTTAACTTACAAGACTCTTGTGGAACCCTTTTGACTATTCACCTCCTATAAGGTAGCGCTTCAGGTAAAATTATGATTGACTTATGGAATAATTGAGTAAATATGATAGTAAAAGTAAATACTTCAGAAGCGAATTGCAACCTGTATGTTTTCTCAGCTCTGATACTCAGGTTGTGGATTATAAAAATATATTTTTGCTGTTTTGTAATCTTCAGGCAATAATAATAATAATAATAATGACATTTTTTGTAAATTCAAACTTTCACGAATACTCTTTTTTGACCAGAGTTGCTCAGAGACAAAACTTTTTAAACTATGGACTTAATTATTCATGGCTGACGTGTGACAGTGGAATACTAATTATTTTCAATAATAATATTCCATTTCAGTTTGCTGACTCATTGGTTTAAGTCGTTTTTAAAACATGTGTGCAAAACTCGTAGGCTAGTCGGATTCGTTAAGAATGTGCAAAATTCGTCTCGGAACTGAAGCACATTAGTAAGAGACAAATTATAGAATTGGTAAGAGAATTGTTGCTCGTGACACGTTACTTTTGATCTTTCAACATTCGTCACATCTTAATTACCAGTTCATTGATGTACTTAACTGCTACAGCTGATAGGCCATATCTAACACTTTTTCCGGAACGTATCTAAAAGGTTTTTCCAATAGAGAAAGAAAAAGTAGAGCTTCAACTGTCAGTGTTCACAGAAAATTGACAAAATAGCAATGTGCAGAAGCCTTTAATTACTGGAACCTGATGTTGGCTCTATGTTCTAGCTGTCGGAGAGATACTTAATTACAATTTAAGCGACCTGTCTAACAGATGGTCGACAGATACTTTGAAAATAATATTTCTGACACATTTACAATTCCTCTTTCATGTTTTGTCTTGTTGTACAACCCACCAGGCAATGCTAGAAATACAAAGGATTTGCATCTCGCCATCGTACTATCTACTTTGTAAAAAGAAACTAGATGCCCAAGAGTTATTGAGCACTCGCTGTAGCGAATTGAAGCTGCACAGTTTTATGATGGTTTTTTTAATAAAAGAACTCCTTGGTAATATAGGAAATATTACTTGCTAATCATCCATGCGTGACCATAAAAAAGTAATAGGTATTTTACATTGTCTACCATTGGCCGTACATGACCCCTGTTTGTAAAGTCCTCCTTAATACACTGTACACGTTGCAGCAAATCTTACAAAATATTTTTTGAAAAGATTTCCCAATTGTTAACGGTGTCGTATTCCTCTTTTGCGGCCGGTGACTGAATAATTGTGGCGCCATTGATAATAAGGCAAGTCTGCTTCTGCGTTACGTCACAATAACATCTCTTCCTTGGCCGACATTACAAATTGACATGATCGTTGATCAGTCATACATTTTATAGGTGCGTTTCTTCAATCCACGTTTAGCCTACGGTTTCCATTTTTATACCATTTTTCAATCCAAAAACCTCTTCATCTGTCTTCTACCCTTCCTCGTTCGGTCCTTTAGTTACGCTGGTGTTTCTTGGTTCTTTTTTTTTTAACTCTTGATGAACGTCTGTCACTTTTATGTACACGCATTTATCTATAATGTTACCTGTCCTTAAGCCTAGTTCTTCCAATTGTTCTATAAATTCTTTCATCCATATCCTGTCGATCTTGCATTTCTTGCTGTATATGCCCTGCAGACTTCATTCCTCTTTTTTTTTAATTAGTTCATTGGTACATGTGTATAGCCTCTTATTTTGCCCTTTCATCCAAAAATCGCCCTCTTTTAAGGGGCCAAATAACCGCCTTAGTGTTCACCTCTAGACCTTTCTTAGCTCCATGGTTTCTTTTACTTATTCTGAATTAAGTCATTTGGATGCGTCTTGTGCCTCTGGAATCCTCATTGTGTTCTAGTGCCTTACTTAGATGGTGGATATTGATTCTTGTTGTAAACGAGATGCGTTAGTTTGCAAGCCAAACAACATTTTTTTCCGTAATTTATATTAACTGAGAATGCTGCTCTCCAGTGAGATCGAAGACAGTGCTTCTGTCTTCTGCAATTCAGCTTTTCGGAAACATGGATTTCATAATGAATGTCTTCTAAGTATTCTCGCATTTTCAAGAGACTGTCAATAGGAGATTTAGGCAGCGAAAGAAGAAAACTGCAACGCTGGTGAAAATTTTCAGAGATTTGTTTTTAACTGATTTCTGTCTTCTTCGCCATAACTATTCTAAATGTCCACATCTTTGTTTTGATTTTTTAATGCAAAATCTCCAATGTTTTCGGTCTTATGAGACGTTTGATATATTTCTGCGTGCACGCGAGAGTGTTCTGCGTTTGTTACGTCGCATATTCTTCGTCTGATTCACGTCCTAGATCCCAGATAATATTCATACACTGCCACTAGAGGTCGGTCTTTTTATAAATGAACAGTAAATTTTTTCTTGTCAACATGTTGTAGAGCGCTCTTCAAATCTCATCGTATTCAGACGATACCGAGGTCAAAACGCAAAAAACAAGTATCAGCTGTTCTCTAAGCAAAGCAGAAATGCAAAGAATCATTCGATTTGAATCCAGCACTTCTCCACAGAGCATGAGTGCTGTTCTTAATAGTACACGCGACTAGATATTCCAGTCACCATTCTCGTGCTGGCATGTTGGTAAAGGTGTGTGTGACTGTTTTCTAACATAGCAACATTTTTTTATAATACCAAACCATACATGCTGATTATTAACATCGCTATGATATTAAGAATTATCTTCTTATCATGAGTAGATTTTCGCGTTTGTTCTATGTACTCTGCAGAAGACATGTCTGCACACGAACGACCGATGTCGATGAGTGTTCACTCCATCAGAAACATGTTATAGCATGATGATGGAATATAATGGAACGAAATGCTGACAAGGTACTACCAACGAGCCTTCAGCATTTCATTTGAAAAGCTACGACTTCCAGGCTTTTTGTTTCCTGATGTTATCCGTAACTATATTTTCAAAGAAGCTTGTCTCTTAGTTTTATTAAAGCTTGGAGAACAAACAGATCATAATCTTCAATAATGCACAGTTTCGGTACTAGTCTAATGCGTTTTGGAGAAAACTTTGTCACTTTATTCACAGTGGCATAATCTTAATTCAAATTATAATCATTTGCACATGAATCTACCGAACGTTAACTTGCAAACAAAAATTTGATTGTAAAGTAATACAAACTGAGGCAGTTGGGGACCAAGTAAAATGTAAGAATAATTGAGAGATCACGTATTGAATTGTATCTTCCTCTATGCTTAACTTCGAATATAATGACAGAATAAAATCTGCTGGTCGACTGCACATTACCTTTTGGCGACGAGGGGACCGCCCTATTTCTTTTGCCAACATGTGTATTGAAACTTACGGTGTGAAAAGTGAGGCGTTAGTGCTATCGCGGATTTGTAGGAGCCACGACAAATTAGTGATCAGCGTCAAATGAATGCAATTCTTGTGCCAAGTTTGTCATGACTTGTTGTTAACTGGTTTCATCTGGTGTCGTACCTCGGTAATTGCGGAACAGAACTGTAATTACACGAATTCAGAGTTAATTTTGGGGCACACATCTCCTGTTTACAGGGAAATTAATTCGCAGGAGCTGAAGAACGGCTTTGTAGCTACGTCTGTTTGCAGAATTCATCTACGTAAAGTTGCGCAGACATTGCGTCACGAAATCCATTTGCTGAATATACAATTGTTATATTGTTTGAGCTCGCTAATTCGGATGTACGAGTTCAGTAGGACACGAGCATACGGGAGGCAAATTATAGTTCCTTGTTAAATAAGGCCTCATATGCTGACGGCCAGGCAGACAAAGAGCGTATGAATTATTTTCCCCCCCGGGCGGAAATCCCAGTGGTGGCGACGTGCGGGATTTTGGAGCCCGTGTGTGCGCAATAATGTAATGCAAGATCCCGTATATTCTTCAGATAAATATCCTCCGGCAAACAGCGCACCAGGATTCGTGCAAATAAAAACACCGGGAGCGCGACTCGATGTAAAGCGGGGGAAATTTATGTAATCTCTGAACTTCAAACAGGGCGACTGCCTTAAATCCGCGAATAGTGTTGTTTTTTCATTTCAAACGTAATTCCTTGTTAACTTGCGCTAAGAACCTCTGCATTGTTCTGTGCTTTGATAAGGGTTACCAGGCAGCCAACAGGAGGCTGTTTTTACACGAGTCTTCAGCAAACATAGTGATATTACTTCTGCAGTTCATCGATGGTCGCTGTTGGCTCGTTAGTGGTTCCCGTAATTACTGTCTTGCATACGGCAACAGGCGTAGCTCACCGACGCGGGTGGTCTTCACTTCGATGTCACGCGGGCGAATAACGGCCTAATTGGAATATTCAAATGAAAGTATTCGCGTAATGCAATGTTGCTTGAATAAGTGCATTTTAGCGGCAATAACAAAATATTTTGGAGCCAACTGATTACGGCGTGCCGTATCGACCGCGCTTTTCCGCTGTCAAATAACTATGAGCAATGTCTCTCCGTGCTATTAATTAGTATATTCGTTTCGTAGCGGCTGATTATTTATTGCTATTGGTACGGCAATCCAAATAAATCAGGCGAGCCTTTTACAATGACCTGTGTCGCTTTTGACAAATGTTTTGTCAAGCCCTAGTCTGTGACATATGGTCTGCGAGGGGTACATCGCCTTATAATCGGTTGCCCGCCATTGTATGGTTGTCGAAATGGATTTTGTTACAGCACTCTAATTACATACATTTGTTTAAAATATTATTTAGTTAATATTGTTTCTATTCGCCTCAATTTAGTATTACTTTACAGGTTAACAATTGCACTACGGGTGATTGGCTCACCTTTCACCGACGCATTGCCTCTAGTCTAATATTTATCGTCTCGTAGCTGAGAAAATGGATATTTTTTACTTGCGCGAACTAAGTTTAGATGGAAATACTTACCTGACGTTTATTTGCACATAATGTCAAGCTTTTAATCAGTTTTTATTTCTATTGTGAGAAAATTACGAGAGTCTACATTGTGGCGAATACTGTCTATTGTCTTTCTGAGTATTCTTATTTGTGGCGTATAATATCCAGAGACATTTGACAGCCCAGTCGAACAGATTACTTCCTCGTTTGTTTACTGTTTTATTTTAACTTGTATCAGAACACAATATTAGGAGATAGAGGAGCATTATGACATTAAACTTAATACTTCAAAGTTGCAGAGCCATTTAGGAACGAGTTCTAATATGACTATCCAGGATAGTAGGAACTAAAACTTGTACGCCAAATAACACACAATCTCTGTAGGACTTTTGGGAATAAGTGCCACATCCTCACATTTTTATAAAGATACTTTAAGCACATTGATACGGATTCATCAAGAATTGTTATTACAGACTGCTAAGGAATATCTTGCAGTAATCATATTACACTCACCGTTATAGCAGTGAATAAACAGCTTGCCGATCCATTGTGGTAAAATAAATACAATATTTGATTATATGCAGAACTTCCATTTAACAACGCAGTTCACGGCTTTGTAGTAGCCACTATAACAGTAAACAGCTTGCCGATATGTCGTTCGTTGTAAAACAAATATTTTTATTTGGTGACAATTCAGTTCCATATTTGCTACTCATATCAAAACAAGTATTTGCTCACAAACTTGTAAATAAATATGTAGGTACATATTTCTTTTGAAATCTTCATAAATATTCATGTTCAGACAGTAATAAAGAATTATGTAAGATACGGAGATGTTCTGTGTCATGAATAGCCTCCTAAAAAAAGTTGATGAAAATACTGAATGGCAATCTTGCCCAAAGAGCCCTAAGTATGTATAATGTTACAGTAGTTACATGAAACAGGTTAGTCGAACCGCTGCCCGGGGTTACATCTAACACCAGCAGGGCACATTGTACAGAAAATTGGGAAAAATCTGATGTCCAGACAGACGCATAGGAATAATTACTATACTGCATGATCAAAAGTATCCGGATACCTTTAGTATGGAGTGTTTCCTCTCATCATCTTTATGGCTGCCTGATCTCTGCTAGGAACACTTTCAGTGAGGTGTCTGTACGTCTGTGGAGCAATGGCAGTCCATTCTTTGTCGAGAGCCGGAACTAGAGAAGGTAGTGATGTTCGACGTTGGGGTCTGGAGCAAGTCGAGGTTGTAACTCATCCCAAAAATGTTCCACTGCGTTCAGATTGGAATTCAGGGTAGGCCAGCTCGTTTTAGGAACATGATTGTCGACAAACGATTGCCAGATATATGCTGCATTATGAACAGAGTAGGCATGCTGATGCAAACACTCACCGTCTCCGAACTGTTCCTCTATTGTACGCAGTACTCAGTGCTGTAAAATTGTTCACACCTGTCCGCTTTGAGCGGTTTCTTAAGCACAATAAGGGGAGCACACCACAACCACGAAAATCAGCCCCATGCTGTAATATTTCCTTCTATGTACTTCACTGTGAGCATTAAACATGATGTCAGGTAACGGTCCTCAGGTATTCCTCAAACCCAAACCCCTGCATCAGATCGCCACAGGGCACAGCATGATTCATCACTCCGAATCACACATGCCTAGTCACCCACTTTCGAATGATGTCGCTCTGTACATCACCTCATCCTTTCCTTAGCACTTACTACAGAAATGAGTGGGTTGTTAGGAGATGCTCAGCCATTGTGCTATATTCTTTTTAGTTCTTACGCGCATTCGTTGTGCTAACTGGTCTGCTGGTTGCATTTTGCGGAAGTGATTTCTTCCGCTGATTTCATGTGATTTGATACAATCGCGGTCCGTGATACTGGGCGATTCGTGACCGCAAGTAAATAAGGTCTAGTCTTGGTGTAGTTGTTCCTTCACGTTTCTACTTCACAATCACATCACCAAAGTCGACTTGGTCAGCTTTAGGAGGGTACAAATGTCCCTGACGAATTTGTTACTCCTTTTACGTCCCGTGACTAGTCAACTTCCGAAGTTATTGGACTCTCTTGACTGACCAATTCTGCTATTACTGGTTCTCTACTGACTCCCAGACTCATTTTATATGGGCGGGTCAGCCTTCCCTCCATCCAGCGGTCAGTTCCACGTTACATAGGGCTGCGCAGCTAGTTTTGATCAGGTAGTGTAGATCTTAGTTGAGGAGAGTGGAATTGCGGGACACACTTCCAAATTATTACCGTTCAGCAGTTATTGAGGCTATGGAAGTCAGTCTGTACGTCACCAGACATAATAGTTATAGGGCTTCTTACTCAACAACGTGTGGTAGTGGGTGCTTGGCGCAGAGAGGCTACAAAGAAATACACCGTATTTCAAAAAGACTCATCCGGTTTCACAAGGCTGTGGCTTCTACATGAATGAAGGTAGTCACTTTGGATGAATTTTAGCTTACGTATAGAACCAGACTGAATGTAAAGTCAGTCCGAACAGGTCTCAGAAGACCCTAACGGTACTGACCGACCGCCGTGTCATCCTCAGCCTATGGGCGTCACTGCATGCAGGTATGGAGGGGTGCTTGGTCAGCACACCGCTGTCCCGGCCGTTGTCAGTTCTCGTGACCGGAACCGCTGCTTCTTAATCAAGTGGCTCCTCAGTTTGCCTCCCAAGGGCTGAGTGCACCCCGCTTGCCAACAACGCATACAAATGTTAGCCAGTCCCGACAGCGCTAAGCTTCGGTGATCTGCCAGGGTCCGATGATACGACTGCGGCAAGACCGTTGGCTTACACATAGAACTACAAGGCTTTAATTTTCAAAAGAACCATTCCATTTTAGAATGTTATATCCCGTACTTGTGTTTGGACTTACAATTACAATCAGGATCAAAGTGCTCACCTACTTTTCAAAATATGTTCAATGTACCTTCCACTTGATGCATGACAAGCCTGCAGTCGATTATCAATCTGGTATCACCCTTTTGGAGCACGTGTGGAATTAATGCATTTACTACTGTTGGGCTGCGCGGAGTGGCCGCGCGGTTAGAGGCACCATGTCACGGATTACGCGGCCCCTCCCGCAGGAGGTTCGAATCCTCCCTCGTGCATGGGGGAGTGTATGTGTTGTTCTTAGCGTACGTTTGTTTAAGTAGTGCATAAGACTAGGGCCCGATGACCTCAGCAGTTTGGTCCCTTAGGAATTCACACACATTTGAACTCCTGCTGGTATGTGGAGGAGCAGTTCATTCAGTTATTGGAAGCTGAGTTACGTGCATGCAGTCTTCTACAAACCCGCACAAAAAATGAACTTGCAGGCCAATGGTGCAAGAAGAAAATGGTTCAAATGGCTCTGAGCACTATGGGCGTTAACATCTGTGGCCATCAGTCCCCTAGAACTTAGAACTACTCAAACCTAACTAACCTAAGGACATCACACACATCCATGCTCGAGGCAGGATACTAATCTGCGACCTTAGCAGTCGCGCGGTTTCGGACTGAAGCTCGTAGAACCGCGAGACCACCGCGGCCGGCCCTTTGTAGATTCCAGCCATATTTTACAGAGCTGGTTGCTTCCGTTCCGAAGGAAATGAAAGATATTAAAGCGGCTACGCACACAACTGCACGCTTGAGAAACACGCTAGGGCAAGCGTGCTTGCGCAAGCATGCACAAAATTCGCTCGCCTCCATACAGCTCAAGTATGCTTGTACAAGCAGCTGTGTATTTAGGCTGGAAAACGTCGCTCTCAGTGGACAATGCGCTGGCTATGGCACAAGACACATTGCGCAGACTCACTCTTGAACGTTTGCACAAGTCTGATGATTGAACATCTTTATCCCACATATGCTCAAGCATGCTTGAACGTGTATAGACAAGCAGCTGTGTATTTAGGCTGGAAAATGTCGATCTCAGTTGACAATGCGCTGGCTATGGCACAAGACACATTGCGCAGACTCACTCTTGAATGCTTGCAGGAGTTGATTGAACAACTTTATCCCACATATGCTCAAGCATGCTTGTGCAAGCGTGCTGGTCAAGCATGCTTAAATGTGTATAGCCTCTTTGACGTCACTAGCGTACTGAGATGCTTTATATTGTTGACATGCGGTTTTCTACTTCTTGAAATGTATTGAAGAAGTTATGACTCGGAATGGTGATACTTTTGGGACTAAGCACTGTGGATGGCTTGAATATTTTCAAGATGCTACGTATAGGTCGCATCTCGTACGCTCGCGCACGTTATCAGATCGAGTTGGCCCTCCACAGACACCTTTGTGTAGCGCCTAGTGTTTACGCTCTGCGGAGCACTTGTTTGTAGGCGGCGTGTTTTCACAGCGCAGCACAGCGCGGACGTCGTCGGAGGGTCGGTCCGGCAGGGACGATTTCAATCATCCGGCAGGCACAATGGGAGCACTGTGGGTGACGGACAGCTCGATAGAAGGATCGGCGCTAAGAGATAGGACCAAGTGCGCCGGACGCTCGCCCCTCCAGAGCAGAGCAGGGAGCAGGGCTCGGCTGGCTGTCCCTGCCGCTCGCAAGATCGCCGTCACGTACACCCGCACCGCCTCAGCCTAGTCAGGGCTTCCAGATTCGCCTCTGTTACTCCAAGACAACTGATAAGCTCACCAGACAAAAAATTAGTCATCCCCCAGGAGATGTCATACCAACGCCGTTGGATACCGCCTCGCCTCAAGTAAATACTCTCCAATATAGTCAATGTACTGCTAGTGAGCGAATTTTCCTGTTTCAGTCTCCTGACTGGTTCGAAGCGGTCGGTCACGAATTCCTCTTATAAAATGACTTATCTTAATAATATGAATATTTATATATTTGTGTGGACAGAGAGAGAGATATTGATTTTTGATTGAGATTTTTACTTGAAGTCGTAACTGGTACCTGAATTTTGGTTGCTGCCTCCTTGAATGACAGCTTCTGCACCAGTTGGTGACGTATTATAATCTGGAAGAAGTTATTGTTGGGTTGGGTTCTTTGGGGAAGAAGACCAGACATCGAGGTCATCGGTCTCATCGGATTAAGGAAGGATGGGGAAGGAAGTAGGCCGTGCCCTTTCAAATGAACCATCCCGGCATTTGCCTGGAGCGATTTAGAAGTTATTGTTCTTTAAGGTTTAAAATACGACGCTGCTAGTTACTTGGCCGTATTGCGGATAGCTTTGAGCCCAAGTTTTCGTAGCCGAGGGGAGTGGCCAAGCGGTTCTAGGCGCTACAATCTGCAACCGCGCGACCGCTACGGTCGCAGATTCGAATTCTGCCTCGGGCATCGATGTATGTGATGTCCTTAGGTTAGTTAGGTGTAAGTAGTTCTAACTTCTAGTGGACTGATGACCTCAGAAGTTAAGTCCCATAGTGCTCAGAGCCATTTGAACCCAAGTTTTCGTAGCTTTTCATACCTATGCGACCACTGTTGCAAGTAAATAAGATCAAACAGCAATCTGCTTTTCGTGAGAAAAGGAGATTGTTTGGCACACAAACTTCCTTCAAACTACACGTCCTGCTACATCAAAATTGGTCAGTGGAGTTCAGCACCATACCATTGTACAAGAACATAATCCAATTACTGTAATTAAGAAATTATGAGAGGTTGTTTTTATTGAATGAAAACTATAGAGAATGCATTTCTTTTCCTGTATTTTAGTGAACTTTGTACACTTACCATTCTGTCGATTGACAGACGGCGACGACAATGAAGTTCCCCTCCTTTTCCAAAAACAAGATATTTCTGTTCTTCACTTCCAGAAAATTTGTATACATAAATGTTTGGCTACTCCTACACATACTTTACTCGGTTTTATCACCAAAATATCAATATTCATTAAATGTAACAATTCGTTCTGAGCGACGGCCTAGCAACACGTCCTCTTTCCACAAGATAGAAATTAACAGTCCTTTTTTAAATATTTTTTTAGAGTCCATACTCAAAGATTAACCACTACTATCGTTGCGGGGATTGCGAGTTAAAGAGTTTGTTGCTGTCCAGATGCGCTTCACTTCACTTCACTTCAAGTACTTTATGAAACACATTCACATTTGCGGTATTTACATACATTACTGTGCTTCTCAGAATAAAATCAGGCACAAATTAGTTAAAAGAAAAGTAGTGAGGCACACACAGCATTTCACTCTCCTGTGTCAACACTTTCATCTCAGAGTAGCACTTTCAAGCTTCGTCCTCAATTATGTGCTGGATGTATTCCTATCTCTGTCTTCCTCTATTGTTCTTAACCTCTACAGCTCCTTCTAGTACATGGGATTTATTGCCTGGTGTCTTAAGAGACGTCTTACCATCCTGTCCCTTCTTTTTCTCAGTGTTTTCTATATATTCCTTTTTCTCATTCCTTACCTTATCAATCCACCTATTTTCAAAGTTCTTCTATATCGCCACATCTCAAATGCTTCGATCTATCCTGTTCCGGTTTTCCCATAGTCCATGTCTCATTGCCGTACAATGCTGTGCTCCAAATGTACATTCTCAGCTGTTTCTCCCACTAATTAAGACCTATGTTTGATAACAGTAGACTTCTGTTGGCCACTCATGCCCTTTTTGCCAGTGCTATTCTGTTTTTCATGCCCTCCTTGCTCGGTCCGTAACGGGTTATTTTGCTGCCTAGCTAGCAAAATGGCTCTGAGCACTATGCGACTAACTTCTGAGGTCATCAGTCGCCTAGAACTTAGAACTAATTAAATCTAACTAACCTAAGGACGTCACACACATCCATGCCCGAGACAGGATTCGAACCTGCGACCGTAGCGGTCGCTCGGTTCCAGACTATAGCGCCTAGAACCGAACGGCCACTCCGGCCGGCGCCTAGGTAGCAGAATTCCTTAACTTCATCTACTTTGTAATCACCAATAATGATGTTATTTTTCTCGCTATTCTCATTTTCTGATACTTCTTTATTACTTTCGTCTTTCATCGATTTACCCTCATTCCATGTTCTGTATTCATTAGACTGTTCATTCCATTCAACAGGCTCTGTAATTCTTCTTCACTTTCACTGGGAATAACAAAGTCACCAACGAATCTTGATATTGATATCCATTCATGTTGAATTTTAACCCCTCTCTTGAACCTTTCTTTTTTTTCCCTGATCTCGTCTCCAGTATATAGAAAGACCTCCTTAATCCGTGCACTTCGTTCTTTGTCTTCCACTCTTATTTTCCCTCTTGGTTCTTGCACATATTGTACATTACCTGTCTTTCCTTATCCTTTACTTCTATTTTTCTCAGGATTTCGAACATGTTGCCCATTTGACTTTGTCGAACGCTTTTTCCAGGTCGACATACCCTATGAACGTATGTTTCATCTATAGAAGACTAAATATACTCTGTTTTGTGCATAAATCTGCTTACAGCTAGATTTTGTTCTTCATTGCTATCTCGTCATTGTCCTGCAACCATGCATCAGATTTAGAAAGTATCGTTCTTAAACGGTTATTATTTTATGTATAACTGATACTTACAAAATATGGGGCGTGGATAAGTGTTGAGATATTATACCACTAGAAACTACGAATAAAGCATTATACCATAGAAAGAAACAACATAGAATATCCAGACGTCTTGAGCACAGTATATCCAGAGAGACACACACATTTAAATTCTTTATCATTACATTTAATACTAGTTCAATGTTTTGGGTTGACAGCAGTATTGTAGCTGACTTTGGAAGAGGAACCTTCGCGTTACTCAGTGCTCGGATAAAAGAATTTCGTTGTGTCTTGTACGTGGTACATGAGAATGGAAGACGATTCACGTCTTCCTATTCATTGCATATATCACGCAATGGATATTCCTTCAATCCTATTCGGAACGGATGCGTTGGAAATTTACCTCGGTTTAAGCGCACGCGCGTAATCGTTGTTACGAATCTTCTGCTTCTATTCCAATCGATAAATCGAAGAGATAATATTATTTTAAGTTGCAGCCGGCCGAAAGATAAACTTTGGAAATGTTTCTCGAATCTCATTGTTGCGCCTGTCTGTCGTTTCTCATTTCTTCCTTGATTAATCTCAGCCTTTCTTGGTAAGGAAGTCCGTCAGCCACTGGCTGGTTGCTGTTGTCTTCTCTGAGAGAGTCAACCTGTATTTTGTACACAGCCACGGGCTCAGAATGTCTGTTTTCGACAAAGTAGCATTATCATTTAAGTTTTCTTCTATGTTCATTGTTCGCTTCACTGTTCTGTCTACTGTATCCTGATGAAAGATACCACTGTGCTCTGGAATCCACAATTACTTAATTATTATTCTGGCTTGCTTAGTTGTAGTGACTTCTTTAATAGTGTCTACAATTATAGGCCACAAACTTCTCTTCAGTTTGGTTTTTTGTGCCTCTTCAGTACACTTAGTGAGTCGGTTAATACCACTACACTGCTCCTTACTTTACCGCTACCTTAACTGCGATGGCTTCCGCTTAGTAGATTGTAGCTTCCTGAGGGAGGGAATATATGGCTTGATAATTTTTTACAGGCTTATGTACTGAGTATCCTACTTTGCCACCTTTCAACTAGCTGCACTTCGATATTACCTATTCGATAATAATCTGACAGTATCCGTAGCACGTAGCCATTATCTGAATTAAATTTCCTTAGCCACAAGGCAGCACTGTGACCAAAATGGTTGTAATACCGTTCAGAAATAAGTTTTGCTTAAAAGTTAGTACCTCACGTCTGATACTGAACCGCAAAAAAATAAATTGACTGGGCTCAATTTTCCTTGGACAGTGTACTTACAAAGTCAGTTTTTCCTGCGAGATATCCTGTACTCGTATGAAGCAATAAAGTGAGCAAGTGATATTAAGTAATGTACGTCATATATAGGATTCGGGGTTGCAGTTGTGAAACAAAAAGCTCTTTAGATTAATGCTGATTGTGCCATTGTTTTATAAGTATTAATTCCTATCTCATTTATATTTGCAGCTACATCGACAGTTCTGAAACCACTTTACAGTTTGTGGCGGAAGGGACATGTACCGACAGCCTTCCTGTTCCGTTGGCGAATGGTGGACGACTTCCGTATTTTCCCGTCATAGCAATTACGCAAGTCGCATGTGGGAGAAGTGAACAGTTGTCGGACTCACCTTGGAACGTAAGCTCTCGAAACTTTACCTGAAAATCTCTCCACTATGAACAACGCCCCACTTGTAGCTGCTGTCACTGACGTGCGTGATGCTCTCGCGCTTTCTAAATGAACCCGTACAAAAAGTGCTGCTCTTCTTCGGATTTTTTATGTGTCTAGTACCCACTCTACCAGACCAAGGAGCAGTACTCAATAACCGATCGAACCAGGTTTTTGCAAGCTACGGATTTTGTGGGTAAATTAAATTTCGTTAGAATTGTTCCAGTGAATCTCAGTCTGCAACCTTTTACGAAGGCTAGTTTTGTGTGGTTGTCCTGTTTCATATAGTTCTGGGCGTTTACGCAGCTGTCATTTTTCGAGTGATTTTTCGCTAATAGTGTAATCAAACAATAACGGCTCTTCTCTCCTATTTAAACGCAGTATGTACTTTGGCTGAGAACCAACTCCCATTCTGCGCTAAACATCGATCGTCCGCAGATGTATTCAACGAAATATTAATTTCGACAGAGACACGTTCTACTAAAACTGTGGTTCGGCAGTTTTCGTACTCTACGTAAAT
This sequence comes from Schistocerca gregaria, assembly GCF_023897955.1. Lineage (NCBI taxonomy): Eukaryota > Metazoa > Arthropoda > Insecta > Orthoptera > Acrididae > Schistocerca > Schistocerca gregaria. Next base: position 244,663,473 of record NC_064920.1, read on the forward strand.
TATATAGTAAATAGTAGGATTACCAGTAAAATAAATTTGAAGAAAATTAAAATGTGTGACGAGGGCCTCCCGTCGGGTAGACCGTTCGCCTGGTACAGGTCTTTCGATTTGACGCTACTTCGGCGATTTGCGCGTCAATGGGGATGAAATGATGATGTTTAGGACAACATAACACCCAGTCCCTGAGCGGAGAAAATCTCCGACCCAGCCGGGAATCGAACCCGGGCCCTTTGGATTGACAGTCTGTCGCGTTTACCACTCAGCTACCAGGGGCGGTCAATTTGAAGGAAAAGAAACATAAATGAATTTGTGAGAGAGAAAATGGGAGTCGACGAGTTCCCTTTGTTTGTTTGGTCGTTTGTTTCGCACATAATTAGAACCGCACATCATTCAGTGTTAGTACATTAGTGCACTTTATATCCTCACAGAATTGTGTTTTATAAACAACTGAATTGCGTAGTACATTAGTGCACTTCATATCCTCACAGAATTGCGTTTTATAAATAACTGAATTGCGTTTTTATTGAACTGCGTTTTATAAGTAATAAAAATTAATAGATTCCGTAACTTCTCCGCTTTTATGGAACTAAAACAATTACTTTTGATGCAACTACAGTTTACACGCACAAATATAACAAGTATTTGTAATTATTGTTGTTATTTTGTATTCAATACAATGTTCATCATGATCGAAGGCAAGACTTTCCTATAATTACTGATTAACGTGAAAGTGTTTTACGAATAACAGGAACATGTTTATGTAAGTTCTAGAAAGCACTGAAGTGATGTTTGATATAGTTTTTTTACGATTTTTTATTTTACCTTTTTACTGAGGAAATTGCTTTTGCTAGCACTGTATTATAAATCTGTGTTGTTTCCTTTATTTTTTTACTGCATCCCTCTGTTTCACATTACCAATCAACAATTTTCAAATGAAATATGAATTAAACATTAACAATTTCAGTTTTACTATAAATACTCAACAAAAAGGTTCCATAGATTACGTGGCCGTTTATATATCCTCACACAGTTTCTAAACCGTTCACTACTTTCGATTTTTATGCCAAGCTGGTAAGACACTGATCGTATGCATAAAGAAAGCAATCGTTATGAGATAAGGCTCGATAGGTATGCAACACACCCAACATACTGGTAACACGGGTACGACATTAACCGACCAAAGATGCTAGGAAAACTGCTGTAGTCTGCACTTACTTATGATAATCTGTGGAAGCCTATGGTATTTTTACAGCTCTAAACCACACACACATTACAGTTATCTATATTCGACAGATATTCTTAACGCACAACTCTCACACTTTGCGAAGGGAAGGTGTCATTGGCGCAAAGAAAGAAAACTCTTTCCCATTAGGGATCTGAACCTACCATTCGGAGTCTCTCAACTACCGATACCATGATACTTTTGTTGATTTTCATCCTGTAACCCTCAAGTATAAGCCTCAAATGAATAGGCAGGAATATGGTGAGGCTCAAATGATGAAGGCCACAAACACTGGAGCAGCTAATCACATGAGAGGAACATGGTCTTTTTCTGCAATGTTTTTTTAGTTCTGTGACTGGTTTGATATAGCCTCCCACAAATTCCTCTCATGTGCCAGCTGTTTCATCTCAGAGTACTACCTGCAACCCACGGCCTCAGTTATTTGATAGATGTAACACAATCTCTTTGTTCCTCTACAGTTTTTACCTTTTACACCTCTCTCTAGAACCATGGAAGTTATTCCCTGATGTCTTAACATATACCTTATAATCCTGTCCCTTCTTATTGTCAGAGTTTTCCATATATTACATTCCTCGCTGATTCTACGGAGAACGGCCTCATTACTAACCTCATAAGTCCACCTAATTTCAAACATTCTTCCGTAGCACCACATCTCAGGTGCTTTTGTTCTCTTCTGTTCCGGTTTTCCCACAGTACATGTCTCACTACCATACAATGCTGTGCTCCAAACGAACATTTTCATAAATTTCTTCCTCAAATTCAGACCTATGTTTGATACTGGTAGATCTCTTTTGGACAGGAATTTCCTTTTTGCTTGTGCTAGTCTCCTTGCTCCGTCCGTAATGGGTTATTTTGCTGCCTAGGTAGCAGAGTTCCTAACTTCATCTATTCGCGATCGTCATCCTTGTTCTCATTTCTGCTAATTCTCATTACTTTCAGCTTTCCTCGTTTTACTCTCAGTCCATATTACACTGCTCATTCCATTCAACAGATCCAGTAATTCTTCTTCACTTTCTGTGAGGACAGCAATGTCATCAACGTATTTTAATACTGATATAATTTAACGCTGAATTTTAATCCCACTATTGCCCCTTTCTTTTATTTCCGTCGTTGCTTCTTCGACGCACAGACTGAACAGCAGGGGAGAAACACTGCATCACTGTCTTACACCCTTTTTGACCAAGCACTTCGTTCATGGCCTTCCACTCTTATTGTTCCCTCTTGGTTCTTGTACATATTGTATATTACCCGTCTTTCCCTAACACTGCATCACTGTCTTACATCCTTTTTGACCAAGCACTTCGTTCATGGCCTTCCACTCTTATTGTTCCCTCTTGGTTCTTGTACATATTGTATATTACCCGTCTTTCCCTAACCTCATCCCCATTTTTCTGTCAATTTCGAACGGCTTGCCCCATTTGACGCTGTCGTATGCTTGTCCCAATCGACAAATCCTGTGAACGTGTCTTGATATTTCTTCAGTCTTGCTTTCGTTATCAACTGCAGTGTCAGAACTAGCTCTCTGGTGTCTTTACCTTTCCTAAAGCCAAGCTGGTCATCATCTAAGACATCCTCATTTTTGTGTAGTGTACGCGAAATATGTACCATAAATAAGACTTTTGCAGCCGGCCTCTTTGGCGTGTCACAGAATGGCCAGTTTTGCCCACTAGGATCAGACCGGTATTAGTAGATGGCAGTCAGCAGTTTTCGGCACTTTATGTAATTAGATTCCCGAGGACTTAATGAAACTCGGCTGGCGCGGCCCGGACATAGAAGCGCGCGACACCCTTCCCCCAGCCGCGTCGGCGTGACGCTAATAACCGTGTCGTTGCTACCGGCGCAGATACCAATCTACAGCGCGGCCCGCAAACACTGGCCAGCTAGCGCGCTCGGCCCACCTCTGGTGAAACCTGAACGCCACGCGCCCACGAGCCATCCACAGCGTTTGTAGTCTACTGCACTGTTGTGACTGGGAGCCCGCGGGCGACGACTGTGCAATCCACTCCTGGGAAGTTCCGCGCGCGCCAGGTGGGCGAAGTCGCGACCACAACAAACATCGTTTCATTTCCTTTCTATTCCTAAATGTGAAAGCTCTTTCGTATGTTTCTTCTCTTCCATTTATTTGTTTATTTATCACGTTCTGTGTAACGATCCGCCGGCCGCTGTGGCCAAGCGGTTCTAAGCGCTGCAGTCCGGAACCGCGTTGCTGCTACGGTCGCAGGTTCGAATCCTGTCACGGGCATGGATGTGTGTGATGTCCTTAGGTTAGTTAGGTTTAAGTAGCTCTAAGTCTAGGCGACTGATGACCTCAGATGTTAAGTCCTATAGTGCTTAGAGCCATTTGAACCTTTTTTTTGTGATGATCCGAGCCAAGGCTACTTGACCACAGAATGAGTCAGTACATACACTACTCATCAAAAGTATCTGGACGCTAATATGAGTTATGTCCATCCTTCACCATTACAGAGGCTTGAACTGTGCTGGGGACACTTTCACTGAGGTTTTTGCCTCTCAGTGGAGGAATGACAGCCTATTCTTCTTCAACAAACCAGAGAAGGCAGTGATGTTAGACTGTGCATCCTGGAGCGTAGTGGACGTTGTAACTCATCCCAAATGTTCTCCAATGGGTTCAGGTCGGGACTCTGACAAACGTTCGTGAAACCCAGAACTTTACATCAGATCGCCACAGTGTGATTAATCACTCCGAATCACTAGTTTCCAGCTATCCACTACCCAGTCCCGTCGCTCTTTATACCACCTCAAGTGTCAAATGGTTCAAATGGCTCTAAGCACTATGGAACTTAATATCTGAGGTCATCAGTCCCATAGAACTTAGAACTACTTAAACCTAACTAACCTAAGGACATCACACACATCCATGCCCGAGGCAGGAATCGATCCCGTAGAAGCAGCGCGGTTCCGGACTGAAGCGCCTAGAACCGATCGGCCACAGCGGCCGGCCTCAAGTGTCATTTAACGATGACTACAGGAATGTGCGACTTTGCTTGACCATCATACCCGATTCATCTCAACACCCAGCGCGCAGTCATTGTGCTAGCTGGGTTACTGCTAGCACTTTGGACCTCACTAATGATTCCTTCCGCCGAGTTCATGCTGGTTTTTTACAACCACACTGCGCATTTCTCGACGGTCCCTGTGCGCTGTTTTGTCATCCTCTCTTCTGGCACACTTCGAAATGTTCTGTTCATTTTACTCTCTTTTGTTTTCTTAACTCGTTAACGAAATAAATTCCCAACTCAGCTCTGATATCTTCGTTTCTTATCTGATCCATCAGACTGCAACCTTTCGTGTGCGTTGCACCAGTGGCCTGTCTACATTGTCTTGGTTTCGTATTAACTTTCTCTAGTATTAGTATAGATCACAGACGCCTCTTCATAGCAGCGGCAGCAGTGTGCTGTGAAGAGATGTCAGTGCTCTAGATTAACTTGAAGACCGTAAATATGTAATTTTCGACCTAAGGATGATGGTGTGAACCATCTAAATGCATAATGGTACAATCGAAATGTGAACGCCACAGTAAACTGTATTACTGATATTTAAATAACAGTCGGAGTCCTCACCACGACTAAATAATTATGGATCTCTCAGATCATATTCAGTCGACGTATGTATGTCCATAACATACAAGTAAACATTATATGAAAAGTTGCACATCTGAGTTCGCGATTTCAAAGATAATGAACTTATTATTACTGGATTCGTTAAAAGGCGTTAAAAGTGAGTGTACCTTGCTGTCCAAACTAACATAATAAAGTGTGAATACAAAACCTTCTCATGCCCATTATCGTACTGTGGAAAACAACATCATAGCAATAGTTCTGTGAAAAGTGTACTGACACAGGCTAGAGTCGCAGTGGAGCTTGCTGCTGGATCAGCTTCCAGTTTCTTAGTGCTAAGAGCATATCGGGAACACGGATTCTCACTTCCTTCAGGCGCCATAAATAATTTAGCGCAAACGTGACTTTGAAATATAATGTTGTACGATCGTTTAGAGGATAGTATTAAAGAGTATTTTGTCTCCCACGACGCAGCCCCTGCTATAAGCATGGTCGCCGCCCGGCGCATCCGTAATTAGAAACACCTGCGGTCAGAGGCAGTGCGGCCTGTATGCCAACATACCGTGACTTGACAAAATCCCCACCTGCCATTGTCGCATTGTGTCAATGTCACATTCTTTTTAGCGAAAACACGTGCGCTTTAAATTAAAGATGAGGCACCTCGCGAGCATCAGAGGACATCGCTGCTGCCTGACAAGAATGCCAGATTATCAAACAATAGCGAACGTTAATAAAACTCATCTCTGTTCACTGAAGTAGTTGGTACTAAGGATATCTCATGCTTGATAATGGTGACTTGTCGAAAGGTGACAAAGGAAAATCTCTCTTCTCTCCCATTTCTTTCTTCCTCTTACTGTAACGCTTCAAAGTAACCCTCGACCTTTCTCGCTGTGTTTTGTTGTTATTCTAATCACACCTTCTTCACTAAGCAACAATAAACATGCAGGTGGTGAAATTAACTACAGCAATTCCAGTGTGTGATTCTGCCAATAATTACGGTGTCTATCTACAGGTTTTTAATGAAGCTACACTTGTGCGCTGAATTCAGGTGAAGCTCAAACACGATTTTACTGTTGTGCGGCGTGTAGGTGATATTCTTAAAATGCTAACAGCATAGGTTCCACTCATTTACATCGAAACTTAGACCGAGGATTCGTTTAAATAAAATTAAGTGTAAAGTACGTACAGGTATTTATATGAAGCCGTGCAGAGTAAACGACTGTGAACTCGAGCAAAAATCTGTTACTGACGCGTTAGACCCTCGACAGGCCGAAGTGAAATTCTGTTCTCCTTTTTAGTTCTTAAAGATATTCCTGCAAATACATACTGTGGTCTTTGATATATGCGAGACGTCTAGTCGATACTAAAACGGCGAAATGCAGAGCCTTTGCTGTAACGACCTCTAGAAATGTATCTAATTTGGTTACACCTTAGTGCTGCATGTCACCATTTTGCATTGTTATGATGCAGTTGCTATACTTTTACCTGGATTGTTACTTCTTTATTACTCTGCATGCTGCGTTTATCACCTTGTTGTGCCACGTCTACTTTACATTTTAACAAAAGAATCACGAGTAACTCAAGCAAGAACTTGTCAATTGGCTTACATGTGCCGCTGCTCGAATCCACAAACAATTGTTGCAACAGCAGGGCTAAGGAAAATAAAAATGCTGTTTGTAATGATGTGAGTCGGCCACAGTTATGTTCCGAAGAACCAAATGCTATGTCCTCGTTGCTAATGATTAATGGATAAGTTGGACAAATGAATCTGTCGACGTAGGGATCTGTTCAGGTGAGCAAAAGATTAGTTGACACAAGTTCACTTTAAATAAATATCCTGTACTCAACTTGCGGGTGAATTAATGCTACACGGCTGAGAACGCAAACATCTATAAGCACAGCCCCGACACGGGCGTGCGTCTATGTACACTGAATGTTTTCCGATAGAGCTAGCATCAGTAATTCTGTGCATTGATGTTCGGCACCAACTAGCAACGCGGAAATGATCTCGAACTAGGGGAAGATGTCCATGTGACCGCCGCTTAATACACCGTCCTAGCGGTCTCCATTGATCGGTGGAATGGAGGTTTTCCATTGGTACTGATGTTCAAAGCGCCGCTCACAGCGTCCGCAGGAATATTCATCAAGGCACCAGCTTCGGCAATAACGATAAGCTACGATACGACACTATTTTCGTGCCGAAGGAGTAGGGCGTCGAGACGAAGCTGTTTAGTTCGGTCTTTTAACCATAGTGATATCAAATAAGTACATTGAGCAAGCACTTGGAAACTAAGAAGAAATTTGGTAAAGGAATTAAAGCTTTGGGGGCGGGGGGGGGGGGGGGAGAAATAAAATTGTTAATGTTTGTCGAGGACATTGTAATGGTCTCAGGGAAGGAAAAGCCCTTGGAAGACCAGTTAAACCTGATGGACAGTGACCTGAAAAAAGATTATAAGATTAAGCTCATTGAAAATAAAACACAGGTAACGGAGTGTAATCGAATGAAATGGTGTGGAAGACTGTTGATGCCAGGGGAATTAGATTAGGAAATTGGAATATGAACGCATTATATAACACTGTATACAGAGTTAAGTATTTGTGTAGCAAAAGGTGAAAAGCATCAGCCAAATCAGTTTGCAAAAGTTTATTGAAAACCCCTTGACCTAGTTTTCGCCGTCTTTAAGTCTTCTTCAGAAAGTTCATTACCTAAGGGAATGTAGGAACTGAATGATATGGAAGGCAGGTGATCCTAGGGGAATCAGGTTAGGTGTTAGTCACTGATAAGTGTGAAGAAAACGTTTTTAAAGACGTCGAAATCTAGGACAAGGGGTTTTCAATAAACCTTGTACTACAGCAACTGATTTGGCTGTTTTTTTGTTCACCTTCTGCCGTAGGAATGGTACGTTACAGTTGCTGCCTATAGCTATGTTCTTGATTTTAAAATAAAATTAACCGTTAGGAGCTATTTTCAGGGGAAATTTGTCTGGAGACTATCCTTAATTGGAAGCGAAACGTGGACAATAAACAATACAAGCAAGGAGGTAAGAGAACGCTCTGAAATGTGGCGCCACAGGAGAATGCTGAAGATTAAATAAGTAGATCGAATGACTAATTAGCAGGTAATGAATGGAATCGGGAAGAAAAGAGCTTAATAGCAGAAGTCGATTGAAAAGGCGGATGATTTGACAGAACACTTTCTCAGGGCCAGGGAATAGTTTATCTGGTTATGAAGAAAATGTTGGAAGGTAAAAACTGCAGAAGGTGACAGTAAGCGTGCTTAAAGCAGTTTTCGGACTAAAGACTACTACAGAAATAACCAAAGCGTATGTTTTCTTTGTTCTTTAGGGCCAGCAGCATAATATGTCAGATAATGCCATGATTACTTGAGAGATGCACCAGAATAGCAGCTTATAGTAATTAATCATTATTAACGTGAGAAGTTTCGACATTTACCTGGAATACACTTTTGGTGAGACCGTGTATAACTGTGAACATCATTTATATTTAACTGACTATATTATACTCACGTCTAGAATGATGTGACGTCCCTATTATGGCGATAGTGAACTGTCTTTAACTGTCAGTGATTCCGTCACATGGTCAATGATGTAACTATATTTAAAATAATTCATCAAATACGGTTTAACGGTTGTCTGACAGTTTTACGAAATTATTGAATAGCAATATTATTTCATTAACTGAATCTTGTTACGAGTATCTTTGGTCGTTGCACATGTTTATTCCGATTTTGCTTATTTGTTATCTAAAGGTTAACAAAAGCATTTGCGGCATCGTATTAAACGAACATACAGTACAGAATTTAGACAGAGATACTATCTCAAAAACTTTATTGAACTTTTAGAACACGAGAAAGGATAAGTGATAAACAACATATGCAACAGGCAAAGGTAAACGTGACAGAAATTAACGTCGCTTTTACTTCTGTATAATCATTATAAATATATAAGGTCGAAGGAGTGAAACTACTGTGAAACCACGATTAACGTGTTATTTTCGATATATTTACATCATTTACCATATAACCAATACATTGAAAATTATAAGACAGTTCACTAACGAAGTAATATGGACGTCACATTATTCTAGAGGCGAGTATAGTCAGTTTAATACAAGTGACGCTTATATTTATACACACACTCACCAAAATTGTGTTCATAGGTACGCGATAATACAAAACGTGCTGCCTTTCTTTGAACTTTTTCGATGTACTCCGTCAGTCCTGCCTGGTGAGGATCCCACACCGCGCAGCAGTATTCTAAAAGAGGACGGAGAGGCGTAGTGTAGGCAGTCTCCTTAGTAGGTCTGTTACATTTTGTAAGTGTCCTGCCAATAGAACACAGTCTCTGGTTAGCCTTCCACACAACATTTTCTATGTATTCCTTCCAATTTAAGTTGTTCGCACCGTTCAGATATCTTTTCTAAATCGTTTTGCAGTTTGTTTTGATCTTCTGATTTTATTAGTCGATAAACGACAGCGTCATCTGCAAACAACCGAAGACTGCTGCTCAGATTGTCTCCAAAATCGTTTATATAGATAAGGAACAGCAAAGGGCCTATAACGCTACTTTGGGGAACGTCATAAATCGCTTCTGTTTTACTCGATGACTTTCCGTCAATTACTACGAACTGTGAACTTTCTGACAGGAAATCACAAATCCAGTCGTATAACTGAGACGATATTCCATAGGCACACAATTTCACTACGAGCTGCTTCTGTGGTACAGTGTCAAAAGCCTTACGGAAATCCAGAAATGCGGAATCGATCTGAAATCCTTGCCAACAGCACTCAACATTTCATGTGAATAAAGAGCTAGTTATGTTTCACAGGAATGATGCTTTCTAAACCCATGTTGACTGTGTCTCAGTAAACCGTTTTCTTCGAGGTAATTCACAATGTTCGAACACAATATATGTTCTAGAATCCTGCTGCATATCGACGTTAACGATATGGGTCTGTAATTTAGTGGATTACTCCTACTACCTCTCTTGATTATTGCTGTGACCTCTGCAACTTTCCAGTCTTTGGGTACAGATCTTTCGGCGAGCGAACGGTTGTATATGATTGTTAAGTATGGGGCTACTGCATCAGCATACTCCGAAAGGAACCTAATTAGTATACAGTCTGGACCAGAAGACTTGCTTTTATTAAGTGATTTGAGTTGCTTCACTACTCCGAGGATATTTACTTCTACGTTACTCATGTTGGCAGTTCTTCTCGATTCGAGTTCTGGAATGTTTACTTCGTCTTCTTTTGTGAAGGCATTTCGGAGGGCTGTGTTTAGTAACTCTGCTTTGGCACCACTGTCTTCGCTAGTATCTTCATTGCTATCGCGCAGAGAAGGCATTGATTGAGAATGAGATTTTCACTCTGCAGCGGAGTGTGCGCTGATATGAAAGGTCCCGAGTTCGAGTCTCGGTTCGGCACACAGGTTTAATCTGTCAGGAAGTTTCAAGGCATTGATTGTTTCTTGCCGCTTACATACTTCTTATACGACCAGAATCAGTTTGGATTTTCCGCCAGGCTTCGAGACAAAGTTTCGTTTTGGAAACTCTTATAGGCATCTCGCATTGAAGTACGTGCTAAATTTCAAGCTTCTGTAAAAATCGCCAATCTTGGCGATTGTGCGTCTGTTTAAATTAATTATTATCAGCAGCTATTCTGGTGCATCTTTCTGATAATCTAAGTGTGTGATTTTTATGGGTTCCCTGAGGGGGAGCCATTGCCAGGAATACGGCAAGGGCAGCAGCGGCCGCGGCCGCACCGGCGCGGCGGCCTTGGTGCCGGCCCGTCCGGCGTCCAGTGAGAGTAGCTGGCGGCTGGGTTCCGTTAGCGACTTTATGGCCCCAGATCGTTCACCTCGGCCGGCCTGGGGCCTGGGGCCGGCTTCGCATCGCGACCACTGGCCGAGCCCGGCCGTCACCTGCCTGCCCCCACCCTACCGCGCCACCACTCCGCAAGTGTCTGCTAGAGCTTCTACCACGCAGCCTGTGGTGAAGACACTGAAGGACGGCTGGTTGAATCCTCGCCCGGCCATCCATATTTAGGCTTTCCGTGGTTCCAACAAATCGATCTAGGGAAATGACGGCATGATTCGTTTGATTCCCTTTCCCACTCTTCTCCAACACGAGTTTGTGCTGCGTCACTAATGACCACGTTGTATCGACGGGACATCGTATGACAGGTAGTGAACCGTACAGTATGTAACGGGTATAAATGTAGATATTTGCATATGTGGTACTTTAATACACAACTGGCCATTAAAATTGCTACACCAAGAAGAAATGCAGATGATAGACAGACAAATATAGTATACTAGAACTGATATGTGATTACATTTTCACGCAGTTGGGGTGCATAGATCCTTACGGCCTTGATATGCCTGGGCATTGAGTCAAACAGAGCTTGGATGGCGTGCACAGGTACAGCTGCCCATGCAGCTTCAACACGATACCTCAGTTCATCAAGAGTAGTGGCTGGCGTATTGTGACGAGACAGTTGCTCGGCCACCATTGACCAGAGGTTTTCAATTGGTGAGAGATCTGGAGAATGTGCTGGCCAGGGTAGCAATCGAACATTTTCTGTATCCAGAAAGGCCCATACAGGATCTGCAACATGCGGTCGTGCATTATCCTGCTGAAATGTAGGGTTACGCAGGGATCGAATGAAGGGTAGAGCCACGAGTCGTAACACATCTGAAATGTAACGTCCACTGTTCAAAGTGCCGTCAATGCGAACAAGAGGTGACCGCATCGTGTAACAATTGGCACCCCATACCATCACGCCGAGTGATACGCCAGTATAATGACGAATACACGCTTCCAATGTGCGTTCACCGCGATGTCGCCGAACACGGACGCGACCATCATGATGCTGTAAACAGAACCTGGATTCATCCGAAAAAACGACGTTTTGCCCTTAGAGCACCCAGGTTCGTCGTTGAGTACATCTCAGGCGCTCCTGTCTGTGATGCAGCGTCAAGGGTAACCGCAGCCATGGTCTCCGAGCTGATAGTCCATGCTGCTGCAAACGTCTTAGAACTGTTCGTGCTGATGGTTGTTGTCTTGCAAACGTCCCCATCTGTTGACTTTGGGATCGAGACGTGACTGCACGATCCGTTACAGCCATGCAGATAAGATGCATGTCATTTCGACTGCTAGTGATAAGAGTCCGTTGGGATCCAGCACGGCGTTCCGTATTACCCTCCTGAACCCATCGACTCCATATTCTGCTAACAATCATTGGATCTCGACCTACGCGAGCAGCAGTGTCGCGATACGATAAACCGCAATCGCGATAGGCTACAATCCGACGTTTATCAAAGTCGGAAACGTGATGGTACGCATTTCTCCTCCTTACACGAGGCATCACAGCAACGTTTCACCAGGCAACGCCGGTCAACTGCTGTTTGTGTATGAGAAATCGGTTGGAAACTTTCCTCATGTCAGCACGTTGTAGGTGTCCCCACCGGCTCCAACCTTGTGTCAATGCTCTGAAAAGCTAATCATTTGCATATCACAGCATCTTCTAGCTGTCGGCTAAATTTCGCGTCTGTAGCACGTCACCTACGTGGTGTAGCAACTTTAATGCCCAGTAGAGTGTGTACAGATAACTTGGTGTCGGTTGTTTTTCTCTGCGTCGAACAGTTTTCCCACAAACACGTCGTAAACGGTATGACCTGGTGTATTCTGCATGGCTCTACCGGAGCCACTAAGTGAACGACGCCTGGCAATAAATGCTAACTGTTTTTGCGTCCACGTGTCCATAAGTCGACACCTGACCAGCTGCCCAGGGGAAAGTAAGCGTTAATGGCTTGCTCTTGCCACATGTACTTCGAGCTGCTAACCGACATAAGAACACACGACTTGTAATAGCTAGCCTGGAAATGGTGTAAATGATGATCTAAAGTTGTTCAGTACACTGTCCTCGATACCAGTAGAAGTATCTGTACTGATATGTGTTACACCCTGTATCTGCAACATTTGTACAGAGCTAAGTACCGCTGCAGTCAGAGCACTGGATTCACAGGAACACGGTTCAGATCCCACTCTATTTACTGCGGTGGAGACTTCCCTTGGTTCTGCTGTCACTCTGGTAAAGCCCACGCACTTCCTCATCCTACTCCATTGAGCTAATTTCCCATAATTATTTATGCGATTGACGCCGAGGCGTTGGACTCTAACGTGCCTTTGGAAGCTCGTCGCTGAATGGTGTATATTTCTACACCTTTTGTCCTTCTAAGCGAGGTACTAGCTGGCATCGAGAGATAAAAACTATAGTCCACCTTAACCTAAGGATTGGTTCAACCACCAGAGCACTGCAACAGGCATGTACCATGGAGGTGGAATGCTCAGGCATTCCTTTGATCCTTGAACTGTCTTACCCAGGCATGACGTAAGTTCTTAGATGGTAGCAGTAAATATTGTTGTACTATATCATACTCTACATTACTAACTGGCTAAAACGGTCAGAAACGACCAGTTGCAGGTTGCCTATCTAGGCACAAAAAATTTAATTCCCAGTATTTTATATAATTACTGACCGAATTTAAAAATTTAAAATGCTGCCAGAATCCACTCGTTAAGAGGTATACTCTTGCCTTAAAGGTTTATGATAATAAGTATTAAGTTAAAAGCAATATGTGTGTCTTGAGGACAGTAACTCATGGCGCGCAAATTAACCAGAAAATATTCATACAGCACTTGAGAATTAGTGGACTAGGAGACTTTTTCTCGGTGACACAGCCTCCCAGCATCTTCTCACTTCCCAAGATACGGATGCAAAATAATGAAAGGAAAAAAGTTTAGCGCTTAAAACGTTTTCGATGTTCATGCAGTAGAACTTCAGCATCAGGTATGACGTTTTAGTTTATTACTTCGTAACTGCTAACTCTGCTGGCAACATATATTTTGCCTACTGTATCCACACATACCACTGAAGTATAAGCAAAAATATATCATTATACGACACATAATGTAAGGGATATTACGTAATAAACATTGAGAAGCGTGACATAGATATTTTATACATGAGAGTTCAATTCCCTAAAGAATCGGGAGTGGGAGGAAAGGGGGGGGGGGGCTCTACTGGTTAGGACTAATGCACAACGAAGGTTTGCAGGTTATGAGTACAATGTTACTATCACATATCTTTCCCAGCAATCCTATAACCTAAATTATACGTTATTTCACTGCCATGTGCCGGAACAGAAAATTTGTACAGAAACCGGCAACATACAATGCAGTCCAAAGCCATGTACTAGAGAGAGAGAGAGAGAGAGAGAGAGAGAGAGAGAGAGAGAGAGAGAGAAGAAAGACCGCATTGACGTCGTATACAAGAACCTAGATATTAACACGCAAGTTGTCCTACATAAGGCGTGACCAGAGCGGAAGTCAGTTTTTGTGTACTCAGTTGTCATTGCCATTCTTCTATACAGGCTACGGCATTCGGATATAGTTGCCATACGCGTAAGATAAAGAGCTAATGACCACTATAGTGGCACTACTTCTAAACATTCCTCTGGAATGAAGAGAAGTCGTTATCATCTGACAAATATTTCAAATCCCAGTTATTTATCCAGCTGGTTTATTGCTAAATGGAATTCTGGAAGAGCCGAAAACATCAGAAATGTAGGTTAATATAGTATCAATGTGCGCTGAAACTTGAACAGTTGTTGTTAATGTTTGTAACTGAAGACAGATTTACAGTGCTTCCCAAATAAAATTAGACGGCATTATTCCAGAATTATCTTAGTTATAGGGGGGCCTGGCCGTTACAGACACAACTCTTGTAGCAGGGAAATATGGAAGTAAATGAGATCTTGATTTTTTTTTCTGGTGACACGTTTTCTAAAGAAGAATAAGATGCCTTCTGCTACCCTCGATCTTGTCTTTGCTGACGAATGTGCATAGTTAAGTCGCTAGTAGCCTTCGGCGCCCTAATGATTAATCATTAAAAAAAGTTGGAAATCAAATATTTCAAACAAGACTTTGCATATATATCATTCACTATACATCTACTTGGCACTTTAAAGATGCTGGAAGGAAGACACTGTAAATTAATAGACTACTTAACGAATACATATAGTTACGGAAACTGAGACGACTCGCAAAAGGACGGTGAAAGAAATTCCCAATGTTCCTAAATGCAAAGCTAATATTAAGTTGTAATGTACGTCTGTGAGAGACGAGGAAGATCGTAATATGCGTGCCTTTCGATCGACGACACTATGGCGACTGGCATGTCAGTTTCGCTGGTTTATTATTATTATTATTATTATTATTCAAGTAGCTACCGATTTGGCGTAAAGAGAATAAGCGGATCTTAATCCACAAGTTACCATCACAAAAATATCTGATGTTGGAATCGCCAGCCGAACCCGGGAGCATCACGTCACCAGCGAATAACCAAGGCCCACGAGAAAGACAGCCGCGGCTCTTATGTCACGAAGGTAGGGCTGAACTCGCCCGCTCGCACAGCTCACCAGACGAAATGCGTTTCTAAACCTGTTAATTCGCAGAGGCGCGTGTACGTGCTGACGAGAATTGTATCTTCTACTGGAAACTGCTATTGTGAAGTCTTACTGATAACAGTACTACAACAAAATTTAATTTAAGGTCAGTACTCGATATAAATGGTATAATGGCTTGTTTACAGCATTTAGTCTCTTCTGATTAACGGTCCTGAATTCTTACAAGAAGTGTTGTCTTACGCAACTGATAATCATTTTGACATTTTTTTTAAAGTTTATTCTACCCCGGTGAAGCCGTAACAAATTATATGTAGGCCTATGGACTCCCGATCATTGTAGGATAACGGTAAGAGTCCATAATAGAGGATTCCGGATTGCAGTAGAAGATGCAATTCTCGATTGTCCGTACACACTTAGTTCCGAGTTAACAGACGTAGAAACACAGTTTGTCTGCTGAGTTGAGGGAGCGAGTGCTCTCAGGCCTACTTTCGTGACGTACCCGGTCTTTCTAGTAGGCCTTGCCAATAACGCTACGGAGACAAAAAATACTGATAGTCTCCCGTATCGCTTTAGACACTCTGTGCGTGGCTGGAACCTGTATTCAGCATTCGGTGACGTCATAGTACTGGGAAATATGAAAACATACTGGCCTTTAGCTTACCAGGAATCGAACTGGGCACCATCGCGTCATTAGCTAATAGCGCTAACCGCTAGACAACCGAAGGCATTCCATCGGATACTAGACACTCAGTACGTGACTGGAACCTCGATGAGACCGTAGTAGGGAGACTTTGAAAACGTTGTGGTCTTTAACTCTTCAGATTAGCTTGGATGTGTGATATGTCAGATCGGTAACCGGTGAGTGGCCCTTTGCGCGGTCGTCTTTCACCGAAGCCGCAGCTCGGCGGCCAGGAATAGAGGAAAGAGCGTCGCTGGCGCGGCTACTGCGGCTGTCGGCAGAGTGCGCTCTCGGCCGCAGGAGGGGAAGTGCGGCTACAGAGGGCGGGGCGAGATTCGGGTTTCTAATTTATGACGACGTGATGAACAGGCGTCATAAAGCACGCCAGTCTCTCTCTCCTCCCTCCACGGCGCGGCCACGCCGGGCCTCGCTGCCTGCCGCTGTTATCGGCCGCCGGCTTGATTTGTGGTCCTAGACACAAAGCAGCAGCCCCCGTCTTAATGCTCATTTCTGCCCTCCTCTCCGTGAGAAACGTCCTAGACCTCGATTCTCTTCTGTCGTGTCTGGCCGTCCGTCGTGCCGTCCGGGGCGCGCCTGTAGTATCTTTCTTTCCTCGTCCGCGGGGAGTGGGGAAAAGGAAAATTCTGTTAAGCCGCGGCGCGCTGTCGAGATGCGCTGATTTGTGAGCCGGCTCGGAAACTGATCGTGGGGGCCGCGCCGGCCGCCGGCCGTGATGGCTGCTGCCGCCGCCCGGAGGTTGCCAGGTCGGCCAGTCTGCCGCCTCCCGGCGCGGCGTGGAGGGGCTCCCCGAAAATGCGTGTCGAGCTGAAGGGCCTGTCAGCTGCTGTGACTGTGTAGCTCAGAAATCCCGCGAAAAGATGAAGGCGGGTACGAGCCAAATATTGAATTAGGAGATGGATATGCCATGAAAATATTACTATTATTTTTTTTTACTTAGTCCAAGATAAATGAAATACTTTGAGATTTGCAAGTGTAATAACAAATTTATAAAATACACTACTGGCCATTAAAATTGCTACACCAAGAAGAAATGCAGATGATAAATGGGTATCATTGGACAAATACATTATACTAGAACTGACATGTAATTACACTTTCACGCAATTTGGGTGCATAGATCCTGAGAAATTAGTACCCAGAACAACCACCTCTGGCCGTAATAACGGCCTTCATACGCCTGGGCATTGAGTTAAACAGAGCTTGGATGGAGTGTACATGTACAGCAACCCATGCAGCTTCAACACGATACCACAGTTCGTCAATAGTGGCTGGTCCATTGTGACGAGCCAGTTGCTCGGCCACCATTGACCAGACGTTTTAAATTGGTAAGAGATCTGGAGAATGTGCTGTCCAGGGCAGCAGTCGAATATTTTCTGTACCCAGAAAGGCCCGTACAGAACCTGCAACATGCGGTCGTGCATTATCCTGCTGAAATTCAGGGTTACGCAGGGATCGAATGAAGGGTAGAGCCATGGGTCGTAACACATCTGAAATGTAACGTCCACTGTTCAAAGTGCCGTCAATGCGAACAAGAGGTGACCAAGACGTGTAACTAAGGGCACCCCATACCATCACGCTGGGTGATACGCCAGTATGCCGATGACGAATACACGCTTCCAATGTGTGTTCACCGCGATGTCGCCAAACACGGATGCGACCATCATGATACTGTAAACAGAACCTGGATTCATCCGAAAAATTACGTTTTTCCAATCGTGCACCCAGGTACGTCGTTGAGTACACCATCGCAGGCGCTCCTGTCTGTGATGCAGCGTCAAGGGTAACCGCTATAACCGCACCAATGGTCTCTGAGCTGATAGTCCATGCTGCTGCAAACGTCGTCGAACTGTTCATGCAGATGGTTGTTGTCCTTCATACGTCTCCTGTTGTCTCAGGGATCGAGACGTGGCTGCACGATCCGTAACGGATGCGGATAAGATGCCTGTCATCTCGACTGCTAGTGATACGAGGCCGTTTGGATCTAGCACGGCGTTCCGTATTACTCTCCTGAACCCACCGATTCCATATTCTGCTAACAATCATTGGATCTCGACCAACGCGAGCAGCAATGTCGTGATACGATGAACCGCAATCGCGATAGGCTACAGTCCACATTTCTCCTCCTTACACGAGGCATCACAACAACGTTTCACCAGGCAACGCCGGTCAACTGCTGTTTGTGTATGAGAAATCGGTTGGAAACTTTCCTAATGTTAGCACGTTGTAGGTGTCGCCACCGGCGCCAACCTTTGTGTGAATGCTCTGAAAAGCTAATCATTTGCATATCACAGCATCTTCTTCCAGTTGGTTAAATTTCGCATCTGTAGCACGTCATCTTCGAGGTGCTGCAATTCTAATGGCCAGTAGTGTAAAAGATTTTCAGCTTGAGTGACGTTTGTTTTCCAGTATTTTATGACGTGACGTGATTCAGCGGAATTGTGCCACGATCAGATGCGTTGTATCATACTGTTAGGTACCCATCAGTTCTAGAACACGGACTGCATGTGGTACTGAGGTAATGTGCCGAAATACGGTTGCCCCTCTCCACAATGATTAGTACGTTAGCGTGCAGTATTCTGTCCTTCCAATCCATATGTGGCATATAGCAAACCAGTGCTTAACAGTATTGGTTAAAAACAGTGTTGATTACAATTTTAGTTTTTTATGTTTGAACTACTCGTTTCGCTTTATTTAGGCATCTTCAGGTTATCTTAATTTGGTATTTCTTAGGAGGATTCTTTAGTCAGTGTAGCCAAAGGGCATCGTCGAATATATCAAGCCAACATCGCCAACTTTTCTAGATGGACGCGAGTGACACCAAGATCTGCATAATGCGTGCCCGTTCACAGGAGCGAGTAACAGAAAAGTTCCCATTAACTTTACTAACAACAGAGCCTATGTGGAAGTTCTCTTTATTATCTGTTTACACTGTAAAGTTTCTCTGTTCATTCCCTCATCTCCCCATCTCAGCCTTTCACTAACCATGCCCTACTGCACATGAAAACCCTGCACAACAGATCGATAAAGCAAGTCAGTGGTACTCCCACAACACATCTGTTATGCAGGGCAGCCTGCGCATCAGGGGCTCGAAAATTGTTGTTTGCCCCTGACTGGCCGCGAGGTCTAGGGCCTCTTGCTATCCGGGCAGCTCCTCCCTCGTCAGAGGTTCGAGTCCTCCCTTGGGCATGTGTGTGTGTGTTTGTTTGTGTGTGTGTGTGTGTGTGTGTGTGTGTGTGTGTGTTGTCCTTAGTGTAAATTGGATTAAGTAGTGTGTAAGCTTAAGGACCGATGACCTCAGCAGTTTGGTCCCATAACATTTTCAATGTTTCTTGCCACTGACTGTAGCCTGCCCTTCAAAGCAGGTCGATAAGGCAGGCCAATACTACTGCCACTACGCAACATGTCTGTTGTGCAGGACTGCCTATACGCCAGAGGCAGGAAAACCACATTTTGCCCATGTCTCTGTCCGTATTGGAGCTAGGAGGTTATAAACCCACCCTGCTGATACTTGTAAGGCTTGCTGTTGGCGTGCCAAATTTGGTTGAAGCAGATGTAGGTGTTTGGGAGGAGAGCCCAGACATGTGCACTTTCTCTCTGCTTTAAGTATCACATAAAAGATGAACGTCACACAATCTGCTGTCATC
The DNA here is from genome assembly GCF_023897955.1 of Schistocerca gregaria. Lineage (NCBI taxonomy): Eukaryota > Metazoa > Arthropoda > Insecta > Orthoptera > Acrididae > Schistocerca > Schistocerca gregaria. The sequence continues at coordinate 244,683,128 of NC_064920.1, forward strand.
GACTGTTACACCTCCATAACTGAGACTCGCCAAGTTTGTCGTCTTAGAAGGAGTAATTGCACAATTATGAGTGGTGGAAAATTCTACTAGACAGCTTCCTGAGTCCCAAATGTCAGAGTACAATTTTTCAATGTTTTTTTTAAGCTAAATGTGAGAAACTAAGTGTTTTTTTTAACGAAAATCATTGAAGGCTTTCAGCTTTATTCATAAGAATCCTTGATGGATCATAAATTAAATAAAACTTTTTAACTGTTTGCTTCATGTACGAACAATCCTTAAGTGAATAATGGCCAAGGAGTTGAACGAGGTCAGCATGTATAAATAATACTTATCTATCAAATCCACTATTACAATTCCGGCCATGTTTTAATAATCGAATGGAGTACTGTGAAAATTACGATTCACACATTAAAGCAGTGACAAGTAGCGAACGAAATTTTCCCAGTTGTCCACTTTTGTGGTCATGGGGCTGGAACTTGCAATAGAGGATTGTATGAGGAAATATAAGAAGCGTTCAAAAAGTTATGGTCTGAGCGCATTGCTGTAGCGTATATGCAACGTAACGCGACTCATCTGCAGGTATATAAGCAGCGACATTTAGGCAAGGGATTAGTATAGCATTTGTGTCTCGCTGATGTGTGTGTGGTAAATGTGGAAATATGAACTATGGCGACGTTATTTCCAAATGCGTCCAAACAGGACCAGCACCCTGTTCTTCTTTTATCGGCTGCCGCACAACTAACTCTGGTAGACATGCATTGTAGAATGTGTGGAGCAACATGTGTGCCAAAAGCCGCAACTGTGGAATACTACCTTAGGTGTTCTGCTGGCCGCGATTCGACGCAGGCCGCCTTATCCATTACGGTCAACACCAACTGAGGACCTGCCATTATAAAGCTTTGAGTCCCTTAGAAAAGGCCTTGAAGGGTCGACGATTCCTGTCAAGACAAGAATTTGCAGCAGCATTTACGCATTTCTTCACACAACAGGGCACAGTGTTTTACCAAACATGTTGTATATCACTTCGCACATAACGGTAAGGGGGAGGTGGGCTAAGTAGTGGTGTAACAGTCATCGCTGGAAAGCTGTTCAGTAGCAGAAGTTATCAGCAAAGAATTCACAATGCACAGAAGATTTACTTAACCTGCATTTTTCCAAACAGTCGAAGATTCGGGACTCGAACTCGGGACCTTTGCCTTTCGCGGGCAAGTGCTCTACCAACTGAACTACCCAAGCACGATCCACGCCCCATCGTCACAGCTTCTGCCAGTACCACGTCTCCTACCTTCCAAACTTTACAGAAGCTCTCCTGCGAACCTTGCAGAACTAGGACTCCTGAAAGGAAGGTTCACAGGAGAGCTTCTGTAAAGTTTGGAAGGTAGGAGATGAGGCACTGGCAGAAGCTGTGACGACGGGGCGTGCATCATGCTTGGGTATCTCAGTTGGTAGAGCACTTGCCTGCGAATGGCAAAGGTCCCGAGTTCGAGTCTCGGTCCGGCATACACTTTTAATCTCCCAGGAAGTTTCATATCAGCGCACACTCCGCTGCAGAGTGAAAATCTCATTCTGGAATCGAAGATTCATTAGAATTATTGCAACAAAGTCAGCTGTCAGTGTCAACACGGATGAGCTATTGCGCGGCGTCATCGTAGCGTCCCTTAGTGAAGAGGCTTGAAGAGCCAGTGGATTGTGTCGCTGGTGCCGACCATCCTACACCACGGCGGCAGAAGGCGCTCGTGGTACGGAGCCTGTGGAGGTGTGGCTCAGTGGGCGTGCACCATTGAGTCCACCCGAACCCGCGTGACGGCTGCCAGAGTCAGCCGGAAACTTGCAATTCCGTTGCTACGATGCCTACGGTGTGGTTTCAATAAGTAATACCACAAAATGAGTACTTCGGCGTCGTGGATCTGTAAGCTGATTTGCTCAGAGCTCACGGCGATTTTGCCCGATTGCCGTACCGGTTCTGAACTGTACAGCCTTCGGACAGAAACTTTTTGATTGCTCCTTAGAGTTTTGCAGTCGCCTGTTGTTGCTGTTGTTGTTGTTGTGGTCTTCAGTCCTGAGACTGGTTTGATGCAGCTCTCGATGCTACTCTGTCCCGTGCAAGCTTCTTCATCTCCCTGTACGTACTGCAACCTACATACTTCTGAATCTGCTAAGTGTATTCATCTCCTGGTCTCCCTATACGATTTTTACCCTCCACGCTGCTAAATTTGTGATCCCTTGATGCCTTAGAACATGTCCTGCCAACCGGTCCCTTCTTCTTGTCAAGTTGTGCCACAAACTCCTCTTCTCCCCAATTCTATTCAATACCTCCTCATTAGTTATGTGATCTACCCATCTAATCTTCAGCATTCATCTGTAGCACCACATTTCGAAAGCTTCTATTCTCTTCTTGTCCAAACTATATATCGTCCATGTTTCACTTCCATACATGGCTACACTCCATACAAATACTTTCAGAAACGACTTCCTGACGCTTACATCTATACTCGATGTTAGAAAATTCCTCTTCTTCGGAAACGCTTTCCTTGTCATTGCCAGTCTACATTTTATAACCTCTATAATTCGACCATCAGTTATTTTGCTCCCCAAATAGCAAAACTCCTTTATTACTTTAAGTGTCTCATTTCCTAATCTAATTCCGTCAGCATCACCCGACTTAATTCGACTATATTCCATTATCCTCGTTTTGCTTTTGTTGATGTTCATCTTATATCCTCTTTTCAATACACTGTCCATACCGTTCAGCTACTCTTTCATGTCCTTTGCTGTCCCTGACAGAATTACAATGTCATCGGCGAACCTCAAAGTTTTTATTTCTTTTAATACCTACTCCGAATTTTTCTTTTGTTTCCTTTACTGCTTGCTCAATATACAGATTGAATAACATCGAGGAGAGGCTACCACCCTATCTCACTCCCTTCCCAACCACTGCTTCCCTTTAATGCCCCTCGACCCTTATAATTGCCATCTGGTTTCTGTACATATTGTAAATAGCCTTTCGCTCCCTGTATTTTACCCCTGCCACCTTCAGAATTTGAAAGAGAGTATTCCAGTCAACATTGTCAAAAGCTTTCTCGAAGTCTACAGATGCTAGAAACGTAGGTTTGCCTTTCCTTAATCTTTTTTCCAAGTTAAGTCGTAAGGTCAGTTTCGTCTTACGTGTTCCAGTGTTTCTACGGATTCCAAACTGATCTCCCGCGAGGTCGGCTTCTACCAGTTTTTCCATTCGTCTGTAAACAATTCGCGTTAGTATTTTGCAGCTGTGACTTATTAAACGCGCTTAAAAAATGCTATCTGAGTACGAACCCAGTTACGAAAATTTGGATGTGGTGGAGAACTGATGTTTCTCGACGGACTTGTCGAGCGACGTCTGGGCAGGTGCGCACAGGGCTGGGAGCACATAAGGCTGGGTTGTCTGCGTGCGGCGGCGCACAGAGCGGCTCTGAGCCTGCGGACAGTGAGGGACGGCTGGCGGCGTCGCGGCGGCCGGTGTCAAAGGCGGGGACAAGCGACGCCTGGCAGAGTCCCAGCTCAGCGCCCCGCGATCGCCCGCGCCGTTACATAAACACAATAACAAGGCGCACCGACGCCCTAACGAATGCGCGTAATTAAGAACCTGCGCTAGGAATAGAGCCGCGCAATGACTCAGCGCGCGCGTGCCTGATCCCGATGAGCTATGCGACGGCGGCCTACTTCTCCGTCAGCGTAGCGCCGACGTCCCACCGCCGGCCGGCGACATGACGTCTGTACGTGTTTTATGACCTGATTTATCCTTCCATTGTTATGCCCGCCGCTCGAGCCATAACGATACGGTTTAGGAGCTGCAGTGCTTTCACTCGCATCGAGTAGCGCAGATTAAAACAAAAAAAAGGTGGTATGCGCTCTACTTTACCCGGAAACAACACAAGGACTAGGTCACCACTGGGCGACACACCTGAGCTCCTGCACAATCGTTTCGATTGCCTACAGAAAAGATCGTTTCTAAGGCCTCTTGAGGAAATAATGGCCACGCTAATATGTCAACTGCTGCAGATTTGCTACGCTTTCTTGTTGTACCTTTTTGTGTAACTTCAGCCAGAAAGAACATGCTAAGCTCTATTTCCTCTCAATGACGTTACTAATCTTGCCATTAACATGTCTCTGCTTTCCGCTTGTCATTCTCTGTCTTTTATTTTTCTCTTCTTCCTTTATGTTTCTGCCGACTGAGCACAGGACATTCGATGGCTACGAAATCACTAAGAACATTATTGCTCCTGCCTGCTTCTATGATGTCGAAGCAACTGACCACATCTATGCAAGTGATATCTGAATTATGTTCTTCCTTGTAGACTGCACAGCCTGTGCAAAGCTGTAAGGCAAAGTCATTAACCCTTTTTTTGGCTGTACCTGCCACATGCAGTCAACTGATTTTGGCGGTGAAGGCCATTTCATGTGTCTAGTGCAGATGATATAATGTGTTAACATTTCTGACGCATTTACATTTTCGAATATAAACGTAAAGTGTTTTTTTGAAAGAGTCTGCATGGAAAGTAGCTTTATATGGAAACTCGCCTTTTACTCATATCTTTGCTTGTGGACATATACCACACGTCTCCTCCACCCTCTTCTCTCTTTCCATCTCCTCCTCCTCCTCCTCCACCTCATCCTCCATCCCTCTTTCCATCTCCTTCTTTCCACATCTCTCTGCCCGTGTCCTCCTCCCCATCTCTCTGTCCATCTCACCCTCCCCTCTCTCATCCATCTCCCCCACCACCCCATCCCTTTTCTTCTCCCACCTTTTTATTTTGCTCCTGACCACCTCCCCTCTCCATCTTCAACCTGCCTCTTACACATCCCCTTCATTCACTTTTCTTTGTCCATCTCACCGTCCAATTCTCACTACCCTCCCCACTGTCCCTGCTCATCCATTCCATCCACATGTATTCCTCCTGGAAAACATTCTGATACTACCTGTGTAACACATATATCTCATATGGCAGCCATCGACCCGTATACCCCCTGGAATGCAGTCTGATACTACCTGTATAACAAGACTGTCTTTTAGGACAGTTTAGATGTCAGGGGTTACCCTAGCCTTGTTGGAGCTCCGCACACATCCTTTTTCATATATGCATATGCTTAAATGTGATCTGTTGTAAGTACAGACGTGAGTAGAGGACAATCTTTTGAAATGTAGTGTTACAGGAATGGTGCAGACTAGTTGGATAGGTTGGGTAACTAATGAAGGAATGCAGCAACAAACTGGGAAGTAAAGAACAGTATGCTTTAATGTGAATGTAAAAAATGGTACAGGTTGACGGGACAAATTCTGATGCCTCAAAGAATAGTTAATTATGTGATGAAGCTAAGAGTGTGAGACTGAAAATTGCGTGGGGAGACGAAGACTTGATTACAGGAAGCATGTTCGAGTGGATGTGGGTTGCAGTAGTTATGCAGATATGAAAAGGCTTCCACAGCATAGACTAGCGTGGAGGGCTCCATCAGACTACTCTTTTGATGGGATACCATAACGAAAAGATCCACATTTTAGTGGACCTGCCTTTCAGTACAGCAATTTCCTAAAGTCGTCCAGTGGCCATACTCTCAGTTAGTTAGCAGGTAACCATCTGTGTGGTTCTGGCCTTGTCTGATATTTCGCTTGTATATTGAGAAAATTAAGAAACATTGTGCACTTCCTTACGGGCTATGTCGAAAGAGTCATCTGCACTCTTCGCTTAATTTACGGAAGGCGGACTTCGAGTTGCTGCCTCTTTGAGTTAGTTTTCTTGTTGTTGTTCTCATGCGCTTGAGCGTGTGTGTGTGTGTGTGTGTGTGTGTGTGTGTGTGTGTGTGTAAGAGAGAGAGAGACCGTGACGCGCGCGTGATCTTTTGGATACGTTCCAGGAATAAAGGCGTGCATTTCTGGTGCGGGGCGCCTAGGCTAGGTACCGCGACGCGACGCAGCGGCCGTCAATTCCCGTGGAGGTTTTTAGCGGCGGTCCTCGCCCGCCTTCGCTGCTTCGCCCTGCGCCGCCTGGTCTGGGGCAGCCCTTATCGGCGCAGCCCTCTCGCTCTGTTTATCTGGCCTCCTACCCCGGCCGCGGCCACGGCCGCTTCACTCCCATTCTAACCAGGATTTATTAGATGGCCACTATCGTTGTCGTCTTCTTTACGTGATGTGTTTGAAACCGACGCCTCCTCTCCATCTCTCCGCATCCAGCAGCGCCACAGCTCCCCCCTCCTCCGACCACTCTACCAGCGGTGCTCTTTTCAGGCGTCCTTGGCAGCGTCCTTCCCACATGGCACCTTCCCCCCTCCTCCCCTCCACCCAGCCCAATTCTTCCCACCACTGCCATCAGCAGACGCGGCCTAATAGCAGAGGACGCACAGAAAAGCGGTAGGTACTTGGATTACACTGTGCGAAGAACGCCATCTCCTATTTAGCGAGATTCACGCAACGTTCAAAGAAGAGCTGCACCGTTCACTGTTTTAATGTCTCACTGTTAACGCTCAGTGGATTCGTATGGTCTAGGCTAGGACTAGACTATGGTGCTGAGCGTAACAGAAAGGATTACTCTCAAAATTAAAATTCCGAAGCTATACATTACGAAAGTAGTCATGCTACTTGCTGCTAACCACCTACCTTCCACATACTCATTACATAATGATATGGCGGTGAGATCGCCCATTTGTTTGTTTGTTTGTAATTCATACAAATCTGCAATTTTATTCCAGTCTTGATGTAATTTTGCACATTACCTCCAAGAAAAGAGGAAGAACACTGTCTGCATAAGATTACGTGTGTGTGCAATACATAAAGAGGAAAGATTGTTACCAAAAGTTCTTGGCCGACTTACTTCCTAGCTCCTCTAATGAACATTTGGGCGGACAGGACATACGGCCAATCGCTTTGTGTGGCAGACATTAAACATCCCGGGCAACACTGGACACTAGAGCTAGTATTACTTAAATCTGAATTAATATACAAGGTCAAAATTACACTGATGATATCGGGTCCTACACTGAATAATTTGATACGAATGGTAGGAAATCAATATTTAGTTTTTGCGGGCTTAAACAACTTACTCTTTATACCAACAACTTAAGCTCATAGAATCTATTGAAGACGACGACCGTAAGCGTTAAGACAACCATTGTGACAGTGCAAAAAATTTTCGGACATTCACTCGAATATGATTTTTCCATTTTTCGAACCCACAGTCGTATAGAATTCTCTGAATGATAGCACTTTCTCCTTTCGACCTTTTATTGCCTATTGGTGCAATTCCGATTCTATGCCCATTTTCAAGTATTTCATTATAATTCTATGGTAATTACCCTTTTGTGCTACAGCATGCAATGCGGTTAATTACCGTAGCATAACAATGAAATATTTGGAAAGCGAACTTGAAATGGTGTTCCAAAGAAAGTAAGAGAAGAAACAGTAAAAGTCTTATCACTTAAACAACTCGCAAATGCTATGTGTTGTGGGGCCCTTCAGTTTCTGCTGGTGTCTCGCCCACGTAAGACTTCAGGTAAACACACAGTCAACACAACTGGAGCAGGAGAATCCAACTGAACAAATCTCACGAAAGCAGCTTGATGAGATTTGTAAATTAGGTGCGGTAATGATGTTGGATTATGCTGTTTGAACCGTGTCCACTATGGCACGTAATGTTTTTCTGTGTGCCACACAATTTTTAAATTTTTTAAATGTGTGCGTAGACACGAAATCTTTCACCTGAAAATCACCCTACGTCAAAATTGCAAATTGACAATTGCAGATGTGTGCTAGACTGGAACTCGAACCCGGGTTTCTTGCTTTGGCGAGCAGTCGCCTTAGCCGCTAGTTTACCTCAGTACGTCTCCAGGCCGGTTACAAGCTTTGTCATTGGTTTTACACCTTTTCCAGGTTCACTGTTGCTGTTATGGTCGTCAGCTACACAACTGGTTTGATGAAGCTCTCCACTAGTCTGCCCTGTGCATGCCTCTACTTCTGCGCATAAGTACCGCAACCTACACCCATTTGAACCTGTTTGCTGTATCAAATCCTTGGTCTCCAATTTTTACCTCTCACACTTTCTTCCATTAACTAACTGACAATACCTTCTCGCCTCAGTATGTGTAGTATCATCCGATCCGTTCTTACGGTCAAGCTGAGGCATAAACTTCTTTTTATGCCAGTATGGTTGAGTACCTTCTCATTTGTTACTCGATCTACCCATATTATCTTCAGCAGTATTCAACAGCGCCACATTTCAAAAGCTTATATTCTCTTTAGTGTGAGGTGCTTGTCGTCCACATTTCGCTTCCGCACACGGTTACACTCCAGACAGATACCTTCAGAAAAGACTTCAGAAAACTTAAATTTATGTAGAGGTTAATAAGTTCTTTTGTTTCAGGAATACTTTTATTGATATCTCCAGGGCACATTTTATACCCTCACTGTTGCGCCCACCATCAGTTACTGTGATGCCAAAATAGCAAAACTCGTCTACTGCTTAGAGTGTCTCGTTTCCTAATCTAATTCCCTCGCCGTTACTTGATATCCAAAGTGGTCAGAAATAGTTTGACAAGCTTGTAAGGGTTTTGCAGGGTAGGCTGTGCGGAGAAATAACCGTTGAGAAAAAAGTTAGATAAGTTGCGCCGTTTCCGAGTTCACTAGCACTGTAGTTAGCCAATCAGGCCCTTTAGTGTGCACATTCAAACGGACCGCCAGATAAATTTAGTGGCAGTTTTTCTCGTAGACTGCTCAGCTTTTGGCTCGGGTTCGACGCTTGCTACCGTCCCACGTTCAGTTTTTGTGTCGGCATCTTGTTCGCTTTTAGAGAACCTGCGAAGGACATGTTTGGCTACACCGTCTCTGGTGGGTTGTTTGAATTCTGCTCCCGCAGCAGTTGACTGGCTAACTTCAAAGTTCATTAACTCGGAAAAGGCGCAACATATCGACGTTTTTTCTTAACAGTTATTTTTCAGCAAAATATACCCTGCAGCACCCTTATAAGCTTTTCAGACTGTTTCGGATCACCCTGAATTTCAGCGATATTCCATTACGTATCTGAAATAAGGCCGATAGTCGAAGGAGAAATCGTCCTTCAAGAAGTGACATCGCCAAAGGATTACGTATTTGTCGTACGTTTACAACAGAAAAATTCATTGTCTTAAGCAGGTCCAGTTAAGGTATTTCGTACAAAACAAAAACAGAAAATTAGTATTTGAAATCTCATCGACGGTTTGGCCATTCGAGCAGGACTGGACGATACGTGTGATCTATTCGAAGGTCATTTTTGACCATAAATTATTTGAAGAATAATGGAAAACAATGTGAATGACCGTGTAGGGATTTCGCCAGTATACTATATCGATGGAGGCTTTTGTACGTCCACTCATATGTGGCTCTTCTGTCCTTTATGCGCAATAGAATGGCACAAGAAATGTCATTGAAATTGTTGGCTATGTACTAAATGACTATGGTTGAGTGCTTAAAAAGCAACCAAAGGCGGTAGTAATTCATATGGGACGCTTAGCATGCACCAGCTACGTTTAGTACCTTCCAAATTTGCGAATTCGGCCGAAAACCCACGCTTATAAAATTTCCGGGTGGAGAAAAGGACTTTGTACGATGACTCAGCGAGTACTCCGTCCTTCACCCCCCCCCCCCCCCACCTCGAGTGGCTGCCGCAGGAAGGACTTGCCACCCTTGAAGGGACGGAGACGCGAGACGACGTGGAGAACGAGGAACACAGGATGTGAGAGCTACTCCGCAGCAAGGGAGCCACTTGCCGGCAGCCGTTGAGATTCTTCACATCCATCACATTTTATAGCATTTCCGAGTAATATGGACCTTTGTGTCCTAAAATAACTTGAGCGCAGCTGCGACGCTGCAGCATTCGCTTGCATTTTTCAGTGTGGCGTCTTCTCGCTGCTTGTGACTGACAAGGAAGGATACAGCTGAGAAAACCTGTTGTTCTGGACGGTATTCTGTTTCAGTTATCCCAACGTATCTGGCCTCAAGAAAATTAACTTTGACACTATTCGTAGAAATACAACAGCACAAACCAAAATATCGGGATACATTGTGCTGTTCGAAAAATAAAAGCGTAAAATAATGTAAATGTATTCATCAGAGTGGTAGTGGACGCACAGTTCATTATATCGTTATGTACTGGCACTCCGCTGAAAATCAAGGACGATGGCGCCCCTGCACAGCACTACCGTCTAAGACATACAGCTATGTTTAGAACATAGGAAGGAATTGAAAATGTATGTGTGGTTAAGCTCCTGGGACACTGTCATAGTTTTGCAGTTTCTGCAGATGAAGCTAAGCTTTCACGGCAAAGCTTTGGAGGTACTGCCGTTTGCCTACGCATGAATTATGTTACCTCGAACATTCTTTTGAAAACCGTCCGGCACCTAGACAGAGTTGCCACGAGAAATCAACATCAACTTTCTTATTAAGTGCTGCGCTGTCCATACGCTTTTAAGCAGTTACTGTGTCGATGTGTTGCCAAGACTGTGCAAATACGACGATTTTGGCAGCCAGTACAGTTACAGATCTAAGAAGTAAATTATGTTTCGCTTCTTCAGGAAAATGAGAACATTCAGACATTCTGCAAACCTACAGACAAAACTTTCGACAGCTGACTGATACAGGTAGAGATTGTTGAAACTTTAAGATTTTGAAAACGTTACTTAACCCTACGGTACTAAACCGTCGTAAAATTTACGATTGCAGTTGGTGCAAATTCGCAGGTCCCGCCAATTTCATACTGTAGTGCACGGTTTAATACGGCATTTTGTACTTATTCTGTATGTGACATGTCATTGGAGACCTTATAATTGTAATTAACTAATGCATAAACTGTAAATTTTGATCTCCTTTGAATAAAATGTTGTTGTGATCTTCAGTCCAAACATTGGTTTGGATGCAGCGTTCCATGCCATGCGTGTGCGAGTCTCTTCATATCCAAATAACTACTGCAACTTACATCTTTCTGAATCTGCTTACTGTATTCACCTCTTGCTCTTCCTCTACGACTTTTTACCCCCACATTTCTTTTATGATTCTTTGACGTCTCACAATGTGTCCTACCAACCGATCTCTCTTTCTAGTCGGGTTGTGCCACAATTTTCTTTTCTCGACAATGCCATTCAGAACCTCCTCATTACTTCTTATCGTCTGCGTTTCGGTTCCATACACACCTACACTCCACACAAATAATTCCAGAAAAGACTTCCTAACACTTAAATCTATATTCGATGATAACAGACTTCTCTTTTACAGATACGCTTTTCTTGCCATTGCCAGCCTATATTTTATATCGTCTCTACTCTGGCCATCATCAGTTATTTCACTGCCCAAATAGCAAAACTCATCTTTACTTTCTTATTTCCTAAGCTGATTTGCTCAGCATCTCCTGATTTAATTTGACTTTATTCAATTTGTTTGTTCTACTTCTGTTGATATTTATCTTACACTTTTGAAAATACTATCTATTCCGTTCAACAGCCCTTCCGAACCTTTTGCAGTCTCTGACAGAATTACACGGTCATCGGCAAACCTAGAAGTTTTTAGTTCTTCTCACTGAACGTTAATTCCTACTCCAAATTTTTCTTTGGTTTCCTTTACTGCTTGCTCAACGTACAAACAGTAACATCGATGATAGGTTAAAATCCTGTCTCACTCCCTTCTCAGCCACTGCTTCCCATTCATGCCCCTTGACTCTTTATAGTTGCTGTCTGTTTTTTTACAAGTTGTAACGAGCCTTTCGCTGCTGTATTTTACCTTTTCTAACTTCATTATTTCAAAGAGAGAATTCCAGTCAACGTAGCTTTCTCTAAGTCAATAAGTAGTATAAGGGTAGGTTTGCCTTTCCATAACCTATGTCCTGAGGTGAGTCGTAGGGTCAGTATTGTCTCGCGTGTGTCTACATTTCTCCCGAATCCAAATTCACCCTCCCCGAGATCGGCTTCTAATGAAATCTTATACTGAATAAAATATGCAACCATGAAACTTGTTTAGTAAGAATGTAACACTCTTCCCCTCCCCCCTCCCCTCAGTATAGTAGGGTTGGTTTCAGTATTTCCGTGGATGTGTGAACCATGACTGTAACTGCCACAATGACCCTACGATTAAACAGGCGACTAGACACGATTGGTTGAATGCGACGGGTTGTAGATTATTGTAACAAGCTGCATCACTGAAAATAAAATACTGTTATCGGCATTTTTTTTCCTTTCATTAATACATCGTCTTTGAGGCGCCTTTTGTGGCCGCGTATAAGACATGCGACGCGCACATCTCTGATCCTCGACATTGCGCAGGAGAGGGATCCTACTTGGTGGGTGGGGGGGGGGGGGGGGGGGGGGGAGTCTACGTTACTCGTCCGCGGCGATCGTTTATATTGGCTTGGCTTGTTGGTGGAGGGGAGGGGGGGGGGGCAGGGGGCAGGGAGGAGGGATAAAGTGTCGCACGGAGGCAGTTCTTCCAGCGCGCCGTAAAACTACAACGTGCCTTGCGCTGCCAACTTTGTGGCTGGGAATTCCCTGGCCGTTCCTCCTAAGTCCGCAGAATTTATTTCCGTCACTGCGAGCATTACTCTGTTCAGTTCTAATGAATATTGTTTACTAGTTTCGACGTTGCAAGAAAGAAACAGAAATAAGGCAATTGTACTGCAGTTATAGTGATATGAATTAACGTTTGTTTTCTTTTTGGACGTCTTGCATCCTGCTGAAACATTTGCTTATAGTAGTATGTGTTTCCCGACTTCACTCCTTTTTGACAATTTGTCAGATTTTGCTTAATGTAAATTGTGGTTTCAGCGTTACAATACGAGAAAATGAAGTTTGTGTGCTTTCAGATATGGCCTTCACTCCAAAGACTCTTTTGAAGTAGCTCTCCACGCGTTTAAATATGCAGATATAACGTTGTGAGACAGATGACGTGAAATCAGTTTTAGGAAGGCGATTGGAGTGCTTGACCTGCTGGGAGGTTTCTAGAAAAATAAATTGTTTGGTAAAGTAAATAAGGTTGTATCAGTATTAGAGAAAGCTCTGACTGAAATTTAAATAATAGTTGTCATCATGCGATAAGGTTTCAGCGATGAGCGCGTCTCACATAATATATGGAAACGACGTCTTTCGCGACTGGGTCCTTGGATTAAAAGTTCTCGGTTAACTTGTCGGATCAAACAAGGATAACATCCCAAGCTTTCGATGATTGTCTCCATCGTCGTCGCAGCGGCAAAGCCAATACTTTGTTGGTTGCACCATCTGCTTTATAACTGCTTTCAAACGGTCTTGCAAGTTAACAACGATTTTTGCTGGGGTTGATCGACTGCCGACCGACGTGTTGTCTGAATAACTGTGGGGCAGTTATATCATTGTTTACAAGGTATTTCGGGTCGTTTCGTTGGAAAAAAAAGTAGCTCTTATCTCCAATTCTGTTTTGCATTTCTGCGCAAATTCTCTTCTAGAATGTTGGTTCAACGTGCTGTCGTTGAAAGTAATCTATCTCCCACCAGATGACAAAATACATCCCCAAACCAAAATATTTCCCCCACCGTATTTTGCAGTAGGTTGCAGACGTTTTGCTTGCACGTCGACATTTGGCTTTTGGTACGAAAGACATTGGATATGCTGTTATCAACAAATATAGCATTTTGTGTAGGACTGCTGTTGGAAAGCTTAAGAACTAAATTCTACAATATACACTGTACTACTATATTTCTATTAAAGACAATCGATTTCAGTCCTGAGCAATTCAAAGTGAGAAAACGGACTGGTCACAGTGTTGTCAGGACATAACCGTTACTCATAAGCGATTAATAATGATAATAACGGAGAATTCTTAAGCTATATTTCGCATTGCAACTGGACAGTGCATGGCTAATTTGCATTTTGAGGCCTGAAGATGGTCTGACGTAGGAGCGTAATCGATTGTCTTCAATAAAATAAGGTAATGCGACAGTGTATTGTACAACTCAGTTCTTAAGTATAACATACTTACACCACTCTGACGCTTTGTTCACGCGGACCCTTGCCCACAGACACCTATTTCCTCGGTCTATTTTGTTCATGAACGGCTTTTTCATCGTCATTGCTCAATCCTCCTCCTCCTCTCTCATAATCCTCCCGCCAGTTGTCTCACTATCTCACCACATTCTCACAGCTGCTATATGACAATAATTGTACACTTAATCGATGATTACACTTAATATTTCTTATGACTAACCATCTTTGTCTTTATTTCAGCTTCTTTGGCTGCTCTTTTTATGGGACAGAGTGTTATAACATCTGCAACTGTACTTTCTAGTTGTATTCAGCAAACTAGCAATACCTCTGTGACCACCACCCTTCGTACAGTGAAAGATGAGTTGTCGCTATTGGAACGTTGCGTTAGTTCCCTTACGTCTGATTGCGACCCCGTAGACAAGGCGGCAGGACGGAATATTAACAAGCGATTGGATATGAGGAAACAGACTGTATTAAGTCATGCAAAATATGCACTTATAGAAGTCCTGTTCTTACATGATCGAGTATTATAGATTAATCCTTTGCAGGCGTTCCAAATTAATTATTTTATTGCTGTGTTTTTAACACTTCACGGCGATTCAAACAAATGTATGTGAATTCCTGAGAGACCAAACCACTGAGGTCATCGGTCCCTACACTTACAGACTACTTAAACTAACTTATGCTAAGAACAACACACACACACACAAATGCCCGCTGGAGGTCTCAAACCTCCGGCGGTAGGGGCCGTGCAATTCGTGACATGGTTCCTGTAACTGCGTGGCTTTACAGTTATTCAGTGACGCTTTGTACTGTGGCAATTATCTCTCTAGTAGTCCCAAGAATTTTTGGGGAAGTCTGATGAGCAGAGGCACCTGTTTGTGGTGAAATTATTGTCTTATTTGGTCATTTAAAAAACTATTTCGGAATATTTTTCGTTATTTTTATATCATTGCGTTAATAATTTCGCTACATTTTATTTCCAGCAACAAAATATAAAGCAAAAATTATTGATAGCACATCTGCGATGAAACATCTTTTGTTTTTACATAAATTTAAAAAGCTTTAAAATTAAACTTCCGATGAAAACATATGCAGCAAAGCATGAATCTTTCGAAATCATTAACCATGCCACATTAATAAGTAGGGCCAAGCCAATGTACATATTCCCCGAATCAATCTGAAAAAAACTGGAATACCGTGAATTCCATATTACCGGGAATCTGAGCTTTTCTCGTGTCAGACATTATATTACAGTATGTTGAAAATGACATCCCACTACCAACATAACAGACTGGGAGCCACAAAGCCTTCACTGCAACTACACAAAACGCCCATAATCTGATTTCAGGGAAAGAAGCATAGCAATAACATCAACATCTTTACCTTCTCTACAAGAACTAGCAACTAAATCCCTAAACACTGCGTATGGTTCAGATAGTCTGATGTTAAAAGTTCCTGTAGAATTGGAATTTGCTCCATTAGCTGCGTGATTTCAACCTTATCTATATAATCTTTCATCGCGTTTCTTTCTTTCGTGTGTTACATTTCATTAAGTGGTTCAGCTTTATCAGGCTTGCGCTTCCTACAGATTGGAACCGGGATCTTAAATGCAGCTGATTGTGATTCGGCTGTTTGCTAAGTTTATCCGATGTTGACTCAAAAGATAAATAAATGCACTGAAAAATTGTATCCTCTAGTAATGTAAAGCACTTTGAAAGGTCACTAATCTTAGATTGTAGAACATGAATTAATGATCTCTTGTTCTCTAATATCGATGTGGCGAAGAATCGATTGACATCGATATCCAGATTTAATTGCCATAACTCGAATCGAATTTCCGGCGTTAACTTCAAATGATGTGATTCCACACAATTTCGTCGATTACTCCGCTATTTTGCTTAAAGATAAATGGTTTCGGATTTTTAGCAAAAATTTTTGAAATTTCGCAATTTCACGCACTAGGAATAGCGTTCTCGCTTCCCTCGCACGGGGTCCCGGGTTCGATTCCCGGCGGGGTGACGGATTTTTCCTGCCTCGAGATGACTGGGTGTTGTTGTGCCGTCATCATCATCATCATCATCATCATCATCATCATTCATCCCCCTTACGGTCGGAGGAAGGCAATGGCAAAGCACCTCCACTAGGACTTTGCCTTGTCAGCGGTGCGGGTCTCCCGCATCGTCCCCTACGCTCCTAGGAGTATGGGACCTCATCATCATCATCAGGAAAAACACGTGTCTTTACTGACGTGTAATCGCTCGGTTGACACCGAAAACTATTGAACACAGCAGCTGACCGAATATTAATGACAGCGTCTGTATACGGATCGTTGAAGTAGGAGCGGGGGCTGGCTGGTGCGTGAGGCCACGTCTGAAACGCCGGTGCGAGAGTTTGCGCTGGCCGCCCGCCCCGCCGCCCGCCTCCCCCGGGAGGTGGTGTCTGTCTCCGACGCCAGACGTGGCACGGCGCGGCTCGGCGGTGCTGTCCTATCCATCACGCCCCCGCACCCCTCACGCCGGGACAGCTGTCCTTCTGTCACTGCAGCCCGCGTTTCACCCGCGTCACTGTCAGCCGGCGGCCATTATACTTAGTAAGAATTATTACGGCCAGGTTCTTTTTAAGCCCGAGGAAAGAAATGTCGTCTGCAGCGGCGCGGCGTCCCCCGGCGCCATCGGCTCCTGCGTCGCGACGCGTCGCTCAAACAACGGCCAGACTAATTTACTGTGGGGCGGGGGAAGGGGCGGCCGAGGGTGACAATGGTGCGAGCCGAGTCAAGTGGACACACTGTCTCCCTTTTGTTAGGGCACCGCGCCGTTCTCCAGTGTTGCGCTGTTTCGCGCCATTGAAGGGGCCGGACCGCTGAGTCCAGACCACCCAGCGAGGGAGGTTGCACGCCAGTTTCCTAGAAAGCCGAAACAAGGAACCTGGCTCACTAAAGGAAGCGAACCAAAATTTCCCTTACAGGTTTCCCACTTTCCCACGGCACCGTTAGAAACATACAAGGAAAGCATACATCCAACATCTTTTTCACGATCGTAGTACACTACTGGCCATTAAAATTGCTACACCAAGAAGAAATGCAGATGATAAACGGGTATTCATTAGACAAATATATTATACTAGAACTCACATGTGATTACATTTTCACACAGTTTGGGTGCATAGATACTGAGAAATCAGTACCCAGAAGAACCACCTCTAGCCGTAATAACGGCCTTCATACGCCTGGGCATTGAGTCAAACAGAGCTTGGATGACGTGTACAGGTACAGCTGCCCATGTAGCTTCAACACGATACCACAGTTCACTAAAAGTAGTAGCTGGCGTATTGTGACGTGACAGTTGCTCGGCCACCATTGACCAGTCGTTTTAAATTGGTGAGAGATCTGGAGAATGTGCTGACCAGGGCAGCAGTCGAACATTTTATGTATCCAGAAAGGCCCGTACTGGACCTGCAACATGCGGTCGTGCTTTATCCTGCTGAAATGTATGGTTTCGCAGGGATCGAATGAAGGATAGAGCCACGGGTTGTAACACATCTGAAATGTAACGTTCACTGTTCAAGGTGCCGTCAATGGGAACAAGAGGTGACCGAGACGTGTAACCAATGGCACCACATACCATGACGCCGGGTGATACGCCAGTATGGCGATGATGAATACACGCTTCCAATGTGCGTTCACCGTGATGTCGCCAAACACGGATGCGACCAACACGATGCTGTAAACACATACTGGATTCATCCGAAAAAATGACGTTTTGCTATTCATGCACCCAGGTTCGTCGTTGAATACACCATCGCAGGCGCTCCTGTCTGTGATGCAGCGTCAAGGGTAACCGCACCCAATGGTCTCCGAGCTGATAGTCCATGCTGCTGCAAACGTCGTCGAACTCTTCGTGCAGATGGTTGTTGTCTTGCAAACGTCCCCATCTGTTGACTCAGGGACCGAGACGTGGCTGCACGATTCGTTACAGCCATGCGAATAAGATGCCTCTCATTTCGACTGCTAGTGATACGAGTCCGTTGGGATCCAGCACGGCGTTCCGTATTACCCTCCTGAACCCACCAATTCCATATTCTGCTAACAGTCATTGGATCTCGACCAACGCGAGCAGCAATGTCACGATACGATAAATCGCAATCGCGATAGCCTACAATCCGACCTTTATCAAAGTCGAAAACGTAATGGTCCGCATTTCTCCTCCTTACACGAGGCGTCACAACATCGTTTCACCAGGCAACGCCGGTCAACTGCTGTTTGTGTATGAGAAATCGGTTAGAAACTTTCCTCATGTCAGCACGTTGTAGGTGTCGCCACTGGCGGCAACCTTCTGTGAATACTCTGAAAAAGCTAATCATTTGCGTATCACAGCCTCTTATTTCTGTCGGTTAAATTTCGCGTCTGTAGGTGGTCATCTTCGTTGTGTAGAAATTTTAATGGCCAGTAGTGTACATACACTGAGATGACCAAGTCATGGGATGCCGATATGCACATACCCAGATGGGGGTACTATCGCTCACGCGAAGTATAAAATGGCACTTCATTGGCAGAGCTGTCGTTTATATTCAGGTCATTCACGTGAAAAGGTGTCCTGCGTGATTGCGGCTGCACGACGTGAACAAACAGACTTCGAAGGCGGAAACGTAGTTGCAGATAGACGAATGGGATATTTCATTTCGGAAATTGTTAAGGGCTTCAATATTCCGAGACCCGCAATGTCAAGAGTGTGCCGATAATACCAATTTCAGGTGTGCCCCAGGGCAGCGTAATGTGTCCGCAGCCTTTTACGATTTACATAAACGATCTAGTTGATGGTACTTGCAGCGGCCTTAGACTGTTTGCCGATGGTGCTGTAGTCTACAGGAAAGTAGTATCACGCGAAACCTGTGAACAATTCAATGAGGATTTGCAGAAAATAAATGCGTGGTGTACTGATTGGCAGTCATCTCTCAATATTAGTAAGTGTAACCTACTGCGTATAACAAGGTGAAAATCACCATTAATGTTTAAGTACAAAATAAATGATCAGTCTTTGGAAGCGGTAACATCAGTCAAGTTTCTGGGTATGACTATTCGAAATGATCTCAAATGGAATGATCAGATTACACAAGTAACGGGTAAGGCGATCTCTAGATTGCTGTTTATTGGTAGAATCCTGAAGCGATGCAGTCCTCCAACAAAGGAAATAGATTACAATATGTTAGTTCGTCCAGTCTTGGAGTATTGTTCGTCTGTATGGGACCCTTACCAGTCGGGTCAGATTCAAGAGATTGAGAAGGTCCAAACAAGAGCGGCAAGATTCGTGACTGGTACATTTAGCCATCACGAGAGCGTTACAAATCTCATAGAAAGTTTGAAGTGGGACACACTTGCAGATAGACCGCGCGCTAAACAGGAGCTGCTCAGCAAATTCCGAAATCCAATATTCTCCGAGGATGCAGACCATATATTATTACCACCAACTTTCAAATCGCGTAATGATCATCATTCAAAGATAAGGGAAATAAAAGCTCGTATTGAGGCGTTCAGACAGTCGTTTTTCCCTCGCGCGAACTGCGAGTGGAACAGAGAGTGAGGGGTGGGGGGGGGGGGGGCGGGGTGGGGGGGGGGGGGCAATATGACTTTGGCGCGAATTGTGCCCTCCGCGACACACCGCTTAGTGGCTAGCGGAGTATATATGTAGATGTAGAACTTTCAGGCACTACCTCTCATTACGAGCTACACAATGGCCGACGACCTTCACTTTACGGTCGAAAGTAGTGGCTTTTGCGTAGAGCAGTTAGTGCTAACAGACAAGTAACTTTGCGTGAACTAACTGCAGAAAGCAACGTGGGACGTACGACGAAGGTATCCATTAGGAAAGTGCGGTGAAATTTGGGGTTATGAACTATGGCAGCAGAAGACCGACGCGAATGTCTTTGCTAAGAGGACGACGCCGCCTGCAGCGCCTCTCCTGGGCTCGTGCCCATGTCGGCTGGATCCTAGACCACTGCAAAACCGTGACCCGATGAGAACAGTCCCGACTTCAGTTGGTAAGGGCTGATGGTAGGGTTCGAGTGCAGCGCAGACACCACAAAGCCATGGATACGCGTTGTGAGCAAGTCACTGTGCAAGTTTGTGGTGGCTCCATAAAGGTGTGAGCTCTGTTTAGGTGGATAATTGACTGGAAATAGTTATATTCGGCTACTTTGAGACCATTTGCAGCCATTCAAGGACTTCATCTTTCCAAACAAGATTGGAATTTTTATGGAGAACAGTGCGCCATGTCACTGAGCCACAGCTGTTCACAGTTGGTGTGAAGAACATTCTGGACAGTTCGAGAGAAAGATTTGGCCACCCAGATCAGCTGGTATGGGACTTGAGCGAGAGCTCAGTTTGTGCACAAAATCATGCACCGGAAACACTTTCGCAGTTACAGGCGCCTATAGAGGCAGCATGACTCAATATTTCCGCAGGGGACTTTCAGCTACTTGTTGAGTCCATGTAACGTCGAATTCCTTCACTATGCCGGCAAAAAGAAGTCCAACACGATATTAGGAAGTATTCCGTGACTTTTCTCACCTCAGTGTACGTCGCCTGTGATTTCGTTATCATCATTATTGCTCCTTTCAAAAGAAAAAAAAAAGAAAAAAAGACGAGATTTGTTATAGTGATACAAGACTCTGGTAAAAGATTAAGGGGAAAAAAAAGTACGGGAGTTGGACTCAGTAAGGGCATAATTCTGGTCTGTCTCTTTAGCTAGTTGTGCTAAAATCTCTTCTCGATGGCTGATGCTCCCATACGGTATTTAACAGGTTGGTGAAATTTCGATGTCTGGAAAACGCTTGAGAAGCGGATCGCAGTAGAGCAGAATATATGTCATC
This sequence comes from Schistocerca gregaria, assembly GCF_023897955.1. Taxonomy (NCBI): domain Eukaryota; kingdom Metazoa; phylum Arthropoda; class Insecta; order Orthoptera; family Acrididae; genus Schistocerca; species Schistocerca gregaria. The sequence goes on from NC_064920.1 coordinate 244,703,993, forward strand.
AAAGTGTGCACTGCAATCGTGTGGAAAATAGGCAACATCGCTAGCGGGATGGGTGCATCCTTCCCTTCTCGGTGATGATGAAACATAGTTTTCTGCTCACTTTGATTTGTCCATACTGGACTTGAGGAGATAGCGAAGTAACTCAATAACCCGCTTTATTTTTTAATATGTCAGACGAATAACTTCCGCCGGAAATACATGTGCAGATGTCTCCTGTCATGTAGAAATTCAGACGAGATTGCAAACCTTTGAAACACGTCTTGAGTGTTAGTAAAAATAACTGGTTCCTTTTATTGTTCCTCGTCGCTTTAGTGGAGAAACAATTATCTGGTTCCCGGTGAATTTTGTTGAACTCCATGGCCGTAGATAACTTAAATATTACTGTGGAAGACCGCAACCAGCCATAAAGTATTATATTATCGTCATAATTGGTTTGTGGCAACTGTGCTCATCGTCAATTATCTTATTACATGTTGACTGTCTGCAAAATGTCATGTGTTTCTGCACAGATTGAGACGTTCCTCCGCAACTCCAGACGATGGAGCTGGAGGGGGGGAAATCTGAGGAATGCAGCGCTAATAGTCGCATATTTCTCCAGTTGAAATGATATGTGTATGGAGATCGGTCACAGTTGTTGTTTTCACTGTTGCGAGAACAGGAAAAATAATAAAATTTCTTGAGCCGGATGCTGAGGATGAATGATCTTTGGTGCCGGCCGTCACCTTTCCGCGGTTCATTGACGCGCGACCCCAGACGTCGTGCGCCTCCGCCTACCGTCTAGGGCTAATCTGCATAGCCCGAGAGCACGCTTCTCTAATTCCCCTGCATTCTGCACGAAAGTTCACTAGTGCTTCCTACTGCCCGCAGCGGACGAATCCAAGGATGTAGTCGCGGGGAGGCAGCGATTGCGCGGGCTAACTACAGTTCTCCATTGCTAAATAATTCTGCACAGTGACAGTCTCGTGTCAGTACATTGCAACCTGAAGACAGTCTCTCTTAACGTTGTCGTCAAGCCCCCTATGTGAAATATATGAGGCTTGGCTGATGGGCGGAGGCGTGTTTTATCTCCATTTCTAGTTTCAAAGGTAGTTAGTTTGGTCACACAGGTGGGTCATTGGAGGAGGAGGAGGAGATTAGTGTTTAACGTCCCGTCGACAACGAGGTCATTAGAGACAGAGCGCAAGCTCGGGTGAGGGAAGGATGGGGAAGGAAATCGGCCGTGCCCTTTCAAAGGAACCATCCCGACATTTGCCTGAAGCGATTTAGGCAAATCGCGGAAAACCTAAATCAGGATGGCCGGAGACGGGATTGAACCGTCGTCCTCCCGAATGCGAGTCCAGTGTGCCAACCACTGCGCCACCTCGCTCGGGCCGGCCGCGGTGGTCTCGCGGTTCTAGGCGCGCAGTCCGGAACCGTGCGACTGCTACGGTCGCAGGTTCGAATCCTGCCTCGGGCATGGATGTGTGTGATGTCCTTAGGTTGGTTAGGTTTAAGTAGTTCTAAGTTCTAGGGGACTGATGACCACAGCAGTTTAGTCCCACAGTGCTCAGAGCCATTTGAACCATTTTTGAACCTCGGTCGGTCCGGTGGGTCATTGACTCCTCTGTATTCTTTAGGTTTACCTATTGTCGGGATGTATGGAGAGTCTGTTTTACTTTATTATCTTATATGCTGCCATTTGCTGCTATTGATCTGGGCACTTTGTACCAATACCATCTTCTAGGAACTATTGACGTTGTAGTAGTTTCGAGTTGTCAGACTCTGTGGTGGTTCTCGTCTATTTTTCTGAATAGTCTGTGTGCTCCGTTTTTTAATTATCTTTAGAGGTACTTCCCTTGCAATAGTTGGTGAATTTCAGTAGTTCTAGTCCAACGGAACATATCTAGACTGTAATTAAGGCATTTCTTTTGTAATACTGAGAAATACGGCGGTGGGTTTCGTCTGGGCTGCACCGACTTGAAAAAAACCCTAGCAGCACGTCTTTGAATTCATTCTATGTCTGTTGTCATAAGTACCTCATAAGGCCTCCATACGTTGGAATAATACTCAATAATTAATCGCACTAACGTCTTGGAACCGATATTTTGTACAGGAGCATTGCATTTTCCCAGAACTCTTACGACGAATCTAAGCCTTCTTTACTACTGATATTACGCAATAGACCCATCTCATATCGCTTCTTAGCATTGCCAATATATACAATATGCTCAAGATCTTCACCACTAATCTTGTAATCGGGCACTATCAGATTCTTGCTCTTCGTTACAGGCAATCTCTTGAATTTATACACATTTATCGTCAGCTACGATTTATTACAGCAAGTGAAAATTTTGTGCAAATATTTCTGCATTTCCTTGCGATGTCCAACGGTTATACTTTTCTGTACACAACACTCTTACAGTGGTGCTGGTCTTGCCCAAGCATAGCCCAAGAGCACGCTTTTCTAATTCTCCTGCATTCTGCACCAAAGTTCACTAGTGCTTCCTACTACCCACAGCGGACGAATCCAAGGATATACGGCACTGAAAACATTATTCTTCTCCTATAGTTGTACAGTTCATTGTGAACATTAGCCTCTCCACCAGTTATCATGCTCCAATGTTACAGCTTTCCATCCTGTACAGCCGATTTTTTGCAGGTCCTCTGTGAATCCATCCGTCCAGCTGGTTCTTAGTTGACACCGTCCACCCTGATGCCTTAGAGTTTCATCTAACCTACTTTTAGTTATTTCCATGTCACTCATCTTTGCCACGTGCCCCGCCCATCTGAATCAGGCTGATATCGCTATTCGTCTAATAGGTACAACTTCGTAGCATTGTACCAAGGGAACATTTTTTTTCAAGCTCCGATCGCTCGCTAAGTTAAAAATCAAAGTGAAAATGAGATGAAGTTTTGCGCAGATGTGCTGCGCAGTATCTGTAGTGCATCCGTCGAAGGCGTCTCTCACATTTTGCAGTTTTGAGCACATTTTACAGTTTTGAGCACACATGGAGAACATTAAGATGCCTAGAACAATAGAATTTTCATCCAAGTGCTGTCATTCGATTTCTTCTTGCCGGGGGCGGATCGTATCAGCCTGATTTCATGCAGCCTACATAATGTAACTCTTATGCGTGTCCTTGTTGGTGACAATGCTCGATCGCGTCCGGCAGGGGCAGTGAAAATGTTCCATCCATGGGAACTTTTTGATCACCCACAATAGACCCCGGATTTGGCTCACTCTGGTTTTCATCCCTTTGCTCACATGAAACATGAACCACTGTCTATGGCGTCGGCCGGAATGGCCGAGCGGTTCTAGGCGCTTCAGTCTGTAACCGCGCGACCGCTATGGTCGCAGGTTCGAATCCTGCCTCGGGCATGGATGTGTGTGATGTCCTTAGGTTAGTTAGGTTTAAGTAGTTCTAAGTTCTAGGGGACTGATGACCTCAGAAGTTAAGTCCCATAGTGCTCAGGGCCATTTGAACCATTTTTTTGTAAAAATATTGTTCCTGTATGCTCTCTTGCGGCACAGCTGACATAATTTTTGTTTATGTAAAACGTTCCGCGTCCATTGTAGAATACTGGATTCCGTTAGTCAGTCAGTCATCTCACAAATACAAATCACGTTTGTGCTAAGATACAACGTAAGATCGTGTCTTTGATTGTAACACAGTATCGAACGCCCACTGGGCATCTAGAAAGACTGAGTCAACCTATTCGCCTGCATCATCATTGAAATTCGCATATATGTCAGTCGTTATTATTCTTCCGCCGTGGAGCACTTCTGCTAGATAGAGCCTGGAACCGTCTGACTTAACTGTGGCGTCCATCCCGAGTTTTCGAAGTTGGCTCGCGGTTCTCCGCGGCGACGATCCGACTTCGGCTGTCGCTCGCGCTGTATCTCCGCCGCTGACACACAGCTGCATTCGGCGCGAGGGGAGGGAAGACAGTGAAATAGTGCTCGACATCTGTAGCTCATAGTTCACCGCGGCGGCACAAAGCGGCACAAAATATGTCCCCACCTTGGCGCCATTGTCAGAGGGGCCCTTCAGGCGTACAGAACTGAGGCAATAAATCCGGGTTTACTCTAGCCCAGCTTTCTCACCTCCGATCGGCGGTCGCTTTGTGCCAGCGTGGACGCGCCGCCGCAACAGTTCCGCTTCGGTTCGGATTTCCCTCAACGCACGCCGCGCTGGGATAATGACGAATTCGACATAAATTCTCTAGCCTTTTCAGAATGTGCCCTCTTTGAGTTCTGAGGAAAAGCTGTCTTTTTCTTTTTCGCCCTTATGGGCGTTCACATAAAACGATCGTATGCCATAAGATAGTTTAACGCCACTGTGCTTTACTAGATACGATCGAACTGGAAGCGTACACATTTGCCTTCTTCTGGCATATACAGCGAGGTAGCGCTGCGCTCAATGCAACCGACACATTTGAATAAAATACCTTTTCGTGTTAGTCCGTGTCATTATCCGTTTTTATTACTAAACGAACAATTTAAGGCTGCCTATCTAAGTGCTTCTTCTTCTAGTCATTGACTAGAAGAAGGGATCGGTTGGTGGGACATGTTTTGAGGCATCAAGGGATCACAAATTTAGCATTGGAGGGCAGCGTGGAGGGTAAAAATCGTAGAGGGAGACCGAGAGATCAGTACACTAAGCAGATTCAGAAGGATGTAGGTTGCAGTAGGTACTGGGAGATGAAGCAGCTTGCACAGGATAGAGTAGCATGGAGAGCTGCATCAAACCAGTCTCAGGACTGAAGACAACAACAACATCTAAGTGCTTCCAGGGGCAAGAAATATTTGACTTTGAGTATTTCGTATAATTATTGACCAGTTTTAAAAATTTAAAATATGTCATAATCAACTCATTAAGCGTTATAATCTTACGTTAAAGGCTTATCACAATAAGTAAAGTACCAGGTGGTTATAATTAAAGTGCGCCTACTCACAGAGTTTTAGTGTCGGCTGAACCATCGTATGGCAGACAGATATGATAGATATTCTGGTGCGTTAATGCTGAACAGATTTACCATGGAAAAAATTAGTTCCAAATTTGGCCAACAGGTGCGTTTCTGGCGCTTTAAATGCAATTCATTAGGAGTGGATGTGAGCACAAAAGTCAAACAAGTGGAAAAGGTATAGTATTGATTTTATTATTAATTTCGCGTGCACAGTTTGTTCGATATGAGCACCGGAGACAACGACGAGATTTACACTTGGTGGCCAAAAGTGGAACTGATTTTTTTTCCGAGCGTAAACAGTCTACATTAACGCTTTAGCATTTCTACCAAGTGTCGCTGCCTTACGATAATTACAGTCCATACTAGACCTCCGTGAGTAACGGCACTTTAATTATAACCATCCGGTACAAGTATTAACATTTCAGGCAGTGTAACTCACGGCGCGCAAATTACCCAGATTATATTCATGCAGTATTTGAGAAGGAAAGCACTTAAAGACTTAACAAATTTTACACGTAATTCCCAACGTTTTCGAAACCCTCAAAAAATAATCAAAGGAAGAAAGTTTACCGCTCATTACATTGTCGCTGTTTGTGGGAATTCGAATCTGTAAAGAACTGAATGTGTGCCCGAGGGAGGGGGGGGGGGGGGTTATTGGTGAAGCTCTTGAAATAAACTATAATTAAGTCTCCCTGAAGATGACCACTGAGTAGACGATCGAAACGCTGGCTGCAGTTATTTTAGTGTTTCATAACGACGTGACCTGACATTCAAAGGGATTTTATTCAAACTGAGCGCGGCGCTAATACACGTCCACCCACTCAGATTTGCATTTTCCGTAATTTGGCTAAGTTGTTTAAGTCAAAGGTCGAGATGGTTCCTTCGAGAAAGTCACGGTCGATTTTCTTCCGCAATCTGAGATTGTTTTCCTCCTCTAAGATCATCGTCCCTTACGGGTAGTTAAAGCCTAGTCATCATTCTTCCTTCCCCAGTTCACCCAGTTGCAGGTGGTGCCTACAGTTTGAATTGGGAACCAAACAAATTAATAATGGCATTTCTGACGTTAACGATTCATTGCCAGAGGTGAATGAAGGAAGAAAAAACGCTAGTTTGCAATCTACTTCTGCCATAATTATTTAATTCTTGCCTTAAATGTTCTCCTCGTTTGATGTGAAAACTAGTGTTTGAGTATACTGTCTCGATTACATAGAAAACGGGTCTATATTTTGGAGAAAAAAAAAACATTGCAGTTTTATAGCGCTCAGCACCTGCCAGTGAATACTCGGGCAGTTGTCAATATAACTGAAACGAATGAACAAACTGGGTGACTATAAACACATCGGTTACCCGTTAAAGACTCAGCATGTGTCAGGATATCATTATCAGAACTTATTGCTATCAAATTTCTTTGTTACATATGCGTGCTAGAACAGTAATTTAAACCAGAGCTTTCCTTTCCATTCTTCTAGTTCAGTGTTTCGAACACGTCTTACTGATCACTTCCACTATACTCCATCTCTTCAGTTCTCATCCACTCTCTGCAGATGCATTTGTGACCACTTTTGACGATTATCGACGAAAGAAATAAAGATGTGGTGAGGGAAGCTACTTAATCACATCCTAAGTCATTAATTAGGCATTGGCGGAGGTATCATTCGTCTACAACATTAGTGTTGAAACCCACATCGCCTGAATTTTTCAGGAAATCAGAAAGGTTACGGCAGAATGTCCAAAACAGAAATGGAGTTAGAGAATCGCTGCGGTAGCCTTATGACACATTTGGGAACTAAGCTCTGTGGAAGATTACAAGAAAAATGTGGGGATGAAGATACTTGGGGATATGATTGGAAGTAAGGTGGTTGTATGCAGAAACAGAAAGAGAAGTCTTCTACAGGAAATGTTACATTGTAGAAGCTAAATGGGAAGTCTTTCGTGGTGCACCCTACTTTAGTTTTTTTAGGAGCATTCTGTGGAATAATAAAATTGATTTCTAGGTGATTTTCAAAAAAGTAACCACACGAAGATTGGATGGATTTTGTACCGTATCCGATGGAAATGTTGGAAATTTTAAAAGGCCTTGTTAGTAATGTGTACCTGTTTTGCAATTTTCTATGTAAATATCGCAATACATCAGCGGACGATTAGAATCCTTTCGTCACTGGTAAGGACTCTCATGTGGAAAGAAATATTGGAGAAGGGTTGACAGATCACATTTATATAATCAGCGCAGAGTCGTATTGCCAAAAAAAATTGGGAATGGTGTGTTAATTGTATGTACTAACATCATTAGCAACGTTCCAGTTGTGAACAGTCCGACAACATGAAACTGCTAACTCGAGATAGATATCTATAACAGATGTCCAGTTCTTACGTCGCACATAGGCGTTTCCCCGGGAATTTGATTGATTGTTTGAAACCAGGTAGAGCGATACTACACCTCATGGCTCTCTTTTGGGGCCACGAGTACCGTAGACTAATTTACAGAGGCATAATTTACGTTGAAATACTTGTCTGTGATTCTCATTTCAGCAGTAGACAGTTTGCTAGAGCAAAACCTTGGAAGGTTTCTAAAGACGCTAGGAAGTTTCCTATTAACGATCTACATCTGTTTGAAATGAAGGCGATGTTCCTGTCAGCCATGGAATCATTTTAGGTTTGTAAGTATTTAATCCATTTCTATTTTGTGTTCCAACAAATGTCTCTCCGTACTGCGCACTAAGTATACTTTGAAGTATTGATCTCCGAAATATTTCAGTCCATTGTAGTTTTAGACTCGAGAAGAACTGTATTCACGTTCTATCCACTGGCTTTGTATTTCTACCGTTGTTGTCATTCAGACCGCGAGGGCCTGATTTATGGGTGATAGATGCGACTCGACTTCGCGAAAGTAATTCAGGATACGTGACGGCGGTGCCAGAATGAGGGGGGGGCCTTCTGTTACGCCTGAAGGATTGCATGCCAGGCAGCATCTCAGCGATAATTCAAACTGTTAAACTGGTCTGTCTAGTATGAAAAATTAGTATTTACAGAGAATACGTTTACAGTAGCTATAAAACAATGGCAAGCAAGAAATGCGTGTAGGATTACATAGTGGGATTTTCACAACCACCACCCTAATGTAGAATACTATTTCTTGTATTTTGCTTCACTTTCGAGTAATAAACTTTTATTACACACAAGACAGTCAGGGATGAAAAAAATAAGCTCTATCCAGACCATCCCGATTCTGTCGTTTCTACGTTTTCTTTATTGCTTTAAAGGGACTGTAGAGATGACTCCTTTCAGAAGGACACAGTCACTTTCCTTCCATGCTTGTGCACCTCCCTTAATGACGACGTCATTAACAAGACGGTGGGCCTCAATCTTTATTAACATAAATACATTTGTGATTGGATACGCCGTGTACTACAGATTTCTTGGTTAGGATGATGTCACTTCTTTGTCTGCCATAAACTGACGTTTAAATTGTCACTTTCCTTGTTTTCGTTATACGTTATCGCTTTCGTTCCAGCTATTTGTTAAACTGTTCTTCTCACTTTACATGTCGCCATTTCTACTCTGTCGCGGAATAATTACTGCGTAGTTCACTTAATGGTGGTAAAAAAAATGATTAACACGAGAATAAAAATTGGCAGTAATATATAAAATAAATTGCAGATCCGAACAGTAGGCACTACACAACTGATAGGAACTTTTGTACATTACACGTGGAGGACAACAAAAAATAAGTTCATATTAAGAAAGATCTAAGCAACATTGCTGTTTGTCGTTCGTGTGATTTAACTTTCTTTAGGAATGAGTAGGAAAGGAAGAGAAGAACATTACCAGGAGACTGTTAAAAGTCGGAAGGAAACAGTTATCAATGCAAACGACCTAACACACTTGGCCAAAGGTAAGAAAGGAGCAATGGAGTTCAACTGCTGTAGAGGAGACACGGACTAGATGGTTCTAAACTGATTATAAAGCATGTAGCGATGAAATGGTTTGAAGAGGTGGAGGACTATTGAAGCGTTCGAAAACCTTATGACAATATGTTTCTGAAATCTCTCCTTCCATCATATACATAATTTCTTGAAATGTGTGCCGGTGTTTTAACTGTCTACCGTATTTTAAGAGGTGGAGATGGGAACTATTCCTTGTCTACATGAACGTGGAGAATGACCTACAAAGTATATTCATGCTGAGCAGTGTACCAGATCAACCAGCGATACAGTAACATTAGATATACGTACTTTCACTGTCAATGATATCCTCAATATGGTCACTAAAAATAAACTGCATGTCACAGTTTGCTACAGTCGCGTAGCAGTATGTCCGCGCCGACTGTTGCTACAGTACACTACATTCATAGAAGTATCTCAGCGTAACACTAGATGTCTGTCTTGCAACCACATGATAAGAGCACTAGTAGTTTCCGGCATAGAGTAAATATCTCTGGAATGAGCATTCACATGCGCAGAACAGATTTTGTGTTGTCAACATACATTGCCGGCCTGGTCACGTGTTCTCGGGACGTCGTGTGTTTGTCCGTATAGCGCCCTGTATATTTTGAATGTCACTAGTATAGACGGATTCTTTTCGTACGCGTCGTGGATTATTTATATATGTTGCGCAGACATTTTAACAACATCCATTCGATACCGGGGATAAACCAGCTACGCAACTTTTAAGGGCAAGTGATATTACATTCTGCTTCTTTGCGACAGGTGTCACAGTTCAGATCCACTCGATTTTTGGTAGTTTTCAGTATGATAGGCACTTTATAATATTACATAACCTGAAGTACATTTTTGCAGTGATAGTCTTGCAAAACGTCCTGACAGAACGCTAGTACTTTTGCAAGTGTCCGAAATCACCGAATTTGCCACACGCCAGCGATTATATCCCTGTTAATTTTCTGCTATTTCTGCATATTTATTTTGTCGTTTTTGCGACCTAAAGCAATTTTTCTTACTGGTGACACTTTGAAGTATTTATTTAACGCATTTTACATACTTGCTCCCGGTTTATTAAATAAATAGTAGACTGAGTAATCTATGTACATAATCGACAAGTCACTGATAAATGCATGGATGATAGTACTTGCTGAAACAACTAACCATTCCCTTTCCTGTTCCACTAGCAAATTTACAGAGGAAGCGATTGTTTGTAAGCTTTTGTACGAGCCGTAATACCTATTATATAGTCATAAAATCGTAGAAAAATAGGTCTACAGAATCAAGCCTTAATTATAATGCGTCTCGAAATTTTTTAACTTATACAGGGTCTCTTACTAATATGACAACTATAATTCGAGCTACATGGTATGTACCCATGGAAACTTACTATCCTTCCTTTCACACATTTTTCTTTGCATCCGTAGCAACAACAGTAATTCACCATCGCTATTACACTATCAACAAACGGTGAAATGCAACAAAAATTCTTTCTACTATAAACTTCAAACGCTGCAGACAGCACACACGTACAGCGAAGTCCCGAAAACACGTGACAATCCTGGTTTAACGTTGACAACATGTGCAGAAAGCAATGCTCACGCCAGAGAAATTTACTCTATGGTTTCAGGCAGAGACTACTGAAGAATTAAGCAGTACGGCTCGTTGAATGCATAGAGTAGAAATATCTCTGGAGTGAGCATTGCGCCCTGCTCATGTTGTCAACGTTAAACTGGAATTGTCACGTGACCTAGGGACGACGTTGATTGTTTAGCGCCAATTCGCGTCCTCCATCAGATAACGTCATGTCTCGTCACATAACACCAAAACATTTTACAATACCTTTCGAATGGAGGTATTCGCACAGGTCGTCAACGGAACGTCACGTCATTTCACGGTACGTCAAGGTTTCTCGGGAAGAAAATTTTAACGGTACCAGTATGTTAACATCTTAAGTTAACCTATTTTCGCCGCGTTCAATATCCTTATAATAGTGGATTTTGTACTGTTGTACCTTCATAATCTTTATTTTATTATAGCGCTTTGTTTTAGTGACAGATTGGAGATGTTCCATGACGACTGAGATATTTTACCCACTTTCATTCAAACCGAGATCGTATATCTGAAGGCGAAAAGTTATTTAGGTTTTACAATAACACAACGGCGCCGATGCCCACAATGTATATGTATAAGAACATAAGTAGACGAAGCAAACTCCACCATATGACATTTTAAGCAGGAAAGTCAGCTTTAATGAATGAGAAAAATACAGTTGTTTATGACGTTATTAATTACGTAAGAAAAAACATAATGGATAAGTTTAACAGGCTTCCTTAATTCGTTTGAAGCTTTCTTTGATGTGTATGAATGTACATATTTTTCCTAGTAAATAATTGTCGATGCTTTGAAACGTTGTCTCACTTCTCAGTAATTTAGCAAACATAATTGATCAAGAAGATAGGTTATAAAGTTTGCTTCGGCCATTGACAAATTTTGTCGTTGTTAGTTCCTCAGTTCTGATGCTATACTCTAACATTTTATGCATATTAGGGATGGTGACTCAAAACCCCCATTTCGCCGTTCAGCACTGTGTTAAGCGACTTGACGAGATGTGACATGAAATACATTGTAAATACATGCTGACGTGAAGCTTCTGTAACGTCATGCTCGTTCATTTTGCTGTTCAAAGCTAAGAGCCCAATTGATTTCAAATATCAGACGTAAACTGCTATAGTGCCCGCAACACGACTAAGTCCACAGCACTTACGAGGGGAATCTGTCTTTACTAGCGATATGACAACATTCAAAATTTATAGGACAAATGTCAGACAAATCTACGGCGTCCCGAGATCACGTGACCATTGTGGCAACGTATGTTGACAACACAAAATCAATTTTGCGCTTCTGAATGCTCACTCCAGAGATATTTCTACTCTGTGGTTGAATGCAGTGTCCAATGATGATAAAGTATAAGGCGGGAATTAAAATCAGGTGCGAACGTGACAGGGAAAATGCAGTGCTGAAAAAGCAGGAATTGGACTTCAGAATTGGTATTCCTTTGTCAATGAGGAACTTGCGCGCTGGAACGGGAGGTGCGGAAGCGTGCGGGAGGAGGCGCCACTGGGTAGGCTGTCCCCGGCGCCGCCCGGCGGGGTGGGGGGTCTGATTGGCACGCACGCCTCCCTGGCGCCAGCGCCGCTTGCGTATGGGCCGCACGCGCATCCGACCTGTCCACCGACGCCAACAAATACGTCTTCGGCCGGCGACGCGAGCGCGACGGCTCGCCGCGGCGTCCGAGGCGCGCTATCGCCGGGGTCGTCGATTCCTCCTCGAATCGCTTTTCGGACACGTGTTGGGGGCTGCCACGCCGGGCCGGGCTGTCGGTCAGAGCCTTGCGCTGCTCACTGTCGGGGAAAGGCTGTCGAAGCACCTCCTGAGAACGGGGAACCTCTTGCAGCTGTACACGCTGCCTTCCTCTCGACGTCTACGGCTCCACAAAAGACCGCCATCTATCTTCACAGCGTGTACGACGGTCAATTTTTGTCCTACTCCAGTATATTCCCTACTTTAAAAGCAACAGATCTGTCACGTATTTCTCATATTTCTCGGAAACCGTGTAGTCTCCATTTTTAATTTTTTTTACAATATTTTTTGTTTCCTCTTCAACTTCAAGGACCCTCAGCTTTTCAAAATAGCTTCTGTAACTATCCGCTCGTTAGGTACTTTTGCATTATTTTGCTAGAAGTCTTATGGTATACACCGACTCGCACAGCCGTTCGTAAACGGTGGTTCAAATGGCTCTGAGCACTATGGGACTTAACTTCTGAGGTCATCAGTCGCCTAGAACTTAGAATTACTTAAAGCTAACTAACCTAAGGACATCACACACATCCATGCCCGAGGCAGGATTCGAACCTGCGACCGTAACGGTCGCGAGGTTCCAGATTGTAGCGCCTAGAACCGCTCGGCCACTCTGGACGGCTCCATTTAGGTTCCTCGCCGCCTAACAGAAGATCATAAAAGGCCAATAAAGGACGCACTCCACTGGTCGCACTATATGCTTGGTGGAGAGGTAATTGGGGCGGCAAGACATTTGCTCCGACGTCAACTAGTTGAGTGGTACCATGGAGGCATACAAGCCCTCCCAGTACGGTGACGTAAGGCCGTCGCGTTGAACTGAGATTATGTTGAAAAATAGGGTTTTGTAGCGAAAAGAATTGGGAATAAAATGTATTATTGGAATCCTGAATAAAACCAATCTTCTAAAAAGAACGCCCCTTATAAGAAGAAACTTGTCATGTCCACAACACCATTTCACCGGCAACTATGAAATGAGGTATACTTGATCACAAACTCATACTGAAGATACAAATCGTATTCGTGTCAATGATTTTGTCAGTATTTTCCCTTGTCTCGCTGCACATGTGTTTCCATTGGAGACTGATACTACAGTAAATGACAAACGGTGTCGGAAGTCAGCCTTTAGAGCATTTTTGTAGCTTTGATATCTGTATACATGATAAAATTCCAGTTGTTATTATTCGGGTCTATTGACTAATAAGTTCAGTCGAGATCTTATCTGTGCGTATTTCCTGCGTTACTATTTTCGGCATTTGCCGTGATCTCATCGTCTTATAGGTCGTCATCTGATGCAGTGTATCTCGTCACATGTAGTTACACTATACTTGATCACATATCAACATACGGGGTAATATGGTGAAAGTAGTAACCTGTGAGGCAATAAAACTTAAAATTTTGACTTAATCATCAATAAAAAGTGCAAAGTGATCGCTGCCTCGTACACACATTTCAGGTATTTAGTCAGATCTCTTGTATGTCATTAGACACACTCTAGATGCTACTTGTATCTCCCTTATTTTTATACATAAATGTTGTTTGAAATATATTACACCCTTTGGAGATGCTTGCACCGTCATGGGATAACAGAATAACTTACGATCTTAGATACCTAGCAATTTTCCTCTTCTTTTTCTTAACGTTATCCAGTATCAAGCTGTACCCCGCATGCGGCCTTGCAGGGATGGCAAGCGCAGCTGCTGCCGTGCGTCGTTACATTCTAGCGTGACAGAAATATGGCGCATTTAGAGACGTTTCCTTTCACGCACAGAGTCTTGCGCCACCCGTGGGACCGAATTTTCGTTGGCCGGCGCACTTTTTTGGGAAACGTTTAGAGGGCAGTTGCGACGTGGTCACGTTTTACGAGGAAGGAGTTTTCCTCCATTATGTCAGGGTAATAGACTGATCCATTGTGGCAGTGTGGTTATTCCCCGGCGAGCGGGTCAGGTCCTGACCCCGTCTCAATCTGTATTCACGCCATCACGGCCAGGTGATGGGCCACGCTGCGTTTTTTTATTCTTTCATTTTTTTGCCGCCGGCCGCGCCGAGCGCCAGCCGGGGATTCTGTTACTGCCGTCAGTAGCGTGCTTAAACTTTCATTATCATCTTTCTTCTGGTTCCGGGACCTCGCGGAGACTAATACCTGGACGTAAATTAACGATTTCCTAAGTGTTCCGTGACTAATTGTTCGGGAGATATTTAATTAGCCGTAAAAGCGTGTGGACTAAAAATTAGTTAGTTGGCGGGAGCGTACGGCACGCGAGTAGTGGCATATTGGCGCCTGCGATGTGCTTTGCTCTAGTACAGTAGGCGATGGATTACCTACTGAGCGGCGTGAACCAGGTTGCCGCACCCGCTCGTTATCTTCTCTCGCATTTCCCATTGTTTTTCGAAAACACTCGGCATAAATGACGGAAAGGTCTCTGCACATTGAGCGTCCCATATTATCCCTACAAATACTTTCTGGAGCTGGTTCAACCCGGTAGTAAGCGACAAACTTTTAAAATTTTCTTTAGTTTGTGTGGGGTGTCACAGATAAAAAGTTTCGGAAAGTGTTTAAATTATCTTTAAAGTCCATTGGAAGCCGCTTAGGCTATCATTCTCAAATACTGGATGTGTGATTTACGCATCGTGAATTACGCTACATCAAGGCCTATACACGATTTTTAATTGTGGTGCTTGACGAATTGTTTTAAACCATTAACGAAAGATTATACCTGGTAATGAGTAGATTAATTTTTAAGTTTTTAAATTCTGTAGAGTAGTACTGAAATGTTGAAAATAAAACTCAGTGTCATACATTTTATATGGATAAACTGCAGTTCCAACCTGATGACTTTAATCCGACTAAAAGTACTTTATAGTTAACGTCTGTCACTTGCGGCTACAGTGTTGCCACGTCGGCTGCCGGCTATGGCTTTCCAACGAGTGACACACCTACACAGCGAGTCACTTCACAAATGCTGTTAATGTACTCGTATAACGCGGAGCAATGTTGGAACAGCGCGCCGCGAGGTGTGACGAAAATGCAAGATGCTCTGTGGACAGTTGATTTTAAGAGACCAATGACTGAATTGAGGTAGACGACGCGTTTTGTAACCTTGATTTAAACTCAAGTCCTAAACTAACAACAAGCAACGATGTGCAATGTATCCGAGAAAACGGTGGCGAACAGTCTGCGGCAGAACTAAAATCACGATCGATTTGTTCACGCCAATTAAAGCTAATCTCCACGAGCGAACTCAAGACAGAAACATTTCGTCTTCAGCGCTAAAACTAAACTGCAATTTCTCGCTGTCATTGGTTACCTGAAACTATCCTCATGCTGGCTACACGCGCGTTACCAATCGATGAAGAGTCAAAGAAAGTCAATACGATGTAAAAACGACGCGGCAAAATATTATAAATAAAAAATTAAATTTAGCCCAATTAATAGAATCAAAATAATAACGGAAGTCTTTTGGTTAGATTTAAAAATAAAAAGATTTCGGTTTATTTAACGAGTTTCGAATCTGCGACCCTCTTCATTACAGGTTTATACGCTAACCGCTGCTCTATGGCAGTATGATGTGTCAAGTTGTTGCATTCACGACTATAGCGCCCCAGTAGTAACTGTAAACTGCAGCCTTCAAATATGCAGCTTCAAGTAATGTAGTGCGAAGCTTATCTGATGTGAGCCAATCTCCTTGATTATAATAACTCCATATGTGACCCCCAGAAATGCCGTGTGGCTAGGGCCTCCCGGCGTGTAGACCGTTCGCCGGGTGCAGCTCTTTCGAGTTGACGAATGAAATGATGATGATAAGGACAACACAACACCCAGTCCCTGAGCGGAGAAAATCTCCGACCCTGCCGGGAATCGAACCCGGGCCGTTAGGTATGACATTCCGTTACGCTGACCACTCAGCTACCAGGGGCGGACTTATGTGACACTAATCGCGCCTTGTGCGAAAGGATGCAGTAGTGTAGCATCGTTAGTCAAGCACATCAGTACGTAGCATCAACTTGTTAGTGTTCCATCACGAACGTGGTTTTGCAGTCAGTGCAATGTTTACAAATGCGGAGTTGGCAGATGCCCATTTGATGTATGGATTAGCACGGGGCAGTAGCCATGGCGCGGTACGTTTGTATCGAGACAGATTTCCAGAACGAAGCTGTCCCGACAGGAAGACGTTCGAAGCAATTGATCGGCGTCTTTGGGAGCACGGAACATTCCCGCCTATGACTCGCGACTGGGGAAGACGTAGAACGACGAGGACACCTTCAATGGACGAGGCAATTCTTTGTGCAGTTGACGATAACCCTAATGTCAGCATCAGAGAAGTTGCTGCTGTACAAGGTAACGTTGACCACGTCACTGTATGGAGAGTGCTATGGGAGAACCAGTTGTTTCCGTACCATGTACAGCGTGTGCAGGCACTATCAGCAGCTGATTGGCCTCCACGTGTACACTTCTGCGAATGGTTCATCCAACAATGTGTCAATCCTAATTTCAGTGCAAATGTTCTCTTTACGGATGAGGCTTCATTCCAACGTGATCAAATTGTAAATTTTCACAATCAACATGTGTGGGCTGACGAAAATCGGCACGCAATTGTGCAATCACGTCATCAACACAGATTTTCTGTGAACGTTTGGGCAGGCATTGTTGGTGATGTCTTCATTGGGCCCCATATTCTTCCACCTACGCTCAATGGAGCACGTTATCATGATTTCATACGGGATACTCTACCTGTGCTGCTAGAACATGTGCCTTTACAAGTACGACACATGTGGTTCATGCACGATGGAGCTCCTGCACATTTCAGTCGAAGTGCTCGTGCGCTTCTCAACAACAGATTCGGTGACCGATGGATTGGTAGAGGCGGACCAATTCCATAGCCTCCACGCTCTCCTGACCTCAAACCTCTTGACTTTCATTTATGGGAGCATTTGAAAGCTCTTGTCAACGCAAGCCCGCTACCAAATGTAGAGACTCTTCGAGCTCGTATTGTGGACGGCTGTGATACAATACGCCATTCTCCAGGGATGCATCAGCGCATCAGGGATTCCATGCGACGGAGGGTGGATGAATGTATCCTCGCTAACGGAGAACATTTTGAACATTTCCTGTAACAAAGTGTTTGAAGTCACGCTGGTACGTTCTGTTGCTGTGTGTTTCCATTCCATGATTAAAGTGATTGGAAGAGAAGTAATAAAATGAGCTCTAACATGGAAAGTAAGCGTTTCCGGACGCATGTCCTCATAACATATTTTCTTTCTTTGTGTGTGAGAAATATTTCCTGAAGGTTTGGCCGTACCTTTTGTGTGTGTGTGTGTGTGTGTGTGTGTGTGTGTGTGTGTGTGTGTGTGTGTGTTGTTTTCGGTGTGGTTATCATGTGTGATGGAATACGAAACAAAAGGCCAGACTCAGGATTCGGGATCCGAACACATCAAGAAAGGAAGCCGGACAAGGTGAATTGACCAACTGTTCTGGCAATTTAGCAACAGCGAGCGGTTCGGAGTGACAGTGAGCGCTCTTATTGGAGGAAAGCAGCTCCAGCGCGTGTAGTGTCAACTGTCAAATAATTTCGATCGGACTGTAGCAACTTTCGGTTACAAAATCCTGCACTGCTGTGAGAATGTTGATTGAAGTATCGAACCCCGGACGGAGGTATCGTGAGTGGTGGACGGGGAGGGGGTGGGGGGGGGGGGTATGGGGAAGTGGGGGAGGGAGCAAGGCGCTCGCGTCCCACCTCGCGCACTATGCTCGCTGCCGGATAGCGAAGGAGCGCGCGCCCCCCGGCCTGGCCGTACTAGCGCGGGGCCATTCAACAGGCTTTCGCCTCCTCAGCGCCGCGCCGCGGCCTTCCTTTTATATTTTTCTTTTTTCCCTGCCGCCTTTACCCTCCGCCCTCGCGTACGGGGCGAGCGATTCCCTCCGAGGCGTAGCGCAGCCGTAGCGCGCACGCTGCCCCACAGCCGGGGAAGTCAAGGGCCGCCGACCCCCATTCATAAAGTGGGTCTATTTGTGAGGCACGCACAGGTGCCCGCACTGCACCCAAACACTGTTCTCCCACTGGTCACGACACACCGTGTCTGTCAGAACAGTGACAAGCTTCTACCCTAAATATATTCTCGTTGATCAAGTATACGGCGAGGGGTATATCCACATGATTACTCTGCAGTTTATAGTGCCTGAAGCTGCGGCAAGAAAGGAAGAATGGCTTCGTTCAAATGGCTCTGAGCACTATGGGACTTAACATCTATGGTCAGCAGTCCCCTAGAACTCAGAACTACTTAAACCTAAGTAACCTAAGGACATCACACAACACCCAGTCATCACGAGGCAGAGAAAATCCCTGACCCCGCCGGGAATCGAACCTGGGAACCCGGGCGCGGGAAGCGAGAACGCTACCGCACGACCACGAGCTGCGGACAAAGGAAGAATGTATTGATTGTTGGTTTTAATAACGATCGTCCTCCCTTACCACCTCTGCATTACTGCAGATGACGTGTCACTGAGTACAATTTGTTCTGTGCATGCAGTACACGTAGGGCGCCTAGTTGTTTCCACTGCACTGTGTGGAATACGAAGGTTCTGTTATAGTTCACTAACCTGCTGTCTTCAAGTTGATGGCGCCTGCGCAGAAAACAGCACGCAGGTCGTAGATTCTGTATCTTGACGCTGAAACTGACTTTTGTTCTGAAATAATGTATTTCTTTTGGGTGCCACTCACGTATTTTAATATAGCCACACGAGAAGACTACACGATCTTAATACAACACTTTCTGATACAGCAAAGAACATGATCAAACACAATGTTTACGAAAATGTATCTTTACACTATTTGTGTCACGTGTCTGTGCCTCATAACTACCGGAGTGAATCCTATAATACTGAATCTTACATAAAAATTGGAAACACATCCTACGACAGACAACATGTCTGTTCTTCTCGACTGCCTAATACAGAGTGACGAACAGCCCGAAACACGTCGTGCGCCATACCAGAAAAGGCGTGACCCGAACGCTTCCGAAGTGCTTCGTCTGCAATTTCGTCAGTCTTTTGTGTTTGATTTAAATTGTTTTTAATAATTCTAAAATGACTGATTGATAGCCAGCTGTTGAGAGATATTTATATTAAAAAGTGAAGTCATTTCAATGAGTAGTGCAATTAATAATAATAACTATACTTTTACGTTTTGGAGTTCTTGCTCCGAAAACAGCAGCCAGTCACAGAGCAGTATCATTTGCAGACGGTCTTTCTCACTGGAATGGTACCGAATCTAACATGTCACAGGTACCTCACACCACATTTCGTCATCTATGTACTTCTTGCATCTCCACTGCTCTGGAAACAGCTACTTGGAGCCTAATATGATGGTTGACTAAGCCAGAAATACTACAAAGTGTGTTCATCGAACCATATTCAAGCTGTTGCTCTACTCTTCCACGCTCCAATAGCGCACGCGAAAAACGAACACTTAAATCTGTCCTTGCGAGCTCCGATTTCTCTTACTTCATTATCATGATCATTTCTACGTACGTGGGCACCAACAACATATTTTCGTACTTGAGAATAAATTTGGTGATTGAAATTTCATTTTAAAAACCATTCAAAAGCCAAGATCGCACAAAAGGCTTTTTTGTGTTCAAGACAACTTATTTCAACAGTCTTAGCTCTCATCTTCAGGTCTTAGACATTCTTTTTTGTAGTAAAACTTGTTCATCATATGCTGGACCTCATGTATATGATCTGGTCCAGCATATAATGAACGTGTTTCACTGCAGAAAAACGTTTAACACTGAAGATGACAGCTGAGGCTGCTGTAATCGGTTGACTTGAATAAAAAAAACATATTGTACGATCTTGGCTTTTGAATGGTGTTTAGCAATTAAAACAGATCGCCCTTCAGTACTCCCATAATGAGAAAATTCAGTGAAATTTCATGAGCGAGAAGGTCCTGCCGCAGCGAAACACATTTTTGTTATAGAAATTGCCACCCCAATTCGCGTATCATATCTGTGGTACTCTGTCCCCTACTTCACGATAATGCAAAAGAGCTGCCCTCCTTCCAACTGTTTCGATGTCCTCCGTCAATGGTATCTAGTATGGATCGCGCACGTCGCAGCAAAACCCCAGAAGAGGGCATACAAGCCTAGTGTAAGCAGGCTCTTTAGTAGACCTGTCACATTTTCTAAGTGTTCTGCCAATATATCGCAGTCTTTGGTTTGCTTTCACCACACCCTTAATAACGTGATCGTTCCGATTTAAGTAATTTGGAATAGTAATCCCTAAATATTTAATTGAGTTTACAGCCTTCAAATTTATCATGAAACTGAAATTTGGGGTATTCCTGTTAGTACTCATATAGGTCACACAACACTTCTCATTACTGACAGTCAATTGACACTACTCGCACCTTACCAATATATCTCTAAATCATTTTGCAATTATTTTTATCTCCTTATGACTATAGTACGTTAAATGTTAGCATGATATGCAAACAACCTAAGAGAGCTGCTCAAATAATGTCCTCCAAAGTGTTGATGTAGATCAGGGACAGAAGAGGACCTATAACTTTTCCTTCGGGAACGCCGGATATTACGTCTGTTTTAGTCCACGATTTTCCGTCGATTACTACGTATTGTCGCCTTTCTTATAGGAAATCACGAATCGAGTCTCACAACTGTGACGATATCCCACAGGCGGGCAATTTGATTGCAAGTCGCTTGCGAGGTGCTCTGTCAAAAACCTTCTTAAAATCCAAAAAAATGGAATAAAATTGACGTCCCCTGTCAATAGCACTCATTACTTCATGAGAATAAACAACTAGTTGTGTTTCACAAGAACGATGTTTTCTTAATCCGTGTTGCCTACGTGTCAATAGACCGTACTCTTCGAGGCAATTCATGGTGTTCGAATACAGCATATATTCCAAATTTCTGCTGCATATCGACGTTAATGATATGGACCTGTAATTTAGTGGCTTCCTCCTATTACCTTTCTTGAATATTGGTGTGACCTGTGCAACTTTCCAGTCTTTGGGTACGGATCTTTCGTCGAGCGAGCGGCTGAATATGACTGTTAAGTATGGAGCTATTGCATCACCATACTGTGAAAGGAACCTAACTGGTATACAATCTGGACCGGAAGACGTGCTTTTATTGAGTGATTTAAAATGCTTCAGTATTCCTATTTCGTACCAGTTATCCCAATTCGTCTACCAAAACAGTCTGAAAGAATTTGATATATTTGCTTACATTAATGTTATCCGCCTTGAAAGCGGTCCTCATTCGATATGATTCACTTTTGCCACGCGCGTTTTCAAATCTCCGAATCACCTCTTGAAATCGTTCTTTGGAATAACTGTTAGCTCTCTGAGCGATGCGTTTCTAATCTCATCTATACTTTTAAAACGATGGCCCTGTAAGATATACTTTAGTTTTGGGAACAAAAAATTCTCATGGGGCCATATCTGCAAGTTATGGAGATTGAGTAGCCTTGTCTTTGGCAAAAAATTCACGAATAAGCGACGGAGTGCGAGCAGGTACACTATAATCAAAGTGCAAAAACCACGATTTTTTTATTTTGTCACAAATTCTGGCGTTTTTGTTTTTCTTACCGCTTCAAGCGTTGAACTTGCTAGTAGAGATCCTTAATAATAGTTCGACCTTGTGGCAAGAACTCACAATGCGCGACAAAGGAAAAATCGTAGAACACAGTGAGCACAGCGTTGACATTTGAAAGCACTTGGCCAGCTTGTTTCCTGCATGGCTAGACGCAATACTTCCAATGGGACGACTGATCCTTAGTTCCGACGTCATATCCGTAAACGTAGGTATCATCGCCGGCTGTGACGTGTTTCATTAGTGCTGCACCGTTGTTGAATTTACCTAGCGAGTCTGAGCAACTTGTATTCCCCGCTGTTTTTGTTCTGAATTCTACAGATATGTAACAAGTATTGCGGTCACACAGTTCATACCCGAAACATTCGTAAGAATTTCATGCTGTGACCCAGTTGATGTATCAGCACCGGTAGCGACTTATTGAACTGTAACTTGGCGGCTGGTCGCCATTTCTTCCACTTTTTACACGATTTCTGCAGCTGATATTTGTTGTGGCGTCGAGGGTACTCCTCATATTCAACCACTTTACTGCCTTGTTCGAAACGCTTATCCACGCGTAAGCCTTATTTTTGTTCATAGAAGAAATATTTAATATTTATAAAACATTCTGCGAAGCAAAATGTAATGCGAATATTCTGATTTGTTTTTATACAAAATGAATAATCGGTGTTACTATTAAAACACATGTAACCTTCTTGATATTTATTATTTATTTTCTACCATTTACGAATACCCTTCACCTTGTTAGTAAGACAGGTCGCACTTTCACAATACGAAAAGAATGTGATACTTATTTGTTATTTCTTATTTTTAAAAAGTATTAGTAATATTGCAGCTTTAAATACTTATAAACTTAATAGTAATTAAGAAACGAAAATCTTAAAATTAGTGATTTATGAATGGACGATAGGAATTTATGAAGACTGAGAAGAGGTTATGACATATTACAACTTTAAGACATGTTACATATTCGGAAAATTTTCTCTAAAATAAACAAGATTCTTATATTTAAGATGGGTAGATAAAAGGTAATAAACATTTATGAAATTGACAAAATTCTGGAAAACTAATTATAAACCATAACCATATTTTTAGGAAGAATGAAAACAGAAGACAGGAAAGACGATAGATCAACGCCCCTTTACCAAGTGTGTATGACGGTGAGTGTCTTAGAATTGTCCATCAAACAACCGACCGCTAATCGCAGCTCTTTGGCTGCTGTGTTGATTATTTGCGGTATTTCTTCGTTTTGATTTACGATCATGTCGGGGTCAATGTCATCACCTGATTCCATGTCGGAATCGGTGCTATTTTCCATCTTGTGGATTCCTTCCTCCCTTTGCATATAGGCTGGTTGTCTTGCTCGGACATACTCTGTATATGTCGCTTTGGAGTTACAGTCAGTAATTGTGTTAAGATGGTCCATTGGTCGTCGTGTCTTAGCATTGCGTGTATGATGCCTTGAATACTGTTAGGGTTTAAGTGTATTGTGTGTCTGCTGTAGATGTATCGTCCGCAGAAAAAGACGACGTGTTCTGGATAGCCTTCTTCCCCACATGTCCATGTTGGTGTCTTCCTCAGGCTCACGCTGTTTAAGAGCGTGGGATAAGGGCCATGTCCTGTTAAGAAGTGGATCATACCACGGCTGGGATCGATACCTGACATCAGACTAAATATCCGATATTGTGTACAACCACTTTTTACATGTTTACCGAAACGAACACGAAAAAATCACGCGAATCGGACTAATACAATACGTTGAATTAAGAATACTCGTTACTTTTTGGCCATACTTCTCATTTTTTAATAGTAATCGTTTTATTTTCGAAATTTAGACTCTTTAACTCTGATACTCTCGAACCAAAATTTAGTGTTTTTTTAACAAAACCGTAATGTTTCGTGTGGCACACAGACACTGAAAGATATATATATTTCGGAGTGAAAGCTCCATAGTCATCGTTTTACAGAGGCAGTGAAGCAGGTTCTCGCTTATATGCACGTGGCACTTTTTCGCCAGGTTACGATGAAAAACTACGAGTGAATCTTGGAAACCTTGCCGATGGAACTTTCGCCCCGAAGTACGTAACGGAAGTAAAAACACATTTCTAAGACCGACGATTGCGGAATATTAAACAAAAAAGAACTCCAGTGCGAAGTTTAGTTCGGAAATTCATCTCATTGATATATTTATTTGTGTGCCTGATATCCTTATTTAGCACACAGATCACTACACCATCACTTCATACTCTCTGATAGAGTTGTTTACATGCAGACAACTGACAGAGTGTGAAGTGATGGCATTGTGTTTGTTCTTGTGCTCCGTGTGCCAGATAAGAATGTATTTCCATGACATCGAAGTAAAGAAATAAATGAGATTATTTAAATATGCGACACACACAATGGTGCAGACTAACATAAATTAATTACTGAAAACGTAAAGCTCCAAGATTTGAAACACGCAATCTGTGGGCATCTTATTCAGACACGTGACGCAGTCAAAATGCCAGAAACTCTAAAAAAAGTCGATAGCACTGCTAGTGGAAAATTATGGACACGGCGTAGTTTGTAGAGTAAAAAATTTTTCGTTTTATGCAGAAACAAGAAGTAACTTCACACCTGTAGGAGGCAATCAGATGCCTCATTCTTTCTCATTAGTTGTCAAGATTGCAGGTATTTTTTCCTGTTACTGATGGAATCTTTCTCTTTGTTCAATATGGTAAAACATAACATAGTAAAAACTAAATGAGAGACAGAAGGTTGAAGACAGACGCCGAAAAAGATGTCTTCGTAGAAATAAAGAAAATTAAAAAGGGGAGGACCACAAACAGTACAGTTCTACTGTAGCTACTATGCATGGAGATTTTTTTTATTGTTTGTTTTAAATTACCACTTTTTCCTGCAACGTGCCGAAATATTGTATTCTTTTCGGTTTTATCTCACGCACGCGACGACGTTATACGTAAACTTATTTTGTTGAGATTTCCTTTTTTGTGCACCTCATTTATTCGTCCGCTTCCTGGGCGCATTTCCCGACTTGTTGGCGTTTCTAGTAAAAGCACTTCGCATATGTCGCTAAAACCTGTTTGTATAGATCTCAGCTCACAACCGGTTTCGATGTAGAAGGCATTACGCCATGCCAGTTTTAATTTTGTCCAAGCATGGTCTCCGTATTTGTGTAATCACACGTGGATTTTTGCCTAGAGTACCGGTGTTTCTTGTGCACACAAATTTACGAGTGACAATGACCATTTCGGTATAATTAATGAAGTGTCTTAATTGCAATGTGGTATTAATTCTGTCAAAAATTATACCAAATTCATGCGGGTGAGTCTTTTTATTGCTAACAACATTCCAATGATAGTGAATTGTTTTGTGACGTTACTGGCCGTGGTAATTTTTATGTAATTGGTTTTTGATGAGAAAAATTAGTTTTCTTCTGATATGTGATGTTAATAAATTACAAATGATTCGAACAATTATTCAGAAATTTTCATTCGTCCCAACTCGTTCTAATTAGTGATTTACCGAACACAGTCCTATAGTTGAGTGGTTTCTAGATTTATCGATAGTGAACTATTGCTACTGAGCTGAACCTCCTCTCCTGTAGTGTACGTTTTTATAGAACTGATTGTTGGAATGAGTTATATCTTCTATTCCAATAGGTGCCTGTGACTTGTGTGTAGTACAAGTAACTCTCCTTCCAATTTAGGAAGTCGTTTAAGATATTTGTTGTGCTCTTTTTTTTAGTCATTAGTGATGGTTTAGGAAAGAAGAGTAGGAATATAATAATAACATGTGCATTCAATGGAAAATGAGTAAAATAAATCCTGAATGGCAGGGTTCGGTGGTGTGCGCGACAATAGAAAATGTTAACCCCAGCAACAAAAGAAAGAAAAGAAATTTCCAACGGTTGTGTGATCTACCAGAGACCTGTGAAGTAAAGAAGCGCTGGATAAAAGAAGCAAAAGAGGTGAAAGACTAACAAAGCTGCTTACGTGAGAATTCGGGTGCAGTTAGCTCTGCCCACAGGAGGAAAATGTTTTCCGGTAACTTGCACTACAGAAAGAATTCTCGAAAAAAAAAAAATGTAGCTATGCGACCTTGCCATTTAGTGAGCGTTCGAAACAGGGAAAGCGAAAGCAATTACTTGAGAAAACAATCGTGAGTGATATCCATCATTCTTAGTTGACGGTGGGTAGTTGCCAGATAGCGGTCACTTTGTAATTAAAACCACTAGCATATTTCACGTTCTGCTTGAAATATTGTCGCTCCAGTTTTGTGACTTCGGCAGTGACAAATTGCAGATTTTGCTGATTGCGGGAAGAAAGAAATGACTCTAATTTTGTCATGCAAAGTGCGCATTCACGTCCGCTGCCTTCTCCTTCCGGTTAAGGGTGCTGTAGAAAAAGTTAAGAAAAATCCCGTTCCATATACTCACTTTTATTACGGCGACATACCAAAAGTTCTTTTAGTAAGTGGTTTTCCACTGAAACTACTTACGCGAAATAGTTTAATTATGACGTTGGCACTAAATATCTGAACCTGATAGCTCTGTTGTATTTAGCCTGACACTGAAGAATTACCAATACTTTTTAATTAACATTTTAATTTCAATATAAACCATGATATTTTTTTCCAAAAAGCTTTTTTTTATTATTTTAGTTGTTGAAATACTTAATCTACCAACATTAGCTTCGTGAATATGTCTAACTAGCATCCTATTATAATCTTAGACTTTAATTTTTGAATCGTGAAAACCTCGTTCAACCGAAGGTCAGAGATTAACGGCCTGTCAAAATCAATTTAATTTGGGGCGAAGGATTTTCAGACGACAGAAAATAACCCAACAGCAGTTTTACGCATTGAATCGTGAATACTCTTTGTTTGCTTATATCGAAAAGACATAAGCGTAAAATCACTGTTACATTCAACATTCGAAAAGTGTGCAACTGACGTGTATTCTGTAGCTCTGCGAAACGTTTCTACGGTAGGTAATTTCAGTAAATAGGTACAACCTAAGCGGTTAAGTAAGATTCATTAATTACTCCCTTACTTGCCTTCCTTGCGCCCAAAGACAGTGCCAACATTGAAATATCTCTGCATTAAACTACCGACTCTCGCCGCCAGACAAAACCCTGCCTTTCTGGTATAGCTCATGCATCTGTCTTTCGGTGCCACTTATGTACTAAAGGTAATAATATCATGTTATATTCACAATGTGTGGCAGTAAATGGAAGAGGTACAACAGGCTGCTACCCTCATTTCAAGGATAGTCTCAGCAGTTTCATGTGATAACCAAGCATAAATATAGATTAAACAATAGATAACGAGGAAAATTTATCATAACCCAAGGGTAGACCAATCAATCGAAGAAAATGGCTCCGGTATTCAGTTGAATCTTTAGTACGTTACATCCGTCACTGTTGGGTGTATAGCGTGTTACAGTAACGGCTTCGCATTTGCCGCAACTATCCTGTTATCTCGCACGAATCAGACATTTTAGCTGTTTTGTTTAAGGATTATGATTTTCATATCAATGATAGACTTAATCGCTTACCATTTTTTAGCTGTGAACAATAGAGGCAAAATTTGTAGCCATGTAGAAATTAAGTTACCGTTTTCATCTAGAAGCGACCGAAAACCCGATATGAGAGTTTTCCAAGATAGAGTCTTCATTTCAAGACCGGAAAGTGCAAAAATGGTTCAAAGGGCTCTGAGCACTAAGGGACTTAACAGCTGAGGTCATCAGTCCCCTAAAACTTAGAACTACTTAAACCTAACTAACCCAAGGACATCACACACATCCATGCCCGAGGCAGGATTCGAACCTGCGACCGTAGCGATCGCGCGGTTCCAGACTGTAGCGCCTAGAACCGCTCGGCCACACTGGCCGGCTCAGGAAAATGCATTTCTCAGATCATTCAGAGTAGATGTGTTAGAGAAATGGCTGTGTTTTTCGTTACTTAACTTACATTTTCATGTAAACATGAATGATGATCATAATCTTCTCTAGCGTATTTTTTATCTGCATCAGCTGATTCTTGAAATTTTGTCAGCGCCTTCATTTAAATGATTGGAACGAAGAACCATTAGGCTATAGCATCCTTCGACAATTAGGTCATTAGTAACGACACTGAAGCTAATATGGGGGAAGGCGATAGGTCGTGACATATTCAGAGAAACAGTCCCGGGATTTGCCTTAAGAGATTTGCTCAATCGACGGCAAACGTATTTCTGGATGGGAGGACGGGGATCTGAACCGCAGCTCTTCCGAATTTGAGTGCCACTGTGATACCTCGTTGCCCCCTTTGTTCAAGTCGGGCAGATCTGTTGAGCACATTTGCAGTACTCTCACATGGAGAGTGACTGTGAGATGCACCATTGTTCCGTGTAAGAGCGCACGCTCAGTTGCAATGGCATTGTGCAGCACTGTGATCATTATGGGGCCTGTTAAGACCGCGTTCGAATCAAGGCCAACGGACACCTGCATCAGCTTTTTCATATGATTCACTCTTCTGATCACGGTTCATCTACACCTTTTAATGGGCGCACAGATGACAAAAGATTCATATTTCAGTAGAAGGTAGTTATTTTTAAATTATACATCATAATTAATGTATAGTGCTGGACAGCTCATTACTCGAACTTTACACCGCTTACCGTAGTTAAAAATTAAATATGTCGTTATTAATATATACAAGTTTTTACTATCTGTTACAGAGCATTTACATTATTTCAAGTGTGAAAGAGAGATCTACCCCTCAGGAGGCTCAGTGGTAAAGTGCTAGACTACAAACTTCTAGCGTTCGGTTCCCGGCCAATCCTAGGACTACAGTGGTTCGGGAATCTACGTTAAAGGGTAGGTCCCCTCATAACTGGTTGGGTAAGTTAGGTCAAAGGTCGGAAAAAGGCAACGGCATACCATCTTCAACAGGACTATGCCTAGTAAACCACTGTGGTATTCAAAACAATCTTCGTATGGATGACTGCTTCATTTTACATTAGGCATTGTACATCGCATACGACGTTTGAAACCTCCCTTTAGAAAAACTAATGAATTACTGTGCTGATAAACCTCTTACATTGTTTGATTTTCAAACATCTGAGCAGAACTGAACGTACTCAGACATTACTCTCTTTACTTATTCTGATCAAGACTAAACTGACACACAATATTTTCAGCGCAACGCACTCTGACTTTCAAAAATCCCTACAAAAAATGGCCCTGACTAACAATAACCTATAACTTTCATGAATCACTTACCTCACAAAAATCTTCGTTACTCGAGCTGCTGCAATACAGCGAGCGCCACTACTGCCAGCTAAATAAAAGATTCTAACTACTGAAGGCACTAACTACTGATAGGCATAGTTAGCAAATGAAAGATTTTGATAAAGAACAAGCAATATATTTACCTTAATAATGTTCAAAAGTCATATATATATATATATATATATATATATATATATATATATATATATATATATATATATATTAGCAAGAGTCACGGTGAGAACTAAATAGTTAGAATTCACATTACGCTAGTAGCTGAAGGCTTTTGTTGTTCCATCAAGATTCGAGGCACAAAAATATCGGCACAGTCTCATACATACAGACATGACACACACTATTGCGAAAGTACTCGCACGCCAAGCGACGAGAAAGCAGACAGACACATGCATCTTAAGGATACTGTTTGTTTTTAATTATTTTTTACTTAAATAACGAAACAGTTGTTATATTTTGCGCTCCATGCGTTAGTAAATTACCAAGAGACATCAAATATTGCGAAATACACCTAAAAACAGACGAATCACACTGATTCATTGACATAACCTAACCTACAAATTATTCGTGAACAAAAAATTTCGAATGAGTGTATAGGTTGGTTGTTTGGTTCATTTGGGAGTGGCGACCAAGCAGCGAGGTTATCGGTCCCATTGGATTAGCGAAGGATGGGGTAGGAAGTCGGCCGTACCCTTTGAAAGCAACTATCCTGGCATTTGCGTGAAGTGATTTAGGGAAATCACGGAAAACGTAAAGCAGGATGGCCGGACGCGGGTTTCAACCGTCGTCCTCCCGAACGCGAGTCCAGTGTGCTAACCATTTTGCCACCTCGCTCGGTATGTTTATATTTGTAGATTATTTCACTGAAAGCAAGACAATATAGACACGTATTTCAGTATGACAAACATATATTCATGTTGGTGTCTGTTGTTGTTATCATAGGCACTTTCCTTGAGACAAAGGATCTTTTGTAGAGTCCAATGATTCGCCCACTCTTACACTTCACTCGACTTTCTAATACACGAATATTTTTGTAAATATAATTACTTTTGTTTCATAAGCGAATGTTTTGAAGGTTTTTTACCGTTTGTGGCTCAGGTTTACCAAAAATTGCGGATCCGATTTCTTCTTTATTACTTTTGACGATTTATTATTACGTCTGCGTGGTTTTTCCCTTAAGCTACAGATGTGATGGCTTATTTGGTACGTTAAATAATGTAGGTATTACATCCCGTATAGGTTTCCCACGTGTCACATTCGCTGATTTCGCTGAAAGCGGAGAGAACAGAACCGTGCTTTATTGGGTAGATATACGGCGTCTTTTTGCAGATCAGATCTTGCGGTGTTATTAGCATTTTTTTGTTATTAAAGGAAAATACATTATTCATCAAAGGTTTTTATGACACCGAATGTACTCCCGACTGCAAACACTACGTTATAAATCAGTATGAACGTCAGCATTCGCACTCATCCGATAACATATTCGGAAGTGTCGTTTGCTAGCCGCTTGGGGCGCTGAAGTCGCTAAGGGTAACAAAATCGAGACTGTTTTGTTAGAGTGTGGTATCGATGTCAGTAATATCGAAAGGTCCCTAGCCACAGACACGCATACCGGAGGAGGTGCTGGTTTGCGCGCCGCGCGGGTGGCTGCCGAGACAATGGAGGCGGTAAGATGGCGGCGCACATGAGGACGTGCCGGCTATCGCCAACTGCCATCATGGCGACCTTGAGGGCTCGGCCGGCCGGCCGCGCGCTGCCATATCAATTTCTCCGTTAATGAACTATCGATCAAGACAATATTAGGGAAAAACGAAGGCGACATGCCTTCCCCTGGATAGCAAAACCGAGAACTGTCCAATTACCAGAACTCACGTCTATTACACATTGGACCAATTGCGCGGGCATTCGTCCGCGCTGCCTTTTTGATATATAATATCCGCCTCGATTATGACAAATTGGCAGTTGCGCCGGTTGGCAGCGAGTGCCTTTTTTTCGCTTTTCCGGCGTGTGATGAACCATCAAATATTTTTATGATGGTCCGAGATTGTGGGGTTAGCTCGGTGTAAAAAGTCACCCGGGCAATTTTGTGCCTTGCCTGCGAGAGACTATAGGTTAGAAGGGCGGTCGAACTGCTGGAATTATCCAGCCCCTCCGCTCATCGGCATACCTCGCCTTACCGTGTGCCGTGTGCGCGGCAACCGGTTCGCGGAAATACTTTGGCCGTTTTACGATCGTCCGCGGTTCTCTAACGATAGCACTCGACACTTCACCTTCTCCCGGGAGATCTGCGAAGAATTCTCTTTCCAAAACTAAAATCTGCTTCTTCTTTTAACGCAGTTTATGTTTCAAATAACGAACCGATAATTCGGGCTTGGTTGAAGCAGAATTTTTAAAACTCTTTCTATAGTTTCTTATTGTGAGTTTGCTATACCTATTCTTCAGAATTCTCAACTGGTAGGAACAACTACTTTTCACTGAATAAACTGTTATGTTTAAAATGGTCATCTATCAAAAAAATGTGTGTGAAATATTATGGGACTTAACTGCTAAGGTCATCAGTCCCTAAGCTTACACACTACTTAACCTATATTATCCTAAGAACAAATACACACACCCAAGCCAGAGGGAGGCCTCAAACCTCCGCCGGGACCAGTCGCACAGTCCATGACTGCAGCGCCTTAGACCGGCCGTTCATCTATCATGTGTATGTTATCAGTTATTTGTATATTATCAGTTATTTGAAACATAAACTGCGTTAAAAGAAGAAGCAGATTTTAGTTTTGAAAGCAGAATTCCCTGCAGATCTCCAGGGAGAAGGTGAAGTGTCGAATGCTGTTGTTAGAGATTATAACTGATAATCTTTTTCTAGTATTAGCACTAACAAATCGGGATTCTAATCCGACTTCGGAGAATGCCTCTGTTCTTGATTATATGTAACCAATTTTATTTTATGCATTAGAAATTGTAGCGAAAGCTTGCGGCTATAAAAATGGCTTTGTTTCTTATAAAATAACATTTGCAGCTGTCAGGTCCGATTTTCCATTGTTTTCTGCACGACGCCTTTCGGGAAATAATTCCCGTTATCAAGTGCGTTTTGCGTATATCATGCCCATTGTGGCCTAATGTGCGCGTTGTGAGCTGCTGCATTACTCTGATGACTTTACTGTAACATAAACACTTGTAATTTTTTAATTACTGATGTATCCTTCTGTACAAGTTTGGTACTAAATCGTACTTACCTATTTCTTGCTGTCCCTTTGTGTAGAACCTGTCGACTGCGTAAATAGTGCAGGATGTGTGTGTGCTTCTACATAATAAGACAACAAACAATCTGGAACCAGGAATTATTTCGAAATTCGCCGTTATCTATATATTAGCATCTACAAAGTTTCGCTTTTTCACAATACAGTAATGTTACCAGAATAAAGCAGCCGCTCACATTGCAAACATCACGCTTAACAATGTCATAGTACACGATGAACAGACTTGATAATGGGAATTATTTCCCTGAGGGTTTCGTGCAAAAAACAAAGAAAAATTCAACTAGTGGTAGAGACTGTTATTCTGTAAGAAACAAAACCATCAGTCTATATACAGCCTCCTGAACAACAATACAAGAGCTAATATTTTTGTTGTTGCTTTATAGCTTGTCGTAAACAGTAACAATCTGAAGGTATCCAAATCTTAACCGAACTATTTAGCTATTAGGAAAATTGTGTTATATTCTGTGACTACAAAGAAAACATATTTGAAACAGTTTTTTTCTCGGGTCACACCATTTTACAAATTTAAAATGTTTAAGCATTTAACTTTTTATTATTCAATACTTTTAAGCATTTTCTGGTTTTTAGTAAATGACCTTTATTTGATTCTTTTTAAGATTTTTTTGTGATATTCGTCTGATTCCGTACGCTACAGGAAATAATACTAGTTCTCGCGTTTCGAGTTTTAAGTCGTGTTTTTTTCACGTAACAACATTTTGACTAAATAAACCATTGTTCGAAGTCTACAGGTGCATAAGCGTTTTTTTTTTAATTTCACTTTTAGACGATTAACAAATATGAGAGCAGTAAAATGTTAAGAAAGCTTAGAAAAGAAGGGAAAATAAAGTATTAATTTCTCCCGCTCTTATTATTACGCTGCTTATACACGCCCAAGCCTTAACTTTCATTAAAATTAATCATTTCTCATTTGTTCCGTGTGTTCGGTAATTCGTACCAAACTAATGACTGAATGTACTTACTTGACAGGTGTTCTGCTTTTCGTTGTAATATGGCTGAGACGAACCATGACGTCTTATGCAAAAACTGGTTGACCCTGGATGTTTCCGTGTCTGGTTGCTGATATTGATTTCATAACGAAACATATGCGATTCTTGATAAATAACATATTGGTGCAACTATAACGTGACCTCATTCAAGATGCATTCATTTCTGTTGACAGCAAGGAACGACACACAGAAAATATTTTATATTATTTTGTTTATGTTTCCGTGGGCAATGGAAGCTGAACTTGCTTTGTCAGCCTGTTATCAGTAAGAACTTCACAGAATCCTCATAAAAATTAGTTTTTTTTCAATACTGTGCCTAGAAAAGAAAGTCTCTGAACTGGTCCGACCACAATTTTACAAGCGCCTTCAGTCCAAAGAGTTTAGTATGTTCGACCTGCCTATTCGATGAGTCCGTGGCATGGCAGTTTCGGTCTTAGCAGCAATGGCAGTGCCGCCTCAGCCTAGAGCTAGGCACCCCGTTAAGCACAGCTGCTATCACGGCCCGAGTTTTCATAACCGTTCTGAAGTACCGCCCACCGGTGGGTCGTTAGATTGCGTTTATGCGGTGGAGTTCGACCGGGAGCTAGCTCTGCCAATCGAGGTGACGCAAAGATTCTAGCAATGGCAGCACGTGTGGATGTGCTTACATCGTGACTACCTAACTTTGGTTAAACTCCAGATGTAGTAGTTATCTCAATGGAGTTACACAATTATAAGCCTGACGAGTTACCAGGAGGGATGTATACGTGTTTGGTGTAAAGTACATGGTCCTGTAACACTCCCTTGGGGTACGCCCGATGTTACTGTTGCGTGTGAATGTTTCTCTCCGTTGAGAATGACGCGCTGTGTTCTGGTTGCTAAAAACTCTTCCGTCTAGTGACGCAGTTGGCCTGACTTTACCTACACTCGGATTTTGTTCATTAGACAGCAGTGCGGGACTGTATCGAACGTCTTATCTAAGTGAAGGAACACATTGTCTTAACATATTACTTGTGTTCATTTCATGTCCCCATAAACAACACTGCAATGGCTAAGTACCCTCGCCATACCAACTCTAAATGAAGATCAACGCTAAATGCCTCTATTGGCAGCAGCAGCACATTATACACTACTCCTTGCTGATGCTCATTATAGGCTCGGATACAGGGTTGGGTTCTGGGGAGGGCTCACAGTTTCTTTTTCCTCTGCCTTCTCCCGCAAACATAATTAGCTGTCACTTTTACTTTAGACATAGCACAGTTGCCTATGATTTAATATTAATAACAACAAAATACACTATGTGACCAACAGTATCCCGACACGTGGCTGAAAATTACTCACAAGTTCGTGGCGCCCTCCATCGGTAATGCTGGAATCCAGTATGGTGTTGGCCCACCCTTAGCCTTGATGACAGCTTCCACTCTCGCAGGCATACGTTGAATCAGGTGCTGGAAGGTTTCTTGGGGACTGGCAGCCCATTCTGCACGGAGTGCTGCACCGAGGAGGGGTACCTATGTCGGTCGGTGAGGCCTGGCGCGAAGTCAGCATTCCAAATCATCCTACAGGTGTTCTACAGGACTCTGTGCAGGCCAGTCCATTACAGGGATGCTATTGTGTAACCACTCCGCCACAGGCCGTGCATTATGAACAGGTGCTCGATCTTGTTGAAAGATGCAATCGCCATCCCCGAATCGCTCTTCAACTGTGGGAAGCAAGAAGATGCTTAAATCATCAATGTAGGCACAAAGTAACAATGTCGACACGATCGAACTGCGGTATTGACCGTCTAGGCATGGTCGAACTACAGACAACACGAGCCATGAACCTCCTCCATGGTGGAATGAATGGAACTGATCGGCTGTCGCATCCATCTGTGAGCAGTCAAAATGAGTGTGTCTGTGATACAATATCCATAGTCAACGTCTGTCTTCAGGAGTTCTGGGAACCGTGCTGATGCAAAACGTTTTTTCATGTGTGTACATTTTTGCCAAAAAAATATGAAAGTCTAGTACACTTACTTTCTGAACATACCTCGTACTTGAATATTGCATTGCAGTATGGTTTAGAGTTGAAGTTTCGAGAGCGCACATCGCAAGACGAGTCAACCAATAGACCTGTATTGCTTCTTCCTGCGTATATGTCGGGGAGAGTCCATGGAGATAAAATCAGACAATTCGAACTAGCTCCGAGGCTTACCAACAATCTTTCTTCCCTCCAACAAATCAGACTGGTACAGAGAAGGGGAGAAATTGACAATGGTACAGAAAGTATCCACTGCCATATACCGTAAAGTGGGTTTCGAAGTACAGATGTAGAAGAGGCACCAGCGATAGTTTTGCAAGAACGTAAATAGTTCTGGAGAGAGTCAGAACTAGAAACAGCGCTGCCGGTTACCAGTGAAGATATCAGGACACAAGACTGTTAATCCGTTAATTGTAGGACCCCTTAATCGTTAATTAGTTACCTACTGAAACTTCCTGGTAGATTAAAACTGTGTGCCGCACCGAGACTCGAATTCGGGACCTTTGCGGGCAAGTGCTCCACCAACAGAGCTACCAAAGCACGGCTCACGCCCCATCCTCACAGCTTTACTTCTGCCAGTACCTCGTCTCCTACCTTCCAAACTTAAGAGCACTTGCCCGCGAAAGGCAAAGGTCCCGAATTCGAGTCTCGGTCCGGCACACAGTTTTAATCTGCCAGGAAGTTTCATATCATCGCACACTTCGCTGCAGAGTGAAAATCTCATTCTAGTTTCCCATTTTTTATGACAAAAATGACTCCTTGTCACCCACATAAAACGTTCAAGTAAGATAGGTGTGTGGCTACGCCGGGGAGTGTACGATTGACGTAATCAATCGAGTGCGAGCGAGAATAAGGTGTCGGCTGTTTATTGTCACCTGTTAACTGCGTTCGCGTTGAGTACTAGTTTTTGTTTGTTGACTGTGGAAACTAAATCGTGGATCGCTCTAGCTCTACAACTGATGAAACTCTGTAAGTAGTTAATTTTGTTTTCACATCGGGAGAACAAATACTTTTCGGTTGTAAACTGTGCTTGCAAAAATAAACAAAAAAAAACAACAATTAAGGCTCACACCTCGAGCCTAACAATTTGAAACAAAGCATAAGGACTGCACATGAATCGCGGTGAAAGAAACAGTGAAGAAACATTGAAGACAGGGTCCGGTCAAGGAAAGCCAAAAGGAAAAATCAATCTTGGGGATTCAGATATCGACAGCGGAGCCTGTAGAAGCAGTCCGGTTGAAAGAATACAGCAGAGAAGCATTGGAGGATCTTTCGGCATTGCAGCAATTGGCAGCGCCGTGTCTCAAGCTAGTGCGGACCAACGCGTAGAAAACGAGTTAAAGATTGACGGTTAACTTCCGATAAATCTGTGTAGTAACGCTTTGACGTTTAACGAAGTTAGCTTTTTTAGTAGCGTATTAATGATTAGTGGAGTTAACTTTCTGATGACGTTGCCCAGCTATGTCAAAGGCTGGAGCGCGTGGCGTGGGACGGAGACAGAGGGCACTGCTGACGCTGCAAAGTGTGCTCCGCCCGTCTACCGAGAACGCATAAAGCACGTGCCTTCTTACTTGCACACCGCAACGGCTAGAGGAAGCTAGTGGATCCGAAAGGGTTGCCATAGTGTCTGCAGACAGCGTGCGCGAGACTTGAGGGAACAGGTGGGAACGCGCCGACCGCCGGCGGTTTGGGACCGGCCGGTCTGACCCCGAAGGCTATCGCCGCATCGCCGCTGACCTCTGAGGCTGCTACGTTAACTGCGGCCCGCGACGGCCTCCACACACCCACACCACGCCAAGGAGCTCCGTCGAACATCAGATCCACTGGCGCTGGCTGCTTTCGCTGAGTACCAACGTCGGCATCTGCAATCCGCAAACCTCGTTACGGTGTGTGACGGAGGGTACTTTTGGCCCCCATCTGTTCAACACCGCCACCATGGTTCCTAATCCATTCACGAATACTACTTGAAAAGACGGCAGTAAAAAAAGCGCTAATTCTCCCGTCGTGGCCATTTCGGGGAATCTATACCCGAGGATTAATCTCCTGTCGCTTCTTGGAAGACACGCACTCTGAATCTTAACGATAAACCTCTCCGTGATGCTCAGCGTGTCTCTTGTTACGTCTGCCATTTGATCTGCATTTTTCATGATGCTCTCGACCTTACTGTAATATATCGATATTTTGTTATCAAAGTTATCAAAGTGAACCCAAGATGTTGCTACCGAATTAATGCAGCAGTCGTTCATGTGGATTACGACAGTCCTTTGTAAACAAGAGGGCATGATTCGCTTTATCACTTCTCTTCTTGTTCTCTCTCTTGCAGCAGTATAGCACGTTACCATCGTTGGATTGGTGCATAAGTTCGTGGCTTTTTTTCCGAAAGTTTAACAAACGCAACAGATACGCGTAATCAGTTACATATTCTCCTTTACTATTTACAACAGTCTGCCTACGCTGGTGTAGATTTTCCATTCCAAGACAGCAGAAATCACGTGGTTTTGAGGCGAATCATGTTTGGAGCACATTTTCATCCGGAAAGTAAATCCCTTGAAAGTTGTTCGACAGAGACCGGAAAAGTTGAAAATCTGAGGCGTCTATCGCTTCGCAGACTGCGTCTGCAATACGTCTCAGTTGTTGACAACAAATGTCAGCAGTGATTAGTACTCCTCGGGGAGCCAATTCGTAGAACACGACACCGTCGCTGTTCCACAAGATGAGTAGCATTATCTTTTGTGGTTGCGCTGCTTCGTTTGGGCTCAAACATTCCTTTTTTTTTCCTTGTGTTAACGTAAAGAGACTATTCCTCGTCACCAGTAACGATATATGGTAGGAATGGTAGGTGTTGTTCACGAGCCAATTGATGACGAGCAAAAGCAAATGCACATATGGCCACCAGTCGAGTTTTGTGATTTTGCTTAGAGCATTCGGTACCCAAGCACCCGATTTTTGAAACTTCCTCATTGAATGCAATTGCCACACGATGATGGAATGACAACAGTTCATCACTTTTGACAGTGCTCGAGTACGCTGACATGAAGAAGATCTTCATCAAACTCCGAAGGTCTTCCCGAATGTGGAGCGTCACAAATGTTAAAAGACATTCCTTAAAACGAGAACACCATTTTCGTGCCGCGCTGTGTCCAATGGCATTGCCCCCATACACATCGCAAATGTTTCTGGCTGTCATCCCTCTGTCGAACTCGAACAGAAGAATATGTCGGAAAAGTTCCGATTTCTCCATTTGATACTACATTTTCTAGTGTCCGCATCTCCACTCGCTATCTCCAAATGACAATATGTAAATCAAATTGCAACAGTGAACTACAAATAAAAAATGACAATCGTTAAATAAACCCATAGACATACATTACCCTCACCAACCATTCTCGCATTCTGCGAACGCCTTCCGTCGGTGTCGTGTAATGTCCTCCGGGTGCATGTTTTTTAGTTAAAAATACATAATACAATATTAATGGTGTACAATAAACGTCGTAAGTCAGTTTTGTAACTTTCTGTTATTTTGGTGAAAGAAAATCATGAGTATCGGTTCCAAAATCAAGCGTCGTCCTGATCTACCCCTGTAAGTCGGTGTTGAAAAAATAGCCGATGAAAGCATTAGGAGAATAACATAATTGTAAAGACTGCAACATATGACGCAGATTTCCTGAAAATTGTGCTATGCTGGAATAAGAGGAAAACAAGGAGGCTCGCATTACCACCGAAAAATAAAGCAAGATTCTGAAGGATGACGTCTCACCCGTACGTAAGCGAAGTAACATATGGTACCATTTCGCGTTTGCCTGCCATATGGCTGTCAGCTGGGTGAAAAGTGGCAGACACATAACGTTGTTACCTTCCTCTGCTGATATAATCCCATATCTCGCTGTTAATTGATGGACCAGTTTCGCAGTTTTTTTTCAAGATGCTGGTTTACCTGCGAAAATTGTGGATGTGGTATTGGCACTATTTATCATTCTCGCTTACAGGTGAGTTTATTAGTGACCCAAAACGTTCCTGTGCGCTGCATTGCCGATAGGGTTTGCCTGTCATTTCCTGCTAGCTCTCATGCATGACATTTTTGTTTCCTTTCTCGTATTTTGGATATAACATTGTTAACTAGTGGGTGATTTGATTTATAACCCTTATTCTAGTAATATTCAGTTTGTGAGAGACAGTAATTGAAGCGCTTCCTGTTCCTTCACTCTTCCACACCTACAAACAAACCAGACAGTTACTCCGCTGCAAAAGCGATGAACTGCCAAGTGTATTCTTGCCCAAATTTTACTTGAGTTGTGAGAGGATACTGGAAAGTTTCACGAGACGGGGAATCAGAGCCCGCATACTTAAAAAACTGGGCACTAATACACCGCCTTCGCACACGCTGTGATACGATTTGCGGTCTCGCTTTACCCGCGTCGCGCCTGCGAAGTCTGTGGCCCGTTTCTCGGGTTCTGTTCTTACCACCGACCCATACCTAATTTCTGTATCGCTCTCTTGCTCGTTTTTAGGAAACCAAACGGAGGACACTTTTGGCGACACGTTCTCTGGCGGGCCGCTTGAATTTGCGCACGCGACTATCTAACTGGCTAATTTCAGTGCTACTTAAATCGGAAAAGGGCGCAGCGTATCGAATCTTGACAGTTATTTCTCAGCACAACCTACCCTACAATATCATGGCGATTCAGCTACCACTACCTGTGTGTTTTATACAACTTGCAACGCCTTCAAGTACCACGTGCTAGATTTTCATATTCTCTCGCTCGCTGCGTGAAAACTTTTAGTCCTGTAGAAGAAATGAATCAAGCCTTTTTAAGGAAATTTAATGTAGTTAAATTTTGTACTGGGATACGGTTTTGCTAGAGGGCATTAGT
Organism: Schistocerca gregaria; assembly: GCF_023897955.1. NCBI lineage: Eukaryota > Metazoa > Arthropoda > Insecta > Orthoptera > Acrididae > Schistocerca > Schistocerca gregaria. The sequence continues at coordinate 244,744,274 of NC_064920.1, forward strand.
TCTCGAATTATTTACGAAAAACTTACAAAAGTGACCCACACAAACATTTTTTTGCCATCTCGAAAAACCATGGCCTCAAGCAAAAACGATTCCCAATAAGAAATTTAACATTAACTCTGTATGTAGCTACTTACTGGATTTAAGTGGAATGTGTGACTCCTAGTGTCACACTTAGAGACTGAGACGAGATATTTTGTGGCCTTTGACGTGACTTTTACCTCTGGCAGTTCTTTTTGTGCACAGAAAAAAAGAAAGAAAGCACGTAAATAGCACCTTGGTTCGGATTTCACGTGATACACTGAAGAGCCAAAGAAACTGGTACACCTGCCTAATATCGTGTAGGGCCCCCGCGAGCACGCGGAAGTGCCGCAACATGATGTGACGTGGACTCGACTAATATCTGAGGTGGTGCTGTAGGGAACTGACACCATGAATCCTGCAAGGCTGTCCATAAATTCGTAAGAGTGCGCGGGGTAAAAATCTCTTCTGAACAGCACGTTGCAAGGCATCCCATATATGTTCAATAATATTCATATTTGCTGGCCGCGGTGGTCTCGCGGTTCTAGGCGCGCAGTCCGGAACCGTGCGACTGCTATGGTCGCAGGTTCGAATCCTGCCTCGCGCATGGATGTGTGTGATGTCCTTAGGTTAGTTAGGTTTAAGTAGTTCTAAGTTCTAGGGGACTAATGACCACAGCAGTTGAGTCCCATAGTGCTCAGAGCCATTTGAACCAATATTCATATCTGGGAAGTTTGGTGTCCAGCTAAAGTGTTTAAACTCAGTGTGTTCCTGGAGCCACTCTGTAGCAATACTGGACGTGTGGGGTGTCGCATTGTCCTGCTGGAATTGCCCAAGTGGACATGAATGGTTCAGGTGATCAGACAGGATGCTTACGGACATGTCACCTGTCAGAGTCGCATCTGGACGTATGAGGAGTCCCATACAACTCCAACTCCACACGCCCCACACCACTACAGGACCTCCACCACCTTAAACAGTCCTCTGCAGACATGCAGGCTCTATGGATTCATGAGGTATTCTCCATACCCGTACACGTCGATCCGCTCGATACAACTTGAAACAAGTCTCGTCCGACCAGATAATGTGTTTCCAGCCGTCAACAGTCCAGTGTTGGTGTTGACGGGCCCAGGCGAGGCGTAAACTTTGTGTCGTGCTGTCATCAAGGGTACACGAGTGGGCCTTCGGCTCCGAAAACCCTAATCGATGATGTTTCGTTGAATATTTCGCACGCTGACACTTGTTGATGGCCCGGCATTGAAATCTGCAGCAATTTTCGGAATGGTTGCACTTCTATCACGTTGAACGATTCTCTTCAGTCATCGTTGGTCCCGTTCTTAAAGGATCTTTTTCCGGTCCCACTGATGTCTGAGATTTGATGTTTTACCGGATTCCTGATATTCACGATATACTCGTGAAATGATCGTGCCGGAAGATCCCCGATTCATCGCTACCTCGGAGATACTGCGTCCTATCACAAGTGTGCCGACTATAACACCCCGTTCCAACACACTTGACTCACGATAACGTGCCATTGTAGCAGCAGTAGCCGGTTTAACAACTGTGCCAGACTTTGTATTATATACGCGTTGCCGATCGCAGCGCCATATTCTGCCTGTTTCTTTCTCTGTTTTTGAATACGCAAATCTGTACCAGTTTCTTTGGCGCTTCAGTGCGTGATAAATTCTCCTTTAACTAACGGGATGAACCTCGTCTGAAATAGGAGAAGATAAGGGTACACCATCTCTGATAGAGCTTCTCTGTGTCGGTAAGTGCTCCTCCGTTCATTTGATGTTACACGCAGAATGCAGTTTCGTTTCGCGGGGGCCGTGCAAAGAAGCGTGCTTTTGCCAGGGCTGTTGTTGACGTTGGCGCACTGGAAGAACGACGGAGCTCGGCCGGCGCTTTATTGCCGGAGTTAATACGCGCCTCTGTCGCACGTCGCGGCGCGCAGTCGTTTTTTACGTCTGTGCTTTCAGTGAGGAATACTGTCTGGCCTGTGTTTAAACAACAATTACAGCGCGGCCTGACAGCCATCTGGTCGGACAGCGCCGGCGACGATGAGCAGAGCTTTGAAGGGAGTTTGGCGGCGCGGCGCGGCAGTATCTGGACAACAGAGCATGTTTAATAACATGCGACCGCCGGCACGCAAAGCACATACATAATTGGGAGTAAGTGCTTTACACGGCGCGGCTGTCGTTAACATTAATATTTAGTGCGCGGGGTTCGGTGGGCGCCTTTGAGGGCCCGCCGGGGAATCAGTCGCTGTCAGCTGCGCGGCGTTATTTACCTCACGGAAATATGACTGCGCCGCGGCCACCTGGTGCTAATGACGGCTCGTTACCGCGGACGGCATCTGCCCTCGCCCTCGCTTTTTGTTCCTCCGGTTTCCTCTCCTGCCGAGACCGAGCAGCGCCGCTCCTGTCGATCGCCACAGGTCAGCGCCCGCTCACGAGTTCAACCGTCACTTGTTGATTCGTCCCGTTTCGCGCACCGCAAGCGCTTTCTACAATCACACTCGGCGAGATAACTTATCGGAGTGGCTAAATCACCAGAAATCGATTGATGTTGGTCTATAATCACTGCTTCCCGGTCGCTTCGGAACTACGGAAAATGCAAGTGCACGTACCACGTGTAATGTGTAATGAACATATCGAAATTCGGCAGCACGTGGCAGTAAAATGTTGGATGCCACTGAATGTTGTTATAGGTCTCGTACAGAGCTATACTTCTTATTGTACAGGGTGGTCCATGTATAGTGACCGGGCCAAATGTCTCACGAAATAAGCATCAAACGAAAAAACTACATAGAACGAAACTCGTGTAGCTTGAAGGGGGAAACCAGATGGCGCTATGGTTGGCCCGCTAGGTGGCGCTGCCGTACGCCAAACGGATATCAACTGCGTTTTTTTTTTTTTTTAAATAGGGACCCGCATTTTTTATTACACGTTCGTGTAGTACGTAAAGGAAGATGACCACTTTGTTCGCTTTGTGATAGATGGCGCTGTAATAATCACAAACGTATAAGTACATGGTATCACGTAACATTCCGCCATTGCGGACGGTATTTGCTTCGTAATACATTACTTGTGTTAAAATCGACCGTTTACCAATTGCGGAAAAGGTCGATATCGTTTTGATGTATGGCTATTGTGATCGAAATGCCCAACGGGCGTGTGCTATGTATGCTGCTCGGTATCCTGGACGACATCATCCAAGTGTCCGGACCGTTCGCCGGATAGTTACGTTATTTAAGGAAACAGGAAGAGTTTAAGAGTTTAGCCACATGTGAAATGTCAACCACGCCCTTCGACAAATGATGATGCCCAAGTAGGTGTTTTAGCTGCTGTCGCGGCTAATCCGCACATCAGTAGCTACTGGTATTTAGGTATTTACTACCTCGTTGGGGTATTCCCGAATTTAAAGTTAAAACTGTCGGTTTCGGCCAGTTAAAAACAACGTTTTTAATTGTGTCTGCTAGGAAGTCGTTAATCCAGGTCACAAATCTGCTCCGATATACTGTAGGCTCGTAATTTTTATTCATTAAACGGCAGTGTGGAACTACGTCGAATGCTTTCCGGATCTCAAGAAACATAGTGGTTTGAATTTTATAGAAGAATAAAGAGATGTCTGCGTGACCTATATTTATAGAGGAGGTTTTCATCCAAATGTTTTAATGCGGGTGAATAAAACATGTTCCATAATGCTACAACAGATTCTCTAAGATCATCGGCAAGGTGTGTGACAGGAATACAGAAATCAGTTGGTCTTCTCTAAGATAATCGGCAAGGTGTCTGACAGGAATACAGAAATCAGTTGGTCTTGATCGATATTGACTGGTGCCTGTTGCAACTAACTTCAGCTAGCAGATACAGCTATGCTTAATACCCCTAAAAAGCCAATAAATAAGATGATTTGAAACTAATTACAAATGTCTGTTCGGCAATCGTTCATGCCGCATGACATAGTTTTTAAACTCTGATGCGCTAAACACAGCGTCTTATGTCAGCTGGAACCCTACCAGAAAGCAGTCATTTCTTTTCGATGTCATTCGACTTCTTTCGATTCTGCAACTCCCATCAGCCGTCTCGCCAAGAATTACTCTTATAATAAGCCGAGATCTCTGTCTTGCAGTCACTTTTCCTCCTTCGGGTAGCTCACCTGGTGATCAAAAAAGCAGCCAAGGGGGCGGGGGGTGTTGTTAAGGTACTACTCTTAGAATCACATTCGGCATGTCGGCGATTCATTCCCCGTCTTGCCATCCAGATGTATGGTCCCACTGGCTTTCCTGAATCGCCAGGACAAATTCTGGGGATGTAACCTTTGAAAAGGACACGTCCGAATTCCTTTCCGAGTACGAGACAGTTCGAGACAGTGCGCAGTCTCTTATGACAACATCGTTGACTGGACGTTAAACTTTCACCCCTCTTCCTTTCTTTCGCCCTTCATTGAACCTTAATATGTATCTGCCACTACGATGAACACGGAAAGGATGGAGAAGTAAACTGTCCGTGTCTCCGTTTCAAAGGAACCGCACCCTACATTTGCTTAGTGATTCAGGGAAATCGCGGTTAACCTATATCTGAATGGTACGAGCTTCGAGTACGGGCGATAATTGATGACGATTCCTGCTGCACCTGTCAACAAGGTTAGTGCAGTGTTTGGATGGGAGCGGAAGCGGTTTACCAGATTTTGCTTGGAGTCTCAGATGTAGCAACCTACTGGTGCTTCTATACGACATCTTCCATCGAGCCGAAATCACTGTGGTTGATTTTTGGCATCGGACGCTGGAAAAAAGTGATTTTCAAGGTGTTCAAAACAGTTTTTGCTATTTTAACTTGTAATACAAAATGGTTATACTAATTGGACTCTGAAATGAAATAGTCATGTCTTCAAATCTTCCTAAGGCAGGTCCTCTCAGCATAAGAGAGAGAGGAGCGGGAAATGTGGCAAAGAAAATGGTTATTACTGACTACTCAGTATATATGATACGTCTCTGCGGCTAAATAAATGGCTGTTTATTTGTCTTCCAGTGCTCCGAAGAGCAGTGAAATTCTCAGAAATACAGAATTTTGTAGTAGCTAGCTTGCACAGGATAGAGTAGCATGGAGAGCTGCATCAAACCAGTCTCAGGACTGAAGACAACAACAACAACAGCGTAACATGAAAAAGAAGATGAAGCCTCTGAGGAATTTGCCTCTTGAACACGAGAGACTAAACTTGGACCACATGAATGTGTGCTGAACACCCGAAGAGAACAAGTTTAAGGAGCAAGAAAATGTATAAAATATGTAGTCCTGGAGGTGAACACTCTCTATTCTTTTTTCTCTTCGCATTGCGCCATCAGTGCTCGATGCCAAATGGGCAAGGTGCAGGGTCATCGTCAAGCAGAAATTAGTATATATCCCTGTCCGATTTTATGTTTTTAATTACTTTTCTTCAAGAGGTTTAAAGCGGCTTGGGACCTCTAGGCAGGGATCTGAGAAGCCCTTTCGGAATGCAAGCCGTGTGTTTAGATCAGTGCGCAGCCGGTCTCGGATTATTAATTTTGAGTTCATTTTCTAGAGAGAGGTGTGTAATACATCTCATAAGGCAGGAAATAAGAAAGCGTTCGCGCTGGACGGGGCAGACAATGAGAACAGAAATGACTTACATGCTCATATGTATTGAACGCGTTAATAGGAGGCTTCTCTGACGAGAGGGTGAACTTGTCATTCATAATGACTTGAAATAATTTGCATTTGTTTCCTAACAAGTACCGACACCTGGCTGATGAAGGGCTGTCCTTCTACTGAGAGTTTAATAGTATCTCATAATTAAATTAAATTACTATGGGTATTATAATGTATTATGCAATACAAGTTACAGCATGGTTAAAAATGCATTATTACTCTTTCGTGGAGCTGCATTATTTCTACTGGAAGTCTTATAATTTCTTAAACCTAGGTGTGGATCCAACTGTATAATTTTCCCCTAATTCGCGACGTTGACTGCATCTGTGCTCACGACTCATCGGAGACGGCAGTTTTAACTTTGTCTCATGTCAAAGCCTTCGTAATGGTGGGAAGACGTGATTAAAAACTGCGGTACCGGCCATGATATTGCTAGTCACGTCCCCTGAACTGAAGTGAAAGCTCATTCCTATCTTAAGTGATGAATTTAACGTCCTACAGAATCAGGCTTAGCTTTGGAAATATCATTTGCATTAAATGTGTTACACTTGGCTTCATTGCCAATCGATTGGTACAGTCCCTCAAATTAATTATTGCCACTTAAAGAAACTGTATTTTCCCTATAATTTGTTGGGTACTGCAATGGAAAACAAAAGGTCACTTTTTCACCGTACTTTTCGTGATCAGTCTCATTTATACGAATTTCTTTTTTTACCGACAAACTGACACCTGGACGTCTGCTAAAAGTGCTTTTATTTGAAGCCAATCCGGCAGGCAGCGTAACGCCGTACAACTTCGTGTCTGGAGAACGTGAGAAGTTATACACGGAGAAGAATTTCGGCGGAAGAGGTAAATGAACAATTATTTCACCTTTCACAGCATCGCTTCTAGTTCTGCGCGAAGAAAAAACACTTGTATGTTATCTGAAAGTCCCTGCAAACCAGAAACCCGGGCTCAGGAGTTATGTCAATTGTCCGGTTAGAGCGGCTTCTAGAATTTCACTTCAGTGCTATCAGAATGTAAGTACAGGCTCTCTCAGGAGGAATGGTCAATATTTTGGAATATGAGAAAACCGATCATTCGAAGCAGAAAAGTCGTCAGGTGATCGTGGGCTTTAGAATGCATACCTTGAGAACTATGGGCACTACTTCAGTAGAAGAGATGTCTTTCGCAGTAGCGAAGATGTAGAAGTGTTCAAAACTCTTAAGGTCAGCATCTTTCATTGACCATTCCTCCTGGAACATCCCGTATAACCCAAATTTATCTTGATCGAAATATAAAGAAGCAGCCAGGTTGCCAGTTTCAGCAGATCATAATTTGGATGTTAATAATTATCTTCTGAATGTTGTAGCTCTTCTTACTTTCCGTACTGGAAAACTGGAGAGAATTTCCTCCTTATACAACGAACAGTCTGTTTAGCTTCTGTACAATATATATATTTGGGAAGCAAAATAACTGATGGTCGAAGTAGAGATGATATAAAATGTAGACTGCCAATGGCAAGGAAAGCGTTTCTGAAGAAGATAAATTTGTTAACATCGAGTATAGATTTAAGTGTCAGGAAGTCGTTTCTGAAAGTATTTGTATGGAGTGTAGCTATGTATGGAAGCGAAACATGGACGATAAATAGTTTGGACAAGAAGAGAATAGAAGTTCTCGAAGTGTGGTGCTACAGAAGTATGCTGAAGATTAGATGGGTAGATCACATAACTAATGAGGAGGTATTGAATAGGATTGGGGAGAAGAGGAATTTGTGGCATTGGTTGGTACGACATGTTCTGAGGCATCAAGGGATCACCAACTTAGTATTGGAGGGCAGCGCGGAGGGTGAAAATCGTAGACCAAGAGATGAATACACTAAGCAGATTCATAAGGATGTAGGTTGCAGTAGGTACTGGGAAATGAAGAAGCTTGCACAGGATACAGTAGCATGGAGAGCTGCGTCAAACCAGTCTCAGGACTGAAGACCACAACAACAACAACAACAACAACAACATGTGCTCTCTTCAGTGGTCGTTTGCTTAAAACTAACAAAACGCTACATTGAACAGTGAGAAATGTGGTAGTGAATAGACACTCGGTATAATTCGGAAGAAGCGGGGTTCAAATGCCCTTGATATTTAGATTTCTTGCTGTTCCCTCCCCAAATGCCGATGAAACATGTTGCTTCCTTCGGAGAGAGCAAACCGATTTCCTTCTCCGTCCTCACTCAGGCCGACTTGTGCTTCGTTTCTAATAAATTCGACAGCTTCCTTCCGCAAAATGTAGATTACTAGATTCTGAATCGGCTTCTCCTCCTGTCGAGAACGACGTTTCGTAGGCGATATTTATCTCTATGTATTACGGGGATAAATTGTCTACTTGTAAAATGACAGTTTCATCAGCGGGGAGGAGCCAGTACAGACGTTACGCAAAGAGTTTAACTCTCGGAGAGATGTCCAAACAACTGTTAAGCGCACAACTGTAGGGAGAAAAGGCCGCAGGAACTTCTGGCGAGCGTAAGCACTCTGAAGCAGGCGCACGCCGGGGTCGGGAGGCGTGCATTCATATGGAGATGGTCGCTTTGTCGCTGCCCGCCGCCGACAAATTGCTATTGATAACACGGCGGATCAGCGGCGCACCGAGTAGACTGCAGCGCGCTCTTGTCGGCGGTTGCTCCAAGCTCGGCCCCTTCCGCGCCACTTGCTGGCCAGCGCGCGCACGGCTCACACCGCCTCGCTCTGCTGCCTGCTGCGTTCAGTAAAAGCTGCAGCAATAGGCGCGTTGTCTTTACATCCTTTAAGGTTATTGTGACGTTTCCCGCGTGTGCTATAAACATCTGCCTTCACCCACCAGGTCATTGACATGTGTTTGTTTTCCGGTCAGTTGCAAACATGTATCCGTCGCTCTCTGAGCAATACTCTCGAGGGGAACACAGCAAGTGCCACAAATGAATTTGGCAGAAACTTCGCTCAGAGGAAGAGGAGTCAAAATATGCCGACACGTTTCTAGGCTTTTGCGTCGATACTTGACTGTTCCTGAGAAATCGACGGTCAAAGTTTACCACGTTACTTAAATGCCTTGTAGGGCGCAATCTTTTTTGCTGAAATGATGGCACAGTGTTACGCACTCTCAGTTTTGCGCCTCGTATTCGATACCGAACTATGTTTGTATTTATTTTATATTATTTCATTTTTTTCAGTTATCTACCCAACACCATCGAAGGTTAGTATGCGAATGTTTCTTTTCAAGTTACGAAATACAAGAGCGTTACATTAATTGTAAAATTACAACTGGGTTTCACAATAAGTGTCATACATTTATTACATATGTCTTTTTGGTATTTTCAGGGGGTTACATTCTTTTTAAATTCTCGTATTCTTATATTTCAAAAAATGGCTCTCAGTACTATAGGACTTAACATCTGAGGTCATCAGTCCCCTAGAACTTAGAACTACTTAAGCCTAACTAACCTAAGGACATCACACACATCCATGCCCGAGGCAGCATTCGAACGTGCGACCGTAGCGGTCGCGCGGTTCCAGACTGTAGCGCCTAGAACCGCTCGGCCTCTCCGGCCGGCTCTTATATTTCATTCTTATATCAATTCTTGTACTTACGTTTATTCTTCAGGAAGATTTGGTGCATTCACTTGGATGATACCGATCGTAGAAAATTCGAGACATAGAAATTTCGAGCACGGAGCCTCGCGCGAAGGCAGATTATCCACAGTATTAATCTCATTGCGGAAAGAAACGTCGTTGACATTGCTGATGATTTCACACAATACCAATAACTTCGTACAAAACGACGCATAACTGATAACTTTACCTAAAATTAGCACTTGCAGTTGATTATAAATCAAGATACACTACTGGAATTTCACTGAAAACAATTTCAAATAATTTTCTCGTTTATTTATTATTCATTTTTTTGTCAATTAGTAGACGAATAAGGAGAAAGTTATTTCAGTATACATTGGAAAACATTCGTGCAGTAATCTTCTACGAACATGATTAGATAAATGAAAAACAAAAATGAAAGTCGGATTTCGAACACGGGCCGCAAACCTGAGAGACCGTGACGGTAGCCAATGTGCCACCACTTCAGATGAGATTATTGCGCGCCAAAAGGCATCTAAGATAGTAAAAACCTTTAACCGTCGTTTTCTCAGAAACGGTTGAGTGTCTACGGATAAGCCGAGACACGTTTCGCGTATTTTGACTTCTCTTCCAATGAGCAAAGTTTCAAGGAAATCGAATTGTGCCACTTGCCGTGTTCTCCTTGACTTTATTCGAATGATTTTCACACTAAAAGTCCACTGCCAACTTCCAAAATTCGTAATTGCTTTCCACGCAGTTGTCTTCAACTGTTCTACATACAAAATGTTTCATTTAGTTTAGTCATTTCATTATTCATTGACACTGTTCATTTCTCATGAATTTTTTCTTATTACAGTTGATTTTCAGGTATCTGTACAGTAAGTTTCACAATTCGTATTACAGGTTTCTAGAGGCTGTAGAAAATACTTAGTGGATAATATTTTGATGAGGAACCCTTTTCCGGAAATGTGAAGTTTGGCTGTAAAATAGATTTGTGGACCAATTCGTTTTCGACTCTCGCGCTACGCACATAAACTGAGAAGAGGGCTCAGTCTTCAGCCCCTAGGTAATAGCGACATCGCACACCAATTTCGTCCGATTACAATAACGGATGCGAGGAACTGGTAGGCTCCCAACCAGTTGGGTTGGCTGTGTTTTTCCACGGTCGCGCCGTGCTGTCGACTTGGAAGACAGCGTCCTTCGTCACGTAGACGAGAACCCTAGACGAGTACTCGAAACATTGCCCAAACCGTGGTCTCCGGCAGAGCGCACAGCTCAGAGCTCGTCATCTCCACTGTTTGCGTAACTTCGTGCGTAAGATTTGAAAGGTACCTGATCTTCAAACTTATTTTACATCCTCATGGTACTTTTTCGGACATGGGTTCCTTTTCGAAACTTCATCTACTGTCTCCCCTTTACAACGCCTGAAAGCCTTTGATAGGAATTGTGAAACCCCCTGTGTAAACGTAAGCCTAAAATAATATGTGGCGAAGCCATCTAAAAGTAGAAAATAAACTACAGTGAGACTGAAATAATGTGTAATGAACACATTGAAATAATAACATAGAACCAGGCTGTAACATTTTGTATTTAGTAGCGCATTGACTGATGGTAATGTGAAAACCATTCAAAAACTGACGTTTAGTCAGCGAGCAATGGGAAAATGTCAGAAATTACCGAGAAAGGCTGGTGTATCAGGCAACAGATTTCAGCGCAGAGCGTTATTATGGCCGTAATGGTAATGAAATGATGTTGGGTGCAGCAAGCAGGATGGCTGATGAACCACTTAAAGTTTTTGCTGAATCCTGAGAGATGAGGGTGACCTTACGGATGAATAACAACCGTGATGCGCATAGCTGCTGACGGCCGTGAAGTCTAGAGGAGGCCTCTATCCAGCTGTGAAAATGTTGCCGAGGATTTCATAAATATGTCTATAATCTGGTGAATAGCGTTGGAAGTTCATTGTAGATATTCGGGATATACTTGCGCAAGTCGTTGCAAGGCCTGAAATTTGTGGCGAAAATACTAGGCCAGCAGACGTAAACAGTGTAATTCATTGCGCGTAAGTAGCTGAAAAGAGTCATTATGGCGACGTTGCTTCTTTGTCAGTCAGTCAGTCACTGGGAATAATCGGTCTGTAAAATATCTAATAGCTGGGCGTTCGGTGCAATTTGAAGCAGAACAAATACATAAATCTAGCTTTGGGCAATGGCAAACTGAGTTTCATCAGAAGAATTCTGTGGGGAATGTAACTCCTCCATGAATACGATAGCCTGTAAAACGTTTGTTGGTTCGAACTATGCTTCTCAGTCCGGTCACCTATCAAGTACGACTCATAAAAGAAGATAAATCCGGTCACCTATGAGGTACGACTCATAAAAGAAAGTAACAGTCCTGAAATGAACTGCTCCTTTGAACACTGCTCGTTTACAAAGTGCAAGAGCGTCTTGGAAATGCTCATGCATCTCTGTTATAAAATACAACATCTTCCTGTAGCACCACATCTGAAAGGCCTTTCCCACAGTCCATGATTCGCTACCATACAGTACTGCGCTGCAAAGTACGACGTCAAACATTTCCTCCTCAATTTAAGACCTATGCGTGATACTAGTTGATTTCTTTTGGCCAGAAATGCCCTCTTTACCTTTGATCCTCTGTTTTTAATTTCCTTCTAGCTTATCCGCCATACATTATTTTGCATCAAAGATAGCAGAATTCTTTTGGTTAGTGTTCCCAGTGCTCATCTATTTTGATGTCAGGTTTATCGCTAATCTCTGCTATCTCTTATCCTTTTCGTCTTTATTCGGTTTACTCTGTGCACAGTGGCTACTCATTAGACTGTTCACTCCATTCACCATATCCTGTAATTCTTCTTTATTGTCACTGAGGATAAAATGTCATCAGGGAATCTTATCATTGATTTTCTTTCTCTCTGAATTTAATGCCAGTCCCCCTCACCTTGCTTTCATTTCCGTCACTGCTTCCTCGATGTACGAGGAAACAAATTCTGTCAACAGCCGTCTGCACAGGTCGGAATTTCTCTAATTTTAGCGTCTCGTATGTTACAAGATCACCGCGAAAAGTCCTTCTGTTAAAATTTCTCTGCAGCACGTTCAACGACGGAAAGAGACATCATAGGGACGGGAAGAAGCAGTCTGTGCCAATATCTCCCCTCTTATTCGTTCTTTTTTTTTTTTTAATTCCACTCGCAAAATGTGCGCGGGAGGATCGACTGATGATAAGCCTCTGTAAGGCTGATTTTTGTCTTGAATTTACCGTGATCATGTTGTGAGATATAGGCGTATATGAGAGGCAGTAATATCTTGACAATGTTTCTTGTGAGATCTACAGTTTCACATGAAATGATCGCTTCTCCTTGTACCGTATTAGATGCAGCATACCTTCATTCTGTTCTGAGGGCGCATTAAATTCATTTCAGATATTCGAGATGCTGACTAAATAAGTCATTTGAGTTAGTATTAATAACGTCCCCCCCTCCACGCCTTCCTTCTGCCCAACTAATGTGACGATATCGACACTACCGGATCTTTATTCAAGCCCCTAAATTAATAGCAAAGCCTTGCCAATTATTTTCTTTTTTACAGCAATTAGATAAACCATTGAAAGGATTTCTAACAGATGAAGGGCTGTTTTTCACCGTAGTGCCAATGCTGACGTAGTTTATCTTCCGCAGTGTGTGTGTGTGTGTGTGTGTGTGTGTGTGTGTGTGTGTGTGTGTGTGTGGTTTTAGCGAAAAACCTGATCCGACTATGAATTACTTAAATTAATGATGCCAATGATAATGTTACTTGTATGATTCACGGTGTCAAAGCGGAGTTCCGCCTCTCGCAGCGAAAATACTCAAGTAATTAAGAGAGAGAGAGAGAGAACAGTGTCCCAGCCGAATAGCTGGCGGGATTATGGCATTGGGCCTGCGGCTTGGGCGGCGGAGAACGGTCGTAAATCTAGCCACGCGAGGTCACGGGGTCACATCCGGGAGGCCCAACGACACACGGTACTGCCTGTCTGCATATTTCTTTCTCAGGTGCGCCTTGCGCCACTGCCGATTGGAAAAGAAACCGTCAATCTGCTCCTTGAGAAGGCGTCCGACAGGTTCGCACTTAGATCTCTGGCTGGTGCCACAATTCATTTCGTATTTTTCCTGTATACGAAGCAGCAGTAGAGGGTTCGTTGTATCGCGTGTAGGACACGCCAACAGAACACATAAATAAACCTCAGGATTTTAGAGGTGAAAAGTGTCTCATCTGAGCGAAGAAAAGGCAATCCTTTCGTAAATCTACATAGATACTCTGTAAGCCACCGTGTGGCGCATGGCGCAGGGTAGCGTGTACCACCACTAGTCACCTCCATTCCTGTTGCACTCTCCAACCGAGCTTCCGTACGAGCCTCTTCTCTTACCTTCGTGGTCTTTATGAAAAAGAACCGTACTGCAGTCAGCTTCAAATGCCTGTCCACTAAATTTTCCCTATGATGATTCTGAAAAAAAGAAAAACGTCGTCTTCCCTCCAGCGATTCCTACTTGACTTCTCGAAGCATCTCCGTAATACCTGAGTGTTGTTCGAAGCCGGCCGGGGTGGCCGAGCGGTTCTAGGCGCTACAGTCTGGAACCGCGCGACCGCTACGGTCGCAGGTTCGACGATGCCACTATGGCTGCAGTACATTAGGCCTTTGTTTTTATGAAACAGGTATGCCTCTTCTATACCTCTTCTTATTTAAAGCGCACAAATGTAAATTTTGTGAGTACCACTTTTCACTATGGTCTATGTATTGTTCTTAAGCTGTATACAGTTTGCGAGTGTATTTATGTTTTTTCCATTTTTGCTGCAGATCTGATTTCGGTCATTAAAGACCGAAACTAGTAATCTGTTAACAAAAATTTTGTGACCATAGACGTAAATCAAAGGAAACTGTTATATATACGGGTCATTGTTTTTTCGCGACGATGTCACAGCTTGAGAACACCGGTGTGTGTGCATATTAAGGTAGCACTTATAAAAATATCAGTACTTATACGTGTTACACCACGTGTATGTGGTGTCTGTTCTTTCGGACATGTGCACTATGGTGCGATGACATATGATCCATTCTTGCAGTGCAGGTGCATACAAAGCCCGATCTCTTACGGGAATCCGAAATTGCGAGTGAGGTGTTGATAGGTAGGTGAGGCTACGCTACTAATGTGCAACAGGCTCGGAATTTGGGTCTGATGGAAGCGTGCTCAAGCGTGCTCGGATGGCGGAGGTGGCAAAGGTGACCGCTCGCGTTAAGCAGGAGATCCGGGTTCGAGTCCTGGCCCTGCACAAATTTTCACCTGTTGCCGTTGATTCATATCATTGTCTGTGGCCAACGTCGCTTAGAATCTTTGAATAATGCTAGAGTGCTGTTCCAGCGGTTGGGGAGAAACCAAGTAGGCATGATGGCAGTCTCGCTGCTGGGATTGCATGGCTCTGAGCACTATGGGACTTAACATCTATGCTCATCAGTCCCGTAGAACTTAGAACTACTTAAACCTAACTAACCTAAGGACATCACACAACACACAGCCATCACGAGGCAGATAAAATCCCTGACCCCGCCGGGAATCGAACCCGGGCGTGGGAAGCGAGAACGCTACCGCACGACCACGAGATGCGGGCGCTGGGATTGCATCATGGCGGTGTAGTCCGTACGAAAGTGTAATAGAGATGCACGCAGAACTTCAGCTGTAATTTTTCTCTCCACTCTGCGAAAACCTAGGGGGAAATTCAGAGAAACAGTGTTCAAGGAAGACTGGTCTACAGTTTTGCTGCCACTTTCGATACGATCTGAGAGATTACGGCGCGTACATTGGCATACGAATATATTCCCCCGCTCCATAATAAAATAGGATAGGACTCAAAAACCGCTAATACTGGTAGCATGTACCTTGCGCCTCGCACTATACAGTGACTTGCGCATACTTAACACCGGCAAATTCAAACACAGAAGTTCACGGCGTACAGGCTACAATCTCAAAATAGAGCTTCGTACTTGTTGACGAACTAGTGCAGTGTTTGTCTCCGTTGATCTCAGAACAAACTTCGAGTAAAACTGTTCTGCCCTGCATTCGAATCTGATCGACGCCGAGGCGTACGTGGTTCGTATTTATTGAACCGATACAGATTACATCTTCTAGGAAGCTGGAAAGAGTCCCTGATGAATCACGCAGGGCTCGGGCGCCGAAACGCCGCCGCGGACTTGGCCGTAATTTAATCACGGGCAACAGTTTAGAGGTCGGGCGGTAAGACGGCAGCCATATATTTGGCGCGCCTCGCCGCTAAACAATGAAAGTAGAGTGACGCTGCCAGCACGGCAGTCTGACGTGACGCCCGCGGCGCGCGTGATTTACAAGCTTGCATTGTCTCGATATCATAATGGATGGTGTTTTCTAAGTCCCCCGGTGACGTATTTGAGAACTCCGTGCTAAAATCTTGTGTCAAGTTTGCACACAGTATCTTTCGCACAGTTTGTAAATAGTCGTTGCTGAAGGCGGGCGCCGATGGAAGGCGCTTACCGCGAGAAAGTTACGTCGCTCAGCTGCCGCCAGCCACTGGCGTTCCGTTGCGTATGGACATATATGAGAGTTGCGTATGGACATATATGAGAAAGAAGAGCTCGTATGTTTACTGTTTATTCAAAATTTGCCTTATAAGTTGCAAGAAACATGAACACTGCAGAGCCGGTTTTACAGTTACAGTTTGCTTGATTAGGCAGTGACGCACATAGACCCACACTACTGGACGGTGGCTAAGAAACAACAGTGTATCAATCGAATTGTGTTAATATGGACGTGAAGGTTGTATAAACATTTACAACAACAGTATTTACACGAAAAGCCAGGAAATCCCTAACCGGTTGCTAAAAAAAAAATTGGCATATCGTGTACACAGTGGTCACCATTCAACGTGAGATGTGAGAGCTAGGGGGGGGGGGAGGGGGGTGCAGAGAGAGAGAGAGAGAGAGAGAGAGAGAGAGAGAGAGAGAGAGAGAGAGAGAGAGAAGGGGGGGGGGAAGTAGGGAGGGAGGGAGAAGAGCCATAAATTCACCACTCTAGACTGTTACATAATAACAAAAGATACGGTCGGAACACTGTCGTGTGTGGCCACGCGGGATTAGCCGAGCGGTCTCAGGGCGCTGCAGTTAAGGACTGTGCGCTGGTCCCGGCGGAGGTTCGAGTCCTCCCTCGGGTATGGGTGTGTGTGTTTGTGCGTAGGATAAATTAAGGTTAATTAGTGTGTAAGCTTAGGGACTGATGATCTTAGCAGTTAAGTCCCATTAGATTTCCCACGCACGCAGTCGAGTGGTGATGACATTTTTTGAAGTGGTGAATGTCCACTGCAGACAATAAAGCACTGAGCGCATGCGACCTACTACGAGAGTCTCTACAGTGACTCTCTAGACACTTTATCCTTTCCTCGGTGAGATTTGCAATTTCTGAAGAATCCTTGGTCAGTGAACCCTCTGCCCAACATCTCTCCAGATCAAGCCGCACCATTCGTGTGGTGGCCTCCCTCTCCAATTCCTCAACAACGCGGTCTGTCCTCTGAAACAGTGCGCTGTCACTATCAAAATTACACCAAAACAGGAAAGTCAGAGACATATGCCATTCCCTCTGTGCGAGTTCATTGGCCTGTAACCGACCAACAGCAAATATGTCCAGTGGCATTCCCCTACTGATTATGAGACTCGTTATAAGACTGAGAAAGAACGCAGTCGGAGTCCGTTTAAGCCGGCCGCTGCGGCCGAGCGGTTCTAGGCACTTCAGTGCGGAACCGCGCGACTGCTACGGTCGCAGGTTCGAATCCTGCTTTGGGCATGAATGTGTGTGATGTTCTTAGGTTAGTTAGGCTTAAGTAGTTCTAAGTTCTAGGGGACTGATGACCTCAGATGTTAAGTCCCATAGTGCTCAGAGCCATTTTTTTTAGTCCGCTTATCCGCTTGCTGCATGTAACGGTGGAGCCCTACTTTTATCAAATTCGTCAGGTACTGTAGTGAGAAGTTCCAACGCCAGCATTAACAGGAGTTTGCAGTCGGCTTCCTAAGAACTTAATAATGGCATTAGAAAAGTATGCCAATTTGTTAAACCAACTTGCTTCAGTATTTCTGTTGCAGTTAAGATAATTAATTAAAAACAAAATTACGTGCTTCTCCTGCGTCCTGCCATTTGACGAAAGTCTCATTTCGGTAGATTGAACCCTTAACGAAATAAGTGTTTCGTCTTATCCTGTATAAAGATGTCCCGCGTCTTTTTGCGGTGTCAGTTAATCTCGTAAGCCAGGCGTCGTTGTCCATCGTTTACTGCAGACGCTCGCAGTGGGGGGATTGTACCAAAGCCGAACTGCAGATAGCAACACGGCTATGCGCGGCAAATGGCTGAAATTTTTACTTTGTATTCCTTAGAGTCCGATCACGAACAATCTTGAAAATTATCGATTTTCGAGAAACAAAGGTTCAAAGTTATCCTATTTGTGCACGTAAAATACGCACGTTAAATACAGTGTGAGGCGAAAACGTTGTTGTAAAGCGACATAGCACAAAGTAATATGCTATAAAGTGTTTCCGTTATCATGAGAAGGTTTTCGGGAATCCCATGTAACACTTGTTCTGAAGCACATAGAAAATTTTTGTCAATCTAGAATCCAGTCTGCAGTGTAAAATTATGAAGTTCTGCTTATTTCAATTTCACGTAAGTAAACTATCAAAATTTTATTGACCCATAAAGTTTTTTTCATATGGCATGCGCTGCTGTAACAAGGAAAAGTAGGGAACCAGCGGAAAAATGCTCCTATAGGAGCACAAAAAACGCCAATACGTTCCTCTTTAAAAGAATATGACACAAAAGTGCCGTACCAGCTGTCTCATTCCGCTTCCTCAGGACGTTTAAAAAGGTTCCCAGAAATGGCGCTTTTATATGTGAAGAGAGGAGACAGTGGCAGTGAAAAAGAGACGTAAAAGTAATAAAACTGCTAGATAGTAGTCAGTGGTTGTGGTATAGGAACGGGGAATGAGACACTGGTAGTGTAAGGGAAAGAGAGGGATGCAGTAGGAGTGGAACGTAGTTGACGGTGAAAGAACAATGCCAAGAAAAGAGTGAAGGGGACAGTGCCAATGAGAGAGGAATAAAGAGAAGGATTAAGCGGAGGTGGGAGAGAACCAATGATAATGAGAGCCAGTGACGACAAGGAAGAGAGTTGGTGAGAATGGTAAGAGACGACAGCAGTGGGGAGGGACGAATGAGACAGTATCAGTAAGAGAGCGCAAGAGGGAAATAGTGACGCTGAGAGGATCAGTAGCAGTCTAACAGAAGAAGATAGTGGCTGTGAGACACGGGACAACGACGGGTATAGAGACACAGAGAGATAATGACAGTGAGTTGTGCTGAATAAGCTAGTGATAATTTGCAAGTGGGAGGTGATAGATGTGGGTTGCTTACAGCAATGGGCCGCGTGGGATTAGCCGATCGGTCTGAGGCGCTGCAGTCATGGACTGTGCGGCTGGTTCCGGCGGAGATTTGAGTCCTCCCACGGGCATGGGTGTATGTGTTTGCCCTTAGGATAATTTAGGTTAAGTAGTGTGTGAGCTTAGGGACTGATGACCTTAGCAGTTAAGTCCCATAAGATTTCACACACATTTTTTACAGCAATGGGCTAGCGTGAATACAGTTAGGGGAGGTTGTGGGAGTGAGCGTTGAGTTGCATGTTGAAAAGAGCGCCAGTGTGTTCGCAAGGCACAATTTTTGGGAGAATTTTTAAAGGTGCTAAGGAAGGTAGGATGAGGCAGCCGGTTCTCCACTTTTGAGTCAGAGTGTTTTAAGAAACAAGAGAATAGTTACGTCTTTGGCAACGGTCTTGCTGTAGTGGATGCACCGGTTCTCGTGAGATCGCCGAAGTTAACCGCTGTCGCGCGTGGTCGGCGCTTGGATTGGTGACCATCCAGGCCGCTATGCGCTGTTGCCATTTTTCGGGGTGCACTCAGCCTCCTGATGCCAATTGAGGAGCTACTCGACCAAATTGTAGCGGCTTCGGTCAAGAATACCATCATAACGACCGGGAGAGCGGTGTGCTGACCCCATGCCCCTCCATGAAACGTCCCCTTTGAACAATTCTACACGACTGTGCTTAAACTGACACACAATATTTTTAGTGCAACGCAATCTATCAAAAATCCCTATAAAAGAATGGTCCTGACTAACATTAACCTATACGTTTCACAAATCACTTACCTCACAAAAATCTTCGTTACTCGAACTACTGCAATACAGCGGGCGCCACTACTGCCAGCTAAATAAAAGATTCAAACTACTGAAGGCACTAACTACTGATAGGCACAGTTAGAAAAAGAAATATTTTGATAGAGAACAAACAATGTATTTACCTTAACATTGTTCAAAAGTCATATTATATATATCAGTTCATGACATCCAGTCTTACGAATTTACTCTTTGTTAATGAGACACGTCCAGATCGTCCGCTCTCAAAATTCCGCCATCTATCTCCCCACATCCACCACTGCTGACGGCTCACCTTAAACTGCACAACGCTACGCGCTGTTAACATCCAGCTGCCCAAAACTACAGTGGCAGACAACAATGCAAATTAGCCACAGACTGCACACAGCACAGCCAGTGATTTTCATACAGAGCGCTACGTGGCGTTACCAATAAGAAAACCTAAACAGACTACTTACACCTCCTATCCGCATCCTCCACTGAGGATGACACGGCGGTCAGATGGTCCCGGCACGCCACTGGCATGAAGACGGAGTGCTTTTTCTATAGTTGCCTCTTTGGTGATCCAATTGGAACATTTTTCCGCTGCAGTTTTTACTTTCAGAGAGGTAGATGCATGTTAGTGCCTGGTGATTTTCTCGGATGGCTTGCTTGTACTCTACACCATTCAGCGGATAACGCCGAGAAGACAAGAGGACAGACACTGCAGAACCGTGATAGGGCGCGGTCGTAAATAGAACTTATTACTCAGGCTTTGGCTGGCATACAAATCCCCGCGGGCCGAGCAAAAAGCGTCGAGACGTCCGGCGCCGCCCGGTCGCTTCTTATCGGAGGCGCAGGGCCGCGGCCGGCGTGTAATTTGTAGCGGCTGCTGCCTCGAGCCGCTGAATCGTGAATACGCGACGCCGTATCTGCGGGCGCGCTGTTTGACGAGCGGTCTCCCTCGTTACTGCGCTACGCGACACACGGAGCCGTCTGCGTGTGCAGCCGCCGTGGAGTCGCTGCTGCTGCACCCGGCCCCCGGCTAACCCGAAGTGGGCGCGCCCTCGGCGCGTCACGAGAATGAGCGGTAGCCCGTGCTCACGACTATGCGCAAGACCCATCGGAAGGAACAACCTGGGTATAGTAGAGGATGAGCTTAGGCGGGGATTTTCATGAATTTGATCGAAAGTGTCAGTTTTTAATATTTTATTTATTTATTTTTACTTCTGTAGGGAAAGGAAAGAGTAAAAAATTTTCTCTTTATTTATTTATTCTTCTTTCAGCTTTAGTTGGCGCACACAGAAGGGTCCTTTAACTCGCTGCTTTTGGTATGTGTTTGAAAATATGTGTGGAGAAGCGCTAAAGGACTTCATGTCCTTAAATTATGGAAAATTACGTAGGGATATCATTTACGGAGGCTCAAATACTATCGCTTTCGGTACTTTATATTTGTGGTTGCGTAAGGGTTCTACCGTACATACTGTGATGAGTTGTGTGCTGTCACGGATCATGTCCAACTTCCGAAATAAGGTTCGTACCTTCTTCTTGACCTTGTCTGAGAGGTAAGATTCGCTTAAGGCTCGATAAAAATCATGATTCCGCATAAACCATTGGCCACCAGTGATCCATCGTGGGCATTTGCTTTGTACAACCTGTAACTTCTTGTAGTTAGTAGCACACGTAATACCCCAAGAGGTCGATCCATACAAAATAGATGGTTCGACTGTGGCTTGGTACAACTGGAGTTTCGTGCATTGGCTGAGGTACGAGCTCTTCAGAAATGGGACGAAAGCTCCCAGCATTTTGAGGCCAGACGTCTTCTTCTCCATAATGTTTGGCGTCCAGATGCACTCCAAGGTATTTTACAGTTGTTGCCCAGGGGAGTGGCTGGTCTGATATCCGTAGGCGTTCATTGACGATGGGTCTCCGACGTGTGACGACAATAACTTTGGTTTTCCCTGCATTGACCGTTATTTTGTCCCTGTGGGTCCAGTGGTCCACTAAATCTAGTTGGCGCTGCATCCGTGTGACGAGGTGGTCCATTCTGGTGCCTGCAGTCAGGGGCGCTGTCTCGTCGGCATAGAAACTGGCAGTAACATGTGGCACCGTCGGGAGGTCGTTAATGTATGAATTAAACAGCAGTGCAGATATGACCGATGCTTGTGGGTCCTTCAAGGACAGGCCGTGTTGTTCAATTCTTGTCATCAATGCGAACATACAATCTGCGATCCTGAAGAAAGTTGTCGTGAAGTTTTAAACAGCAGTCTGGTAGGGGAGTGGTACGTCTGCGCTTGACGATCAAGTTGCGTCGCCATACTTTATCGTAAGCCTTCTCTATATCGAGAAAGACTCCAATAGTACGTCGTTTCTTATTGAAATTGTCTTGGATAGATTCCGTGATGCGCAGTAGTTGTAATTCAGCCGATAGTTTCGCCTGGAAGCCAAACTGCTCCGGTCGGACGATACGTGCCACAAGGATGTACAGCATGCGTTTCAGTAGGACACGTTCCAGTACCTTTCCCAGCGTTGGCAGTAATCTTATGGGTCTGTAGCTGTCAGGGTGTGATAGATCCTTGCCCGGTTTTGGTATGGGCACTATTCTGGCAATCTTCCAGTCCTGAGGCAGCTGTTCACTATCCGGGTGAGAAGCGCAATAGGCTTTCTTGGTAGGTGTTTCGATTCCGTATTGCTGATTCTATCTGTTCCAGGTGAGGTGTGTTTGCTATAAATACACTCGCAAACTGTATACAGCTTAAGAACAATACATAGACCATAATGAAAAGGAGTACTGACAAAATTTGCATATGTGCGCTTTAAGTGTGAAGAGGCATACCTGTTTCATAAAAACAAAGTCCTTATGTACTGCAGCCATAGTGGCATCGTCAAATGTTAAATGCGGAATCAGCACCAGCATCGTCAAATACGTATAAATAACATCAGATGCACGAGTCGTCTTGTCAGTAGTGCTACTGTTAAAAACAGAAGTCACAAGATGGTTGTGTTGTAAGTTCACCAGGTGTCGCTAATGTCGGCATACACTAGTTTCCAATAATTAATTCAAACAGCGAAAATACAGGGGGATAAATGGTTTTAATGGCTCTGAGCACTATGGGACATAACTTCTGAGGTCATCAGTCCCCTAGAACTTAGAACTACTTAAGCCTAACTAACCTAAGGACATCACACAACACCCAGTGAAGGGGGATACAATAGTTGAAGTCTGTAATAAGCTTATAACATATAAAAGGAATTACAGTAATAAAAAGCAATAAAAAGAAGAACCTGCGTCCGCTACGGTCGCAGGCTCGAATCCTGCCTCGGTCATGGGTGTGTGTGATGTCCTTAGGTTAGTTAGGTTTAAGTAGTTCTAAGTTCTAGGGGACTGATGACCTCAGAAGTTAAGTCCCATAGTGCTCAGAGCTATTTTGAATAAATAACTAACTATTAATACAACACCCATTGTCGTTTTTAAGTAACGAATCTGAACGCTTCACTGAAAACTCTGATTCGATAGCAGCAGCGACAGTTTTCCGTAGTGGAACGGGATCTAGTCTCATGTAGAAGTTAGTGTTACGTTTTCGGAAACGGTCATAAAGACGTTGACGTGGACTACATGCTCCTACAATAGCGTTTCGACAAATGTCTCAGCACTGATACCGTCCAAGGGAGTGGAGGTTGCACGTACGGAAATATTTTGCGTCTCCATAAAAGGGATTCCGCAAAGTGGTTGCAGAAATAAGAGCTCGACGTAATTGCGTCAGTGTTCAGCTTAGTATAGAAACTGGAGTTGATAATTACGATTGAGTCTCGACGTACCAGTTCTGCTCATTCCGTATGTGGGAAACTAACACCTGACCCCAAGCCCTTAATATGGATTCTCAGGCGTTAAATGAGAACGCGTGTCGTCGCTTGCAAATGTCAGATGGGAGGTGCACTAATGCCGTAAGAGTCATGAAACTATCCCGCATTTCATAAAAGGATCTGATTTATTCTTTGCATCTGTTACTTCTTTCGTAACTTTGAACTTGTTACTGGCAACAAACGTGTTATACTTGTTGGAGGATTTTATATCTACATATCTGTTTCTCAAATAGACACTCTGTTGGCGAACACATTTGTACAAACTAGAGACCAGTTTGTTGACAGCATCACTTTAGAGTGTTTGGCTTTATGTTTTTAATTTCGGAAACAGATGAAAATCGGATGGGGCTGAGTCGGGGACTGTCTGGGGGTGATCGATGACTGTGAACCCAAGGCGTCGGACTGTTGCAGATGTTACAGCACTCGTGTGTCTTTTGACGGTGTCACGTTGAAGGAGAGGATGATCCCTTCTTCGAAATGGAAACTCGGTTACAGAACGCGGTTTCTCACGAACCGACGTTGTTACGTTACACGCAGCCATGTTACTCGCTTTGATTCAGATCCCTCCAGCGGCAGTGAGCTGCAACTACGGAGACTTGAAGAATAAAAATGTAGAATGTTAACAAAGTTTGTTTTACTTAAAATGGTTTAAGAGTTTTCGCATAAATAGTATGGAGGCATTAGTTTTCAGCACTTATGTTTACACTTCTACCATGGAGTCACGGCCTTTGAGTATTCACATATCTGTATGAGGCAATCCCTTAACATTACAAGAAGTCCTAATATATATGTCCTTCTGCACTACGGGACCTATTACTGTTCTAGATTTTTGTGTATTGTCTGAAACTTGAGGTTTTAATGTACCAGTTGATCAAAAACTGAGTATAAATTTGAAAACTGAATAAATCACGGAATAATGCAGATAGAGAGGGGCAAATTGACACAAATGCTTGGAATGACATGGGTTTTTTATTAGAACCAAAAAAATACAAAACTTCAAAAAATGTCCGACAGATGGCGCTTCATCTGATCAGAATAGCAATGATTAGCATCACAAAGTAAAACAAAGCAAAGATGATGTTCTTTACAGGAAATGCTTAATATGTCCACCATCATTCCTCAACAATAGCTGTAGTCGAGGAATAATGTTGTGAACAGCATTGTAAAGCATGTCCGGAGTTATGGTGAGGCATTGGCATCGGATGTCGTCTTTCAGCATCCCTAGAGATGTCGGTCGATCGCGATACACTTGCGACTTCAGGTAACCCCAAAACCAATAATCGCAAAGACTGAGGTCTGGGGACCTGGGAGGCCAAGCATGACGAAAGTAGGGGCTGAACACACGATCATCACAAAACGACGCGCACAAGATTTCTTTCACGCCTCTGTCAAAACTTTTTTTTTGTTCTAATAAAACCCCATGTCATTCCAAGCATGTGTGTCAATTTTTACCTCTTTATCTATATTATTCCGTGGTTTATTAAGTTTTCAAATTTATACTGACTTCTTGATCACCCGGAACCTTCCGTAATGTTGGCTTTTCGCACTGTATACACCATTTTTCTTCCGCGGTTGAATCAATTTGATACCATGAACACAATGGCAGTCTCAGTTTTCCTCATTTTTTTATAGTATACGTAGTCTTAACGACAAGTTTGTTGAAACACTCATACTTTCCGTCATCTTTTACGTTGCGAGATATGGAGAGACTAGAGACAAACATCGCATCGATGCATTTGAAGTTTGGTGCTGGTACAGGATGCTGCGCATAAAATGGACTGAAAGAACAACAAACGTGTCCATGATTGAGCACCTCAATGTCTACACGCATCTTTCTTCTTATGTCAACCAAAAATTCCCCAGTTTTGGCCATACTGTGAGAGGAGACGGAGAAAACTTTGAAAAATAACCACGGAAGCGAAGATCGAGAGCAACAGACCGAGAGGAAGAGCAGCCTGACCAAATCAAGATCTTGGATCTACCACTTCAGCAGGTTCTAAGAGCAGCTCGTTTAACCTTCTGGGATGGAAACTCTTGGTTCATGGGGTCACGACGCTCTGCAATGAGCAAAAGAACTTGTGACGAGTCTGTTGTGCCGTACTTTTGGGTTGGGTTGTTTGGGGGAGGAGACCAGATAGCGAGGACATCGGTCTCATCGGATTAGGGAAGGACGGGGAAGGAAGTCGGCCGTGCCCTTTCAAAGAAACCATCCCGGCATTTGCCTGGAGCTATTTAGGGAAATCACGGAAAACCTAAATCAGGATGGCCGGACGCGGGATTGAACCGTCGTCCTCCCGAATGCGAGTCCAGTGTGTTAGCCAGTGCGCCATCTCGCAGGGTGCCGTACTAGTTGGCAGTATGTTCTTGTTAGGTTCTCCATAGTGCGGGTATTCTGAGGTACGAAAACTTTGAAGTAGTGAGTGTGCGTTGCAATATTTTTCCTAAATGATAGGAAGAGCTTTACTTTTAGCTCAGCGAGAACGAACACTTGTACCCCGGATCTCAAAAAATGATTAAGTTCACAAAAAATGTGTACTGTTTGACTATCTCCATCGATACACCATAAATGTTTACTGTCGTCGGATCAATCAAGGGAATAACGCCTCAGCCGCGCCAGTACCGCCAGCTTTTGCGAGGAATAAAATTCGCGAGACTGCAGTCCGGCAATTATGAATCCGCACGGCACTCGCGAATTTATTAATGTTGACGTTTAGATTAACGTATCTATTGGCCAGATATCGGCCGCCGGTTGAGAGTAAAACTTTACGACCACAAATTTTCATTCTTTTTACTTAACGCGTCACCGCTAACTATATATTTAGCGTCGTTTTTCCACCAATTCTCTGGTGCGCGGCCGTTTTATATTTGTGAAGCGCGCATTAGTCGGGCGCTTTTTTCATTTTTAATTCTTTTTGTTGTCGATTTTTTTGTAATTTTTATTATTAGCATCTGCAGCTGGGGCAGCAGCAGCTTGGCGCGGCTTTGGGGGTGTGCGCGCCGCGCCGGAGTGAGGAGCGGACGCGTACGTCAATACGGCTGCTAATATTGTACAACCGCGAAGCAAATCCCATCAATTCTCGGTAATATAGAATTGAAAATAAAACCAGCTGCGGCGGCTAGAGTGGCCGCATCGCCACATACGGTTAAGTGATCTACTATACATCAGAACCGCCGACCGCGCCGAATCGTAATCCCTGTGTACTGGAGCCGTCCCGCACCCGTCCTCCGCTCCAAATACCCAGATATCCGCATTTTTTTCGCCTGTTTTTTATTTTTTTGCTTCCATTCCCTCCACAGCCCCCCCCCTGACTCCCTCCCTCTCCTCGCACTCCCCTCCACGTGCCCGTGTTCAATTTTAATTAACACTGACTGGAATGAATTAAGTGTTTCTAGCCATACAGCTAATCAGGTTTCCATTATGCGTGCTCGCACGCGCGCGTTGCGGGTCTGTGCGCTGCGCTTTGCTGGCTGCGTGAGCGAGTGCACTCTTCGATTCGGGCCGGCCAGCGCCGTAGCGCTCTCCTGCCCCGGTAATTACCGTTGTTCTGCGCGCTGACGCACCCGACGGTAATTGAGAGCCGCTTCGCCCACTGCATGTCGCTGCTCTTGCGCTCCTGCAATAAAAAATCTCTCTTTCGCTTGTCCAGGCCGGTGCCGTTGTGTCGTCCACCCTCGCTTTCACTCTGTTTACTGGAGAAAGTCAGACCGGTAATAATGGTTCGCCGTAATGTAACGATGATGCAGTGGTTAGTACAGTGGACGTACATTCGGGAGGACAACAGTTCAAACACATGTCGTTGTCGGAAGTAACAGTGCGAAAAAAACATTTCCCACCATTTCGTCTTCCAGCGTATAGGAGTGTGGGAACATGTTCCCTAGTCGTATTTTGATATGGAATATATGAGCCACTGTGGTTACAGATTTTCCACAAAGCAGTTTGACACGGTGCATAAGGTCTTTGTTCTTCTTTTTTAATTCATCAGGCTTATCATCTTCTTGTTGCAGCTTCAGCTGCTAGATGGTCGCCTACATTCAGCAACATTTGTATGCATCACTAGGGCGTCCAGTAACTCTCCTTCTTTCGACAATCATGTCTTTCTTTCCTAAAGTAATCACTATCTGAATAAGTGTGTAATCACTAGCTGTCTAAGCGTGGTAAAAGAATCGATCACCGGCGAATTTTTTACAATCTATGTCTTGAAATATAATCCGAGAGTTCGCCAGAGACGCCATCATGAGTTTGAAGAGCACACGGTTCCACCATAAACTTTTCGGGGAATGTCTGATCTAGATATTCACGAAACGCCAGTCCAGTCAGGTGAGGCTCCGTTATGTCGGAACCTCTACAGCTAAATGCTCGCCAGGAGTGCCTACCTTACAGTCTCAGCAATAACGTCACCGATACATGCATACCACTGCCAGAAGTATCAGAACTGATTTTAGTTATAACTATCTACCCGGTCGTTCCCAGACCAGGGTCCCCTACCTAAGATTGACATATCTGTCATTCTTCATCATCCCAGTACGTTGTAACATCATCATGGAATGAGCCTGTATATCGTGAGGCGGCATGACTCAGAGCGCGCAAATTACCCAGACTATATTTATCAAGTGTTTGATAATGAGAGCACCTAGCGGCTTCCAACAACTCTTAAACTTTTTCTCGCTCACAGCTCCACAAATTTAGCGAGAAGAAAACAGTTTGTCGCTTATTAAATGCTCGTCGTCTAAGTGGTAAAACTTGAGCACCAGACATTACTTTTTATTTAGTGTTTCTTTGCTACTAACTCTATTCAGTACCAATTTTGCAGAACGTTTGAAGCTGTTTCATGCATGATAGATAGATTCCTTAAAGAATCGTTGGAGGGGGGGGGGGGGGGTGAGTGAGGTGCGATAGACGAGGGAAAGGGCTACTCACAGACATTGTTCCGTTGAGTGCTCACCCGCTGATGGAAGACACTGTCATTTCACGAACTCTCCACTTGTTAACTGAAGGTTTTACTTGTAATCAAGTGAAACTAAATGGTTGTAGAGACCATTTCCGTCTTGTCCTCATCGCCACTGTTGCATCCTCGTCGCCACTGTTGAGTTTTGCACCATAGGAATCAAGAGAGAGGATGTTGTTTGATTGCCGGTATCCCCTTTCTAAAACACAATTGCACACATGTACGAGGCGTGTTTTTTGAGTAAGTACCGTTTTGAAATTAAAAAAGACGTGCTGATATCTCAGTAACTTTATTTTTACATGAAAGCCTGTAACTTAATTTACTTTTCTACATAATTTCCGTCAATATTGAGGCACTTGCCATAACGTTGTTCCAGTTTTTGAATACCCTCCTCATAGAAGACTGGCGCCTGACTTGTTAACCACTGCATTACCACTTTCTGACTTCGTCATCGCCTTGAAGACGCTGACCGCCCAGGTGTTTCTTCAAGTGCAGGAACAGATGGTAGACACTGGGCACAAGATCGGGGCTGTACGGAGGATGATCTAGAGTTTCCCATCGAAAAGAAGTGATGAAATCTTTGGTCTGATTCGCCACATGCGGACGGGCATTGTCTTGTAGCAAAACGATGCCCTTGCTCAACTTCCATGGACTGTTGCTTTGATTTTGGTGTGACGTAGGCTACCCATGGTTCATAGCCGGCAACAGTTTGGCTTAAGAAATCATCACCGTCGTTGTGGTACCGCTCAAGGAAAGTCAATGCACGGTCTCAACGTTTGGCTTTGTGCACATCCGTCAACGTTTTCGGAACCCAACGTGTGCGCAATTTTCGGTAATTCAAGTGTTCGGTCACAATGCATTGCAAAACACTACGCGAAACATTAGGAAAGTCATCCCGCAAGGAGGAAATCGCAAAGCGTCTGTTTCCTCTCACCTTATTGTCCACTTACTGCACCAAACTTTCAGTAACGACCGAAGGACGCCCACTGCGTTGTTCATTATGCACATTTGTGCGTCCATTTTTAAATGCTCTCACCCACTTTCTTACCATTCCATCACTCATGTTTTCTCCGTAAACTGCACAGATATCACGATGAATATCAATCTCTTTTAGGTCTATAGCACTAAGAAATCTTATAACAGCCCGTACTTCACAGTCGGTGGGACTCACGATTATCGGAGGCATCTTAAACAAAAATTGTTCAAATGGCTCTGAGCACTATGGGACTTAACATCTGTGGTCATCAGTCCCCTAGAACTCAGAACTACTTAAACCTAACTAACCTAAGGACATCATACACATCCATGCCCGAGGCAGGATTCGAACCTGCGACCGTAGCGTTTGCGCGGTTCTAGACTGAAGCGCCTAGAACCGCTCGGCCACTTCGGTCGGTCGGATCTTAAACACTCAGTACACAACGTAAACAAGGACGAATTAGGCTGTAATGGCGTCAGTGCGTAGATTAAGGTACAGGCTTTGATGTAAAAATAAAATTATTGAGATATATTAGAAAGTTTTTTTTTTTAATTTCAAAACGGTACTTACTTAAAAAACACGCCTTGTATTAACAGGGTTCCTTATTTACATAAACAGGAAGCTATTTACATTTAAGTGAGCCCATGTGTTGTGGTACGAACTCTTCAGTATTAATCCACGTTAGCCTCACTGTTGGTGAAGTACAAGTGCCGTTATAAATACTACTCCGGTCGCTATACACTCTCGTAGTCGGTGATGTGAACTGACAGAAGCCAACTAGGATAGTGACTGAGCTAGTGTCTGAGACTAAGTGACTGAAATTGAGACTGAGCCCACCGGTCAGTTGTGGGGATCTAAATACCTGCACTCGAGAGGGCGTTGGCGGCGCGTTGCTTGCGTGTCTGTCTTTGGCCTCTCTCCTCATAGGCGCGCTTGATCCAGCTCCTACTAGCAATCTTTGCCGATCGGTGTGCCAGCGACAGCTTAAGGCAGCACAATTTCCAAGTCTCAAACGTCTGAAGCGACGAATGAATATTGGCAACAAGATTGGGATTAAAACCCGGATCTCCTGCTCACCAGGCAGATGCGCTAACCACTACGCCACCCTGGCACAGTGGCTTTGCGCAACTGCACAGACTACACTAGCACGCCTCCCTCTTCAATCCAAATTCCCACTCGCGCAGACCCAGATTCGAATAGTGGCCTTAGTTTTACTTGTGACCTGTTGCCAGCTGAGGAAGAACTTAGAAGTTACTGGAAGCCGGTGAGCCCCAGGTCAGCGTCAGCGGCGCCTGTGCCGGCCGCAGCTGGAGCACTGCACGGACGGGACGCGGCCTCCCGCCGACCTTGCGCGACCTTGGCCCTCCTTGTTGCAGAAGTCGCTGGCCTCGCGTAAGCTTAGGCCTGTCATCTCACGGCGAGCTAGCTAGGCCCTCCCTCTAGCTTCACTGCCCACTCATCTACCATACATCTTGCCCCTTTCATTTCCCCGTGGATAAAAAGCTCCAGTTACCGTATAGAAAAGAAGAGTTTCATTTGTGCATCGAAGAATTAACGAAACTATCCGAGCTTATTTGAAGGAACTAAATCACCATTCGTTTGCACAGATTCGGCTAGATCACGAGAAATGTAGCAATAGTTTTATTTATCCGGGGATAACACTTACAAGAATAACATCGTTCTTGTGCAACGCAGCTAGCTCTTTATTCTCACGAAGTAATGGCCACTATCGACAGGGGATATAAAGTGGATTCCGTATTTCTAGATTTCCGGAACGCTTTTGACACCGTTCCTCACAGCGACTTCTAATCAAGCTGCGGGCCTGTGGGGTATCGTCTCTGTTGTGCGACTGGATTCGTGATTTCCTGTCAGGAAGGTCGCAGTTCGTAGTGACAGACGGCAAATCCTCGAGTAAAACTTAAGTGATATCAGGTGTTCCCCAGCGAAGCGTCCTGGGTCCTCTGCTGTTCCTAATCTATATAAATGACCTGGGTGACAATCTGAGGTTGTTCTCTTAGGTTGTTCGCAAATGATGCTGTAATTTACCGTCTAGTAAGGTCGTCCGAAGACCAGCGATTTAGAAAAGATTGCTGTATGGTGTGGCAGGTGGCAGTTGACGCAAAATCACGAAAAGTGTGAGGTGATCCACATGAGTTCCACAAGAAATCCGTTGGAATTCGATTACTCGATAAATAGTACAGTTCTCAAGCCTGTCAATTCAACTAAGTACCGGGGTGCTAAAATTACGAACAACTTCAGTTGGAAAGACCACATAGATAATATTGTGGGGAAGGCTAGCCAAAGGTTGCGTTTCATTGGCAGGACACTTAGAAGATGCAACAAGTCTACTAAAGAGACAGCTTACACTACACTCGTTCGTCCTCTGTTAAAATATTGCTGCAAGGTGTGGGATCCTTACCAGGTGGGATTGACGGAGGACATCGAAAGGGTGCAAAAAGGACAGCTCGTTTTGTATTATCACGTAATAGGGGAGAGAGCGTGGCAGATATGATACGCGAGTTGGGATGGAAGTCATTAAAGCAAAGACGTTTTTCGTCGCGGCGAGATCTATTTACAAAATTTCAGTCACCAACTTTCTCTTCCGAATGCGAAAATATTTAGTTGCGCCCAACCTACATGATCATCAAAATAAAATAAGAGAAATCAGAGCTCGAACAGAAACGTTTAGGTGTTCGTTTTTCCCGTGCGCTGTTCGGTAGTGGAATGGTAGGGAGACAGTATGATTGTGGTTCGATGAACCCTCTGTCAAGCACTTAAATGTGAATTGCGGAGTGATAATGTGGATGGATGGAACTAAGTTGGAATTCATTAGGTCCTTGTGTGCGCAGCGACCGTTGAGTATTAGGAAAGCAATCAGTCGCATCATCTGTCATTTATTGGGGTAGATCTAGATTCAGTTATTTAAGTGTATTATTTTATTCTAGTTTTACTGTGTAGAAAGGCTTTAGAGATTATCATTTCATAAGATTTTTAGTTCTATTCCATTAATTTTTTTTGTTACCTGTTCTTCGAATGCATGTGAAACCTACTTTTCCAACGTGTCTTTCCACGTAATCTTGCATATAGTTATCCTAACAAGCTCAGTATATTGTGGTTGTGTCGATAGAATCCAGAGAAGCCGACAGGTCTCAATCGGCAGGGGAATGTCGTCTGCGGCTGTCATTACTTGGAGTGAGATGCACGCCGTAACACTGGATATAGACGTTTTGATATTATTGACCTCGGTTTTTTAACGTGGTACGAGTTACTAAGCACGTGAGGCAGTGATTACGATACTGGAGTCAGCGGCCGTGTTGATCCTGACCCACAGTTTGTCTCCCAAGTCACATTTTGATCAGGCGACAGTCAGTTTGGCCCACCTACCGTGCTAGGCTCTAATAATTTCGACACCGACATATTCAGACGTTCTTTCCAAGCAATGAGAGCAACTGTGACGTTTTTCTTTGTTCACTGTCTTTTATTGAAGTTACTTGCTACTGTTAAGGAGACTGTCACTGGGTGCCGAAGTGTGTGTGTGTGTGTGTGTGTGTGTGTGTGTGTGTGTGTGTGTGTGGAGAGAGAGAGAGAGAGAGAGCTGGGAAAGGTGTTTGAAGCTAACCTGTTTACCCTGCCGAATCATCTTTCTTATCGAACACAAAGCATAAGATTCCATAGGAGATCTATAGAGAGGATTGGTCTCAAGTATCTTATCTGGTTAATTGCGATATAAGGCTTTTTGGAAGTCGAAGCGCTGTTTCAGATGCATTGCACTTTGATGATGTTTAAGCGTTCGTATGTGATAGACAAAACGGCTTATACAATAAAAAAAAATAATGCTGGTACTGATAACGACCGTTGAACTACAAAGTCAATGATAGTAGTACCATATTTAAAAAAAAATAGTAAACATAATGAGTAACATTCATTAGGCGGTAATGTAACTAACAAGACGAACCTACTAGTGGGAACTGCACCATCAAGGCACCCACTGATTTAGGAGTAGTACAAGTAACCGGTTTCTGTCGGTTTCCGCAGCGGATTTCATAACGTCTCCGAGTAACATCTTGGCCTTCGCGGGAGCAACTGTAGCGGCGCTACACTCAAATTACTAAAGGAAGATAAATCTCATTAAGCTGTCAGCTCTTGTGCACAGTGTAGAGCGGTCTTGCGATTTGTTGATTTTATTTCTTTTCGTAGTCATATCTCCGACAAATTGAAAAAAGCTTAAATCGGTGGTATTAGGTAACAGTTTCTAACTGAAACTCGGTTCTGCAGTTTAAATGCACTGACCCCCGGAACAGCCACCTCGTTTCGAAAGTCTTTTTGTGCACATTCAGTACATTTTCAGCTCCTATATACTTGAAAAATTTCATGTTACCGCTTTGAGTTGCAATTTATACAACCAGTTTCAGTCGTCTAATCATCACCAGATTCATAAAATACTCACAGCGCCGTATTAGGCGAAATGTAAAATTGTTATCACCAGGTGATAAAACCATGGACAAAGCACTGTTATCATATCGTAATATAAATTACGTCATCAATCTATAAAATCTGTGCTAGGTAGTATACATGTTCTTGTTAAAACTGTAAATGTAGGCTGAAGACTTAATTTAATATTACGATAAAATAACAATGTATTATTCAAGATTTTATCACTTGATGATAACTATTTTAAACTTCGCCTAACGTTATGCTGTGAATACTTTTATGAACCTGATGATGATCAGACGACTGAGACTCATGGTGTAAATAAAGTATTTTACCAGCAGCTTAAGGCGATAGTATGACATTTTTCGAATATTCAGTACAAAAATTAAATGTGTGTGAAATCTTATGGGACTTAAATGCTATTGTCATCAGTCCCCAAGCTTACACACTACTTAACCTAAATTATACCAAGGACAAACACACACACACACACACACACACACACACACACACACACACACACACACACATGCCCGAGGGTGGACTCGAACCTCCGCCGGGACCAGCCACACAGTCCATAACTGCAGCGTCTTAGACCGCTGGGTTAATCGCGCGCGGCTTATTCAGTACATCGTGACTTATATTTCGGACCTTTACTCAGTTTTTAAGATGTTCTAGGACGAAATATCTGACCTGTGCCTTCGATTTAATGAATGTAGAAAAATTGGGAGGTAACTTGAAGCAACTCCTTCTGCTTTGTGTTAAAAAAAAGAAGTATCCTGTGGAATAGATGGTAATCGCGAAGAATGTATATTGCAGTCAGAGAGTGCTAGTAATGAGGAAGGTGTCTGTCCTCGTCTAGAGGAAAATATGTTTGTCTTTCTTTCTGTCATTCGTTCTCTGTTTATTTTCATTCCTGTGAGGTTGATTGTCTATCGTACGAGACATTTGACTGTGTGTAACTTGTGCATCCGGCGGAATGTGAGAACCTACAGAAGAGGTCTCTGAACGAAATGAATAGAAATTTTTGCCCTCTCAGCGATAGCAATCTCTGTACAGTCACGAGGTTTTTATTGAAAGTGCACAGATAATCTACTGTGTTAATGCGCCGTAGTCTTGTGATAAGGCAGCGGCTAAGAAGAATGTTTACATTCTTGCTGAGGGGAACAGCAGGCGAAGCAGCCCGCAGAGCCGCGATGTCGCCGCTGAAACTTTGAGCCTCGCCTCTTTATCTGCGCGGTTGTTTTCTGTAGCCGCGGCAGACGTGCTTGAGACACGTGCAAACAACTTGAGTATATGGATTTATTTTTTGTGAGAACAAAAGAACCGTAATTAGCCGTGAAGCGGCGGCCGCGCACCAGCCCAGCAAAAGGAGTTCATGCCGCGTCCCGGATGGAGCAGGGTCTTCTCGCGTCTCTCGACAACTTCGTCTACAAATGTAAGTGCCGTTCCACGCTCTGCGTGTTTACGTTTGCAACACCAATGATTCCAATTTATGCATTTTTATACGACTTCTTTAAACTTACGTTTGTGAGTTTTCCATGTCAATAAAGTTTCAAGCTATGATACCACATTCTTAGTTGTCGCACGCAAATAAGTCACCTTCTTTGCCGCTAAAAATTGTTATATTGTCCGTTCATAAGCGCTCAGTTCTCGGTTCAATCGTGCATAGACATCGAGCATTTATTATTCCAGCTGTCAAGGCTCTGTTATGAAAACTGTAGTTCTTTTTCTCCTGTCTTTCACAGATTAGGTCTATCCGCTTCTTCTGACCTCATTTCCGTCTCTTAACTGGCCGTCCTATGTCCCTCTTTTCTTTTGCTATGTATTGTATGGCCACCTTTCGAAACATTGTTTCATCCAGTCGTTCCAGATGTTCCTTCCTGTTTCGTTTGTGTTGTTCCACCGTAGCCGTTCCCAAGCCCGTTTCAGAAGGGAGGAGGGGAGTAACACCTCTTTCAAAAACTTTGGTTCACCTGCTAACACCTGGTAAGGGCCCCTTGTGGGGGTTGCAGTGAGGGCTACAATGGTCGAGGAGGGAAAGTGGTGTCAAAAAACACCCACCATGGCTCATACAACTGAAGTAGCATCCCTCTCTGTAGGGGTTCTGACCCACCAAAGGATGGGGAGGAAGGGGGGAGGGACCTCAATTACGAAATATGGTCTTACGTGAGTTGAGGGTAACGCAGTTGGGTTGATACACAAAACGCGAAAAAAAAAACTGAGTACTTTGTACAAAATTACCGAATTTCTTTCCTATTCCAGTTTCGTACGTGTTTTCTAAATTGACGACACTGTTTCACGAGAACAATGTTGGCTTCGTTCGAAGAATACCCCTGAAGTCCCACAATATTCTCCAGGCTCTGTAATTTCTAACAGAGCGTCTCTGAATTAGTTCGATTCCTGCTGCCACGCCTATTTTATAACGACTCTGAACGCTGGATTTGTACTATAGGATTGGTCACAGTAGCGTCTGTGACTTACATCATTTGCGAAACTAAATCTCGTTGTTTGAAACAAATTGACGGTTTTTAATGAACAAAACGATGGAATGAAATCACGATTTCCATTGTTGTTGTTGTTCTATCCAGTTCGAAAAAGTTTGAAACAGCTCTCCACAGTCGTCCACCCTGGACAGAATTCTTCACCTCAGCATAACCATTACCGGGTGATCAAACAGTCAGTATAAATTTGAAAACTTAATAAACACGAAATAATGTAGATAATGAGGTAAAACTTGACACACATGCTTGGAATGACTTGGGGTTTTATTAGAACCAAAATAAGAAAAAAACAAAGTTCACAAAATGACCGACGGATGGCGCTGGACAGCAAAACTGCTACCGTGACGGGTGAGAGGTACGCCGCTATGTTACAGAATCGCATCATCCCCAGCTTGGCTGATAAACATGTGCAGGAACGTGCGATGTTGATGCAGGATGGCGCTCAACCCTATATTGCTAGACGCGTGGAAGATCTCTTGCGCGC
Organism: Schistocerca gregaria; assembly: GCF_023897955.1. Taxonomy (NCBI): domain Eukaryota; kingdom Metazoa; phylum Arthropoda; class Insecta; order Orthoptera; family Acrididae; genus Schistocerca; species Schistocerca gregaria. Next base: position 244,780,996 of record NC_064920.1, read on the forward strand.
GTCGTTTGGCGATGATCGTGTGCTCAGCCGCCACTTTCGTCACGCTTGGCCTCCCAGGTCCCCAGACATCAGTCTTTGCGATTATTGGCTTTGGGATCACCTGAAGTTGCAAGTGTTTCGTGATCGACCGACATCTCTAGGGATGCTGAAAGACAACATGCGACGCCAATGCCTCACCATAACTCCGGACATGCTTTACAGTGCTGTTCACAACATTATTCCTCGACTACAGCTATTGTTGAGGAATGATGGACATATTGAGCATTTCCTGTAAAGAACATCATCTTTGCTTTGTCTTACTCTGTTATGCTAATTATTGCTATTCTGAACAGATGAAGCGCCATCTGTCGGACATTTTTGAACTTTTTTATTTTTTTGGTTAGAATAAAACCGCATGTCATCCCAAGCTGTGTGTCAATTTGTACCTCTCTATCTACATTATTCCGTGATTTATTCAGTTTTCAAATTTATACTGACTTTCTGATCATCCGGTACGTACATCTGAACCTGACTGCTACAATATGTTCCATAAATTTGCTTCTAAGAGACTGATTTGTATTTTTGCATTAGTTTCAATATCTTTGTTCTTAGTCTCCAGTGTTACTGGTGATAGCTAATATCTTCTGGACTTCATAAAATTATCTTTTCTTAATATCTAATATATGTTGTGTCGATCAAAAGTTTTGAAACACATCTTTCAGAAATGCGCTGCTGAGCCACCCAGTTAAATGAGAATAGATATAGTGGTATGGAAGGGAGGAGAGAGGGTGCTGGAAAGGCATAAAAATGATACAGAGTCAATTGGTATAATCGTAATAGCAAGCAGCTGAATTGGGGCATGTGCGCCAGTTACGGTAATATACAGACTGACTGTCGACTGGCAGCGAATGGCTGCGGCCCAAACAGACGTACCAACAAAAAAAAAAAAAATCTATTGGTCGCCTCGACTGCTGAATGCGCCGGCGGTTTTTAATATAACAATCGACCGGACCGCACCAAGTGAACAATATTCTCGCATGATTCAAATTTCGATGAGAGGGAGCGGCTAGCGGGTGGAATGCTGTTGTTGCTTTTTTCAGCCCCTCCGCCGCCCCCCCCCCCCCCCTCCCCGCGCAGCAGCTACTGCGGTGCCCAGGACGCGCGGGTGTACGTTCTGGTCATTAAAGGCCTATATTGCACTTGTTAATCATCGCAATTGACATGTGTGCGGTTTGTGTACGGCGCGGCAAGGCCCATATTTCACCATTAGAGGTAGGAATGTGTGCTCAACAGTCGCGTAATAGCGGTTTTATGTGCGGTGCCTATCACTGGTTGCTGCGCATGCGTAAATCAGCGCGCGCCGCACCGATAATTACGTTATTACCGAGCGGGTAATTGAAACAAAAATTCGCGTTTGTATTTGGGGATATATATTTGTAATTATGCTAGCCGGCGGCTAGTTGTAACAGGTGCAAAGCGCGCCGTTCTGCGGTCTGGCCCTAAAGATACCTCGTCGGAAACAAAGCGTCGTTACTCTCGCTGCGGTCGCGATCCCCACTGCTCGCTGATTGCACTTATTGTCGGCCTACCCGCGCTAAAAATTTAGAGCCGGTCGCGCGGCAGAGCTATGGCTGCGCATCCGATAGCTTGGCCCCTAGGCTGTAAGTTCTGGCTCCGTGACAAGTGTCTCGTCAGGGTGATACAGAATTATTTCTTCAGCGTCGACATCGCCCTTTTTCGTGTGCTTTTTTGGGCTACCTGAAACATTTAGGTGTTAATCAAATGAGCCTGTTTGGTTCCAGAGATCAAGTCTGAAACACCTATGATGTATATGACTCTAGCGACGAATTAAGATGTGTACCACGGCCATTGTTTCCTGCTGACTAGGCAGATGTGCTAACGACTATGCCACCTGGCACAGTGGCTTTACACAACTTCACAGACACAGACTACTCTATCGCGCCTCCCTCCTCAATCTACAATGCTGTTACAGTTTAGGGGGACTATCAAGTGCGCTGAGGTGTAAATAGGAATTTGGACTGAGAAGAGAAGCGTGCTAGGGTAGTCCGCGCAGTTGTGCAAATCCACTGTGCCAGGGTGGCGTAGTGGTTAGCACATCTGCCTAGTGAGTAGGAGAGCGAGTTCAAAACCGAGCCTTGGTACAAGTTATGTTCTGTCACTTCACTCTGCAGATATACATTAGTGATGTGTTAGTTGTCATAGTGATCTTCAGCACAAAGACTGGTTTGATTCAGCTTTCTGCAACTATAACTACGTACACAGGTGCGAAGCCAGGGCAGGTCAGTACCTCAGTACTGAAACCGTTCGCCTCTCCACAAACTTTCTCGCCAAGAGATAGATAAATCGATAGAGAGAGGGAGAGGTGTCGAGAGAGAGAGAGAGAGAGAGAGAGAGAGAGAGAGAGAGAGAGATAGAGATAGAGATAGAGATAGAGATAGAGATAGAGATAGAGATAGAGATAGAGATAGAGATAGAGATAGAGATAGAGATAGAGATAGAGATAGAGATAGAGATAGAGATAGAGAGAGAGAGAGAGAGAGAGAGAGAGAGAGAGAGAGCCCTGAACAAAGAATAAATCCTGTGTGTTATCGTCTCACGATTCTCTTCTTACATAAGAGTACTTCTTATATGGATTGTGAACATGCACCCCACCTTCACTAAGGATTTCTTTGTACAGTTCAACTGCGGATCATGGCCGCTAGCCACAATTGCGGAGAGGCACATATAAAAGCTCTGAGAATACAAACGTGTGTGGAACGTATTCAGAAGCAGCTTGCCACATAACTTAGTATGAAACTACAACATTTTTAGTCTAAAACGATCATTGCGATGAACGAACCTGGAGGAAATTGAAACAACCACGCTACGTGCAACCAGCAGGAGTACAAACAGACAATTGACTTCTTATATCAGTTCAGCCACATCGCTAAAAAAAAATGTTCTACCAGAATTACAGTCGCATATATTATGGGGCGAGGGCGTGAAAGCATTGAAGCGTGGTTGTGTTGGAGCATTGCTTATCGCTTGTTTCGATCCTGTACCGCAGTTCATTGGTACTGCATTCTCGATTACACTGGGTACCTGCCAAGTGACTGTATCACACGCATCCTCAGTCTGTGGCCAACGGCCGTGTCAGGCGAGAAGCCATGCCTTGTGCGTAGATTCTAAAGGAGAATGTATAGTGTGGTCCACTTAAACGTTTCAGCGCAAATGTCTCTGGAACAACTATAGATATTGAAAACCGACTTTCACGGGTATGAATGTAAGGCAGAGGCTGATGAAAGTAAATACTATGAGACATTCTAAAACTTAAGAAAATATTATTTTCAACACAGATTTATGTTTTTTATTTTTAAATAGCCACCCCTTATTATTTCTTATGCCACTAATAACATGAAAAATCACAAAATATAGCGTTGATTGCAATTACGTTGCGAGAAATTGCAAAGCGAAGTTGATACCTGAAATAAACGAAATGCACCGCTGTTGCACAATCCCGAGATACAATCAAGAACCCCACGTTGCTCGTAATTGCGATGTAATTGGCGTACTACGATGCAACAAACGCTGTGCTTATTGCTATTTACACTTTTATTAAGTGGACTGGAAACAAAACAGATGTTCAGTTGCACACAACGACAAATAAGGAAAGGGGTTACTCGTTTCTGCTTTATTGATCATAACTGAAGTACTAGAACGCACATAAGGGTAACGAAAAACCGAATATCACCGGCCAGGGCAAACGTAATTAATGGCTGACCAAGGATCTAACAGAGGGGTAAATAGTAGTTGTACGTAGCTGAGTTGTGTGGCTGGACATCTATATTGTTTCCAGTCCACTTAATAGTGTAAATAGCAATAAATGCAGCTACCGTTGAATCGTAATAAGTTACTCACGTCGTGATTACGAGATAGTAGGGTTTTACCCTTACATTTCGGGGGTGTGTAATAGCGGCGCGGTTTTTTTTTCCGAGCATTCATTTCACTTTGAAACTTCTCGGGATCTACTAGGCGTATTGCCATGCAACAAACGCGATTCTTTTAGCGATTTTTCATGTTACCGATTGCGATATAAATAATGTGGGGTGTCCATTTAAAAGATCACGTAAATAATGAGGAGGTATTTAATAATATTGAGGAGAAGAGGAATTTGTTTCACAACTTGAGTAGAAGAAGGGCTCGGTTGGTAGGACACGTCCTGATACATCAAGGCAACAAGAATTTAGTACTAGAGGTAAGCGTGGAGGGTAAAAATGGTAAAGGGAGACCAAGAGATGAATACACTAAGCAGATTCAGACGGATGTAAGTTGCAGTTGTTACTCATAGATGAAGAAGCTTTCACAGGATAGAGTGGCATGGAGAGCTCCATCGAACCAATCATTTAAAGAAACATAAGTTTGTGTTGAAAATAATATTTGCTTACGTTTTAGAGTGTCTCAGAGTATTTACTTTCGTGAGCCCCTTGCATTCACAACCATGAAAGTCGTTTTTCAATATCTATAGTTAGTCGTTCCAGAGATATCTACGCTTAAACGTTTAAATGGACCACCCTAAATTAATACACCACAGCGTTATCCCCACTTCAAGTGTTATAGGACCTACCTCCACGTATGGAAAATCCATTGGTGAAGAATACATTCTATTCTGAAGCAAATGCACTATTAAACCTGCAATGTAATGCCTTCATCTAGAACTTGTCCCCTATTGCCAAAAAGCGGTGTGAACGATGTACTGAGTGTCTGACTGAGTCTGAACAAGGCCGCTAAGAAAATTATAATACTATACAATTTAAGTTTCACATGGTCTGCCATGGAACTAAGATTTATTTTGCGATTTCCTAGCGATCGCAATGCAGGTGGCTGCAGAAGAGTCAGTTGTATTCAGGCGTATTTAGATCCTACAGCACTTGAAAGTGTGAGAATACATGTTCTTCTTTTGAATCCAAGCTAACGCAGTTAAAAAATATCGAACAAATCTTTAATTAAGAACAAAATTATTTCATATCTTATTATTTCAGTGGTGGCTTAGTCATCTCGCACTATGTGGTTGGCGTTGGCTTACTAGAATTGACGTCAGCAGTATAAAAAACCACTCTGTGAAAAACGTCCCATCAGCTTATTTACAATGCTTATACAACAGATATAGTGCCATTCACGTGCCTGGCGAAACTGAGCAACTGAACTTATTGTTCTCCTGATTCTCCAGCAAATACTGTGTGACATATCCGCCTACCACACAGGGTGCCCTGCTGCTGATCATTGTTTTGGCGCAGGACGTCGAGGTGTTTAGCGCCCATAGTGGGATCTGAGGAAAAGAGAGCACAGAGGTTGCATTCAATAAGCTTATCACAAGTGTATCTGTGGTTAAGATAATGCCATCTGAAACTTCTTGTTATATTTGTAAGAAGGCTGCACCCAGTACCATCATTAGTTCACTAAATGAAAGGTATGGTTTCGTTATTTAAACTTAAATGGGTATAGGCTTACAAAGAGGGGAAGGAATGGGGAAGTTGTCAATGTAGGTCTACGTTCGACAACGAATCTGTTGTAGAAGGAGAATGGGAAGCGAAACGTGATTTTTTTTGTCAAAGGAACCATCCCGTCATTCGGCTGAAAGGATTTAGCGAAAACAAATCTAGATGGCCAGAAGAGGACTCGTACGCTACTGCTCTCATTTCCCCATCTCGTTGAGTGCAAAGATCCTTTTTTGCCTATGGCTACAACAGTCGTACGAGAGCACGGACGATGGAGGATTGTCATTACTAATAACGCAATGGGAAACGACAACTGCAGTCAACATAAATTTGTCGAAGAATCGACATTTTTCAGAATCTTCTTTGGTGTCACAGAAGCAATTTTAACGTACATTTTCTCTTCACTTGTTTGTTCGTTATTTTTGTACAGAAAAATTAACATCGTTTGTTTCTCCGTGGATTGTATTCTCAAAAGCACGAAGTGTGACCGGAAGGACACTCAGGTGCATGCCAGTATATTTCATGTTCTGCCACAGGACAGCACCCGTCGTGACGCTCACGTATCATCGGCTGCGAGTACAGTAAGTAGCTCATACTTAAATGCAGCATCAGCCTTGCCTGAAATGCTGTATCACCGACTCTCTGCCCACGTTGCATGAAATAACCCATCGCGTGTGAGGTAAGGCAGCGGCACTATTGCTATCCCTTTCCGCCTCTATGAGCTGCGCAGTCGACCAGTATGAAGATAAGTCGGAGCTGTCTGTCACGAAAATTGTTTACTCGATGGTGTCTAATGTTAGATTCGAATTCCCTCTGGAGCCTTCTCTGGGTTCAGTATTTCCATGCGGGTTTTGTGCTGCGAAATCATCGTCCGCCCTGTTCGTAATTCAGTAGCGAAAATTGTATCTTCGCGGCGTTTCTTGGATTTTTTTTTTTTTTTTTTTTTTTTTTATGGCAAACGTTTAGTAGCGTGATGATCCTAGAACTGGGTTGAAGAACCAAGCGAAAGCCATGTCGCATACTAGTTACAGAAGTACAATCAAACAGTTAACATTCCATATCAGTGCAGCCACTCCAGTGAAAGAAAACAAAAATAATGCTCTGTCAACACAACAAGACCGGCAGTGGCCTGTACTATGTTAGCGTCACTACGCTTTTGTTTTTATTCCCTTTTCCTAGGAACGTCCCTACGGGCTATGAAGAGACTAGCAGTTAAAAGAGGAATGAAAATCATGGTGAAACCTGTCGCCTACAGTATACTCGCAGTATTGACGAGAGTCATGGAGCTGCAGAGTCACACAATTTGGGTTTCTAGCGAATAAAGTTCTAAGTCACACGAAATACGAAGCGCCCTTATGCCTGATTATAGTAGTTAATATCAGAACTGGGACGAAGGGAGCAACGCAAAAATAACATCGAAAGGTATATTAAATTTCTTTTAGTGACCATGTTCAATAGTCGTAAGTTTTTCTGAAGGAATGTCTATGTCAAACGAAACCAACTGTCACGATAGAAACAGAGTTTGAATGCACTGTCCTTTCTCAATTTTCACTTATCGTACTTTAATAAAACCAGATACAGTTACGTGTGTGTGTGTGTGTGTGTGTGTGTGTGAGAGAGAGAGAGAGAGAGAGAGAGAGAGAGAGAGAGAGAAACTCTGCTTGGTCCGGTTCACTAAGCGAAGCGACTGCACAGACCACTTGATCAACCTGTTCTACGTAGGCTAATCTATGACTCGTTTCGACAGCAAGCCACATGCACTACACTGTTACGTGTATTACAGTTATTATCTAATAAATAACCAGAGCTTAGTTTTCTACGTCATATTTGAAAAGATCTATCTCTCCTAAGTGATTTTCCTACCGATAGCAATTTATTTTTCACGCGGAGTAGTAGAGGAACTGTTATCGCCACTAAAAACGTACAAGCATTATTATTAACAGGTAAACGAATTGTGAAGCCATTTATTGTAAGTTGTTATTGAAGATTTTAAAACTGAATTCTTCTCAAGTCCGATGCTTTGGTACTTGTAACAAGCTAGAATTACGAGCCGCAGCCAGAGTCAAACAGGGAGACGTGGATTTCTCGTCTGAAACAGTTACGGTTGAGTTAACCCCCAGCCCCGTCTGATAATAACGCCTCCACATATTGATAAGTGTCTAGAAACTTCCTACAGCCACTGATTTCTATCCGTTCGTTTCGATTTCGGGCGCCCTTACAGGATGCTGCGTAACTATAATTCTCGGGAAAATTGTACATCGGAGTTGGCGGGTAGCCCCAGGTATGTATTTCCGAATGAAATTATTTTGTTCTTCAAAATGTGTGTCTTCAGTTCGTCAGTCATTTGTAAAAAATGGTCCAAATGGCTCTGAGCACTATGGGAATTAACTTCTGAGGTCATCGGTCCGCTAGACTTAGAACTACTTAAACCTAACTAACCTAAGGACATCACACACAATCATGCCCGAGGCAGGATTCGAACCTGTGACCGTAGCTGTCGCGTGGTTCCAGACTGTAGCGCCTGAAACCGGTCGGACACTCCGGCCGGCAGTCATTTGTAGTTGTCAGTAAGTGATTATAGACAATACACGCGACCTCTATATAAGGTTGTGTCGCACGGCGAACTGAGGTATAATTGGCTTCTGTCCTTTGATTCAAAGTATTAGTTTGAATGATGGAACAGTAAAATTTTTCGATATCCCAACCAGGATGGTGCGGTACGGGATCGCTTGTGCTGAGAGTGTGACTAAATGATAAAACTGTGCAATTTTTCCTGAGATGTCTTTTTATTCTTCTAATACCAGCTGAGTTTCACAGTTACAAAATATATATATTCTCGCCTTGTACAGATATTGTCCTTCAGTATGGGTGTATCTATGCTTTGTAATTTAATAGTTAATTTTAACTTCTTTTTATGTATCCGTATAATTTATATCCTGTATCATATTACGGTTTCGAAGGGGTGAACCGCGCGACCGCTACGGTCGCAGGTTCGAATCCTGCCTCGGGCATGGTTGTGTCTGATGTCCTTAGGTTATTTAGGTTGAAGTAGTTCTAAGTTCTAGGGGACTGATGACCTCAGAAGTTAAGTCCCATAGTGCTCAGAGCCATTTTGAAGGGGTGAAGATGACCACGTGAGGATCGAAACCGGTAACCCTTGTAATAAGCACGCCTTCGCGATCTAGAATGTTTTATAATTAATCTTGAATGGTGGCTGTTTCAGTCTTGTACCAGAACGCTAAGGGCAGTTGAATGAAGACTGCATCAAAGTTAGAAAATCGAGCGAACGGTCGTGTGATGCTCCGTGTCTGCCGCATCCCTGCCAGGCTGCGGTCGGTCGGCTGACTTTTTGTGCCGCCACAGTGCGACTGCGGACCTTAGGCAGTGATTGTAGTGTTAATGGGCGCGGTTTACGGCCGCCGCGGGAGTTTGTAATGGCGCATAAACACGGTGCTACAGGCGTCGCTGGCTCCTCCAATGGCGCCGCCTCCCGGGCCGCTGCGCTCCGTTCCGTCTTACGCCCCTGGAGGAGCGGCAGAGGAGGGTGCAGCCGACAGGGCAGGCTGCTACATTCCGCGATCTTCCGTAGGTTGCCTCTCTGTCAGAGATGCGGAAAACTGATCGGCTAAAAACCGGTACTGGTATTTTAGTTCTGAAAAACTGGTATTTTTCGGTCCCGGTTATAAGAGATTCTTTTTTAATTTTTTAATAATAATACCGAAACATCAACTAGTCATAGCAACGTAACGTCTGTTCCGTATGTTGCCAAAATGGGAAGTTTTGTTGCACTTGGACTGCCAACCGCTGATTTCAACATGACGGAGCAAAGACACACAAGGCACGGATATCGACGGGAGCCGTGCGGCGATTGTTTGATAACCGTGTCATTTCAAGGCACCGTTACACTGCATGGGCTGCACGATCGGCTGACGTAACAAGTGTATGATCTCTTTCTTGTGGGGCGGTTTACCGTACTTTACTTGCTACCACCGAAGAAATTAAAGTAAGAATACGAGGGGAAATCTCCAGGATTCCTACTGAAATGTTAGGTAGAGCCCTGCATAACGTTCAGTCCCAAATAAAGCAGGTGTTGACAATGTGAAAATTACCGAACTATCAGTTTAATAAGCCACTGCTGCAAAATAATAACACGAATTTTTTACAGACGAATGGAAAGACTGGTAGAAGCTGACCTCGGGGAAGATCAGTTTGTGTTCCGTAGAAATGTTGGAATACTGACTTTACGACTTATCTTAGAAAATAGATTAAGGTAAGGCAAACCTACGTTTCTAGCATTTGTAGACTTAGAGAAAGTTTTTGACAAAGTTGACTTTAATACTCTCTTTCAAATTCTGAAGGTAGCAGGGGTAAAATACAGGGAGCGAAAGGCTATTTACAATTTGTACAGAAATCCGATGGCATTTATAAGAGTCGAGGGACATGAAAGGGAAGCCGTGGTTGGGAAGGGAGTGAGACAGGGCTGTAGTATCTCCCCGGTGTTATTCAATCTGTATATTGAGCAAGCAGTAAAGGAAAGAAAAGAAAAATTTGGAGTTGGAATTAAAATCCACAGAGAAGAAATAAAAACTTTGAGATTAGCCGATGACATTGTAATTCTGTCGGAGACAGCAAAGGACTTGGAAGAGTAGTTGAACGGAATGGACAGTGTCTTGAAAGGAGGATATAAGATGAACATCAACAAAAGCAAAACGAGGATAAAGGAATGTAGTCCAATTATGTCGGGTGATGCTGAGGGAATTAGATTGGGAAATGAGACACTTAAAGTAGTAAAGAAGTTTTGCTATTTGGGGAGCAAAATAACTGATGATGGTCGAAGTAAATTGGATATAAAATGTAGACTGGCAATGGCAAGGAAAGCTTTTCTGAAGAAGAGAAATTTGTTAACATCGAGTTTAGATTTAAGTGTCAGGAAGTCGTTCCTGAAGGTATTTGAATGGAGTGTAGCCATGTATGGAACTGAAACATGGACGATAAATAGTGTAGACAGGAAGAGAATAGAAATGTTGTGCTACAGAAGAATGCTGAAGGTTAGATTGGTAGATCACATAACTAATGAGGAGGTATTGAATAGAATTGGAAAGAAGAGAAATTTGTGGCACAGCTTGACTACAAGAAGGAATTGGTTGGTAGGGTATATTCTTAGGCATCAAGGGATTCCTAATTTAGCGTGGAGGGTAAAAATCGCAGAGGGAGACCAAGAGATGAATACACTATACAATTTCAGGAGGATGTAGGTTGCAGTAGGTACTGGGAGATGAAGAACATTTCACAGGATATAGTAGCATGCAGAGCTGCATCAAACCAGTCTCAGGACTGAAGACCACAACAACAAAAGCTGCAGGAATGTGCGAAGGGACAGCTCGTGTGTCGGATGTGATATCAATGATATAAAGAAGCTCGGCACATTCAATAATAGCATTCTCTGTAGTATACGTCGACATTAATTTGTGTGAAGTATTTGCGCTCATCTATTTTCTATCAACAATTTCACGTTCTTCTCAGTCATTCCTTGTCAAAAATTACAAAGGCCCATTTGTGTGCGCTCTCCTTACGTCACCCTAGAGACGGCGAGGCCAACATTCGGCCGGCCCTGCGGTGTGCCCTCTCACCGTTCTACCACGCCGTCGCTCTCGGGGGTAGCATTCATCTCACGCTAGGTCATAATGACGTAAAGCTACGTCATCGTGACGTAAATAACCGAAATCGACTAAATGAGTACGTATATCGATCTTTGCAGTTGTACCGATAACGTCAAAGCTAAATGTAAATACATTTGTACAAACGAAGTGGCAGGAGTTGTGTGATATGCTCATCCCAGCTGAATGAATTGTTAAATGTAGTCCTAACAATTTGCGATGTTATTGTGTATTTCATGAACATAAATAATGTCTGAGCGAAGGAGCCATAGCGAAATAAAAAAAAAAAACAGCTTGTCATTCATTTTAATTCCGATGGATCGTGCATAAATCGTGTGGACAGAAAAGTGAAGTAATTAATTATTAATCAGCAACCCAAAGAATGTGGGATGTTATTGTGTGTTTCGTGAACGTATCGAATATCTGAATGAAGGAATCATAACCATAACCAAAGTTAAAAAAAGTGTCTAGTCATGTTTTCAGTCCGATTAATATTGAATAAATCATGTGGATAAAAACGTGAAATAGAAAGAAATTAAAGTGATGTAATTTCTTAGACTTTCCCGGCGATTTGATGACATATCGTGGAAATCGGATTTACTGCCGGATATCAGCGTCTTCCAAACACGATATTTCGACGTCATTACTAGACGTCTTCATCAGGTGTTCCCTGAGCGTGGCTGCTTGCTGGACCGGGTCGCATATTTATGGCTGCCCGGCGCCTGGAGTTCTGTTTGCCGTTCCCTCGTCGGTCCGCGCCCGCGCCCGCGAGTCGCGCTATGCTGCCGCTCTAGGTGTTCCCTATTCCGTCCGCGCCCACTCTGGCCGCCCCCTGGTGTTGCCTTCTCGGTCCGCGCCCGTGAGTGGCGCTCCACTGCCACTCGTGTTTGGAACACGCTGATATCCGGCAGAAAACCCGATTTCCACGAGATGTCAGAAATTAAAGTGTTTCGTATTTTTATAAAAACCAATGAATTGTACATAATTCATGTGGGCAGACACGTTAAACAGTGAAATTGAGGTGGTTCTGAAGGTAATTCCGTATGTTGCTAGAAACATTAAACCATCTAGTTCCATCTAATTTTGCCTTCGTGAAATCTTTCAGACTATCTCCATGGATCCGCTCGAAAGTTCTCTCATCTCCGTTAGAGCCCATGTTCAGAATTACGTACACGCTAGCAACACCGGACAATAGGACAATGAAAGCACATAAACAAATAAAAATGCAGATTCAAGGCGCACAAAACAGTCGATACGACAACTCGTGAAACTCATGATGACGCGTGCCTACGTCACTATGACGCAGGGCTCCCCTCACCTAGCGTGAGATGAATGCTATCCCTAGAGGTCTGCGCGGATACGGATATCCGCGGATATATCAGCGGATTTCCGCGATATTTGTAACTTGGCGGATAAAATCGCGACCGGCGCGGATATCCGCAGGTCATCTGCGGATAATGAGCCGGGCATCTGCCCAGTAAGTCTGTTGCAATGTTAGTTGAAAACTTCAAGTCTGTTGACATTCTTGGAATCTTGCAGGGTCCGGGTAGAGCGGATGTCTGTTGTCTTCAGCCCCTGGCTACGACCGACGCAGCTGTACCCAAGAGACTTGCGCCTAATCCGTTTCCACGACCGTGTCTTTTGTGTGGCCTGTGAAGTGCTCTCTGGGTGGCAAACCAGTCCACTTTCTACCATCAGATGGATAGAGCGTCTGCCATGTAAGCAGGAAATCCCGGGTTCGAGTCCCGGTCGGGGCACACATTTTCATCTGCCCCGTTGGCGTACGTCAACTCCTGTAAGCAACTTCTTTCGGACACAGATACTATCTTAGCATATATAAAAAGTAGTTAAGTTGTCGCAGAAATGGCACCCTAACAATAACAATGTCATTACATACCATAATTCTAAGTACTGCTGTCTATTACTATTAATAACTCATTCAAAAGTTAAAAATATGCGGATAAGGAACTTGCGGATGCAGAGTGCACTTTTCTTATCCGAGCAGACCTCTAGCGACCCCCCTCTCGGCGGCAGCGACCGCACGGAGCAGACGGGGGACGCACTGGTGAGAGGTGGTGACCCGCACCCACCTGGGCGTTGTCCCGGTCGCGGTCCGGGCAGGCGAGTATTTTAATATAGCCATTAGCGGCGCTGGCGGCGGGCCAGCCGCGGCCTACTTGGCCGCTCTCCTTTTCGGGTGACAGTACTTACCGGCATGTTTACGTGAGCGACATGTTAATGGGCCCTGACGGACGCGCCCGGGGCGCCGGCCTCGAGGCGGCACTCCGCGCGCTTCCTGATCACCCGCCGGCGCCGATCGCTGGTGGTCGGACACTTCCACGGGCTAGATGCGCTAGCAGAGCAGGCATCTCTGCTCACAGGGGCACCTCTCCCTCGCACCCCCTCTCAGATTTGGTTATAAGCTGGCACAGTGGATAGGCCTTGAAAAACTGAACACAGATCGATCGAGAGAACAGGAAGAAGTTGTGTGGAACTCTGAAAAAAATAAGCAAAATATACAAACTGAGTAGTTCACGCGCAACAAAGGCAACATCAAGAATAGGGTGCTCTCAGGAGTGGCCTCAGGGGGAGCGTGCAAGGGACAAGTCCCTGCAGGCGCACTGTCCTCTGTGCCCTCGGTGGCTCAGATGGATTGCCGGCACGGTAGCTCAGCGTGTTCGGCCAGAGAGTCGGTTGGCCTCTGTAATAAAAAACTGAATGGAAGGATCAACCACCGAACGTGAACAGGATGTCTTGCGACGTCCGCAACGACCGATCACAACGATCAACAATGAACAAAAAAAAAAAAATAATGGATAGAGCGTCTGCCAGGATGTAAGCAGGAGATCCCGGCTTCGAGTTCCGTTCGGGGCACACATTTTCAACATGTCCCCAATGAAGCGCATCAACGTATGTTGGGAACTAGGATGTCCATTTAAGTATCATTTCATTTCTAGCAAAGGTGCATGGTCATCAACGATAACTGTTCTTTCGGGAACAGATATTACCCTCATATATGATTAAATGATTAAACTGTTTGGATCCCATACCTAAACTACCCCAACCAAAAAATTGTTTGTTGAAGCAACTGCGTTCGATGCATTGGCTCATTTCACTATACCCAGAACATAGAGTTTACTATTACGAGTTAACGATTAACGTTTAACTTCCGATAAATTTCCTGTAAAGTAAGAGCTTGACGTTTAAAGAAGTGAACTTTTTTCCAGTAACGGATTAACGGTTAGCGAAGTTAATCAAAAAGTTAACGCTGCCTAGCCACGCTTGCAAGCGAGTGTACTGCTTGTCTGTCTCTGCGTTCCGCAACGCACCCCCTGCAGAGAGAGAGAGCGCTGTGTCTGGCGCCCGCAGTTGCTGTCGCCGTGTCCGGAATCGCACCTTTAATGGCAGTAGGTTTCGGTAGCACGCTGTTAGTTCCCAGTCGGCACGCAAAGCCCGCGCTGCCGAAACTTGGCTGCGCGTAATGGCAGCCGTGTCAGTCAGTCTGTAATCTCCTGACTGCAGCCAGCTACGCGCTGTCATCGCCGCGCAGCGGCCGACTTCTAGTCGCAAAGCGCCGCCGCGGGAACCCACAAAGTGCCCTCTAATTTCCCGAAGGCTGCCGCGCGCGCAAACGTTTAAGATAATCTGCGTGTTAGCTGTATATATAGCAACCTTTCTGAAACACTGCGCGCCGTTTTTAGCACCACTTAACCGCTAAAGTAAACTGATAAAATAATGCATACTTTCAACGTTGTATGACATTGCGTAACTTCAAACAGTAATCGTTAAATCTTTGGGATTAACGTTTAGCGTCACGTATTACGACTGCTGCAACTTTGACCTAAATCTACATCTACATCTACACTGAGCACAGATCCTGAGGGCTAGCCCACATGGTAAAAGAAAAACAACCTCCCATTCACAGGGGTACTTGACCTGCTAGCAACACGACCATTTACTGTAATACATAGTGAAACACATGTAACGGTGGGTGCACACTTCGATTTTAAATCGTTTAAATTATGATGTTGTCGAGATTGTTCCAGTTTGTTGCTATTATAGCTCTTAAATCAATAGTGCTACATGTACTTCTCAAATACTCAAACGAACGCTTTTGAAGTGGTGCATTTTACTGTTTCTGAAGTTAGACTAAAGCAATACGCTAAGCACTGATACAAAGAAATTATTATGTTTAGACATACTATATGTACCAGTTCTATTGTATTAAAGTCTTTGGGTGACACCAAGCTACAGTAGGTGCTAGTTGAGGGGGTAAGCGGACGGTAGGCGAACCACTGAACAAGATATGGATTGCGTTGTGTGGCGTAAGGTACTCCTGGTACCGATATCATTTTCCTCCCTTCCCTGTTCCATCTGCGAATAGCACGTGCGAATGGCATGGTCGTTAATCTTCCTTACGAGCTCTAATATCTCTGATTTCCTTGTCATGGCCATTTTGAGAGACGT
Organism: Schistocerca gregaria; assembly: GCF_023897955.1. Classification (NCBI taxonomy): domain Eukaryota; kingdom Metazoa; phylum Arthropoda; class Insecta; order Orthoptera; family Acrididae; genus Schistocerca; species Schistocerca gregaria. The sequence continues at coordinate 244,796,594 of NC_064920.1, forward strand.
ATAAGGGAGGAACTAGTATGTTATCAGGCTTTTCTTCAAACGCATGCTCTCGAAATTTCAGCACAGAATCTATCTGTGCTATCTCTATAATTGCAACGCATCTCTTATAGCGTCCGTCACTGGGGTCTGTTGAGCTTCTCCGTAACTTTTCGCGCCGATTAGATGATCTAGTGATGACTGTTATTTCTCCCGTTTGCCTGCAGGATGCTACCTCTCTATAGCTACTTTTTAGAAATGTATATATTTTCCAATAAATTAACCAGCCTTTTTTGTGTCTTCCTTGGGAAAAGCATGTGCGAAACTGTATGCTTGCAATCCGTTAAAGTGAAGGGACTTGGGGGTACAAATTATTTTGCTATGTCTTATGTAAAGACACGTTACTAACAGTACATCCACATTTGCACAGCGTTGGAATAATGATGAAGCTATCTATTATAGTCCTGTGAAGCCCTGAAGACAAAACTGTGCTCCAAAATGTAAATTCGTGAAATAAATGCGGAATTGTAAGACAGTTGACAGAATTATCGGTTGATTTCACTTCCTTTTTTACTTATCTTTTCATTTTTTTTCCATTTGGTCAAATGTTGATGTCAATATGCATTACTCGTATATTCTTATGTAATAAGCAATACTCGTATATTCTTACGTAATTAACTGTTCTTTATATGCTACTCTGTGCAGCAATTTGATATTTAATGGGAGCTTCTAAATATCTGTATTGCGCATCTTATTTTCTTGTTCCACTGTCTTAATAGCACGGCATTTAGCGTAGCAATTCTGTGCTGTTACACACTGTGAATAGTATGAAGATCATAATTAAGCATAGTCGAATGGGCTGTCTTAAACATTATCGATGTTAAATCTTACAACGTATCAAACTTCTGGAATTAATCAAAAAACCTTTGACCTTTACATCTGATGATTTTCATATTAAGTGGAATCACAGTCAACTAGAATTCGCCATTTGAATGTTATTTTCTTTTGTTTTGGACAGTATTGCAGTTTTGTTGCTTTGCTACTATTTTCGAGTAGCGTTTTCTTTATGATCCCTGTATGATAAATTATAAATATAATATTCGTGATATGTCTTACTGCATGTAATGTAACTATTTCTAAAGGGTAATAATCAATCGCTTGAGAATGTATGCAGAGCAACGATATTAGAGTAGAGTTCAAAACGAAATATATAACCGTCAAATGTCAAAAGCATTGCCATTTACATAAATAAGCTAAATTTATCGAAATAAACATTTCATACCATTTTGAAAGTGCTGTGAATTCATCACGGTATCCAGTAACGCGAGATCTAAGTTGCTCATCTCCGAAAGCACATCGAGTCTTGCACTTGTCAAACGACTGTATCATCCATGTATGTATTCTACACACTACAGCAATCCACATATTTTTAATTTCAGCCTCACCTTGTGAGTGTGTTTTCCATCAACTTCACATCATCAGCCGCCAACCAAGTAAATCAACAAGGCCGCAACAACTAATTTAGATAGAACCGCTACTGTTGTGGCTTTATTGGCATGCAATTATTTCCCTGTAATTTTAATAAAATTGACTATTCAGAACCCGATTTTGTTGTAGGCAACAAAGGACATCCCTGGTGCCTGATGGTGCATTTAATTGTACATTCTCGTCACAAACAAGCTGCCGTTTGACGGATTGGGCCTACTTTTCCTACTTAGTTTCACTTTTGGAAGGTTACTGCACCATCCGTCCAAAAGGTAGGGACACTGACTTTATTCCTGGTGTGTAAGCGATGTCAGTTCAGCGACTACGGTGGCTGTTTGAACTAACAATTATAAACAACATATGTATATTCGACCTTTCAGTTGTGAGCAGGCAGTGTTAAGTAGTTGACGTGCAACTATTCTTGTGTGACAAGCCTCTGTGGAGCAAAATATCTAAATCAGATATCTCCAGAAAGTTTTGAAGAAGATAAACGTGTATGCAGATTTTGTTCCACACATCTTGACTCCTAAACAAAAAAGACTCTTGGTCATCTGTTGTGGGTTGATTGAAAAGCAAACCGCAGGTAGCTCATTGTTGCAAAAAATCGTCACGGATGACGCGACTTGATGTTACCAGTACGAAGCTACCACAAACTGACAAAGCGCAGAAATTCACATGAAAGGTCAACGCATTCACGACATAAAACGACACTCAAGACAACGTAACGCTCGAGTTGAACAACATCCCAAGAGTAGGAGGTTTCCGACAGTTCACATAAACATATGCAAGTCCTGTGGGTTGTACTCAAGTAGTCGGGGGCGTAATTAGAACACTTGAAGCATTAAAACCAACTTCTTAAATTTCCTGTGTCATTTATTAATCCAGTCTCCGAACAATTTTTGACTGACGAGGTATAATGCCCAAAACTAGTCGAGCGGGCTGGGCATCTGAGCAGTATCTCAGCCGGGAGTCCCGGTAATTTATCATGCCTCACGTAGATGGTCGATGAAGCGGCTAAGGAGACTGCTTACCCTCAATTATGTCCACATTTGTGCTAGTAGGCGCTTCCAGGTCTGTTTGCGCGTCATGCCGTGGAATCGCCGCCGGTTGTCTTCATTAGCGGCAGCTATGGGTCTTTCCTGCCGGCGTGCCTAGGCTCTCTCCAAAAACTCGCGCGACATTCCGATCGCCGTCTGATACCCGCCCAGGGCTGTCCACCGCAGTCCGCGCCCACTGATGGGTATACCTTTCCCAAAGCGCTCTTCTTGGCATCTGGTATCTAGTTCTCGGTTTCAGTAACCAGCCAACTAGAAGTTTTGGGGATGGTTTTTGTATAATAGATGGCAAAACTTCCCAGTTCTCTAGTACAGACTACAAGTATAGGTAAATGCATTCTAACTTTAGTAAGCCCGGAAGACCGTCGCCATGACTTCAACGTTTGAGGGTGCGGCTTGGAACTTTTTCTTCGGAGCGCAGGTGGTGTGGAACCCCTGCATGGATTGCTGTTTTGTTGCCGGTTCGAAATGATCAGCTCATGATTCATCGCCCCCTGACGATGTTCGACAAGAAAATGTCACGGTCAGCATCGTAACTCGCAAGCAATTCCGCGCAGATAGTCCTTCGTTGCTTTCTACGATCTTCTGTCAGACAGCTTTGAGTATCCAACTCGTGGACGAGTGTGTCAGCAACACAGAGGCGACTAGTTGAGCAGCGAGGTGAATGTGATGTGTGGATCATCTCAAATGAGAGTGTCCACACGTTTCAACACTGCAGGAGCTACAGCTCTGTATGGCTGGCCGGCACGCTCGACATCAGAAAGGTTTGTGCAACATTGGTGTGGTAATGACAGAGGTCTCACCCGAAGACTCGCGGTGCTTTTTTTCACTGCCAGGACTCCGTAAACGTTCTGCAAGCGTTTTGAATATCTGCGTAGCCCTGATTTTCCGCCAAAGAAACTCAATGACAGCCATCTGCTTGGAATGCACCTTCGTTATAGACGCCATTTTGAAGGCAATGTATAGTCCCGCCACCGATGGGAACCTCATGAAACTACATGGAGATAAGCAGGAATATTCCACATGTCCCCTCTAATGACCTCGTTGTCGACGGGACGTTAAACACTAAACTAAACTCCACATGTCCCACAACGACTCTAGCATTTTTCAACGGAAATTGGACGAGAAGAAAGTGTTGCATTACTCTGTGAATGCCTGACGAACATTTATCGTAACGTGAGACAAGAGCGTCAATGTTTTCATGGAAAAATGTTTGCGGTTGCCTACAGAACCATGATTGTACAGAGATTTGCACCTCTTTGTCCAAAGTCGATGGTCACCAATATCTTTTTTTTTTTTTCAGGCTCCACAAATATGGAAATCACACGGGGATACATCGGAACTGTACAGAAAATGTGTAAGGGCTTCCCAGCGAAACCTCTGCAGCGCAGTCGAAACAGCATTGCCAAAATTTAGGCGGGCGCTGAAGAAAAACTTTCGTAGGTGCCGATTTCCTTCGTACGAAGAAGTGCACACTTGGATACAAACATGGTTCCATAGATAGTAGCAAACATTTCTCCTTCAAGGCATTGACCAATTTGTCTCACACTTAGATAAATGTATTAACAGTTGCGGCGATTACTTTTGAAATAATAAACAATTTATCTACGTTTTATCCGTGTGTCTCATTTTCATTTGGCTGCCGTTATATAGGCGACAGTTAGTCTTACAACAGGCTGAGTGAGTCATCTCAAAGGTCGGAGGAAGACAATGTTATAGCACCTGTAATAGAACCATAGCTAGCAAAGCTCTGTGGTCATAAAGGACAGCTTTACTCACCTCTCACCTAATACCTTCAAATCAGCACTAACGGCGTATCGCGCGTATGCAAAGCTTCTGCCGTAACTGTACAGTTATCACCATAAAAGTATCTGAATAAGAGATTTATGGAAGAGGTAGTGACTCTCTAGGAACTATACAATGGATTTTTGTCCGAATTTTCATAGCGAAACGAAGAGTGGGAAATGGATAGTTGGCTATCAAACTGACCAGCATGGTACCCAGTTTTTTTTAGAGAAAAGGGGAGAATTTAATTGCTTTTAAATGATCGGAATAACTAAGAAAAACATAGTGATTTGAGGGAAAATTGGAATATTTCACCAACACCTGCTACTGTGTCAAAAATATCAAATCACAGCATAAATTGAAATGTCTTTACTTTTTCTTGATCTATATATTTAAAAAAATAATAGAATACCGATTGATGTGTAAATATATATATATATATATATATATATATATATATATATATATATATATATATGTGTGTGTGTGTAAATATAAGTGTAAATATACATATGAAAAATAACAAATTAAAAAAGTTCATATTTTTGTGTAGCGATTTCTCTAAAATCCAGAAATAACACAGATTAGAGAAACATTTGAGTTGCCTTCGAATGATGCTGATTGAGAGTTTAAACTGCAATGTTTAACTTAGAATCTTAGAGTTTTAGTGTAGTAGAAGATATTTGTCTGGTGTAATTTCACTCGGTCGTCTCCTAAAATCACTACCATACCAACCGCTGTACACGATCTCGAGCATCATTCAAAGGCACATCAAATGTTTCTCTAATCATTTCATTTCTTGCTGTTAATGATTTATAATAAGGAATGATTTTTAATAAGGATCGGATGCAATAATGCTGTACTCTTAATATGAAGAAGGCAGCTGTTCGAGTTCGTATTGTGATATTCAAGTTGTAAGAAACCAATTTCGCAAATCAAATCTGTGATTCTATCGTTCTTTGCGCTGGAACTAATGGCATATGATGTCTACGTAGACAGATCTTCACACGGATTCCTGGGTGATTCTGTTCGAATATGTCAGCGCTAGTCACGTCAAAAGCGACTCGAAGTTCTCGCCCTACTGGCCATAATTATCGCAAGTAGAAGAATACCTGGAAATAGCACTAGAAGGCCATTAGCTGCGTGAGTTATTCGAGGACATATCAAAGACTTCCTCCTAATTTATGTCCTGCGACACGAAAGAACGAAACAGGAATGCTAAGCGCGTGACTGAACTCTTCGTGACACTGTAACTTTACTGAATCGATAAGTCACTTCGAGGAGGACACAAAAAGGCTAACGGAGCAGTTTTCACGCTCCATTAAACACGAATGTGTTGCCAAGCTTATCACAGTAACGCTTACTTCAGCAAAAGTCGCAACCAGCAAACGTTTTTGAAAACGCTATGTTTTTCTTCACTCTGTACACCTTACTTAGGAGAGATTAATCGAAGGAAAAGAACTATATAGTGGTGGAATGAGATCGTTTACACGTTTTTTTCAACTTTCTCAGTAAACTGGACGCGTCAGACAATGATTCCAAACTAATTCATTGCGCGTTCAGCTTGACAGCACTCGCTATTCTTCCGGAATACCTCAGTTGAGAATTTTTTATATTTGACATCGCTTCGGTGGTAACTGACAGAACACTCGCCGAAATTTGACAGTCGTGGCTCGTATCCGTGTTTATGAGTGAGGATGCCACCTCCCAAACACTTTGCTAAATCAGAGTTGAGTGACGGAATTTTATCTATTCTCTGGTCAGCAAAACTAAGAGCGACTACACTACTCATCACGAGGTACATTAGGACATCGGCTAAGAAATCTGGTTTCGAAAACAGTCCTCGCCATAATCTTCTAGCTAAAATGGGAATAGACATCCTTCTTGCCAGGGACACCCTGCGGAACATGTGACCGTTGTAGGTAGTGAAGCTTGTGCGAAGGTGCTGACAGTTCTGCGAAGCCCAAGACAATTCAGTTACTCTTTCGCTTTCACGTTCGCTGGCTTCGCCAACTCACAAACAGACCGTCACATTCCAGGTGGACGTAGACCTCAGAATAAGCTACAGATCAGCCCGTTACAACAACTACGTTTTTAGTTTCTACATTTTGGCTTCGCCAACTGACAACCAAACTTTCACATTCCAGCCTAACCTATACCTTGTCTGAAGATGAAGATGGCCAGAATAACTCGAAACTGGTGAAAACAAAATAAAGTACTCTAACACAAATTACAGGTTGCAGTTGTTTCCACCTTTTAAAATCGACTTAAACTAATTCTTAGTAAAAGTACACTGCACTGCTAGACAGGAAAGAAATATTCCTTGAGGCTACCTGCGAAATGCCACTTACGCTATCAAGAACTCCAGGTTACGCAGAATTGTCTCTCCGTAGGATCCCCACCCAGCGAAGGGACTCAGTTGTACATACGAGTAACTTTTACTTCTACGAACGAGGAGGCATTATGCTGCTCGTTAACACACTGACTTGTACAGACACTTGTACTGCAAACAAAGGTCGCGTTTTGAGGAACTATATTGATGCTCACCCCTTTAGAATGCTGCATGTAGATGTGCCCACAGAAGAAAATACAGAGTTGTTTCGAAAGTGACGGTGACGTCGCGAGCGTCAAACTTCCTCGTCAATACGGAAATGACATGACAGCTCTTCTGCGAAGAGGGAGAGAGCTGTTTATCTCAGGCGCACGATGTGTCGTGCGAGAAGCGTCTGTCACGTTGTGCCACTTCTTCCGTAATGGATGACAAATCCTTTTATTCCTTTTGCAGTCGCAGTGGACACCAGCTGACCGCGGTATCGCCATTGTAGCCTCTCAGACTGCCTCTGCTCTTGCACCGGCAGTTCTAGTACAGCCACGTAGCGCATTCTGCTATCGCACATGTCATGGCGGTATCGACCTATCCTCTAGACACGGTCAGCGAAGTACTTGGTATTACGAGCTGCATACCGCTGCTCGTTTGCGTGAGGAGATCATTTATACCCTGTCGGAATTTACGCTAGGCACAACTTCCACTTTTCCGCCACGTGTGATGCATCACTATATAACCACTTTGTTCAGTTAGTGGAGCAACGGTTCGTGTCACTTACGTTGGAATTAATCAAGTTATCTAACAAGTGAAGGACGTGACGATTTGGTAGTGGGGCCACCAGAAATGTCCAGAGACAAATTCACCGCATAGGCTTCAGCTGTCGTTTACTGGCAACACACCACATGCCTTCCCATGCGTTTTGGCCACAGTGTTGTTGCAAACAATGAACAACCAACTAACAGTTTATACTGTTCAGTCTCGCTAACATGGATGAGAAGGGCGTGAGTGGTGGATGGTTAAGATTGGTATGGGTGGGGGTTCAGAAATATGGTTTGACATCTAAAATATTTTTGTGTTGTATGTTTCATTACTGAACGTACAGTGTATGGCATTCGTTCTTTACGCATACTAGTGCGACACAAGGTGAACGAAGTTATTCGTGTCACAAAGACACTATATTTCGCGGTATTTTAGTGTATGAATACTTTTCCGTCTTTAACTGTGATAAGCTATGACAGCATTCATCAGAAATCAATCAAGTCACTGGATGAGGGAAAGCAGTTTACCTTGAAATCAACTCCGACAGGATGGGCGCAGTTGTTCTATTTGATTATGAATTTATGCCTACTGCATATGTATTTACTTTCGATTGGTTAACTGACCTCCAGATAGCAGAGATTATCATGCCTACAGTGAATATTAGCATTGTTTGTAAGCATGAAAAATTGAATTGTAGCCTCAGTTTCCTGAATTTAATGCGGACCACCATGAAACTGCTCACGGTTGAGTCTGTTGCACGTAGGAAAGACACACTGTCAGAAAATTGTAACGAGATGGAGGAAGATCTGTATAACAGAAAAGACTTACAAGTGACTCGTAATATAAAAAAGTAATGCATGGAACGTTAACAGGGGCTGTAATCCATCAGAGTTTGATGAAACCAGTCAGTCTCTTGTAAAAGTCACAACACATCTTGAATCTTACGTTTAGAGAAGAGTTAAAATGGAACGAACACTTAAAATTGGTAGAAGAGACGACTGATGTCTGGCCCAAAGATATTCCGAATATTGTCAGCCCATACCGTAACTGGTCTGTTTAGTCACAGAGATGTCCATGCAGATCCTGCTCCAATCGCTACAAGAATAACATTACATATCATATAGGGATTTAATGCTAAATTCCCGGGAATAAACGTCCCAAGAAGATTCCGACAACATTGCTTTTAGATATTTCTCCAGGTATGACCATGATGGTAAACTCTGAACTTGACCAGAGGCTTGGCAACAGATTCTTCGCGGTCCCCCTTCCGAGCCGAACAGGAGGAATATAAGTAACAGCGACAGATGTACCCTTCGCAGCACACTGGATATTGTCTTGCGGACTTTCGATTCACAAGGACGATCATAAAGTTTCCTTTCGAAGGCCTTGCAATCCAGAAGCCGCATGCCAATTAAGCAAAACTGTTGTGAAAATTGAGGCAACCATCCCACCGGGGCACCAGATTAGAAGAAGCCCATTTGTTGAAATATCGTGTTCTGCTGCGTGGAGATGTCCGTAACTGTCACGCTGCACATCCTCATCCGACAAGAGTCGTCGACCGTTCCAGGCCATTTCAGGGAACCGGAGGTATGATGATCGCATAGCGAGAGCTCAAGACTACAGGGCGAGTGCTCGGGTGTCTCCATAATCGATTAGATTAGCCTCCCAGATCGACCGCCGTTTTGTTTCGGATCGCAACCAGCACCGAACTTGGGGCACCATCCCAAAATGGTGGATTCCGACAGACATAGGCTACACACATTCTTCATTCTGGATGTCTACCGGTGTTTGCTCTTAAGCAGCTAAGAAAACAATAACAGTACGTTCGTTCTGTTTGGATGCATTTGGTAATAATTTCTATGTACACTCATGCTCATACATTAAGGATAATGCTGATACATGGTAAACAACGCTCTAGTGCGCGGTTAGCGTGTTTAAATCACCTCGGGGTACGACCATGCGGTGCATCTGACCTGCTGCCGTCACACGGTGGCGCTGGCAGCAGTCAACATACGCAGAAGTGTGTTGGTGCATGTCGGAGTAAGGTGCATCGAGTAAGTTTGCAGATGTTTTCAGACGTGCTGATGGTGACTGTGTGTTGAAAATGGCTCAAAGAACACACCGAAGTCGGGCTATGTTGCATATACGCTGGAGCAACTCACTCAAACGGAAACTTTTTGGTCGCCCATTATACAAGTAAGATTTCAAAACAATTTCCAGGCCAATGTTAATGTTAGAAGAGTAGTAGTGTTGGCCCGTGGTAAGTGTAAGGGAAGGAGACATAGGCGAGTGTCCTGAGGTAGAGAAAACCCGCGCTGGTTATCTCTCACCCTATTTCACCATTTTCCGCTATTTTATTTTCCCGCTCCGTGACAAGACGGCGGGCAGGATTCGAAGGGCGGGCTGAGTGAGTCGCCAAGCGGCGCCCTGCGATGCCCGATGCGCTGACAGCTACACTTAATTGGCAGTTTTGTCGCTTGAAGGATTGGACTGGCGTCGCGGTCCCCGACACGTCACCGAAACCTGTTCTGCCCGCCGGCTCCGCTTCTTCCAGTTTCAGCCGCGTTCCTGCGCCTTTCTCTCGCTTTTATTTCTGTCTCCTCCCCCTCTTTTTTCCCCACCCCCTTGCCTTTTTTGTTACTCCTACTCCGGCTTTTAGTCCCGTGAAATGTCCTTCCAATGTTTCCCATGGCAGGACGCGTGAGTGATGCCTTGTATTCTCGAGTTCTCCACATTAGGTCTCCGAAGGAGGACATTTTGGTTCTGTTTTTAGGTCTTTCATTTGGGACGTCGGCTACAGCGGCTGCCGAGAATGTTTTCGGCCAGGTCATTTGAATAAGACAAAGACGACTAGCGAGCATAAATCGGCTTGGGTGTGGCTTCGATCCGGACTTTTTCACTCGGATTAATTCGAATCCGTCAGCTTGGAAGCCTACCTTGGAACGCCTGACTTGCCGGTAGCTCTTCGGCTAGCAAACGTGTGAGTTGCGTGGTAGATATGATGTTGCCGTAATTTATCTTCTTTTTAGAGGGGGCTTCGGTAAAGAGAGGGGAGGCGGACTATCTAGTATAAGAAGCTTGCTCCCGATGCGCCTGCCGTGCAGGTTCCGCGTAGTGTTCTCGCTGGCACGTACGGCGGACCGCCCGTGGCAGATCGCCACACACAAGGACATTGCCCCTGCTCTTATTTTATTCGATTCTATCAAGACCGCTTATTACTACTGGTTTGAAAGCTCTCTACGGTGCATAGCGGTCCGCGCATGAGATACGCGCCGACCTCGTAGCCGAGCAGCCAAGGTGATGGAGTATCTTGGCTGTCCGAAGAACGTGCCAGGCACAGACATCAGTTTGTCTTAGAGATTCACGCCGTTTAAAATTTTTTTAAATGTCTTCTGCTCGAAGTTATCCCGTAAAAGATAAGCAGACAACCACAAAACATATTCCAGTTTCCAGACCTTCTACACGAATTTATGGGATATACTTAGCAATTTTGTGTACATGCAGCTGACGCGTTTCTTCGTCAGGCAAAAAAAAAAAAAAAAATAAAATAAAATGAAATTAAGTCTACACATAGTGCTCTAAACCATCGTCGTCTTCATTTTACCATTATTCAGCACCAGGGCGGGTTGGGACATTAGTGTTAGTTCTCGACTTTCTTCTGTCTATCCAACGTCCTTCTTTTGTAATTGTTTTGTTCCAGCCTAGAGTCTTTCTTCTTAAAATCGTCTTTATTGAGCCAATAAATTTAGCTCTAGGTCTCCCTCCTGCTCTCAAATCTGGCCTCCATCATTCGGTTTAGTGTTCTTCCATCTTCCATTCTCTTTGCATGTCCAAAGCACTAATTTCGTAATATACGCCTACTGACGACAGAAAATCCTAAACTGAATATTTTCAGACGAACTTATTGGTAGAAAATGGATACATCAAGCATTAAAAATGCGGTCTTACATCGTTTGATGGTGGGTGCCAACCCAAAATACTTCTTGGTATAAATAAAAAAAGGATGGTTGCTGTATTTTTTCAAGTAATTTAATTAGCATCCATGGAACTTACTCACAGTTCTCGCGGATAAATTAATACTGTGCAGAGTAGCGATCAATTGGCAGTTACATCTTTGGTTGGTTGGTTGGTTGGTTGGTTGGTTGGCTGGCTGATTCGGGCGAGGGGACCAAACAGCGAGGTCATCAGTCCCATGGGTTTAGAGAAGGTTAGGGCAGGAAGGTGGCTGTGCCTTTTCAAAGGAACCATCCCGGCATTTACCTGAAGCGATTTCGGGAAATCACGGGAAACATAAATCAGGATTAACGCATGCGGGTTTGAACCGTCGTCCTCCAGAAGGCGAGTCCAGTACGCTAACCACTGCGGCACCTCACTCGGTAGTTACATATTTACCATAAACAATGTGTCCAAATACTAAGGCCAAATAATTGTAATTACGGAGTTCAGTTCTGTCAGTACACGATCTTATAATGAAATAAGACACTTCTAGCAGTTACTATAACCATATGTCGATGCTACTCGTAGAATGTCTTAAGTTGTTCGTTTCAATAAAAGAGCTGCAAATCATTTCCGACCAACCCTTCTTTTATCTGACAACTCTCAGTTTGGCACCATCTAGCTTGTATGTAATTTGAGTTATCTTGTACGTCCTACTTCTGAAGTAAAGACAATGTGTAGGTAATAAACCTTTTTGTGCCTTGAGCGTTTTCCTCCATCTTTATTCACTCTGAAGCAATTTTATTATTTTAATGCTTTCTCATAACGCCTTTATTATGCAACGACTTTTGTCCGTTTACATTTGGCAGCATTTGTCTGCTTGATGACCCACGCGTTAGTCTATAGATTTTTGTGTTATCCTACCAACAAGAGGAGAAATTAGCCTCGCTATGTTCAGAGCTGAACAATCTACCGACGTTTTTCACTGAATTGTCGGTCTGTGTCTCCTTTGAATATTTTGCTGTATCACTTTTCTTTATTTCTTTTCTTCATCTCAGTCTTAAATATACAGAGTACAACCAGTATTATCATCAACTATATTATTTGGGGTCAGAATATGTGATCAGTGGCCACACTTGGAACGACTGTAGGCTCCTGAGAATAAAGTTTTTGGGGTTACAACGATCGCTCCCCGCTATAACCTATTACTTACTACAACGATCAAGTCATCAGAAGCTTAACACAATTCATACGAAATCTACAACTAGGTCCCACGACCTTATTCGTTAGGTCAAGAACCTAATTCGCTTCATAAACATCTGAAGATGAGTCTCACACTTTAGGGAGGAACACACATTTATAGACTACGCAAACAATTATACTTTACGCAGTCATATGGTCATTTTCTACTCATCCATAGCACAGTCCGAAGTGGAACTGTCGTTAAGTCCTATGCAGTCGCAGCTATATATTTCTAATCCTTACGTCTCTCGGACTAAAACAGAGTGTTTGTGTAAGAATTTCTGTGAATCGAACATACGAAGGCTATATAAAAGTTGAGCTCCTAGGCTACTTAGTCAATGAGCAGATTGCATGGAGATGCTTGGAGAAGATGAGTGGAATCTTCTGAAAGAAAACAATAATTTAATTGCGATGATTGGTTGATGAGATTACGGAGTAAGTGATATAGTTATAGTTGGGGAAATGATTTTAGTGGCTTTATCGCAATTTTTCCTCAAGAACTTAAGACAAAAGAGAAATTAAACTGCTTAATGGCGCATAAAGATATTTTTGTCTTTACACTGCGATAAAGGACAGGAAACGGAACGAGAACGCCCTATGCAATGGTTCACAAAGTATGTACAAAGTTGAAGATTCAGGGGAAATAGGAGCCACAATATATATGACGCAGAGTGAATTGGGTAAAAGAATCAAGAGAAGAAGTATGTTATTAGGCGACAGTATTACAATGGAGTTTTCTGTAATATATAATACACTCTTAGAGTTTATAATTCCCACATAAAGAGCGAAATTCCATAAGGTTGTTAATCAGAATGCATTTTCAGTATAATTAAAATAGTCAATAAATTATTTCTAAACCTTAATTAGGAACGCAGGCAGCATTGCAGCTCAATATTAGCCCTTAAATTTTTTTTGAACTTTATAGTGAGTAACCAGATGCTGCGTTAATGCTTCTTTTTTGCGTTGTTGCTACGTGTGGCCGTTCGCTATTTTGCGACTTTTGTTCTTATTTTTTCTATTATTCTTTTATCCGTCTTTCGTCCACTTCTTCCGGAAATCAAACGTTCTTTCGTGGAAGATTCCCGCATTGTGAAAGTACACATACGGCTTCAGGACCACTCTTATTTTATGGTGTCCTGTGTACGGAGCTTGTCAAATAACAGCACTTAGAGCTGTCATATATTCACTGCGGCTCTTGGAATATAAAATAGCCTTGCGCCTTCAAAATTTTTCATCATGTCTGCCCTGCAAAGGCGGATAAGTTGGTCTATATCATCAATAATTTATTTGATCAGAATTCGCTTGTGACCAAGTCGCGAGAAAGTTGTACGTTCTGTTACTTGCTTTGGCGGGAGCCACAGTTAAGTTAATCGTCTGGCTTTGGGAAGTTGTTACCGCTGGCACATAATGTCACTATTTGGATGACGAATTACGAGCATTTCCATACGGCGCTCCTGTTTCTTATTTTTCCGTCGGCGCCAAGGCGTAAGTGGGTGCGCGTCCTGTTCGTGTAAATATGAGGTCATCGCATCCTTTATGGCGGTGTCATTGAATGGGAATTGCTGCTTAGCCGGCGCGAACGGGAACCAGTCAAGCCGCTGCTTCGCAGTATTGCTCTTCGCGGCATCACAAACTACCTTCCAAGCGAAGCCGTCCATTCCCAGAGCTCTTAACTGCGAAAAGAGATTAACTTGTGCTCCAGTCTACGCGGCGTACTTTGTGTGTACGACATGTCTCCTCATTGCTGAATAGTTGCAGTATTGTCATACGCCACATTTGTGGTACGTTGTGCAGTAGGTCGTGGAACTTGTCGGAAGCAGTCACAGATACTTTTATTATAGTCTGGCCACTAGAAGTATGCGACAAGTGGAGCTGTGTATATATAAAAATAGAGGAGGTGACAGCCATGTATTAAACGCTTAAGCCACATCACATGCGCAAGGTGACCCGGGCCTGGCGCCAGAAGAAACGCCGCTTTTTATTTTTGACCCAGAATGCGTGCGATTTTGGCTCTGTTGGCGCTCGAATTTGTCAAGGCGTTATGTGCGCCATGACAGCAGCTACTGCCGGGACTTCATCACTCGGCCTCTTTCTTATACGCACAGTAGGTCGTTATTAGTGCCAGAGGGACGGCTTAAAAAGGTTCAGGAAGTTGTGTCTTTACGAAGCTAGCACCGACATGGGTAAAAAGGAAAAAAAAAGATGGACCGGCATTATGCATTTCAACAGGAACGATGATTTCTCATCGAATTTTCGTAAGAGCTTATTCAATAATCTCTTTTCCTGCTTCAGTGTTGGATAACTTTCGGCGTAGTTTCCTTTTGCTGGCGCTGTCTTCGTGCGCCTTGTGATTGGTGCTGCTACTTTGACCACCTGAATTATATTGGCTGATTCTGATCTGATTCCTTTTAGTTATCAATTTTGTTGCAAAAATACCAGCTGTGCTAATATGCAGCGTGCTGACTTAGATTTCGTACTCTACTTTTCAAGTTGTTGTGGAAGACCGCTTTCTAATTGTTCGACGTAATTTGAACGATTTTCTGTTAAAGTTTGATACTGACTTGTTTCCTACATAGAAGTAATGGCCACAAGGGTTTGTAGAATATGAAAGATGACTCCTTAAATGAATTATTACAGGAAATTGTTGCTGGCTGCCGTTGAGAGTTTAGCATTCTAGACACAGATACTGTTACAAGAAGCGTAACGTAAAAGATGCGTAATATCGGACCACAAACCTACTGAAAATAACCAATACAGTGTTATACGTTTCGATTTCCGCCATAATCAGGGTCAAACTTTATTCATCAGATACAACATCTCTTTTTCTAAATCAACACTTAAAGCACAATTTTTACTGTCTGCCATAGATAAAACTACTATGTCAGCACATGAAATGATACGGGTAACTGTGTTTTAAGATGTATTACGATTTTTATTTTGTGGCGTTGTGTCTCACATGTCTGCGCATGAAGAGAAAGTGCGCCTTTTGAAACCATGAATGAATGTCTTCTGGTGAATCTTGGTGACGTAAACACATCAATACTACAAAACATTATAGATTCTCTCGCATCAATATAATTGATTTGCTGAACAAAGGCGACGGCCAAAGTAGTGAGCCTAGTAAAGCATTCCGTTTAATTATTCTCAGTCGTTGGACTGTTTTGATTGCCGGAATGTAGCGGATAAATGTTACTGGTGGTGGTGGTGGTGGTTAGTGTTTAACGTCCCGTCGACAACGAGGTCATTAGAGACGGAGCGCAAGCTCGGGTTAGGGAAGGATTGGGAAGGAAATCGGCCGTGCCCTTTCAAAGGAACCATCCCGGCATTTGCCTGAAACGATTTAGGGAAATCACGGAAAAGCTAAATCAGGATGGCCGGAGACGGGATTGAACCGTCGTCCTCCCGAATGCGAGTCCAGTGTGCTAACCACTGCACCACCTCGCTCGGTAAAAAAATGTTACTTTCGTGCAAGCATAAATTTTTTTTTGACTGTCGTATTGCATTCTCAAATAAATGATGTACGGCGGTGTAATGTAATTATTGCGTAATGCAATATTTTAGAATTCGAGTGCCGAAAAGAAAAAAAGCAATTACGGAAGTTTTCATATCCAGAGTCATGTGTACTTACAGAATGTGCACTACACCTTCTGCATGATTGTAATGTAAAGCTTTACTGCAGGCGTGATCCCGTTTGGTTTGCATTGGACTGCGCCACATCCCGTGATAAGGAAATCGTGCAGTGTTTATAAAGCCTTGACATGAGGCATTTACCTGCTGGTTTTTTTTCCCATCGCTGTCAGCCATCAGACAATCCGAAGATGCCTAAGTAAACATGAAAGACGTCACTGGAAAACAATTAAAAAAATTAACACTGCAACCATGAGCGCTCATTTTCTCATGTCTCCTTTACCAGCCCCGTTATGAACTGGAATAAGTTTTAGCTGTCAGAAAAGTACGCATTTTCTTAAGTGAATTGAAAGGTAACGAGGCTAGTTGTGCAAAAGTGTCACCAGACGCTACCAACTCTCTACCGCTCCCTCCTTTCACTCCCCTCCCCCCAACCCCCCCTCCCTGACTCTGCAATAAATCTACTTTAAGGATTTTTAGTGTACTACAGTAGAGGTAACTACCTCAATAATGAGCATATAATAGGCAACTGCGAATATGTTTCATGTAATCCTGGCTGTTGACTGCTACGGAGACATCCGATTCAATAAGCGTATCGTTTTTGAGACCGAGACTAAGTCCACTTTGGACAGGGCGAAGCTTTCATTTACAGTACGCTCGTCGCTTTTGCACGCGGATTCGGTGCCGCAGTCAAGACGCGTTGTCCATATAACGCCGCCGGAACGCAGCACTGTCGGGAGAGACGCGGCTGGTGACAGATGGCCGTCTGGCGATGTCGTAACGGGGAGAAAGCTGTCACCGCTGGACACTGCCGCCGCAAGTAGCCACCAGCATCTTCCTGGTCGGACGTCTCCCTTCCATCTGTGTGACTTCGTAGAAATCTCTCTTCTGGGGCTCTGTATTAGGTAAAGCAAGTGGCAGACTTCATTAGTAGAATATTGGAAAAGTGCAATGAGTCTACAAAGGGGATTCCTTACAGAACACTCGTCCGCCCCATCCTGGAATATTGTACAAGTGTTTGGGGCCTATACCAAGGAGAACAGGGGGCACTGAACTATGGAGGACAGCACGAATGATGACAGGTTCATTTGATCCTTGAGAGAGCGTCAGTGATATTCTTGTATCCCACAAGGTTTCAAGATAAAGAGTTCAGTGAGGAATCGAGGAATACAACCCAAACAGTCAGGGACTCTAGTTAATAAAAGAAATAGAGAAACGTTAAGATGGTCAAGCCAATTGTAGAGGAACATAAATTTTACGAGGACTCGAAGCTACGATTCCATACGAAATTCGTCACATATATACATCTTTGTCACACGTAAAAGAAACTGTAAGAGTCTCAAATTATCCTAGAAATTATTGATTTGACCGAAGAGGTGGCGCATTGGTTAAGACACTGATCTCGCATTGGAGGGGACTGCGGCTCAAATCCTCATCCGACCATCCCTAAATTGTTTAAGGCAAATACAGGGACGGTTTCTTCCCCAATTTCAGCTTGTCCCTAATGGCTCCGTCGTCGCCGGGACGTTAAACGGCAGTCTTCTTTCTTACACTTCCAGACTTTAGTGTATGTAGCATGACACGTACCTACTTCATCGCCCTGCACATTTTCGGGCTAAACATCTTTGCAATTTAAAGCTGATCGTACCACCTTGTTCGTGGTACTCCTATCTTTTTACTGCTCTTTGATATATAGCCGTAGTTTTTCCTTGGTATCAGGCTTAGATCCATAAATAGCAATCATACCATTCGTTTTGGTACTGTTACATCTTTGATACTTTTCCTAGAACATTTGTCTTACCTGTTATCTCACTGTTCCTTTTATTGTATTCTAATTTGTTCTCTGCCAAAGGTCTCAGAAGCCTCATTTCTGGCGCTTCGATTGTCTGTAAATGTTTGGTCATTAAAGACCGTAATTCGAACCCGTATATCTGTAAAGGTACATAGGATTATAGAATTTAAGTACTGTCTCATTCCTGGTTTTGTTCAGAAGCGTTCTCTTAATCGTATTGAACATGTGGAACTAATTTTGCAGTTTCCTTGCAGGATCTTCGTCATAAGCATAAGAGATATCACAGCCCCACGCAGTTGAGTATTTGGACTTGTTCCAATATGTTATTCTCAGTCATCATTTTAGCTCTAAGATGCTCTTTTCTTCAAAAGCCCATGTCTTTAATTTTCGTAATGGCTATGATTAAATTATATTCTTTTCTCATGCAAGGACGATACAGCTCGTTGAAGTTTGTCT
Source organism: Schistocerca gregaria (assembly GCF_023897955.1). Lineage (NCBI taxonomy): Eukaryota > Metazoa > Arthropoda > Insecta > Orthoptera > Acrididae > Schistocerca > Schistocerca gregaria. The sequence continues at coordinate 244,815,033 of NC_064920.1, forward strand.
TCTGCATCCGGGAGTCTAACCTGGGCATCTGCAAAAAAGCAGTGGGTTAAATATTGTACAACTCTGTGTGGAGGTATCTTCCATTTTCTTTTGTAATTTTTTTGTGAATGTTGTTTACATATATGTCAATTTTATGGGAGACCCTTATCCGACTGCGTATGTGATTTTTCACATTCTTATAATATATCTTGATATTTTTACCAGCACACAAACTCCGAAATGACCTTCTTAAGTGCTGAAGAATGCCATACTCTCTTAAAATTAGCCGTAACTTCGTTCCCAGCACGCTGTCGAAGTTCTACATGATTACTCTAAAGTTGACAATTAAGTGTCTCGCTGAAGGCTAATTAATTTCTCTACCGTTCCATTCTGGAAGAGCGCGTGGAAAAAATGAAAACTTAAATCTTTCCGTGTGAGCTCTGATCTCTCTTACTTTATAATGTTGATAATTTCACCCTATACAGGCTGGCGCCAACAAAATATTTTCACACTTGAAGGAGAAAGCTGATATTTGAAATTTCATGGTAAGTTTCTGCCGCAAAGAAAAACGCTTTTGTTTTAATGATGGCCATCTTAATTCACGTGTCGTATCAGTGACACTCTCCGCCGTATTTCGCGATAACGCAAAACGAGATGCCCTTCTTTGGACTTTAGCGAAGTCATCTGAAAATGTTATCGGATGCAAACCCCACTCCACAGAGCAATACTACAGAAATGGGCGGAAAAGCTTAGTGTAAGCATTCTCTTTACTAGACGTCTTGCATTTTCTGAGTGTTCTGCCAATGAATCGCAGTCTTTGGTTTGCTTTCCTCACGACATTACCTATGTGGTCTTTCGGAGGAAGGGAGGAGGACATTGGTGTTTAACGTCCCGTCGACAAAGAGATCAATAGAGATGGAGCGCAAGCTCGGATTAGCCCTTTGTTATTGGAACTACAGTGGTATTTGCCTGAAGCGAGTTAGGGAAATCACGGAAAACCTAAATCAGGGTGGCCGGACGCGGGTTTGAATCGTCGTCCTCGCGAATTCAATTCCAGTGTGCTAAGCACTACGCCACGTCTCTCGGTGTTACGTGATCTTCCCAATTTAAGTTATTCATAATTGTAATTGTTACAGATCGTTTCATATTCCACAAAATATTTATACCCTGTGAGGTTGAATTCTCTGTGGTTGTCTACTGTTTGGTTTATACAGCTCCGCCAATCTCCCGGAATATGGCCATTCTTCTAGCATAGATTTATAAAATTTAGAATTCTTCCACATAGATTTATAAAGTTCAGGAGCTAAATCGTAAGGTTGTTGCTGGCATATTTCGTAAGTTCCGTATTTAATTCGTATTCTCCTGGACCCTTTCTGTTTTTCATGATACCTATTGCCTCACTGGGCAACGGCCTTGCCGCAGTGGGCACACCGGTTCCCGTGAGATCACCGACGTTAAGCGCTGTCGGGCGTGGTCGGTACTTGGATGGGTGGCCATCCAAGCCGCCATGCGCTGTTGCCATTTTTCAGGGTGAACTCAGCCTCGAGATGCCAATTGAGGAGCACTCGACCGAACAGTAGCGGCTTCGGTCAAGAATACCATCATAACGACCGGGAGAGCGGTGTGCTGACCCCACGCTCCTCCTATCCGCATCCTCCACTGAGGATGACACGGCGGTCGGATGGCCCCGGTCGGCCACTCGTGGCTTGACGACGGAGTGATATTGCCTCACTGAAGGGACTGTTCTTATGTGAGCGTGACTGTGAGGGGGTTGAGAGAGGCGCGCCCCGGAGTCGGCCCGTGGAGAAAGTCGCGGCGGCAGCGGCGGGGGCGGCGTCGGCGGTCCGTCGTGGGCGGAGGGCGCTTGCTGCCCGCCGCCCGCTGCTCGGCCGGCAGGTGTGCGCGCCGACTTGCATGACCGGACCTGGCTGGCTAGCAGGGCGTGATGTATTCCGCTCTAAAAATGTGTTCTAATACAAAATAATGTGATGCTAATCTAAGCGGCGTACGTGCCGCCACTGCCGCCGCCGCCGCCCGCTGCCGTTACACAGCGCCGGTGGCAGCGGGGGCGTCTGTTTGTGATCCCGCGGCGGCCGCTCCGTGTCCAAGCTCCCTGATCAGTACACTGGCCGTAACGGAGAATCGCTGCGTGCTCGTCTGCGCCAGCCCCCACCACCCGTCTGCTGCTCGTGTACGTGGAGGGAGACGTGCACAGTCGAAAAAGTCATCTACGAGACCTATTCGGAAAGAAATTCCCGATCGCGAAATGGAAACCACTATGAAAATCCGATGAAGTGTTGCACAGATGAGTTGGGTAGTGTCTCCAGTATGCCCGTCGATCGCAGCGCGTTGTTCTTTTCAATTCTGAGCGTACAGTGAGCACATAAATTGGAAAACTTAAATTGGAAAGACCACATAGATAATATTGCGGGTAAGGCGAAAAAAAGACTGCGCTTTGTTGGCAGGACATTTAGAAGATGCGACTAACCCACTAAAGAGACAGCCTACATTACACTTGTCCGTCCTCTGCTGGAATATTGCTGCGCCGTATGGGATCCTTACCGGGTAGGATTGACGGAGGACATCGATAAAGTGCAAAGAAGGGCAGCTTGTTTCGTGTTATCGCGCAGTAGGGGTGAGAGTGTCACTGCTATGATACACGAGTTGGGGTAACAGTCACTGAAACAAAGGCGGTTTCTGTGCGGCGAGATCTATTTACGAAATTTCAATCAACTTTCTCTTCCGAATGCTAAAAGATTTTGTTGAAACCCACCTACGCATGAAGCAATGATCATCATAATAAAATAAGAGAAATCAGAGCTCGAACGGAAAGATTTAGGTGTTCCTTTTCCCCACGCACCATTCGAGAGTGGAATGGTAGAGAAGTAGTATGAAAATGGTTCGATGAACCCTCTGCCCGGCACTTAAGTGTGAATTGCAGAGGAACCATGTAGATGTAGATGCATATGCAGATAGAATGCCTAGAAAATAGTTTCCCGCCAAACATGAGGGCCTAGTGCAAAATTTCGCCTGATGTGCAGCGCAGATAACGTGACTGTCATGCGTTTCATTCTTCATGATAACTCTTCGGCCGCACCCTGCAGGGGCAGTGAAGATGCTCCTGCAGCGTTTTCCGCGGGAAGTGTTTGATCACCCACAGTACACCCAGTATTTGGCTCGTCCTGAGTTTCATCTCTGCTCACATGTACGGCTGGTTGAGAAGACAACATTTTGTCATGGATAACGAGATGCAGACGAGCGTAGGTTGGTTCAAATGGCTCTGAGCACTATGGGACTTAACTTCTGAGGTCATCAGTCCCCTAGAACTTAGAACTACTTAAACCTACCGAACCTAAGAACATCACACACATCCATGCCCGAGGCAGGATTCGAACCTGCGACCGTAGCGGCCGCGCGGTTCCAGACTCTAGCGCCTAGTACCGCTCGGCCACTCCGCCCGGCACAAGCGTAGGGAATTGGCGGATAGCACAGAGGCTGCGTTCTATGACGAGGGTATTGGAAAGTTGGTACAACTCTACGACAAATGTCTAACTTGGGGCGGCGACTATGTAGAGAAGTAGTTGCAAGGTATAATTAACTATTGCAAATAAAACCTTTACTGATTTTGACAATGGTTTCCATTTCGCGACTAATCGGAACTTGCTTTCCGAATCGACCTCGTATGTTAAGAACTGCCTTATGCAAAACACAGCTGTAATGGAGTGTTTTATTAGGGACGATCGATTTCGGGTTAAGATCAGACTATTATCTGGTCCAAAAAACTGTCTCTGCCTTGCATTTGCGTAATTGGAGAACGTTTATCAGATTATGTTGTTCCATCATTGATATCAGCAGCACCTACGTTATTTAACCAAATAGATGTTTAGCGTGGTTTACTCATTATAGACCGAAATCGATCGTGTCTAATAAAATATATCGTTACAGCTTTTCAAAGCATAATGCAGTGGTTAACATTCATAAAAGCTGTACAACACCTCCAAAAAATATTTATAACGTCATCTATCTTTCTACTGCAGCTGCTTTAGCACTACGTCGGTGTCTTCACCCTCGGATACCTCCCTTGGTCAATGTTACCATTCCCCGTTCTGTTCTCCGCCAAGTTAACTACTGCTGATCGGCGTGCTATTGTATTCACTAAATGATCTTGGTGTTTGTCAGCAAGAAAGAGAACCCGCTACCATCGAAAGGTTTCTTGACTAGAAAGTTAGGAGAAATGCTGTTCTTTTAACGTGGTATTGCAGATTTTGTATTTGATTCGTATTTCTCTCTTCGTGTGGTCTTCGGGGTGCCAGAATTTTTTTAAAAATTGGTAGCGCTGTTTATTGTGTTGTCATAATCAAAACTTTCCCGTTACAAACTTACAGGATTAGCAGAGGGAACTGAGTAGATATTATTTTGAACTGGAACTCATGTCCAGAAACGTACCATTTCCGCACTACAGTCCTACAAGGGGGTAGACATGATTGTGGGGAGGGGGGGAAGGGGGAGGCTTACATCAGATCGTCACGTGTCATTTGACGTCCATCCTACCTCGCTGACATGGTTAGAGTCTCATTCACACGTGTCTGTGAGTGTTAGAACAACATGATTAAGTACACGTTTGTAGAATACACCAACATGATCCTTCCGTATGGCGAAGTTCATGGTAATGGAAGAGATTCTCGTCGTCGTTATGAAGATCGCCAACCACAACGTCCGACTCCATTGAATACCCTTTTCGCCACAATTACGCAACAGTTTCGAGAAATGGGTAACTTCACCTTCAACAGGAGTGACTGTGATGCGACAAGGAGACACCGCACACCCGAATTGGAAGTTTAACTGTAAACAAAAGTGTTTGCGAAAACTGATTGCACTTCTTTTATGTTTCTTTGTTATTAACGAGTGGAACTGTCGAACAAGTGGTTTACTGGGGCATGCTAATAAATAATAAATTATTTGTAAATGTAGTCGCGTTACCAACATGTTTCGAAATGACTGAAGCACGGAAACGGTAGACATCCAGACATGAGTTCCAGTCCAAACTAGTACCTAATTAGTCCCCTCTAAAAGTCCTGGAAGTTTGTGAAGTGCATTTCCGAACGCCCTGTATATTCACAACGTCGCAGGTTCAATGATGTCATTCATTCGTTTCATTTCACCGAATGTACTACAGTTGTTGAAGAACAAATACGTTTCAGTACGAGCATTTTTTAAGATGATGCAGTAAACCCCTCAGTAAATCAACTTTACTGGTATAAAATCTTTTATTTTTTGCAAAGGTACCGGAATCCATCTAGCCGTCCATTAAAAAGCGAGAATTCTGCAGAACACAGAGAGCTTGTACGCCAGAATCAGATGGGTGCTCGACCTGTGGGGTTTACTGAATCATTATCCTATTAACTTTTGTGGCACCTAATATGAAGAAATTCCTGGTTTTATATGACTTATATTTTTGACGCAGTATTATCTAAAGAAAACCTTAAAGTTGCATGGTGACTTGAATCTTAGGCACAGAAACTGTTATTCTTCCAGAAACTAGAAAATACTAGTTCATAAGTGGCAGCAAGCCAAACTATAACCAGGATGCCTGCCAAGGCGCTGGTGTGTTCAAACCTACCGCTATTCTAATTACCTGCCTGTTTCCTTCCTATTAAGCAACGATAAAGTAGAAAAAAAATACGTAGAAACCACCGGAGGTCGAATGAATACTGGATGAAATTTAGCACAAAAAGTTCTCGTCATTGAAGCATAATACAAAATAAGACTTACTAGTCTCAAAACTGGCACTTCAATAGCTATAATAAGTACGAGGGGATAAATCCACCTCTCTTCGAAAACTGATGAGCAAAGGAAAAGAACGCAAAAAAGACGGAAACTAGAGTAGTTTTCGGAATTAACACATGCAGTCACTGTTGTCTTCCGACGCTTCCACCCAGGTTATTCTCTGTTACTATATTCATTGCAGATGGATCGTCCAGAAGTTCATATTGGAGCTGCAAAATCGAGAGGTCTTCAGATGTCCTTCGACGTCAGCGAGCACACACTGACCGCGCAGAAAATAGAAAGCTGAGCCGGACGAGCGGCATTAGTTCCGCTGAATCTCATTACACTTAATCAGGATTTCTCTTGTCGAAAGAAGGCGTTAAGTAGAACGTACACTTTGCCATATTTAATTTATAGCTGTCCAGATGGGCGGACGGGTGCTTAACTGGCTTGAAATGCGTCAGACTAGGTCACGTAATCGTGAATTTCTCCCAGTAAGCGAGTTCCGATGCAAGTAATACGTTGGCTAAACTTTTGGACTCCCCTATCACTAGTCCTTGGACCCAAAATGTTATACGTGCACCTTCAAGTACAGGAACAAAAAATTTATTGGTTGAAAGAGAAAGGTTTCCCATGCTCCTCTGTCGCTAATGACTCAGATATTGATGATATTTTAAAATCTAACGGGCCTCTGTATCACTGGTTAGGCCAAAGTGCAATTAATACTCGTGTTGCTGGTGAGCTATAGAGAAGAAGTTGAGCAATCAGTGATGATGACCTATATTTGGAGTTCTGTAAGTTGTACTCATCCCGAGAAATATTATTGTCTCAAGCTGCCAAAGAATAGTCTAAATTAAGCTATCTGGAACAGCTGCAAACTATGACAACGCACTTTTATACCAACGTACTAGAAATAAGAAAACCAGCTGCACCACACGGTGGCCTTTTACTGGGATCATTAACAAAAGGAACAAATAGTGGATGCAATAGAGCTGTTAGAAAATTCCGAAACATATGTACAGGTAGAGAGGCGCTAGCAGATATCCATTCACTTTACTTATTTTTTCGGAATACTTCGATGAGAACAGTTAAGAATGTGATTCACTCACTTGTAGCGTTTAGTAGAAGGAAAAGCGACGCGTGTTACAATGTATGTGTCGAATGTGGAATTTGCTTTGCAAAGGTTCCAAATCTTAAGAAGACTGAAATGGGACACACCAAGCAAAATTCATTAAAGTTGTGGTTTTCCTGTTCTGTAGGATGTTCTGATGCTTCTGTCTGTGCCCACATGACAAATGTGGTTGATAGTGTCAGAGATAAGATTAAATTAAGATGGATCAAACAGGTGAGAACTCGAGGTATTCAGCACAAACAATTCTTTACAGTTGATCTACATTCATGCCTGCAAAATATAAACAATTTGTTAGCTGCATTTGTTCCACCTCTGGATAACTGCTAAAGGCATATGCGGTGAATTAAATTTTAAAGAATCGTTCTAGTGAGAAATGATGTGCTGGCTAAGGAATCCTACGTTGTGACATTTTAATGATGAAACGTCCCCTTAGACAAATTATTACACGACTGTGCTTAAACTGACACACAATAGTTTTTAGCGCAACGCAATCTGACTTTCAAAAATCCCTACAAAAGAATGGCCCTGACTAACATTAACCTATACATTCCAAAAATCACTTACCTCACAAAAATCTTCGTTACTCAAGCTACTGCAATACAGCGAGCGCCACTACTGCCAGCTAAATAAAAGATTCAAACTACGGAAGGCACTAACTACTGATAGGCACAGTTAGCAAATGAAAGATTTTAATAGAGAACAAACAATGTATTTACCTTTATAGTCATAATATATATATCAGTTTATGACATCTAGTCTTACAAATTACAAAACTCCGCCATCTCTCTCCCCACGTCCACCACTGCTGGCGGCTCACCTCCAACTGCGCAACGCTACGCCCTGTTAGCATCCAGCTACCGCTGCTCAACACTACAATGGCAGACAACAATGCAAACTAGCCACAGACTGCACATGGCACAGCCAGTGATTTTTATACAGAGCGCTACGTGGCGGCGGCGTTACCAATAAATAAACCTAAACAGATTACTTACAATGAGACCAACTGCTGCTTACCTACTTACCATATTTTAAAATGGCTCAAATGACTCTGAGCACTAAACATCTGAGGTCATCAGTCCCGTAGAACTTAGAACTACTTAAACCTAGCTAACCTAAGGACATCACACACATCCATGCCCGAGGCATGGATGTGCATGCCGTAGCGGTCGCGCGGTTCCAGACTGAAGGGCCTAGAACGGTTCGCCACACCTGCCAGCTACTATATTTTCCCCGTGTTTGTAGTCTTAAAAGATTAACATCTAGAAACGTACGTAGAATTTCCAATAATGTTAACTACACGTTTTGTACAATCACTAACACGCAATTAGTCCTGCGAATAGTTTGTCTCGCGATTTCGGCGCCTCAAGAAATATTTCTTTAGATCAAAAACTGTGGTCCAACAATCCTTTTGTTCGACTGCTTTTTCTGGTCTCAAGGTTTATTTTTTTAATTCTCAGTAAGCCCCATTACTTGGTGGAATTTTTGCTACTATACTTCTCTTGCATCTTTCTTCTTCACCTACTCTACCTCCGAAAGCAAAAATATATATCGTTCGACAGGATCTACGGAACACTGCAGATGTATCGCTTCTCAAGGTGTCGGATGCTGGCAATGATATGTTAAGGTCAAGCTTTTTAATAAAATAGTATTTACAGACAAGAAGCTGCTTATGACTCTTCTTCCAGTGTGAATAATTGTGTTTCGTGCAAATGATGGCAGATTCGTTGTGTGTATGTTCAGGAGTCCCCAAAATCCATCACATTTGATTTGTTAACAAGTCAACTGACGCTAATTTTTCAAGAAGTTTCAATAAAAAAATGTTTGAATTAATTTTTGCCAGTTAATTGCCACGTCAGATTTCTGGTTAACCCAAAATTCAACTACTTCCTCTGTTGTCGTCTCTCGTACTAATATATCATGTGATTCTTGTGTATTTAGTTAGCGAAATTATGTCATGGAGACATACGAAGTCACCTGTCTTCTCTATGCGATTATGTCGATGTCTGAGATGGACAAGGAGGTATAATAAGGGGAGCTGGAGCTACAGACTTGCGCTGTAAGTTGCTTTTTAGCCGGCGCCACCATGTTAGATGCTCCAAAACATTAGCATGCTGTTGTTTGCGATTGCTTTTTGTTTTAATTTCTGTCGCCTGCACGCAATAGTTGCTTTAAATAGTAAATGTTAGTACACCCATAAATGATGCAAGGTGGCATTTTTACCAAGCCTTCACCAGAAACTAATGTTTGGAGCAACTGAAATAGGGAACGTCGGCTTTAAGTATGTGATGACCTCTGTCAAGCGGAGTTATTTCTCCGTACCCTTAATGCATCGAGCGCTCATCTCCATGCACCAGATAAAACTGTTGTAGTACATTCTGATCTCAGCGCCTCGTGCGGTGACAGAATCAGAATACGTAGACGCACGGGAAAATATTTCATTTCACCAAACAAACACCACACAGCCTAGTAATAAAAGGTATGTTCTTAACGCTGACGACGAAGCAAGCTGTTGAAAGTTTGAGTTTAGAACGAATATGATGTGGCAATAAATTAGAAACATATTTAACCAAGAATATTTCTAGGAATAACTTCACTCAAAGATGTATTCATTGTTCCAACGGGAGCGAGTCATTTCAGAGGTATTGCGAAAGTCCAATATTTCTAATGCAGCAAGCCTTTGCTCTGTCGCTATGAAACTAAAGTGGACGCAAACAATTGTCCGACTAGATTGCTTCAATCTTTTTACTAACGTCACTGGTTTCGGTTCACTAGAAACAGTCACAGATCTGACTGTATCGGTTACAAGAGTAACCCGTGCAACTTGTCAGCAGAATTTAGCATGCTATGTCACAGGATACAAGGCTTTTGCTGGTAAGTTTGAAAGGTTAGCTCTTGTAACCTATACAATCTGGCCTGAGGGCGGTTTAGGTGAACAGAATTCAGTCATTTTCATGAAAAATAATTAAAGTACCCTAGCTAGACAACATAGTTTATTTTACAAATGATGACAGAATGTCTCCGAAGAAAATATACGTCAGTCTTTGAAAGGGGACGGCACACGGCATTTGGCAGACATTTTTGAAATGGCCTAATGTATACAGAACGACTAGTAGCAATGACAGTTCACTGCACTAGTCCCTTCAGTGTTCATGACGTATCGCTCGATGCAATGCTCCGTCGAAGAAGCCACACGTACGTTAGTGAACGAACATCGGATGCAGCGTTGGCCGGTCCCTGTTATGTGACGTAATTGGTCCGCTTGCGGCAAGAAGCTGCTCACGGTAATCTAAACTGTATCGTAATTCACAGATAGCCGCCTATTTACGGTTTCGGTTAAAATTTTAGGCGAAGATACTTTATCGCAGTGCTTTGTTAAATCAGAAAATGAGGGTTAATTACATGGCGCTATAAAGCAGAGCGCGGTCGTCGTCCAAGCGCCAGACTTGGCGCTAACCGACGTCGAGATGGTACATATTCTCGTACTAGGACTGTCCACAGCTGGCTAACCACCTCTTATATGCGACAGCGATATAACAGTCCCGATTACCATACCACTTACCTTCCCGAATATTTATGCCCGGCAGTATCAGAGGCATTTTAAAAAGCGATCAGCATTCAACATATTGACGCCCCTTACGGTCTGTGTTGAAAGACTTCGTCACTAGCAGCGTATAATTTATATCACGCAAGCCGACTCGGAGAACAAGATATTGGAGTTTCATTAAGATCAGAAAAACAAGTTCATTTCGCATATACGGCGTATTTTTCTGACACACGCCGCGTTTAACTGCAGAAGTGATTGATAGCAAGATCCTTTTTTTTTTTCCTAAGAGAAAGGTCTGAGTGAAATTTAGCGTTATTAACGCACGGGTAATAGGACACGCGCCGTTAAGAAAAATGCACATTAACCGATATAAATCGAAAATACACAAAAATTAAAAAAAAAAGAATTGATGTACTAGATTGAAGGGAGGTCAATAAGGAGTAGTCGGTAAAGTTTTCAATCACCGAGAACATGGGCCACACGCGAACAGAAACTTTGAAACCAACTGGCCGTGATATAATTTGAGAATTACAGGCGCCGGGTCGTTGTGATTAAGCCTGGCCGCCTATCGCGTCGATCTGCTCTGTGGCTAGATTACTTGTAAATTAATTATCACAGAATGCGAGGAAATGGCCCTAGGAGAAAGAGATTTCGTAACGCGCCCTGTCCTTATCTGATGCATTGGCTTATTTCTTGTGCCGTCGTATATTATAAATGAAATCACGTCGTGATTGCTTTCTTACTGAAATGCAGTTTTCCTTTTGATAAATGCGAGCGAAATGCCGCTCTCACACCAGCAACTGCTGGTGCGAAACTACAATGTATCAGTGCCTGTACGTCGTCATATATAGATCGTCCGTGACTACACGGCTTGCAGAGAAATTCTGGTGCTTGTTTTCGTTTCTCTAGCAAAGACAGCAAACGAAGGGGATTTTCAGGTCATAGCATTTATTATCTGAGATGTTATATTTCGAAAGAGATGATGGCCACAATAGCGGTACAATATCTTTGCATTACCAATGCTAGATTTTTCCCCTTTCTCCCGGATATTTCTGCACGTATCTCGTAATATCTTCTTCCAACGCTCCTTATATTAGCTGAAAAAATTACGCCTTCGTCCCACATAGTTCACCTGTATCTCTTGTTCAACCTGTACTTTCATGTTTCCCTTTTCCTTCTCTACACAAAATATTTCTTCCTGTGAGTAGCCGGATTCATTTTTAATGCCCAATTGCACCAAGGGCCGAGTTACTATTCAAAATGTACACCCTCGCGTAACGAAATGGGTTACCTAATTTCCTCGAATGGAATAACGCAGGGACACATAACATTCAACGGAAAAATTGATGGTAAAACACTAGGATGACCAAAAACAGTCGCTGAGCTAATATATAATTTTTTACACTATTTTCTTGCCAGAGGTCGTCCGGGGTGGCCGAGCGGTTCTAGGCGCTACAGTCTGGAAGCGCGCGACCGCTCCGTCGCAGGTTCGAATCCTGCCTCGAGCATGGATGTGTGTGGTGTCCTTGGGTTACTTGGGTTTATGTAGTTCTAAGTTCTAGGGGACTGATGACCTCAGAAATTAAGTCCCATAGTGCTCAAAGCCATTTGAACCATTTCTTGCCAGAATATTGAATTCATTCTCTTAATACCTTCTAATGCTTATATTGCGCATTTCATGTTTCGGGCTACACATTCGTCCTTTGAAACGACAGAGACTAGAATGTATTTATTAAATTTTTTACTTTACTTTTTCTTTTTATGTGTATTTTATTTCTTTGCATTCACGGGGGTTTGCACTGCTTTATTTCCATTTAGCATAAGTATTGGTGTTTTCTATAGTTTTTCTTCTGACTGCAGGTGGAATGTGTGTAAATATTCGGCTTGTATACATGTACTTGTGTTCCTGTTCATACCTCTAAGAGAAACCTCAATTGTTACTTTTAAAAAATGTTAACTCAGTCTTCCGTCGGTTCTATGAGAACAGCGTTATAATACATGAAAAGCGTTGGTTTGATTTGTTGTGCAGTATTACCTTTATTGTGTTACTGATTGTCAGCTTATAAGGCCATCTTTAGACATTTACTATTGTCACTAAAGAAATTACAATGTTTGCAAACAACATTGGAAAAGAAGTTACACATCTTGTAAGCCGAAAACCAGTTAACACAATAAAAGTATTACTGCAGAACAAAAGCAAACTAATACGTTTCATTTATTTAAAAAAAAAATTATTTATTAAATACATTCTGCTTGGTTTGGATTTAGTGTTCACTTACCAACGTTATTCCGTTGTATGTATTCCTGACTTTTGGATCTTTTCCGTAATGATAAATGAGAAGCACCAGTTTGCTTTTGTTCCACAGTATCTTCCGTAATGCTTTATTTTCAGACTTAAAGTAATGTGTCTCGTTTAATCACTCTGTAGTTCAAAAATGTCACACATGAGTCTTGTTCTTTCTACACTACATGGCTACTTTACCTACGAAATGATGCAGTGGTGCCCTGTTGCCTTCTACATCGTAACTTTACTGCGACTCGTGTTCCGAACCTGTCAGTAAGCATTCACCCACGACGACCATGTATTCTGCATTTTGCTGTTACTAATGGGATTGCTTCTGCCATCAGGAAAAAAGACCATTCCGCCTTCTCTGCAGTTGAGAATGTCATCTACTTCCGCCATTGCCCTAATAGCAGTTAATCAAAAACGTACGTAGGATATACCTCTTGCTCTTATCCAAAAAAGAAAGCAAAAACCTTTTGTGTATTTATGCACACGCAGTGGATTCGATCTTTAATCGGGAAATGATTTTATACATTAGTTGTCGCATCTTTCACCTGAGGTAGAGATTTGCTTTTGCGAAGGATACCATGTCGAACATGGTTGGGAGTCCATATTAAATTATAGGCTGAGTAAATCAGTTAGGATGTCGGAGGAAAGAAAAGACGATATCTAGTAAAAGACTGTGTTCAAGCCAACCTTCAGGTGGATGAAAGCTTTGCCTTAAATTTTTAGCAACTGTATTGGACGAAACGTTTTGAAAAAGAAAAACTAGAGGAAGCCAGAGAAGAAAATAGTCGACAATTTGTTGGAGGTAACAAAATGTCACAATGACGCAGAAATGTAGAATTTATTCGCGAAACATTGCAGCGACAAGGAATAGTCGTTGTAAACTGATTGCCCATTCTTTTGCGTATTTCCTTTTCTGTTACACTTTAAAAGTTTCAACGTAAGTGATTCGACGTACGATATTCTCTTCCAGGTTTGTTGCCGTTCCCGAGCTATTTGAAATACAGCATCTACTTCGATTCAGTTTCTTCGCAGTAGATATTGTGCAGTCCAGGTGTGTTCATTGTAACATCTGTCACCATACCTTCCGCTTGTATCGCATACATTGACATTTGTACTGGCATTAATTTGTCTAGCTGCTGCTGGCGGCGTTCGCTAATAACAGCGTGCGCAAGGATCGCGTTTATCCTCCGCGTTTCAGGCAGCTGGTGCGCCTTTCCCGGTCGCGTTGCCCAATCTAATTGACAGTTTGCAGTGACGGCCGTTTTATTACCGTTCGCATTCAGCTCGACACCGCGAAATCGCTTCAGGCGCAGATACGAACCCAGCTCCCGAGTCGAACTACTCTCTGCCGTAACAGGGCAGGGTGCTTGAGAAGCAGTGTTGCGCGATTAGAATCTTGTAATTATATAGGCTGCTCCTATTACTAACGTGGGCCTACAGGGCATAAATTCGGTACGTTACATTTTAGTTGTCTGTTGATTCTTGTCTCCGACAGGTCGCTTCAAAACTAGCTGAGGCGAGCTACGTGACGCAGTGGTCCGGCGGTGGACTCGCATTCGGCAGGACAGCGGTTCAGACCTCCGTCCGCCAATCTATGTTTAATTTCCTCACAGTTGCCGTAAATCACTTAACACAAATGCCGGGAAGTTTACTTTTTAATGACACGGCTGATTTCCCTCCCCACTCTTACCAAATTGGCGCTTGTACTCCGTTTATAGTTACATCGTTCTTGACGCGACGTTAAACTCTCATTATACGTACTTATTTCAGATGTCGTATCTTGATTTTACAGAGAAACCTTAAAACATCTGTTGCCTGTATTTAATTTCTCTAGCGATGTATTGCACGTCAGAGACTCCTTTCAACTGACATTGGAGCCAGAAAGAGATTTTTTCTCAAATGCTACAAACTTCAGTCTGTACAAAAGTTTGTAACATGACGATAATGTAGGTCACATATGCAAAAATCGCCATTGTTACCTCTGTGTCCGTAATTTTTTCTTTTAGATTTATGTAGACATGCTAAGAAAACTGCCTTTTTCCCACGTGCCGTTTACATGCGTACATTTCACGCACTGACATACCCAGTGATTTCAAAATAGTTTCACTTCTAAGATATCTCGGTAATACATTCATGAAAATAATAATCAAAATATTTCTCGTAAACACATCTAAAGATGAAAGATACCTTCATGTGTGAGGAATAAATCAACTCAGTGATGAGGGTTCCCAATATTTTACTACTGCATAATGGGTACTGTATTTTACGATGGCAGTTTATCATTTGTTGTCCTCGATGTATACGACATTCCCTCTACCTTTTTTTTCACAAATCGTTCCAAATAAAAGTTATGAAAATTAGCTAGTCACGTAAATGTTCACTAAAAACTCTTTCGTGGACACTAATTATTACTGTAGCATGAAACTGTTTTTAAGTCCCGTTAAATTAATGTTTGTGTTTTAAGTTCGCAGATAACTGGAGATTTATAGTTACTAATGTTACGTGACGGTGATCCATTTACTGCGCAGTTGTATAAGAAGCGAGCGCTCTAAGCGATTTTACAGGAAAGCAACACACGGTCAACGTCGACCTTCCGTTCCGTTTTACTTGAGCATTTCTATACGCTTATTGGCCACCGCTCCCTGTTAATGGCATTTATGAAACTGGATCCAAGTCGTAACCTGTTGCCTCCTGTCAGCGAACTTGAAAATATTGCACAAGTAGTGCGAATGAAGGAAGGGGGATACCGGTAGTCTGTTTTAACGAAATAGCATTTTTTAATAAATTGCTACTGGTTACGACATTTATACTATTGCTAAATAATAATTGCCTTCATGTTGCTACGAGTACAGAAGAAATGTTAAATGTTATTCTGAGTTTTCCGAGAGACGGTTGCGACCAACAGAAGCCGCAGGCGAGACGGAGACTTCAACGCCTGCATAGGAGAGCAACTCATTGGATCTTCGTGTCCTCTCTAGAAGAAATTGAAAATAATTTCACGGAATAATCTTCGAGTGTGAAACGTACTTGCACTGCAATAATAATTTAGAAAAGCAACTAATTTCCAATTCCAAGAGGTGACTGACAGTACGGCCTTATAGCGTAAACACATTTATCAGTCTCCCAGATTTTAATGGCTATGTGAGAAAATGGCTGCTCACTTCTCAGTGGGGGTACAAAACGCAGTGGACGGGGATGTTCAAAATGGTTCAAATGGCTCTGAGCACTATGGGACTAAACATCTGAGGTCATCAGTCCCCTAGAACTTAGAACTACTTAAACCTAACTAACCTAAGGACATCACACACATCCATGCCCGAGGCAGGATTCGAACCTGCGACCGTAGCAGTCACACGGTTCCGGACTGAGCGCCTTAACCGCGAGACCACCGCGGGACGGGGATGTAATGACTAAAGTTATTAACAGAAAAAGTAAGACTACGTTTTACTGCGAGCCATTTGAAATAAATGAATTAGAGCTATGTTTCTAAAAAAAAAATATTGAAGTTTTTGAAGGACAATCATAAAATGCAGAAAATGTTTAATTGCTTAGTGATCTATGCTAACGTGAACATTCGAAGTTGGATATGTATATGGAGCCATTGCTACAGTTTCCAGCTAGAATTTTTATTATCTTTTACTAAAACACAGAACAACAAAGAGCAATAGCACGACTGTATACACAGTTGTTGCCCATAGTAACAACTGAGGACACAATTTTTTGAGAACGTAGTCTTGATTAGATTCTGTGTGATATAACCAGCCTTTACACTGAAATCCTCTTTCATAAAAGGGCCGCGAGGGATTAGCCGTGCGGTCTAGGGCGCTGCAGTCATGGACTGTGAGGCTGGTCCCGGCGGAGGTTCGAGACCTCCCTCGGGCATGGGTGTGTGTGTTTGTGCTTAGGATAATTTAGGATAAGTAGTGTGTAAGCTTAGGGACTGATGACCTTAGCAGTTAAATCCTATAAAATTTCCCACACATTTGAACATTCTTTTTTTTCATAAAAGGGTTGCGCGTTCTACGTCAATAATTTAGATCAACAGACTGTTAAGAATTATAAATTAACATTGTGCGAAGTTTTTGGTCGTTGTTTTGGTTATTTCCTTTCATTCTGCTTTGAAGAAATTCAGTAAACCATTTTATCATTTGTCGTAATTTTTTTCAGTGCTGTAAATTGGTGCTGGAACCGGGAGTCGAAGCCGGGATGAGATCCTTCATACCGCACCACCTAACCTCGTGACGTGCCTCGAATGATTGTCAAATCTATCGTCCAATAAACGTAGAAACCCACATCCAGGTAGTTTATTCCAGATTATTACCCTCCACAATTGATGTAATTTTGACTGTTACCGGGACACTGCAAAAGATTATAGACTTCGGCCATTTGGAGAAACGTTATTCCCCCTCGTCGTCCAGAGCTTATACGACAAGAAATCTGTTAAAAGATAGGAGCTAAAGCTACAAATAAACCCTGAGTTGATCAAGAGCCCGCTTCCTGAAGGCGGCGCCAGTCAAGGGTATGCTCCAATGATGAACAGAAACACCAACAGAAATACACAAAAAAGATAATTTTTGGGGTCAATTCTGGAACTTCAGTGGGCGATTAATGTACACCTCGGTGAGACAGTGTGCTTCCCGAAGAAGTCATGTGGGCTTCCGAATAGTATGAGTTCATCAAAAACATTAATGTCTGAGAGTAAGCGAAGATGATTTTATTTCAAACTATCTACTTATTTTTTTTGTTCTTCATATCAATGGCCTTTTGCATGTCTTCATAATACTGAATTTTTAATACGATATCCACTACTGTGAGTAACGAAATTTCATTTCAGTGGCTAACCCTTAGTCTTTCATCCAGTGTCTGCTATAATATGAAATTCAGTACTGCTTCAGCACGATACAATTTATTGTATTCTTGTACTTGTTGCAAGAGGTATTTCACGCTTCATCCTCGGCTTTGGATGCGCTCGTCTCTACTGTGTGTTACCAGTTCTTTCGAACATCCCTTGGATTTACCGCAGATATTGACAATCCTCATAACCATCCATTGGCAGTTATCTCACAAACGGATCTTTGGCAGACCCATGTATACTGTCAACGTTTTTGTTTCCTCTCTCTTATACTTTCACCCTGTTGTTAGTGACACAGGCTGCATATTTAAAAGAAGCAAATGATGTCTAAATGAACAGATTGACAAAATGTTCGAAACCTGACGTGAAGCGGTGGGGCTTTAGTTGGGCCTTCTGAAACTACAGGGTGGTTTCATGATGATGTTACTAAGTTTCAGTGATGATGGAGAAAGTTAAATGTATCCATGTGAGACGAGGGACCCTGGTACGGAAAAGACATAGTAGGAAGATGTAATAGAACGTCGTTTTGATACCTCTGACAGTGGAATACGCGTACCGGTACTGTTGTCGCTGAGATTGTAGGATAGGCACCCTTCAGAAGTGGTAATATGGACCAAAACAAGAAAAAAATGCCCACGGCTCTAAAATGCATACCTTATGATCAATGGGCACTTGTTCAGAAGAAGAGATGCGTCTGACAGTAAGGAAGATGGACAAGTACTCACAGGTCTTAAGATAGGCAGTTTAGAGCCCATTTTTACTAGATATTTTTTTCTTATTTTGGTCTATACTACTACCTCAGGTAGTTGACTGCCCTGAAATGTGGGCAATAACAGTACTGGTACATGCAGGGTGTGTCTTATTAGCGTTTAAAAACTCCCGAAGCGATATAGATGACGCGAAGACAAGTAATTTAACGTAAGACACATGGAGCCGCAAATGTTTGGAAATACCGCAAAAGTAGATGACAAGTGTTGAAGATGTGACGTCGTAAGATGGCGTACATCAGCGCACTTACAACGCGGGACCATACGTTGAGAATGTGGGTTTCGCGGGAGACCTGCCAGAGATAAATCCCAGCAGTCGCGCTATTCTCTGTGTCCTCGGTGGCTCAGATGGATAGAGCGTCTGCCATGTAAGCAGGAGATCCCGGGTTCGAGTCCCGGTGGGGGCACACATCTTCATCTGTCCCCGTTGACGTATGTCAACGCCTGTAAGCAGCTAAGGGTGTTGTTTTCATTGTAACTGTTGTTATTATCATTGGAGGGTCGGCAACTTTCAGGGGTGATAGTATGGCCAAAAAGAAAAGGTGTAGTAAGCATGGGCTCTAAAATGGCTGCCTTAAGAGCTATGGCCACTTGTTTATCTTTGCTACTCTGAAACACATCTCTTCTCCTGAACAAGTGCCCATAGCTCTTAACGTATGCATTTTAGAGCCCTTGTTTATTAGATGTTTTTTTCTTGTTTTGGCCCGCAGTACCACCTCTGAAAGTTGGCTACCCTACAATCCTGGCAACAATAGCTCCGGTACATGTATTCCATTGTCAGAGGTATGAGAACAACGCTGTCTTATAACTTTCGACTCGGTCGTTTCCGGACTGTTTCCCATCAGCCCTGAATGTTCGGAACGCCATCACAAAATCATCCTATATATTTAAGATTTTATTTCGGTGCACATTGTATTCGACGTGTCGCTGTTACAGAAAGTTATAAATAATGGAGGTGAGATAGTGCTTCAAGGAACACCACTGTGCGCGAGTTACTGGTCCCGCCTCGCGCAAATGCGACAATTTTTGGTGTGGAGAGGACGGACGCCGGTGGGTGGCGGTCCGCAGCTCAGCGCAGCGCCGCTCCGGGCCGGTCCTTTGTCCATAAGACACTGGCGTGGCGCGGCCTCCAGCCGGCCGGATTCCTGTCGGCCGTGTCCATTAATGGGCGCGCGCCGTAACAAGCGAGGGGGCAGGTGACCGGCGCTGGTGACGATGGGGAGGAAGGCGCGCGATTTACGGCCGCGGCGCTCCGGCCTCGCCTCACTCTCCGCTCTCTTCAGTCTTTAAGTCAAACCGGTTTCCTTTTTAGAGTGTTTATAGTTACGTGTCGGTGGTTTCGATGCTGATATAGTTGGTGTCGTGCTGGCGGCCAACAGCAGTCGCGGCGGCGGCGTCAGCGACGGCCTAAAAAAGAGAGGAGAAGCTGCACAAAAAAAGGAGGGAGAGAGAAAGAAACGAAAACGCGCGGCCGGCCGGGCCTGCGACCGCGTTGCGCGGGGAGCGGAGAGGGAAAAAGAAGCGCGGTAGTGGCAGGAGGGAGGGAGAGGGGGAGGAGAGCGACGCCGGAGGAGGCGGCGTGGGCGCGGGAGGGGCGCCGGGGACAAAGGGATGCGTGATCCGGTGAACTTTACTGCCGCGACCTGCCGTCTCCCTCGTTAGAGCGCGCCGGCCGCTGCTACCGCCAGCCGCCTGCGAACAAGGGCGCCTTCCTTGGCCCTACCTGTCCACCTCCACCCTGCTACGCCTTATTCGGCCGCACGCTCTCCTTTTCCTATTTCTGCATCTAAAAGATTTACATCTCACACCATCTGCAGTGCGCCTCACCAGATTGCCATAGCTACCGTTCCACGCCTACCGCCATTTACATTGAGGTGACAAAAGTCAAGGAATACCTTCTGATGTCGTATCGGACTTCATTTTCCCCTGCGTAGTGCAGCTACGTCGTTGGAAGCCCATGCAGAAACATTTGGCCATGCTGACTCTATAGCCACTAATAACTCTGAAAGTGTTGCCGGTACGTGATTTTATCACGAACTGACCTCTCGATCATGTCTCATGTCAGCTGATCTGGGTGTCCAATTCTTTCGCTCGAATCGTCCAGAGCCATCATTAATTACGAACAACTTCAGTTGGAAGGACCACATAGATAATATTGTCGGGAAGGCGAGCCAAAGGTTGCGTTTCATTGGCAGGACACTTAGAAGATGCAACAAGTCCACTAAAGAGACAGCTTACACTACACTCGTTCGTCCTCTGTCAGAATATTGCTGCGCGGTGTGGGATCCTTACCAGGTGGGATTGACGGAGGACATCGAAAGGGTGCAAAAAAGGGCATCTCGTTTTGTATTATCACGTTATAGGGGAGAGAGTGTGGCAGATATGATACACGAGTTGGGATGGAAGTCATTACAGCATAGACGTTTTTCGTCGCGGCGAGACCTTTTTACGAAATTTCAGTCACCAACTTTCTCTTCCGAATGCGAAAATATTTTGTTGAGCCCAACCTACATAGGTAGGAATGATCATCAAAATAAAATAAGAGAAATCAGAGCTCGAACAGAAAGGTTTAGGTCTTCGTTTTTCCCGCTCGCTGTTCGGGAGTGGAATAGTAGAGAGATAGTATGATTGTGGTTCGATGAACCCTCTGCCAAGCACTTAAATGTGAATTGCAGAGTAGTCATGTAGATGTAGATGTAGATGTAGCGTTCTTCAGACCAGTTGCGAACAGTTGTGGCCACTGTCATCCATAAAAATTCTATCCTTGTTTGGGAAGACGAAGTCCATGAATGGCTGCAAATGACCTTCAAGTAGCCGAACATTACCATTTCCAATCATTTAGCCACCTAAACACAGCCTGTACCATTACTGAGCCATCGTCAGCTTTCACATTGCCTTGTTGACAACTTGGGGTCTGCGCTACACTCGAACCTTACCATCTGCTGTTGCCAACTGAAATCGGGACTGATCAGACCGGACCGCGTTTCTCCAGCCGTCTAGGGTCCAACCTAGATGGGCACGATCCCAGGAGTGGCTCTGCAGGCGGCACTCGCGTCAGTCGTCTGCTGCCACAGCACATTAACACCAAATGTCGCCGCACTGTCGCCGTACGTCCAACACTTATTTCTGCAGCTATTTCACACAGTGTTGCTCGTCTGTTAGCACTTACTAATTTATGCAAACGCCTCTGCCATCAGTCAGCTAGTGAAGTCCGTTGGCCACTGCGTTTTCCGTGGTGAGAGCTAATTCTTGAATTCTGGCATTCTCGGCCCACTCTTGACACTGTGCATCTCGGATAATTGAATTCCCTAACCATTTCCGAAATGGAATGTCCTATGCGTGTGGCTCCAACTACCATCCCGCTTTCAAAGTCTGTTAATTCCCATTGTGCTGCCATAATCACGTTGGAAACCTTTTCATACGAAGCACCTGAGTACAAATGATAGCTCCGCCAATGCGCTGCCCTAGTATACCTTGTGTACGCGGTGCTACCGCTCTCTGTATATGTTCATATTGCTATCTCATGCCTTTTGTGACCTCAGGGCATAAGGAGTGATCAAAAAACTTCCGTTCAGACGCTGTACAGTCCAGAATCGGTGTACCAATCAGGCAAAATCACTGTGAGCATTGAGGCATTCATCCCACCGACGAACCAGGTTGAAGATAAACCGTTTGGTAAAACACCTTGACCTGTTGCGTGAAGAAGTCCGTAACCGCCGGCCACCTGCGCACCCTCACCCGACAGGAATCGTCTAGCCTTCAAGGGCTTCTTTAAGAGACAGAGGGTGTGATGATCGTGTGGTGTGAGATATGAGGACTGTAGGGCGGGGCCTCGAGTGTCTGGCACTTGCAATGGATGAGGCTGGTCTCCTACGTCGACCGTCGTCTTCTGTCGAATTGCGACCAGCACTGCCTCCGCGCACCATTCTACAGCGGTGTTTTTACACAGACATGCTGCCGTCCTACACAGTCTTCATTCTCTGATGGTGTTTGTCCTTCGCAACCAAGAAAAGAATAACAGCACGTTGCTCCTGCTTGGACCCACGAGGTAATAACGTCGCCATAGTTCACGTTTCCGCATTTTCCGCACGCGTCGGGGAGAGACGAATGACATAGTAATCCCTTGCCTACATGTCGGCGCTTGTATAACCGCATAGGAGTCGCGCTTCTTTGCGTATGCTTTGCAACAACACCCTCAAACAGAAACTTTCTGATCGCCTCTCGTTTTTTAAGTCATTAGTCTTTCGTTTGGTTTGATGTGGCCCACCACGAATTACTCATCTGTGCCAGCTTCATCTCAGAGTAGCACTTGTAATCTACGTACTCGGTTATATGCTGGATGTATTCCAACGTCTGTCTTCCTCAATAGGTTTTAGCCCCTACAACTCCCCCTAGTACCACTGAAGCCATTCCGTGATGTTTTAACAGATATCCTACCATTCTGTTCCTTCTTCTTGTCAATTTTTTCCAAAAATTCCTTTCCACGCCGATTCTGGGGAGAGAACTTCGTCACTGCTTACCCTATCAGTCCACCTAGTTTTCAACATTCATCTGTACCACCACGTCTTAAATGCCTCTATTCTCCGTCCCGGTTTTGCCAAAGTCCATGTTTCAGTATCACATAATGCTGTGCTCCAAACCTATATTCTCAGAAATTTCTTCCTCAAATAATGGCTATGTTTGACACTAGCAAACTTCTCTTGGTCAGGAATTCCCTTTTTGCCAGTAACAGTCTGCTTTTTATGTCTTCCTTGCGCCGTCCGTCATTGGTTATTTTGCTGCCTAGGTAGCAAAATTCCTTAATTTCATCTACTTCGTGATCACTAACGCTGATATTAAGTTTTTCTCGCTGTTCTCTTTTATGACTACTTCTTACTACTTTCGTTTTTCTTCGATTTACTCTCAATCCATATTTTGTACACATCAGATTGTTCATTTAATTCAGCAGATCGTGTGATTCTTCTTCACATTGCCACAATTCATTAACGAATCTTATCATTTATACCCTTTCACCTGGAATTTTAATTCGACTCTTGAGCCTTTCCTTTTATTTCCGCCATTGCTTCTTCGCTGTATAGATTGAGCAATAGAGGCGAGAGACTGCATCCCAGTGTTCCACCCTTTTTAATGCCACCACTTGGTTCTTTGTTGTTCCTGCTTGGTTTTGTACTGTATATTGGCAGACTTTGCTTGTAACTTACCGCCTCATATAATAATAATTTCTCTGGCATAGATTCAGAACACTACGGATTATGAAAATGGTTCAAATGGCTCTGAGCACTATAGGACTTAACATCTGAGGTCATCAGTCCACTAGACTTAGAACTACTTAAACCTAACTAACCTAAGGACATCACACACATCCATGCCCGGAGAAGGATTCGAACCTGCGACCGTAGCGGTCGCTCGGTTCCCGACTGAAGCTCCTAGAACCGCTCGGCCACTCCGGCCGGCTGATTATGAAAATGAACATTTCACTCGTACGCAAAGACTGCGAACTGATATAATAATATAAGTTTCCTAGCTTATGAAACTGGTTTATCAATAGTCTCTCGACACAGTGCGACCATGCGGACATTTATAGAATTATTCTCTCATGCTTAACCTGCATTTACTGACGTTTGATTTGCTGTGGACCATCATTGTCTTTGTAATATTTTCGCCGAATTTTTGCGTCTCACCGGAGGCGCCCTCGTGATCCGTGCGGGACATGGCTGCCTAAAACGTCATAAACAAAAGACTCGATCCCGCTACTAGCTATCCTGGGGGACAACGTCGGACGCCCCGGGCGCTACATCTCACTCCGGAGAAGTGAACAAAGCTGAATTCCAACATTCTTTTGTTTACAAGGAAAGAAGGAGGTCAGTCTGCGCCTGGGGGAGGCGGCGAAGAAAAAGAAGAGGGAGACACGAGGAAAAACAAGGCATTCTGCTACAAGCCTTTCGAATTAAGGTACACGAAACGGAGGCATCCAGGATATCCGAGGCCCGCGGCGAGCGTCAGCATCCATCACCGGATAGAATCGTCAGCGCCGACCGGGCCCGGGACATCGCCACCCGCTGATTTATGTTCCGCCGCCGTCCATCAATCCAGCCGCGCCACCGTCAACCGCTCCCCAGCCCCAGATGCCTTGTCTTAGGGGGCTGCGCTTGCGATCGCTGGTCCACAGTTGGTGCGTTATGAGTGGCGCCGGCATTGTCGTTCCGCGTCGCGGAGTTACAGGCAGCTATTGTTTAGAACACGTTTTAAAAGCTTTATCGTTTGATGCATGTAAGATTTCCACCGTTGTTGCGGATATAGGAAACGCAGTCATATGGTTAATTAGAGGAAAAGTTTTCTAGGACTACAATTACGAGGGACGTTCAGTAATGCAACATATACTTTTTCTCGGCCTTCGTCGGCTGAAAAAATACAAGGTTTGTTCCGGGACATTGTAAAATTTTCTTTCTTCACCTGTCCGCAGCTCGTGGTCGTGCGGTAGCGTTCTCGCTTCCCGCGCCCGTGTTCCCGGGTTCGATTCCCGGCGGGGTCAGGGGTTTCTCTGCCTCGTGATGACTGGGTGTTGTGTGCTGTCCTTAGGTTAATTAGGTTTAAGTAGTTCTAAGTTCTAGGGGACTGATGACCATAGATGTTAAGCCCCATACTGCTCATAGCCAGAGCCCTCTTCATCTATAGTTTCTTAATTCCCGATAGGTCGCGGAGCTAGACGTAGGTTTCAAAATGGCGTCTGTGACTGAGGAACAGGTGGTGGAGGAAGTTAATGATGACATCCCGTCGACAAGGAGGTCATTAGAGACGAAGTATAAGCTCGGATTAGGGAAAGATGGAGAAGGAAAGCGGACGTGGCTTTGCAAAGAAACTATCCCGGCATTTGTCTTAAGTTATTTAGCGAAATTGCGGAAAACCCAAATCGGGATGGCCAGACGCGATTTTGAACCGTCGTCCTTCCGAATGCGAGTTCATTGTGCCAGCCACTGCGCTACCTCGCTTGTTCTGCGTGCGTTCCAAGCGGAGATCTCTGTCATCGA
The DNA here is from genome assembly GCF_023897955.1 of Schistocerca gregaria. Classification (NCBI taxonomy): domain Eukaryota; kingdom Metazoa; phylum Arthropoda; class Insecta; order Orthoptera; family Acrididae; genus Schistocerca; species Schistocerca gregaria. The sequence continues at coordinate 244,840,394 of NC_064920.1, forward strand.
GTTTCCTTCGGCCGAAAACCAGAGCATCGCAGATATTCGTAGGCGCTTGCAGAATGTCTACGGGAGATCTGGCAGTGAACAAAGGCACAGTGAGTCGCTGGGTGAGGCGCTTATCATCCTGGCGACAAGGTCGCAGGTTCGATTCCTGCGTCGGGCATGGATGTGTGTGACGTCCTTAGGTTAGTTAGGTTTAAGTAGTTCTAAGTTCTAGGGGACTGATGACATCAGAAGTTAAGTCCCATAGTGCCCAGAACAATTTGAACCATATTTTTACGAGATCGCGCAGACCTGTCATATCTCTCGCGTGCTGGCCGGCGAGGGCACACAGCCGTGACTCCTCCTTGAGTTGGAACGTGCGGACAGTCTCCTTCAAGGTGATCCTTCTCCATGACAAGTCTGCGTACGAGAGCAGATCATAAAACTTCATCGGACTGTTCTTCCTTATCCACCCAACTGCCCGGAACTCACTCCTTCTGTTTTCCATCCGTTTGGCGCGATGAAGGATGCATTTCTCGTGAAGCAGTACGTGGATGACATGGAGGTTATTGATGCAGCAGGACCTTGGCTCTGACGTCGAGCAGCAGAGTAGTGACATGCGGGCATGCATGCCCGCCCAGAAAGGTGGCATAAGGTACTGAACGGAGATTATGTTGGAAAATAGAATTGTGTAGCGAAAAGAGTGGGGAATAATATGGTGTATTGTCATACTGAACGAAAAAAATGTGTCATTACTTACTGGACGCCCCTTGTACATGTTCTTCATTTAATTGTACCATGATCGATTTCGGATCTCCTAGTCTTACCATCAGATATACTTGATACATGTGTGGTGCGTTCACGTTAGGACAATGTGTTGTTGTTCTTCAGTAATGTACAATGTCAGGGATTCACCGGAGCACTCACGAAGCGACGTAACTAGCCATTGGTTGCAGAATGTTTGAAATGTATTCGCAACTGGACAACTATCAGCTGTACAATTCAGTGACTACAATGAAAATCTGTATCTGACAGGGACTCCAACTTGGATTACCCGCTTGTCTCGTGCAATAGCCTCACCATTAGACTCTCCTAGCACGCTTCACAGCCAAACCCGAACTTCCATATGTCGTCAATCAAATGTACACAACATACACTCATACATCAATTACCTGTATTTTCATACAGGAGAGATGTTTTAACAGTAAATGGCTTGCCCGGCGTCGGGAGATGATAATAGTAATAATAACAATCGCTTCCAAATCAGGGGCTCATAGCAAAGTTTACGAAGCGACGTCCGAGTGGCTGCTCGACAGCTCACGCTGTTAAAGAATAATTTATGTGAGCAGCACATGGCGCTAGTGTGACATACCGCACATTAATTCGATGTAAATGTATCCGGTATATGTGAAGTAGAAACTAGAAACCTCAGCCGGCCGCTCTGGCCGAACGGTTCTAGGCGCTTTAGTCCGGAACCGCGCTGCTGCTACGGTCGCAGGTTAGTTGGGTTTAAGTAGTTCTAAGTCTAGGGGACTGATGACCTCAGATTTTAAGTCCCATAGTGCTTAGAGCCATTTTTTAGAAACATCAAAATCGAGCATGGATTTATCACGTTGTAATCACATTCATCACCAAATCAGAAGCCAGGATTGTCAGTGAAATATAACACGTAGCCAGGACAGGACAGAACTGAACCGAACTCTTGGTCAGAGACTGTTGCTGTGTATGCAGACATAGAATATTCCAGAATATACAAAGATTAACAAAATAAAACTTTCGAGAACCTTCCAGAAATGTCAAATACTAAGTAACATATCGCTGTTGGTGGTTGGATTTGAAACGGCGACCGGCAGCACGGTAGCCGGTGTCGCTAACCGCTTCGCCACAATTTATGCACCACCGTTCGCGGCAAAATAAAGACCATTAATCGCAGTTCGAGAAAAATTCTTCATTTTTCTCTTATTATTATTTGATATAAACTTCACCTGTTATTGAATCACCTAGCTGAGCGGGCACTGTATCCGATTGCCACAGGAGAACCAGAACCCATTCCTGGTTCTATTAAGAATTGTTCATTGATGCGAGGACAAAGGGTATCCTGAACCCAGCGAGGATAATGGAGGCGTTACTTGAAGCTCTGGCTTCGAAAAACTGGCAAAAGGATCGGCATGTTAACAGAATGGTCCTTTTACTGACTAGCAATGAACGACAGTGATCAATGGGTAGCGCGTGACCCACGAGGCTTAATAGCATTTTTCCGTTATTCTTTTTGCTTTGATTTTTACAGTCATGCAGCCGTCTATAATGTTTGAAAAATACTCTTGTTTAATCACACAATGTCACATTTTCGCAAAGTGGTGCCCCGCTGCTCGTGAATTCTTGAAGAACGTCGTGTTTCCCGCGAACAGCTACTGATAAAGTTTCTTTATTTAATAACCAATTACGGTCCACAGACAATTACCAGACTCATAAAAACGTTTTCATCATCATATTAGGCGTAGTAAAATCATTGCTATCAGATAATAAAATCAACGAATTCGTTTTATTGTCACATAGCGTCATAAGCTCTTCCAGACAGTGCACTTATTCATGCTACATCAACAATGAGCATTAGCGCTTGGTACGAAGCCATTCTAAGATAGATTTATATTACTGGGTGACGAATTTGTAAAGCCTAATAAGTTGACGTAAATGTTTTTATGAACGTCGTGGTGGTCTGTAGAGCGAAACTGGTTGTTAAAAATAAAGAAATTTTATGAGCTGCCGTTGGCGGTAATCATGACGTTTTTACAGTATCACATATTCAAGTTACAAGCATCATCCCGTTCATGCAAACACATATTCAGTTTCGCAAGAAATACCGAAACAACCCTAGTTAGGTAACGAAAAGCTAGTACAGTTGCTAATGAGAATTTCGTTAAGTCCACAACGGATTTCGGCTTAATCACACAATGTCACATTTTCGCAAAGTGGTGCCCCGCTGCTCGTGAATTCTTGAAGAACGTCGTGTTTCCCGCGAACAGCGGGATCAGGAACGAACTTGGAGAACAGCTGTCAATAATGGCGCGGCAGATGTTCAAGGAACTGTTGTGTCTATAAATGTCTACTGCTCGTTGTGCGTCTCTTCCTTCGATATTTTCAGGTGGTCGTAAAGTTCTGTTTCTTCATACATGTCCACAAAATACCCCTTCTTCATTAACTGAAAAATGCAGTTTCGGAGTCGGCGCCTTCTGTACATGGGAGAAACTAGTAACACTATTTAGGCTCATGGTATCTCGTACAAACACACAGACTATGGAAACACTCAATATCACGTACATAAACAAAAAGTTAATAAACAAAAGTTCCTGTAAGGTTTTGTATGTCTTCTTCGGAAGAGTTAGGACTGTCGGAGTTCCGCTTTGTCCACCACAAGGTAATTCGACAATAACATAAAAATCCTAATGTCGGCTGTTGCCATGAGCGTTTTCACGATGATTGGTAAAACTGTTATCGTTATAAGCCATAACTGTGAGTATACTTCCTACAAACCAAGCACACCTCAATGAAACTTCCTCCGGTCACAAAGTATAGTCGTGCACTGTGCATCCGTCTTCAGGTGTTTCCCACACGTCTCTTTCTTGAGCGAGAAAAACGGATGTAATTGTACATTGTTGTTAAGAAAAGTCTGTTGTTTGAGGTAAAGTATTTAATTATATTATTCCGCATACAGTCGCTGTTAGTATTCGCCACTATTCTGTCTTTTTTCACTCTGGTGCGATAGCTTTGCGTCTCCGAGAACACGGAGAACAGCACATGTTGAAAATATTTTTTTTTTTTTTAACGGCACACTCCGTTTGCAGCATCTGTTTTCTACTATTCCAGTTTAGTTGTCTACGTTACAGGTTTACTTGCTGTAACAGTTCATGTGATACTCAGAATTATCTGCCCGATTTCGCAGTCGTATCAAATAGCCCTACATTTTTTATAGCGTCGTAAGAACACTATCAGTTAAAAACTAATCCTATGTATGTGTCTTTAGACCTTCATATTTTGCACGGTTCTATGGAACCTAAAAAGATAAACACGAAGGAACAGCTCCCTATTGAAATCATGCTTGTCAAGACGGAATTCTTTCCTTCTATCGAGAGCTCGAGCGATGTCAAGATATTATTCATGCACTTTGTAACGGTTAATCCATGATGTGGGCGCGGTAGCACATAAATCTGTCACTAATTTATGTTAGGTAACCTGGTTTCGCCTGTGTCAAGTGGCTCAAATTAGTCTGCCCTTCTGACAAATAATTGATACGTTGCCATTTGCTGACTCCGAAGGCACGTCTTACACGTAATTAACTGAATATTCGCTGCAGTTTTTCAGATTTACGTTTCGAAACGACAGCTTTACAGGGTAAAATAACAGCTTAGAAACTCTGTCACAGATTAATGTGCTGTTGACGACATAGTGAATAGATCACTGGTAAAAACGAAGGAAAAGAAAGAAACTATAGCACGGATGTTCGTTCATTAGAAATTGCTTAGCCGTACCTTAGAATATGTTCGGGTCGGAATTTGAAACTGTGGGGTTTTTCCAAATATGAATGAAGTGTTGTACCTTCAGTGGTGCTCAGCACGGTGGGTAGATCATTTCTGAGGCTTTCTGTGATTGTTGTAAATTTTCCATGTAATTTCTATCGGTAAGCTGAAAGCATGTCGGAGACTTCACAGTATTTGTGGGGACCTTTGCAACATCTTCTGGTGTGTTCCTACTCACATGGGAGGCAGGCATCTGATATCCCTCTTTGTTCAGTGCAGGTTCACAAACCCGCAGAGTTAGTAGTCACGAGGTCTGAGTGCAACCGAATTCGCTGTTCGTGCTACAAGATGCCTGCTAACAACGTTTTTAAACCCGTGTATTTCAAGGTGGCTGTAATATGCTCGTAAAGTACGCAGCCGTTATCATGGTATACAGGTGGTCTGGAATTGCGTCGAATCCGCAAAATTAGGATGAGAGATCTGTTTTTCGTGAATCTGCTTTCCGATTATGCACAACACTCATTTGGGCAAGTGCTTGTATCACCACGCGTGCGGTGCAAGAGCAGTTAAAACACAAAAGGGAGATTTTTTTTAAGTTGGGTTTTCATAACTCTAGCCTTACGTCGCTGTTTTCAATTTCTGATTCAGAATAACCCCGTAGACAAACATAAAGAGGTATGCTATCGACTAACATTCACAGAGTGTCAAAGAGCTATTTCAAAACGCTAACTCAAAATGACTTTAACGTAGATTTTTGTTTTGAGAAACTCGTACTGATTTCTGTGAATTTCTTCGTGCTAATCTACCAGAGACTAAGTATTTGGTTTACATTTGTAATTTTTATCGGCTTATGGAAATAGTTATAGCTAACAACATTCCATAATGACAAATAAATAAAATACAACAAGTGATACGTTTGTACAATACAAATGAGCAGTTTAGTTAGAATTGTTACAGTTCATTTTTTTATGCTTCAGCTCATGAGAACAGGAACTGGGCACCGCAAATGAGAATTGCAAGAATTCCTTTTTTAATAAGGAAGACGCGTTTCTTATCTAAATCTTTCATGGAATACACTGTTGTTTTTCCATTTCTTCGTGAAAAGTGTTCCTGAATGTGCCCTCTGACGAGTTCAAATGGTTAAAATGGCTCTGAGCACTATGGGACTTAACATCTGAGGTCAGCAGTCCCCTAGAACTTAGAACTACGTAAACCTAACTAACCTAAGGACATCACACACATCCATGCTCGAGGCTGGATTTGAACCTGCGACCGTAGCAGCCGCGCAGTTGCGCACTGAAGCGCCCAGAACCGCTCGGCCACAGCGGCCGACCTCTGACGAGTTAACGCTACGGAATTACGTTCCTTAATTGTTCTTATCCCATCTCCAAGTGTGCTTCGAGGTACAGAAAACGCATCAGCTGTCTCCTTCGCGGTCATTTCGTTGGTATAACCTTGCTCACAGCCATTTTCAGACCGGCATCGCGAAAAATGAGAAAAAAGTAAGATGAAAATTGAATCTTTTCCTCTTACTGTTTTCTCTTTTTCTCCATGTCAGGCTGAAAATAAGTAAAAAGAAGAAAATATAATTTAAAAATAGAAATTACTTCCGGCTGATACTGAAAGAAAATCTGACAAACATGCCATAGTATCTATTGATGTTGTACATTGTTTTATAGGCGTTGTCACGAACGTTTATTGGACGTTGCTCCTTACATAACACAGCTAACCGAAGTATAGCAACGAAATGGGTTGATCATGTAACTAATGAGGAGGTAATGAATAGAATTGGAGAGAAGAGAAATTTGTGGCAAAACCTGACTCCAAGAAGGGATTGGTCGGTTGGGCACATTCTGAGGCATCAAGGGATGACCAATTTAGAACTGGTGGGAAGATTCAAGGGGGGGGGGGGGGGTCAAAACCGTAGATGGATGCCAAGAAATGAATACATTAAGCAGATTCAGAAGGATGTAGATTGCAATAGTTACTGGGAGTCGAACAGGCTTGCACAGGATTGGGTAGCGTGGAGAGCTGCATCAAACCAGTCTTTGGACTGACGAAAACAACAACAACAGCAACGAAATTAGTAACTTACCTTAAAAACGGGTGTCACAGGCCTCAAATTATCTTCAGTGCGCTAAGGTAACCACCGTGAGACACTCATAGCAGATGAAGTACTGAAAGAGGAAGAATATATTCGGCTCCATTGCGGATGAATCCACAAGCTTGCTACTGCTTACTGTATGCTTCTACCATCCAAGGGCGGAAAGGGAAATCACAGCAGTGGCCGATACTGTAAGACATCATATGCTGCATGCCTCTCCCCTGTCCGTGGGACAATGGTTTGTGGACTGAGACTTTCCTGAAATGGACTAGTCTACCCAGAATACCAGCCTGAATGTTGCGGAACACCTTTGGCATGAGGCGGAATGTCGACTTTGCTTCTTACTCGTGTCTAACATCACTAAGTCCTCTGGTTTCGGCTCTGGAGGAAGAATGGGCTGCTATTCCTCCACAGACATTTAGACACCTCACTGAAAGCGTCCCGCCATGAAGGCGAAGTGAGGACACACCGCATATTAATGTCCAGTAACAGGTGTCCGGATACTTGTGAAGGTGTACGCAGGTGTGCCTCCAAATGTTCATTCTCAGAAACTTTCTTACTCGTATTACTTTGTTCTTTCTAATGGCACCGTATGGTGCCCGTTGGGCTGAATTTTGACGGCCGTAGGGACCACTGGGATGTGGGTCAGAGTTTGAGGTGCGCGCGGTTGGCAGACAGGTGCTCGTCGCGAGTGCTGACGTCAGCCGGCCCGCACCTTGCGGCTGTCACTTTGCAGATCCGGTTCCCCTCACGCAGGAATACGGTGCCTGCCCATTGTTCCGCGAGCTCCCCGGCTGGCCGCGCCGGGCAATGGATCTGTTCCAGATCTCCGTTTACTTTTATTGCTCACCCGTTTCTGAAATACTGCTACATTCTTGCTCGTTCCTTTCCGCTGAATGGCTGAGATATCGCGGGGCGCGTCGACACTGGAAATGTGTATCAGTTTTTTGGAATTTATTGTCCTGTCTCAAACAGGAGGAGGATTTTAGTACTGAAATATGTGACAACACGGCCAATCAGATTCGATCTTGTACCAGGTGCATTCGTGGCGTTTTCAAAGAGCTTGAAGGTGAACACCTGTTACACCGTTCACGAGTCTTGGCCTCTTAGGACAAAGAAACTGGCTAAATGCTTGCATTGTATATTTCCTTCACGCGTTCGTGAATCCAACCTACTATTGCGAAACGTGTTGTCTCCGTAACTAACCTGTCTGGTATGTTATTAGCTCATGGTGCATCTGAAAAAAGTAAGATCGGGTTTAAACGTTCCGTGGACGTTAAGGTTATTAATGAAGCACTACTATCTCTGTCTGCTGTGGAACTTGCGAAGGGTAAAAATCTGGACTTTATCTGACATTGTTTTGGGGAAGCACGGAACACATAGGTTTTGTGTGGGCGTACTTCTAGCTTAGGAAAAAGTGGTTCATATGTCTCTGAGCACTATGGGACTTAACTTCTGAGGTCATCAGTCCCCTAGAACTTAGAAATACTTAAACCTAACTAACCTAAGGACATCACACACATCCATGCCTGAGGCAGGATTCGAACCTGCGACCGTAGCGGTCGCGTGGTTCCAGACTGTAGCGCCTAGAACCGCTCGGCCACTCCGGCCAGTGATCTTATTAATTGATAACAATCATAAATTACTATGTTATGAGCCCCCAATGGACAAGCTATTTTAAGATTTTACGGTGCGGTTATGGTGGCCAGCATAACCCCCCCTCCCAGGTACTGATAGTTAAATGTCGGCGTCATTCGGAACACGTTGTGTCGACTGTACTGTTTCAGACTGCTGCTAACCTCGGTTTACAACAGTTGTAACACTACAGATGTGTGGTGAAGTGTTTTTGGTTCTACTATGTGTGCAAATGACTTTCATTACTAACAGCGTTTGAAATTGTATTTAAAAGCGACACCTTTACAAACATTTGAAGAATGATTTAAATGGCAGTTTCTGTCTGCTCATTGCACTGAATTAAACAGCCTTAAATTAATGTTTTTTTTCCACAGAAAGAATCGCTTTTGAAGATGCCCGACTCTGTAATGAGCATTCACGAATCCATGTTACTTCCGTGTAAAAATTTCTACTATAGCACCTGATCGGTACGAGTCACGCACGTCCGTGAGCTGTGAGGACTGGAACAAAACATCCCCGCCTTCACAACTTGTAACAGGGCAGATTCAACGCAACTTAGCCTTCTGCCCATAAGTTAAGCGGCCAACTTTACTTAGCCCACTGTCGAATTCACCAATGTCAATTAAAATTAATCAGTCCTTAAAATGTTACATTCTCTCTAAGTATATTTGTTGCTGAGCAGGAAAATTACACTCTTTAGAAGCTCTTAACGTTAGTTAATGTTTTTAGGGTTCCATACCTCAATATGTTTAAAAAAAACCTTATAGGACCACTTTCGGTCCTGTAAACTGACATACGGCCAGTAGAGCGGTGTGCTGACCACATGCCCCTCCGTAACGCGTGTGGGCAGAGGATAACATGGCGGCGCCGGCTGGTGTGGCCGTGCGGTTATAGGCACTTCAGTCTGGAACCGCGTGACCGCTACGGTCGCAGGTTCGAATCCTGCCTCGGGCATGGATGTGTGTGATGTCCTTAGATTAGTTAGGTTTAAGTAGTTCTAAGTTCTAGGGGACTGATGACCACAGATGTTAAGTCCCATAGTGCTCAGAGCCATTTGAACCTTATTATTATTTTTATTTTTTTTATAACATGATGGCCGGTCGGACCGTTGGGCCGCCATGGCCTGTTTGGGCGTCGAGTAGTTGTTTTACAGGATCATTCTGCTGGAATGAAATTTTCACTCTGCTGCGGAGTGTGCGCTGATATGAACCTTCCTGGCAGATCAAAACTGTGTGCCGGACCGAGACTCGAGCTCGGGGACCTTTGCTTTTCGCGTCAAGTGCTCTCTCTGCCTTGCCCGCGATAGGAAAAGGGTTCCGAGTTCGAGTCTCGGTCTTTCAGACAGTTCAGATCTGTCAGGAAGTTTCAGGATCATTCTGCTGTCCATCGGTTTGTCTGCCTGTCTGTCTTTCTATCTGTCCTGCTAGTCTAAACACTTTTTCTCCGGAACCGATAGACATGTGGTGCTGAAATTTATGTCACAAATTAAGGCCTACGGTCCCTTCACGATGTAAAGAAAAGCGAAGCTTCTACATCAGTGTAATCAAAAGATACGGCCATTTATCTCACATATTTGGACACTCGCAAACTCACTCACAAAAGCTGTTGGCCCGCATCTCGTGGTCGTGCGGTAGCGTTCTCGCTTCCCACGCCCGGGTTCCCGGGTTCGATTCCCGGCGGGGTCAGGGATTTTCTGTGCCTCGTGATGGCTGGGTGTTGTGTGATGTCCTTAGGTTAGTTAGGTTCAAGTAGTTCTAAGTTCTAGGGGACTGATGACCTAAGCTGTTAAGTCCCATAGTGCTCAGAGCCATTTGAACCATTTTTGAACTTGCTGTTGACCTATATTCGTGAAATTTGTCGAGAAGCAACGTTTCACGCTACAACGAAAAAAAAAAACTGAAAATTATTGATTTTATATCAGATGAAAAATATCTATTTTGTCATTCGTTATCCAATTTAAAATTTGAAATTAATACATTCCGAAAGCCGTGGTTTGCCTGGGACCGATATCTTGCCACTATCAATGTCCGTAACAGGCATAAACTGTCGAATCTTCGATTCCCGGAATGGATGACATGTCTTTATACCCAATTATGTATCTTTTGTGGAACCCTCAGTAAGCGAGTGCTACTCCCAGCTGGCCATCATTTTTTTTAAATTGGCTTTAAGTTTATACACGCATATTATTTATGAAAAATTACTGAGAATCGCGTGTCGCACGAATACTTGATTCGGGCCCATTCGGCCCGCGAACCGCAGTTTGACGACCACTGACAGTTTTTTGTGCTACCTTCGGAAGCAAAACACGGTACAGCGCACACGACGAGTTGTAACTCCGTATGACTCAGTTCGAAGTATGTATAAATTACAAACTTTCACAAACTGAAAAGTGAGTGTTTCTATCGGTGAAACCTGACTAGCTCCAGCGTTTCCAAGGGAAGAAAGCGTACAAGTGAAATAATGCTGATTCACATGTATTGCATCTCTTATTTTTGTCACCTCGTAGAAAGAACTGTGATGAGTGTAGTCTTGTAATTTCATGGATGACTTAGCTGAGGAGGCTGTCAACGTAAGAAGCCGGAGTATTACTCGGTCGCACCTAACAGAACACGCTGTTGCTTCCAGCTCCGCCTGTTCGCTGCCACCCAGCCACTTGCCTGGAAGTGACAGCGGCAGAAGCCAGTGCTGATGTTGACAAAACCCGCAGTGCGTCGCGCATAACGACCGCCCATCTATTGCTTCAGCGTCGACGTCAGCGTGTTCGCTGTCGCTTATCAGTCTGCGGCAGAGGCGGACCTGTCTTAACTGCGAACTAATGCAGACGTTTCTGGGTCACGATAGCGCGACGCGACGAAAACACGCGCAGAGGAGGCGTCGACCTGCGTGTGTAATATTAATTCAGCAACGGCCGTCCTCCTCTGTGTGAAAGTTGCCGCTTCGTTGCCCAGGAATATGCCGCTGACTTTCAGAAAGTTATTTTCGTCCCATAATATTTAGTTGCGCTTCCACTTGACGTACAGAAATTGCTACAGGAACATTTTCCTAAAATGGCTGCAATGCAGTTACCGGTTTTAGGCCGACTACCGTTGAAGCTCTAAATAAGAGTGCGCCGTTTGGAAATACGGCAAAATTATAGGCTGTGTAAGTTTTTGCATTGGATCCCTGTATCGATGTCGATGTCTCATTCTGTCATGACCTAAAAGTTTAAAAGGAAAATACTACGTGGGTGACTTCGCTTTCCTCCATTGCCATCCCTTTAGTTTGTTACATGACTGAAGGGCCATTGTGGCCGAGCGGTTCTAGGCGCTTCAGTCTGGAAACGCGCGACCGCTACGGTCGCAGGTTCGAATCCTGCCTCGGGCACAGATATGTGTGATGTCCTTAGGTTAGTTAGGTTTAAGTAGTTCTAAGTTCTAGGGGATTGATGACCTCAGATGTTGAATCCCATAGTACTCAGAGCCACTTTTTTTTTTTAATGACTAGCTATTTCAGTGACAATTATCGTCATCTGTCCATCCCCTCGCAGGTGTCACTTTCGAGTTCCCTAGCAGGAGTATCGAGATATTACAATGAAAAAAATGAGGATGTTCTCTGGAGAAGCCGCGCGGGGTAGCTGTGTGGTCTCAGGCGCCTTGTCACGGTTCACGCGGTTTTCTCCGTCGAAGGTTCGAGTCCTTCCTCGGGCATGGGTGTGCGTGTGTTGTCCTTACCGTAAGTTAGTTAAAAAAATTGCTCTGAGCACTATGGGACTTAACTTCTGAGGTCATCAGTCCCCCAGACCTTAGAACTACTTAAACCTAACTAACCTAAGGACATCACACACATCCATGCCCGAGGCAGGATTCTAACCTGCAACCGTAGCGGTCACGCGATTCCAGACTGTAGCACCTAGAACCGCTCGGACTCTCTGGCCGGCGTAAATTAGTTTAATTAGTGTGTTTGCATAGGGACCGATGACCTCAGAAGTTTGGTCCCATAGAACCTTACCACAAATTTCCAATTTTCTCTGCAAAATTGACGAATTGGAAGGAACATGATGTGTGTAAGGTCCTTAGGTTGGTTAGGTTTAAGTAGTTCTAAGTTCTAGGGGACTGATGACCACAGAAGTTAAGTCCCATAGTGCTCAGAGCCATTTGAACCATTTTTTTTCTTTGAAGGAACATGTGGATAACATATAAAAAGAAGCGGCAGGATGGTAGGTCATGTGATTAGAGATAAAATAATAGGTTATATGATACTCGAGAGGGGAAAAGCTATAGGGGAAGATAGTGATTGAAGCATTTGCACTAAAAATTGTCCCGAGCAGATGTTAAAATTGCTTACGTAAGTATGTGTTATTTAACAAAACAAAAGAGGATCAGTAGACGAAAACAAATACAATTCTGATTGTGTTGGTTTCTGTTGCAACTGACAGACTGCCGAAACATAAAAAAATACCACGTTTCTGCGCCGTATCTTGTACGTAGTATCGTGAAAAAGCTACAAGCGGTACATACAACTGTCGTAGATCTCCGCCTATTGTGAAAATATACTCCTTTATGATCGCTGTTTCGGTGAATTTAAGACTACAAATGCCAAGCTTCAGTGTTCAAACTTGGCTCAGTACTAGGATTTTTTAATAGCTTATTTGTTCTCTGGCAATTAATTGTAAATGTGACAAATGACGATCCACACCTTAGTTTAGAGGCCACCTATAGGTCTCGTGTAGGGGTCTAGTTAAGTCGGTTCGAAGTTTGGGTAAGCCTTTCCTGTAGCACTCTGATTTTCAAATCGACCTTCGAATTGATGACAGCTTTACCCCTGCTTCCATTAAATTTCCTAGATTTTAACAACTGTTTCAGATATCATATGCCCTCATTGTGCGGTGAAATGAAATGAAATGATCATATGGCATTGTTGGCCGGAAGGCCCCGTCGGGGAAGTTCGGCCGCCGTATTGCAAGCCCTTTTTAGGTGAAGCTACATCGGCGACTTACGACTCAGTGATGATAGACACACAATACCCAGTCCCCTGCCGGGAATCGAACCCGGGTCCACTGCGTGGTAGGCGGCAACGCTACCGCTACGCTACGGAAGCTAATTTGCCACTTGAAGGGGGCATTGGCGCACCATGTAGATCAGGAACTGTAGTGCCCCAAATCATTTCCCTTTGATAGCCGAAATTGTATTTCACTACTGGGATTCGAACCGGCTACCTTTGTGCCGAACACCATCTGACTTCCCTGAAGCTGCGGAGGCGCATTTGGAGGGCACCCGGAGTGTGTTTGGAGATTGTTATGGAACAGGCTTGTTCAAAAATCTATGAGGAACGAATTCTACGAGGGAGAAACAGTGTGGCTGATAGCGTCGGGACGAGTTAGCCCATCTCCAACAAGGCCTCAAGCGTTGTCTCACAGAAATAGCCTAATTAACAGGTGTCAGGGAAAACGTCGCATTCATATATTTGTCAGGGCGTGTAATTAGATTGCGGGCGTTAATGCTTAGGGGGACCATGGCCGCGGGGCACTATTCTAGTTTCTATAAACTGCGCTTCCAATTGTAGGCTCGGGGGCGTGTGGGTCTAGATAGCCTCAAGCTTGCCGACCTCTTGGCGTCTAACAGTGCGTCACCAAGGCCGCGAACGCCACTCTTGCCTCGTCTCCCAGGACCACTGCGTTGCCACCTGCCAGCTGCCACCTGCTGTACCGTCATGCTCTCCCTAATGGCGTCACGCAGCCCTCGTCGCTCAGCTGAACCGGAACGTCGCCGTCTGTGCGCTCGTGTTACTTCCCGTTTCTCAGAACTGTACTCACACCGTCATTGATATTTACGATTATGTCTTACTTGAAGGCTATGACTCCAAATTTCAATTTTTCTCGTATTTGTTTTGGACATTTATTATCCGAGAAGCTTTGCCAGCTGTGTTATTGCACTCCAGTATTTCCTCGCTCTACATCGCTCTTGCAATGTGCAAATTCCCTGACGTCTGATTGTTTAAATACAGAAGAGAGTTTTCATCGTCTAAAACTAGGGTAACTATCAGAAGAGCACTTGTGCAGTTATTGTCTTAAACATTAGAGCTATTTCCAGTTTTATATAGGTAAATAAGAAACCGAAATGCTGCTGATGGACTTCTGTTTCATAAGATACTCGTCTGACAGAGTCTGTTGTCGGCGCGGTCGACCGTCGCTCCATTACAGTCTCAACGTGATTGTATTTTCTGGTTGAGGAGGAAACCATGTATCGACACCACTTTCACTTTTTTTCCTTCCATATCATGGCTACAAGAAAGCATATTAAACTGGACAAGCCATCACCATCGAGATCACTCACACGATTTACGCAACCGCCCATCGACCACAAGGTATGATAACGTGACGAAACTAACACACTAGTTCAAATGGTTCTGAGCACTATGGGACATAACAGCTGGGGTCACCAGTCCCCTAGAACTTAGAACTACTTAAACCTAACTAACCTAAGGACATCACACACAGCCATGCCCGAGGCAGGATTCGAACCTGCAACCATAGCGGTTGCACGATTGCAGACTGTAGCGGCTAGAACCTCCCGGCCACCGGTCGGCTAACACGGTGGTAACAAGACGGAAGTGGCAAACAAACTCCATTTAGACTTTGTACAGACTGTAGAACAGGTTAGAGAGTTTTTGTGCTTTGTTCAGTAACAAATGTGGGCCTCACAAAAGACGCTTATGCAGTTGAGACGAAGGCAAATCTGTGCGGCCATTCAGATTTAGGTTTCCTGTGCCTTCCCTAAATCGATCAGCACAAATGTTTGGATGATGTCTGTGAGCAGGACAATACCGATTTCCTTCACAATCCATCACAAATTCGAACTTGTTTTTCACCTTTGATTACCTCGTCATTGGTAGGACGCTAAAACCTGTTAGTCATTACTTTTTTTCCTCGAAGATAAGTTTCAAAAATAAACAAATCACTTTGCTGAAGGTCACTCCTATATTGGCTGGAGTGCCAGTGTCAAAAAACAACGTGACCAAGCTGTTATATTGCCGGAAAAGATTTTCAACATTGAGTTTAGACTTCCCACCAGTTCTATACATGTGCGTTAGACCTCAACTCCGATAGGACATAAGCTCACCTATTCTATTTTTTGCTTCTCAAGTGTGTGGCACACTGGTGACACGGTAGTTGATCCGTCCTCTGTGGCGAATGCTGTAGCGTTCATAAATTTTTGTTTGTGGGTTATCCACAAGTGTTCCACCACATGTTCATGGTAAACAAATGCGTCACAGTTATAAAATACTGCTACTGACCAAAGTCTTACACGACATAAATTAGTCGCTATAGACTATCACGGTTTCGGGGTATTAACCCCATCATCAGATACGTCTGAAATCTAACAGTGGTAGGACGTCATGTTCCTGCCAAAACAACTAGTAGGCAAATATCTACTGCCCGTGAACCGTCGAATAGCACCATATGCCACAATTTGGGATGTCAGTTGACAGTAGATGGTTGCGTACTACTGCTAGCTTTCACATGAACCTGATGATGGGTTAAGATCCCCAAACCGTGGTAGTGTATAACAACTTACTTATGTCGGTAAGACTTTGGTCGATAAAAGTATTTTACAACATTGGCGGATTTGTTTACCATTAAGATGCTATAGGTTCCGCCAGCCATAACGTTTTTCGTCAGGGTAGCGCTGGTAACAGGTTGCCGGCTGCAGGTCGCGGATCGTGGCAGTCAATCCTTCAACTGGACTGGAGGGTCAGTGTGGCTCTCATGTCTAGCAGATGGCGCACACATGGTCGACACTCGACCGACGCGTCAGCCGGCGCTCAACGGCGGGTCCGCGCGGGCCGCTTGTGAAACTCCTCTGGGTTCGCTCTGCACAGCTGCAAGCCTTCTCGTTGCTCGATGGTGTGGAATTAAAGAAAATTACTTCTCGGCCTATCGATCACACTGCGGCGCTGCTTCTGCGGTGCTCTGCAGGGAATATAAAGGGCAGCGAGTGACGCAAGTGCTGTGTCGGCCTGCACTCACGGTACACTCGTCGGCAAACCTGCTGTCCGTCACAGCCCCTGTTATGTCGTACCGCACATTCCGATTTACGGCCCACTTCCTAGGCAGCACTCCACGCAGCTGTCGTTTTGTTGGAGAAGGGAAAGTTAATTGCTACTCCGCTTGATGAAACCGCATGGATTGAGAGTACGACGACCAGACACGGCCAATAAAATTCCGTCTGTGCCACAGTGCCATTTATTGACTGCTATTAGATTCGAAGGAGTATTCCCCCACCTCAAAGCGTGTCAACTTGCGCAGCTACAGCCACACTGCAAAGGGTAAGTTTCATTATCGCCGTGACACCAGAAAGCTTAGCATCACAAGCCATTGGGCTGAGGCTGAAGGACTATAGAAGGCCCCAGCCAAACACGAACCTGGAAGACCAAGAGCTCTTCCAGTATTAATTGCAAAGTACAATTTACGGCTAGCAATTCAGACTTGCACGGGTACACGACGGATGTGTACTGTATGCTCTGTTTGCAATAGGAATGACCAGAGCAGCTTGTTATTTGTAAAATTTAAAAGTATTTCGTAGTTTATAACCGGTTTCGAGACATATGCCTATCATCTAATATGTCTATATTGCTAGACAAGGATATAAAATATACAAAACTTCCTAGCCAGGAACGGGAACGGTAACACTACACTACAGGCCGTTTGTGCTGGTTTACTACATCAGTTTTGTTACGATTCATATATTTTGACTAGCCTGTCGTGGCTACAAGGTTTTTTGTGCGTGTGCCGCGCGGGATTAGCCGAGCGGTCTGGGCGCTGCACTCATGGACTGTGCGGCTGGTCCCGACGGACGTTCGAGTTCTCCCTCGGGGATGGGTGTGTGTGTTTGTCCTTAGTATAATTTGAACACTTTGCGCGCGTGTTTTACATTCTAATATAGCAGACCATTTCTGATAATAATCATATAGATGAAATTGAGCTATAAAATCAAAAAGGATATTTCGCGATCAGAAGCTGTTTAAAATCCACAAATTTTAAACAATGGATTGTAATGTCCATCACTGTCACAAATCATTAATCAGTTATTATATTTCGCAATATGATCTATGATTAGTTTTGTCGATAATGGACGTGCCTGAGCATTTCCTTTTTGTATTTATAACTGCATGTACGATCTGCTATTAGCATAAACATCATCATGTACTTACGGCGGTTCCTTATTTATAGCCTGAAAGATGGGTTTCAAGGGTTTCAAATAAAACAGTTCCACCCTTCAATTCCTGAACGCTAACTCTAAGCTAAATATCAGTTCTGTTAATCTGGCTCACATGAAATTTTCATAAAGAGGGGCCTAAAATGAAAATCCCAATTGTAGCAACGTATCCAGTATGCTATAATGTAAAGCGTACTCGGTGTTAATTTTAAGAGTAAACAACTTTCCATTTCTCGTAACATTCGTTGGAGAGAAATCAAAGCAGCACTACGTGTAATAAACTGAAAACAAATTATCTCACAGCTCCTCAAATCCTCTCATTAAATTCAATATCTATTGTCCTGACCAGGCACAACAATAGGATCAAATATTGGCGTTAACAAATTTTTTGGCGAATTTTCTTCCAGCTCGGCGACAGTTTCTTTATATTCGGTACTGTCCAGGCCATTGTTATGTTGCCATCACCCTTTACCCCTCCTCCGTCCAGGTACCCAATACCTTGCTTTGAAATGCGGCGTTTCTTTACTCCTCAGTCTCAAACAGATTTTCAAAACAGTTAATAAACTGATTTTCCCCATTTGCAGCCCTAATTACGTCAATCAGCAAACAGTTTTAATGCGTAAACCTAAAAAAAGCTCATATATGGCAGATGTAATCGGACCGTTACAAGATGACGTTTACATTGGCCAGTAGTGGCGAATGGAACAATTTGTTTAAAAAACAGACAGCCTCAGCTTAACCGTGTTGTGCTTTAATCTTTTCTCATAATTACCGCACCTTAGCTGGAAGCTGTAGCCGTTGAGTGGCAATTTGACTGTATTTATGTAAATTTTCTACCCGTTATACGTCCAGAGATATAATGGCTGCATGTTAACCATTTCGAGATCAATGTTGTGATGAGCATTTTTCCTGACATTTACTTGAGGAAACGATCACAGAGTATTGGTTCCAGTTTTCAATACACTTTAAATATTTTCCGTGATTTCCCTTTATCGCTTAAGGCGAATCTCGAGTTTCACTTCTTAGCACTTCAGTATCCCACTTCTTTGCGCATTGATTCTTCCTGACTAGTCTCTTAAACTTCAGCGTACTCTTCATCATTGCCAAACTGTGATCTGAGTCTGTATTTGGTTCTAAGTACGCCTTACAACACGGTATCTGATTTCGGAATCTCCGTCTGACGATGATATAATCTAATTGACTTCAACCCATATCTCCCTCGCTTTTCCAAGTGAACCTCCTCCTCTTGTGATTCTTGAACAGAGTATTCGCTGTTACCATCTGAAACTTATTGCAGAACTCAATTAGTCTTTCTCCTCTCTCATTCCTTGTCCCAAGCCCATATTCTTCTGTAACCTTTTCTTCTACTCTTTCCCCTACTACCGCATTCCAACCCCTACGACTGTTAGATTTTCATCCCCGTGTGTGTACTGTATTACCATTTCAATATTCTTATATACTTTGTCTGTCTCTCCATCTTCAACTTGCGACGTCTGCATGTGTATCTGAACTGTCATTGTCGGTGTTGGTTTCCTGTCGATTCTGATAAGAACAACTCTATCACTGAACTGTTCACAGTAACACACTCTCTGCCCTACCTTCCTGTTCATAACGAGTCCTACTCCCGTTATACCGTTTTCTGCTGCTGTTGTTGATATTACCATATACCCATCTGACCAGAAATCCTTGTTTCCTTTCCATTTCACTTTACTGGCCCCCGCTATATCTACACTGAACCTTAGTATTTTCTTTTTCAAATTTTCTGCCTTCCTCCTAAAACGTTATCTTTTCCCTGGCTATTCTTTCTTTTTCTCATTTTCGTCTCCCCCCTTCGACAGTCCGCTGCCGGAATCCGTATAAAGAACTAGTCCGGAATCTTTTGTCGATGGAGAGATCATCATAACAATTTTTAAATTACAGGCGACTTGCCCTGTGGATACACGTTACTTGTCTTTAAAGCAGTGCTTTCCATTACTTCCTGCATCCTCCTACTGTTGACCATTGCTCATTCTTTCGCCTTTTAGAGACAGTTTCCCACCTTTAGATCAACAGAGTGCCCTGAACCTCTGTCCGCTCCTCCATCCTCTTTGACAGGGCCGTAGGCAGAATGAAAGAACTTCTTATACCAGAAGTCTTCGGCCGCCAGTGCTGATGATTTTTTATTCTAAATGTGAGTAGTGGTGGGGTCCAAACCCGGGACCGATGACACATTGATTACTAATCAAAGTCACCCCCCTTTCTTTATCCTAAAACTACAAAACAAGCGAAGCTAATGCCACCACCACTTTTACCCTAAATTTTTAAGAAAAAGCCCCAAAAGGAAGGCTTCATCTCTTCGGGCGTTGGCCCCTGTCAAGAAAGACCCCCAATAACTAACTACTACTACTACTACTACTACTGCAAAAAGAAACAGGAAAGGAGGATACAAGGAAAGTGCCTTTATATTTTTTTAATATTTATTTATTTTATTGTGATTTTTATTTTTATTCTTGTTTTCTTTATTATGTATGAATCCATCTCCATCGCATCAGCTCGTCCTCGCAAAGACTGGCTATCGCCTTCGACATTAGCGCGAAGTAAAACTCCACCCGTGGCGACACATCAGTAGGCGATCGATGCACGTCTTCTCAGAAGTGTATGAGAATGAATAATCGTTGAGGGGATCGGATCTGTAAAATGGAAGAAGGGACATATGTCAGCTGCTTCTCGAATGGATGATCCAGCTGGGAGGAGGGTTGTGGTAAGCGTTCAGGAGAAAGTTCGAGAAATATTATTGCTAGTTTGAGTTCTTGAAAACTGCACTATATCAGTCGTTAAAGTATTGCCAGAAATCGAGGGCTGATTTGTCACCACGACCAACAGCTTTGGACCGCGTGCTCGTCTATGTAAGTTACCGAGTCGGTCCTTGCACGAGGAAAATAGTCCATATCCGGGAAGAGAATCATCTGTGGGTTGATGCTGTCAGGTGTCGTGTGTATCATGAACGCCAGCATCTGGCGGACCAAAAGCCAAACATTACCCGACTCGCCGAACACAAGTCGATAGCCACCGTCGTCTTGCCGCCACACGTGTGGAGATGGCGCCAAGTGGATCAGGTAGAGACGACGCCTAGACCATGTATGGTATCACTGGTCTTAAAAGCGGTGTGTGTGTGTGTGTGTGTGTGTGTGTGTGTGTGTGTGTGTGTGTGTGTGTGCGTGTAAGCCAAAATGGCATCTTCCGACTGTCTACTGAAGAGAGATGGTGCCTTATGATGTAGGTGGCGTTCTCCCATCTCACTGGTCAACACTCAAACGCACGTTCAAAATATCTGACATGCTAGAATTAAGTCAGGTGATGCTGAGGGTTTTGGATTAGGAAATGAGACGCTTAAAGTAGTAAAGGGGAGCAAAATAACTGATGTAGAAGTAGAGAGGATATAAAATGTAGACTGGCAATGGCAAGGAAAGCGTTTCTGAACAAGAGAAGTATGTTAACATCGAGTATACATTTAAGAGTCAGGAAGTCGTTGCTGAAAGTATTTGTATGGAGTGTAGCCATGTATGGAAGTGAAATATGGACGATAAATAGTTTGAAAAAGAAGAAAATAGAAGCTTTCGAAATGTGGTGCTACAGAAGAATGCTGAAGATTAGATGGGTAGATCACATAAGTAATGAGGAGGTATTGAATAGAATTGGGGAGAAGAGAAATTTGTGGCACAACTTGACTAGAAGAAGGGATCGGTTGGTTGGACATGTTCTGAGGCATCAAGGGATCGCCAATTTAGTATTGGAGGGCAGCGCGGAGGGTAAAAATCGTAGACCAAGAGATTAATACACTAAGCAGATTCAGAAGGATGTAGGCTGCAGTAGGTACTGGGAGATGAAGAAGCTTGCACAGGAAAGAGTAGCATGGAGAGCTGCATCAAACCAGTCTCAGGACTTAAGACAACAACAGATACTACACGTTGGGAAAAGACTCCTCAACGTGAATTTTTCAAGCTATGACTTCAGACCCTCGGCACGCTTTAGATACGACGTTCGAATACGCGGTCCGTGTGACGGTGGCTTAGTGACCTCATCCCCGACTGCTCGTCCAATGCTGATCTTCCTTGTTCCTTTGTTTAATTCGCCGAGCCGTTGTAGCGACCTGTGGGCTCTGTCGGTGCACATTGGCGAGAGAGGACAGCGTTACTCGGCTCCGCGACTTTTCAGCAGACGGGCGCACCAGCTGTGGTAGATAAACAGGGGCGCAGCCGCCTGTCTTTTGTGTCCTTTGTTGTTTGAGGAGCGGAACTGTATCGCGCGCGCCGCCCGCCGCCCGCCGCCCGATTCCAGATAACGCTAATAACATGCCCGGTGCTCGGGCGCCGACTGATAACGCCTTTGTTTGGGTGCAAGCGCACCACTGCCCGCTGCTTCGCGAGCCGGCGTCTAATTACCACACGCCGGTCGCAGCTCCGCGCCTCGCGGCCCCTGGAAGGCGATACGATCCGCGCTATCGGGCGCAGATCGCCACGCTGCTGTCGCGCCCCTTATCACCGCCAATTAACGGCCTGAGGACTCTATTCCCGCGCTATGATGAACGCGTCGGCCGCGCCAACAATCGGCACAGGTGTCGGCGCGCACTTGTTGCACAATTAGGACAGCTGAGGCTGGTATCTGCTCGCAGCTACTGTCGATGCCGCCGTAGCGGCCGGCGATTTGTATCGGGAAAGCTCTTACGCCTTGTAAACACCTTCTGTATCTCGAGTCTCCTGCGAGATACCAGTTTCAGAGGGATGCTCTGCTGCAAAAATGGAGCAGTGCGCAGGAGGTACCGGTTTGGCGACGGAGAGATTGTTAATCGTAGCTTCGCATCTTCACACGCGAGTAGCAGAACAGGATATAACACGTGTCGGAGGTGACATGCACCTGCTCCATCATATTCCCGCTGCAAAGAGTTCAGCTGAGAATTTTGTTTCAAGTAGAGAATATTTTGCAACGTCGACAACTTGTTCTCCACCGATTTCCCACACCACATCGTCCAGCCATTCTTTCTCCCGTGTATTGCTCCGTATGGAATTTTCTCTCTGCTTTTGTTTTAAAAAAAGGTTCAAATGGGTCTGAGCACTATGGGGCTTCACATCTGAGGCTATCAGTCCCCTAGAACTTAGAACTACTTAAACCTAACTAACCTAAGGACGTCACACACATCCATGCCCGAGGCAGGATTCGAACCTGCTACCGTAGCGGCAGCGCGGTTCCGTACTGAAGTGCCTAGAACCGCTCGGCCACAGCGGCCGGCTGTTGATACAGCTGATATCAATAATCCTTTCCCTTTTTGTTCCTTTCTCCATTCTCCTCCCCCCCCCCTCCAATTAAATCCTGCAATTAAATAAAACTGCATGAGGTCGTGGACAAGGCTCCCAAGGACAGATGCATACTTGTCCCATTCTGCCTTCTAGAACGACGAAATCACCCAGGAAATGCCCCGAAAAGATTCCCCAGACCATAACACCTCTCCCACAGCCTGGACCCATCCGAAGATTGTTGCAGGGCGTTCCCTTTCAGACGTCTCACGTCCGATGGAGCATAAATCGTGATTCTCGTGAAACGGCCACATATCGCCACTCAGTGGGCGTCTAGCTGCCGCCTTACTTGCAAATTCCAGCCTTCGTCGTCGATGAGCAGTTGTCAGCATGCGTACATGAACCAGGCGACTGCTACGGAGGCCATAAGCAGCAACGTTCGCTGAACGGTCTTTGAGGAGGTACTGTTGGTAGCCCGTCAGTTAATCTCAGCGGTCAGTTGTGCAACAGTTCCACGTCTATTCGCCCGTGCACATCTCCGCAGATGTCATTCACTCCTGCCATTTAAGGCTCGTGGTGCACTAAAGTTGCCTCGGGGCGCAACTTTCCAAATTTTCAAATGTGTGTGAATTCCCAGGGGACTAAACTGCTGAGGTCTTCGGTCCTTAGACTCACACAGTACTTAAACTAACTTATGCTAAGGACAACACAGACACCCATGGCCGAGGAAGGACTCGAACCTCCGGCGGGAGGGGCCGCGCAATCCGTGACATGGCGCCTCAAACCGCGCGGCCATTCGCGCGGCCGCGCCAGTTTTCGATAGCGTCATTTTTCCGTGTACGGTGTACTTAAACCACGGCGGAACACTAATAGTTTTCAAACTTTGACGTTCCGGAATTGCTTGCACCCTTGGCCTGAAAGCCGATGATCATTCCCATTTGGAAGTCAAATAAATCCCTCCGTTTCTCCATTACAACGACTGCATTGTTTTCCTCGTCCCCTCGACATGCTTTATATACCCGCCACTGCTAGTGCCATAGCCTGCTGTATGCGACTGGGTATTGCACGTTGACTTGCGGCGTGTGCGGTGGTCACATTAATGTGACTGGACTGTGTATAACCAAATACTGTTTAGTTCTATTAAAACATCGATAATAACATTTGAAATTGTTTCCAGGGCTCTCAGGTGTTCAGCCGGATGCGATCGTTGAAGTCCCAGGCGAATAACCTTTCCACCATCATCAGGTGGTTCTAATGGTTTGATCGCGGAAAGGTTATTCGCCGAAATATCGTGGGGCTTCAACGATCGCATCCGGCTGGACACCCGAGAGCTCTGGAAACAGCACATACGCCGGTAAAGCCTCCGATCACACATTTGAAATTGTGTTTAACGTGCATGCAATATTTGAAATGGTAGTTACCTTAAAACTACCACCGAAGTTGGACATAACAGCACATGCAACACAAAATTTGAAAAACAAGACTGAAGAAACAGTTAAAACCGTAAAATACGGAAGATTATGCTTCCAAACACTTCTAAAGTGGAATGTCCACATAAAATTAGGAAAATTAGAAAAAGCAGTTGGCAGAGATCACGTAGCTTGTTAGATGGCTACATGGGTACTGCTGTTTATTCGATGCTTCTCACTGGGTAGACAAATTTGTCGAGATAAGAACTAGCCGAAAGAGAACACTGGGTTCCGTCACTTATCAGTTAAGTAACGCGAGTGGCAGACGCTGCAAGAGGAAATACGTGTATTGCGGCGTTTGGAGCTCATCTACCGTTACTCGTGCATACGTGCTCGTCAACGTATCTCCTCGTTTATACCAGAACGCATTGCAGAACACTCACAATACCTCTTGACAATTTTTGAGTGGCAACGGCTGTTGGCAGAAAAGAAGAATAGTCGATTCTGTCGAATATTTTCATAGGCTTCCCCGCTGCTAAGGATTTCCAATGTGGTGTTTGCTGAGAAAAAGCAAAAGTGTATACTTTAATACCTCAAAAGTCAAGGTAAAGTCGAGAGAGGATAGTGCCATCTGGGGCAAGTTCAATAGTACGGACGAGGCGGCGCCACAGTTTCTCTGAGAAGACCATTGTTCTCTTGCAGGTGGGCCTAGAAGGTGGCTACATCTCCAAGCAATGTGAGACGATGAAGAGACTACAGCGAAGAGAACAAAGCGTGGAGCTTTGTAATCGCATACGTAGTGCTGGCTTTTGGCCGATAGCCTTCCACATGTCACAGAAGCGGGAACGATTACATGGGCTGCGGTGTTAGGAGCGCGATATCAATGGCGAGGTGTGAGTACTGCGGTTGGCGCCTTTCGGCGCGTGCGCTGGCTTCGGGACGCCTTGTTCACAGACGCCCGGCTCATTAGCGTGGAGCCGAAAGGACGATTTTTTGGAACGGCGACCGAGAACAAATAGGCGGGCCAGCTACAGCGATATGTATTTCTGGCGTGCTTAATGGCATATTTACAGCTCGGAACGGCGCGGAGATCGCCCGGCCGAGCTAAATGTAAACGGCGGGCGCGCCGTCCACTTGCCAAAGCGCATTGTTCTCGCTTGACGCGTTCCTCGTCTGCCGTCTTTTGATCGCGAGCCGTGTGCCCGTTTCTTAATATCCATTATAATTCCGCTTCATTGTTGATTGTGGCAAGTTAATGTACCATAATAACAGACCTGGCAACGCGGAGCTCTGAAATTATCCCGACTTTTCCGCTTTTAGTGCGCAATCCCTTCTTCTTCTTTTTTTTTTTTTTTTTATTGCTAACGGCAAGGCTTTTCGAGTTTTGGCACTGATTATTTCCTGAAAATCGCAGATCAGCAGGCTTAACAGAACACTTCATCTCCTCTCCCTGCTTTTTCCGTTCTAATCGTCCTACCCCAATGTCTCTCAGGTTCTCTTATCACACATAGCACCAAGAAAGAAACTCGTCGTGCATTTGAAGCAGCTACAAAATTTTATGAGAAACAAGCAAAATGCCGTTTGAATTTACTCTTATTCATACTTACAATCGACGTCTATTGTTCACCTCTATTTCATACTTTGAAATGACGATAACAGTCTCAACATTCAATCATTGTTGAAATTATTGTAGTTTATTGTTCTAATTGTATTATTACGAGCAACATCTCTAAATTAAGTGTTCGAGACATACTCCAGAATGTTTTGGAGACACGTGTATGCATCGTTTGTCCCGCTCAGCACTGACTCGGACAAAGACGACGACTCGTGGACGCTTGAAGTGCAAAGCATGGAGAACTTTTTTCCCTGGAAAAAATCATCATGGGTGAGGATACTTTGTGTTATCAAGACTAACCTGCAATAAAATGACAAAGTGGAGAAACTGACATGAAGAGCCAACGGTTTGGCGTCATCTCCGACATTCAAGCCAATGAGATGCCCTAGTTGAAAAACATCCCAAAGAAGGACTTTTCTGATGACTTGGCTGGGCATTTGCCTGAAGCGATTTAGGGAAATCAGGGACAACTTAAATCAGGATGACCGGGCGCGGGGTTGAACCGACGTCCTTCCGAATGCGAGTCAAATGTTCTAACCTCTGCGCCACCCCGCTCGGCCCCGCAAAATTCTGACACTCACAGAAAGCAGACTTGTTCACAAGGAATTATCAGACAGTAACTGTCATCAAAAATGTTCCATTAAGTTTCAGGTGTGCAGCCGCAAGAAATCTCCTCCTCCTCCTCCTCCTCCTTCTTCTTCTTCTTCTTCTTCTTCTGATATTTCGGCTGTATACCTTCCAGCTATCTTCAGAGTGAGGAGCAAGACTGCCGCTCCAGTGCTCGCTTCGTCCCTTTATACTCGTGTACCGTGCGACTGCGCATGCGGCCGCAGATGCAAATGCGCCAGAGACGTTGGTCGGCGTCAGAGACGTGCATAACGCGTTAGTTGTATCTATGACGCCGCAGTCGATCCGTGTTGGCATATCGATATATCATTGTGAGCTGCTCTGTGACGGCGTCTTTGTGAGTTTATTGCAGCAAGTGCCGGATTCCATGATTTATCAAGATTGAAACCACTATCTCTATTAATTAAATTCGTCGTCAAGCGAATTTCAATTGTCTCCTTCACTGTCGAGTCCCAAAAGGATGATGCAGTTGCCAAAATTTCGACGTTGTCATACAACATACTGTGACCATTATCAATACAGTGCTCTGCCACTGCCGACATGTTAGGTTGTAAAGGTCGTGTGTACCTCTGGTGTTCTGTACATATTTCTTGGACAGTACGAGTTGTTTGTCCGATGTAAGAAAGGCCACATTCACATGGAATTTTGTAAACTCCAGATTTTCGGAGCAGCAAAACATCTTTGACGGAGCCCACGAGTGCAGCTGTCTTGGGTGGAGGACGAAAAACCACTTTTACTTTGTGTCTGCCGAGAATTCGTCCTGTTTTTGATGAGAGACTACCCGCATATGGCAGGAAGGCCATCGATTTAAAGGTTTCTTCTTCTGCTTTCTTCGTGGCCTCTTTCGGTTTCGTTTTCAGGACCCTCCGTATTTGTTCTGGAGAGTACCCATTGTCTTCAAACACTCTTTGTAAGTGGGAAAGTTCATCTTGCAGACTGCTTTCGTCAGAAATAATATGCGCTCTGTGGGTCAAAGTTCGGAGAACACTCATTGTCTGGGCAGGGTGGCAGCTATTTGCACGTAAATACAGATCGGTGTGTGTCGGCTTCCTATACACTTCATGTCCCAAAGTGCCATCCTCCCTGCGCCGAACCAAAACATCTAAGAATGGAAGGCATCCCTCCTTTTCAATTTCCATTGTGAACTTTATTTGATCGTGGAGGGAGTTCAGGTGTCTTAAGAAGTCTTGCAAGTTGTCTTCACCATGGGGCCAAACTACAAAGGTGCCAAAGGTGGAAGGTATACAGCCGAAATATTAGAAAAAGAAGGAGATTTCTTGCGGCTGCATACCCGAAATTTAATGGAACAGTCTTTGCGCCGCCAAAACCTGAAGTTTCGTCATCAAAAATATTCTCCTAGTGTAAACAGTTTGAGTACTGGCCGAAAGTGCCAAACTGAAAGGAAAAACCTATCGCGTGTATCCCAGCCCTTGCAACGGGCGGTACTGCGAGAGGCGAGGTACTCGGCCCGATTTGCAGGCACGTTACCTCTCGCACTGGGAGAGTGGTTATTTGGGGGGACGGGCGCTGCCCTTGGCTGGGCGTGACCCCTCGCCCCCGCCGGCGGCGGCAGGTGCAGCCGCCGAGCTTTCACCGGGCTCCGCCCCCGACCGCGGTGCGACTCCGACTCCTCAGCGCCCAGTGCGAAAGGTCTCTCCGTGTCCAGGAACCGGCACTGCCCCGGCTGCCCGGTACCGTTGCGGCCTGAGTTGTGGGCAGCTGCTGGCTGGGCGCCGACGCCTTCCCACCGCTCCGATCTGGATCATCTCCGCCGCCGTTCAACAGCGCGCATGCCTCGGGAAGACGATTTAATAACGGAGATGACTATCACTGCTCTGGCCTCGCGCCTGCGGCCGTCCCGGTCTGCACGAGTAAGCTGACAACTGTCTGAGCTCTTGGGGGCTACGATCCTCTCCTTATCCGCTACGTTCCTTTCCACCTCTTAAAAAAAAAAAAAATAACAGCACCACGGCGCAGCGGTTCTGTTATGTTCTACAAACATGTCTCAGTCGATCAGTGCCATTCTGTCGTCAGTTTCCTTAAACCACGCCGGCCAGAGTGGCCGTGCCGTTCTAGGCGCTACAGTCTGGAACCGAGCGACCGCTACGGTCGCAGGTTTGAATTCTGCCTCGGGCATGGATGTGTGTGATGTCCTTAGGTTAGTTAGGTTTAATTAATTCTAGGTTCTGGGCGACTGCTGACCTCAGAATTTCAGTCGCATAGTGCTCAGAGCCATTTGAACCATTTTGAACCTTAAATCACACGATCCATTTTTCGCTTCAGTATCGGACTACGCCTGATATTTTCTGCTTTGCCTCCAATATTGGCCGTCGTCCGACATGCTAGTTTTGTTACTTTGTTTTCGACTGATCTCTTACAGGTAGTCCAACAAATTTCGTCTCTGACTACCAAATACCAGAAATTATGTTCTTTGTGTAATGCTGACATTATCAAGTTCCCTTTCTATGTGCAACAGTACGGATTCACATTTGCATTAAGTGCTTGGTCAGCAATGGAACTCTCATTTCAGCTCTTCTTTCAGTTGCGTTACTCGCTTCCTATAGTCCCAGTTGCCTATCTTAAAGCTTCCAGACCAATAAAATTTTATTTGCAACATTTCAAATAGTTATTGACCGAAAAATGTAAAATGTTGTAATCCTCATGTCGTTGAGAGGTGGGATCTTACATTAAAACCGCGCTGCTGCTATGGTCGCAGGCTCGAATCCTGCGTCGGGCATGGATGTGTGTACGTCCTTAGGTTAGATGGGTTTAAGTAGTTCTAAGTCTAGGTGACTGATGACCTCAGATGTTAAGACCCATAATGCTTAAAGCCATTTGGACCATCTTACATTGAAAGTGTGGTGTCACCGCCAGACACCACACTTGCTAGGTGGTAACCTTTAAATCGGCCGCTGTCCGTTAGTATACGTCGGACCCGAGCGCCGCCACACGGCAGGTTTAGTCTAGAGAGACTTCCTAGCACTCGCTTCTGTTGTACAGCCGACTATGCTAGCGATGGTTCACTGCCTACGTACGCTCTCTTTTGCAGAGACGACAGTTTAGCATAGCCTTCAGCTACGCCATTTTCTACGACCTAGCAAGGCGCCATATTCTTCATGAACTGAAAGGCGTGCATTTCGGCCTCCCCTCGTAAAACAAACACAGTAAGTCAAGCATTAACGGTAGAAACTGTCAATATATCATGACGCAGCGTAATTTCCGTAACGGTATACCCAGTATTTGAGAATTAGAGCACTTAGTGACTTCCAACGAACTTTACAAATTCTTTCGAACCAGGAAAAAAGTTTGTGGCTTAACACAAATGGTTCAAATGGCTCTGAGCACTATGGGACTTAACGGTCCCCTAGAACTTAGAAGTAGTTAAACCTAACTAACCTAAGGACATCACACGCATCCATGCCCGAGGCAGGATTCGATCCTGCGACCGTAGCGGTCGCGCGGTTCCGGACTGAAGCGCCTACATCCGCTCTGCCACACTGGCCGGCGGGCTTAACACATTTCCGCTGTTCATGCAGTAAACGTTCAGCAACACACATGACATTTTTAACTTGTTGTCCTTACTTCTTTACAACTAACTCTATTCGGAATATATTTTGCTGACAGCATATGTATATACCTCTTAATGGAGTCGAAAAATAATGTCAT
This sequence comes from Schistocerca gregaria, assembly GCF_023897955.1. Taxonomy (NCBI): domain Eukaryota; kingdom Metazoa; phylum Arthropoda; class Insecta; order Orthoptera; family Acrididae; genus Schistocerca; species Schistocerca gregaria. The sequence continues at coordinate 244,870,404 of NC_064920.1, forward strand.
TGTTTGCACAGTTCAAGATATATGACGTCATAAACGGTGAGAAGCGTGAAAAACTAGCTTTGGGCGTTTTACACAAGCTGTACTTATCCTGTGTCTCATAATGACAGCACTTGGCGTCTTCCAGAAAACTTCAAACATAACTTTTGAAGGGTTTTTTTACATGAGAGTTCGATTCTAGGAAGAATCGGAGGTGGGATTACTGATAGTAAATAACTACAGCCATTTCTCCGTTATAAATTTTGGAGTTTAATGCGAATTGTTAGACCCCAGATGTTCTACGTCAACTTTCTCATTTGAGAAGGCTGTGAAGATATACAAGATATTTGGTGTTGAGTTGTCGTTGCCAATTTAATTTTTATTGGCACCAAAATCGGCAGAAGCTCCTCGTCTTTCGCTTAAATTATTTTAATTTCGATTTTAGTAATCTCGTAGATAATTACGTTGATCCCCTATACACAGAAGCCTGAATTCTACTTCTTTCATGTCAGTTGTCCACTGTACAAAGTTACAGACTAAAACTCAATAGAAATATCGAATTAATTCGGATATAAAAACCACCACATACTTGACATATTCTTATACGGTACGAAGGAAAAAGGCGAAACGTGGGTAAAACTGGACTCTTATTCGGAGAAGATGGTTTAAAATCCCTTCCAGATTTTGGTTTTCGTGCGTTCTCTAATATCATTGCGGCGAATGCCGTGATGGTTCCGATGAGGAAGATCACATTGATTTCTCTCCCCATCCTTGCTCTAGATGAAATTGTGCTCCCACTCCACCATCCTCGTCGTCGACGAGATGTTACGTCCCGATTTTACATCCTTCGTTTGATCCTTAAACACTTCGAAATCATACGTGGCATGGTGTACAGTGCCATTTGTGGAAGGTAGCAGGTGTTTCATAATGGTTTACGTGAGAAGACATATAGCTTCATTATTTTTGGAAATCTTCTCAGCAATGAGGCAAGAAAATTAATCTCCTCTGATTTATTTTCTCTGCTTCTGAACGACGACTGAATCGTTGCCTAATTGCATGTTGCTTAGGATTCGTCTCCGTACTATGCAGACAGGTGTGTGTGTGTGTGTGTGTGTGTGTATAAGTTAGTTCGTAACTATGAGTTCTCTGATAGTTTCTTATTACAGAGACCAAAGGTTTAATTTACGACAGATCTAGACATTAACTTATACCTGCGAATGTGTAGACGTCTCTGGCACGACAGGTGTGTATGATTATTAGGAGCCGTCGAGCAGGCGTCTCTGAAAACACCTGCGTCGTTTTGGTCATTCCTTCCGCCAACTGTGAGCGAAGCAAACAACAAAATGTTTGTAAGCACTGCGACAGTTGTAATAACATTACGAAAACACCTCCCGAAAAGCGTTCTTGATTATGATGAAGCGACATGATGTGCACCAAGATAAAGTGAATGCAAGGGATGTTTCCAGACCTTAACAGTCACGCCGCCACCGGATAATTGCCGTACAGAACGATTCTCGGAAGTGATCCGTCAGCAGCTTTCGTGTAACTGAACGAACGTGGCTGCGGAAGATGTCTTGTGTCCGGGCTGAGAGAAAGGGACTGCATGTTCGTCAGTTCTTGCGTCTTTTGTGCTGGTAGATTGTCCTCGACTGCTGCTGTCGCGTCATACTTAGGGGCCTTTTACGTAAAGTTGTTCTTCGGGCGATGGTAAAATTACGTTCTTTTTGTGTGGTTCCTGTCTGGTCTGCCTAATGTACTTTGCGATGCACTGCACCTGCCCGATGTTTTATTATCTAAATGATTGGCCGCTTTCCTGGAATTCTTACCCGTAAAAATGAAAATATTATTTACAATTAGACTTCTAAACTCTCTCTCACTCCCCCCCCCCCCCCTCTGTCTCTCTCTCTCTCTCTCTCTCTCTCTCTCTCTGTGTGTGTGTGTGTGTGTGTGTGTGTGTGTGTGTGTGTGTAGTTAATTCCAATTACATCATCTCAACCCCTGCCCATTTGAACTGGTTTCCAGAAGCATAATTATAGGAACTTTTTTCTAGTTTTGACCAATATTATCTCCTGTAGGAACATCTGACTCTGTTTAAAGCGTCCTTTGTTTCATGGCAGACAGGAAGCACACTTGGAGCTAATGATGTTGAGTGGGTACACAGAGAGAAGCCAAACCCCACCGACAGATTTTCGGAAGTTCTTGAGGAATATCTTTTGAGTATTTTGCTGTAAGGATCATGTGGTCTCCGGTCGCTCGTTACGAAGTTGTAAAACAATCACGATTTATTCAGTTTGTTGCCCGAATTACTTTCCTTTCTGTGAAAATATCTTCAAATCGGTGAAAAAACATATAATATTCAGTCATCGAATGGAACAACACAGCGCTACCCAAAACATACACACGAGACACAACTGAACGTTACTGAATTGAAGCTTGAATGTGAAGAGTGATGTTGGTATTATTGTTGTAGACAGGAAGTAATGAGAGTGAATACAAACTAATTGTTTCCAAACAAGACAGACAACACATACTGTCGAAATTTGCAAAATTGTGCACAAATCTTCACTGCAAAAGAGATACAAAGACACATGGGATGAAGGAATCAAAATGCAAGCACTTTTTTAACGGAGCCCCGAAGACCACGGCTCTCTTACACCAAAATACTCAGAACACATTTCTCAACTTACGTGTTTACTTAATAGGTGATCAGGGACCTTGTAGATCACGCGTCGGTCTTACAAACTACGTGAAATCGGTCCTGTCCTGTGCGGCTTTTATGTAGTTTCCTGTGAACGCTACTAGTTGCTGCATGTCTTCCCGTAGTCCATCCTCCCATCTTCTTGGTGATCTTCCACAGTATCGCTTTCCTTCTGGCCTCGTACGAACAGTACTTTTGGAATCGCTTCACCTTTCATTCTCGCAACACATACAGCCGATTGTAGTTGCTTAGGATGTATTTCTTCACTTTTCAGCCTCCTCCACCTGTTTCTTCCTTCGCGGGCCCAAAAATCTTTCTCATAATCATTCTGTCTAAAACCATTAGTTTTTCCCTATCGCTCCTGGTGGTACTCAGCGTTTCTTTGCCATGTAACAGCACTGGGATAAATATAGTCTCAGTTTAACTTTGTCTTCAGGTTAACTTCCATTAAGATTATCTTTGATTTCATGATTGGTTTTAGGCCGTTATATCATCTATAAACATAAAAGTTCTTGTAGGTTGATTCTTACAAAGAAGAAGACAGCAACCGCTCCCATCTGTAAATCCCCAGGCACATTATGGCCCTTCTTTCTGCATAGTTCCGTCACTTCCGCCTTTCCGGTGTTTATTCCGAAGCCTGTCTATCGTGACTTATAGTTTAATAAATTTTGTTACACGTCAGATCATAACAAGAGATGTGACCCAGATTTCTTATGGAAGATTGCTCACGTGCATGATCAAGGGAGCCAAATAAGATATCGGGAGCAGATAACTCTTCACAAAGCAGCTGGCAGTATTTGCTTCTTCGGGGCTTGTCAAACAAGCCAGCAAGAAGAACACATGAAACACCGCAAACGGCGCCGGCGGTCAGGGTGAACGGAATAATAGGAAACTTTCCAACGCACATAATGAAAGAATCCCGTGTACTACAGGATTATTACAAATGATTGAAGCGATTTCACAGCTCTACAATAACTTTATTATTTGAGATGCTTTGCACACACATACAAAAACTCAAAACGTTTTTTTAGGCTTTCACAAATGTTCGATATGTGCCCCTTTAGTGATTCGCCAGACATCAAGCCGATAATAAAGTTCCTCCCACACTCGGCGCAGCGTGTCCCCATCAATGAGTTCGAAAGCATCGTTGATGCGAGCTCGCAGTTCTGGCACGTTTCTTGGTAGAGGAGGTTTAAACACTGAATCTTTCACATAACCCCACAGAAAGAAATCGCATGGGGTTAAGTCGGGAGAGCGTGGAGGCCATGACATGAATTTCTGATCGTGATCTCCACCACCACCGATCCGTCGGTTTTCCACTCTCCTGTTTAAGAAATGCCGAACATCATGATGGAAGTGCGGTGGAGCACCATCCTGTTGAAAGATGAAGTCGGCGCTGTCGTTCTCCAGTTGTGGCACCAGCCAATTTTCCAGATATACGTGTCCTGTAACGTTTTTTCGCAGAAGAAAAAGAGGCCGTAAACTTTAAACCGCGAGATTGCACAAAACACGTTAACTTTTGGTGAATTGCGAATTTGCTGCACAAATGCGTGAGGATTCTCTACCGCCCAGATTCGCACATTGTGTCTGTTCACTTCACCATTAAGAAAAAATGTTGATTCATCACTGAAAACAAGTTTCGCACTGAACGCATCCTCTTCCATGAGCTGTTGCAACCGCGCCGAAAATTGAAAGCGTTTGACTTTGTCATCGGGTGGCAGGGCTTGAAGTAATCGTAAACGGTAAGGCTTCTGCTTTAGCCTTTTCCGTAAGATTTTCCAAACCGTCGGCTGTGGTACGTTTAGCTCCCTGCTTGCTTTATTCGTCGACTTCCGCGGGCTACGCGTGAAACTTGCCCGCACGCGTTCAACCGTTTCTTCGCTCACTGCACGCCGACCCGTTGATTTCCCCTTAAAGAGGCATCCAGAAGCTTTAAACTGCGCATACCATCGCCGAATGGAGCTAGCAGTTGGTGGATCTTTGTTGAACTTCGACCTGAAGTGTCGTTGCACTGTTATGACTGACTCATGTGAGTGCATTTCAAGCACGACATCCGCTTTCTCGGCTCCTGTCGCCATTTTGTCTCACTGCGCTCTCGAGCGCTCTGGCGGCAGAAACCTGAAGTGCGGCTTCAGCCGAACAAAACTTTATGAGTTTTTCTACGTATCTGTAGTGTGTCGTGACCATATGTCAATGAATGGAGCTACAGTGAATTTATGAATCGCTTCAATCATTTGTAATAGCCCTGTACTTAGAGATATATACATTAAGGCGATCGCCTGTCAAGGGAAGGGTCCAAAGGGATGTTCCAGAAAGCGATTTACGAGGGCCTTGCACTGCCAGAGTCAGTTGACAACGCTATAAAAGTTCATGCAGCAGTGAGTAGTGGGAGTATTCAGTTTCAGTACGTAGCATCCAGAGATCAGTGACTCTCGACAGCAGCACTTGATGCTGCAGTAAACACTTTAACTACGAGAAGACGGTAATAGACTCCGGTGGACGCACAGTAACTATCAAACTTCCTCTTTGAATGTAAAGAATGACTGTGCTGGAGGACTTCTACTTTATTTGATACAGAAACAGCCGAGTAAAACTGAACGTACTCTGACAGATTTCTCTTTACTTCTTCTGATCATTTCTAAACTGACACACTATCATAACGACCTGGAAAGCGGTGTGCTGACCCCATGCCCCTCTATGAAACGTCCCCTTTGAACAATTCTACATGACTGTGCTTAAACTGACACACAATATTTTTAGTGCAACGCAATCTCACTTTCAATAATCGCTGCAAGAGAACAGCCCCGACTAACAATAACCTATACCCTTCATGAATCACTTACCTAACAAAAATCTTCGTTACTCGAACTACTGCAATACAGCGAGCGCCAATACTGCCAGCAAAATGAAAGATTCTAAATACTGATGGCACTAACTACAGATAGGCATATAGTTAGCAAATGAAAGATTTTGATAGAGAACAAACAATGTATTTACCTTAATAGTGTTCAAAATTCATTATATATATATATATCGGTTCACGACATCCAGTCTTACAAATTTCCTTTTTCTGTTGGACACACGTCCAGATCGTCCGCTCTCAAATCTCTGCCACCTCTCTCCCCACATCCACCACTGCTGCGGGCTCATCTCCAACTGCCCAACGGTACGCGCTGTTCACATCCAACGGTCCAACACTACACAAGCGAATATTCCAACAATGAGTCTAACCAGCCACAGACTGTACATAGCGCAAACAGCGACTTTAATACAGAGCGCTACGTGGCGTCACCAACATAAAAACCTAAACAGCCTACTTGCGACTACAAACTAAGGTACCTTTGCCCAATATTCATTGGCAAGACTGTCCATCTGTGTCACAAAGAGATACAGTAGCGAATCTCAGTGACTAGCAGGGACAAATTACTGAAAGGTAATTGTACAGCAGAAAAAATTGGCCTTTGACTACTAGTGTTAATGACTGAATAGTTAGGACAAGTGAGCGGTGGTTAGCAGAGATAATGACAGTCAAGCACTCTCTCTGATAACGACCCTTTCTGGTAGTGGTTAAAGGCATTTGATATTCTGATAACTGAGTAAATGTTTTTTAGAACAGTAAATTGGTTATATGATTCAAATGGCTCTGAGTACTATGGGACTTAACATCTGTGGTCATCAGTCCCCTAGAACTTAGAACTACTTAAACCTAACTAACCTAAGGACATCACACACATCCATGCCCGAGGCAGGATTCAAACCTGCGACCGTAGCGGTCCCGCGGTTTCAGACTGTAGTGCCTAGAACCGCTCGGCCACTCAGCCGGCAGTAAACTGGTTAAAGAAAAAGTAATAACTTTGGTGCTTCAGCCAACCTTCCCTGTCAACTCCACGAGATTTACCAGTCCCCTGTAACCTAACTTCCCACATCCAGTCAAGGAAATTTTCTCCCTGTCATCTCCGCTCTAAAGGTTGATAACAAAGAAAACTAAACACACCACGTCGTTAATGTACTGACTGCACGAAGCAGGTGTCGGGACCGTGATACACCACTGGTCAAGTCCTTCGCTTTTATTATTCTTTCTCTTGACTCTGAAATAGCAGTCATATCATCTGCATATGATAGCATATACCTCAAGAGTTTCCGAAATTTTGCTGTTACATTTCGAGTTCACGTGGAAGAATTTGAAGGTAATCGGGGGGCTGCTGTTGGATGTCCAGACTACAAATCGGACAGTTTTGACGAAGCCAAGGAAATAACAGCGGCGTCCACTTAATGAGCTATATATTCTGAATGATAACGGGACTTGAAAACGTTCGAAAGGAGTGCAACTGCCAACGGCAAACGGACGCCCTCGGGGTTCGGAGGACAGGTCGGCTCGGTCCACGCCTGCTCTCGGGCCGCATATATTTGTTTTTCGAGAAATTTAACTGTGCGGCTGACAGATTAGTGCAAAGCAGGAGGTGGCTATCACGCGCCATCGCGTTATTTATTCACACGTCCAACGAAAGACGAAACCAGGCATCAGTGCCATTGGCCTTACACGTAGTCGACTTCTGGATCGCGTCAGTTTATTGACAGTGTGACGTACGCCTAGGCGTTCTATGCTGGTGGCTACGTCTTTGAATGATCTGCTTCGCTCCTCTGGTGTTGCGGTTAAGAAGGTATTCTTAATAGCATTTTGTACGAATATGTCATACCGCACACAATATCTTCAGTCATTCGTTTACGGCTGTATTTTACGATTCATTTACCAGGGATTCGTAGGTTGTGCTGGAACGGTGAGGTAGCCTTTTTTGGCATGGTGCTTTGACAGGCACTTTGTACGGAGCAAATGACTGTGAACCTGATTTTGTATTGTGTTGTTGTTATCTTCAATCCGAAGAAGCTCTCTACGCAAATCTACGATGTGGAAGGCTCTTCATCGGTGCGTAACTACCGCGAACTACACACCTTTGAATCTGCTTACTGTACTTAAACTTAGATCTCTCTGAACAGCTTTATCCCCCTCCCCCTCTCCTCCTCTCCCTAATTCCACTTTTACTACTGGCGTTACTTTATGCCCGAGGATGTGTTCCGTCAACCGAACCCTTCTTATAGTGAAGTTGTGTCATATAGGCCTACTTATCTTTCTCCGATTCGGTTCACTACTTCCTAATTTGTTATTCGATTTACCCTTTTAATCTTCAAAATTCTTCTATAGCACACTTCAAACGCTTCTATTCTGCATTGCCTGAATTGCCTGTCGTCCACGTTTCAGTTCCAGACAAGGCTACACTCCAGACAAATATCTCCAGAAAGCACTTCCGACACTTACGTAATTATATATTAGACGTTAACAAATTCCGCTTTTTCATAAATATTTTCGTGCTATTGCTAGCCTGCATTTTATGCCCTCTTTACTTCCGCCACTATCAGTTAATTTGCAAAATGGCATTAGTTTAGTACTTTTTGTCGTCTCATTTCTTACCTAATTCTCACAGCATCGCCTGATTTAATTCTGGTGCAAGTCAATAGCCTTGTTTCTATATTGATGTTCATCTCATAAAGTCTTTTCAAGACACTATACACTCCTTTCAACTGCTCAGACAAAATAAAAATTCCATCAGCAAACCTCTTCTCTCTTAACTTAATTCCCATTCCAGATCTCTCCTTGGTTTCCTTCAGAGCTTCCTGAGTATGCAGATTCGGTAATATCGAGGATACCCTCAAACCTATCTCACTTCCTTCTCAACTAAGGCTTTCCTTCCATGTTCTTCGATTCTTGTAGCTGCATTTTGGTTTCAGCACAAGCTCCAAATAACCCATCCATTCTGTATTTTATCCCTGATCTATATAAATGACCTGGGTGACAATCTGAGCAGTTCTCTTAGGTTGTTCGCAGATGATGCTGTAATTTACCGTCTAGTAAGGTCATCCGAAGACCAGTATCAGCTGCAAAGCGATTTAGAAAAGATTGCTGTATGGTGTGTCAGGTGGCAGTTGACGCTAAATAACGAAAAGTGTGAGATGATCCACATGAGTTCCAAAAGAAATCCGTTGAAATTCGATTACTCGATAAATAGTACAATTCTCAAGGCTGTCAATTCAACTAAGTACCTGGGTGTTAAAATTACAAACAACTTCAGTTGGAAGGACCACATAGATAATATTGTCGGGAAGGCGAGCCAAAGGTTGCGTTTCATTGGCAGGACACTTAGAAGATGCAACAAGTCCACTAAAGAGACAGCTTACACTACACTCGTTCGTCCTCGGTTAGAATATTGCTGCGCGGTGTGGGATCCTTACCAGGTGGGATTGACGGAGGACATCGAGAGGGTGCAAAGAAGGGCAGCTCGTTTTGTATTATCGCGTTATAGGGGAGAGAGTGTGGCAGATATGATACACGAGTTGGGATGGAAGTCATTACAGCATAGACGTTTTTCGTCGCGGCGAGACCTTTTTACGAAATTTCAGTCACCAACTTTCTCTTCCGAATGCGAAAATATTTTGTTGAGCCCAACCTACATAGGTAGGAATGATCATCAAAATAAAATAAGAGAAATCAGAGCTCGAACAGAAAGGTTTAGGTGTTCGTTTTTCCCGCTCGCTGTTCGGGAGTGGAATAGTAGAGAGATAGTATGATTGTGGTTCGATGAACCCTCTGCCAAGCACTTAAATGTGAATTGCAGAGTAGTCATGTAGATGTAGATGTATCATCAAAATTTCAAAGAGGCTAAGATACGCAGTAGAGCTGCATCCTCTTGGAAAAATAAAACGTCACGGTTGTTTTTTTCCCTTGCTTTCACCCGGTCTCAGTACTAGCACAGTAGGCCACATTGGCTAATGTTACACTGCCAGACAGTCAGTCGTCCAGGCCCTGCAACTACTGAAAAGCCTGCAGCCGATTTTCAGGAACAACGGGTCAGTGTGGCTTCTCCTTAGATTCCCCTCCGTGGTGGCTACACCTGCGGCACGGGTGACTGTATCGTTGAGGCAAGGAAGCCACCTCACTGCTACAAGGTCAGTGATTCACTGGGGATTCGTGTTCTTGTCCATCCTTTTATTGTTTTTCTTTTTTTTGCCATCAGTTTTCTGGTAGCATTGATGCAGCACGATTTCCTCTCTCATGCTAACCTTTTCATGTGTCATTAGAGCTTACATGGCCCTGCGCCTCTCTAGAGCACCAAAGGGATTAACTGAACTCCCTTCCACCAGGCCTCGGAAGCCCTAACGGGACCGACCGACCGACCGTCGTGTCATCCTCAGCGATAGGCGTCACTGTAGGTGGATATGGAAGGGCGTGTTATCAACACACTGCTCTCCCGGCCGTTTTCAGTTTTCGTGATCGGAGCCACTGTTTCTCACTCAAGTAGCTGCCAACAGCGTTTGGCAACTGGACGGTCTCCCATCGAAGTACTAGCCAAGTCCGACAGCGCTTAAATTCGGTTATCTGGCGGGAACCGTTGTCACTTCTGCACCAAAAGGAATGCCGGGGTTAAAGCAAACATCCATCGGACGAATCATCACCAACAATATCAGATGCCCTCGCTCAATAATGTGCAAAATGCTTAGAGCAAGAATTGAAAGGGAAATAATGCACGTTCACGCTTCGCGATAGCCACTTTGCTGACAATGGTAACTGCATGTAAGTTGCACAAAAAAAAATGTATACGATGGCTCCGTCGTTAGGTTTCGTCACATATCGGATTTGTCCGGAACACTTCATGTCGACCTTTTCTTTTCTTTTTTTTTATTTCTGCCAACTCAGTGACCTAGCAGTTGCAGTGTCAAAAGTGTGTACTGAAGCTGAATCTTGTAGTTTATGGTGATAACGCTGAGCGCAGGATCAGAGTTTCCCATCTCACAACTCCATCGACCGCGAGATCAGTCTTGTAATTTAGATTTTTGTTCATAATTTTCAGCAGTTGTTTTGGAAGAATGCCGATGTAAGGCAATAGCACACAAGTCGCGTTTTTTTTTCCACATCGGAAATCTTGTTATTCCATTCTCACCGCCACCCCCACCTCCCCAGTGCAATCGTGCTGCTTCTTTTGTGTCACATATACTTGCTTCACACAGTCAAAAGAGAACGTGTTGAAAGCTCAAAAAGTAGTAAAACTCCTTCACACAACGATAGTAAAAGTATGTTCTACTACAACTTCAAAACGACAACTTCAAATATTAACAAAAAAATTGTGAAAAAATATAATATAAAATAAAAATATAGGTACTCATATTACCATTTCGATATCGATATATCGGTGGAAAGAAATATCGTCCATACAGATCGACGAACAAAAGAAAAATTCGGAGTAGGTATTAAAATCCATGCAGAAGTAATAAAAACTTTGAGGTTCGTCGATGACATTGTAATTCTGTGAGAGACAGCAAAGGACTTGGAAGAGCAGGTGAACGGAATGGACAGTGTCTTGAAAGGAGGATATAAGATGAACATCAGCAAAAGAAAAACGAGAATAATGGAATGTAGTAGAATTAAATCGAGTGATGCTGAGGGAATTAGAATAGGAAATGAGACACTTAAAGTAGTAAAGGAATTTTGCTATTTGGGGAACAAAATAACTGATGATGATCGAAGTAGAGAGGATGTAAAATGCAGACTGGCGATGGCAAGGGAAGCGTTTCTGAAGAAGAGAAATTTGTTAACATCGAGTATAGATTTGTGTCAGGAAGTCGTTTCTGAGAGTATTTGCATGGAGTGTAGCCATGTATGGAAGTGAAACGTGGACGATAAATAGTTTGAACAAGAAGAGAATAGAAGCTTTCGAAATGTGGTGCTACAGAAGAATGCTGAAGATTAGATTGGTAGATCACATAACTAATGAGGATGTATTGAATGGAATTGGGGAGAAGAGGAGTTTGTGGCACAACTTGACAAGAAGAAGGGATCGGTTGGTAGGACATGTTTTGAGGCATCAAAGGATCACAAATTTAGCATTGGAGGGCAGCGTGGAGGGTAAAAATCGTAGAAGGAGACCAAGCAGATTCCGAAGGATGTAGGTTGCAGTAAGTACTGGGAGATGAAGAAGTTTGCACAGGATAGGGTAGCATGGAGAGCTGCATCAAACCAGTCTCAGGACTGAAGACTACAACAACAACAACATATCGACGTTGTAGAAGATGTAGATATATGGATAATTTGTCGACAGGTCTACTTTACATCCTGTGGTTAGATGTCGCGATCGACTTTGTTCCGGTAATCGATTACGAAATTATATCACTGCATGTGCGACTGGGAGGGATTTGTGACATCTAGTTGAGGTGCAGCCCAGTGCAATTAGAGTAGCTCATCTCGCATGAGGCTGCGGAAGTGTAGCCCACCGCAGTGCGGTGCAGACACCACACCACAGCACACGGGAGCGACTGTCCATATCGCGGGACGCGGAAGGCAGTTTGGGCGGCAGCGGCACTCCGTGACCTGCGCCACTGGCGCGGCAGCCGCATAGAAAGCTGCTCATTGCGGCGCCATCTGAATAAGAGTATTCCGCTTTTATGCGCCTCGTAATTGCCGGTGATGGCGACGCGATGCCAGTCCGGGGCGGACGTTGATGAGGTAGCCCTCGCATAAACATGGCTGCTCTGACGGCGGTCGTTGGACCCTCGCCTCGCCTCGTTACGTTGCGGGCGGGACCCGCCCCGCAGCGGACCGCGGGACCATTCCTCCGGGGAGCCACCGTGTCCGGCGGTGCAGAGCGGAGGTGCTTCTCGAGAACGCCCTCGTCAGAAGCGCGTTACGACCGCTGCAGTAAGGAAACGCTCCTTACTGCATGTTTGGTCGCGACGGTGCAAGTTTTCGGCGTAAGACTGACCAGCATCGTCAAGTTGTAGGGGTTTATAACGTGTGCTTAAATGATTGACGCGGACGAAGCTATAGACGCCGCCTTGAACCTAGGCTGCTAAAAGACCGCCAGTATGTGTTCGGCCCGTCACACAGCATGCTATGCAGCCATGTCCAGTACCGGCTGGTCAGGCGAAATATTCGCTACTTGCAAAAGGTAGATTTGCAGTTTTCTCCGTGATAACGTTCTGTTTTGCTGTATGATATGTGTGATACTGAAGAGCAACCCAATATTGCAGTGCTTGTGTTGTTATGAAGTGCGATGCATATTCCTTCGGACATGCATACGTGTCGGTACTACGAGGGTCACTCCAAAAGAAATGAACACTGTTTTTTTTTTTTTAAATCCGTCTTTTATTCTACATGTTTGAAAGTTTTACAGTGTGTAGATTCATCCTTTAGGAACAGTGTTTTTATTTCTCGCCGGCCGAAGTGACCGTGCGGCTCTAGGCGCTGCAGTCTGGAACCGCGAGACCGCTACAGTCGCAGGTTCGAATCCTGCCTCGGGCATGGATGTGTGTGATGTCCTTAGGTTAGTTAGGTTTAAGTAGTTCTAAGTTGTAGGGGACTAGTGACCTCAGAAGTTGAGTCCCATAGTGCTCAAAGCCATTTGAACCATTTTTTTTTAATTTCTCCACATAATATCCATCCCTCTCAACTGCCTTACGCCATATTGGAACCAGCGCCTGTATACCCGCACAGTGGCTCCAATTTGTTGGAGCCACTGTTTGGCAACGTGCACAAGGGAGTCTTCATCTTCAAACCTTGTTCCACGAAGAGAGTCTTTCAGTTTCCCAAAGAGATCATAGTGACATGGAGCCAGGTCAAGACTGGAAGGTGGGTGTTCCAGTGTTGTCCATGCGAGTTTTGTGATCGCTTCCATGGTTTTTTGACTGACTTGTCGCCCTGCATTGTCGTGCAACAGCAAAACATTTTCCTTTTGCCGATGTGGTCGAAAACGACTCAGTCCATCTTGAAGTTTCTTCAGTGTCGTCACATATGCATCAGAATTTATGGTGGTTCCACTTGGCATGATTTCCATAAGCAAGAGTCCTTCGGAATCGAAAAACACCGTAGCCATAAGTTTTCCAGCAGAAGGTGTGGTTTTGAATTTTTTTTTCTTGGGTGAATTTGCAATGATGCCACTTCATTGGTTGCCTCTTCGACTCTGGTGAAAAATGGTGGAGCCATGTTTCATCACCTGTCACAATTCTTCCGAGAAATTCGTCTCCACCATTCTCGTACTGTTCCAAAAGTTCGCTGCGTACCGTTTTTCTTGTTTCTTTGTGAGCCACTGTCAACATCCTGGAAACCTACCTGGCACAAACCTTTTTTAACGCCAACACTTTCAGTATTCTGCAAACACTTACTTCCCCTATCCCAACGTAGCGTGACAATTCGTTCACTGTGATGCGTCTGTCAACAGTCACCAATTCGTTAACTCTGCACATTGTCTGCAGTGTGTGCAGTACGAGGCCTGCAGCTGCGAGGACAATCCTCAATATTGCCGTGCCCGCTTTGATCGCGTAACTTGCTTGCCCACCGACTAACTTTACTGCGATCGGCAGCAGCATCTCCATACACCTTTTTCATCCTCTTGTGGATGTTTCCCACTGTCTCGTTTTCACAGCAGGGAATTCTATGAAAGTACGTTGCTACGTCAAGTGTAGCAGCCATCTTGAAGACATGCTGTGACGGCGTCACTTACTGGAACAGGTTGAACTAAGTTTGAAACCATGTGGGAAAGATGTATCTACACACTTTCACACATGCAGAATGAAAACTGTATTTTTAGAAAAATAATGTGCTTTTCTTTTGGAGTGACCCTCGTAGCAGAGACTACCAATTAAAATGTCGTCCCCTGTACGGGAATTATATAATGTGTGTACTAGTACAGGTTGTGACGCAAGGACGAAGACATATGGAAGTTTGGGTCTGGAAATGAACCGTGCACGGATTGTCAAAGTAGTTAAGGCGACTGCTTGCTTACAGCGGGAAATCAACGTTCGAGAACCGCTCCGGCACAAATTTTCATTGCAGTCTCTCTTACACACAGCTGATGGCTGTTCGTATTCACAACTGCGTGTACATTTCATGAAGAGCAACTGTTTGTGCATAGCGTGGTACTGTTACTAAAGCTACACATCATGCACTAGAACGGTGTTCTGTAAGCGGACGATGAACATGAGGTGGGAGATATGACACTGCGAGAAGAATTGTGTAGACCACTGAAAGATCTTAGAATCGTAGATGTATAAAGCAGAATCTTGAAGAATTGACTGTAATATCCTTCATCGATACTTTCCACCCCCAGCTAGCCGAGAACTAACAAGAGCAATATTTCCGGGTGTGTTTGATTAAGGACAGGGAACAGGGGAGCAGGGTCGTTTGGGACCATAGGGACGTGTTTGGTTCGTGAGTTTTATTTTCCTTCTTTTATGTGAATTATTATTATTCGAATTTGATCAACTCAGCCGCATGTGAAATACGAGATCTATTATTTATTAATTTTCTTCTTTTTCGCTTCCCAATCCTTCATTTGTGTTCTCTGTTGTTCTTCTGTCCACGTCCGTCCTTTCTTTTTTATTTCATTCTGAAAACCCTTGAACTCTGGTACCCTGTACCTGAGTTCTTGTCTGTGTCCTGTGTCTTTGTCTGTTATTCTCAAACCCTGTAGGGCCTCTGTGAACTACGAAGTATGGGTTCAAATGGCTCTGAGCACTATGCGGCTTAGCTTTGGAGGTCGTCAGTCCCCTAGACTTAGAACTACTTAAACCTAATTAACCTAAGGACATCCCACACATCCAGGCCTGAGGCAGGATTCGAACCTGCGACAGGAGCGGTCGCGCGGTTCCCGATTGTAGCCCCTAGAACCGCTCGGCTACTCCGGCCGGCGACGTATGGCATTTTGGATTTTTGTCAAAGAAGTTCAATATTTCTTTATCAATCTCTTGTTACGGATTTTTAAGCGTTCATAAAATGTAGTCCTCCTCCTTCTCATTGCATCTGTTATGTTCTCAGTTTTTTCATACACCTCCTTGTTGGTTCTCAATTATGAAATCCCGGTTTCCTACTTCCGACCCAAAATTTTTCCAATATTTTTCTTTCTGTATTCTCCAAATTATTGGTAGCTTTATTTATGCACATTCATAAAGACATCCACCTTTTATTCCAAACTCTAAAGTGTAATTTTTAAGTAGGTGTGGATTTTGTATTGTACGTATTCTTCGTTAAATGGAATGCCATTTCTATTTTTCCCGCTGTGCTTTTGTTAGCTTCTTTGTCCAGAACGTTTGGCTGGATTACTTCTCCGGCGTATTTAAATTCTGATTTTTTCTTTATTTTCCCGTGTTTTTAATCGATACTTTTTTTGCACCTTTTTTGGTCATGCATAACGTTTTCTCAAACGAAATTCGTAATCCCGTTTTCTCTGCTACTTTTTGGAGAATGTTTGATTTTTCTTTCTCGCTTTATATTAATGATTTTTAAATGTGTTTAAACTTTTTATAATGTTTGTTTAGTTAATTCTCCCTCCTAAAATCTGCATTTAGTCTCATTCGTCATAAATTAGAGACTGACTTCCATATAACTTATGTAAAGTCTGTGAATACAATCGTTGTGATCTTGTAATATGTGCCACGTTTCCACAAATGAAGTCGAGAGGCTCACTCTAACCTATGACCAGGTGAGAAAAAAACACAAATTTTGACAGGACAGAACGGTAACCCACTAAAAATGCCATTAATATAATGGGCGAATAGTATCCAGAACGTAAGTAAATATTGCAGGGCAGGAAGGGGAACAATATCGAATTTATACAACTTGCTGCTGAAAATCGCCACACCAACGAACTATTCTGATACCATATTCTCATGTCTGCATGCCTAACACTCCCAAACTTTTCTATACTTTGTGTTGAGCTTCGTAATCTTTGTATGTTCCTACGTCGTTTTTCTCCTTCATGGCTTCATTGTTGCCAAGTTGATTGCTCCAAAGTCTCTCACCTTTTGGTGGAGGTTGTTCACAGATTTCTATCTACGTCTGTCCTTCCTCTTGCGTCTTCAATTC
Organism: Schistocerca gregaria; assembly: GCF_023897955.1. Taxonomy (NCBI): domain Eukaryota; kingdom Metazoa; phylum Arthropoda; class Insecta; order Orthoptera; family Acrididae; genus Schistocerca; species Schistocerca gregaria. The sequence goes on from NC_064920.1 coordinate 244,886,981, forward strand.
ATACTTTGCCTGGTCACGACATCATGGGTCCACCAAAAGCTACCGTAATCTGTTCAACCATTTTTGGTCAAGTGAATTTCTTTACGTGGCGGATTAAAGCCACATCAAGTTAAAAGAAGTTTCATTTGTGTCAAAAACGCTATTGGTTTTGGTTGTTCCATGGCGCTGTTCTTTAAATACACTGAAACTGTGTGACACTGGTTAAAAATATTCTGAAACTCTTTAAATTTAATACGACGTGTGATCAAAAAGATACAGGTTTTTTTTTAATTTCGTGGGCTTTTACGTCCCATTTTAAATTTTTTATCTTCTTGGTACACGTGATACCGATGTACGTCCGCATTTTCGGCTGTCGGTAGTTACTGACGATAATGCGGAAAAAGCAAAGAAAATGATTCTGGAAAATCTCCGAATCACCATTAGAGAGGTTGCTGATGATGTCGGCATATCGTCTGCCTCATGCTAAAGAACTTTTTAGGGTGTTATGGCATGAAATGTGTAGCATCAAAATGTATTCCAAAGTTGTTGAAAATGTGTGTGAAATCTTATGGGACTTCACTGCTAAGGACATCAGTCTCTAAGCTTACACACTACTTAACCTAAATTATCCTAAGGACAAACACACACACCCATGCCCGAGGGAGGACTCGAAACCTCTGCGGGGCCAGCCGCAAACCAAAGTAGTTGAATTTTGACCAAATACCCCGTCGCGTAGCCATCGCTCAGGAATTGCTGAATAAAATCGACAACGATCCACAACTTCTAAAGAAGATTATTATAGGTGACGAACATGGGTATACGGGTATGACGTCCAAACAAAAGCCCAAGGCTTCCAATGTAAACTGCCTGAAGATCCGAGACCGAAAAACCATCCGACATGTTCGATCATACGTAAAGGTTCTTCTCACTATTCTCTTCGGTTACAGTGGAGCAATGGATCAGAGCTCCTGCCCTTTGGTAGTACGGTCAATAAGAAATGCTACCTGTACGTTAGGCGCCGTTTGGTGAAGCAATCCGGAGGAAACGAACACAACTGTGGCCCAACCACTCTAGGAAATTCCATCACGGTAATGCTCTCACTTACACCTCAATGCCTGTTCGTGATTTTTGTGGCAAAAAACGAAACCGTTATCGCCGGACATGGCCCCCTGCGGCTTGTTGTTATTCGCGAGACTGAAGGGAACCACAAAAGGACGTCGTTTTGCCACCCTTGATGAGATAAAAATAGACTCACTGAAGGAGCTGAACACCGTAACGAAAAGTGAGTTTCAGAAGTGCTTCCAAGATTAGAAAAAGCCCTGGCACGAGTGTATTATCGAATGGGGCATGGTTGGCGTTTATGAATAAATAAGGATTCTTTAAGAAAAACAACAATTCCCGTTACTTCTTGATCACACCTCGTATATCGGACAATAAAAAGCGCTCTCTGCCATCCACCTTCGCAGAGTACTGACGTAGTAGCCACCCGGGATAACTAGGAGCGCGCGCAACTGGCGAACGTGCCGGCGCGTCGCCAGCGTGGCGACAAAACCTGTCGGCTGCGGCTGCGGCCGCGGCTGTGTCGCCTGGCGCGCCAGTTTGCTGGCGCAGCACATATAAAATCCAATTAATTTATCGGGGCCGGCGCATCAGTCGCGCGCACTACTGGTGACGCGCATGAATCACTTTGTTAATTGAGAGCAGCGTTTCATCACGAGGTGACGTGCCCTTCTTGCAGATGGATGTGACAATAGCGCCAGTATTTATGTTCGCCGCCTGATGGATACAGATTATTGTTGTCGCTACTTTATTAGTATATATGAACTCTATCACTCCTAATTACGACGCTCGTGACGCTTCTCTGCATTAGCGCTGATAGAAAAATACGCACTAAGTGTAATTGTATTACTGCGCAAAACGCCGGCACACGGGACGTATTTATTGCCTCGTGCCGACGGCCAGAAATTTCCCGAACAGGTACGAAACTCCAGTGCATTACTGGATGTTTATATTCTTCAGCGACTGTCCTTTATTAGCCACCATCTAAAATAGTCTTTACGAGATTAATTTTTTTTTTCTACTTCCCCACTCGACTACAGAATCGTTAGATAATCCGTGTAATGAATTTAGTTTCTAGAAATAAAAATTGAAGATCCTTTAAGATAAAACGCTGATAATTTTTGCAACGAAATGCACCAGATGGCGTGTTTCTTTAATTTTTCTCTGTATCCTATGTTACTGAATATCTTTTCCCACGAAGAGTTAGATATTCATTCAATAATCTAAAGGAATTACATGTGTTATCAGCTACCGTGTATTAGTGTGACGTGCTAGTAGTTATTATGTAGGTCCTCGGACTTCTTTTAATATAAAGACGTACAACCAATGCAATTAATTACCTTAAAATAGGTTATGGTTTATATGTAATCGTGGATTACAGTGAGTTTTTGTGAAGTGTAAAGTGCTTTTAAGACCATATTTCTGAAAATATGTGTTATGTTTACGTGTGCTTCACTGCAGCTCATCAGGATGCTGAGAAAAAAGGGCTTGCCACACAAAAACCGGACAAGCTGCCTGTAAGAAATAATTCGCAAATGCTCCTGCAAACCATGCAAACCGATTGTAAAGATTAAATAAAGCAGAAACCCACAAATGGTGGCACAGAAGTGCTGAAACATGTTTGGGAACTTGTTGCTTTTAAATAACTGGCGGATCCAATATATATAGATAGTTCATTCATCCTGGGAATCGACAATTTCGACGGTTTTTACCTGTTATCTGTATGTATACATCCAGGATATATGTCTGTCCATCCTTGAGAAAAAACAGTCTTACCAGAAGGACAGACGGTTGCACAAGAAATAACAAAAAGAAAAAAAATGGTTCAAATGGCTCGGAGCACTATGGGACTTAACATCTGAGGACATCAGCCCCCTAGAACCTAGAACTACTTAAACCTAACTAACCTTAGAACATCACACACATCCATTCCCGAGGCAGGATTAGAACCTGCGACCGTAGCAGTCGCGCGGTTCCGGACTGAAGCGACTAGAACCGCTCGGCCACCGCGGCCGACTGGTAGCATCCATATTTATATTAATAATGCCAACAGTGGATGTATAATTGAAATATGTATACTCCTTAGACATCGAAGTAATGTGACTTAAAATTACTAAGTAACTAATTAACAATCGTCTGATGTACTATAAGTTTTGCGCACTTCTTGTCAAAATTAGTGTCTGAGACACGATACACTTTCAACGAGTTGTATAAAAGTGGCAGTTCAAAATGCGGCCTCCATTAAGACATATTTCTGCGGACACCCTCGTACAGTACCGGAGTAAAATTGTTGGTACTGAGGTATTTAGATGTACGTTAGAGAAACCGAAACCGAGAGAGGTGGCGCAGTGGTTAGACACTGGACTCGCATTCGGGAGGACGACGGTTCAATCCCGAGTCCGCCCATCCTGATTTAGGTTTTCCGTGATTTCCCTAAATCACTCCAGGCGAATGCCGGGATGGTTCCTCTGAAAGGGCACGGCCGACTTCTTTCCCCATCCTTCCCTAATCCGATGAGACCGATGACCACGCTGTCTGGTCTCCTTCCCCAAACAACCAACCAACCAAACAAGAAACCGAGCCGGCCGCGGTGGTCTCGCGGTTCTAGGCGCGCAGTCCGGAACCGTGCGACTGCTACGTCGCAGGTTCGAATCCTGCCTCGGGCATGGATGTGTGTGATGTCCTTAGGTTAGTTAGGTTTAAGTAGTTCTAAATTCTAGGGGACTGATGACCACAGCAGTTGAGTCCCATAGTGCTCAGAGCCATTTGAACCAAGAAACCGAAGAACGTCTTTGTTACGGTACGTCTTTGGTGTTTGATGTCAAAGCCCTCGTGCTCCGTCGCGATATGGTAACCCGGTATATCGGCGCCGAACGTCCCATAGCGTAGCTCTTGCTCCGTGTAGGACCGCGAGCTCCGTAACGTGTGTACAGTCGAACGAAGGCCTTGCACGAGCAGGTAAGAAACGCGACCAAAGTGTCCTTCCTCCGTTCTTCTCTGAAACAATAAAACGAGAAGTTGTTCCGAGTGAGCGGCGCCCGGTCTTGCTCCGCCGTCCGGAAAACGCGGGCCGGCGCTCGTAACGTGAAGGGCAGCGCCGAGCCGGGACAATGCGCGACCGGGCGCTCCTTGGCCAATAACATTTATTAGAGTCGGTGCCGGGCCCGGCTGCAGGTGTTTCGCATCGGGCCGTGTCTTATTGTCCGGCTGTTGGCGCTTGTTTATACGCGGCCGCCTGACATATTTATGTAAATCGGCGGCCCGCGACTCCTTTTCGCCGGCTATTGGTATCCGCGCGGCCCGAGATTGCGGCCGCAGCGTAACGCGGGCGGTGCTCGGCCACACCTGCTGGCGCCATCCCCTGTCCCGATGCGGAGATATCGGGTTATTGCACCTGAGCTGTCGCGTCTCGTACCGACGCCGCAGGACGCGGTAGCTCGGCCGGGAGGAACTTTCCTTGATTAGCATAGGCACCATTCGATGTCGTACTCTTCTTCAGGCGGGGCGCACAGCTCCAGTAATGCCATTGCTGTAGATGGGTACTGAAGACACTCGTATCGACCTACGTTGTTTAGGGGTAGTCGTGCTGCGTATATGAAGCTTTGTTACCATTTCTACATCTACATTTATATTCAGCACGCCACCCAACAGTGTGTGGCGGAGGGCACTTTACGTGCCACTGTCATTACTTCCCTTTTCTGTTCCAGTCGCGTATGGTTCGCGGGAAGAACGACTGCCGAAAAGCCTCTCTCTAATTTTACATTCGTGATCTCCTCGCGAGGTATAAGTAGGAGGAAGCAATATATTCGATACCTCATCCAGAAACGCACCCTCTCGAAACCTGGACAACGAGCTACAACGTGATGCAGAGCGCCTCTCTTGCAGAGTCTGCCACTTGAGTTTGCTAAACATCTCCGACACGCGATCACGGTTACCAAATAACCCTGTGATGAAACGCGCCGTTCTTCTTTGGATCTTCTCTATCTCCTCCGTCAACCCGATCTGGTACGGATCCCACACTGATGAGCAATACTCAAGTATAGGTCGAACGAGTGTTTTGTAAGCCACGTCTTTGTAGATGGACTGCATTTTCTAAGGACTCTCCCAATGAATCTCAACCAGGTACCCGCCTTACCAATAATTAATTTTATGTGATCATTCCACTTCAAATCGTTCCGCACACATACTCCCAGATATTTTACAGAAGTAACCGCTACTAGTGTTTGTTTCGCTATCATATAATCATACAATAAAGGATCTTTCTTTCTATGTATTCGCAATACATTACATTTGTCTATGTTAAGGGTTAGTTGCCACTCCCTGCACCAAATGCCTATCCGCTGCAGATCTTCCTGCATCTCGCTACATTTTTCTAATGCTGCAACTTCTCTGTATACCACAACATCATCCGCGAAAAGCCGCACGGAACTTCCGACACTATCTACTAGGGCATTTATATATATTGTGAAAAGCAATGGTCCCATAACACTCCCCTGTGTAGACGTCTCTCCATTGAGAACAACATGCCGTGTGCTGTTTGCTAAAAACTCTTCAATCCAGCCACACAGCTGGTCTGATGTTCCGTAGGCTCTTACTTTGTTTATCAGGCGACAGTGTGGAACTGTATCGAGCGCCTTCCGGAAGTCAAGGAAAATAGCATCTACCAGGGAGCCTGCATCTAATATTTTCTGGGTCTCATGAACAAATAAAGCGAGTTGGATCTCACACGATCGCTGTTTTCGGAATCCATGTTGATTCCTACAGAGTAGATTCTGGGTTTCCAGAAACGAGATGATACACGAGGAAAAAACATGTTCTAAAATTCTACAACAGAATAGGGCGAGAGAAGAATGAGTGCCTGTATTCCCGCCGCGCCGGGTTAGCCGAGCGATCTAAGGCGCTGCGGTAATGAACTGTGCGACTGGTCACGGCGGAGTTTCGAGTCCTTCCTCGAGCATGGGTGTGTGTGTTTGTCCTTAAGATAATTTAGGTTAAGTAGTGTGTAAGCTTAGGGACTGACCACCTTAACAATTAAGTCCCATAAGATTTCACATACATTTTGAACCTGTATTCTCCCGTCTGAGCCGATCGTCATCTTCTTATTCGTAACGGACAGTCCAGTCCGTTCCGTTGAAACAGGAATTCAAGGTCATCTGCCCATCTCTTCCAAGGGCATCCAGCATCGTCCAGTCGGTTTGTAGAGCGGAGCATATTTCGCAAGCTCTTTTCGTTACGTCAGTAGGCTAAGAGCTACTGACCCAAGTTACCTTTTTGTTGTTCTACATTTTGTTTTACATCATATTTAAATTGTATTAGTAATCCCGTTGCAGTCTGCCTATTAACGACTTCCAGTGGCAACAAAAATATGTTTTTCAGTATTTTATTATTTACCACGTTAGAAAATTTAATAACATGCTGTCTCAATCTACCTATTAATATGTACAATCGTTTCTTAAAGTTTCAACCTAGTAACACAGCTATTACCGATAGACTTGGTCTGTATGTCTGAACGCAGCATAACTCACGATGCGCAGATTTTCCAGGCTATGTTCATCCAATATTTGAGAATGAGGCTTCAGAAAAACTTGACACGTAATTTCAGAGCATTCAGAACCTTTTTCTCTCTGATCCGTCCCCTCCTCCTCTCCCCTCCCTCGCCCTTACACCATCAAATGAAGGAAAACAGTTTATTGTTTGCTACATTTCCACTGTTAATGCAGTATTACTTCAGGAGCATGCATGGCGTTTTAATTTATTGCTCCTTTACTACTAACCGTGCTAGCAGAAAATCTTTCAGACGTCATCCAAACATACCACTGAATGCACTAGCAAAATTATATCATTGTGCGACACACAGTTCAGGAGATATGTCATGAACAATGAGATGCGTGAAAACTAGCTGTTATATACATGAGACTTCGATTTATTAAGTATATGGTGGTGGTAGGGGAGGGTTGGGTCAGTAATAGTTCCTGTCTGATATCTCAGTTTCGTATTACGTCCGTAAGATCACAAGTTCTTATGTTTCACGATTCGATTCAATTGTCGTGTCAAGAAAAAATACAGAATATTCATCTACATGGAGCTTCGTAAACTAGCATTCATCCTTTCATTCCATCCAGTGACTATCACTAACGAGCACACTGCTTTTGTATGGTAACATGTTCTTTTATCACTAGAGGTCTATGCAGATAAGAGAAAGATGAGATTCGGATCTCTACCTTTATCCCAAGTCCCATATACGCATCCAAAATTCTTTCATCTGCATGCACATACGCAGATATTAAAATTTTGTAATCCGTTTTATCCCCTTCGCTAGCTGTAGCTCCGAAGGTAGGTGTGTCCCTAGCCCAGATTTTCAGCTGGTGAAGCTGAGCCTTGTAATTTACGTTGTGTTGACTTGGGACGAAGACTATATCTTAATACAAAATGGTTCATCATGTTGTTGATACATTTCATAACGTACAACTCTGTAATATTTTTTGCGGAACATTTCCGCAACTTGGCAAGTCAAATGAAGTCGTGTCACAATTGTCATTGCGTATTGCATATTGTTTTATAGTTAGTCACATATTTCGTTTATGAAATGTACTTTTATTCCTCATATTAAATATTGTTAACATGCTACACTTATTTAAGTAATAAGCGTTAATGCATTTAAGAGGAACTTTGATAGATTCACTCATATTTTACGGAACATTATTTGAAGCGCTGAAAACCGGGTCTAATGCACATCACTGTCGATTTTGAGACTACAGCGTTTATGCGTGCCCCTGACATCTCCTAATCTTACGGTGAAACAGCTTTATCTGTGCTGTGCTCCTGCTCTACATATATGAACATTTCCAAAATGCGGTCTCGTTGATTTCTCTGCTATTCACTTCCATATAGGTCCGTCACGGAACACAACCTGACTACAGCGAAGCCCATTTCTTCATGAAAGCTGGAAACTCTTGAAGGACTGCCTCAAGATCCATGGTTTCAGTATATGAATCTCCAAAATGGTCCCGGAGAATATCCGAAACCTTAAAGGGTATTATCGACCTCACTACCAAACGAAACGTTGATGATCATAGAAACAACGTACATTTAGAAGTTTTTATCATATACTGAAGTTGTCATGAACTGTTGTTTAAAGTACTATATTCTTCAGTGGAGTCGTGGGAGGCTACTATTTTCTTCAGGTCATATCGAGGGAGATCACAATATGTCATTTCCCCACAGTATCTTGATGCTTTGCAAAACCTAGCGCCCAAATACGAAATGTTGGGATGGTCATCATTTTGTGTGTGTGTGTGTGTGTGTGTGTGTGTGTGTGTGTGTGTGTGTGTGTGTGTGTGTGTGTATGTGTGCTTCATTTGGTAACTGTTCTGTATGTTCTGATTCTTCTGGTTACACATTAATTACAAACTACATAGCAGTCAAAAAGACACTGTTGTCACTAGCCTATATATGAACATTTTGTGAAATAACATCAATAGTAATAATCGTAAATAGTAATTAAAATTTCGTAACATAAAGTGGGCACATTATTTTTTGTAGGAAATAAAGGATGTAGAGATTTGGTTAAACAAGAAGGCAGACCTACGAGACTGGTGGTTTGCCTAAAAATTTGATTTTCACAAACATCTTCGAGTATTTCCCTCAAACCTTAATGTCTGTGGTAAGGGGCATGAAGCTTCCCAGTGCTTCATTTGTAAGATACAGTCAGGAGTCAGACCATAAAGGAATTCCAGTGGATGGAGCGTCCCAGAAGAGCCTTTATGTAGCTTTATGGCAGCCTTCAGTAATTCCATAGGCGGCACCAAATGATACCTGAATGTCTCAGACGTAAGATAGTTGATAGTATGGCAGAAACAAGGTACACGTGTAATTTTGCGCGAGAAGTCAGGAAGAAATGCCGTGGAGGTGTTAATAACGCATCTACCCTTTCCACAACACTGCACATTCAAGCTAATATAATCACACACTGCCCCACAAGGGTAATAATATTCTCTTAAAACAACAGTTTTATTACTGTTGATCTTGTTAATTGCAAATAGACGAAAGACGCAATATTAACACTTCCTTTCAAATTTTAACCGTAAATAATTGTGTCCGCTCTCAAAACTCTGCCATCTGTCTCCCCACATCCACCACTGCTGGCGGTTCACCTCCAACTGCGCAACGCTACACGCTGTTCACATCTAACTGCCCAACACTACAATAGCGAATATTCCAACAATGCCAACCAACCACAGACTGCACACAGCACAGTCAGTGATTTTCATACAGAGCGCTACGTGGCGTTACCGACATAAAAACCTAAACAGGCTATGTCTGTGACCCAGTGCGAGCCTCATTGACGTGTCTGGTAGAGCAACATCGTTGAATACACCGACATGATCCTTCTGTATGGCGAAGCTCGCGATAATGGAAGAGCACCACCTTGACTTTATCCACAAGGTCCAACTCAATCGCATACCCTTGACGCCACAATTATGCAACGGCTTCGAGAAAGGGGTGTGTTCACTGTCAGCAGGCGTGATTGTGGTGCTTCAAGGAGACTCGCCACTCGAAAATTGGAGGAGACCGTTCTGTAAACAACACTGTTTGTGAAAACTGATTAAGTTTCCTTTACGTTTCTTTGGTTATTAATGAGTGTATCATATAACAAGTTGTGTGCTGGGTCACATCTAATAAATTACTTGTAAAACTTGTCTCGTTACCAGTGTGTTTTCAAATGGTTGTGGCACGGAAACGATAAGTTTGCGGGCGTGGGTCCCAACTCAAAATATTATACACTCAGTCCCCTCTGCAAGTCATAGTTTACAATCGTAATTTAGGAACACCCTGTACTGCCAAGTGGTTCAGCGCGTCCTCCTGGAACATCACCATAAAAACTCACGAAACCCGACCAAAGCGCATTCCCTGCCAGGCACAGTAGTATTGTGGTCGACTAATACGACGCTATTCTGTGAGTGTACGGAGCACATCTGATGAGTTTTGCCCGTCGTAAGTTTGGCGATTATACCTGCGGCTGGTTGTTACGGTAGCTTATGGGAATATTCGGCTCAGACGTCATCCTGAAACGAGGCGTTTGGCGCGCAACAAATTGACGCGCATTGCGTGCGCAGGGACAAGAAGCGGGGCTTCAGGGGACGGGCCCGGCCGGCCTCTTAAATTTTTACGAGCGGCGATGTCTACATTAGAGCGAAGGGTTGCGCTTTACGAGCGAGCTGAAGAAATACGCGTCGGCGGACCTGGTGCGCGCTCTCACAATCGTTGCATTGTGACTGCCACGGCTACATTCGCTTGCTGCCGCGTAATTTATGCAGAAGAGTGGAATATTGCCAAGTAATGGCGTTTTTTCGTACGACAGCAGGTGAGCTCGAGACATCCCTTTGGTTTGATGTCGAGTATCGTTTGCCACAATTTTATTGCCGTTATTCCCAGGATTTATTGTTGTGTTTGAGTGCTGAACAAGTTCCTTCCTGCTGCCTCTAACGAAGTACGATTCAAGCACGCCAACATACGCAACGCTTCACCGTGCCTTTGCAATTGTCATGATCTGAAGCCTTGCGACGTGTACTACAAGATCAGAATTACGAAATTACTTTTTATTTTGTACAATAACTTGTTTGTCTTCCACCGATAGTCAGCGATGAATGTTGTGGTTGCGAATGGATGGCGAAAATGTCTGTCGAGATGGAATATATCTCTTTGTAGAGCGTTGTTTTCTTATGAGAAGACGGAGAATGCATCAAAATGTTTTTAGTGACGGAGTGTGCTGTTGAGTAGCAAAGATGTGCGAAAGAGACGGAAAAAGTGAGAGTATGACAGAATCTTCAAGGAAGATATAAGTTTTTTTATTGGAATATCAAATTGTAGCACTTCTTTCTTTTTTATTTCGATTCTCGCAGTTATATTAAAAGGCAAAGATCGCTGTGCGAGTAAGGCAGAATGTACTACAAAGTAACGGAATTTTCCACAAATGTTCTGGCACCGGAAACTAGTTGCTACGTTCTACAAAGTTTGAGCCTCAAGAAATTCGAAAAGTTCGGTGCGCATGTCACAGTATAACTTTATCAACTCAAAAAAAAAAAAAAAGAAAAGAAAAAAGGATAGATTGTGGCTGCAAAATCTCAAGCTAAATCTCGAGGAGATAAGACGAAACGCAGAAACGAAAGAGAAGATGTAAGTGAAAGACTTCTTACTATATTCGAGAAGGACTATAACGAATAAGAGGTCAAATTGAAGAACAACGTAGTGATATTTGAGGAGGGGTGAGATTCAGAGAATGCCCAAATCGAAAGCGAGAAACAGACGAACAATAACAAATATTGCAGGGTAGAAATAGAGGAGGAAAGAACACTCCGTAAAAATTTGGTACTGTAACGTAAATGCAAAAATATGACTGTAATAAAAAACAAAATAAAAAAAACTTTATTTAATATTAACAAAAATATATTTCATTAAGTAGCAACCGCATACTTTGTCTAGACAAAACTGAGTAAGTTAGATAGTTCACGGCAAATGATAACAGCCAAACAGTTGCAGCATAAAGATTTATTAAAATCCTTTACCACAGGCAAAGTACTGATGCTATGCCGTGTTCGCATCTACCTTCTGTTCATAATTATGTTGTATAAATCGAGATGATGTTTTAACCATTGACGACGCCTTTGGCACGATTGTTTTATGTATCTCCACTGCAGGATGTGATTTTAGAGTATTTTACTTCCGATGAAGGTATATTTAGATATACGAAACCGTGGTCAAGGATTTTAATAAATATTTATCCTGCAACTGTTTGGCTGTTATCATTTACCGCGAAGAATTTCAACAGTTGCTGTTTCATCCATGTTTAAAATCTTGAAATTTAGATAGTGCTCTAGAAGCGTATTAGGCAGTACCTCGCTTTCTCCGTTACAGCGTTCACTCGGCACTTCGGTAGACTTCTGACATTGAGAACTATTTCTTCAGTTCTTCCATGAAAATCGTTTGGAAATGGACAAAGCGCTATTTTCTCTATCGCTTCTGCCGACACCGCGGAATGAACCACAGCCTTTGGAGAAAAGTTGAGACGAGGAGTGAGCCGACATGACCGTGATATTAATCAGAAATTTCACCTCCGTTAATCAGTGAGTCTACTGGCTAATACTGTACGTCCGTTGTAAGAGGTTTTCTCAGGATCTCGGCAGACTTTGTTACCGTGAGTCAGGTACAACGTTCCCTGCAAACATTTGAAAGCTGTGCGTTCTGTATGCAATAACGCAGCCGTCTTCCTTAATTCTTTGATTTCGCTAGTATTGTCAATGCTGGTGTCAGCTTATAAACTTAGTAAAACTGTGTTGATATTGTGAGCGACAAAGCATCGCGAATTATTTGGAGCGCAAGCTGGCATCAGCATTTAATCATGAGGATAGATCGTAACTTTCGTCAGGTGGTATCGATGTGCAGCATGATTTTGAAACTGCCGTTGTCGGCTCATATTCACGTTTAATTGTGGTAAGTCGCAAAGTAATTGATTTTCCGTAAATGTACTCTATTACATTATAAATAGCCATTGAAATCTCCTGACTGTTGTAATGTACGTGGTTTTTACTGACTCTGAGGAAAATCTACTATTAAACAGCTACATAAAATGATGCCTGGAAAAGTGTGGTCGCTACTGACGTAACTCAGAACACGAAGGTCATAATGATGAAGTGTTATTTTTAAGGATAACGGAGCTGAAAAAAATGTAACCTACTCTATTGTTCATTTACTTAATTAATTTTCTTTTCTTTCTGTTTCAGGTAAGTTCCCACTTCCTGCAGCTCGTGGAATAACCTGTGTACAGGTAATATTTCATCAACAGCTCGCATGCTTTTCCAGAATGAATTTTCATTGTGTAGTGGTCTATGCGATGGTTTTGAAATTCTTTTGTGCCGGACAGGGAGATAAAACTGGTTCGAGTCCACGCCTGGAACACTGTTTTAATCTCCCAGGAAGTTTGAACCCTCATACATTCCTCACGTTTGCTAAACTTCTTAAAATCTGTCATAAACGTTATTCTTGTTATTACTGCAGTATTAGCATGAGATGGAAGACATTTATGGCTCGAACGAGAATTCATCTGTGTTAGCTAATTTATTTTAAACGAGATGGAACTGTGAATCACTCGCTTAGCGAAATATAGCAAAAAGGTTTTGATTCTAGTTTTAATGAGAGTCGGAAGTACCAGAGAATCTTCTCTTTTGACTGAACGGTATTATCTTCTACTAAAAACTATGCGTGGCTAAATCTCTCATAGGAAGATAAATATAGCCATAATTTGGATATCGTACTCGATTTTTGGCTAGTGTGGCCAGCCATACACAATTGGAGGGTTGTCGTGCTAAATGGGCTAACTAACAAAACATACTTTCTAGGTTATTTACAATAAAATTTATACAAATATGCGGTAACTCCACATTAATAGTTGCTCATTGACTTTAGGAATGCTTGTTATCACTTGGCATGATCCCAAAATAACAAAGACTGACATTTTTAAAATAAATTTGCACTGAAATATTAAACGGGCTAATTGCACCCAACAAGTTTCTACTTCTAGCAATAATTATACTGTTTAGTCTTGGCGCAGTTCACTGTAAAACTGTTGTGCACGTAAGATAGTTATTCCATCATACTTTCGAGTCTCTTTTCTTTTCTGAAGACACTCCTTTTGCGCCAGTGACCTCACTGAATGTAACCACCCTTTTTTCAACACCGTTATCATTGTCATCCCTTTGTTCCACGAAATATTTTTTATCTGGGTGACCCCATACGTGGTCAGAACGGGGCAGAACTTACATTAACTTAACTTGCTCGCTGAAACTCCACAGAATAACTGCCTCTCATCTGAACAACTTTAAGTTACTCTGGTGTTCATTAAATCATCAAAAACAAAATAATTACTCACCTTTGCTCTTTTTCAATATCTGATCTCTTTTAGAATTACCAGTTATCTACTACTTCTTTGCTGAATTATTCATGTTGTTGTACAACCTGTGAAGACACACAATAGACAGGCTAGAAAACAGCAGCAGCAGGGGATAGTATATAATGTCTATACCCGGTGTAGCCAACTCGTGTAACGCATACTACACTTACCCTATTTAGCATGAACATAATAGGAGTTACGTCTCAGTCCATGTTGTTACTAGCTTTCGTAGCACCTACATCAGCCGTCATTAGAGTTAGCCCTTTCAGTATGTAAATTCCCTGTTTACATCACACCTAACAAAGAAGAAAACACGATTTATGCAAAACTTCTTCCATCTTCAGGCGACGAAAGTCGGGCTTCATTAAGCCGTGGTGTTCTATTAGTTACGCCCTTGTCGTCCTCCGTCGTATGAGCTGACTTAGCTAATGTTTTCTTAGCAATAATATACTTTTATTTACAAATACAACATAATATAATACTTAAGTAATTTTGCCATGTAGCATAATGGAACCTTCACATGTTTATTCATGTTTGTTTACCATAGTAGAGTGGAAGAGGAGCAGCGAACATTCTTTTTAACAAAGCGAGTGTTTAATTATAATATACTTAATTTTTCATATTTATGTTTTTTCATGAAAACCGCAGTCGGTCTATATTTTGTTTTCAATTTTAATACTTTATTATGGTGTTCGTTGTACTCAGTTTTTGTTTAATTTCATTATTTTTTATTTTTTATATTATTTGAGAGTAAATAAAATATACGTTAAAATTCTGACCATGCAGACAGGTGTTACTGGACAACTAATGATTTTACTAATTTACCTGTTTTATAAACATGTAAGTTAAAAAAGGGAAATAAAGCTGTAAGGTTGCTTGGCTTACACGGGTATGAGGAAGTTTCGGTAAAGATTATTTGCTTATGATCTTATCATTCAACACGTGTCAATATTTTTAACAAAGATTTTGGTGAAACCACGTGGGGTGTACAGTTAGGTTTTAAGGCACACATAAAAATGAATTCGTAATGGTGACATTCAAGGATAAGAGAATTATAGATTATTTGCTTGATGGTTAATTTTCAGACCACAAATTCAAATGTCTAGGTTCAGTATTCAGTCTGTGCTACACCCCTGACAGTGATCCACGAGCATGCGAAAAATACAAAGTGCCACGGAGGTTTGCAGTTCACATTATGCTTCAGATACCTCGGAAACCGGCTGTTTAAATCAGTACAAATGCTGAAGGAAGAAAACGACGTTCCACATCCAGCAGGAGCACGCCAAGTAAAACGTCATGGTTTCAGACCAACCTTCTGATAGACAGACTTGCTATTAATGTAACGAGAATATTTTGCGCTCTCCCGCGTACAAGCACACACACACACAAACATATGATATTTTTAAGAGTGAATGAGACATACATACAAGTCAAAATTGCAAAATACAAGCGTATAAGGCCGTTGATGTAGCTGTCGGGAACGCAGCTTATGCCCGATTAAGAAAAGAATTTGCCTCAGTCTGCAATTAAATGCTCTTCGTTTTATTACACCAAGATCGATTTCGAGGCTTTTAGCCTCATTGTCAGTTGTATCTTTTCACAATAGGGACGTACAATAAGCCAGAACAATACAAACTACAATTACATCACATACTGAGCGTGTGCTAACAAATGTGTTGAGCGCTTCTGATCGTATTAATTAACGGCTATTACATTAATATCATGAATTTATACAGTTACAAACACGTGAAGTAACTGACAAGCGACATTTATGCAGTGATGGTATGTAACTAACGTATTTGACAATTCTCGGTTGGTAGGTTGTTTATACGTGAGCTTCACAAAAATTAGACATGAAATGGCGTCTCATACATTCATGACGTCGTACGTTTTTCCGACAGAAAAAAGTAAATATCGCAGGACTATCGGGTATTATAAAACAAGGGTCCATTCTTTACTTGTTTAATGTATTAAATTCATTTATTGAATGTCTGTATTCTGAACAGCTACATCTGTTCATAAGGGTAGAAACCTCGAAGTCGATCATTGTATGAGAAAATGAATAGCCTTTAATTATAGTCCGAGGCAATCTTTTTTTTTCCAAATGTTCAAATGTGTGTGAATGCCTAAGAGACCAAACTGCCGAGGTCATCGGTCCCTAGACTTAAACGCTACTTAAACTAACTTATGATTAGAACAACACACACACCCATGCCCGAGAGAGGACTCGAATCTCCGGCGGGAGGGTCAGTGCAATCCGTGACATGGCGTCTCAAACCGCTCGGCCACTCAACGCGGTCAATTTTTTTTGTCCTCCTAAGCACAATGTTGTAGATTAGAGCGAGATGTATCGTATACTGGAGAACTTGTAGCTGCTGCCAGTTACCGTTTAACGAGGATTGCGTAAAGCTGTGCAACTTCCCGTTTTTTCATATTTACAAACCATTGTCAGAGGTGAGAGAAAAGTGACTGAAAAAACTTGTCAGAGGTGAGAGAAAAGTGACTGAAAAAAATCTTGAACCGCGCTCGTTTGGAATTTTTAGTCTGACACATACTTAGGCACCTAAATATATTGAGTTTATCAAAGTTGAACTAATGAGAATGTATTGTAACTTCGTGAGACAAAGCTGTGGTTGTTAGGACTTCACACGATACCTCGCGTACCGACAGCGACCTACCAGTAGGACACAGCCAGGGTGCACCGATCGTGAAAGGGCGCGCACGCCTCTTTATCGGGCCCTAAACCGCGCCCTTGAGCCTTCCCTGCTACCTTTCTGCTCGGCTGCACCTGTGCGGACACCGTAAAGGCACATTACTGGAGCTTGGCCGGTCGGATAGCGCCTGCCTGGACAGAATACAACATTATCGCTTACACCAGTATCTACACACAAGCTGACTCTAGCAGCTGAAGGTACCCAAACAGAGGGAAGTGTCTCACTGCAGCACTGTGTGTCGCCAGCATTTCTGCATTGTCGCCTTACCCACAGCGCTGGAGCCGAATATCCTTTGTGTGATCGAGATAGTCCATATTTCAGAGATAACAGCAGAGACTTTATATCTGTTCGAAATGGATAAATTATCTCCACCCATCAGAATCTTCAGCGTGGAGTCTTTATAAATGTACCTGCAGAAGTAACGGTCCACAGGGCGTACAATCTATCTCCCCATAATATTCTTCATGTCACTGCACACATCGTATATATATTGTTAATGAAAAACAGCAATAAGCAACAGTTCCGTTCTAAATCATGAATGCGTCCGTTACCAGATACATACTCTGATGGCTGACGTACCTTTTTCGTACAAAAAAAAAACTGCTTCTTTTTATAGATGTGTTGGCCTAAGGTGTGTAGAAATCAATTACACAGGGTTATGCAGAAAAAACTTAGGCAAAGGGAAACCTTAGGAATTAAACGCCACAAATCTGTAAAATGATGTAACAGTGAGGATAGAACAAGGAATAACTGCATAAGGACACAATCAGGTGTGAAATCTATAGCAGAGAAAGCTGTTCAGAAGAAAACAGAACAGGAGGAAAACGTTCTGCGTGTGTTGGGGATCAGGACTCCAAAGAAAGCTGTACGTCATAAACTTTATTGGGAAAGATCACTGGGCAGACTAAAGATGATGAAACCTGGACGGGCTTACCTCAGACAAAAAAAGAAGCGGCAGAAATTTTGGAGCTTGCATTTCTGAGAAAGTCCTACTGCGTGATTATGTTCCACTTTCCTACAGGCTATCTTTCACTACGTGCCCGAAACCTGTAAGAAAATTAGCTTTCTTTTATGCAACTGCTTGCTTATTATTTCATTATATACACTAAAGTTACTGAGGATGGGTAAAATACTAATCACAAACTTCAACAGCCGAGCTCACTAATTATAATTTTAGTTTTGGTGTCCGGTTTCGGCAAGTTGTAATCATCGGATCTTACGCAAATACACATCAGTACATCTCCATCAGTGTATTACATGCTCAGTCACCTATCAACTGTTGTGTGAATATGAGCTTGCGCATTCTGTGCAATATGCATGAGACGTTATGCAAATGTTGTTTTATTGTTGACTTGCCGATGTATCACGTTCTTTACGTTTCTGAAATGACGACTTACGATACAGGCCTGTTGTTGATATGGTGGTCTGTTGAGGTTTATTTGCATAGGATCTGATGATGGCAACTCTGATATACTGAAACAACTCATCGAAAAGAAAATTATTACTAACGATCTTGCCTGTTGAATCACTTACTTCTGTATTTCATATATTCCTGGTAGAATGGCACACGCAGAAAATTTTAGGGAGTAATTCCATTGCGATATTTCTCGTATAGTATAAAGTGCAAGTGAGTCACACATGATTCGGATTCACCCATATTTGCTCCGCAGAGTGCATTTCGGTTGACCACTTTACCTTTGTCGAGGTAAATTCTTTGCCGGTACCTCATGTACAGTAGCTATTGCTAAGTCAGAGAACCTGTCGTGGTGGGACGGATGCTGATAGAGAAGATGGAAATGGCTCTGAGCACTATGGAACTCAACATCTGAGGTCATCAGTCCCCTAGACTTAGAACTACTTAAACCTAACTAACCTAAGGACATCACACACATCCATGCCCGAGGCAGGATTCGAACCTGCGACCGTAGCAGCCGCGCGGTTCCCGACTGAAGCGCCCAAAACCGCTCGGTCACAGTGGCCGGCCAATGGAGAAGAATCGCATAACTTGTTCCCAGGGCGGACGTAGGATATCGATGTGGCATTCCGTGAACAGGTGTCGAAAAACGCTCAATAATCTCGTCCCAGCCAACTGGCTTACCAGAGTAACAATGCACGAAAGAAAGCTACGTACAATACTAATTACGTTGTGAGGAAAAACTATTGATTACAAAGGACGTTAATACAATCTTTGTCCAGACATTAGAGATCTGCAATACAGCTGGTATCCATATAGAGGATGTTCTTGAACTGTTCAGATTTTTTCTCATTCATTGCGGTTGCTTCGGCGCAGACGCGTTGCCTCGGGTAGGAACTACGGTATCTCTCTTGGTGTCAGTCTTAAGGCAGTAGTTCTCATTAAGAGCGTGTCTAGCTACACCTGTACAGTACAAATTACGCTCTAAGAGCAGATCCTTACTCCCTTACATAAATCGCAGAAATGAAACACGATAAGGTAATTAAAAGAAAATGAATGCATGTAGGGTTAACAGAGAACTGCGCTGCAGTAATGTTTCCTTGGCCTCGGTGCCGGAAGAGAACTTAAGCTTCCACTGTTTCTCGAGCCTGGAGGAAGCTCGGCAGTTCGTCTTGTCAGCAGTAATTCGACCCGCGACACTGGTGTCGATATAAAAAGAGACCAAGCGTGGTGGCGCCAGTCGATTTTGTGAGCAGGAAAGCCGGTGTCGGCTGGAGACCGCAGCGTAATTAAAACGGTCCCCGCCGGTACCCGGCTAATGCGTCGCTCCGCAGTCGCTCCTAATTTACGACGGCACACTTTTGATTTAGTGACGACTCGAGGCTCGAGCAAAACCGAAATGTTTTAATGCGCGTTGTCACGGCATAATTATAACCGTAGCAGACGCGGGGCCTTCGCCTCCACCCCACCCCCCCTCCTCTCCTTACCACTGTGCGCGCGTTCTTCGTGCCGCTTCTCCATTCCTCTGCCCCCTTCCGAGCCGTGTCTTGCGGAGTACTACTCGCGGACAGAAATTCGTCCATTACTCACGGCCGGCAGTTTGCACAAATCACCTTCCGCCGTCTGTCGGCCCCGAGACAGGAATAATGCGGCGTACAAAACGCCGGCCATTTGCTGCCCGTAACACGCGTCGGCCAGCCTCGGTAATGTATAGGACGCCCCGCCAAAGAGCGCGTGTGGCAAAGAACCGGCGGCCGCCCGGAGTCCTACTCTTCCGTGGAGCGTGACTCGAAAGGCTGGTCGAAACGCCGGGGTCGAGGATTAATTGGAGCGGCCGAGCCGCACAGAGCGCGCGAGCATTGCCTCAGCGCTGGCCGCAGGTGTCCGGGAACGCCCCGGTGCGCGAAACCACGCCCTCCGGCCGGCGGAGGCGGCGGGGGCGGAGACGGCGGCGGCGGCGGCGGCGGCGGTGCGGGCCAGGTGTCCCGCCTGCGGGCTCGCGACAATCCGCGCCTTCGCTACTCCAGTCGAGTGTGCGAGTGCGTAGCTCGCTACGCGCCTAGATGTCCCAGTCCGCGCTGCGCGGTTCGCGTTGCTTTTGTTGCGTGTCGGCCGAGGCGGTTCTCTCGTGTTCCTACTCCGACATCTGAATTAATGCCCGGCGTCTTACACGAAAGACACGAGTCTAGGGGCTCCACGACACGTTGTGTCCGCTAAAGTAGCTGTTACATTTGCCTACACGCAAGTGGGTCTGCTGATTTTCTGGTCATTGGTATAAATGTGCCTTCGAGCATCGTCATATGGTACAAAGCGCTGCACGACAATTCTGTCCTCCCTCCTTTGACTTTTATACAGGGTAAATCACGTAAGAGGCAACACTACTTTTATTTCGGGAACGGTTCCAGATATCGAAACGAGTTTTTCGGCAAGTAACAGCACGCTAAGGACATGTGCTTTGCTATACAGGGTGTTACTAAAAGGTACGGCCAAACTTTCAGGAAACATTCCTCACACACAAAGAAAGAAAATATATTATGTGGACATGTATCCGGAAACGCTTACTTTCCATGTTAGAGCTCATTTTAATACTTCGCTTCAAATCACATAAATCATGGAATGGAGACACACAGCAACAGAACGTACCAGCGTGACGTCAAACACTTTGTTACAGGAAATATTCAAAATGTCCTCCGTTAGCGAGGATACATGCATCCACCCTCCGTCGCATGGAATCCCTGATGCGCTGATGCAGCCCTGGAGAATGGCGTATTGTATCACAGCCGTCCACAATACGAGCACGAAGAGTCTCTACATTTGGTACCGGGGTTGCGTAGACAAGAGCTTTCAAATGCCCCCATAATTGAAAGTCAAGAGGGTTGAGGTCAGGAGAGCGTGGAGGCCATGGAATTGGTCCGCCTCTACCAATCCATCGGTCACCGAATCTGTTGTTGAGAAGCGTTCGACACTTCGACTGAAATGTGCAGGAGCTCCATCGTGCATGAACCACATGTTGTGTCGTACTTGTAAAGGCACATGTTCTAGCAGCACAGGTAGAGCATCCCGTATGAAATCATGAAAACGTGCTCCATTGAGCGTAGGTGGAAGAACATAAGGCCCAATCAAGACATCACCAACAATGCCTGCCCAAACGTTCACAGAAAATCTGTGTTGATGACGTGATTGCACAATTGCGTGCGGATTCTCGTCAGCCCACACATGTTGACTGTGAAAATTTACAATTTGATAATCAGAATCGAGGAAGTACAGTACATACTGATGAAACTAAAATGAGCTCTAACCTGGAAATTAAGCGTTTCCGGACACATGTCCACATAACATATTTTCTTTATTTGAGTGTGAGGAATGTTTCCTGAAAGTTTGGCCGTACCTTTTTCGTAACACCCTGTATAATGTAGAATCTTAAGTCTTTTATCGATCAAGATATTGACGCAAGTACGGCTTTTTAAAATAGAAAGATATACTTTTTTTAACGGCATCTGAAAGCGCTTGAAAACACGAGAGTGCAAGTGATATAATGATATTAGGAAGAATGCCAGTTAACGCCTCGTAAACTGTTGTTTCTTGATATACAGCCGGTTACGCGCCCTGGAGCTGCATCATAACATGCAACAACGTTAAAATGTCATACGCATACCCATCGTACCTAGTCAGAATTTACTGTTCGGTGAATAGTGTCGATACTATGGGGGACGAAAGGTAACGAAGACGTGGTCAGTTCATTTAGGTCAAATTGCTAAAAGCTGATACTTGCAGTTACAGAGCCATATTTTATTATTTGCCCGCGTCGTTGGGACGGCAGGGCAAACCAGTGCTGGCACAGTAAAAGAGAAAAAACTCTTAGTCTTTCGGGCGGGTCGTTCTTACATTGCCCAACATCGGGTTGCGCTGCTGTTGCACCGATGCAGCAAGTTTCAAAACATGGCTCTGTTAGTGCAAGTTTCAGCTATCATCACTTTGTCACAACGTTCGTTCTCCGTAGTAGTGACAATATTCATTAAATAGTAAATTTTGACCACGAGCGATGGGTGTGCCTTTGATATTTTAACGTTGTTGCACTTTATGACGCGACTTTACGTCTCGAAAGCGTTAGTTTCTATAAACAACAACTTACTAGCCGTTAGAGGAATTTTTCCTAACATCGTGCCTTTCAGCAGCTGCCGATGCCTAGAATATAAAATAATCTGTGACAGTGATATAATGCTTGATACTTTTGAGATTGCAACTGTTCGCAAAAAAATCTGGAAAATATTGTAAAAGTGGAAAAGAAGTCGGCCGAAATCGCCCATAGTGTTGTAAACACGATCATAGCAGGCTACGTCATTTTATGAAGCCTTTCGACTGTTTACTTGCCTGCCCTGTAGAATTAGCAGGAACTGTGTTGTCTGCCTGCAGGTCGTTTCTGCTTCAACATTTGTTGCATGCAGACAGTGAAGAGAAGTTAGGCATGCACAAATCCTGTTGAAATGGTCATGGAAAACTGTCTGGCAAAACTGCAGCTGTTTTCACGAAAACCTTGAAATGTTCACACATTTGAAATAATTTTCCTAAGCCTCATCTCATGGGCCAGAAGCTAGCATATGTCAAGGTTGCATATACAAAAACCGTAGCTAACCGTGTATCTGTGACGCGTAGGAAATGAGTTTTAGTAGCGTAGGCTCATCTTGCTACGTATAGCTACGAGGACTGGTATGAGAGCTCTGTTTGGCGCATCAACTGACTCTGGCCGCATTGTTTTCCAATTTTAGGGCATTTCTCGGACTCTTTTGCGAAAGGTTTCAACGTAAATACTAACAAGCGCTATATCACTGTAAGTGCCCTTCCATGTGTTATTGAGTGCAGTTATGAAAAGTAAACAATTCCATTAAAAAAACATATTTGGTTCAATGTCTTGGTTGATAAAAATACCAGTCCAGAGCATTATCCATACAAGACATTACCTGCCCTCAGCATAAGATCAGTGCGGAAAACCTTGTTTTAATACCTGGAACCTTTGAGGAAACGGAATGGGTGTTACGTCTTACTTGGTTCACCCTCTGTTCCGTAAGTTCATGAAACAAAGAAATGGTCACGATAAGTGGGAGAAAGCACACGTGACACTTGTGTACAAGAAGAGTGATCCACAAAACTACCGCCCACTGTGTTTAAATCGACCTGTTCTAGAATCTTTAGAGCATATTCTCAGATCGAAAGAATTTATTTCTCAAGATCTGTGGGACCATGCGCTCCAAAGCTACGTGATCAAGCAGCAATTCAGTAAAAACATTACAGAATTCTTATCAGAAAATTTACAAACAACAGAAATTAAACAATTAAGAAAACACAAAAATGTGGGAGAATATACGAATAAAAACATATTATGAGAGAAAAAATATCTGAATAACTGCACGTAACCTCTGCACATTATAGGTGTATTGTGCCACAAGGAAACCTTCGAATTCACAACTGAAGACGTGGGGTTTACCACGCTGTTTTTTTTTTTTTTTTCAGTCCTGTTGGAACCCTATGGAAATGAAACCGGTTGAATAGCGCACACCTTTCTATGCAAAAATTTCTGAAGGAAAGCTTTTTCTCCGTCTAGTGTTCACTGCACGGATGTTGCAATTTTTTTCCGAATGAGTTAGTATTAGGTACAGGTAGGATTAACCACAGTCCGCTAGTTGATAAGGTGCTATTCCAATTTTGGAGAGTCTCCGAAAAACTGACGAGAGTTTAGGAAGGTAACAGTAATGGGCTGAGGCGTGGGTTGGAATTTGTATTGGGGAGGGACACGTACTAGGGTACTCCGTGTGGCTGAGGTGTCGCGTAACGGCTGACGCATGTGCCTCATGAGCAGGAGGTCCGGGTTCGAATCCTGGCACTGGTGCTGATTTTAATTCATGGCTGCGGCCTAAGTCTTAAGTCATTCAATATTTTCGACGAGAATTCCCATGAAACTCCACGGCACAATAAAACTGTGCCTGGCCGGCGTTCTAACATCGAACCTTTGCCCTCGCTAGCAAGTGCTCTACCAGCTGAGCTATTCAAGCGCGACGTACTACCCGCTCATTATGGAAACAAATCCGATGGTGAAATCTATATACAGGGATGGCAGAGTTAGAATTTCTACACGGACTTTGCGAAATCACACCCCAGATTTGCGTGATCGCCGTTTTCTGGTTTGAGTGTTGTTGGTGAGTTAACGTAGTTTCCCCAAAGTATGATACCATTGGAGATCGTGAAGTGAAAGTACCCAAAGTAAGCGAGCCATCACGTTTTAGAGTCGGAGAAACTAGAGATTGTTGGAGTAGCGAAGACGGCAGCAGTCACTTTTTGCAGAAGATCTTGAACATATTACTTCAAAGAAAACTTTTCTACTACCCTCAGTCTTCTTTAAAATGATCGATTTAACTGACTGACTGAACCCCATGGGACGACAATATTTTCGTGTCAGGAACTGTGTGCATTACCTTTTTTTGTAGTTCAATGTTAATTTTTTTTAATCTGAAAGTTACGTGTTGATTGCCGACTACATCATTCACGCTACCCTCCACGTGTTTTACAACAACAATTATTCATCTGCAAAGAGAATAGTTTTCAATATTCCGTCATGTTTAGTGCCAGATCGTTGACATCTATCAATAAATGAAACGGCCCAGGACAGATCTCATGCATGACAACCACCGTGGATTCTGGAAATGTATGTCACGAGAAGCGCCATTCTCGCTTTTCTCATGTGTCAGCCTGAAAGCCATGGATGAAGGCAGTAAAGAAGACGCCACATTTCTCGACTTCTGAGAAGCATCTGAATTTAGTGACACAGCACGCCATATGGGAAATCAAATGATAGTTGTAACAGATTGACGATTTCTTGGTAGGCATGACGAAGCACGCCGAGTCGGAAAGGAAGCAAGGAAGATTAGAGTTCGACGTTCCGTCGACAGCACGGTCATTAGAGACGGAGCACAAGCTCAGATCACATTAGGATGAGGAAGGAAATCTGCGTTGCCCTTTTCAAAGGAGCCACCCCATCATTTGCGTGGAACGATTTAGGGAAATTGCGGAAAACCTAAATCTGGATGGCCGGGCGGGGATTTGAACCGTCGTGCTCCTGACTGCAGGTCCAGTGTCCTGACCACGACGCCACTTCGTTCAGTACGCTGAGTCAAGAGTCATCGACAGCTGTAGACGTAATTTCAGAGTGCACCAATGAAGTGTGTTGAGACATTTGCTCTCCATGGTATATATTAATCATTCTGACTTAAATGAAAACACTTTAATGCAACAGATCTTGAAGTTTGAGTGTGCAGATAAACGTCCTCACATAAATATAGTCCATCTCCTCACTGCTCTAAGGAAAAGAAATCAAGCTTTAGCGTCCCGTCGACGATGGCGACATTGGGAACCGGATTTAAACTCTGATAGGACAAGGAAAGAGAAGGAAATCATCTGTATCCTTTTCGAAGGAACCATTTCGAGGAATCATTACTGTACTTGCCTTAAGGTATCTAGGGAAACCAGTGGAAATCTATATTGGTATGGCTGTACTAGAATTTGAAACACACTCCACCTGAATGTATTTCAACAGCTTCAGCACACTGGTCGGTTGGCGAGTACTTGAAAATCGCTGCTACACTGCTTGTGATTTCTGTAAGTGCGGTATCTATATCCACAACAGTTTATAGCATTCTTACAGAAACTGAAATTAGTATATGAATCAGTGATCACCTTAAATTTACGTGAAATTATTATTCGTGAGAACCATTTCTAGATTTGTTACACCCAGAAATTTTGTTTCTTCCATACGAAAGCTACATTAAGAATGTCGAATACTACTTCAGATTACGTGAACTACAGCAACTAAAAGTGGCGGTCCTTCATCGATTCTGCTACTGCCAGTGTTGGATATTCATGTTTGCTTTACTGTAGAATTATCTTGTATATATACACGGTCCTGGCGGAGGTTAGAGTCCTCCCTCGGGGATGTGTGTGTGTGTGTGTGTGTGTGTGTGTGTTTGTCCTTAGGATAATTTAGGTTAAGTAGTGCGTAAGCTTAGGGACTGATGACCTTAGCAGTTAAGTCCCATAAGATTTCACACATTTTTTCTATATATACATGTATCAGCAAGACCGAAGAAACAGTAAGTTCTGGACATTACATCGCCATCATATGTGACTGTAATTATGATCTGCGGCGATTGAAGTACTTTCACAACTCCCTTTAATTCCGCAGTAGGGGCGTTCTAACACACTTTTTTCTTCCTATATTTCGATTCTCGACTACTGTCGAATATTAACATCAATATAGTAATGCACTGTGTGATGTTTGGAACTGTTAAACAATTCTCCGTGTACTCGCTAGCGAAATAAATTTGGTGTCAAAGAAGTATTTGCTGGGAACGAGGCGCAGACAGCATTTGAATTCCAAGCATCACTCAGTTTTATATTTTTGAAACGGGAAGATACCCCTAAGTTATGCCAAAATACACAAAGTTTTCTAACTTGGCGGCCGTGCAAGTTTTTACATTTCGTTTCTCCCAGATGTCGCGACAGTTTTGTGTCACTGAAGCCATTATAGTTCTAATTAATACCCCAGTTTCTGACTATTTACGAGTTCACTTTTCAACGTGGGGGTTCCCGAGAATTAAAAGCTTCCTAAATTTTCTCTGCGCGTGAGACGTCAGCGTCCAGATGAGGAGTGTATTTTTAGGTCAGCGTTCAAGGAACCTTAGACTGACTTCTGTCTCCTCGAGGAATGACAGCAACGACGAAACACCTTGTATCGTAGTGCAGTAGAAAGACGCATGCTACATGAGAATGTACGGGTGGTGCGATAATAAGCGAGAGAAGGATACAGAATGCAGAACTGCAGAACGACGGCTGTGGTCGTGTTAGGGGTTCTGATAGCTCTTAGTAGACAATTCACAGGGGTTGCAGACGTTTAAGCTGATCTGTAACATACGATTTCTACGAGCGGTTCTGGTTCTTATCAATACAAACACCTAAGGATATACAATATTCTGTTCCATTTATTGATTGACTCTCATGAATTACTTGCAGTTGCGTTGTCAAGCAATATGCAATGCTGAATTTCATGAATTGTGTTGTATCTAAGTTTAGTTACAGTCCACTGGCAAGTAATCAGTAATTAACTTTACATTTTCAAGCGAAGTTTCTCTATTTGGTATCTCCTTACAGGAAGTATCTTCCCATAGGAAGCAACATTGGTCAAAACTACCAGTACCGTGTATTGCGGAGAAGTAAACGCAATAGCCTGTGCTACGCGTGGTTGCCGGCCGGGGTGACCGAGTGGTTCTAGGCGCGACAGTCTGAAACCGCGCGACCGCTGCGGTCGCAGGTTCAAATCCTGCCTCGGGCATGGATATGTGTGATGTCCTTAGGTTAGTTAGGTTTAATTAGTTCTAAGTTCTAGGGGACTGATGACCTCACATGTTAAGTCCCATAGTGCTCAGAGCCATCTGAACCATTTATTTTCCTAGTGGTTACCACGCATCCAGACACACCATTCAGCCCCTCTCGAACGTGAATCACACACACCTCTAAATACACTTGGCTTCATTCGCATTGCGTCTCATACATTGATCACACGCTCCTGTAACGTCTATACGTGACCGATGGTTTGGGTGTACACAGTGCCTTTGAATGTCCACATAACCCGAAATTCAACGGATCCAGGTCCAGTGAATGGGGAGGATATACTACCGAAGCTCCTCAACCAATCTGTCGTCCATAAAACGTTGCGTAATAAAATGGTCTGTAGAAAATTGGGTTCGTGCCCCGTACGTATAAACCACAGACATTGTCTATCTGTTGTGACAGGTACCATCGCAACTAATCAGTATACTACAAATTACAACCAGTCAGACACGCAAAGTGAACAGCAACAGTAAGTCGACCTACACATCTAACGCTACACGTTATTCATTAGAAGTAAAACGGTCCATATCTCAACAGTCATTGGTTTCCAGGCATACAGTTAGAGAAACTGTTGTATCGTCCAGAGGTCGCTGTGCCACAACACTGTTGGCAACGGACA
This sequence comes from Schistocerca gregaria, assembly GCF_023897955.1. Classification (NCBI taxonomy): domain Eukaryota; kingdom Metazoa; phylum Arthropoda; class Insecta; order Orthoptera; family Acrididae; genus Schistocerca; species Schistocerca gregaria. The sequence continues at coordinate 244,915,147 of NC_064920.1, forward strand.
TTGATCCCACATGCATTAGTGAGATCTCGCTACAATGCGCAACGACGAATAGGAGAGGTTGAAGAAGACAAACCCTGTCCCTGAGTACAGCAGGACCCTCGCACAGAGGTCAATATAGACTCGAACATTGAAGCGCTCTGCCCCACTTCGTGACCTCTGCTGAAGCGCTCAACATCACCGAGTAGGACCAAAGAACTATTCAAATCTGAAATGGAAAGGCACTTTTGTAAATGTGTAACATAGTATTTCAAGAGAACAATTTGTTAATTAGTGCTTCAACTGATGCTTTAATAGTTAGTGGCCATTCGGTGTGAGGCGTCTTGCCACGGTTCGCGTAGCCCGCCCCGTCGGAGGTTTGAGTCCTCCACGGGCACGGGTATGTGTGTTGTCCTTAGCGTCAGTTAGTTTAAATGACCTCAGCAGTTTGGTCCCATAGAAACTTACCACATATTTCCCAATTTTCCAAAATAGCCAGTGGCAAAGGATGGTATCAAGTTACGTGAAGAGCAATCAAAGAACCCACAGTTACGGCCAGACGACTTTAGTTTCGTCCGGTCACAACAGGAACTTTATTCCTCCTTTTGACGACTTAGATTAGGAATATATGACACTTTTTTAAAAAGCTTGTGATTCACACGAAACCCCTATGCAAGCGGCTACAGTATTTCCAACTGCAAACCGTGCAGATGCTGTGGGAAGCGCAGCACCATGAGACACACATAATGGCGGCAGCTGCGATCCCCAGAAGCAAAGGCTACCTGACAACTCCACCGGGATAAATCACACTGATTACGCCGCTTCCAAAATAAAAACCGGACGACCGCCTTAAACGGCGCGTGCGTCGGCGGGCAGCGCTGTATCAGCGTTAATCGGGCCACGGGAAGTTGTCGTGCCGCGCAATTAAACCGCTGCCCGCTGGCTCGCACAGGCCGGGGTTCGTAATTTTTGCGGCGGTGCGCTGTATGTCGATGACGACGGCCAGATAGCGACGCCGACGCAGACGTCGACGGCGCGCGACGTTCGGCCGGCCGGCCGGCATTGTCATGCTGTCCGCGCACATTCTCCTCTCCCCTCCTCCCTCATCCCCTCCTCCCCCCCCCCCCCCCGTCTCCCCCACCCACCCACGAACAGCTGCCGAAGAGCGCTCAGTCACCAAATTTGGGCGTTACTGCGGATCCCGTGACGTACGCGCTACACGCGTATAGCCCGCGTGTAAGGCAGACCCTAGTGTCTCCTCCCATTCGTCGCTCTTGTCGATTCTCCTCACATTCATTATTTAAATCTGCCATTTTGTTTCCCGGTCCGGCGGGAGCGCCGAGTTTTCGAACAACGAAGACGTCAGGGCCTTGGAGGAGTCGAAGGGCAAGGAGAACGGCACAGAAAGGGGGACAGGAAACGGAAAGAAACACCATTAAAGCTGTTTAATGTCACGCCGCATACTCCCGAAAACGGGGTCATTTACATTTCTTGTCAAACAAAATCACGAGATCGTAAGTAACACAAACTGAAGAGTGGAAATATCGAATGTTTGCTGTGCCATTTTTCACAAAACGCGATTTTTGTTCTCATTCTCGAGACACTGTTGCATGTCTCTCATCTTGTTCCAAGTGTCAAAACATGGAGAAAGTGTTTCTAACATTCATTGCCAGGTGGCACACTGTATTTCTGCTAAACAGTGCTTTCCTACGGGGTTACAAGTGCCACGTGTTAAGGATGATGGCTCTGAGCACTATAAGACTTAACATTTGAGGTCATCAGCCCCCTAGAACATAGAACGACTTAAACCAAACTAACCTAAGAACATCACACACATCCATGTCCGATGCAGGATTCGAACCTGCGACCGTAGCGGTCGCTCGCTTCCAGACTGAAGCGCCTAGAACCACTCGGTCACACCGGCTGGCCTGTGTTAAGGTATTCTCCATTTACCCTGATGTAGTTTGAAGAGATAACACACAATCTGCAGATATGACACGTAGTTACAGTCAATCGGGTTTACTACGTACCACTTTCTTCCTTGTTTTGAAAGTACTGAACACAAAAGAAATTACGCTTCACAACAGACATTGTAACATCTTACATCTATAATTACTGAGTGTTCCGGAAAGTAAAAATGTACACTAACTATGCCCTAATAGAGTAAAATTTCTGTTTTATTGCTGGCACGAAGTTACACTCTCATTTAGAATAACTTTGCACCAGTCTTAAAAAACATAATATTTTTCTTGTATCTAATACTCCGGGTAATTTTGTATCATGCCAGAAAAAAACGACATGTTAAAAGCAAGCAAAAACACACAGTATTGATTTAGTGTTGCAGGTTTATTTTGAAATATCGAGATATTTGTGTAGACCGGGAATTTTCTAACTTAAATCACTGTCGCAGAAGCTCTCTTTACAGCCAATGCTATTAAAGGATAACCGCAAGCCTAAGCGCTTGTAAGAAGGTGGAAGGACAAATGAAATACTAACTAGAAGCCTCAGAGGTAATAAAACCGTTACTTTCAACACAAAATAATGTACATATGTGGAGCAGCAGCCATTTGAAACAGACGTAGCAAGCGGTACAAAGACATTCTGAATGGTAAAAAGGTATCCTGATTGACTGTACGCAAGAGGTGTGCGCCCATTTTATAAAATTTAAAACGGACGCTGGATACTTATTTAATAATCACTAGATGCGAGGCAACTACTTTATTGATGCGCTTCAAATACATCAATCTTCAGAATATCAAGTAATCAAGATGAACCTCATACAGTCAGTATGAGGTTATCTGAATATGATACATTCCAAAAATTAAATAACACTCAGGTTTTTTGTGATTGGCACAGCTTTTTGATCTGTGACTGAAATTTTGCAATTATAGAGAAACGAAGGAATGTAAGCAAAACCTGTTTTCCGCTGAAGCTTTGAACCCGTTCATGTAATTCCAAAGAATACAACTATTTTTTTGGTTTTAAAAACGTTGCCGAAACACTGTTGTCAACGTGGGCGTGGAAGACCTCGAAGTGCCATGTGATCAAACTGTCTCTTACTTATCCCTTTCAAATCCTTATTGGAATTCTGACATTGAAAGAGAGGAATGGAAAAATGTCAGTGTATTCGGAAGGAATATGACCATGGCAAATGTAAGCCATGCCGCACATCACCTGAAAGGTCTGCCATGTTTATCAGTTGCAAATAGAAAGATCTGATGACGACGTTTCCATTTCTTCCTGAACAGAACAGGGAGTTCTATAGCAAACTTTGCAACATCTGATCCCGAGGATGGAGTGGTGTAAGAAACTGAAGTCAATACTAATTTTAAGAATTCTTCTTGAATTTAATGTTGCTATTTTTCTGTAAAAAATTGAAAAGATGTAAGAAATTACTTTTTTTACTATAGTTCTACTGGTTAAAACATTACTGCTGCATTCTTGGACAGTATTGTCACAAATAAATCGTGGTGCCTCTGTTTTAATGGCACTTCAAGCAAAAACTTTCTTACAGGGATTTAGAACCAATTAGTGTCCTGGTATGGTAATTAAAACGTTCGTAGGAAACTATTTATGTTCTTATTTGTCTTTTTATTTTTTGCAGTGATGGCGTGAGTAGTATAACTCTGTGGTACCGTAATATTTTCACAACTTTTTTGGATACAAATAAGTTATGTACAAAAAGACATACATTGTTTTTGCTAATTCTCCTGAGGTTTGGCACGTTATCATTTCCACTCTTCAGTCGTGATCAGAGAAGAATCGAAATGCGCTATGTATGCCTGATTACCTTAAGGTGGAAATGTTGTATTTTTCACTGAACAACAGCACAACGATTGTAAAACTAACTTGTTCCACATCACAGAGGGAGGTCACACTTAAGTATCATGCAATTAACTATCTAAGTAACTATAATATGCCAGCTGTCTCTGCTAAGTGTCTCCACGCGCCTGTCTCTGGTGTTTCGGCAGATATTTGCAGTTTCATGATTCTTGGGCATGCGAAGAATGTCATATATTTTGTCGCAACAGCAACTTGCAACGCTGAGGACACACATCGACACTGGCGAGAAGCTAAGTTCTTTAGACTGATAAATGAAACACACACACACACACACACACACACACACACACAAAGTGGCCAGATAAAGTAAACAAATCGTTCTTGCACAGTCATAAATGACAGTTCATCAGATAATACAGTTCTGAGAGAGTTCGAGAACGAGGATACGAAGAGAAATGGGCCACGGATGCAGCAGGCATCGAGTAAAGTGATGTAGGAAACAACGATGAAAAAAAAAAACTCCTATAAAGCGGCTCTGAGGAGTATTAGTAGAATATTTGATTTTTCAGATTTTTTTTTTCACGTGCACAGAAGCGCTCTCACATTCCAATAAATTTCTCTCAAGTTTGTCGCGGACTTCATTAAGTTTTTGAATATTCTTCTTGGTCAGTTGAATAAGGAAAGAGAAGACACAAGCGTCAATGTTTCTTTTCTGACTCTCTCACATGTGCTTCATTAGAGAAGCTCGATATTATATCGAACTAGAAATGAGGTTCAGTAATTTATGATCGTAACCTCTAGTATTTTGAAAAGACAGCAACTTCTGACAACTACATTCAGCGTTATCAAGTCGCCAGCATCTCACCAAATTCCTGTTTTTCCACCTCTGTGAGAAACGCCACGTTTGTTAATATCCTTTGTTTTTTGAAGCATCTGTTTTCTTTTTCAAATCAATGGCATGAATGTTCCATCCGAGACATTATCGGTTATCGTGCCCCCAGACACAACTCTCAATAAATCGAACTCTCCATCTTCCAGTGTTACCAGTGACCACAAGGAAAAATTGCTTACAGTAATGTGAAGGAGAACTTTTATATGTGTGGGTGCTTGTCTCTTACACCTGAAGCTCAGAAATGTATCGCCTCGAAATGCTAATACTCCATGTTCCTTAAGCCTCGTAATTCAGCAAACGTACTACAAATTTACTTTTAAATCGACCGCGGATGTCGTACAGCAGCATCTTTATTTGAGGGATCAAAGTATAACGAAGCTCTGGTTGTAATCCACGTGTTCTTTATTACAATCTTTAAACCAACCTGACGCCAGATGCTGTGATAAATACTGTCAAAGCAACGGCAGCATCCGTCGTAAAACTGTTGCGCTGCCCACGTCGTATTCAAATAGATTAAAATACTTTTGGAAAGTATAAAACTTCCTTTCTTAATCTCTTTAATCAACAGCAACGAATTAATCTGAATTGAATTGTAGAACAGTTTCGAAACAGTGCTATTTCTGGATGGATAATTTTGCTGTCTGTGAAGTTCCCGAAGTCAAAAGTAGTATCGGTGAACTGCTTACACTTCGATTTTATGTCACAACGGTAACTACAGTACAAATATGTGTACTTTCATCGCAGTTTCTAAACGAAAAGAATTAATTTTATCTGTATGAAATGTAAAGAGGAACATCTGTCCAGAACTCGGCAAACTCGCACCGGTGCAGACGTCTGTATAGTATTAATGTCGAGCATCTCGTTAATTCCCAGATATGATGAATTTGTCCGATAACGTTCTTGTCTTTCAAAGTAAAATGTAATATTTACCTTGCGTTTCATTCGCGTCCATCATGTTCTCTCTCTTCATTCTCTCCCCATTGTGTGTGTGTGTGTGTGTGTGTGTGTGTGTGTGTGTGTGTGTGTGTGTGTGTGAGTGTGAGTGTGTGTGCGTGCACGCTCCAACTCTCTCTGTACATTTCTCTCTCTTTCTATCCTCCTGTGCGGCTTTTGTGGAACGCAGGAAAAGGCTACTAAGTGATATAGCCGGAGTAACTGTAATAATTTTCTGGAATTCCGAGTCGCCTCCTGCCAGCGCTGATATTTACAGTACGTCCTTCTTCGTGACATTGCTTTTGCATCTGTGATGTAGCAGATGTGTTCGCTCTAATTTTCGGGGCTGCCCATTCATTTCCTTCACTGCCGCAGCTCTCCGAAGTTAATTTTGAGAGATGTATCAGCTCCGCTTCCATGATAACTGTGTTTTGAAGCGTCTGCCCGTTGGCATTTTGTGCCCGCCAATTACACGATGCTGCTTGCAAATTCATACATTTACGAGACAAATTAGTTTTTAATTGTATTGAAAAGGAATTCTTGTTTCGTTCCGAAAATACCATCGAGTAAATTCATATATTCTAATTTAAAGTTATCGGAATAATTGAACGTAGTACGAACTTGCTGCCGTAATAACGGTGCTTTCGTAATGAGTTTCTCGAACTGTAATAAACAGAAAAAAAACGATATAAATACGAACGTGTTTGTTTTTATGGCTGTCGTTAATAACGGGCAGCGACGATGTTATAGGAGGCAGTGAAAAACAATATCATTTGCTTTTGGCGGCATATGCGTGTTTATTTACGCAGTATAGCTCGTTATAAATCAATTCTTGCTTGAGTCTGTATATGGAATTTGAAATAACGTTCGACCTGCATCGCGTTTTACGATACAGGTATTGCGATGATGCGCGGTTAATTCCTTTCGAAGAGAGGCTTTATAATTACTGCTCAGCTAGCATAACACCAAGTTTCCGGCGGTTAAGATAGTGATTAGTTAGCGTAATGTTATTAATTTTGCTGAAAACATGGCGACTTTTTGAGAAAGAAAGAATGGACGTTTAAACTAAATTGAGAGCAATTAATATGCAAGTTGGCAAATACATTGGCGTAAAAAGATAGTCGTAGGTTACTGTTGAAACTAACGTAGCTTTTACACCCATGTGTAAGATACAGCTGCAGTGGTGGGACATAAAACCATTGTAATATGTTACTGCCTTACGCGATATAAAATTTCATATCGTTTACGCATGTTACAATGACGAAGCAGAATCTACAAAATATATAAAAAGTATATCCAAACAGTCACTGTTACACCATTTAATATTAAATGTTTAATGCAGACTGTTTGGATATATTTTGGCTGTTTGGATACATTTTAAAAGATTTAAAATTTATTCAGTCGCGTAACAGGCCCTCAAATTCATCATTATGATTAGTAAAATTATACTGGAACACAATCTGCTAATGTTGGCAAAATATTTAGGGCAAGCATTGTGTTGCACGTTTTAATCAAAATCTTCGGCGATTCTCACTCCCATTTCTACGAATAATTTTGTGCATCTGTATCTGAAATCAAAATAAAACCCACTGTCTCTATATATGCGTTTGGTTAACTCTTCTATTTTTCTTTAAATAGCTTAGCTTTTTTAATGAAAATATCATTTAATTTCTTATAGTTCTATAAACTTGAGATTATACAAAAGTAATAGATAACAATACCTTAACTTCATCTATGACTCATTCTTGCGGGAACACCGCTATTCCTGTTTCTACAGAGGTTTGAGTAGAATCAACCGATTTGTAAACTTGTAGATCACTGAATTTCCTATGGCGTTAATAGTTTTGAACCATAAGACTCATGGACAGTCAGTTGCAACGGGAACTGCGATTATGTAAGCTTCGCCCGTTAGTACTGTTTTTTTAAGACGGCAGAAATGTTATGCGACACTATCTGTTGAAATAAGTGGCCCCCCTCTGTGTTTATTTGTGGAAAAGCAGAGCCATTTGATATCACTATAGCCGGAGCGTAAACGGTAGTGGCCGGCCAGAGTGGCCGAGCAGTCCTAGGCTCTACAGTCTGGAACCGCGCTATCGCTACGGTCGCAGGTTCGAATCCTGCCTTGGGCATGGATGTGTGTGATGTCCTTAGGTTAGTTAGGTTTAAGTAGTTCTAAGTTCTAGGGGACTGATGACCTCAGTTGTTAAGTCCCACAGTGCTCAGAGCCATTTTTGTTTCAAGTCTGTGTCTGCCACACATCAATATTCTTTATGTTTTCTGTATAGAAGATTCACTCTATTAGTTACAGTTCATGCTCTACCAACATCATCTCTTAGGCGTCGTGTTCACCGATTCCTAACGTACGTATTTGCACCCTTTCCATTTCTAAAATTTGGTTTTCTCGTTTACAACACTGCCCTAGCGGTCTGACATTCCACGAGCCCACTCTAATTAAGCTTACATTTTTTATGATTATTTTTCGAAGTATATCCGACCAAGATATCCTAATGGGGAACTAATTATTTTCCCCTTCGGAATAAGTTACGCAAGAGGAAGTCGTGGTGACGCTTTTAGCAGATGTACAAAGGGAAAGAAGTGTAATTCCTCCTTCCTCTCATACATTAACGGGTGTTATAATATAGGGAAAGTCAAAATTGAGTTTATAAATTTAGAATGATACAGAAATTTATTGGGACAACTTACAGAATCGGTAGGTGTGCCTTTTTGTTGCAAACGATCTCAAGTTTTACATAAAAGTGTTGAGCGTCATTTTGGTTTCTATGTGACCACCATTTGTGATACGGAAAAAAAAACCATCGGTAATCAGCTTCTTCCCACTCTCGTTGCAGCAAATCAGGCGCAACTTGTGCAGTGGCAGCGCATATTTGATTTTTGATGTCGGCTAAATTTTTTGATAGTGGGCGAACATACTCACGGTCTTTAATGCTTCCAAAAGAAAAAAAAAAAAAAGTCCAGTGGTGTCAAGTCTGGGGAGTGAGGTGGCCATGCGACTGTCTCTCCACGGCCGCTCCACCGACACTGGTAGCGAATATTGTGGAAACGTCGAACTTCCACGAGGGAATGAGGTGGTGCACCGTCTTCCTGGTAGAAAACCATTGCATCTCGGTCATCTTCATCGGTCTGTGGAAATAAAAAAAAGTTTACAAACATATCCAGATACACAACACTAGTGACAGTTTTCTCCGTGAAGAAGAAAGGGCTGTACATTTCCAGTTCGGAAAGGGCGTGAAACACATTAGCTTCGGGGCTGTCACGTGCGTAACTGCTACAAAATGACACTTCTACCGCTTACGTAAGTTATCTCGATACATTTCTATATACTTCCACAATTGAAAAGTACTTTCTAGCTCACCCTGTGTACGGGAATTCATTTTGCCAACTTAATGTTCGAAACAAAAACAAAACATTAACTGCGTTTGTTGTGTGATATCGAAAATGTTTGATTTTCGTGTATTCATGAAAACACCTTCGAAATTATGAAACAGTCATGCAAAGAAATCTACGTTATGTACAGATGTATCAGTACAGTGCGCAGGGCTTAGCTTTTTGCGTGTCTACAACGTGATTTTGTAAACGTCTTTATGGCAATGCTTCTTCATAGTTCTGTAGATAGCTACTGTTTTCGCCATCAGCCGTTTCCGCTTCGCAGATGATAGCTGTCGAAAGCGCTACCACGTGTCACGGATTGCCTTAAGTTGAGTCGACTGTAGAAGTGTCTTAGTAGTAGGGGATAAATGTATTAATACATCATGCATGGTGTGGCATTTTTTCATGCACCTCGGTGTTAATAACGTCATACGTCTTGAACCATGTGTCGTACAATCATATATTTGTGTAGGTGCGTTTAGCGGCTTATGTGGATACTGTCTACGAAATATGTTAAGATTACAGTTATTAGCAAAGAAGTAATCAATTTAAACGTCATGCGTGTTGCGGCAGTCTTTCACGCATCTAATTGGCTATAACGTCATATTTCCTGAACAATGTTGTTGCTGTGATACAATTTTACAGTTACATTCGGCGACATATGTGTGTACTGTCAGCAGAATGTGTTGTGAGTAGAATTAGTAGCAAAGAAGTTATAAATTTAAATGTCATGCACAATGCGGTGGTTTTGCACGCATCACAATGTTTATGACGTCATGCCTTCTGAAATCTGTGTGATACCATGATATAATTTTGTAGGGGTATTTAGCATCATATGGTGGTACTGTAAAACACACACACACAAACACACACACACACACACACACACACACAAATTTTTTGTAATATGTATGGTTTTTGTAGATTCCACCTTAAAGCAAGCACGATTTACTATTACGTTTTACAAACAGAAGCTAGATATTTCAGCGATGTCAGATCTTTAAGGTGGGTTTCTCTTTATTGTACTTAGTTTGAATGAAATAAATAAAAGTGCACTAATGGTGATGTAACATCATGAGGCTTTCTTCTTCAGAAAGTTCACTATTTGCTAACATGTTAGTTAGAACAAAAAGTATATCTTGAGGATTCCGATTCTGCAAAAACGCAGTTACTTGTTGTTCACCGTTTCCTCATAAATGTTTAGGTGATTGTACACCATGTACATTACTTATCAAGGGATATAAATTTTATGAAAAAAAGTAATTAAAAATGGTAAGAAGAATCACGTATTTTTAAAGAAACATAACTGCGATTTTATATAACAAACACAGTATTTTCACTGAAAATGTCAGAGAATCATCACTGGAAAAGAAAAAGTTAATTTTTACCATCTTTTTTTTGTTACCTTTGCGATACAATCTGTTCTCTTTTTCTCACGAAACCGGTGTGAGCTGTACAAACTTCTTGTTTTGTATGAGAAAATAGAACAGTATTCTGTATAGTTAAACGTGCAGAATATACAATATAAAATAAACAGGTGTTTGTGAATTAGTTAATCTTCGAATATTTAATCTAAGCCAGTTCTGAACCAGGAAGACTTTGCAACATTAATGTCTGATTCGCCTACATTACGGCTAACACGGGGACAACTACTGAAGGAGTGTCGACATAACATAACATCAGGATCACAAGAAACAAAAATGTAAAAAATCGAACTTTAAAACATTTACGGAAACTGGACTGTGTGAGTGGGTCAACGAGCTAACATACCGAGCTTCTCAAGGTAAACGACTCACTATAGCCTCATAGTATTACGTAAAATTATAATTTCAATTAATAACACGTATGAAATTATGTATTAACCGTCCATAACTTTATTATTTTATTAATTTATTATAACAATTATCAATGGGTGTCTCTTTATTATACTTAAATTAAATAAAATGAAAACAAAGAGACTGACAACTGTATAATATCACCACTCGAACTCCCCCGAAATATATTCATTGTAAAAGCAAACACTGAGGCAAATAGTGACCATTCAGAAGGAGGTTATGGTTCAAATGGCTCTGAGCACTGTGGGACTTAACTTCTGAGGTCATCAGTTCCCTAGAACTTAGAACTACCTAAACATAACTAACCTAAGGACATCACACACATCCATGCAGGAGGCAGGATTCGAACCTGCGACCGTAGCGGTCACGCGGTTCCAGACTGTGGCGCCTAGAACCGCTCGGTCACCTCGGCCGGCCCAAAGAGACTATCAAACAAGTAAGTTTTCGGCCAAATGGCCTTCATCGGTATTAGTCAAAATACGTGTGTGTTTTGTCTAATTACGATTAAGACCTTTTTGGCCGGAAGCTTACTTGTTTGACAGTTTTTGTTGTTATGTCTATCTGCGAGTCAACATCTCCGCTTTAAGGTGACTAGCAAATCTGTCCTTTTCGTAAAACACATTACGCTGTCTGTCTATAAGAACTGCGATAGATGGTGTATTAAGATATGATGTTTTACATGGATTTATCACCGTACGGTAATGATATTATATTCCGCAGAACTTGATGCTGTGAATACTTTTACGAACCTGATGACGGTCAAACGAATGAAACTTGTTGGTTGGGTGGGGTTGTTTGGGGAAGAGACCAAACAGCGAGCTCATCGGTCTCATTGGATTAGGGAAGAAAGTCGGCCGTGCCCTTTCGAAGGCATCATCCCGGCATTTGCCTGAAGAGATTTAGGGAGATCACGGAAAACCTAAAGCAGGATTGCCGGAGTGAAACTGGTTGTATAAATGTTGTACCAAAAGATAATTTTTCAAAAATGGTTCAAATGGCTCTGAGCACTATGCGACTTAACTTTTGAGGTCATCAGTCGCCTAGAACTTAGAAGTAATTAAACCTAACTAACCTAAGGACATCACACACATCCATGCCCGAGGCAGGATTATAACCTTCGACCGTAGCGGTCACGCGGTTCCAGACTGAAGCGCCTAGAACCGCACGGCCACATCGGTCAGCCTAATTTTTCAAATATGTGACAGCTGTGGGCCAACATCTCCTGAAAATATATTAGAAACGCTTCGACAGCTGGTTACGTCTGTGAATGACTCTTGAGATCACTTGTTGTTGAACGTTTTATATGCGATATGGTAACCGCACGGATGTTGTGAACCGAACAGTAGAAATCGTCTGTCACGCTTTCCTTCAGCGACGCAGTAATTTCTACTTTCCTTTGAGAAGAGAAGAGAAGCGTTGATTGGGAGGTGGTGTACCCTGGGCTCAGTACGTTCGGTGTAAAGCAGAGCGCCAGACAGCTAAGCGGGCTGCGCTGGCTGCGGTGTTTTCGTAGCCGCGGCGGAGGCGGCGTCGGCAGCGGCGCCAGGCCGCTATTTCCTGCCGCCTCATCCATCGCTAGCGTCAGGTGGCGGTCGCTGGGAGACACTAAATCAGTCGCCACGGTGCCGTCCCGGTCCCAGCCCGCACTTTGGCAGCCTCCCACCACTGTGCGCCGGCAACATTCTCGGGTCGCTTTGTCGCCGCGTCTCCGTCGCCCACGTACCACGCCTTACACACCCACGCGGACTGTTTCCGCGAATATTAAATACAGGGTGCGTCGAAAAAATGTATACACACTTTGAAGCGTCATAGAAAATTTATTTCCCGTTCTACAATGTTACATTTCTGGAAATGGAAAGCTTGAAGTCCAACTGGAGAAATAAATGTACTTTGCAAATGTGATTAATGTTCAAACTGTGATTCATGAGTTTCTCCCGGCGTATTTGATAGTCAAAATATCCACGGGTGTACTGCCGGTCTATAGTGTCCAACGGGCACAATATTTCGGCGATCAAACATGTCGCCATCATCAGATGAACTGACGGACTGAGCTCCTGTGAAATTGCCGGCACGGAGATCCGTACGCTAAGGGTGCTCAGTTCCCTCTGAGCAGCCTTAGCGTTTCACAGGAGCTCAGTCCGTCAGTTCACATGATGATGGCGACATGTTTGATCGCCGAAATATTGTGCCCGTTGGACACTATAGACCGGCAGTACACCCGTGGATATTTTGATTAATATTGAAACTGGTGGCCTTCAGCATCAATACATTTCTGAGTACGAGTCACCACTGATTCCGTACATCGTACCAAAGTGTCCAATGAGAATTCTGCGGACACCGCCTGAATCTCATTCCATAGTGAGTCCAGGTTACGTGGTTTACGTTTGTACACCTCATCTTTTACTGTGCCCCATAAGAAGAAATTGTCCGCAGCTCGTGGTCGTGCGGTAACGTTCTCGCTTCCCGCGCCCGGGTTCCCGGGTTCGATTCCCGGCGGTGTCGGGGATTTTCTCTGCCTCGTGATGACTGGGTGTTGTGTGATGCCCTTAGGCTAGTTAGGTTTAAGTAGTTCTAAGTTCTAGGGGACTGATGACCACAGATGTTAAGTCCCATAGTGCTCAGAGCCATTTGAACCATAAGAAGAAATCCAGCGGCGTGAGGTCTGGAGAGCGACCAGGAAACTCGATTGGTCCCCTGCGCCCTATCCACTGGCCTGGCACATTGTGATCCTCGTATGCTCGTACGTCCCTATGATAGTGCGGCGGGGCGCCATCTTCTTGGAAATAAAACTCATCACTACCGTATAATGCACGAATGGCAGGGAATATGGAGTCAGCAAGCATTGTTAGGTACGTTTCTCCAGTAACAGTACCTTCAAAGCGGAAAGGCCCAATGAGTCCCTTGGATCAAACCACACCACACATTTACACCAGGCAAATTCACAGCCTTTTCAACTGTAATGTGAGGATTATCTTCAGCAAAATACACACAATTGTGCCTATTGACAGTTGATTGAGTTTGAATTGGGGTTCATCCGACCAAATTACGCTACCCATAAATCCCGGTTCACGTCTCACCATCTTCTGAACCCATTCACAAAATTCTAACCGCCTATCTGGATCGTCGTCACTTAGCTGTTGCACCAGCCTTGGAATGTACACACGAAACTTGCCTTTCTTCAGAATGCGTAGCACACTACAAGCACTGACATTACTCTCACGTGCCGCTTGCCTTGAAGACTTTTGAGGCGAACGCTCAAACAGTTCCAAGACCGCAGTTGTGGAATCATCACTTGTAGCTGTAAGAGGTCGCCCTGATCGACCTTTATGCACATCACACACTGTTCCATGAATTTCGAATTTGTCTCGTAGACGTGTAATTGTTAACCTTGAAGGTGGCTCTGTACCATACTCACTTCTCCACTGTCTTCAAACCGCAGCTACATTCTCAAACTTCCAGTACCACTTAATTGTCTGTTTCCGCGCTTCAAAGCTCAAACTCGCGTCCGCCATTATGCAGTTTCTTCCTGGCCACTGCTGCCACCTGTTGATGAAACGTAAGTTTACTTTCTCACAGATATTTGATCTCGTAGAACGGGAAATAAATTGTCTATGACAGTTCAAAGTATGAATACATTTTTTTGATGCACCCTGTATATAAGTAAAAACACGACCTCACCAGCCACTAAATTATGAGTTTCCTTATTTGTTAGTTAGGAGCATAAGTTCGGAGCGTTTTCCTGTAACTGTAATAAACACAACACAACACATACATACACTGAAACGCCAAAGAAACTGGTATAGGCATGCGTATTCAAATACAGAGATATGTAAACAGGCAGAATACGGCGCTGCGGTCGCCAACGCCTATATAAGACAAATGTCTGGCGCAGTTGTTAGATCGGTTACTGCTGCTGCAATGGCAGCAATGTTATAGTCGGCGCACGAGCGATGGGACACAGCGTCTTCGAGTTAGCGATGAAGTGGAGATTTTCCCGTACGACCATTTGACGAGTGTACCGTGAATATCAGGAAACCGGTAAAACATCAGATCAGCAGTGCAATCCTTCCGCAAATCGCTTCAGATTTCAATGCTGGGCCATCAACAAGTGCCAGCGTGCGAACCATTGATATGAGGTTTCGGAGCCGAATGCCCAGTCGTGTACATTTCACGACTGCACGACACAAAGCCTTGCGCCTCGCCTTGGTTTTTAACACAGATATCGACATTGGATTGTTGATGACTGAAAACATGTTTTCTTGTCAGACGAGTCTCGTTTCAAATTGTATCGAATGAATGGACATGCGCGGGTGTGGAGACTACCTCATCAATCGATGGACTCTGTATGTCAGCAGGGGCTCTCCGAGCTGGTGGAGGCCCTGTAGTGGTGTGGGGCGTGTGCAGTTGGAGTGATATGTCCCACACTTCCAGAATTTCTACAGAGTGGCTCCAGGAACACACTTACGAATTTGGATCTCTACCCCCTAGTACTCTTACGGGTTTATGAACAGTCCTACAGAATTCATGGTGTCTGTTCCCTCCAGCACTACTTTAGACATTAGTCGAATCCATTCTACGTCGCTTGCGGCACTACACGATATTAGGCAAGTGTACCAGTTTGCCGGCCGGGGTGGCCGAGCGGTTCTAGGCGCTTCAGTCCGGAACCGCGCGACTGCTACGGTCTCAGGTTCGAATCCTGCCTCGGGCATGGACGTGTGTGATATCCTTAGGTTAGTTAGGTTTACGTAGTTCTAAGTTCTAGGGGACTGATGACCTCAGAAGTTAAGTCCCATAGTGCTCAGAGCCACTTGAACCATTTTGTACCAGTTTCTTTGGCTGTTCGGTGTATAACAGAGACATTAATCGTCAGTAACGTATCTCCTTCACTGTTTACAACAACGCCGTAACTTTTCGATTCTACGACTGTAGAAATCTTTTAGTTTTGAGACGAAGATCTCGTCGAGCTATGTTCGGAGCGTATTTTCATCCGCAAAAAGAAGTTTCGCGAAGATTGATCGATAGAGAGCGGAAAAGGTGAAAATTTGAGGGCCCAAGGTCAAGTGAATAAGACAGGTGTGGAATGACTTCCTAACCCACCTCGTGCATAGTATTCTGTCAATGTAGAAGAATGCGGGCGGGCATAAACGTGGGGTCGCTTTACGTCACGTTGTCTTCTTGCTCGTTGTTCTTGGACTGCGTCTGAAGGACGTCCCAGTTGTTGACAAGAAAATGTCAGCACTGATGGTTATTCCTCGGGGAAATAGTTCCTGGAATACCACACTATCCCCGTTCCACCGGATGTATAACAATATCTTTAGTAGACGCGCGCAGAACTTTGTACGGTGAGTTGCTGCTTTGTCCGGGCTCACCCATTCCTATCTTTTCCTTCTTAGCACAAAGACGGCATTCCCTGTCACCAGTAACGATACGTGATGGGAGTGATCTGTGTTGCTCAACGACCCAGTTAATGACGAGAAAGCAGAGTTGCACATACAGCTACCTGCTGATATTTGTAATTTCGTTCCGGAACATTCGGTACCCATACACCAGATTTTCGGACCTTCCCCATTGGATGCAAATGTCGCACGATGGAAAAATAATTGCAGTTCGTCACATCTGCCAGATCTCGAGTACACTGACGTGGATCATTGTGGATTAATACCTTTAAACGATCTTCGTCAAAGTCCGAAGATCTACCTGAATGTGGAGAGTTATTAATGTCAAAACAAGAAAAACATTTTCTGACCTTTCAGAGAAGTATTGACGAGACTTCCGAGAAAAGTTCCCGTGTGAACAAAGTTTGCCACGTTCGTGCTTAGAACCCGTCACGGTATTCCATGCGAAAGATAATTTAGTTTTACGTGAGGGAACCTTAAGTGACGTTTTCGAGGCAAGAGTAGAAACAGTTTCACTGAGGGTAATTTGTGGGATTGAATGAAGGAGTATTGTCCTACGCAATCAGATATCCGGACGGGTAGCCAATATGCTACTGTGGAGCAGACGTGGGTACCGAGCTGAACAGACACGAAGACCGCATTACGGCCGGCGCGGCGTCATTACGTCTCTTGTAGAACGCGGCTTGGACGGCGTCGGCTGAGTCGCTACTGCTGGCGCCATGTGGCCACCGGGCATTGCGTGTGTCCGCCCCCGACCGTCTTTGTTCCCGGCGGCGAGTTCGCTTCTGGGAAGCGGCGCCGGGCTTCTGACCTCTGCCGCAACAACACTACTTACGGCCACGTCCGACGCCTAGTGACGCTGAAGATCCTCGAGGTCTTTAGTATGGAAACGAAGAAGATCACCGGACAAAATCAGAATGAGATTTACACTCTGCAGCGGAGTGTGCGCTGATATGAAACTTCCTGGCAGATTAAAACTGTGTGCCGGACCGAGACTCGAACTCGGGACCTTTGCCTTTCGCGGGCAAGTGCTCTACCAACTAAGCTACCCAAGCACTTGCCCGTGAAAGGCAAAGGTCCCGAGTTCGAGTCTCGGTCGGGCACACAGTTTTAATCACCCAGGAAGTTTCACCGGACAAAATATTTGTCAACCAACAAAAGACCACAATGAAAGCTTTAAAGCACGGGTATCCAACCCGCGGACCGCGAGGCGCTTGTGGCCCAAAGCAGGATCAGTGCGGCAAGAAAAAAAATTCATAAAATTCCTTCTATGTAAAGCTATAAATTGAATATTTTCAATCGGAACTCTGGCCACTATTCTCTCGTTTGTCTATCCCGTCCTTTCTTTTTTTCCCCTCATCTGTGAATGCTACTGTGACCCAAAAATACTCATCTTCTTCCATTTCTTCCACTGTGGTCCAGGAAGGTTAAAATGTCGGACTCTTCTGCTTTGCAGCAGCCTTGTAGATGGTGTATAACTGGTACGGTACGGCCCTATGCTATGCTATTCTCCTGAATATCGTGTACTTCTTTAGTCTCTTCTTACGAGTTTGTGGCCGGCCGTAGTGGTCGAGCGGTTCTAGACACTTCAGTCTGGAACCGAGCGACCACTACGGGCGCAGGTTCGAATCCTGCCTCGGGCACGGATGTGTGTGACGTCCTTAGGTCAGTTAGGTTTAAGTGGTTCTAAGTTCTAGGGGACTGATGACCTCAGATGTTAAGTCCCATAGTGCTCAGAGCCATTTGAACCAGTTTGTGGCTTCACCTGCTACAAATAATTACCTGTAATACATAAGTGCGTTGTTGGTTTCAGATAATTCGTCTTTCTTGTAAGAAAGGTAATTATTTTCGATGTTATTTAGCACTTAACAATAATACTAGATATAAAGGATAGAGCAAAAAGACGCTATTTACTGAGTTGTCAATATTGGTTCATGTGTGTACACTTTGCAAGTATATATTTTCTCGAACAAATAAATGTATACCGGTATATTCTGAAATGTATGAATGACTGTTTTCCTACTGTTGCAGTTCTCAAGAGTGTAAAGAATTTACCTCACGACCTTTGACAAGAGCTCCACTACGAGTTCTAGATCCATGCTTGTACCAACATTTTGCTACTATATTTCTATTTTTTTCGTTAAAACAATAGTATCTTATAACCTCACTTACCCCGTATAAAATGCGAAACTGCACAGGAGACAGCTGATGTTGAAATGAAAATGACTACTCGAAACAGACGAACCTCATTACAGGAATAAAACGCCAGGAGCACTGCAATAGACTCACTTGTGTCGTATAGTCAGTTGAGACAAGAAAGAATGTCGTGTGAAAGGGCCTTAAGCAGGTGCAAGTCCATCTGCATCAGTTTCCTGGCGAACATTGCATAGGGAACTGTATGCAGTGTACATTTGGAGTTGGGTTGTTTACAGCAGCGACACAGGAAAGATGCATGGCTACAGAGGGTCAGACAACACAGAACCTGCACAGCAGCTGACTGGAGGCGTGTACTGTGTGTTCCGCCGATTGCGATTTTGCCTTTTTTTCGAGTGATGCAAAGCGTCGAGTACACCGACGATCCAGCCGGCTGTGTGTGCAGGGTGTAGTTCAGTTCGCAAGAGCGCCAGTGGTTTTTTCCACCTTTACTTGGGCCCAGTCATTTAAACTTATAGACAAACACTACATATCCATAACATAAAGCCATGGTATAGACAATACACAAACAAAAATATTACGTCGGAAACAAAAAAAAATGGTTCAAATGGCTCTGAGCACTATGAGACCTAACATCTGTGGTCATCAGTCCCTTGGAACTTAGAACTACTTAAACCTAACTAACCTAAGGACATCACACAACACCCAGTCATCAAGAGGCAGAGAAGATCCGTGACCCCGACGGGAATCGAACCCGGGAACCCGGGCGCGGGAAGCGAGAACGCTACCGCACGACCACGAGCTGCGGACACCTCGGAAACAAAGAACAATAGATAGACAAGTAAATGTGCACTGATGGGAAAAATGCAAACACCAAGAACTAATTTATGTAGAGTAATAAAATTTCGGGTCTACATTTGTCTAGGTAACATATATGTTTATCGTTCCAAGATATCAGATTAATGTAACCGCGAGAGAAGTCACTGCAGACGTGAAATGCTATGCATTAATAACTGGTGTAACAGCTAGAAAGTTGAATGCTAGCATGATTCAAACGAGCATGTATTGTGTTGTACAGGAGCTGAATGTCAGTTTGTGGCATGAAGTTCTATGCCTGTTGCACTTCGTCAGTCAATACATGGACAGTTAATCTGGCTGTGGATGACACTGTAGTTGATGTCCGACGATGTCTCATATGTGCTTGAGATCTCAATCTGGTGATCGAGTAGGCCAGGGCATCGTGACGACACTCTGCAGAGCGTGTTAGATTACAACAGCGGTCTATGGGCGAGCATTATCCTGTTGGAAAACACCCTCTGGAATGCTGTTCACGAATAGCAGCACAGAAGGTCGAATAATCAGACTGACGTACAAATTTTGCAGTCAGAGTGCATGGGATAACCACGAGAGTGCTCCTGCTGTGTTACGAAATCGTACTTCCGACCATAACTTCACATGTAGGTACAGTGTGTCTAGTCTCAGGCAGGTTGGTTCCAGGGGATCCCCTGGTCTCCTTCTAACAAAAACACGCCCACTGAGAGCTTCATTCTGCTCTCCAATGAGCTCTCGGTTGACGCCGCTGAAGTCGCAAATGGCGATGGTTTGGGGCAGTGGAACGCACGCTACAGGGCTTCTGGCTCGGAGCTGCCGTTGAAGTAACCGATTTGTAACAGTTGACTGTACCACTGTGGTGCCAACTGCCGCTCAGATTGTTGCCGCGGACGCAGTACGATAAGGCCGCAGTAAGATGCACCGAACACGACGGCACTGCCTTGTGGCCGGCCGGAGCCCATTCATGCAACTGTACCTTCTCCTGACCAGCTCTGCCGGCAATCAGGTCCACTGGCTACATTTGTGCCAATTCTTTGCACAACTTACTGGAAGGAACACCCAGCTGCTCGTAACCACGTTCCATGACCTCGTTCGAACTCAGTGAGCTGTTGGTAGTGGCGTCTCCCTCGTCTTAAATGCATTTTTGCCTAACATCAGCTCACAGCGTACGATCTCGAAGGTAACCAACGTTCAGGACAGTTAAACCACGTATTCAAAACAAACCTGATTTGCCACTCTTATGCAACTACTGCGAAATTTGAATCACAGCTACCAGCTTTCGTTTAATTCACACAACTGCGTGTTGGTGTTTGGATTTTTTTTCCGTCGCATTCAAATACGTATAGTGTTTTCGATCAGAAGATGTCCACTACCTCTTATTCCACGTTGTTAGTAACTGCTTCTCAAATAAGTCTGTTGCCGGTCATAAGAAACAGTTCATGAGATGCATCGTTGTTCACTGTGCTCCACATCCACACCTAACAGATTCGCAGTGGAAGATCTACCTGATTCTTTCAGCTCTTAGACCTAACCACTCCAATGCTATGTTCATGCCGACTTTGGTTCTTAAACGCGAGTGGTATTCCTTTGCATGGCTACAACCACTTTATCCGATGATTGTTGCGTGCTTACTATAGTCCTACCTTGGCCTGCTGAGACCCCTCGTTCAGATCTTCGTCTGACGACATAAAGCGCTACTCGATTCGAGGCACTGACAGGCATGTTGGTGGGCATCTAGCGGATGTTTTTCGTAGGCGGAATCTTTAAGCTTTTCTTTATGGGCCGCTACTTCACACCTGATCTAAGTTTAATTTATGAACGTCCATCTTACTGCGTGGACTAGGGACTTCACCTGATGATACATATGAGAAAAAGTACGATGACAGCTGTATCTTGAGAATATCTTTATTCTATCACACGAGTGGTTTCGGCGGCACAGTGCCGCCATAACTACCCGTGAGATAGAATAAAGACATTCTCCAGCTACATCTGTGGTCGTACTTTTTCTCATACTGATCTAAGTTGAGTGGGAAGCCAACCAGGTTGTAATGGCGTCGGTCTTCGACATCCTGGGATGATACTGCACGTCTCACTGGGGCCACTTTTACGCGTTCGGAATGGCACAATCTGTGTCATATTGGACTAGCATGCTCGGCGACAGAGTAGCATGAAGCTAAAACACCGGTTCTCGGTGCCTGTATCTCGTCTAAGATGGCACAGGTTAAATTTCAGATAATATTGTTCCTATGCGCAACCTTAGGATATCAGTCAGGTGACATCTGCACTCGAATAGAGCATGCCATCAGACTTTCAAGCGTAACATTTAACATCGTGAGTATTTGGCTGCTACAAGACAATACCTCGTCCGCAAGTGTTCAAATGGGTGTGAATTACTAAGGGACCAACCTGCTGAGGTCATCGGTCCCTAGACTTACGCACTACTTTAATTTATACAAAGAACAACACACACACCGATGCCCGATGGAGGACACGAGCCTCCGGCGGGAGAAGCCACACAATCATTGACATGATGCCTCTAACCGAGAGGGCCATTCCGCGCGGCAACCCGTCCTACATTTCGCTTCAGCCAGTTCTCACTTCGTTACCCTGCCTGGTGTTACGTGCTGTAACCCGTTGTTACCACAGGGCTGGGTCCACACATGTGTCTCTAGATGCGACTTCGGCGCCGATTGTCTTTTTATGCGTCGCCGAATTCAGCCTCGTCTTTCGCCGTCCGGGACGGCCCTTGTTTTCGCGGTCTGTGTTTTTGCGAGGCGCGCGTCTGGAAGCAATAGGCAGCCATATTTTCATGCGCGCTCCTTGTGTTGCACGGCATAAATCACACCCTTGTTATGCTTTCATCTCCATGCCACACCATGTAGCGGCGGCATGTTGGCGAAAGAAACACTACGCGGATGTATCTGCCAAACGTTCTCTTCGATTTTTTCCCCCAATGTTCATACTTTTTGTTGCGTAACCTAGAATCAGAGCAAAGTTATTCTAAAGGGTAACATTTCATTCGGTACAATACCATCGCCATTAGTTCACTCGAGTCCCGTTACAAGTGGCTTCTTCAGTTTCCCATTTGAGGCGTTGTTCCAAACGCATGTAGCACCCCTTGAGATTTTAGTAGCTACTTCACATTTGGTGGTGGGTGAAACTTTCGTTTCCTTAATTGTGCTAACAAGTGGCAGCTCATTGGCAGCGTACAGTTCACGTCACTGTATTGTCCGCTGCTGTCCTACAGTGAATTCCAAATACGCACAGTTTCTTTAAAAGAATCGTTATTCAATCTTTATTATTATGCACAGTTTGTTCAACAGAATGACTGTTTTGTTACCAGCAATAGATTGTGAACGAGAGACTCCGCCACAAAAAAGAGAGTGGGTTCAGCAGTTAGCGAATTAGGCAGCTGTAGGCAACAGAGGGATGTTACGAGTTAAATCGATTTTTCTGATTCAGCAGATTTATCTTCCATCTCTTTCCATCTGATGAGATAAAATATGTTTGTCTTCAGTTAAATAAAGGAAGTCAATAACTTCCTAGTCAACCGAATGCTTATTTCTTTTCTTCATTCCATTTAAGCTCACTTCGTCCACATTCACCAACATTTCATAAAATCAAGTAGCTCCTTGATATCTGAAATGCGGTTTTGTGTTTACGATGTGTTGTGATAAAGTTTTAACTACCAACTCTGAAAAATACAGCTACGCAATTACTTTTTTTGTTTGTTTGCATGTACACATTGGGCAAAAATATGGACAGTGCAAGGAATGCATCCTTGAACATAAATGCAGATGCTAGACAAGCCCGCAGGTTACACTATTGTATTCCAACGCGAACAGCACTTTTATAATGTCATCAGTACTTTGGAAGCGCCAGTCGGCAGCCATATCAGCGTTCTGTGTTATTTTTTCTAATCAGACCCTCGCAAAGATGCCGTATTTCAAATATTTAACACACTGACTCATTTGTAATCAGACGTTGGAGGGTATTTTCTATGTGAGAGTTAGATTCTTTAAAGAACCTATGATGGGAGGTTTTCTAGTATTTAAGGACTCGATACTGGTTTACATGACCGACGAGAAGCGGTGTTGGGTAATCGCTGTACGGAAAACAGAAGCCGAGAGGCCATGTAACCTTAGCGTAAGGCACACCTCCCTGGGCCGTCAGAGAGTGCCTGTTAAGTCCGCTTCACACGGGACGCGCGACAGGAACAAGAAAGTGGTCGGGTACTGCAGCGCTCCATGCGATAGACGGTCGTGCTACAATAAAAAGCGTTTACACGCTACGCGTGTGTCAAGTGGCGTGCTCTACTTGTCTACTGTTTTTGTTTCCAACTTCCAGCAAGTGGTCTGACGTTTTAAATTCACTTTGCGAGACTAGCTAGTATTTTATGTCCTATTGTAATTATTTGTTTTTAGATGGACCCTGTGACGCTGTATTTAATTGTTTTCATACAGTTTATGTGGAACTAAGTCACTTACGTATTGAAACGACCTCATTATAAAAGCTAGAAATCACGGGGAAACTAATAGAAATGTAGCTTTTCTATTGCCAGTATTAATTTACTCGATTAAAAAAGTGTTTCCTTTAATGAGAAGGGGCGTTGTGTCTCTCCTCTAATTACATCGTGATGCGTGTACAAGTGGAGAAGAACATATTTTTAGGGTAGTTTCAGATATTTTTATTTATTTATTTAACCTGGCAAGATTAGGGCCATCAGGCCCTCTCTTACATCTAAGCAGGCATTGTACTTATTTTACATTGATATGTTTTAGTAGGCATGTTAAACTACATCTAGTACAAAAAGTGAAATAAACAATTACAAAGGCACACTTGGAAAAATACATACATATAAAGTTTATATTAGTAGATGATAAGTACTGTTATAATTAGACATTATAAAAGAGAGAGATTTTAGATAGGAGTGGTAGCAGCAGGAGTATGAGGGAGACTGACTGTGAAGGGAGGAGAAGAATACAGCCATGATGAAATATAATTAAGGACATATAAAGGAAAATAAGGTTGCGTGGCTGATATAGATAGATGAAGAGGAAGAAGAGAAAGGAGCAAGATAGGAGACACTAGCTTTGCTATTTGACAGTTGGGAGGATTGGCCTTGCCCATTAACTTTGTGGAAAACGTTATGAGGATGATAGTAGGAAATGCTTCAACTTCTTAAAAGCAGCAGGGGATTGAATTTTGCGCTAGGTAAGGGGCAGTTTGTTCCAGAGGCGGACAGCGGCAACTGAAATAGGTCCGGATCACAGATTTACATTCACTTCCTCACATGAGAGTCCTATCGCTTAAATTCAAATGAGTGCTTACAGCAGATGTTATACCCGTTAACTGTTTATGAAACGAACAGACTACAGAGTTTCGTTGAGCAGGAGACACAATTCGGAAAGGACTTTGCCCTATTTGCTAGCTGCGCTTCGGACTCGGTCGTCGGCGCATGTACGAAGCACCATCATACGCGTGCGAATAGGATGCAGGCTATTCCGTCTAAAAGCGATCGTGCGAGTGTATCTTATGGAAGTGGCCCTGTCTACACGGTAGAAGCCGAAAGAACCGGTGCATCATGGGTAAACTTGCAAGCTCGTACGTCCCGTGTACAGCGGGCTTCAGTGTCAGGTAGCGGCCGGACCTTCCCCAGCCGTGGGCGAACCCTCGACAAAGGGCGGAGGCGCGGCTGGACAACGGCGAACGGCGCGCATTAATCATTCATTTGCGCGCGTTTTGTTCGCCAACACCAAAAGCCACCGCGAGGGGTCCAGCGCGCCGCGCCGGCCATTGAGTGAAGGAAGAGCGTCCCGCGGAGGGACGTTCTTGCTGAACGCCGGGGCTTATTTATGTGCGGACTTTTCTGCCGGCCTAACGACGCCCTCGCGAAGCGCGCGCGCGCCTGCCAGTACAGTATATCACTGATAGCGCCAACCGCCGGCAGGCAGCGGGGCTGATATACAGCTCCTCAGACGTCCGCACCCCGCCGCTGCACCGCGTCCGGCCCGGGCCGTCTAATTTTCGTGATTCTTGCCTGCCTAGCCGCCGATATTGATGGCGGTAATCCCCGGCGAGCCCGCTTTTAATAACTCGCCGCTGTCACGCGCTGAGCGCGTATTTATACCTTATCATTCTCCGCCCGACACGTCCGCGGTGCGCGGGTTCCCACACTGCGTCCCCGGGTGACGCGTAATTATTTTGTCCACCTCGGCCGCAATCCGATCCCGAGCCGCCGGCACTCCACGTGGTGCCTGAATTTCCGCCGTCTTACTGTGCCTTCTATTGTAGCAGTGAAATCGGATGTATAATGCGTTCTGCGCAAAGCCGTGCGGAGAATACTTTGGGGCATCGCTAACGTGTCCGCCACCGGTAGCTGAGTGGTTGGTTGCTGCTAAGGTCCATCCCTCGCAATGTGATTGTGAGGAAGAGCCCGACTACACTATGGCCTGCAGTGTGGAGAGCGGTCCAGAAGCCGTTCCTTCCCACGCGGGTACGAGCCGCGTGGTACCAGGTGGTGAACGCGAAGGTTGTAACACGACAAAGGCTGCATGCTGTTGGGATGACGGATTCCCCCCTTTGCCCACGTTGCTACCTCGTGGATACTGACGAACACGGTTTAACATGTGGATCGGCGTTAGAGATATGGCTGCTAGTGCAAAAGATCCTCGCCTGCTACCTACGTATCGCGCCTCGCACAACTGAGCCACGGCTCCTCCTTTGTCCGGAGGATACTTATTTCCTACCTGCGAAGACTCACGCTCTCACATGGTTTAAAGGCATGTCGATATACTACCTCTTTCGAGATGATGAGAGGATGGTACTCGATTACTGGCAATTTCTCCAGGACAGTTATAGGACACTTGAGCGTACACCACGATACCGACAGCTATTTGCGAACTATTTGCGCAGAGTCTTCGATAACCCCCCTCACAGTTGGGAAGTACCGAGCAGAGGGTGACCGCCGTCATGGAGATCCACACGCTGCGAAATGTTTTATCAACTTGGAACATGGAATCTGTACGCACATGGGCCTTGCACATGGAATGGCGTGCGGGATTTGGTTACATTTATCTTTTTTTTTATTACCTATCATCATACTATTCGTTTTCAAATTCTATTTCTTAGTTTAGAAGGAACTCTCGCTCTGTTGTTGCTACGGATGTACATTTTAATTTTGTTTGTCGTAACTAATAGTATAAATGGCTCTGAGCACTGTCGGACTTAACATCTATGGTCATCAGACCCCTAGAACTTAGAACTACTTAAACCTAACTAACCTAAGGACATCAAACAACACCCAGTCATCACGAGGCAGAGAAAATCTCTGACCCCGCCGGGAATCGAACCCGGGAACCCGGGCGCGGGAAACGAGAATGCTACCGCACGACCATTTGTCGTAACTGAAAGACGCCTTTTTCCATATAAAAAATAAGGTGGTAGAGAAAAAAATAAACAATAAATAAACAAATGGCAAGTGAGCGAAACTACCGTCCAGGTGACCCTGGTTCGAGGCCCGTCTATGCTACTTTTGTTTCCTCTTCTTTTTCAAATGCCTGTTTTAATTTATAACTACTCATATAAAAGTTGGTAGAGCACTTGCTCTTATGTAAAAAAAGGAAAAAAAGTGGTCAGCACGACAAAATGTTAATCCTAAGGACCCGGGTTCGATTCCCGGGTGGGTCGGAGATTTTTCCGCTCAGGGACTGGGTGTCGTGTTGTTCTACTCATTATTATTTCATCCCCATCGACGGGCAAGTCAAATCGAAAGACTTGCACCCGGCGAACGGTCTGCCCGACGGGAGGCCCTAGTCACACGACATTTACATCACAAGCGTGATCTCTGTCTCCGCCCACGCCATACGCTCCAGTTGTATAACCGGCAACGCTGCGGAAAGCACCACAGCCTCTGTTTCTCCTTTTGACAATACCTAGAAAAAACATCACACGCTCGGAAAAAGATCGTCGTCAATACTTACCAGTTTGTTCTTTGCCACCATAATGAACACTACACTGTCTAAATAAATTCAATATCTTAACTAACATGAAAATCAGTCTCCACACAAGTAATAGGACTGCACTTGTCCTCTGTATAAAAGGAGCGTTCAGCAAGTACAGAAACTTTTTTTTCTCAGCCGATTTCCGTTGAAAAAAATGCGGAATTTGTTTTTGGATTTCGTGGAATATTCCCGCTTCAGCCCCTATATTTCATGAAGCTAAGATAGGTAGGCGGCACTATACGTAGCCTTCAAAATGTCGTCTGTAATGGATTTGCATTCGAAGCAGAGAGTGGCAATTGCCTTTGTTATGGCTGAAAACCACGGCATTGCAGATATTCATAGGTGCTTGCAGAAAGTCTACGGAGATCTGGCAGTGAACAAAAGCACGCTGAATCGTTGGACGAGGCACCTATGTTCTTCGCAACTATTCTTCCTCATCCACCCTACAGCCCGGATCTCGCACCTACAGACTTCCATCCGTTGGGCACGCGGAAGAATGCATTCCACGGGAGGCAGGACGTGGATAATGTGAAGGTTATTGACGCAGCGAGACGTTGGCTCCGACGACCGGTAGACTGGTATAATGTGGGCATACAGGTCCTGCCAGTAAGGTGCCGCAAGGCCGTCTCATTGATCGGAGGCTATAGAGAGAAATACGATTTTGTAGCCAAAGGGGTGGTATACTGAACTCCCGAATAAAACCAACGTATTTTCAGAAAAAAACATGAGTTGCGTTTCTTATTGATCGCTCCTCGTACGTAAATGACCTGACCGATAGGGTGAGCAGAAATCCGTGATTGCTTGGTGATGAAATGAAATGAAATGTCGTGTGATGAGGACCTTCCGTCGGGTAGACCGTTGACGTTGTAGTATGCGGGAGAGTATCGTCATTAAGCGCCTGTAGAAGGACACAGGATGACTCGGACAGAATCTCTATTGATGTAATAAATGGCAGCTTGATCTAAAGGTGGAAAAGCATAAGTTAATGCAGATTAGGGGGAAAAACAATCCTTTAATGTTCGAATACAGTAATAGTGGTGTGCTGCGTGACAAAATCACGTTGAGGAAATGTGTAGGCAACGTTGCAAAGCTACGTAAAATGTAACGAACACGTTAAGTCGGTAGTAAGTAAGGTGAATAGTCGGTTATTGGGAAAATTTTAGGAAAGTATATATATCTTTGACATGGGGGCCTCACGCACCCTGACAACAAATCCGTTGGATGAATACAATTATTCTGTGTTTGAGACCGCATTGTCATCTGCAAAATTCCGACGTTTCGGCGACTGTTGCAAGGCGCCTTCCTCAGGGTGTATTGCTAACTGCTGAGTGAGCACTATTTTGGATACTTATTTACTATGGAGGAGTGCTGTCATTGTATGTAAGGGTGAGTGGGAAGGGTATTAGGAGTTCATTTTTTTGGTCTTTGCATTGCGTGTTTTCTTTGTTTTCGATTGGAGTTTCCTTTACTGCTTGTCATTGGTGGAAATCGGCGAATAGGAGACTGTTCGGCGACTACAGCGTAGCGATGTTTACTAACTGCCTAGTATCGGCTAGGACGCGTCAGCGCTCTGTGTACCCTCCGCCGCTGTGGTCTACCGCGCGCCTGTTGCTCTGCGAGAGCTGCTCTCCGCAAAGCTGTCACAGCTGGCAGCCAAGATGTCGGTATCCTGTGTGTGTGTGTATTCCCAAGGGACCAAAATGTTGAGGTCATTGGTCCCTAGATTTACACACAAGTTAAAGTAACTTATGCTAAGAACAAAACGCACACACACACACACACACACACCCATCCATTGTCGGGTCGCTTGGCTATTTTTTATGCAAGCCTTCGAAGGAAAGCGCCTAGCAACAGTCGCCGAAACGTCGGAATTTTTCAGATGACAATGCTATCCCAAACCCAGAAGAATTTTATCAACTATGAAAATGGCCACGGAAGCCTACGTTTACATACAAATCTGTTCCACAATCTGGTGGTTGGACCTTTGTGCCGCCATTCATGCACAGCATTCCCGAATTATCATTACATTAATTATTTTTGGGTTTCGATTTTTTTCCGTCAGTGTATTTATGTATCTTTGCAAATCCAGTACAACTTGTGCAATATCTGTTTTAGCGGAGGGGGCGGTAAGATGAGAAGAATAAGATTAGAATTATCATCAGTGATGCCGGCCGGAGTAGCCGTGCGGTTCTAGACGCTACAGTCTGGAGCCGAGCGACCCCTACGGTCGCAGGTTCGAATCCTGCCTCGGGCATGGATATGTGTGATGTCCTTAGGTTAGTTAGGTTTAATTAGTTCTAAGTTCTAGGCGACTGATGACATCAGAAGTTGAGTCGCATAGTGCTCAGAGTCATTTTTTTGAACATCAACGTTAAAATCACTGGCTAGAAGAATAAGGACTTAGAAGGAAACGGTCATAGTGTTACTGGCCGAAAGTGGTTTGGAGAAACCGTGGACAATATGGTCAAGAGAGTCAAATGGTTCTGAGCACTATGGGACTTGACATCTATGGTTCAAATGGTTCTGAGCACTATGGGACTCAACTGCTGTGGTCATCAGTCCCCTAGAACTTAGAACTACTTAAGCCTAACTAACCTAAGGACATCACACACATCCATGCCCGAGGCAGGATTCGAACCTGCGACCGTAGCACTCGCGCGGTTGCAGACTGAAGCGCCTAGAACCGCGAGACCACCGCGGCCGGCCATCTATGGTCATCAGTCCCCTAGAACTTAGAACAGCTTCACCCTAACTAACCTAAGGACATCACACAACACCCAATCATCACGAGGCAGAGAAAATTCCTGACCCCACCGGGAATCGAACCCGGGAACCCGGGCGCGGGAAGCGAGAACGCTACCGCACGACCACGAGCTCCGGACTCAAGAGAGTCGTTCGGGGATTTGGACTCTACTGTTACCCGATTCTAGTCCTTTGCTTTAATCATTGTGATGCTGCCCGATTGAATGGGGAAGAAGTCATCGCGTTTCCTACGAGCGTTGTACTCTTCACGAGGTGAGCACAGTGGTTGTGTTGACGCTGGTGCACCTGCACGAGCGGAAGTGGGTGTCACGCAGGCGTCCTGCGCTGCCGAGGTCAAGAGGCGCGCTGTGGGAGGTGATGCGGGATGAGGTGAGGACGGGAGGAAACGCCAGTCAGGCGAGCTGAGGCGCAGGGACGGCACATCCGCGGGAAGCCGCCGAGTGCAGCCCTGTGAGAAAGCGCCGGCCACAGTGGCGGAACCGGTCAGCGGCGGAAGTGCGCCACGGCCTAGTAACGCGACGCGACACGCGAGGGCGGCGCAGGTGGCCTGCGGCCGTGGGACGCCCGCGGGCCGGGCCGCCGCGCGCCCGGGGGTCGAACCCAGGTCTTCAGCTTCAGTTGCCGGTGCCCGGTTTCCTCACCTCGCTGTACAGCCTGCAGTACGAAAACGTCGTCCGCTGGGCGCTTACGCTCTGAGGGCCTAAAAACACTGTTCTCGCTTTTTATCCGTCGTGGGAATCGAATTTTCGTGATGCCTTCGGAAAAGTAACAATGCTCGCTGCTTCCGTTTGCATGTTACTAGTGTGCAAACCAAAGACTGCGTTTAATTGGTAGAACACTTACAAGATGCAACAGATCTATTAAAGCGACTGCCTACACTGCGCTTCTTCGTCCTCTGCTAGAATACTGCTGTGCGGTATGGAATCCTTCTCAGATATGAATGAAGAAGGATATAGTAAAAGTCCAAGGAAGAGCAGCTCGTTTTGTATTATCTCGAAATAAGGGGGAGAGCGTATGATACGCGAGTTAGGGTGACAACTACTAAAATCAAGGCGTTTAACAAGGAGTGGATATCGTTACACGAAATTTCAATCACTAACTTTCTCCTCTGAATGCGAAAATATTTCATTGCTGCCATGTCACCTAGAGAGGAATGCTCATCGTAATAAAGGAGCTCAGAGCACGTACAAAAAGATTTAAAAGTTCATTTTTCCCACGCGTTGTTGGAGAGTGGAACTGTAGGAAAGTAGTCTGAAGGTTGTTCGAAGAACTCTCTGCCAGGCACTTAAGTATGACGTGCAAAGTAGTCACGGCCCGCTTCAAAGCACGCTGCTATCGTGAGAACCCTCTTCTGACACCGAGCGAGGTGGCGCAGTGGTTAACACACTGGACTCGCATTCGGGAGGTCGACGGTTTAAATGCGCGTCCGGCCGTCCTGATTTAGGTTTTCCGTGATCTCCCTATATCGCTACAGGCAAATGCCGGGATGGTTCCTTTGAAGGGGCACCGACGAATTCCTTCTGTATCCTCCCTAATCTGATAGAACCGATCACCTCGCTGTTTGGCCCCCTCCCCCGAATCAACCAACGAGCCTGTTCTGTCTTTATAATGGTTGCCCCAAATCCTTACGGCTAGATCATATAGATGATGAAGGATCTTAATCTGAATACTTTGAGATAACGAAATGAAAACTGAAAGGCTTCGAAATCTAGAATGAGTACTGGAAGAAAGACCATACACAGCACCCACCAAGAACAACAGCAGCTATTCACTTTTAGCTTGTGGCGTACAATTGTTCAAGATCAAATAGTAGGACCGTATTTGCTGGCATCCAGTTTGGGTGGTGCACGTTACGTGCTGTTCATTCGTATGTGTTTCCAAAGTTGTTGGAGACTATCTCTCGTCCTTTGGGGGCGAATGCCGTTTCAGCACGGAAGTGCACCATCGGACTAGTATATTAATGTGCACCATCGCCTGAAAAGGACGTACCCTTATTGCTGGATTGGATGGAGAGTTCCTGCCTGGTTCAGAGCATGATTGCCTGTTCTTGTTCCAAATGATTCTTTTTCCTGTCTGTTCGGAGAGGAAAGGGGGAGGGAGAGGCATATGAAGTTGGCGTGCGAACCCCAATAGAAACTCAAGAGGAGTTGGTTGTTAAGACAACTAGGATATTTGAAACAGCGCGATATAATTTTGTGTGGCTCTGTAATGCATTGAGATTGGCGGTAGTCAGTTCGAACAGATGCTATGACCTTAAGTTGTTGCTATATGATGTAGTTTTTTTGTAGTAAAACAATCGGTGAGAACTATTACTTCCTTATGTGATAGTACAGTTTGCGGTGCTACGTCATCGGTATAATTTTTTCCCGAAGATCTAGCGCACCCTCATACTTCAGCTTAACTACCTATTGCTTCTCGCTATTCAATCCAAATGAGAAATGACGATTTTTTTTAACACACATTCTCATTTAGATACTGGTACATTACAACATTGTTTAGAAGCGCTTTTTCCCATCGTTTCTCATTTCGTATAGTAGTAACCGTAATTCAGTGATTCTCTGTTTTGTTGGACATGCAAATTGCAATTTTGACTTGTTACATAAGATATGGAATACGAATGAAGTAAGAATAAAGCCTTTAGGTGCTGCGATACAGAAGTATTACAAGATCTTCAGTACTCCACCAGATGAAAAAATATTCCTACTTATGATATCTTTGTTGAGTAGTATAAACGGGGTATTGCCACAGACACACAAATAAATACTGTGGATGGCTTGGTAGGACGCACTGTACGCCAAGTCAAATCGAGGGAACAAGACGCGGTCGAACTCGAATAGAGTGGAGATGAAAAGTCCCTGTGTCCTTCCTTGGCATCGTGCGAAGTTCCGCTCGTGGCTGCGACCGAAGTCCTTTCACTCTTAGCGATGAACGGTGTGCCAGACAAATCGTGACATACTGCTTCGCAGATCTAATCGACAATATGTGTTGGCGAACCTGGATTAATTCGTTACACTGTTTCACAATGAAATAGATCTAAATGGGGATCGGCAATCCCACTTTGAGCAGTACAAGAAGGTTAAACTTCTCACTACTCCAAAACCAATGATTAATCACTTAAAAAACAGTCGAATCGCTTTCAGCAAGATTCCGAAACCTGACCGAAAAAAATGGCTCTGAGCAGTATGTGACTTAACATCTGAGGTCATCAGTCCCCTAGAACTTAGAAGTACCTAAACTTAACTAAGTTAAGGACATCACACACACCCATGCCCGAGGCAGGATTCGAACCTGCGACCGTAGCGGTCGTGCTGTTCCAGACTGAACCGCCTAGAACCGCTCGGCCGCACCGGCCGGCGAAACCTGACTAACGGACTGGAAAACCACACAATTAACAGTCAGTACACCGACTCCAGCTGATTCTTAGCAATGTCCACTGAAAATCTCCTTTAGAGACACAATTGAATAACAGTTTCAAAACTGCAGGGAAAATAATCACCTAAAATAGCTACAGTATAAGTTTCGATGTGAAAAAGTGTAATTTAGTGTCCCCATTTAAATTTCACAAAGCCTACATCGTTCACTGACCAAAGCAGCGTTCACCGAACGCTCTTCGTCTCCAACATAAATATGAAATTAGTTACTGTTATGAGGTGTTTTGCTCAACAACCATGCAGCCTCATCACAGGATCGAATAGGGTTGGGCAACACTATGGTGAAACGATGGCAATTAGCAACAAGTTATTATAATTTATTAATAGAAACGTTACAAATGCGAAAGTGTATACTGGAGATGGAGTGTGCCAGTAGTTCTGTGCTCAGTTGCACTGATCTGTGTTGAGCTGTGGTCTCGTCCTGAATGCAGGGAACGATAACTTTGGTCACTTGCAGGAAGTCAAGTCCCTTCTTGGTGGCGACTATAGACACTGGTACTGTCGTGAGGTATTGCGAACACTGTCGCTGACACTGACTGAACAGAGTCACGTGCCGCTTTATATCCGCATTTGGTGGATACATGTGTTTGATGCTTGGGGGAAGTATACAATAGGCTTAGCCGAGTGGCGCCCTCTCTGCTGTAACTCAGTTACCCCTGAATACCAGGCAGCACGGCGATGTTCTTTGTATGGTTGTGTGCCATATCTTGTGGAGGACACAGTAACCTCTACCTCCAACTAGCTAATGGGTCTACACTCTGCTGTGAAGCCCCTTCTTATCCAGCGCGGTGGCCGATCGGTTCTAGGCGCTTCAGTCTGGAACCGCGCGACCGCTACGGTCGCAGGTTGGAATCCTGCCTCGGGCATGGATGTATGTTATGTCCTTAGGTTAGTTATGTTTACGTAGTTCTAAGTTCTAGGGGACTGACGACCTCAGATGTTAAGTCCCATAGTGCGCAGAGCCATTATCCAACGTGTTCACGCTCAAAAAACAACAATTCTCACCGAGAAAACAGCGAAATTATTGCAGAAAAACCGGCCCAACATCTGCAGCAGGCTTAACAAAGCCGCCATCCCTGCCCCCCCCCCCCCCCTACCACGACACCTCGCCGACCAGGTACCGGAAACGAGGTGTGGCGTCCGCAACACTCAAAGAATGAGCCCGAAGACGCTACCAGGAATTATATGTTACGGCGGTACTTAAAATGCTTCAGAAGACGCGGGCCACACTCCAGAGGAATTTAGAAGACAGGATCCAGCCAATTGCAAAGACTAAAGCAGAAAACATCACGGGAAACGTGGAGGAACGAAAGAATCGGGGCGAACGTGATAAGGGGCTCATTATCGGCGTGTAGGTAGGCTCCGTTCGTTGTTTATGTTAATAATAATGTTGCGCAGCAATACTGGCTGTTCCCTTGTGTTGGATCAGCTGGTGGGGGAAATTGCAGCGAGAGAGGACAGCCAGAGCCAGCTAGCTAGCGTCGCGGCCGCTTCTTTGTCAGCGGCTGCAAGTGCTATTAAGAAGTCCTCCGCGAGTTATCCTGACGCCCTACTCAGGCTGTTATTATCGGCCCCTTTCATGATGAATGGGACGCTGGCTGCCTGCTCTCGGCTCGCCGCGCCGAGTCTTTCTTTTTTATCCCCCCCCCCCTTCCTCTCGACGCCTCCCCACGCCACGCAGCACCTGACCGTCGCCGCGCTCGCTTTCGGTGTATCATTTACTCTGCGAAGAGTGCTGCTGTTGTTTATTGTCGATTCGTGGAGGAATCCGTCAGCGGCGACGGGCGCCGAACGCCGGCTCGGACAAAGAGTGTGGGCCCAGCCCCGGCCCCCAGCGCCTTTAATGGAAATTTCCCGCTGAATTAGCGGCACAAGAGCGACCGCGGCTGCGGGCGCGTTTTATCAATTTGTTGTGTCCGCGTCGAGCCGCACCGAGCCGTAGGCCGTAGGCCGGCCTTCGTCTGACGCAGGTAGCAGCCAACCCCGGGCTCCCGCTGTTTGTTTTTTAGCCATTCCTCACAGGTGGGCTCCCCTCTTACTTACCACACCGTCCGTGTGTGTGTGCGTGTCTATGTGTGTGTATCCTAAGGCGATTTTTGATGGGCTTCTTGGCGGAAATATATATCAAACTGATTCCAGCTTTGCCTGCGGCGTCTCAGTTGCGTGGCGGTGGCGGTGCCTTAGAATAATGTGGAAGCGTAAATTGAAACATCTCTTTCTGCTGACGACGTACAGTAGTTAGCCGAGTATCACTTAAGTTAATTAACATCTACGATAAGGACCAATTTCTTGAATTTTCCACCTCGATGATGTAGCTGTATCTCTTCGGTCTTTCTCGTTGGCAGCCACCTCTACAATGACCAATAACCTCTTCCTCCCTCCCGCCACCGATAATTCAAAGCGTGGGTGGACAACCAGCGGCCTGGAGGCCGGATCCAGCCCACGATTGATTTCAGATCGGGTCCTCGGTAGAAATTTGTTCGAGATAGGCGTGGGCGTATTACAACACTGCAACAGATAAAACGGAAATTAATTTTCAGGGTGTTCGAAAATCCCCGGTACAAACTTCTAGCATTTGTAGTGGGGACTGAGTAGATAATATTTTCAATCGGGACTCATGTCCGGAAACGTACCGTTTAAGTGCCACAGCCGTTTGAAAACGTGTTTGCTAGGTAGGCAAGTAACAGAGTAGTTGCGGTGGGGCGGGGTTACATCGCATCGGCTGATGTTATTTGACGTCTGTTCTACCTCTCTGACCTGATTCGAGCTTCTTTCACGTGTGTACGACTGTTACAGCAGCATGCCTGACTGCACGTCTGCAAAATACACCGACATGATCCTTCTGGAAGAGATGCTCTTCTCCTTTATGAAGACCGTTATCCATAACGTTCAGCTCCGTTGCATACCCTTTTCGCCACAATTACGAACAGCTTCGAGAGAGGCGTAACTTCACGATAAGCAGGCGTGTCTGTTGTGCTCCAAGAAGACGCGGAAGAGGCCGTACGGAAATTCGTCAACTAGTACACGAGCAATTTCTTCGCTATTAATGAGTGGAATTGTAAAACAAGTGATGTACTGGGTCCCCCCTAATAAAATACTTGTGAAAGTGGTCTTGTCGCTAACATGTTTTCAAATGGTTGAAGCACGGAAACAGTATGTTTGTGGACGTAAGTTTCAAATCAAAATACTATCTACTCAGTTCACTCTACCAGTGCTAGAAGTTTGCAACGGGAATTGCCGAACATCCTTTAAAATGAATTGGCGGCAACCAGTTCCTTCTATAGGCATTTATTTTCCCATGGCAACATTTCAAGATGCCTGGCATCCCATCTTCAAATGTTTAAATTTGTTTACGTGTTATGAACATTGTTTTTTCACTAACGTCGATGCAGACCTCTGCAACAGAAGATTGTAATAAAGCTATTGTGAAATGCCGTTAGTAGAAGGATAATGTTCGCGACGCTTAATTAAAAGTTAATATCTGAAGATAGTGTACGCATAAAATCAATGTACTCTCGAAAACCGGTGTTTTAAGGCATAAGTTCCTGGTGTTGTCTGTCGGGGTAGGGGTGTCATTCATACAGTAGCGTTACCGAAAAACATTGTTGTCACGGACGCTGTACTTGTCACCGAGTGCGCTAGGAGCGCTGCTGTCGCGACACGTGACGAGGCAGTCCAGTAGTTTAATTATGTGAATCAGTCCCACCGGTCCCTACGGCTGTACATGCCTACTTTAAAGTATCGATCTCCCAGAAATACAACAGCTTACAACATCGCATTACTTTACAAACCAGTTAATATGTAAAACGTTTGACCTTAAGCATGAAGAACCCGTTTTAAGAAAAGCTACTTTTCCACATGTCTCCATGTTTATGACGTCATAACTCCTGAACTATATCTCGCACAATGATATAATTGTGCAGGTACGTTCAGTATTACACGTAAGTGCTGTCTACAAAATCTATTGCGAATAGAATTTGTAGCAAAGAAGTAATAAATTAAAACGTCATGCGCGATAGTGAAGTTTTATGCATGAACAGCTGAAATGTTGTAAGTCAAACTTTTTCTTTCATTGTTTTGTGGCGAATGTCAGCGAAAACAAGTTTCGGAAAGGTTTCAAACGATATGTCAAATTTCTTGGTACACCCAAAACGCGCTTATTAAGCACAGGATGAATATAGTCTCCGTGATTTGCAGATGGCCGGAATGGCCGAGTGGTTCTAGGCGCTACAGTCTGGAACCGCACGACCGTTACGGTCGTAGCTTCGAATTCTGCCTCGGTCATGGGTGTGTGTGATGTCCTTAGGTTATTTAGGTTTAAGTAGTGCTAAGTTCTAGGGGACCGATGACCTCCGAAGTTAAGTCCCATAGTGCTCGGCGCCATTTGAACCATTTTGTAATTTACACGCCACGTGTTACGCTGCCTGAGGACGTAGGCACAGTTTCTAATATTAATAGTTGATTTATTGTTATAAACTATCAACGTGAGACTGTAGCTCCTAATGAGTAGATTAAACAGCATTTTAAATTTTTAAATCCTGTAAATAATTGTATGAAATACTGAAAATTAAATGTTTGTAGCCACTGAAACCAGTCAGATAGGCAATCTGCAACTAGGAACTGTATGACCATTTCAGCCGTTTAGTAATACACACGGTGTCCTTGAAACATTGTGGCAGACTTCGAAGGGTGGTAGACGGTGTCTCGAGGAACGAATCGAGGCTAGGAAGCTGCATCCAGAAACGTCATCCAGACACGCTACGGGATATCGGAATTACAGGCCTGCACCTGCCACTACGCCACACAAACGTGATGGACCATAGGCGGACCGTCCGACAGTGTTGTTTGTTATTTTATGACAGCGACTTATTGCAAACATAGCCAGTGGAGAAGATGGAGCTAGTTGGTGCGTAGAGAGGCTTTGTCTTCTACGAATGCGATGCTGTGTTGCCTCGGTAGATAACGGTTTCGGACACAGGTTTATTTTTCACGTGTATACCGAGAAAGGTTCCAGGAGAAGAATAAACTGCGGATGGAAACCCATGTCCGAAATCGTCATCTACGTGAACATCAGAGCGTCGCATTCGTAGCAGAAAATCTACGCAACATCATCTCCAATGGTGATCGTGGCAATCAGTTGCGATTACTAAATATCTAACAACACTGAGAGACGTCCTGCCTACGGTCCGTCAGCATACGAAGTTACGTTTGCTGCCGAAGGGGTTGCCTAGTGGCAGGCGCCAGAGCCTATAACGTCGACGCTCTGTAGCGCCGTTGGATGACGTTTCTGGACACAGGATCCTATCCTCGATTTGTTCCCCGAGACATCCTCTACAGCCTGTCGAAGTTTGTCGCAACATGTTTGGGATATTCCGTGCCTAATCATTTGGAAACCTGTTAGGTGTATCATTCAGCTCCTTGTGTGGTGGTAATATTTATCTAATGTATGACTGCTAACTCATGCAGTGCATGTGACAAACTGTAACAGCAACAGCTTTGCTGAACAAATGCTATGGCATCTGAAGATACTTGTCTGTCGAAGGAATACAGACAGGAGGGCATATTGAATTTGATACCTGGACAATTCAAGTAGCTGTAAGAATTAAAAATACGTTAGCAGTAGCTTAAATCACAAACATTAATGCGAGTCAAAGGTTCTAGAGTGAAACCGTCGAAACGTCGAAATAATCATCACTAAAGCATATTCCAAACTTTAAAGACGTGTCAACTGATGGTAGTACAGTAGCACTGAAGTATTTTAGCGGTCCAGTTGTATACGTTTTCTATTCGAAATATTAATCGCAATTCTAAAGGTAGGAAACTATTAATTTCAAACAATTGAGTGATGAGAGAAGGGTGACAATCACTGTCTCTATTACTTACTATTTGGTAGTCTTTTGTTTTGTTAGTCGTCAGATGCGAATTCTAGGGGCGGAGATATGAGATTTGCACTGGGAACATTATTTTTCCGTGGGATTTTTAGATTAGTCCTCTTATAGGGGTGGCTCGCCGGAGACAAAATAGAATAACTTAAATTTTTACTAAATTTTAGGGCTCGGAATCTTCTGAGGATATTGAAAACATTTAATCGACCTCAGCGTTTTTTTTTTTTTTTTTTTTTTTTTTAAGGAAAGGGAACCGCTGGTTTCTGAACATAGAAACACGTTATTTGTGAGTAACTCAGACCACCATGTACTATTATTTCTAGAATCACGAACATACCGATATTAAGAATCACGTGCCGAGCTGCTGAGCTCGCATCGGGTAGTGGTCGGGCACAGATAGTGGATTCGCTGCTTGTGCCTCGCCCATGGCCCGTTAGTTACCGCGCTAAGGACGACGCCACAAAAAGCGTCTTAAGTCGCCGCTGCTGCGATCCGGACGACAGATTTATTTGCGGCGCAGCTGATTTATGGATTGATATTGTATTCGGGCGGCTGCAGTTGCGCACAATACCGTCCGCCTCTACCGGAGCGCGTATTTCGCGGGCTGCGACACGCCACAGTAACTGCACCCTGACACACACGCTTCGCTCCATTCTGAATTACCGCGGCTGTGCTGAAGTTCTGACCGCAGGCAAGTCCCTCTTGGTCCTTCGTGTCCTGCTTCACAACTGTCTGCTGGTTTTTGAGCTCCTATTTTAATGCAAAGCAGAATCGTTGCCTCTAGAATTGTCCTCCACCTATACAAACAACGTATTTATCGGTTAGTTAGTTAGATACGTTTCATTTCTTCGGAGGAGACACGAAACAGTTAAAGTGCACTTGGCGCGGTTGCTTCGCCAGTCTACATTCATTAATAACTAAATGCAATTTCGTTTACTTTCCTATGACAACGCCACACTGTTTCCGAAGTTTCTAGGTGACTCCAGTTTGCTGTCAGTGCTTGATGGCATCCTATCGCAAACTGGCAACAGCGCTGCCAGCTGTTAGTGATCTTCCTCGCCTTATCGAGTATAGTTGCACATTCCATATTGCTCTTAGTTACTACTCATGTTACAAGTGAATCGCAGGTTTTAAAAATGAAGTTTATTTTCCTTCTATATTACACAATTTACCAACCAGTATTATATGGTTGGGTAAGAAATAGGAGCTGTCGTCCGGGAAAAATTATTTCTGATTAAAATAAAAATTTTCTTTACCAACCATCACATATATTGTTTTTTCGCGGAAATCATGAAGGATTTTTGTGGCTATTCCTTTATGAATCATTTACAGTCTCAGTAATTTTTTTTCTTCTAGTGTATACATTACTGTTCTTTCCGAATTGTGAAGGATTACTTGTGACGAATGTCATTAGCGGATGTGCAAATGGTAGAGAAGCCGTTACAATAGCCAATTTTAGGTGAACACAATGCACGAGGTGTGATCATAAGGTTACGGAAATTTTTATTTTCTTGAAGAGTCTTTATTTATTCATCAATATCAATTTTGTCTCTTTCAAATCTCCCTCAGGTATCATTCACTTGTGCGAGCGGTTTTTCCAATCTTGGAAGCACTTCTGGAACTCATTCCCGTTGTGGTGTTCAGCTGCTTCAGCGATTCTGTTTTTACCTCAACAATGGTGGCAAAACGACGTCCTTTTATGATTCTTTTCAGCCTAGAGAACGATAATAAGTCGCAGGGGGCCTTTTCCGGTGAATACAGTGGCTGAGGAAACATAATCGTTTTCTTTTTTGCCAAAAAATTTTGAACGAGCATTGCGGTGTGAGCGGGGGCGTTATTTGGTGCAATTTCCACGAGAGGTTTTGCCATAATTTTCTTTATATTGCTGCACACAAATAGCGCATAACTTCCAATTCTTATTGATCGTCCAACCATAATGCAGGAACGCATGATACCCTATCCCACTGTAATCGAAGAAAACAGTGACAAGAGCCTTCACATGGTATCGAACTTGTCGAGTCTTTTTCGCACTTGGCTCTTCAGGCAGTTTCCATTAGGATGAAAGGACCTTAATTTCGAGCTCTTCAGGCAGTTTCCATTAGGATGAAAGGACCTTAATTTCGACCCTTACCTATATACTCAAGTTTCGTCACCTGTTATAATCTTCTTTAGAAGTTTTGAATCGTTGACGGCTTCATTCAGTAATTCCTATGTCTATGCGACGTCGTGTTTAGTCTAAATTCTACAATTTCGGAACAAACTTTCCTGCTACACGTTTCATGCCGAAAACATCGGAAGAAATTGCTTGGTTTGAGCCATAGAATATGTCGACATCTTCAACAATCTCTCTGATGGTGATTCGGTGGTTTTCCAGAATCGTTTTCTTTACTTCTTCCAGATTGTTGTCAGTTACTGGTCTATTAGGACGTCTCGGGCGGTACTCATCTACAACGTCTTGTCGACCATTTTGTACTTTTATACCACTGGTAAACTCTTGTCTTACTCATAGTAAACGCCACAGTTAACATTTCGAATACGGTGCTGCACTTAATTCCATTTTTCATGCAATATTTAATACAAATTCTTTGATCCATCTTTTCGAAAATAAAGATTCGCCGAGCACTCGAAAACACGTATAGCCGTTTTGGCTGTCACAATAAACCAGATACTTAAAACAGCTGAAAATCCAAACATACACCAGAATATGTGTACGAACAACGTAAAAAGTTTGAAAATCGGGTGTGTAAAGCCTGCAAAAGTAAAGAAGTCTCGTTACTTTATGATCACAATTTGTGTTACCGTCATCGCTCGTATTGTAATAACTTACACCAAAAAATTACACCATAAGGCGTTCGTGAGTTCGGTAGCTGTAACGATAAGCTGGTGGCAAATTAGAGGTTCTTTGTGTCTGGAGGGAGTGCTCGGATAGCTGATTCGTTGCACACTCCATGTTAAAGGCAGGTACTTGGTTCGACTACTGCCCAGCACATTTTTTTTAAAAATTGCTACGTATAATCAGTACAGCTTATCCTTAGAATAATCCCAACTGAGCGAGATGGAACCATGGAAAAGCACTCGACTCCAATTTGGGAGGACAGTGGTCGAGTTCTCCTGTCCACCTATTCGGATATAGGTTTTCCTTTATTTACCTAGATCCCCTAAGGCAAATGATGGAGCGGAGAGAAGGAAGATTAGAGTTTAACGTCGCGTCGACGAACAGATTCCCTCCACAATCCGATCTGGTACTCCGTCACTGATGACCA
The DNA here is from genome assembly GCF_023897955.1 of Schistocerca gregaria. Lineage (NCBI taxonomy): Eukaryota > Metazoa > Arthropoda > Insecta > Orthoptera > Acrididae > Schistocerca > Schistocerca gregaria. Next base: position 244,957,679 of record NC_064920.1, read on the forward strand.
TAACGTCGACGGCACATTAAACCCGAATCTTCCGTCCTTCATAGTAACACCATTGCGAGTACTTCGGCAGTGTCACACGTCGAATCAGCGAATGCACATCATGACGCAGTATATTAGTTGCACTTTCTTGGTTCGCAGTTACATTGTCTTCCTGTGTAGCACAGGTGCGGATGGCTCTGATTCCGCCTTTACCGACAGCTCTGCTGCGGCGTGTGTTGGGCTGAGAAGAGGTGTGGGATCTTGGGCGCGGCCGGGTTCCCGGAAGTGGTAAGAGTGGCCACTGTGAGAGGTGGGAAGGGCAGGCTGGGAAGCGAAGGGCCGTCGGCCGTAATTACTGGCTGCTGGGCTGCAGGGCGCGGCGCGCCCTTTGTGGCCGCTGATGCGCTGTCGATTGCCAATCAGGCGCGCCGCTATTTGGCCACCGCACCGGCCTCGCATAAGCCGACGAGGGCCCGCCGCTCCTTCCCAGGAGCTGCAGTCGCTCGCCTCTTCCCAGCACCTGCTCGCAAGTGCGCTCCGCGACTTCTTTCCGCACTCTTCCTTCTACTGGTAGACTTACTGAAACCTGCGTCCACAGTGTGACAGATTCCGATAGCGATTTGTTTGTCACCTGCCTTCTGTCAACACCGCTGTTCACCTACATGTTACTAATAATCGAAATACATCAAAAAATGTTTTGCATCACCCCAGTTCCCAGAACTCCTGAAGATAGACGTTCACTGAGGATATTGTATAACAGGCACAGTCCCTTGGGCCATTCAGAGATGTCACTAGACCCGCACAAAGATGTAAACAACCATGCATGAGCAGAGCCTATTAAACGGAGGGGGGCGTACAGCCGATCAGTTCCAGTCATTCCACCAGGAAGGAGGTACATGGCTCGTGTTGTCTGTAGTTCAAATGTAAGTAGGCTGTTTAGGTTTTTATGTTGGTAACGTCACCTAGCGCTCTGTATGAAAATCACTGGCTGTGCTGTGTCGCAGTCTGTGGATGGTTGGTATTGTTGGAATATTAGCCATTGGCAGTTGGAGGTGAGCCGCCAGCAGTGGTGAATGTCGGGAGAGAGATGGCGGAGTTTTGAGAGCGGATGATCTGGACGTGTGTCCATCAGAGACAGTAAATTTGTAAGACTGGATGTCATGAACTGATATTTGAACGCTATTAAGGTAAATACATTGTTTGTTCTTTATCAAAATCTTTCATGTGCTAATTATGCCTATCAGTAGTTAGAATCTTTTATTTAGCTGGCAGCATTGGCGCTCGCTGTATTGCAGTAGTTCGAGTAACGAAGATTTTGTGAGGTAAGTGATTCATGAAAGGCATAGGTTAATGTTAGACAGGCGATTCTTTTGTAGGGATTATTGAAAGTCAAACTGCGTTGCGCTAAAAATATTGTGTGTCAGTTTAGTGGTGATTAGAATAAGTAAAGAGAGAAATGTCTGAGTGCGTTCAGTTTTGCTCAGCTGTTCGAAAATCAAATAACGTAAGGCGTTTATCAGCACAGTAATTCACTGATATTTCTAAGGGGACGTTTCAAAACCGTACCTAGACGGTCAGTACCGCGGTTCGGTCGCATCCGCATTGTTACTTTGTGCCAGGAAGGGCTCTAAACAAGGGAAGTGTCCAGGAGTCTCGGAGTGAACAAAAGATATGGTTTGCGGACATGGATGACAAAAGTTAGTGTTTTGTTCAGGGATGCCTGGTCTGCGATGGCTCGTTAGTGAGTAATAATGTAATTGTGACTTGCTCTGGAGATTTATTTGGTCATGCTATGCATCCAGTCCCTGTTTTGAATTTTAGGTAAGATTTATTTTCTGTGCACTAAAATGGTTTTCAAGTCACTACAGGTTCATCATCATACGGAGGAGACACAGGAACATTATCTTGCCTTATGCGGCTAGATGCTGTGAGTGTGGTGCTGGTGGGAAATAAGAGAAACTGAGTTTCCGATTACGAAAATTTTATGAAACGGAAAGGTTATGTTCGGACAACCAAGACCAGAGCGTCTAGCTGCATGTGTTTCTTTGACTCCTCCACCTGGTGGTGAGCACTCAGTGGCTTAGAAACTAGTCAATGATGCAGAAAATAAATCGTATAAAAATACAACAAAAAAACGCTGATCGCATACTATACCAAAATAAATCGCCAAATTAAATTACAATTCCATTTCGCCATCCACGGTGGTTATAACGTGTTTTATACGATTTCGTACCATAATTACTTTCTTATTTGTGAAAATATCTTCATAACAACGAAAAAAACCTTTAATATGCAAGGTACAAGATGTACAATGCAAAACACAGTAATGCAACAACGTTCAGATGCAAGAGTACTGGCTGGCCGCTATGGATGAGCGATTCTAGGCGCTTCAGTCCGGAACCGCGCTACTGCCACGGTCGCAGGTTCGAATCCTGCCTCGGGCATGGATGTGTGTGATGTCCTTGGGTTAGTTGGTTTAACCAGTTCTAAGTCTAGCTGACTGATGACCTCAGATGTTAAGTCCCATAGTACTCAGAGCCATTTGAACCATTTGGAAGAGTACTGTGACGCGGTTGCTGTCGTCGCGGAGACATCTCGACGGAGCGTCATTGTACCGGTCTTGCGCTACATTCGGTGATCCCAGATAAGACGTGCACATCGGCCAACTCTTTATCAGTGAACCTACTCATACTGTTGTCTATCACTGTTGACGTGCTACTAACACAGCTGGGAAAACAAACGAGAGGCAGAACACAAGCTTGAGGGCGGAGAGTAGAGTAGGAAGTGATGTTGTCATCAAGAAGTACGTTGAGTTAATGGAACAGTTTTGTTTCCAGACAAGAAACACATCACATATAGTCGACATTTGCTTTCTGGTGCACATATTTTCAATGCAGTGCAGATACAGAGGCAAATGAGTGTAGGAAATAAAACGAAATTCTATTACTCTGTAGCAAACCAAACCTGTACCAGAATACTCGGAAAATATGCCCGAACAATTTCCGAAATTTTGTCTGTAGGGCGTTAAAAAAGTGACGAATATTTTGACAGGTAATGGTATTAATCGAAACAAGCCTGTAAACGCCTACTTTCTGAGACATACACATCTGTCTATAGAAGGGACTGAAAGACGTTTGGCTGTGGGTGTACCCGCAGTCGTGTGATTCAACAAAGTGTTGATTTCTATCAGTATGACAGTACGCTAGATCCACTTTAGTCTGAGCGGTATCGGTTCGCAGTTCGTTGTGCGATTGTAGTTGTGCTGTGTTGTGGTTTCAGTCGTGTTAGCGTGCGTCAGTGGCAACTCTGGAAGTGTATCATGGCGTCTTACTATTTACACAAATGACTTCACTTTTGTGTTTACGTATTGGTACAAACGAATGGTTCAGTACATTTTCTACCACACAAGTGATATGGCGGAAATGATTTCTGCTATGAAGTAGCCTGCAGCCCCGTGTCATCCTCACTGGAAACATCCACGTCACAGAGAACGTCCGATTAGCTGTTTCGCTGATTTTATTTCGAGACACGCTAAAATATAAACGGTGGATGACCTTCGCTCCGCGCGTCTGAGCTGGAGGAGCTTATACTAAATTTAGTTAACTAAAAACTGTAGTAAAATTCAACTCGAGCGACACAAATGGCTGCAAACTATCTAATATGTACCTAGAATATATCAAAACAGTCGGCTGATCCTGTTTACTGATCGTCAGTGCCACGACTGCACAGACATTTGCAACCGAACGTCTTTCACTCCTTCCTATCAGCATATGTCCAGATCTTAAAAAATGTCTTTCTTCATTCATGTTCATTTTATTTGTTTTTTCGTCTTAGTGAGCACAGCCACTCAAAATATTTGTTGCCAGTTTTTAACTTCGTGTATAGCAACACCAGGACTGGTGTGAGTATTAATAACTGTACCCGATATACATATCAACTGCACACATAATATCATCTTCTAAATTCTGTAAGTACGTAACAATGGGCAATTTTGTTGTATCTTATACTGAGGTTTTCTCCCGTTTCATTCACGAATGGAGCATCTCAATGCGAACTGTTGTTTATTTGATTTTATTCGCACGACCTTGGTGGAATAGACATGTAGGGGCTTGAAGAATATTTGTATTTTGTGCTCTGAAATACGATTCTTGGCATGTAAGCATGTTCCCACGAGATGTAAGCCATATTTCTTCGAAAGAAGGAGAGAAGATTCGGGTTTAAATTCCCGTCGACGGCTTGGTCATTGGGACAGGCTAGGGACGAAAATTGTCCGTGGCTTTTCAAAGGCATTTGCCTTAGAACATTTAGGGGAACCGTGGAAAACGTAAAGTGTCTGGACGGGGATTTTAACCACCGCCCTCCCGAATACGAGTCTGGTGTCTTACCGCAACTCCACCTCGTTCATTCCCACAATACAACACGGTTTTCGATGAGCAAATGTGGACTTCCAGCTTTCTGACCGGAAGCTTCAGAAGCAGTAACAACCATGCCTTGTTGTCAGAAGCTTTAAACGAAGCTGTTGCCTTGCCACGAACATTCATTGACCATGGGTGATAGGATTTAATTCATTTTTTCTATTTACGGTGTTGTGGTTCAGGCGACAACGTATGCTACCTGCATGGCAGCGGCACATCGCTGACCGTGGGCTGTCGTTGCTAGGCGACAATCGCAGGACGATGTATCCCTTAAAAAAGCTACGGACAGTCTGCTTATAGTTTACCAGCTCATTCCTCGTTTGAAGCTGCGGGGTAAGTAATGGTTCACGTTTTGTTTCACCATGTGTCTGCTACTATTTATTAACTGCTATGTCAAACACTTATTCGACTACGAATTTGGATAAGTCCTTGCGTGTAAAGCAATATCGTCAAACTCTTTTGTTCAAGAGCCAGTACCGATATTGTGGACAGCAGCTATGGGCGAATGTGTACCGATCTTGTTATTAATTGATAACCCGCATAAATTAGTGTGTTGTGAGCCCCCAATATATAACCTATAGCAAGGGCGCGATAAGTCTCCCGCCGGCACCCAAGTACTTACAGTCGGCACCATTTGGAACACTTCGTGTCGACTATTTTCTGTTTCAGATTTATATCCCCTCCCAGAGTCCCCAATGTTCTGACGCTGTGATTTCCGGATCAAGTGTTGTGTTGTCTATGTGAGCGGATGATTAATTGATTAATAACAGTATCTAATTATGGGCTACTTACAGTTAAATCGATTAAGCAATGTGGCACAGGGTGACAAATGTATACTAAATGATATGAACTTCATTTTTCGTCTACTCATTGCGCTGTGTTACAACAGCCTTAATTTAATGTCATATCTCTTGCTACAGATATGTGCCACATTTGAAGATGGCCGTCTGCACTGCTCATTCAGGAATCCATGTTAGTTCCCTTTGACATTTATTTCACAGCAGCTGATCATTACGAAACAGACACACTCTTGAGAAGTCAACACTGGAAGACAGTCAAGAAAATATTTCCGCTATCAGGTCCCTTCACCGCGTAACGACAAGTCTATCTGCCACTGCACACAGTTTCGTCTTTGTAATAAGCGTCCAATTCTACTCAGCTGAAATTAAGCACATCTTAAAACTTATCTGTCTCTGTGAGTATTTTTGTTTGTTACTGAGCAGGGAAACTACACTGTTAAGAAGCTCTTAATGTTAGCTGGCGTTTTTGGATTGGGCTGTTGATTATGGCAAAATACGGGTGAGAAATGCGGACAGCACGAATACTTGATTCGCTGGCCGGTGTTTGGCTACCACTGGGCTAAAGCTTTCATTAAATTGTCATATTTTGTTCATCGATTTCCTTGAACATTTATTTCTAGACTACCGTTTTCTTTCGTACACTTGGCAAGTACGAGTTGAAAACGCTGAAAATAGTGACTGCGAGAGGCGAAAGAAGCTGTAAGTGACAGAAACAAATACTACGTCCGGATGGAGATCAAACCCGGACCCTGATGTTTATTCATTAAGCTAGCTGGCTATTGTCAAGTATTATTGCAGTAGTTTTCCTGAAATTTGGTGAAAGGAGCGTATTTACTGCTAGAAGATGTCACAGGTTGGTTCCAATGCAATGAGAATTATCCTTCGGTCCCGTTCTTTTCTCAGGCAGACTTCCTTCCACGATTGAACAAGGCTTACTCGCATTCCGAAACACTGCGCCTTAGATGAACTGTGTAAGCGACGTGATTCATTTATTCTATACCCTTTCTTCATAATAGGTTTAGGAACTATTATAAAAAAAACAGTTTTGGTATCGAAATTCGCTGCTTTGTCTTCAGTAAAACTTACCCAGGTATCTAACGGAATCTTCACGTATTCATAAAGAGTAACCGCTACAAGTTGCCCTCATCAAGCTTATGTGGCGGAAAAGTTCGGCTGTACTATGATTAGGGACTGATGAAATGGTTCAAATGGCTCTGAGCACTATGGGACTTAACGTCTGTGGTCATCAGTCCCCTAGAACTTAGAACTACTTAAACCTAACTATCCTGAGGACATCACATAACACCCAGTCATCACGAGGCAGAGAAAATTCCTGACCCCGCCGGGAATCGAACCCGAGAAGCCGGGCGCGGGAAGCGAGAACGCTACCGCACTACCACGAGCTGCGGACAGGGACTGATGACCTTGGCAGTTAAGTCCCATAAGGTTTCACACACATTTGAACATTTTTGTACTACGATGCTCTGACACACCCGGAAAATTTTTATTGAAGATGCCGCGTTTGTGGGAGTATCCTTCAGTTTAAATGCTATTAATGCAGTTATTAAGTGCGGTCTCTACTCCAGTACAGCTCCGGTAGTAGAACTGTGTATGCACTCACTAACCCAGTTGATATATGGATACTTGCAGAACAAAAGAGTTTTCTAAGCTGGACAGTATCTGGTGTAGCCCCAAATCATCCAAGGCCTACTGAAGAACCTGTAATCTGTGATCATTCCTCAAGCTACTTGAAAGATATGGACAGTTGTGACATCACGAGTTCAGGGTCTCACAGAATGTTGACCCTAGACGTTGTCAGGAAAGTTGTCTTCGTAAAGTGATAAACTGGTTTTATTTAATTTTCCATTGGTAGCTTAATGGGCTAATACGTCCTGTAACACCGAACATCACAGTCGATAAAACTGGTCCTTTCGTCCCCATACAGGTTCCGTTACTCGTATCGTAGCACTTTCGTTCTTGAAACACTTTAGTCTGTCTCACATAGATTAAAACTGTTCTTAGAGTGGAATCTACCGAATACTTTGTGCTGCTTTCGTTCGTTTTATTCTAAGTAACCGGCTGCTTTATATCCACGCGTTCCCCATAAAACGTTTTACAGCCTTACATTACACTGAATCGTTCATTCAGCTTTCCGAGTTATGGTGTAGGTGGTGGGTGTCAGCCGGAATGTTGTTCGTTTACACCGCACGCTGCCATCTGGGAAAGTCGTATACACTGCAGGTGGTTTTCTGATTTACAGAATTCTCTCAGTATTGCTTTCTTTTTTTCCATCTCGTAATGTAGGACGGAGTCACCAACGCTGTTGTTCTCAACTTTCTCTCAGAGTTTGTGAACAAATGAGATACTAAACACTTTTACCTTATGTACGAGAGAAAATAGAGTGACCTATCACGGACACTAGGAGCATATGCATCTGACCCTTCCAACTGGTCTTCTTTACTGACGCATACAAATATTTTATAATGAAATTAAAGGTAGCAGCAATATTTTTATGTTAAACTAGTGGTGTATGTCCGCTATGACTACCTACCGACCGTTTAAGCTCGCAGAATATGTATTTCATTCTCTAGTTTTGATATCTAAGTAAGACTGTTTAACATTAGCAAGACATCCCTACAGTATCTATCCTGAGTGATGTCGCTAAACCAGATGCGCTAAGAAGAATATCTGATTGCGTTGCGTTAGGTAGATCGGTGTTCTAACAGGGAAGGAAAAAATGGTTCTGAGCACTATGGGACTTAACCTCTGAGGTTAACTAGTTAAACCTAACTAACCTAAGGGTATAGCACACATCCATGCCCAAGGAACCTGCGACCGCAGCAGTCGCGTGGTTCCAGACTGTAGCCCCTAGAACCGCTCGGCCGCTCCGGCCGACTAACCCACTACAAAATAAGTGATAAAGAACGAATTTTAACAATTATAGAGTAATTTTCCTTCCTTCGTATTCCATACAAATTTCTGCTCAATATCTGCTGGACCGAGCACAACAATATGAATCCACAACTGGCAATATCAAGCAGGTTTCAGACAATATAGATCTTTCCGAAAACATATTTTAATTCTGAAGCTGTCTCATGCATCAAAAAATTTACAAAAGAAAACAGTTTGTACCCTCATAGATTTTTAAAAAGCTGACGACTCGGTGGACCATAACCCTCTGTTCGAAATTTTGAAAATGCAAGTTCTGCACCGCAAACCACTGCAATTACCTTAGCGTAAACTCGACGGAGACATTTCGGAACATTTTGAAATTAAATAGGAGGAAGACAAGGTGAGGAATTCTTACCATTGCTTTTCAACTGTGTCTCACTAGAGAATGTAATCCTAGAGTGGTGGAAATTAAAATCAGACGTCAAACTTGACGGACCAATCAAATAAGAAGAACCAGTGTAAGGACTGGTTGCTTAGCTGTTGCAGACGACCTGTTGATTCTTTGTCATAGCATTCAAACATCACAAAATAAAATAGAAATTTTAAAGAAACAGCGGAAAGGGCACGACTCCAACTATCATTTGTTAAAAATAAAATGCATGTCTAGCAACGAGCTGACACCCAGAACTATAAAAATTAAATACGAGAAAATTGAGAGTTTCTTAGTTCAAATTTTAAGGCTAAACCGTTCAGGAAACTGGCCTGGAAAAAATTTGTTGCGAAGTTCGTTGTCGCAGAACGGAAACAGCTTTCAGGCTTACAAAAGGCATTTCTAAAAAAAAATGCATGAAATTCCTGGCAGTTTAAAACTGTGTGCAGGACCGGGAGTCGAACTCGGGACCTTTGCCTTTCGCGGGCAAGTGCTCTACCAACTGAGCTACCCAAGCACGAATCACGCCCCGTCCTCACAGCTTTACTTCTGCCAGTATCTCGTCTCCTACCTTCCAAATTTTACAGAAGCTCTCCTGCGAACCTTGCAGAACTAGCACTCCTGAAAGAGGAGACGAGATGCTGGGAAAGTAAAGCTGTGAGGAGGGGGGCGTGAGTTGTGCTTGGGTAGCTCTGTAGGTAGAGCACTTGCCCGCGAAAGGCAAAGGTCCAGGGTTCGAGTCTCGGTCCGGCACACAGTTGTAATCCGCCAAGAAGTTTCATATCAGCGCACACTCCGCTCCAGAGTGAAAATCTCATTCCGAAAAAATGCATCTGAAAAAAACACCAAATGAGGCACTACAATACAGTCTTCAATCCAGGGTGCCTTTATGGGGCTGAAATACTAATTTCAAGCAGATAGAATGTCGTGACATCTGACGAGCTTTCCAAGATCCCATTCTGAAAGAGCTACACTAAGGCACAAAGGAAAGCTTAAAAAAAAAAAAAAAGCCTCGTAAAATGCCCATAGCTAACATCACGTGGTTCAGTAGGACCCAAACGTGTACATGTACATCAGTACACCGCACGACATGAAGCTGTGGGAAAGGGTACTTAAGTTACCACTTAACTGATCCCTCTACCCTGTTCCATTAGCGAATGGCACGTCGGAAGAATGGCTGTCGGTAATCTCTGTATAAGCTCTAATTTCTCGAATTTTTTGTCGTGGTCATTTCGGGAGAGGTATTTGAAAGGAAGTAATATGTTGTCCGACTCTTCCCGGAAAGTTAGCTTTCGAAATTTCAGTAGTGTTCCTCTCTTGTAGCGTCTGGCACTGAGCATTTCTGGAAAGCCTTCGGCACACGGACCGTGCATCCGAACGTTGAGCGTTCCGAGTTTCTGACGTCATAGCGTGGAATAGCACGTTCGGGAGTCTTTCCGAACGTGCAGAGCAATGTCTGACATGTCAGATATTCTGAGCGTGCCTCTGAGCGTTGACCAATGAGATGGCACAACGCCACCTACGTCACACGCACCCCGTCTCCCTTCAGTACAGTGTTGTGGGGCGTCATATTGGCATTCATTTCAAGCGTATATGTATATTTGCCGTTCTGAGCACCAGAAAAATGAGAATCACGGGAAAACCCGTTGTTAACTGTGTGATTCGTTCCAATACAGTAATGAGAAACATCATATTCGTGGGAAAAGAATTGTTGTAACTTGCGTATTATGCGCGATGACTGGGTGTTGTGTGATGTCCTTAGGTTAGTTAGGTTTAAGTAGTTCTAAGTTCTAGGGGACTGATGACCATAGATGTTTAGTCCCATAGTGCTCAGAGCCATTTGCGTATTATAAGAGTAGGTAGGCTACATGAAGGCAGCGACACACCGAAGATCCACGCAAAACGCATTGTTCTTGGTGCAATTTGTTATAATTATACTGCGATTAGTAATATATCTACGATTAAGGTTTTCAGCAAGGGCTAGTACTCTATGATTAGAGCTGAGAGGTGTGTTGTTGGTTCAGCGTAACGAGTAGCGTCAGTGATCTTTAGTGAGTTCGTTGTTGGGGCTGTGGTTCACGCCTTAACACTTCCAAATTTTTTTCCTAACATTTGGGTTTTATTAGATTCTGATACTGTATTATTAGTTTAATATAAGTATATACTATAATATTTGATGTTATGTAAATATAAGTTCACCTTTTTATGAGGGGTGACTTTGTTCGGTTGACTTAATCTACTGGACAGCTTGCGCTACTTGCATAAAGATATTTTGCTCCTTTTTCTTTTACGCTTCGTAATTCACATGTTGCAAGGATTCTACTACTAGGCAGGAACAGTGATCAAGTAAGACTGACCTTGGGGTTTCACTAAAATGTAGGAATGATGGAATAATGTTTATCTTATGCGGAGAAGTATTCCAAATTTGTACCGCACTATTTGTAATAGCTCGTTTATAAGCCTGTGTCCTAATTGATTGGACGTGGTATTTTCCTTTTCATGGACAATGGAGGAAATGTGCGTTTTAAGGGAGCCAAAGTGGGAATTTTACGCGAGCCCGTTGAGTAAACAGTGTAATTTACGAACTAGAGACATCCCTCAACTGCCGCTGGAGTGCGTTGCGATCGCGTATACCACGTTGGGGCCCACGTACCGTATGCACAAGTCGCATCGTTCCTGAGCGTTCAGCAGCACGTTGAACGTGGCACGCTCAGCGTTAACGTTCGAGAGCATGGTCCGTGTGCCGACGGCTTAACGCTCTCGCACCAATTAAACTATCGGCTGACTAATAACGATCCGTCAATAATAGTAAAATCATTGGGAATGTAAACAGTTCGGGAGTCAGTGCTGAGTGTAACGCAGTGTGGAGACGAGGCGTGCCGGCGAGCGACTGCGCCGCGCCGTGTTGTGCAGTGGCGGTCGCGCGCTCGGCTCTGTTTGTCGGCGCTACCTGTGCCGCGGGTGGGTTTTTATCGCCTGCGGGACACGCACCCTTTCAGCGGCTGCTTTGTCATCGGCCGCCGGCAGCCAGCAGATGCTCCCAGAGTGCCTGCCGCCGCTACCTGTGACCGGGCCGCCCTTCTCGGCGACGTACTTGCGTCCCCCGCGGCGCATCCCATTCTCCTCCTAATCACAACTTCGCGGCGTGATCCAAATGCGGATATAAGTAAACCAGTTCTCAGCTCTAAGACTGCTTCGAACGCAGGAGTGTTTTGCAAGCCGTTGTGCTAAGAACAATAGTATTTGCTTCCCTTCCTCCGAACTGGGAACGCGGCGACCTGTCACGACAGACATGATTTACGTGACACCCAACAGCCGCGCACCTTATAACTTCCCACTAAAATAACTCGCTACGTGTCTATCAATTTCGAGAAAAACTGCTATGCCTACTAAAAGGTTCAAATGGCTCTAAACACTATGGGGCATAACATCTGAGGTCATCAGTCCCTTAGACTTAAAACTACTTAAATCTTACTAACCTAAGGACATCACACACATCCATGTCCGAGGCAGGATTCGAACCTGTGACTAAAAGGGATAGGCAAGATCCACCAAGAGCGTTTCGTCACGGGATCATTTGGTAAGTGCGAGAGCGTTACGGAGATTCTCAACTGATTCCAAAGCCAGACACTACAAGAGAGGCGATGTACATCGCGGAGAACTTTACTACTGAAATTCATGTTGCGTATGTTCGAAGAAGAGTCGGGCAGTATATCACTTCTTTCATATAAGTCTCAGGAAATGACGCCAGCGAGAAAATCAGAAAAAGTAGAACTCATGCAGAGCTTTACCGTGCTTCTTCCCATTCAACATTTGCGAAAGGAACGTCCACTTGCAGTTGGATTTTGAAAATATAATGTGTTCGAACATTATGAATTACCTCGAAGAAAACGATTTATTGACTGATAGCAAGGATTCAGAAAATATCGTTCTTGTGTATCGTAACTAACTCATTATTCGTGCAAAGCAATGTGCGCTATCCACAGGAGATTTCAAATTTGTTCAATATTTCTAGATTTCCAGAAGGCTTTCACACCTTTCCTCACAAGCGTCTTCTAATCACGTTGCCGCGCAGGATTAGCCGAGCGGTCTAAGACGCAGCAGTCATGGACTGTGTGGCTGGTCCCGGCGGAGGTTCGAGTCCCCTCCCTCGAGCATGGGTGTGTGTGTGTGTTTGTCCTTAGGATAATTTAGGTTAAGTAGTGTGTAAGCTTAGGGACTCATGACCTTAGCTGTTAAGTTCCATAAGATTTCACACACATTTGAACATTTTTTTTCTAATCACGTTGCGTGCTTACGGAGTTCCTTCTCAGTTCTGTGACTGGATTCGTGTTTTTCTGTCAGAAAGGTCACCGTTCCTAGTAACTGGCGGAAAGTTGTGAAGTAAAACAGAACTGATATGTGGTTTTCCCCAAGGAAGAATTGTAGGCCCTCTGGTTTTCCACGATTTAGAAAACAATATAAAGAGCCCTCGTAGAGTGTTTGCGCATGGTGCTGTTGTCTGCCGTCTCGTAAAGTCACCACACGATCGAAACCAATCGTAAAATGATTTGGACATGATATCTGTACGGTGCGAAAAGTGTCAACTGAGTAAGTAATGAAAAATGTGAGGTGATCAACACGACTACTAAAGGAAACCGTTAATTTTCGGATAAACAATAAATAAAACAATTTTAAAGGCTGTCAATGGAACTACATACTTACGAATTGCAATTCCTAAATATCTACGGATTGCAATTATGACAACTTGAATTGGAAACATCACACAGATGATGTTGTGGGAAAGGCGAACCAATGACTGCGTTTTATGGCCAGAACGTTTAGAAGATGCAACAGATCTACTAAAAAGGCTACCTACACTAACCTTGTCCGTTCTTTGCTGGATTATTGTTGCACGGTAAACTATGGGATCCGTACTGGACAGGACTGACGGAGAACATCGAAAAAATTTAAAGAAGGTAGCTCGTTTTGTATTATCGCGAAGTTGAGAAGTCCAAGTTATGGATATACGCGAAACGGGCAGCAATCATTAAAATAAAGGCATTTTTCGTTGTGACGATATCTTTTCACGAAATTGTAATCCGCAACTTTCTCCTTCGAAAACGAAAGTATTTTGTCGACGCCAACATACACAGGGGGAAATGATCATCGTAATAAAAACGGAAAACAATTAAGTGTTCGTTTTCCCCGCGCGCTGTTCGAGAGTGGAACAGTAGAGAAATAGTGTGAATGTGTTTCGATTAATCTCCTGCCAGACACTTAAGTGGGAATTGCGGAGTAGTCATGTAGATGTAGAAGTAGATGTAGAGGGGCAAAAGATATTGCTGGTAGAAGCACGCTTTGCGACATACCGTTGAGGTACCCTTCTTGAAGTCTGGGATTTTTCATCCTAAGTGTTGTATTAGTTCACTGTACAATGTAACGCGATGTTGGATGGAAGTATACCACAACATGAAGACGGCCTTAATTCTTCAGCCACCTCTGGATATGCAGGGCGAATCACCTAAAACTTACACTGCAAATATAGCGGAAGTGGAAAGTGCTATTAATGTACGGTTTTCACGGACTGGGTTGGTAGTCAGGACTCGTATTGTTAGCCAGTGAACAGATTGCAATAATACTTAGAAAGTGTACTTTTTGTACAAACAGACACATTTTGTAAATAGAACAATGCCCGTGGTACTCATAGCATTTGAAGGGATCAGTTGGTAGAACACGATCTGACACACCGAGGGATTTCCAATTTAGTGCTGGAAGGAAGCGCGGAGGATAAAACTCGTGGAGGGAGAGCAAGAGGATAATACACTAAGCAGATTGAGAAGGCTGTAGGTTGCAGAAGTTATTCGGATATGAAGAGGCTTGCACAAGATAGAGTAGCAGGGAGAGGTGCATCAAACCAGTCTCTGTACTGAAGACCACAATAACAACAATTACAAGTACACTACTGGCCATTAAAATTGCTACACCAAGTAGAAATGCAGACGATAAACGGGTATTCATTGGACAAATATATTACACTAGAACTGACATGTGATTACACTTTCACGCAATTTAGGTGCATAGATCCTCAGAAATCAGTACCCAGAACAACCATCTCTGGCCGTAATACGCCTGGGCATTGAGTCAAACAGAGCTTGGATGGCGTGTACAGATACAACTGTCCATGCAGCTTCAACACGATACCACAGTTCATCAAGAGTAGTGACTGGCGTATTGTGACGAGCCAGTTGTTCGGCCACCATTGACCAGACGTTTTCGGTTGGTGAGAGATCTGGAGAATATGCTGGCCAGGGCAGCAGTCGAACATTTTCTGTATCCAGAAAGGACCGTACACGACCTACAGCATGCGGTAGTGCATTATCCTGCTGAAATGTAGGGTTTCGCAGGTATCGAGTGAAGGGTAGAGCCACGGGTCGTAAGACATCTGAAATGTAGCGTCCACTGTTCAAGAACAAGAGGTAACCGACACGTGTAACAATGGCACCCCATACCATCACGCCGGGTGATACGGTAATATGACGATAAAGAATACACGCGTCCAGTGTGAGTTCACCGCGATGTCGCCAAACACGGATGCGACCATCATGATGCTGTAAACAGAACCTGGATTCATGCGGATGGTTGTTGTCTTGCAAAGGTCCCCATATGTTGACTTAGGGATCGAGACGTGGCTGTACGATCCGTTACAGCCATGCGGATAAGATGCCTGTCATCTCGACCGATAGTGATACGAGGCCGTTGGGATCCAGCACGGCGTCCCGTATTACCCTCCTGAACACACCGATTCCATATTCTACTAACAGTCATTGGATCTCGACCAACGCGAGCAGCGTTGTCGCGACACGATAAACAGCAATCGCGATAGGCTGCAATCCGACCTTTATGAAAGTCGGAAACGTGATGGTACACATTTCTCTTCCTTACACGAGACATCACAGCAAAGTTTCACCAGACAACGCCGGTCAATTGCTGTGTGTGTAGTGAGAAATCGGTTGGACACGTTCCTCATGTCAGCAAGTTTTAGGTGTCGCCACCGACGCCAACATTGTGTGAATGCTCTGGAAAGCTAATCATTTGCATATCACAGCATCTACTTCCTGTCGGTTAAATTTCGCATCTGTAGCACGTCATTTTCGTGGTGTAGCAGTTTTAATGACCAGTAGTGTATTATAACAATCTGATGATTGGCTAACAATAACAGCCACTGACTACTATCGTAATCTGTGAAATACGCATGTCAACAGCATTTTCTATTTCTGAAATATTTGCGGTGCAAGTTTTAGGTGATTCTCCCTGTGTAAATGGATTAATCTGATTGCTGCAGTTTAGCGACAGTTCGTCGTATTACGGATCCTCCAACTGCTACATATTCCAGCGTGTCTTCTGCGCCATTTGCAGCGAGTCCCGTGTCTCGGTCTGGAGTGTCCCTGCAGGTATGTGGCAGGTGGCGGCCCCTGTGTACGACTGTGTCCCCAGGAAACCCGAGCCCGGGGCGCGTCCCCCTGCCAGAGTGGCTTCGCGCGCCGTCGGTTCCTTGCCCGGGTTCCGGGCTAATCCCCAGTCAGAAGGCTGCCACAATGGTGACAAGCCGGGCCGCGCTGCTCTTGATCCGCTGTCCTTCACAGCAGCCGAGCCGACGGGACGCGTCGCGCGTTTTTAGCGCGGCTGCCAACCGCTCCGTGCAAACGGACACATTCCTCTCCACGTGCACACGTGTGCGTGTGTTTCAAATGCCGAGTCGCTGTCACACTGCTACACTGCTGGCCATTAAAACTGCAACGCCAGCGAATAAAACAAACAATAAAATTTTACTCATTGTGCCTACACAGTATAGTAAAAAGAATCCCCCATCATGAGCAGTTTACAGCCCCAGGCAGGGTCCGTTTGGAACATAAACGTCGCCATCTAGTCCTGTTTTCCCACCAGCTTTCTGTGGTCCAGTGCGTACCTCTTTTTATCAGACTCATCCTCACCTTTCAGACATCTATCCTTTGGTCTTCCTCTTGGTCGTTTCCTTCGCATCTTCGTTTCACGTATCTTCTTGGGACTCCTCTTGTTCTCCATTTTCTTTAAATGCCCATACCATTTTAGTCTGACGTTTCCATCCTTCTTTGCAAGGGTTTCTCTTTCGCTTCTTCTCTTCATCCCTCACCCTATCTCTCCTTATGACTCCTATCCTACTACTGTGGTGTATGACTTCATATACCTGTAATCAGCTTACGTCTCTTTCCTTCATTACCCATTTTGCAGATGCGTAAGTCAGTACTGGAATGTAGTAACTTCTATACACTACTTTTTTTTGGACGTCTTTGTTCCAAACCAGGCTCCTAACATTGCACAGGAATTTTTTTGCCTGTCAGCCACGGTCACGTATTTCTTTATTATTTCTTCCACTTTCCACCATCACACGTCTCAAGTACGTGGCCCTTTCCACCTTTTTCACTTGTTTACCTCCGATCCCTAACCGCTTGTTGGTCTGCCTTTGTTTTTAGTTGCACCAGGATCTCACATTGCTTGACACCGCATTTCGTTCCATACTGACTCACAGTGCCTTCCCAAACTACCATTTATTCCGAATCTCCTCATCCCTGTTTCTCCAGATCATGAAGTCGCCTACGAAGACCATTACTTTCATCTTGTCCTCCACGTTAGTCATCATCTCATCCAAGGCCACAATGAAGAGGAGCAGTGACTGTAACACGAAAAAATGATTAAATTTGTAGGTCACTTGGGGGGATACAGCCGGCCTTTGTGACCGAGCGGTTCTAGGCGCTTCACTCCGCAACCGCAACCGCGCTGCTGCTACGGTCGCAGGTTCTAATCCTGCCTCGGGCACGGATATATGTGATGTCCTCAGGTTAGCTAGGTTTAAGTAGTTCTAAGTCTAGGGGACTGATGACCTCAGGTGTTAAGTCCCATAGTGCTCAGAGCCTTTTGAACATTTTGGGGGGGGGGGGGGGATACATGGTGCGAAAAGTATTGCAAAGAGCTGCACTTACGGCATTAACAATGGCTCTGCTGTGGCTATGCATCGAGTCGAACTGAGGTAGCATGACCGTTATCGTTACTCAATATACATTGCTTCAGCTACATCGTGGGTTCATCGATCGTAGTATAGGCGTGCCAGTCTCTCTCCACTCCACGACCAGACTTTTTCGTCGGGAGAAAGTGCTGACCAGGGCAACTGTCGGACACCCTCTGTACAGAGGTAGGTTAGAACAGCGCGGCCAACATGCGGTTAGAACAGCACGGCCAACATGCGGTTAGAACAGCACGGCCAACATGCGTTATGCGATAGCTTGTTGAGAGGGGTAACATAGACCTAGAAGATACGTCACAGCCGCCGGTCTAAACGTGTTCATTTTGGGAATTTCGAAGGAAGCATCCCATCACTGAAGAAGCCACGAAAAAATCGAAATCGATGGTTTATTTTTTAAGACGCATTCTTCTCAAATATGAGTCTTATCCATTACAATATGTTGATCATTTTTACTTTTGGACCATCTAGACGGCCGAAAAGTAAAAATTATAATTTTAGAAGGAAATATGACGCGGCCTAACAACCCAGAAGATGTTAACTTTAGTGACAACGGCTACGAAAGCCTGTAGACGTACATAAATTTTGTAAACGTACAGTACCTTCGACATGTGAGGTGAGTGGTGGATCTCGTCCGAGGCGTAGCTCTGAGGCTAGAAGTGTATTTACTTTTCTCCCCATTTTTAGACGGCTGCCACAGAATTTGCCAACCTGGCGCCACATTTGCACCGCGCACGGCGTGTCTTCGCCTGCCCGTACTCCCACATAGGGCCCGGGTTGTCCGCAGTGACGGCCTCCGCTGCGGAGTTCAAACGGGCCCCAGCGTCGTGCCACGGCGATAACTCACGTGCGCCGCGCGGCCGAATGCCTCGTCAGTCAAACTCAAATTATTCCGCGCAAATACAAGCGTAATGTAGTTGAAATAATAGCGCGCGCCAGTTCATCAGCGCGCGATGCACCGGCCACATTATATTTCACATTATGGCCACTGTATGGTGGCGTAAATCAATCTCGCAACCAGATGAGTAATGAGTTTGAGGGCTCTCCCCTGCCACCAAAAAACTAGAATTAATGTTTTTTTATTTGGAAAAAAAGGATCTTCGATTTATGTCCCCGCGCTGCTCCAAATTCTAAATTGCGCTTCCCGTATAAAGTGGCAGCGACGCCGGTGTTTATTATGCATGCGGTGGCAATAAAACTGAGCAATTAAAGCCTTTTTATCGACGGGCATCAATCGCGATCCGCCGAGGCAAGCCTAAGTATTTTATGCACTCCTCCAAAACATATCAGGTGTCGTGGGGCACGATAAAGAATTGAGAAGTGGCCCGTAAAATACGAGGTGGGAAGTAGAAATCGCAGCTGATCCCACCGGGTGAACTGAAATATCTACGCCTCAGGAAAAGCCGAGCCAACTGCCAGATGCCACAGAAACACATGGAATTAACAAGATTTAGATAAATTTTTCAAACATCTTAGACATCGCCGGCCGGAGTGGCCGTGCGGTTCCAGGCGCTGCAATCTGGAACCGAGCGATCGCACACATCCATGCCTCGGGCATGGATGTGTGTGATGTCCTTAGGTTATTTAGGTTTAATTAGTTCTAAGTTCCAGGCGACTGATGACCTCAGAAGTTAAGTCGCATAGTGCTCAGAGCCATTTGAACCATTTTAGACATCCTATCTTCTTCCCTTGATGACGTAAACATTGTCCATTGTCCGAAACGTCACCAGTGATAAATAGATGCATCGACTTACTTGGAACACACAGACTGCTCTTGAAGCTGTTGCTGGCACTTGAATATTAAACAGTCACGAATTACTAATTTTACAGCTGTCTCATTGCATCGGATGTGGACGACGCACTCGCCTCTTTATTCGAAAACTTGCCGGTTCCAAATCTGTTGCTGAGAGAAATTGTCAGTTTCACTCACGCCTTTATGAGGCGGAGAAGCGGTAGACTATCTTTCCTATTCAGCACATTTTGAACGGATCCCCTGCTTTCCATTTCAAATATCCCAGCAATATCGCATGAAGATAGGTCATCACTAAGACTGTAGATCAACGACACTCCCGTTACTTACCTATTTTGAAGGGAAATGATGACAGGGCTCGCTTTCATGTATGATGGAATTGGTTGGTTGATTTGGAGGAGGGGACCAAACACGAGGTTATCAGTCACATCGGGTTAGGGAAGGATGAGGAAAGAAGTCAGCCGTGCCCTTTCAAAGGATCCATCGCGGCATTTGCCTGAAGCGATTTAAGGAAATCACGGAAAACCTAAATCAGGATGGCCGGACGTGGGTTTGAACCGTCGTCCTCCCAAATGCGACTTCAGTGTGCTAACTACTGCGCCACCTCGCTTGGTATATATGATAGGAAGGCTTGGGCGTGCGGCAACAGCAGCTAGTTGTAAACATCCGGTCAGTGAGCAGAAGGCAGATGACGTGCTTCGTAGCAATGAGTTGAACTAACTGCGTCAAACACTAACGTCAGTCCGACCACGGAATGCATATTATGTATAAAAAATATAATGTGGTCATGGCCTCAAAAGTACATAAAGTATGCGTCATTACAGTGTCAAGTAGTGTCACACGCATGTAACGTGAAATCACTAACTCTCTATTCAATCGCTGCTTTGACGTTTCTTCCAACCAAATCTATTCACCCGCTTACGGTACAGGCTAGTGTTAAACGATGAATGGTGTCGGATGTTGAATAAATCTTCATGGGCTCAATGTAACCAAGAGTAACCTGGAAGAAGAACGAATAGTTTCAATTTCGTCCCTCAAAATACAACGCACCGTGTATCGGTTTTAATTAATTAGAATTTTTGTCTCACTGGCTACGCGAAACTGAAGAGTCGCCTCCCATGTGTTGTAGACGAATAGCGCCCTAGTCGACGCTGTCTTTGTTTAAGGGCAAAAGCCAAACTATCTGACATCGTTAATCGTCATTCGTCTTTTGGACGGAAACTTCGACATCAATGATCGTTCGTTGCTTTTCGAAATATTTACAGCAGCTGTGTTTCTGGTTCAAAATGGTTCAAATGGCTCTGAGCACTATGGGACTCAACTTCTGAGGTCATCAGACCCCTAGAACTTAGAACTACTTTAACCTAAGGACATCACACGCATCCATGCCCGAGGCAGGATTCGTACCTGCGAACGTAGCGGCCTCGCGGCTCCAGACTGCAGCGCCTACAACCGCACGGCGACTCCGGCCGGCCTGTGTTTCTGGTTTTCACCTGTTAACTTTTATTCCCCTATCTATACACTGTACCGAACTTATGCAGTATCAGCAGTAACCTCATCGGCGGCAGATGTTAAACCCTTATCTGCTAGAGATATGGGTATCAAGAGTAACAAAATTGCAGATATAGCAGGCAAGGAGGCATGTCGCTGTCATCAAGAGAGTGCAGTGTGCGATCTCCCTACGTACCATCGCCTCGCTGTTGAGGTACAGAGTCATGCATTGATGGTAAGAAGAAAGGCCGGAAGTCACAGACAACAATCTGCGTCGAGTAAAGTTCGTTACGCGGCCGTAGCTTACATCCATCCAGCCGAGCAGACGGGGTGACGTTCCTCTTAGTTGTCTTCGTATGGACAGTCCTATGACGCATGGCTTACTGTTTCGGCGAGAGGAACCTCCAGTGCGCAGTTCGTGTGGCGTGAAGATTACGGTGACCACATTTTAGTAGACTACGTTTCATTTTCAGACCAGAGATTAGGAGCTCATTTGCCCACAAATTTGCCCTGTATTTTAACTGACAATAAAACCAATGTGGTACGTTTTTTGAATTTCTGTGAATTGTTCAACTTGTTTCCTAAATTTTAGGAATGGGGTTTTGAATGTGTCATCAGGGTGTCTGGCTAATCCAGGTTTTTTGTAAGTGGCCTGCAATCACGTTTGCCGGTGTTCTTATGTCGCCTCTTCTCTTTTTTATTTGCGTATCTACATGTCAAGTTTCGTAGGACCAACTTGAGGAGCAAATCTCCAAGGTCATTGAACGTATCAGTACATGAAATTACAACGTAAAAGTAATAACGGATCAAAATAAAATGTTTATGAAACCGAAAAAAGTCAAGCCATAAGTTTAAGTAAACGCAATCAACGATACAACAAGGACCAGCTTCATTTCTCAAGGAACTCCTCCAGACAATAGAAGGAGTGACCCATGAGGAAACTCTTCAGTTTCGATTTGAAAGCGCGTGGATAACTCCGATCCAAATACAAATTTGATTTCTACCGAGCATTAGCTGAGTGAAAGCTGCTTATTCTTGGAAATAAGCTGACACTGTCAACAGGAAATGACAGTAAGGAATATATATATTGAGAGGTCACTGTCAAAATAACCACTCAACAAGGGTCGGTAAGAGGTTCACAAGCTTACACAACGTATTGCCCGAACCGCCCTTTTCTGAGCCAAAAATATCCTTTTAGAATGGGAAGCGCTACCTCAAAATATAATACCATACGACATAAGCGAATGAAAATAAGCAAAGTAGACTAATTTGCGTGTCGAACGATCATTTACTTCAGATACCGTTCGAATAGTAAAAATGGCAGCATTAAGTCTTTGAACAAGATCCTGAACGTGGGCTTTCCACGACAGTTTACTATCTAACTGAGCACCTAGAAATTTGAACTGTTCAGTTTCACTAATCATATGCCCATTCTGTGAAATTAAATCTTCGGGTTTTCTTGAATTGCCGGCCGAGGTGGCCGAGCAGTTCTAGGCGCTACAGTCTGGAACCGCGAGACCGCTACGGTCACAGGTTCGAATCGTGCCTCGGGCAAGGATGTGTGTGATGTCCTTAGGTTAGTTAGGTTTAATTAGTTCTAAGTTCTAGGGGACTGATAACCTCAGATGTTAAGTCCCATAGTGCTCAAAGGCATTTGAACCATTTTTTTTCTTGAATTGTTTGTTAGAAACTGTAAAAACTTGTCTTTTCATTGCCAATTTTACCTCATTCCACCGATTTTAGGTTGTCTTAAGGAATATGAGATAGTGTGATGTAGCCATTTCGACATTCATCCCTGCTAATTTTCGTTTGTGCGCTGATAACCTTGCTCCCGAGCGCCCGTAAACCACCAAAACACACACACACACACACACACACACACACACACACACACACACACACACACTCTGCCGATCGCCTACAGACTCCTGTGTTTTGGTGAGACATGGTGGAATTTGGAAAAAAGTAGATGGTTATTGGCAGAGTGAAAGCTGCGGTGTGTAGCACACAGATATTTACCGTTACACGTACATCTGATGAAAGGGAAGCAGTGGTTGGGAAAGGAGTGAGACAGGGTTGTAGCCTCTCCCCGATGTTATTCAATCTGTATATTGAGCAAGCAGTAAAGGAAACAAAAGAAAAATTTGGAGTAGGTATTAAAATTCATGGAGACGAAGTAAAAACTTTGAGGTTCGCCGATGACATTGTAATTCTGTCAGAGACGGCAAAGGACTTGGAAGAGCAGTTGAACGGAATGGACAGTGTCTTGAAAGGAGGATATAAGATGAACATTAACGAAAGCAAAACGAGGATAATGGAATGTAGTCAAATTAAATCGGGCGATGCTGAGGGAATTAGATTAGGAAATGAGACACTTAAAGTAGTAAAGGAGTTTTGCTATTTAGGAAGTAAAATAACTGATGATGGTCGAAGTAGAGAGGATATAAAATGTAGACTGGCAATGGCAAGGAAAGCGTTTCTGAAGAAGAGAAATTTGTTAACATCGAATATAGATTTATGTATTAGGAAGTCATTTCTGAAAGTATTTGTTTGGAGTGTAGCCATGTATGGAAGTGAAACATGGACGATAACTAGTTTGGACAAGAAGAGAATAGAAGCTTTCGAAATGTGGTGCTACAGAAGAATACTGAAGATAAGGTGGATAGATCACGTAACTAATGAGGAGGTATTGAATAGGATTGGGGAGAAGAGAAGTTTGTGGCACAACTTGACTAGAAGAAGGGATCGGTTGGTAGGACATGTTTTGAGGCATCAAGGGATCACAAATTTAGCATTGGAGGGCAGCGTGGAGGGTAAAAATCGTAGAGGGAGACCGAGAGATGAGTACACTAAACAGATTCAGAAGGATGTAGGTTGCAGTAGGTACTGGGAGATGAAGCAGGTTGCACAGGATAGAGTAGCATGGAGAGCTGCATCAAACCAGTCTCAGGACTGAAGACAACAACAACAACAACAACAACAACGTACATCTGGGCTCGACGCCAAGACTGGCACAAAGTTTCAGATCTTTCAGTGTGTTACATTTATTTTCAGGTTTTTTTCCCAGCCCTACATAATTTTGCTCTATTTCCCTCTCATCCAGTTTTAATAGAAGATATACTGTACACAGTGCTCGGTCATTTACCTGTCGCTACTCGTAGCTCGTCATATGTCGTACGCAAATATGAAGGCGCGTTTTTCTTAGAGCTCGAAATATGCCCCGAACCCTTTGTGCGAGTCGGCATTGTCTCGGCGGGAACGTATTGCCACCCGTCTGGTGCCGACTTCTGAAGTCTCCGGTGGCGAGGTCAGTGACACCGCCTTCGCCCGCTCCCAATAAAAAGAAATATGGAACGACCTCGCGGAAGAAAAGAAGGGCGCCGAATTGTGCGTGCGCGTATATTTGTGCGAGGCGTCTGGCCGGCCGCGACAGGTGATCCGGTGGCGTATATTTAGCGCGCGTTGCTGCGGGGGGAGGAGTGAGCGCCCTGATGGGGGCAGCGCGCCGACGGACAAACGGACGGCCCATTCGGCGCCGGTTTTATGTGTTTTGCTCGCCAAAGCTGGCAGCGGGCGTCCGCGACAGAGCGCGCGGCCGGCGTGCTGCGGCCTTCGCAGGCGGAACGTGTCGGACAGCCGGTGGTGCGCTTGCGCCAAATGTGCGCTCCTCACCGTCGATTTACTGTCTCAGCGCCCCCTAGAAGGCGCTTCTACGGAGCTTACAGTGTAAGCAAACATCCGACGGGGGTACCGGTTCAGTCGTCTTTCGCGCGGTTGTAGTGCGTTATTTAGATGTAACTACCTGACAAGGGAACCTCCCTATCGCACCCCCCTCAGATTTAGTTATAAGTTGGCACTGTGGATAGGCCTTGAAAAACTGAACACAGATCAATCGAGAAAACAAGGAAGAAGTTGTGTGGAACTATGAAAAAAATAAACAAAATATACAAACTGAGTAGTCAATGCGCGAGATAGGCAACATCAAGGACAGCATGAGCTCAGCAAGATCTGATTGGGACTCTTGTGTTCTGAGGAAAACTGGGATTAGTTTGTGTAGTCTCTGTATGTTGTAACATTCACTGGTATACGAGCGGTGAGAGATACTTAAGTATTGCTGTATGCATAGCGAGTAAAACTGTCATCATTCAGTTGATTTTGTAACATCTGATATTGTAAGTAATTTAAGAGCACGAATAGGTGAGTTGTCAATTGTAAGTAGTGCACAGTATGTAAGTTGCAATAAGTGAAGGTGATTTACACTGCAGGATGAAGGTAAACATTATCAGTACAATTTTTGTGTATTGTTGAAAAGGCTGACTACAGGAACACAGTTCTTTTGGTATTAAAGGAACAACAAGCACTTCGAAAGTTTTTGGGGAAAGTTTTTGGCTCTTCAGCATTTTTGTTGGTATTCCTATTTTCTTCCTGTAGTTGATGTGATTGACTCAGGAGCTGTGTGAAGTGTAACGGAGACAGCATTACTTGTGCATTATTAACATCAACTGAATTTCCCAAATACGGTTTTAGCATTGTTTCTTCCTGTTTTCTCGATTGATCTGTGTTCAGTTTTTCAAGGCCTGTCCACTGTCCCAACTTACAACTAAATCTGAGAGGGGTGCGATGGGGAGGTTCCCTTGTCAGTCTCAGCGCGCCCTAGAAGGCGCTTCCACGGAGCTTACAGTGTAAGCAAACATCCAACGGGATACCGGTTTAGTCATCTTTCGCACGATTGTAGTGCGTATTTAGGTGTAACTGCCTCAGTACCCCACATCGCCCAGGTACTATATGTATTTATTGCAATCTTGTGTTAGTCGATCTTCTTCTTCCCCCTCTCTCCGTCCATCTTCTCCCACCACTCTCTGTCTATCTGCTCCTCCCCTTCTCTTTGTCCATCTGCTCCTCCCCCTCTCTTTGTCCATTTGTGCCTCTCCTCTCTGTCTATCTGCTGCTCTCCACTAGGTCCATATCCTGCTCTCCCCCTTATTCCTTTCCTCCTCACTCTATCTGTCCATCTCTTCCTCTTCCCTCTCTCTGTCTATTTCCTCCTACCTCTCTCTATGTTTTTCAACCGCGCGGCTCATAAATTTCCTTGTATGGCAAGACAATCACAATCATAGGTAAAAAGGTGTTGCCTCAGTCCTCAGATTAACTGGATCTCAACCTTACCGAACATCTGTGTTAGGGATGTGACACCCCTGCCACACAAAACGACTGTGGGAAGCATTGCAGACAGTCCTGCCGTAGACATACGTGAACACCAGTCACCAGGAGATTAAGACACTCGCAGTTGCTTTAGCTGCCGTGGTTGCGGTGACAACGGTGGTCGCCTGGCCAGTAAACAGCGGCCGTAATAACGCTTCTCGACAGCGTGTATGTTGCAGGTCACACGAGCTCAGAAGATGCGCCATTACGGTTGTTTACAGCATGAATCACGCGTAACTGGTCCGCCGGCCATGAAAAAAAAAAAAAAAAATGCGACGCCGCACTCCTTCGCGGAGCGAGACCGCGTGCGTAATTACAGAAGCGCATTTCAATCAGGCTCATTAATATAAACGCGCGCAGGCCGGCCTGAGCTACGAGCGACCCCCGCCACGTATGTTGCTGGCGCTTGCGACACTTGATTTATCTCGTTACCCTCGGTTTCCGACCCATTATCACATTAAGGATTGAACACACTAGCGGTGGACACCGAAAATGAGCCGATCCATTCCGGGAAGAGGAGAAACACGAGGAATAGGGTCTGCGGTCTGCAGCGCCTCGTGGATCGGCCGCTGCTGGAGCTACCAGGTGGCCGGGCTATCACCTGACATACAGCCTCACGAGTGTCTCGCTGTCAACACGCCAGTCAGCTTCATCCGCATTCCATTTCGCCGCTTCACGAGCCAGAAACGTGGCCGCAGAGACCGGTGGGTGGGACTTGGGTCTTGTCAGTCGAGCCTGCAGCATAGAATACATCGTAATATGATGGATAATTCCAGGTAAGCTCCTAATGGTTTAATGAGCAATTCTTCTTCTTTATCACAATCTTGTTTTGGCCATAGCGCCATTCTCAAGTAAAACTTGCAAGGATGCTGTTTAGCTTTTTATGTTGGTAACGCCACGTAGCGCTCTGTATGGAAATCACTGGCTGTGCTGTGTGCAGTCTGTGGTTGGTGGGCAGTAGTGTTGGGCAGTTGGCTGTTAACAGCGCGTATCGTTGCGCAGTCGGAGGTGAGCCGCCAGCAGTGGTGGATGTGGGGAGAGAGATGGCGGAGTTTTGAGAGCGGATGATCTGGACGTGTGTCCATCAGAGTGAGTAAATTTGGAAGGCTGGATGTCATGAACTGATATATATGACTACACTATTAAGGTAAATACATTGTTTGTTCTTTATCATAATCTTACATTTGCTAACTATACCTATCAGTAGTTAGTGACTTCAGTAGTTTGAATCTTTTATTTAGCTGGCAGTAGTGGCACTCGCTGTATTGCAGTAGTTCGAGTAATGAAGATTTTTGTGAGGTAAGTGATTCATGAAAGGTGTCTCCGCTATTTCTAAACACTTATTACAATTTCTCTCACGTCAGGGTGATGAACTGGCGGTTGCTTCTAACCGCTGCACCATTTCTGTCCACGGGTTTCGTATTCACTGTTGAATGTCATCCTCTTCGGTGTTTGTTGTACTCGTAATTTTCGCACACCCTGTATGTAACATTCGTAGCCAACTACGTGCTGTAGCCTCAAGTAATCGGTAGAGATAATTTCGGAATGTATAACAAATTTTAATTAATTTTATAAAATACCAGGCTAGCGTAAGCTTTTTGTCCCCGTTCAGCGTCAATGTAGCAAATACGAGACAAATAAACAATACCGAACACATATTGATACGATGGATGGCTCCGTTGGAACACGTAGGGACAGAAGAAAGTATGGTGGATGCAGTTTGAGTAGAAAGAAAAAGGGAAACAACTGCCCTGTGGAAAGCCTAACGAAAATGTGTAGAAACTTAATCCAGGAACAGTGCCGGCAATAACTCGCAACACGGTCGTGATACAGAAGTTAGACTTTCTACCTCATAAGGACTCTAGTATCTCAAACCTTTTTGCAGATATGAGCAATTTCGGATTTACCAGCGACCCATCTTCATATCTATCCTTGTTTCAATGTAACTTATTTGTTTAAGAGCTAATCATTCAGATTTTTCTTGGCCTATTGCAACTATGAGGTAGTTCACACAAATCTGTCTAAAATGCAAGTGTCCATTATTTTTGTTTTCTGTTTCAATTCAAGGTAATACTGTGATATCTCTAAAATATTTGAATGCTAGGATGCTTC
This sequence comes from Schistocerca gregaria, assembly GCF_023897955.1. Taxonomy (NCBI): domain Eukaryota; kingdom Metazoa; phylum Arthropoda; class Insecta; order Orthoptera; family Acrididae; genus Schistocerca; species Schistocerca gregaria. Next base: position 244,985,787 of record NC_064920.1, read on the forward strand.
CTTAAACAAGATTACCATTATATTCCTTGCCCTTCTTGTCCAGTATGACCTGTCTCCAATGACTTCCATGTTGGCTAACCGCTAACCCGTAACCTCTCCGTCGCTTCCTTTCTTTCAGCAGATACAGAGACGTGCTGTTGTAAAAAATACCTTGTTACATCTTCTTCATCTCAGAGTTATGACCCATCACATGTAGTATGGTTTTATTTCTAAGGCGAAACAACATCTGTCATGCAGTCGTATCTGCAGGTGTTTTACAAGGGGCTGCATTTCATGCCTAAGACGCGCTGGCTTCGGGTTGCAGCCTTCGATACGGAGCCGCGCAAAGCAACGGCGTCGCACGTCGTACATCAAGATATGGCCGCGCATTCCACAGGGCTTGGTATCCCACAGTTCGGGATGTATCAGGAGACACCATAATATTTGTTGCTTTCGAGACGGGGCGATTTTTCTGTCTTCTTCAGTCTCGGGGCAAGAAGGGAAACAGTCCCACGGGGGAGGTGCGAGACATCGTGTCCGCGATTGACACAGATTACGCCGGCGAACTTCACGCGTGTCTTACATTCGCAGCCATGCTGTAGCGAACAGTGACCGCTGTTATCTGGAAACGCGAGAGCTGTCTTGTTCTCGGCAGTGACAAAGCCGCGTGTTCTTCTGTGTAGCTTTCACTCGCTGCAAACCGTAGTTCATAATCCCGTGATCGTGTGTGGGTAAAAGACCGAGCGCTTACGAATCCCGGCGTTCGGTTACTTTGGTGAAAGCTTTCTTTAGACCAGGTTGCGATGGCTAAAAGTCTTAAACGATATTAAGCTACAACCTTTTCATAGAGCGAGTCCAAAGAAAAAAGATTCAGAAGGTGTAATATTTAATCTGATGTAATTTAGTACCGTTGATAAATACCTAATCTTTCAGTTGGATGATTTGTTTTCATACAGTGTATGAAACAGTCTGTGGAGCTGGTTATGGACATCCTTACACTCAAATTTGGCACACTGTTCGACCGACAACAGGTGGAAGATTCTTTTTCACTAAAATAGCAGTTTTTTCTGTTGGGGCCTGACTGTTTCGAAATGGAAAGTCAGTATTCATTAAAGGCCAAAGAAGTGTAAGGAAAGTCAGCTAAAAGACGAACTGTGAAAGTTTTATAGGAAGAAAGCAGCGTATGAAACGTATGAATAGACTTGAGTTTTTGGCAAGTGTACTCGTGATACCACTGTAGAATATACTACAGTGTGGCGCAAAATATGTATTAGACATGCAGACAAGTCCAGGAACTTGAATTTGTACCGACTGCACACCGCCGCCGAATGATCGGAAATTGCTGGTTCATACAGGATGGAGGACGTCAACACAGTACTACGGACGTTGTCCGTTTCTTTCAAGCGATATTCAGACGTCAGATCGTTGCTCTCGACACCTTAGCATTCATTGGACATGGTGAGGAACGGCGCTTTTCTGGTCACGATCTAAGCCAGTGTGATTACATCTTATGGGGTTATCTTTAAAGGACAGATTCTTCGAAGATGTCCCCGAAACACTCCAGGATTTACATGCTGCAAGTTTCAGAGAGATTCTACAGCCGAAAATTATCTTCTTCAGAAAGTCATTCCGAAATACACTTGAAGGTTTTGCACACACATTGCTCCAGAAGAAAACCACTTTGAAAACCGTCTGTGTTAAATGTCAGGTTATCTTCTATAACATAAATATGAAGTATATCACTTCATATTACTTTATAGTAGACAATAACTTCCTAACACCTTTTTTTGTGTCAACCTGTTATTACTGGCGCCGCCCGGTGACTCAGTTGTAAAGTTGTTGATCTAGAGGTCTATGGTTTGTTCCCGGTGAGTTTTAGGATTTTATATTTTCCAGTACTTTTTGCACCTCTGTCAGTGCTAGCTAATGCGAAAAGTACCGAGATGCTTCGTGGATCGGTGTCAACGTTAACCTGTTGCCCTCTCTTCCCATCTCTCCCTCTCCCCTCCCACACCTTCCATCCAGTAACTGACTGTGTAAGTTAGTTTAAAGATCAGAGATAGGCAATGGCGCACAGCATACAGTAGAACCGCTCCTAGTAAAGCACTACGGTGGTCAGACAAACCTTCTGGTTGTTGAAAGCTGTACCTTCATAATCTTGAATTGAGTCGTGGTCTCGAGGTCGCATTCTCGCTTCCCGAGCATGGGGTCCCGGGTTCGATTTCCGGCGGAGTCAGGGATTTTCACCTGCCTCGAGATTACTCGGTGTTTGTGTTGTCCTAATCATTTCATCCTCATTCATGAAAGTGGCGAGATTGGGCTGAGCAAAGGTTGGGAATTTGTACGGACGCTGATAACCGCGCAGTTGAGCGCCCCCAAACCAAACATCATCATCATCATCTTGAATCGAATGATGGCTCTAAAAAGGACACGGACGATCTCGTTCCCTATCTTTCCCCAAACCGATCTTGTGATCTGTCTTTAGTGACTTCGTCGTAGACGAAACGTTAAACTCTGATCGTCCGTCCTTTTTGTGATTCACGATCGCTGTTGCGAATCTAATTACTGCAGAAGAATACTTCAGCTAAGAAAGGAAAGTAAACAAAGGCTTGCTTTCTTCTTTTGAAAACCTTACAACCTGCCATCGGTGTAAACGAAATAGAATAGGAAGGAGAACAGCATTACTGATTTGTGCCACGCCGCGACTCCATCTGCGCTGGTTAGAGCTATTAGCCGGCATTGATTACCGCCGGGCTGGTAGAGGCAACAACGGGCTCAGCTGGCTGCGGTAAGTGCTGCTCAGCGATGCACAGACAGCCAAACACGCAGACGGACACGTGCGATCCGCATTGCTGATAGACAGCGCGGGGGCACGCCATGGACGGTGTTTCGCTATAGTGCCGGCTGGCCAGCCCCCCAAAGCTAATCAGATTGTTTGTAAGCAAGCACGTGATGCCGTAACAACGCAGGAAGTGACTGCGACAGAAGAAAAGGCTGTGGGCAGAGAGGACAATTGTCTTTTGATTGACAAACGCTTATATAAGCAGTAAAGGAAACAAAAGAAAAGTTCGGAGTAGGTATTAAAATCCATGGAGAAGAAATCAAAACTTTGAGGTTCGCCGGTGACATTGTAATTCTGTCAGAGACAGCAAAGGACTTGGAAGAGCAGTTGAACGGAATGGACAGTGTCTTGAAAGGAGGGTATAAGATGAACATCAACAAAAGCAAAACGAGGATAATCGAATGTAGTCGAATTAAGTCGGGCGATGCTGAAGGAATTAGATTAGGAAACGAGACACTTGAGGTGGTAAAGGAGTTTTGCTATTTGGGGAGCAAAATAACTGATGATGGTCGAAGTAGAGAGGATATAAAATGTAGATTCGCAATGGCAAGGAAAGCGTTTCTGAAGAAGAGAAATTTGTTAACATCGAGTATAGATTTAAGTGTCAGGAAGTCGTTTCTGAAAGTATTTGTATGGAGTGTAGCCATGTATGGACGTGAAACATGGACGATTACTAGTTTGGACAAGAAGAGAATAGAAGCTTTCGAAATGTGGTGCTACAGAAGAATGCTGAAGATTAGATGGGTAGATCACATAACTGATGAGGAGGTATTGAATAAAATTGGGGAGGAGTGGAGTTTGTGGCACAACTTGACTAGAAGAAGGGTTCGGTTGGTAGGACATGTTCTGAGGCATCAAGGGATCACCAATTTAGTACTGGAGGGCGGCGTGTAGGGTAAAAATCGTTAGGGAGACCAAGAGACGAATACACTAAGCAGATTCAGAAGTATCTAGGTTGCAGTAGGTACTGGGAGATGAAGAAGCTTGCGCAGGATAGTGTAGCATGGAGAGCTGCATCTAACCAGTCTCAGGACTGAAGACCACAGCAACAACAAACGCTTATATCCACACATCAAATCGAGATTGAATTAAATTTAACAAATTACCTCTCTCGTTTTTAGCGTTCCGTACCTCAATCGGTAAAAACGGAAACCTTTTACGATCACCTTGTTGTCCGTCTGCCTGTCTGTCTGTTAAAAACACTTTAGTTAAGGAGACGTATTAAGTTGAAATTTATGTCAGTTACTGAGGTCTACGGTCCCTCGGCAGTATACAAAATTTGTACTTCTAAGTCAGTGCAATCAAGAGATACGACCATTTACGTTAACCGCAAACTCACTATCAAAAGTAAAGGTTACTTCCCGTTGACCAAGAATCATGAAATCTTGCAAGGTGCAAGATCTCCCAGTACAAGTAAAGGAAGAACTCCGAAAATTGTTAATTTTTAGTTACATCACAAGACAAAATTTTGTATTTGTCATCAAACTGTCAATATCTCCTTTTATCTGCTAAGACCCTTTTTCTAAGAAACAGTTAAATTGATCAAGTTTAAACTTGGCGGAGTAGTAAAAGTAAGCTTCTAAGTCAGTGCAATCAAAAGATACGGCCCTTTGTGTCACATATTTTGATACTCGCAAACTCACTAATCAAAATCTGTAGCGGTCTAGAATCACGAAATTCGACAACAAGCGAAGTGTCACAGTAGAAATAAAGGGGAAAAAAATCAGAAAATCGTTAATTTGTGATTACGTCACACGAAAGGAATATTTCTTCTGTCATTCGTAAACCGATTTCGAACTTGAAATCAAAACATTCTCGAAAGTCTTGGATTTCCTGGGACGGATATCTCGCAAGTAGCCATGTCGGTAACAGGCAACAGTCGTCGGGACTCTCGATTTTCGGAATGGATGAAATGCCTGTATACATTTATTACTTGTGTACGGGAACTTCATTGCACAGGTCCTATCCGGACCTGGCCAATATTCTCTCCACTAATAGGAGGTAAAAAGATTTGGTATGACAAACTACGGCCATTCTGGCCCTGCTAGTCATTGGTGTAAGAGATAGTTGTACTACAACTGTTATATTGCTGCTATGCGGTACTCACTGCAGATGAAGCGGATGGAATAGGTGGCAGACTTTGTTTTAGGCGTTCATAAGTACAAATTGCTTCTTCTCTTCTTTATATAAAGCACGTCATAGCTACTACTCAACAACACGAGCTATAGACGCAGCCGTAGCGATCAATGACTAGTTCGCTTGACTGGGTGCAGATACGTTCCAGTTCAGACTAATACGCATTGTGACCTCGCAGTGCACACATGAAAACTGATCGCCAAAATCGTCTTGATGTTCATTAGTTTCTCCATTCTTAGGGAGTGCCATTGCTCTACAACTATATATTCAGTTGATAACCGTTCCACTTCGTTGTATCACTTATCGCGTTTTAAAATTCCTTCCAGTTTTCACGATGTAGTTAGCTAGCCTTACGGTGGCATGTACAACATTTACTGCTCTGACTGAACGGCTAGCTGCATGGAGTATACGGGAAAGAATATTAAAACGCGGTACAAGGAATTTACTGAACTGAAAACAAAAAAACATAAGAATTAAATCTAGTTTCACAGCTGACCTCATACAAGCTAGTAACACGGTGCACAGTGTCACTGCAATTCCTCGTAAAAGAAAGAATACTGTATGGAGACACATGAAAAAATATAAATTTACATCCAACTGAAGAAAATCGAGGGAGAAGACGCTCAGTGAGAAGTACAAACTAAAAAACATAAATTTCCTGGGCATATACCGCTCTGTTATTGATAGCTTCCTTCAGAGGTACTTAGCAGTTTTGTATGTGCATACAGATGCTAGTAAATGTTAGTAAACATGTTCCCGTAAGCAGCCCTCGTTCCGTTCAAGACACGATAACGCCCCCTACAGTTTCTTGTGTTGTAACTTTTCATGCTCACGCTAAAGGACGTAGATTTACATTTGACCTGAACACATCGAACTCGGCAAATATTTCAGAATTTTATTAAATATAAAGAAGTGTTCTTGTCTTTTCAATGCTAAAGCAAGCAACTTAAAATTTCGACTGTGTTAAAATATTAAATAAGGTGTGCTATTACTTTCAAGGCGTCGGATATGTAGTTGTTATAAGCATGACACGGCCTTTTTTTCTGTGATATAATTAGGTATATCACTTTCAAAGCTACCTAGCTTCTTCTTTTTTTAATTATGGGACTTAACTGCTAAGGTCATCAGTCCCTAAGCTTACAGACTACTTAACCTAAATTATCCTAAGGACAAACACACACACGCATGCCCGAGGGAGAACTCGAACCTCCGCCGGGACCAGCTGCACAGTCCATGACTGCAGCGCCTTTCAGACCGCTCGGCTAATCCCGCGCGGCACCTAGCTTTTACTGTCTTAATCATTTGACGTTTTTCAACACAGCAGCATGTCAGATACAAATATTTTTTTCTATACTTAGGTAAAAAAATTATATATGCATTATCTCACGCATTTACAATGATAGTGTGGGATCCAGTTGAGAATGGCCTTGATATGAAGGCCGACATCGGTCGTGGACTTCAACAAAGATCATATCAGCAATTGGAGCGCCTTTTAAATAGTTAATTAATGAACGTTAAGTGCATACATTACTACATTATTCGTAAATACGAGGAACCGCATACAAAGTTATATTATTTGTTGCCATATTTTCCAGTCCACTCTACAAGGCGAGCGAACAGTGTCTTCCATTCTCTGTGTTAACATAGAGCTGAGATAACTTTATTTGATGGTATCTTTGAGCCTTCGCATAGTATTTTGATATGTAATTCGATGTTCACGACACGGTTTCTAATAAAGTAAGCAGATAATTGTGCAGTCGTCGTTGTTAATAATGCTTACGCCGTCGCTAAAATACAGAGACGCAGAATGTTTTGAGTACCAACCAGTGACCACGCCCCAATCTTCCACTTGACAGGTTAACTTCCTCAGCCAAGTCTAAGTAAAGACAGCGTCAAGGTGGAGCACCGTTACTGAGCAATGATATACGGCATTCTTTATGTGGTTACGGATGTCCTTTCCGTTGGGAAAATAGTTACGCATAGTTTATGCGAACTGCAAATCACTGCTGCACGTTATGGGAACATTTACCCTGTCTCATTGCTTACAAAAAATGAGGTTCATGTTTATTTTACTGCGTGTTCTATTTTTTTCCAGGTGGGATTTGAAGACTGAGATATAAAGCCATTATTTCTTCGGAGACCACCCATATTAATGTGCAATAATGCGGTCGTCAGTGGTTTGAAATGTAACATAAGTGCGACTGATCTGTTTGCGTAACAGACACTCGTAACTTATAAAAATGTGAACCCACGGTATTTTCACCTCCGATACCACCTAAACTTTGTGCTATGAGGGCAGAAAAGCTTTTTTATTCTATAGCGTGTAGAATAATAACCGCTACCAGTCACAATTCTGTTTTTCAGCTTCACCCATTTTTCCTCTATTTTTCGACAGACGTTTGTTTGACATTTAACACAGTTCTCTGCCTCTTTTCTCGAAACGCTGAAGCCTAAACAATAACAAGTGCTATGTCAGAGAACTTGTCTTTGACAGTGGTATTTTCAGTGTATCGACAGAGCGTCCTGAACATCAATTGTTTGTTAAATACTTTGCTCCATTTCGTATTATCACTTGTGGGAAATCGTTATTCGGTATGTTGAGTCGAATGAAATGTTCAGGTTTTCACAATATATAACTCTTCTAATTGAAATTCTTTGTTTCAGCCGTCGTCGATAGTATTCAGATCGAAAGGGAAAGCAATAATTCTTTTACAAGCTCGATAAGAAAACGGCTTTGTCCATAATAATATTTTCGTTTAGGATTTTCTGAAAGTGTTGGCCATTTTATAAGCCTACTTGCGTAGGTTTTAGACTCTTCATTGTCGTTACACGTATGCTTTTGTTTCGCTGAACTGCATCGTTTTACATCCAAATTCTGATTTATAGGGTAATGTGCTGAATTCTACTACTTAGACCAAGTGATATGTCAAAGTATTGAAGGTCATCATCCAGCTAACGATTTAAGTTTTGCGTAGTTTTTTTGAATAACCTCACATGAATGCCAGAATGTTCTCTGAAGCAGGCTAGTTCATTTCAGCGCAGATCATAGCTCGCAATAAGCGGCAGTAAGTTGCCGTTAGGCCCTCCAGGTTTTCAAATTTTCCGTGCTTTTCTTTGATAAACTGAAGCGAATGTCGAAATTTTTCCTTTGGAAAGAAAACAGTCGATTTACTTTCTCATCCTTCGAATCTCTGAGAACTCGTTCAATTCTAATGATCTTGTCGTCAACCGTAAAGTTCTTTCCCTTCTCTCCCTTAATCATCTGCAGGAAGTCTACTTTACTGCTCCTAATCATTACAACTTTGCCTAGATTCTAAAATCTAAAATTCTTTTCTTACTTGTTATCAGCGCTCGATAAACATTTGATATGCACTGGACATGAAAGGATCGGAAAGGAAGGCAGCGTCACTGTAGGATGTCGGCGTGTTCACACTAGACGGAGCGTCAGCACATCGCATAGTCCAGTACCGAACGGTGAAATAAAACTTACGATACACCATCCACGATACAAAAGGTGGGAATATAGAATCAAAATTAAAGAACAAGTTTATTAATGGCCAAGAGAAAATTCAAAACGAAAGTTCTTGGCAAAGGTTGCAAGGATATTTTCAACAATGCAGAGAAGTGAAAGAATAGAAAAAGAGTCGTCGAAACATCAACATTTATTGGGTCGACAAAATGTGTACGTACAAATATATCAAATCATATTTATAACGCAATACGAAGCGTCTGTGCATTCTATCTTTTATTTCTACGTTCACAGGTTAGCGTAAAAAAGTGCATTTTTCTTCTTCAATCGGGCTGACTTTCTTTGCAGCTATAAACGTTTTTTAATGAAAATCGTTTGGCCAGCCTGTATTATTTACGCACAGTTATAGAGAAATCTAAATAATTTTTCGCTTTCCGATATGTGGTCTCTTTTTTGGAAGAACACCCATAGGAAAAGTAGCCAAGTTTTCATAGTAGCGGATATATGAAAGCTAGATCCAGTTAAACTAGCGCCTGTCCAGACATCTGTAAAATTTAGTCATAAGATTCTTGGACCTACTTGCATACCGAGAACTGTCGCCCACCGGGCACGCTCCCTTTGAGTCGCGGTCTTCCTTCACTTACTAAGTTCTCGTCCACTCCAGTGGATCACTGCATGAGCTCTCTCACCAGTGGTATGACTATTAACCTTCTTAGTGTTCAGATCGTGCGCTTTCGTCGTGTTCAGTTCGTCCGCCTCGGGTCTTTGTGTGTGCTTATATGCTTCGTATCGAAGTGTTGTCTCCCATCCGCAGCAAGCCATGTGCCCACGATGAAGGTTATTCGTATGCCATAAAGAGAAGCAAAACAGACGGGGCTGTAGTTTGGTGCTGTCCAAAACAGAAATCAGCGTATTGCCTAGGAATGCCTAAGGGTCCATTGTTCTCAGTAAGCCTATAAAATATACATTTTTTGCGACTTTTTTTATAGAAAAGTTAATGAAGCAATCAACGTAAATCTTTTTACACATTAGTTATTGATTCTTGAACAACATTTTCAGATTTTTTAAAAAAATCCGTCGTCATTCATATCCCCATCCGAGCACTTAAAGTTGCTCTGTTCAAAATGAGTTGCGTACATGACGAAAGTTCCGCAGTCTACAAAAAAAAAAAAAAAATGGAAAACAAAATCCGTCAGCGTTAGATATGCTAATAAAGATATCTTTCTGAAATTTAGCCTAGCTGAATTGCTGCTCGGGCATGTCCGCAAGGAATAACAGGGTGCTTTTCATGTTACTTTATTCATTGATTATTGCAACGTGACTAAGAACACGTTACAAACTATATCTCTGTTTCTAAAAAAATTAGGAAATATTGTCCAAAATCAGTCAATAATCTGCAGAAACATTGATTGCTTCATTGACTTAAAAAAAAGTAAAAATCGCTTATTTTATAGGCTGACTGACACTTAAGACCAAAATTTCCTTCTCATTTTTTTCGTGATTGTTCGCTCTATTTGTTCGGAGTGGACGTCCCATGACGCTTGTTCCAGTTCATCGTTGATCCATTAACTCAGTTTTTTTATTTATTTATTTATTTATTTATTTTGTTTTTAGTACAGAAGGCAACTAACCCTCTGACGGAACACGCTGAGCTACCGTGCCGGCGTTTAGTTCAAACGAGCACTAGTGTGCAACTCCGGACGATGCTTGCTTCGAAATAATGACTCTGAATCAAGCGAAGAACAGGGCGCGAGAAATTGTAACTTCCGATTGTGAAATTTTTGCTGTTGTAGATCTTGTTAGAGTACCTGCTGGCATGCTCATCAGTAGTTGTTGTAAGGTAAAAGATGACGTGAATCCCTTCAGCTCTTCTACCTGCTGAGCGGGCAAGTTAGAGAGTTCAGACAGGGGGATTTATTGAACCTTCCCTCGACTTTTTCTGGGCGCAAATTTCAATGGAAGTGGTTTGCTGAACACCCATGATATCGTCGCAATGTGTTATTAAAATAACGTAAACGATGATATAAAAATTAAGAAGTCATAAAGCACGAAATCCACTATAGTAATATGAGTGAGCTCGGCGGGAATAAGCTAACTTGCAATGTTACCAGTTGAGGCCACTGTCCCCTCAGCAACATCGACGTCAAAACTTTCCTCTCGAGAATTCTTGACGTTGACATCACGCTCCTTTGACGGTCTGTTTGAATGCCGCCATTCTAAATCCACTGAGTACTGTTTTGACTTCCCGTTCCGCGACTTTCAATGGGAGTCTACCTTAATAGCGGTATCAGTTGTCTGCTACCGTTCCAGGCAAACCCCGAGACAGATCACCGGCGCACTGTGCAACCACTGGCCGCTCAAGCGCGCTTCGACCGCTTTCTACCGGCACGTAACTCGTTAAAACACCAGTAATGTCGTTAGGGACTGATTTATGCCGCGTTCATAACGGGAACCGCAGGCTGGCGGCTGCGCGCACAGTCTGCTATTGTGCGCTCCGGCCGACGTTTCAATCAGCCGACGGTCTGTCCCGAAATGGAAGTGGTCACTAGACACCGCCTGCGGGGTCCGCCGCTTGGCGGCGCAGCTCGCGAGTCTGCAGAAGGTCTTCCGATCTATTTTGCACCAGCCGCTGCCGCACCTGACCCCACATCGTGACTGGGCGCCGATCTGCCCGTTCACCGGGGCCACGGGGGCTACGAGGTCGTCTCTGATACCGAACGCGTGAATGCAAATGCAGTCGTGTTCTGCCCAAACCGTTCCGACAGCGGTACATTGTTCTTACAGGAAATTCAGCGCGCTGGTTTTCCTAACCGAGACTTTCGCAGATGCTGCTGACCTACTTCCGTTGTGACATGGAAGCGTAACTACGGCTCTACTTCCTGTTTGCGTATTTCTTCATAAAGTGTACTGTAACTCGGGCAGAAGCTCTTCTGTCAGAGTTTGTTGACAAATACTGTACTATCAGACTGATCGGTAACAGCTTGCTGGGAGAGCTTTTGAAGTATTTCCTGACGAAAGAAAGAGCTCCACCATGGTTCTCAACAACGGGCTACCACAGGGTTCAGTCTTTGCCCCACTGTTCTTCAATCTTAAAATTTCCGAGATTCCAAACACACAGTCTAGCATGTGTGGCTATGCCGACGACTGGGCCCCAGCTGCACAACACGGATTTTGAGGCCGCTGAAGACATGCTGTGCTCTGGTCACTGGGTGGCTACTTTTGCAAATGGTGACTGCAGCAAACCCGAACAGGACCGACGTATCATTCTTCCACCTTTTCAACCACTCTGCAAGAAGAGGGCTCAGTTTTATCTTTGAAGAGGAACGCCTTAACCTTAACAACTACCACAAATATCTAGGAGCTACACCGTACAGGACGCTCTCTTACCAGGAGCATCTGACAAAGACTTCAGGCAAAATAAGGAAAAGGAAAATTATTCACGAATTGTGCGGTACTACCTGGAGCTCCACAGAAAATTCACTCATCGCACATCAACACTTTGACTTGTCTACTCAGTGGGAGAATATCGCCCTCCAGTATGGATTAACTGAATTGATGTGGCATTACACGATATCATGCGCATCATCAGCGGCGCAATAAAACCTACCCCTATAGTGTGGCTGCCAACCTTGAGCCACATAGCGCCATCAGAGATACGACAAAGAAATGCTCTGCTGAAAGAATACAAGGTGGTTAATAACCCTCAGTTGGCCATACATGATGATACAGCTGACCTGGAGGCGGAAGACTTAAATCTAGAAGACAACCACTATTCATTGCTAAAGAGATGACGACCTCTAACTTAGACATCTACAATCTCTAGAAACAACACTGGCGAGAACAGCCGGCTGCGGTGGTCGATTGGTTCTAGGCGCTTCAGTCCGGAAGCGCGCGACTGCTACGGTCGCAGGTTCGAATCCTGCCTCGGGCATGGATGTGTGTGATGTCCTTAGGTTAGTTAGGATTAAGTAGTTCTAAGTTCTAGAGGACTGATGACCTTAGCAGTTAAGTCCCATAGTGCTCAGAGTCATTTGAACCAAAATGGCAAAACTTCATCACAAATGAGAAACCGCCCGACTTAAATCAGTCACACGAAATGTGGACAACTTTAAACCGTATACGCACTGGCCACGGAAGAGAGCCGCGCGGTCTAGGGCGCCTCGTCACGGTTCGTGCAGTTCTCCCCTTCGGAGGTCCGACTCCTCCCTCGGGCATGAGTGTGTGTGTTGTTCTTAGCGTAAATTAGTTTAAGTTAGCTTGAGTAGTGTGTAAGCTTAGCGACCATTGACCTGAGCAGTTTGGTCCCATGAGACCTTACCACAAATTTTCAATACAAACTACAACTGCGACTGCGGTGCTGAAAAACAAACAATCCAGAAGGATATCCAGTTCGAGCTTAGAAGGAAACGTTCATCGACTTGATGGCTGCAAAAGAGGAGGCTGTCGATTAATGGTTCAAATGGCTCTGAGGACTACGGGACTTAACTGCTGAGGTCATCAGTCCCCTAGAACTTAGAACTACTTAAACCTAACTAACCTAAGGACATCACACACATCCATGCCCGATACAGGATTCGAACCTGCAACCGTAGCGGTCGCGCGGCTCCAGACTGTAGCACCTAGAACCGCTCGGCGCTGTCGATTATATTCAGTGTCGGGATGTCAATTTATAATTAAAGTGTACCTAAAGAGTATAAGAATAGCGATGTATGCCATACGATAAATAATAATACAAATAGATTTGTTTTTCCAGGGGGTCCACCTTGAGCAAAACGCAACTTTATCTTTTCTTTTATTTCCCAGACATATTTCGTTGAATTTTCAGTGTCATCAGTCGGCTATTACTTTCTTTCTTGTTACCACACGCTATGATTATCCTTGTCTCTATGTTTTTTAATTGCACTTGTTTTCTTTAACAGTTTGTCATCTTTTCCCTGACGTAAATGGTCATAATGTTCTGGCTCATCAGTGTACGCCTCGTTTCCGTATAGGCTACACTTAAGAAAAACGTGATTTGTATCTCTTATTGTTCTCCATCACATTCCTTACATGCTTTCGTTGAAGATGGCCTGTCAGTTATCAGTTTTTAAATCTCATATCGATTATGGAACTTACAAGTTTTGTTTTCATTTTAACTACTTGTAACCGGAGCTTAGAGGGAATGGCTGGCTGTATTTGTCTGTATTACTTGCCTTCAATGAGTTTCGGCAACTGATATTCGGTTTCCCATTGGCGTCTCGCTATTCTGTGTAATGCAGTCTTCTGGTCTGATGCCGTTAGTTTGATACTTTTTATACAGGTTTCTTTCAGCGCCAATTTTTCTTCGAAAGCAACTGGACACAGCATTTCTGAGTTATAGTGTGTTGCAGATGCAATAATCTGGCAGCTTGCAAACACGTTAGTGAAAGAGATATTCGACGCCCCGTCAACCGGGTTATATCGCTAAATGGACTCGGAGCTAGTAATTGGCCACATGACGGCCGTGCCTTGGCGCTATAGCGCGCGTTAATAATTTTGTGATAGACGAGCTAGTGTTGACGCGCACTAAGGCCAGCCGTCACGTCACCGCGTGAGAGGTACTAGCCTCGGTATTTGCATAAATCACGCCGACAAGCGGCCGCGTTGTGAGCTCGCGCCCGCCGCGCCGGTGCGGCTATTGCTGCATATGCTTCCCCGCGTGGCCTCGCCAACTGAAAGTAACGTTAGAACTATACGTGGGAAGCCACATTTGCAAATGCGCGCGTTACTTGGCTAGCGCTGCTCCGGCGTCACGGTTTCGCCGCGACCGCATCGGAGAGCGAGCAACATGGGCGTGACACGTGTTGTCGTCATCGCGTCAGCCGTGTGGGAAGGGCGAAGCACGGCGCAAGGAAGGCGTCGTGCGTTGCGAGTGAGACTGTCCCGCTATGTAATTAAAGATCACGGCGGAATTTTTTTTCTTTAAAGCTATCCGAGCACCGCGTGTCTACAAGGTACTTGCAAATTGAGCTCAAGTGTACTTGGTGCGCTAATGAGGAACGCTTTCCGTTCGCCGCCAATTAGAAGGCGTAATCTGTGACAGTAAACAAAAGTCCTCCATTAGAATGCTAGCGCTTTGTTGCCGTTCTACTTCCATCTTAACTGTGCGTGAGGGTCTCTTATACACTGTAGTGAAACGAGATCAGGATATCGGGGAAATATGGAATACTGCTTCATTCATTAGAGTGGTACATGAACACACGTCAAAGTTACTTCTAACGAAAATCTGATCGTATCATCCTGTGCGATGATTTTTAATTATTTGTTCTACACACAAGTTTCAAATGACAGCAACTACAAATGAAATTCTGCTTCTTGAATAAAAAGTCTTCCACTCACACTGTTCATGTCCTTCATAGAAAGGTCGCGACCGGTTTCGCATTCCTGAAATTCATTGTGAGGTGATCTGTACTGTACATTGGAACAGCAATAATTTACTCTTCGAAATAACCAATTTTAGAAAATAAGTGGTCATTATCACATAAGACCACCAAGAACAGTATTGTTACATTATCTTTTAAGCCGTTGCAGTAGACAGAAAAAAACAGTTATAACCAAGTCCCATCGTTCACCGTCAAAGCGATGATAGATAGCTTTTCAGACTCAGTCATTTTAATTTTGACCTCAGCTTTACAGAAAGTTCCTTAATTTTATTGCTTTGTCTGTGAGTGATGGGACTTGGCTGTAACTGTTTTCCTGTATACTGCAATGATTTAAAAGATAATGTAAATATGCTATTTGTGGTATCGTCCAGACAGTTCGTGAACTCAGCTGAGACAATCAATTTCATCAAATAGGGCTAAAGAATCATTCAAGTCTCAGGTAGACATGTACTTTTGTGTTGTTGTTGTTGTGGTCTTCAGTCCTGAGACTGGTTTGATGCAGCTCTCCATGCTACTCTATCCTGTGCAAGCTTCTTCATCTCCCAGTACCTACTGCAACCTACATCCTTCTTAATCTGCTTAGTGTACTCATCTCTCGGTCTCCCTCTACGATTTTTACCCTCCACACTGCCCTCCAATGCTAAATTTGTGATCCCTTGATGCCTCAAAACATGTCCTACCAACCGATCCCTTCTTCTAGTCAAGTTGTGCCACAAACTTCTCTTCTCCCCAATCCTATTCAATACCTCCTCATTAGTTACGTGATCTATCCACCTTATCTTCAGTATTCTTCTGTAGCACCACATTTCGAAAGCTTCTATTCTCTTCTTGTCCAAACTAGTTATCGTCCATGTTTCACTTCCATACATGGCTACACTCCAAACAAATATTTTCAGAAATGACTTCCTGACACTTAAATCTATATTCGATGTTAACAAATTTCTCTTCTTCAGAAACGCTTTCCTTGCCATTGCCAGTCTACATTTTATATCCTCTCTACTTCGACCATCATCAGTTATTTTACTTCCTAAATAGCAAAACTCCTTTACTACTTTAAGTGTCTCATTTCCTAATCTAATTCCCTCAGCATCGCCCGATTTAATTGGACTACATTCCATTATCCTCGTTTTGCTTTTGTTGATGTTCATCTTATATCCTCCTTTCAAGACACTGTCCATTCCGTTCAACTGCTCTTCCAAGTCCTTTGCCGTCTCTGACAGAATTACAATGTCATCGGCGAACCTCAAAGTTTTTACTTCGTCTCCATGAATTTTAATACCTACTCCAAATTTTTCTTTTGTTTCCTTTACTGCTTGCTCAATATACAGATTGAATAACATTGGGGAGAGGCTACAACCCTGTCTCACTCCTTTCCCAACCACTGCTTCCCTTTCATGCCCCTCGACTCTTATGACTGCCATCTGGTTTCTGTACAAATTGTAAATAGCCTTTCGCTCCCTGTATTTTACCCCTGCCACCTTTAGAATTTGAAAAAGAGTATTCCAGTCAACATTGTCAAAAGCTTTCTCTAAGTCTACAAATGCTAGAAACGTAGGTTTGCCTTTTCTTAATCTTTCTTCTAAGATAAGTCGTAAGGTCAGTATTGCCTCACGTGTTCCAACATTTCTACGGAATCCAAACTGATCCTCCCCGAGGTCCGCATCTACCAGTTTTTCCATTCGTCTGTAAAGAATTCGCGTTAGTATTTTGCAGCTGTGACTTATTAAACTGATAGTTCGGTAATTTTCACATCTGTCAGCACCTGCTTTCTTTGGGATTGGAATTATTATATTCTTCTTGAAGTCTGAGGGTATTTGGCCTGTCTCATACATCTTGCTCACCAGCTGGTAGAGTTTTGTCATGACTGGCTCTCCCAAGGCCGTCAGCAGTTCTAATGGAATGTTGTCTACTCCGGGGGCCTTGTTCCGACTCAGGTCTTTCAGTGCTCTGTCAAACTCTTCACGCAATATCGTATCACCCATTTCGTCTTCATCTACATCCTCTTCCATTTCCATAATATTGTCCTCAAGTACATCACCCTTGTATAAACCTTCTATATACTCCTTCCACCTTTCTGCCTTCCCTTCTTTGCTTAGAACTGGGTTGCCATCTGAGCTCTTGATATTCATACACGTGGTTCTCTTCTCTCCAAAGGTCTCTTTAATTTTCCTGTAGGCAGTATCTATCTTACCCCTAGTGAGATAAGCCTCTACATCCTTACATTTATCCTCTAGCCATCCCTGTTTAGCCATTTTGCACTTCCTCTCGATCTCATTTTTGAGACGTTTGTATTCCTTTTTGCCTGCTTCATTTACTGCATTTTTATATTTTCTCCTTTCATCAATTAAATTCAATATTTCTTCTGTTACCCAAGGCTTTCTAGCAGCCCTCGTCTTTTTACCTACTTTATCCTCTGCTGCCTTCACTACTTCATCCCTCAGAGCTACCCATTCTTCTTCTACTGCATTTCTTTCCCCTATTCCTGTCAATTGTTCCCTTATGCTCTCCCTGAAACTCTGTACAACCTCTGGTTCTTTCAGTTTATCCAGGTCCCATCTCCTTAATTTCCCACATTTTTGCAGTTTCTTCAGTTTTAATCTACAGGTCATAACCAATAGATTGTGGTCAGAGTCCACATCTGCCCCTGGAAATGTCTTACAACTTAAAACCTGGTTCCTAAATCTCTGTCTTACCATTATATAATCTATCTGATACCTTTTAGTATCTCCAGGGTTCTTCCACGTATACAACCTTCTTTCATGATTCTTAAACCAAGTGTTACCTATGACTAAGTTGTGCTCTGTACAAAATTCTACTAGGCGGCTTCCTCTTTCATTTCTTAGCCCCAATCCATATTCACCTACTATGTTTCCTTCTCTCCCTTTTCCTACACTCGAATTCCAGTCACCCATTACTATTAAATTTTCGTCTCCCTTCACTATCTGAATAATTTCTTTTATTTCATCGTACATTTCTTCAATTTCTTCGTCATCTGCAGAGCTAGTTGGCATATAAACTTGTACTACTGTAGTAGGTGTGGGCTTCGTATCTATCTTGGCCACAATAATGCGTTCACTATGCTGTTTGTAGTAGCTTACCCGCATTCCTATTTTCCTATTCATTATTAAACCTACTCCTGCATTACCCCTATTTGATTTTGTGTTTATAACCCTGTAATCACCTGACCAGAAGTCTTGTTCCTCCTGCCACCGAACTTCACTAATTCCCACTATATCTAACTCTAACCTATCCATTTCCCTTTTTAAATTTTCTGACCTACCTGCCCGATTAAGGGATCTGACATTCCACGCTCCGATCCGTAGAACGCCAGTTTTCTTTCTCCTGATAACAACATCCTCCTGAGTAGTCCCCGCCCGGAGATCCGAATGGGGGACTATTTTACCTCCGGAATATTTTACCCAAGAGGATGCCATCATCATTTAATCATACAGTATTGCTGCATGTCCTCGGGAAAAATTACGGCTGTAGTTTCCCCTTGCTTTCAGCCGTTCGCAGTACCAGCACAGCAACGCCGTTTTGGTTAATGTTGCAAGGCCAGATCAGTCAATCATCCAGACTGTTGCCCTTGCAACTACTGAAAAGGCTGCTGCCCCTCTTCAGGAACCACACGTTTGTCTGGCCTCTCAACAGATACCCCTCCGTTGTGGTTGCACCTACGGTACGGCCATCTGTATCGCTGAGGCACGCAAGCCTCCCCACCAACGGCAAGGTCCATGGTTCATGGGGGGAGGGTACTTTTGTATGTGTTGAAATTAGTAGTTAAAAGAGACCAATTTGTTAATAAGTGGCCCAAGCGATGTTTTAATAGTCAATGACAGTCGTGATTTACAAGGCACTCCTGTAACAAAGGATTGTATCAAGTCAAGTTAACCTTTTTATTCATTCATCTAATAAAGTGAACTAATATTTTACATGTTGTAGTTCCAAAGAGCCATCTCCATTAGTAGTCAAAGAACCCACAGGTATGGCCAGACAATTGTAGTTTTGTCAGATTTTTAAAAAAGCGATTATTCTGAGGAGCAAATATGTGCGGTTATTCTGTTGTGTAAATATGTCATTCCTTGAACGTACAGATGGTGCATTTTAGGAATGCGAAGCCTGTTGTGCCCTTCCAATAAAAGAAGACGTTTTAGTCAACATACAGTACTTGTTCAGCATTACAACGTTACTATAGTATTCTACAACAGATTCTATTTTTTGTCTGGAACTGAGCTTCTATATTCACTATACGTTAAGACGTTTAACCAAAGAAGGTAGGGTCCAGAAGTGCTCGCATGTGAGACACTACACGTACATAAAATGTAGGAGAAATGAATCTGAGGACTCTCTGTCCACATCATTTATTTATAACCGATACAAATGCATTTATTTGTTGTGAATCATCGTGAATCCGCCACTCGAAAGAGTCGGCTGTCGAAGATAACGGCACAGTAGCGCTGTCCGTTTCACACGGCGTGCGACGAGTATACATCTGTGTCGCCCGAGAGAGATCTTTGCGCCTGTGATGGTCTGTGTCCGCATGTGCCACACACCTGCGGCTGAGATGACGACTGGGCGGCTTTCGGCCAAAATCTCAACAGGGAAGACATATTGGGTGAAGGTCCATTCCCGTAAATTTTGTACAAGAATTTCATCACTTACTGTATTTTCTTAGTATGAGAATGAAGAGGCCTATAAACCTAACGTGAAACATTTTGGGTAACAAAAAATTAATTTCTGTTACAAAAGGGAGTTACAATTATTCTCACCTACATCTTGAAGGAAAAAAAAAACACTTAAAATCCGTGTCTTTAAATCAAAATCATACCTCATAGGAAAGGGTGTGTGTGTGTGTGTGTGTGTGTGTGTGTGTGTGTGTGTGTGTGTGTGTGTCGAGGTGGTAATTTCCATAATGGAGTGTCCTAACATCTCTTGGTAGACGATGTTTCAAGCAGGAGTTGGCTGAATTGGAAATTTGTTTCCGGACATTCTCATTTTTAGTTTTGAAAACTTGGTTGCGTAACTTAAAAGTGTTAGAGAACAGGGTCTTGGTAACTAAACTAGAATAGTTGCTTCTGATATCTATTTAGTTCCCAGACTCATATGCCGTCGCAGGAAGGAAAAACGATAAAAAAAAAGCTCGGTTTGGCGAAAATTAGCTGACGATTACCACTACGAAAGCGAAAACTTGGACACTATTTTTCTAATTCAGTTGCGAGTGAAAGAAAAAAGGACAAAGAGTCATGCAACAGAGAGCAAAATGATAAATAGCAGACTTGCTAATATAACGACTTAACTTATATACGAAAAACTCATCATCGAAGCTGCTTGCGAGTCTCTTCTAGATAAAGGAATCTTTTGGCACCGACCGGTGTGGCCTAGCGGTTCTAGGCGCTTCAGTCTGGACCCGCGTGACCACTGCGGTCGCAGGTTCGAATCCTGCCTCGGGCATGGATGTGTGTGTTGTCCTTAGGTTAGTTAGGTTTAAGTAGTTCTAAGTTCTAGGGGACTGATGACCTCAGATGTTAAGTCCCATAGTGCTCAGAGCCATCTGAACCTAAGTAAGCAGTTCCAGTTCGTGCACAGCAGCAGCAGCAGCAGCACACACACACACACACACACACACACACACACACACACACACACACTCGAACAGTGAACACGTTTACAAGCAGGTACCACAGACAACCTTATACATCATCTAAAATAATTAAACTGTATCAGAATAAGCAGTGTAATGCAATCAGTCCTGTAAACCTCTTCTAGCTCAAATATAAACAGCAGGCTTATCCATCCCGCGGTCATTATACCGCTGTTGGGGTGTAACATTCGTAACTGAATACTTACGATAGAAGCAACATAACAGGTAAAATTCAGGACACGTTTTGCAGGAACTGAAGATTAATTAATAACCCCAAGAAAAAATATACTTTACACTCACACACCGCTGTGCTTTTAACAATGTACGTAATAGTTGTTTTGTTTTTGTAAACTGTGTTTAGACACATTAATCAGTAAATTAAACTGTAACGAACTAGGACTGCAGGGCTGGAAGTAGTCCCGAGGCTTTCAGACCAGGCTGGCTGAAACAGGCTTCCAGACCAGACAGGGTCAGACAGAGTAACATTTCTCTCCCTCTCCCTCTCCCTCTCTCTCTCTCTCTCTCTCTCTCTCTCCCCCTCTCCCTCTCCCTCTCCCCCTCCCTCCCTCTTACTATCCAAGTCTTTCCTATCACCTGTCATCATCATCGTCGTCATCATCTTCATCATCTCAAGATTTTTGTTTTTTTCGTTCAATTTCTAATGTATTTTTAATCTGTTATTACTTCCATTATAACTGCAGAAAACAATAATTGCTGTTTGTAATATGGAATATGTTTTGTAATCTACATGAAAAGCTGTAAAATGAACGACGTGTTACAAAATGTAAGGCAACATGTCTCCAAATGAGCAGTAAATCAAGTCAAATCAAATCAAATGTAATGTGTTACAAGATTTTTTACCAGTTCGCGTATCAGTGACCAATAAAGTTATCGCTTTTGAGTGGCGAGAATAGTTTGAAACATCTCCGTAGAAAAAATTATAAATAACAGTGCCCGAAAAACTCTTAAGTTATTAGATTTTCAAAAAGCTGAGCAAAACTCAACGTGGTCAGACATTTCTCTCTTTACTTATTCTGATCATCAGTAAACTGACACAACTTTTTATTTATTTTTTTCTCTAGCGCAACGCCATCTGACTTTCAATAATCCGTATAAAAGAATGGCCCTGAATAACAATAACATATACCTTTCATGAATCACTAACCTCACAAAAATATTCGTTACTCCAACTGCTGCAATACAGCGAGCGCCAATACTGCCAGCTAAATAAAACTACGGAAGGCACTAACTACTGATAGGGATAATCAGCAAATGAAAGATTTTGACAGAGAACAAACAACATATTTACCTTAATAATGTTCAAAAGTAATCATATATATATATATCGGTTTATGATATCCAGTCTTACAGATTTCGTTTTTCGGACGGACACACGTCCACATCGTCCGCTCTCAAAATTCTGCCATCTCTCTCCCCACACCTAGTGAGGTGGCCCAGTGGCTAGCACACTGGACTCGCATTCGGGAGGACGACGGTTCAATCCCGCGTCCGGTCATCCTGATGTAGGTTTTCCGTGATTTCCCTAAATCGCTACAGGCAAATGCCGCGTTGTTCCGTTTGAAAGGACATGGCCGACTTTCTCCCTCGCCCTTCCCTAATCCGATGAGACCGATGACCTCGTTGTCTGGTCTCCTCCCCCAAAAACAACATCTCTCCCCACATCCAGCACTGCTGGCGGCTCACGTCCAAATGCGCAACGCTACGCGCTGATCACATCCAACTGCCCAACACTACAATTGCGAATATTACAACAATGCAAACCAGCCACATACTGCATAGAGCACAGTCAGTGATTTTGATACAGAGCGCTACGTGGTATTACCAACATAAAAACCTAAACAGCTTACTTACATGTTTTGATGACACGGACCCTTCTTGCCTGAAGTGACCTCTATCAAAATGGTTCATATGGCTCTGAGCACTATGGGGCTCAACTTCTGAGGTCATCAGTCCCCTAGAACTTAGAACTACTTAAACCTAACTAACCTGCCGAGTCAGGATTCGAACCTGCGGCCGTAGCGGTCCCGCGGTTCCAGACTGTAGCGCCTAGAATAGGGTGACCAAATTATTTTCGGTGAAAACTGGGACACATTCACCCGGGTGCTAATGGACACTTCATTCCACATGTACCCAGGTTTAGTTAATTTTAAATATTAATATTTTGTTGATATATTTTGTTAACCCGATTATTATAACTAATAAGAGGAAACAAAAGATTGATATAATCTAGATTATCTATATAATTAATGACATTTAATAAACGAATACAGTAATAAAGAAATGTATTATGATTTTACAAAATTTGACAGCCATTCAACTTTTAATCAATTAATATTACTGAGCACTTGTAGATGCAATTGACTGTCCTTGGAGAAAAGTGTATTTTTCACTGCCTCCAGCCTTCTTGATCATGTCTTTGTTCTTTGAGACACAGTGATAAAACTCGGCACAATCCATTTTGTAGTTGTACTGGATCTGCAGGATTGCTTCAAGAGAGTCCACCTCCATTCTGTTTCTTTCATCAGTCCACTGGACGTTCATAAACGAAAATATTCTCACCACATTGGCATTATGGCTTGGGATTGCAAATAAATATCCTGCAATTATCACCAACTCAGAGTAATACTGAAGACAGTCACAGCTTTTAAAAAAACTCACCCACTTCTTATGACATTCCAGTGTTTTTTTTTGTTTTTTTTTTTTTTCATGATTCCACTTGTGAAGACTTTCTTCAACAAAATTTGTCAGTATGCCGAACTGATCAAAGAGAATGGAATCATCGATTTCAATCTCTTTACTCTTCAAATAAGAAACTGTCTCTTCAACACTTTCCCATTTTGGCACTTTCTTCGGTAACATCCAATCAAACACCGGCGATGAGGGTAAATATGAGCCGCTGCACTTCCTGAGATATTCTACACAAGTGTCATAAAATTTGTTAACTTCTTCGCCAAAACTCCTTTCCGCTGCTTCTGATACTTCTGCTCTTTTAAGGACAGATTTAACATTAAAAGAAATGAACTGCTGTTCTCTCCTCTTAGTAACAGTTTCCAGAGTATTTTTCAAAACATCATTTACCTCTATTACTTACCACTCTGCTTCGTAATCACAACGGGTCTTCTTAATGAAATACCGTTCCTTGGAATAACAGTCACGGAACTTGCAGGCGCGTTTCGGCATTGCGCTTCACAGTACTGCAGCAATAATACCACTAATATCAGAAAAAGTTATTGCAGTTTGTCTGACAAAACATCAACTACTACACTGTTCTGACAATGAGTGAGTAAGTGGCGCGACAATCGGACGGTTTCATAGCTCTGTTACTATAATACAACTTACTACTTGTTTCGCCAAAGTACCGCTCAAAGTAAATTATTGCCTGAGTGCATCAATACTGATACTGTGATTACTGGTATGGGACAATGGAGGTTTTAGACAAATAAGCTAAAATATATTAATTTCTTGTGTTGTATTTCGTTTAATATAGCGAAATCCCAAAAATTTGAGAAAGTTTCACGAAATGTATTTAAAAACTGAATTTCGGGACTTTTTAGCGTCCCGAAACAAATTTTCGGGACACCGGAACACGGGGATGAAAACCGGGACAATCCCGGTTTTCCGGGACGTTTGGTCACCCTAGCCTAGAACCGCACGGCCATTCCGGCCGGCTGTTCTCTATCATTTTTGGTATTACATCCGAAGTTTCCCTACTAAAGGATGGGTCATCGAGTAATGAAACTATTTTGTCATAGTTCCCGAAACGCTTACCGAAGACTCCGGTGCGGGTGTCAGCGCGAGTTGAAGCTAACGAATTGTTCGAAGTAACTAGCCGTAGTGAGTAAAAGACGCATATCGGGAGCGCCAGTGTAACAGGCAAAAAGTGAGGCGCGTCGGGCGCGAACCCTTCCGGGTGGCTGGGTGGCGTTATTAGGGGCCGTCAGCGGCGACCGCACCGCACCGCACGGCAGCGCGGCGCGGCGCGGCGCCCGCAGACGCAGCAATTTTCGCGGCTCTGCTCGGGCTGCGAGGGCGGCAATTAAGCGGGTGGCAGCTGGCAGCGGTGGCGGCGAAATATTAACGCGCGCCGGCGGCGGCGACTGACGGGACACGACGCGCGGCCGTGTCGCCGTCCGTCCGCTGTCCGCGCGCCGCCCGCGACAAACACTTGCCGCAGCCTGAAGCCTGACTGACGGCCTGCCACTCGCGCTACACGCGCCGCCGCCGCCGCCGCCGCAGCCACGGCCGCACGCCCGCACAACCGGAGCCAACACTTTGCGGCCGCTCTCCGCCGCCGCCGCCACCACCGCTGTAGCGGCCGCAGCTGCCGGTTCTCGCAGCGACTGCAAGCCACGCTTCAGCACCAAAAAAATCACCAGTGTGCAAGTACTGAGTTGCTACACGAAACATTAACTGCCGATGTTACACTGATGTAACCCAAAAAAATTCTGACAACCTATCTACACTACGATGACGTAACAGAGGTCATGGGATTGCGATAAACATATATACACATTGTGGCAGTACCGCTTACACAAGTTATACACAGAAGCGTAAAAGAAACTGGTATAGGCATGCGTATTCAAATACAGAGATATACCCGCCAGGGTAGCCGAGAGCGTCGCCGGCACGGTAGCACAGCGTGTTCAAAATGGTTCAAATGGCTCTGAGCACTATGGGACTCAACTTCTGAGGTCATCAGTGCCCTAGAACTTAGAACTACTTAAACATAACTGACCTAAGGACACCACACACATCCATGCCCGAGGCAGGATTCGAACCTGCGACGGTAGCGGTCGCTCGGTTCCAGACTTCAGCGCCTAGAACCGCTCGACCACTCCGGCCGGCTGAGAGTGTTCGCTCAGAGGGTTAGCTGCCCTCTGTAATAAAAAAAAAAAACAAAACAAAAACCAAACTGAGTGAATAGATCAATAACGAAATTCAATGGGCGTCAGGCGACGTCAGCCACGAATAATTGCAACAAAAACAAAATGAGAGTAAAAAAAAAAGCGCCAACGCGCTGCTTCCTGCACTTGGGAGGCGCGCTGGCCCTGAATCGAATCCGCCCGGCAGATTAACGACGAGGGCCGTTGCGCCGGCCAGCCTGGATATGGTTTTTAGGCGGTTTTCCACACACCCATCGGTAAATACCGGGCTGGTCCCCACGTTCCTCCTCAGTTACACGCGTCGCAGACATTCGACACACGTCCGCACTATTTCACGATTTACACTGGACGCAGACAATGGGGTACACTGATTCCGTTCTGGGGGTGCGGGGTGGCGGCAGGAAGGGCATCCGGCCATCCCTAAAGCTAACATTGCTAAATCCGTTGTAACCACGCCGACCATGTGATCGCTGAGGGATTATGCCGTAAGCGAAAGAAAAAGAAGAAATTCAAATACAGAGAGATGTAAACAGGCAGAATACGGACTGCTGTTGGTGTGGTGTCACCGCCAGACACCACACTTGCTAGGTGGTAGCCTTTAAATCGGCCGCGGTCCTTTAGTATACGTCGGACCCGCGTGTCGCCACTATCAGTGCAGACCGAGCGCCGCCACACGGCAGGTGTAGTCGAGAGAGACTCCCTAGCACTCGTCCCAGTTGTACAGCCGACTTTGCTAGCGATGGTTCAGTGACAACTTACGTTCTCATTTGCAGAGACGACAGTTCAGCATAGCCTTCAGCTACGTCATTTGCTACGACCTAGCAAGCCGTCATATTCAGTTACTATAATTACTTCAAGAATGTAGCTGAACAGATAATATTGTGAATCACGTACCGTCAAGAGCGACGTTCATCATTAGTGGATTAAAGTTAAGTATGAAACTAATTACCTCCGCTTTCTGAATTCTCATTCCTTGTCATGTTACAGACCTCACGTTAGTGTGGTAACTCCCTTCTCACGCCAGCCTGCGTGAGCTAAGACGCGTGCATTTCGGCCTCCACTCGTAACACGGTGTTGGCTCTTCTGCCAAAAAAACAGTTGGAAAAAGCCTATATAAGACATCAAGTGACTGGCGGTGTTGTTTGATCGATTACTGCTGCTACAATGACATGTTATCAAGATTTAAGTCAGTTTGAATGTGGTGTTACAGTCGACACGCGAGCGATGGGACGCAGCATCTCCGACGTAGCCATGAAGTGAGGAATTTCCCGTACGACCATTTCAAGAGTTACCTAGATTGTCAGGAATCCGTAAAACATCCAATCTCCGACATTGCTGCGGCTGTAAAAAAAATCCTGCAAGAACGGCGATTGGAGAGAATCGTTCAACGTGACAGAAATGCAACCCTTCCGCAAACAACTGCAGATTTCAATGCTGGACCATGAACAAGTGTCAGCGTGCGAATCATTCAACGAAACATCATCGATGTGGGCTTTCGGAGCCGACTGCATGACACAGACCTTTACGCTTCGCCTGGGCCCGTCAACAGCGACATTGAACTGTTGATGACTGGAAACATGTTGCCTGGTCGGACGAGTCTAATTAAAATTGTATCGAGCTGACGGACGTGCACAGGTATGGAAACAATCTTATAAATCCATGGATCCTGAGCCGGCCGAGCGGTACTAGGCGCTTCAGTCTGGAACCGCACTGCTGCTACGGTCGCAGGTTCGAATCCTGCCTCGGTCATGGATGTGTGTGATGTCCTTAGGTTAGTAAGGTTAAGTAGTTCCAAGTCTAGGGGACCGATGATCTCAGATGTTAAGTCCCATAGTGCTTAGAGCCATTTGAACCATCGACCCTGCATATCAGCAGGGGACTCTTCAAGCTGCTGGAGGCTCTGTAATGGTGTGGGGCGTTTGCAATTGGAATAATATGGGTCCCCTGATAACGTCTAGATAACACTCTGACGGGTTCAAAATGGTTCAAATGGCTCTGAGCACTATGAGACTTAGTATCTGAGGTCATCAGCCCCTAGAACCTAGAACTACTTAAACCCAACTAACGTAACGACATCATACACAATCATACCCGAGGCAGGATTCGAACCTGCGACCGTAGCGGTCGCGCGGTTCCAGACTGTAGCGCCTAGAACCGTACGGCCACTGTGGTCGGCCGACGCGTAGGTAAGCATCCTTTCTGATCATCTCCATGCATTCATGTCGATTGTGCACTCCGACGGACTTGCGCAATTCCAACAGGACACCCCATACGTTCAGTATTGCTACAGAGTTGCTCCAGGAATTCTCTTCTGAGTTTAAACACCTCCGCTGGCCACCAAACTCCCCAGACATGCACATTCTTGAGCATATCTCTGATGTCTTACAGCTTGCTGTTCAAAAGAGATCTCCACCCGCTCTTACTCGTATGGATTTACGGTCAGCCCTGTAAGATTCATTGTGTCATTTCCCTCCAGCACTACTTCAGACGTTAGCCGAGTCCATACCACGTCGTGTTGCGGCACTTTTCAGTGCTCCCGGGGCCCTTCACGATATTAGACCGGTGTACCAGTTTCTTTTGGCTCTTCAGTGTATCCACTCTACACAGACATGACAAAAGTCATGGGACTGGGATATGCACATATACAAATGGTGGTAGTATCAAGTACACAAATTATAAAAGGGCAGTGCATTGGTGGCAGCACACCACTCGGCACTACGAAACATTGTACAGCAGGCGCTGGACTAAGCGCTCGTATGACAAGAGAAGACACGCCCCCAGGCTACGCGCCGATAACGCCCCATAGGCAGCATGCATATAGGCCGTCGCCCCCGACCGAGCTGTCTCAATCTCAGTACCTCAGTACGTCGCATCCGTACTCAGTTCGCATTGCACCTCATTACGTCGCACTGTGCTCTAGTCTTCCACAGTGATAGTCGTTTCCTCGCACCTTAGCTAGCTGTGAGGGAACTTAGTCACTGTATATAGTTGTGATATGCACACGAACTATATTAAATAATTCGTACATGTTATTTGATTGCTGTTAACCACATAATTTCGTATTAGACATCACTGAAGTTAATTAATACTCAGTTGGTTCTTGTAATAGAGTGTATTATTTTAACCATGTATGCATTTCGTGTTGTAGTGAGAGGAAACCGGCCACCCACCTATCATACCACCCTCTCCTCGTCCAGCCAGGAACCACAAAGCATTACACCACACAATTTCAAGAGTGTCACGTGAATACCAAATTTCAGGCATTGGATAACGGACTGTCCGATGGCCTTCACTTAAATACCGAGAGCAGCGGAGTTTACGTAGACTTACCAGTGCTAATAGACGAACAACGCTACGTGAGATGACCACAGAAATCAAAGTGGGACCTACGAGGAACGTATCCGTTAGGACAGTGCGGCGAAATTGGTGCTTAAGGGCTACTGTAACACACGACCGATGCGAGAGCTTTTGCTAACAGCACAACACCGCCTGCAACGGCCATCCTGGTCTCGCGACCATATCGGTTGGAGCCTACACTACTGGAAAACGTTGGCCTGGTCATATGACTCCCGATTTCGCTTAATAAGAGCTGATGGTAGGGTTCGAGTGTGGCGCGGACCCCACGAAGCCATCATTATGCTTCTATGAAGATGATATTAACACCCAGTAAACGAATACTAAGTAAGTTTCTGTTACATACTTCATACACTTTACATAAATGTATAACCAAGTTCTACAGATTTATAATATCCTCAATTCTGTAGGCTTCCGGAGATGACAAATTAATTTGTCGAACCGATAAAGTGAATTGGAAATGTATTTGGAACTGATGGCTGAATTTTCTCCGAAATATTCCGATAGTGTTAGACCGCTTTGATGACATGACTTTCAAATTACCGACTAACATATAGTGGGATTATTTCTTGTTCATTTTTTAGATACCTCGCCGGACCTCAACTTTAAATACTGTGCACGAGAAGGAAATCCGTTTGCATTTTACCTGAGGCAGCCAAATACATCGGTACTGAATCTGTGACTTTCAACGAGGTCGGCATGAAAGGAAAGGTTTTTTTTTTTAATTTCATTTTTTAATGTTGCCTTTCCGCGGGCACATTTGTGATTATAAATGGAAGACCAAACATTTACGTCTGTCTGTGGCAGACGAGTTCCCTGTCGCAGCGCCCGCGATTCGCTTTGTAAAAGACACGCGGGATTTGTGCCTCATTTTCCTTCTTTCCCCTCGACCGTTCCGTGTGTGGTGGCTCACGGAGCACTGGAGTAAACATTTCTGATTACGGGGGAGTACGGACGCGATTTCCGCATCCTCCGTTCTCAGTCGGAGGGGCAAATGCCCGCGGGCTACCCGATAAGCGCGCCCTCTTTCCGCGGCGTCCTTTTGGACCGCGGCCGAGGAGGCATTTCTCGTTTAGCCGGCAGGCGGCGCGCGTCAAAGGAGTCGGGCGGCCGCGCATGCGCGTGACCGACTCGCCGCCCAGAGTGATGCCGTGTCGCGCGGAATTGGAAGCGGCCGGCAAGCGGACCACCCGCGGGCCATTCCCAGGGGCCGAGGACCGACGCTTGGGCGCTAGGTAGCTTAGCCATCTGCATGGGTTGTATGAAAACTGCGCCCAATTACATGTGCGCACATACAGAAGTATCTGCATCTACGAAAAACGTCTTTGCTTTTCCATCCCAACTCTCTAGACCTGCCGTGTGGCGGCCCTCGGTCGGCAATCACTGATAGTGGCGACGCGCGAGTTCGACATATACTAACGGACCGCGGCCGATTTAAAGGCTACCACCTAGCAAGTGTGGTGTCTGGCGGTGACACCACAGCAACAGCAGTCCGTATTCTGCCTGTTTACATCTCTCTTTATCTGAATTTCTTCTTTTTCTTTCGCTTGCGCCATAGTCCCGCAGCAATCGCAGGGTCGGCGTGGTTACAACGGATTTGGCAAGGTTAGCTTTAGGGATGGCTGGATGCCCTTCCTGCCGCCACCCCGTACCGCCAGGACGGAATCAGTGTACCCCACTGTCTGCGTCCAGTGTAAATCGTGAAATAGTGTGGACGTGTGTCGAATGTCTGCGACGCGTGTAACTGAGCCGGAACATGGGGACCAGTCCAGTATTCACCCAGCGGCATGTGGAAAACCACCTAAAAACCACATCGAGCTGGGCGGCGCACCGGCCCTCGCCGTTAATCGACCGGGCGGATTCAATCCGGGGCCGTGGAGCCTACCCGAATCCAGGAAGCAGCGCGTTGGCGCAATTTCTCTCTCTCTTTTTTTTTTTTTTTTTTTTTTTCTCGTTATGTTTTCGTTGCAATTGTTCGTGTCGGAAGTCCCCTGACGCCCATTGAATTTCGTTATTGATCTATTCACTCAGTTTTTTTTTTATTACAGAGAGCAGCTAACCCTCTGACCGAACACGCTGAGCCGGTCGGAGTGGTCGTGCGGTTCTAGACGCTGCGGTCTGGAACCGAGCGACGCTTACGGTTTTTCGATTTTTTACTGATACTGAAAATATAGATTATTTACTTAATTGGATGGAAATCGGAAATGTCGACTTATACCGTGTCTGCGAGAGAAAGGCTCTTGTTGTTCTGGTTGGAATATTATAGAGAAAAATGAAATGAGAAAATAATTATAGTAAAATGAGACGTGATAGTTACTGTACACTGCACATTTCAAGAAGACGATGTGGAGTGCGTGTGACTGCGTGTAAAATGGGAATTTCGGGCTGGCTACTGCTTCAAAAGAAGCTTAAGAGCCTTTGGAAACTCATACTGAGCTGTATGTTTGAAGTAAGTGTTGGAAAAATCAGTTGGGGGGGGGGGGGGAGAAGGTCATCATGTGTCGACTGAAATTTCGCTACAGAAGACGAGAGGTCGACGATCGCACTCAGAATCTTACCATCAGAGGCATGAAGTATCCTGTCGTGATAACGTGGTAAATGTGGCTTCGTTGTAACAGAGACAGAGATGCGCATTAAGTACCCACGGCAACAAGACGTCGGCCAGACGATTCACGGCATAAATGGGACAAGAAGCGGCGGAGGCGGGCAAAGCAGGTTGAAGTGCGTGCACCTGGACAGCCCTGGGGCGCCATTGTGCCGCCCTGGCGTGCACTGATAACCGCGGCCGCATTGTCTCGCTATCATTGTTATGTTAAACAGCAGCCAGCGCTCTTCTCGCTGTACCCGTACCTGTCCTGTCCCCATGGCGGAGAAGATACAACGCCAGCCCACTACCCGCTGCCCGGCTCTCGGCACACTCTCGACGCTCACCACCGTCAAGTTCATCGCCTGCTCTTCCATTACTTATCGAATGCACCGGCCCTATCGGCGACTTCGTCTGCCACAATGCGTTCTCGTATATTGCTTGGTGGCCTCCCGGATCGTGCAAGAGACGCGTTACTTTCCGTCACTACGAACGTTTCTGTGCATTCCGCCGTCATTTACGAGCTACTGCTTTTAAATGGCTTGTTTTTTCACTCCTCCAACATTTAGCCATCTCTTTCCAATGTATCGGGGGGCGGAGGGGGGGGGGGAAGGGGGAGATAATTTCGCTTATTGTCAAAATGATTCCTTCGTCTGATGCACAATAAGCATTCTCACAAGAAACGTGCTTCGTATCCAAGTTTGTTACCTACATTAGTCTTGATCTAGATATATAAAGAAAAGTGTTTCCTTGTTTGTCATTCATACAAATGTACAGTTTTATTCTGATCTTGATGAAATTTTGCGCACTTTCCCTTCAAGACGTGGGTGGCCGAGCGGTTCTAGGCGCTATAGTCTGGAACCCCGCGACCGCTACGGTCGCAGGTTCGAATCCTGCCTCGGGGATGGATGTGTGTGATGTCCTTAGGTTAGTTAGGTTTGAGTATTTCTAAGTTCTAGGGGACTAATGACCTCAAATGTTAAGTCCCATAGTACTCGGAGCCATTTGAACCATTTTTTTTTTTTTCTCCCGAGACATTCGGCAAGCACGTATCGTGTTTACATTCCAAGTTTGCTTTGTTACGGCACGTCACTTGCGAGTAGTCAGTATATTCCAGTTCTACGAGAGGGAACTTTCTAAAGGCTGCACCTTCTCGGCACCACAGCACGACAACGCCGGAGCCCGAACCTCGGGCGCTGGCGGCTTTATTAGAGTGCGTATTGAAACGCACCGGCGCAGTGATTATATATTATGCAGGCGCGCTGACTGGCATGTTTATGGTGGAGACATTTCGCGCGGCAAACAGCCACCTGCCCTCGACACCCGCGCGGATTTAAGAGGCCCCAGCCGCCAGCCGCCAGCACGAACAGCCTCCCCAGGAATCGAGGGCCGTGATTCATATCGCCGCTGTACGTCCTACGGTTACGTTACTCCCTCTCGAGCGATCGTGACTGTACGGAACAAGAAACCTTGTAAGGGGGTTCTCAAGACATCCATATTACATTTTCAGGCGTCATGCTGCTCCACGAGACATAAATCGTGCGTGAAGCGCTGTAATGCGATGAAATAGGGCCCCGATGCCGGCCGTACGTTACTCCCAGACACGGGGACGCCATTGTAAGGCATCTGTCACTGTTTCACAACACGCGAACGTCTCGAGTAATCGAGTTTTTGTGGCGCTTGCCGTCTTCAGATTTTTGGCCTACTTTACTGCCGCATGTAAGACTGTGACTATGCTTTTGTTGTACATACATCGATAAGTGCGTCTGTCTAGAGTCGACGGCTGTCGACGGAACTGTGGTCGATTCTATGAAAGGGAGGACAGAGAAACTAAATTATATCCGGTCATGACTCGACATTAGGAAATAACCTAAGGTGATCAGTTAGACATGAGTCTCTTAAATAACTCTTTGAACATGACAGAGGAACGGGTGAATTAACGACAAACCTTGCAACTGCGTATTAACTGACCAATAACTTCGCGGTTTTTAATGCTGAGTTTGCACCTACATCTACATTTGTACTTCGCAAGCCACGTCCATTTGAAACGTCCCCTTAAAAAAAATTAATAACTCTGCTTAAACTGACACACAATATTTTTAGCGCAACGCAATCCGACAGCGTGCGCCAATACTGCAAGCTAAATAAAATATTCTAACTACTGAAGGCACTAACTACTGATAGGCATAGTTGGCAAATGAGAGATTTTGATAGAGAACAAAGAATATATTTACCTTAATAGTGTTAAAAAGTCATTAACATGACATCCAGTCTTACAAATTTACTGTGTGTGATGGACACATGTCCAGATCATCCGCTCTCAAAACTCCGCCATCTCTCCCCCCACATCCACCACTGCTGCCGGCTCACCTCCAACTGCGCAGTGCTAGGCGCTGTGAACAGCCAACTGCCCAAGACTACAATAGCAAATTCCAACAATGCAAACTAGCCACAGACTGCCCCTCTCTCTTTTCTTCTATCTCCCTTTACCTTCCTACCTGTCTCTTTACCTCTGTCACTCCATCTCTGCGTTTACCTCTCTCTTTCTCCCATTATATCTCTTCCTCTTCCTTTACCTCCCCGCCTCTAAGTGATTTCCCTCCTTCTTCCTTTACCATCTTCCCCCCTCTCTCTCTTCCTTCCGCTTTTACCCCTCTCTTTCCCTTTTCCTCGCCCTGTACCCTACCTCCTATCTTTTGCTCCCCTTCCTCCTCCTTTTATCTACCTCCCTCTACCTCACTCCCTCCAAGCTTTACCTCCTGTGCTTGTGCCTCTCCCCATACCTCCCACTCCCCTACCCTTAACCTCACTCCTTCTCACTCCCTTCCGTTTTTACCTGCCTCTCTCTCTCCCCTTCTCCCCCACCCTTTCCCTCTCCCTCACCCTTTACCTATCTCCCCTCTCAGTTTCTCACCCTCTTGCTCTCTCCATTGCTCTTTAACCTACCGCCCCCTCTCTCTCCCTTCTTTTCTTACACACCTTCTTCTCTCTCCTCCTTCCTCACCCTTAAATCCGCCTCCTCTCCAAGTACCCACCTTCCCTCTCCCTTTATCTCCCTCCTTCTCTCTCTCTTCATCTTGTACCTACCTCCTTCTGTCACTTCTTCCCTCACCCTTACCTACCTTTGCTCTCCCTTTATCTCCCTCCTTCTCACTCTCTTCCTCTTTTACCTATCT
Source organism: Schistocerca gregaria (assembly GCF_023897955.1). Classification (NCBI taxonomy): domain Eukaryota; kingdom Metazoa; phylum Arthropoda; class Insecta; order Orthoptera; family Acrididae; genus Schistocerca; species Schistocerca gregaria. The sequence continues at coordinate 245,020,273 of NC_064920.1, forward strand.
CTCCTCTTCTCACTCACCATCTCCACTTCTCTACCTATACTTCGCTGCCTGTCTTGTTACCTTCCAGTCTTCTCTCTCTCTCTCTCTCTCTCTCTCTCTCTCTCTTTCTTTCTTCCCCCTCCCCCCTGGGTTACAACGAGAGTCCAAAACAAACTGCAGACTGCGAGCGTCTGATGTACGAGAAGCGAGCGAGGCCGCGGCTGGGGGCGGCGCCGCGGCATCTGCGGCCCGTTTCGTCGCCGGCCGTCTACGTGACGGGCCCGGCCGGGCCGGGCAAGACGGCGTGCAGTTGGCCCGGCAGCGCGCGGAGGAAACATAACTCTGGCCGCGGCGCTGCGCGGCAGAAGGAAGTGTTTTGTTTCGTGTCTCTCTGCGACTGCGTCACGTCCTGGCGCGCCTGCGCGCACGACACGCCACGCCACGCCGGGCCGCGGAGCTCCGCGCCTCTGCGACTACTCCCAATGCATCACTCAGTTGACACTTGGTGCCACATATATCACGCGCCTCCCCCGCTCCAGAGGTTTGTATTTGCATATAGCAACACAGCGAACCCAAGTGTGCGTCTCCTCGCTACGTGTGTATGTGTGTTTTTTATCTGTCTCGCTCTCCCTCTACGTGTAAGAGATTTATTGCCGGACTAATGTAGGGAGAATTCCTCTCTCGCTCTAGACCGCCCTTCTTTGCCGTGCCTTTTCTCTAACGTCCGCGACACCCTCCTCCCCCGCCACCTAGTACAGTCGCAGTATTAATCCCGTGCCCCCCTCGTAATCCCATCCTCCATTCCGCTCTCCACGGCGCGGCACCGTTCCCAGAGTCCATTTAAAAGACAAACGTCCTATTGAATAATAGTCAGTACCCCTCTTACCTCACACCAGTGCCGGCCCGGCTATAGAAGAATCGCCGATAAATTTCTGCAGATGTGTGCATTAAAAGGCCCGGGGGCGGCGACGCGTCGGAGGGGGAGGTGAGGTCTTTAAAATGTCAGCGGTAATGGCAGATATCAATCACCGCCGTTTCAATCAGCGGCTGGGCGGCCGGGCGCCGTTCTGCTGACTCACGGCACCTCTGAGACTTCCGACCTCTCCTCTCTCGTTTGTCCGTCGCGCCGGACCTCCGTCCCGGTTGCCTACCTCCCAGAAACTGTCAACACCGTCATCACTTCTGCTGCGTCACGCCCGTCGCTGCAGGACACTCCCTTATTCCAGGTCGCCCCTGCTATTTATCTTGCGGGAAAGGGCCGGCCGCGGTGGCCGAGCGGTTCTAGGCCCTACACTCTGGAAACGTGCGGTCGCAGGTTCGAATCCTGCCTTGGTCATGGATGTGTGCTGTCATTAGGTTAGTTAGGTTTAAGTAGTTCTAAGTTCTAGGGGACTGATGACCTCAGATGTTAAGTCCCATAGTGCTCAGAGCCATTTGAACCATTTTTTCTAGACAAGAGTGGTCCTTATTTCTTTTAGAAAGACGTTTTTCTACACGCACATCCCTTACTTTTTACTTTTTGTTTTAAGAAGAATTGTTAAGACCTATTTTGTAGAAATTGAGTGCAAGGAACCCATGCCTCAGCGGCCGAAAAGCTGCGTTATGTCACTACGTGTTGTTTATTAGTGCTTATGCGTTTGCTTGATTGCTGTCATACTCCAGAATGAGACTTTCGTTCTGCCTTGGAGTGTGGGATGTTATGAAACTTCGTGGCTGATTGAAATTTTGTGCCGACTCGAGACCTTTACCTTCCGCTAACGAGTATTCTACCGACTGACCCACCCAAGGACAGCTTACGACTTGTCCTCACAGCTTTGAACCCGCCAGGACATCATCTCCTACATTCCCAAATTCACAGTAGCTCTCCTGCCAAACATGCGCATAACAAGTTGCATTGGTGTGACACTGGACTGTCAAAAAGGGTTCCTTTGAATCGAGTACTAAATTTAGGACATTTCAAGGACAGCAGGCGCCAGAAAAATTAATGCGGTGTCAAGAAGTTCATCTTTGCGCGTGAAAGGTTGCATTTGTGTCATATAATACTGTAAAAACGATTCCTTCCGAATTAAATACTAAATTCAGGACATTTCGAGAACAAAAGACGCTAGGAAAGCAAAATTAGAGTCAGTAAGATCACGCTTTGTGAACAAAGCTTGAAAAAACAAAGTAATTTGAAAAAATGTCGGTTACATGTCTTACTAAAAGAGATTATAGAAATATTTGATGGCGCTTTGAATTATGCTCGAAATCATTTGTAGCAAATGAGGTGTGTGTCAGATGTTTATCTATTTTCTCTCTTACTTTTGGACAAAAGATTTTACAAAACCGACCGACTTTTGTGTATGTGTGTGTGTGTGTGTGTGTGTGTGTGTGTGTGTGCGTGAAATCTTATGGGGCTTAACTGCTAAGGTCATCAGTCCCTAAGCTTACACACTACTGAACCTAAATTATCCTAAGGACAAACACACACACTCATGCCCGAGGGAGGACTCGAACCTCCGCCGGGACCAGCCGCACAGTCCATGAATGTAGCGCCTTAGACTGCTCGGACCGCCTTAAAAAAAAAATTGTATCTTCAGGCCTCAGCTCACTCACATGGTATCACTGTCAGTTTCGTCTTATTACCAAGTAATCATAAGATGATCTGTTCGAAAGAAAAAGGAGGATAGTAAAATACTAGGAAAATGAATACAAGATCAAATAACTTCTGTTGACACCGACAGGGCAAGCAAACTAAACCAAACATGGAACTCTAAGAAGTTTCCTCCAACACCACAATTCGAAGGAGTCAATTCTTCGCCGTTCAGCCTTTCTAATGGTCCAGGTCTCACATCCATACATCACAACTGGAAATACCATAGCCCTCACGATACGGATCTTTGTTGCTAGTGTTATATCTCTGCACTTTAAGATAGGCAACCCAACATACATCATCCGCAACCAGGACAAATGGTTCAAATGTCTCTGAGCACTATGGGACTTAACTTCTGAGGTCATATGTCCCCTAGAAATTAGAACTACTTAAACCTAACTAACCTAAGGACATTACACACATCCATGCCCGAGGCAGGATTCGAACCTACGACAGTAGCAGTCGTGCGGCTCCAGACTGAAGCGCCTAGAACCGCTCGGCCACTCCGGCCGGCCCCACCTTCTGCAGTTCGGCCGTCGAGTCGCAAGTCTTTTCAGGTGACCAGACTTCGGCGACTTGCGTATCAATGATAATGAAATGATGAGGAGGAGAACACAGTATCCAGTTCCCAACCACCTCAAATCTCCGACCCGCTCGGGAATCGTACCCGGGGGTCCTCCATGGCAGTTAGGGGTGCTGACGTCTGTGCTAAGGAGGCTGACTTTGACAAATAAAAATCGTAGGACTAACCGACATCAAACCAGAGACCATGGGAGCTGTAGTGTGTCACGTTACCAGTGAGCGCAACAAACCCCGCACTTTTCGAATGCGAGTGCATTTGTTAACTGTTGCATCACTTCACTCGCTGTGCACATCGAGGCGAAGTGGAGTTAAAATAAAGTGAACTGCTGCGGAGAGGGCGTTTCCAGACTTCTTGCCTGGCGGCGGCGTAGCAGTTGAGAAGCGACCGCTCTGCGCCAGACGCAGCCGGTGCGACCGAGACGGGCGGTGGAGCGGGCTCTGAACGCACCCCAGGCCGGCAAGGGGCGGGGGTGTCGGCTGCGGAACGCGCAACGCAAACCTCGCTGCCGCTCCGCACAGATTGGTTTTTGTTATGAAGAGTGCTAATAAATCCCTCAACGCGGCCGAGATAAGATACGCGGACACGAGAGAAGTAGGGTTTTATGACCCTGTAGATTAGAGTCCGCGCCGCTGCCGCCTCGCCGCGGCCGCCAGCCCTTACATGAAATATTTCCAGGGCCACGCAGCCCCGCGCATCCACCCCCAATAACAAACACCCGCCCCCGCCGCCGCCGCCGCCGCCGCCGCCGCCGCCGCCGCCGCCGCCGCTGCCACTGGCGCTGCCTGCCGTCTAATGAAGCACGAGCAATGCCCTAATTTATAGAGATACCGCACCGCGGCGCGCCGGCTGCGTCATTGTCGCCTCGGCCGCAACTCTCTTGAAATATCGTCGGCCGCCTCCCCACCTCTCTGCCGCCGCGGGAGTCTACGGCCTGCCAAGCGTTTTCCATCACCTTATCAAGCGGCGCCGGGGAACTGCAAATCCTTCCTCCCCCGCAGCACCACTTCTACTGCTTCGTGCCCGTCTAATTTATGAAGAAGTGTGGGGTCCGGCTTAATAGTCCACCAGCAGATAGGTGAATTTCGCGAGAAGACCGCCTCTCTCCTGCAATGAGATTCGCTAACACTTGCAACCAAATCCGTCCGACCATCGGTGCAATCTGATGAACTGAGCTCGTACTATTGATGCATACAGGATGTTAAGAGGTGTAAGTGCAGATATTTTTATTGGTGACTGAGAACAGAAAAAATGTTAAAAATGTTTGTGAAATCTTATGGGACTCAACTGCTAAGGTCATCAGTCCCTAAGCTTACATACTACTTAACCTACATTATCCTAAGCACAAACACACACCCACATGCCCGAGGGAGGACTCGAACCTCCGCCGGGAGCAGCCGCACAGTCCATGACTTCAGCGCCGCAGGCCGCTCGGCTAATCCCGCGCGGCACTGAGAACAGATCACTGAGCAATACTATATCAGCATTTACTTCATTTGCAGGCTGTTAATTATAGCTTTGGCAGTAGTATGTTTTTACATTCGAAAAAAAATGGTTCAAACTGCTCTAAGCACTGTGGGACTTAACATCTGAGGCCATCAGTCCCCTAGAACTTAGAACTACGTAAACCTAACTAGCCTAAGGTCATCACACACATCCAGACAGGATTCGAACCTGCGACCGTAGCAGCAGCGCGGTTCCGGAGTGAAACGCCTAGAAACGCTTGGCTATACCGGCCGGCGAGAACCGCTCGGCCACAGCGGGCGGCATTGACGTTCGTTATGTAAGTAGGCTGTATAGGTTTTTTTTATTGGTAACGCCCCTTAGCGCTCTGTATGAAAATCACTGGCTGTGCTGTGTCGCAGTCTGTGGCCGGTTGGCATTGTTGGAATAGTCGCAATTGTAGTGTTGGGCAGCTGAATGTTAACAGCGCTTAGCGTTGCGAAGTTGGATGTGAGCCGCCAGCAGTGGTGGATGAGGGGAGGGAGATGGCGGAGTTTTGAGAACGGGTGATTTGGACGTGTGTCCATCAGAGACAGTAAATTTGTAGACTGCAGTCATGAACTGATATATTATGACCTTTGAACACTATTAAAGTAAATACGTTGTTTGTTCTCTATCAAAATCTTTCATTTGCTAACTATCCCTATCAGTAGTTAGTGCCATCAGTAGTTTGAATCTTTTATTTAGCTGGCAGTAGTGGCGCTCTCTGTATCGCAGCAGTTCGAGTAACCAAGATTTTTGTAAGCTAAGTGATCTGTGAAAGGTATAGGTTAATGTTGATCAGGGCCATTCTTTTGTAGGGTCTATTGAAAGTCAGATTGCGTGCGCTAAAAATATTTTGTGTCAGTTTAGTGATGATCAGAATAAGTAAAGAGAGAAATGTCTGAGTACGTTCAGTTTTGCTCAGCTGTTTGTAAAGCAAATAATGTAAGAAGTTTATCAGCACGGTCATTCATAAATTTTTCTAAGGGGACGTTTCATTTAGTGCCTCCAAGTACATTACTGCTTATTTTCGCCTGGTCAGCAGGGAAGGTATTGGAATATGGATTCTCGGACACCAAACTGTTAGCCCATACTGGCAGGCAAAGTGCAGATAATGCTTCAGTTACGACTGTACAGAAGAGATCAGTCAGTAAATTATGTGTTGTGTTTGCAGGAAGACTGTTTGCAACGAGAAGAAACAGTCACTATACCGATGTGTGTACATATTGATTTATACATATAAAAATATCCGCACTGATGCCCACTCCACGCAGTATAACTTTCTGACTGCACCTGCGTCCTTGTCCTGTTTGCTTTAGTGCTAACCAGGGCCAAATTTCGGTAGGAGGGGGAAGGGGTTTTTGTCCAGTCAGGAGATGATGGGCTAATCTGTTCTTAATCCTTGTAAATAGGCAGTGTGACATGGACATAGTGGGTCGGATTCAAGGGGGAGTGATTTTGCCATGATGGCGAGAGTTTTCCAACACCTGGTGGCAATAAACTGCTGGAGGTCATGGCAACAAATAGCATCCTCTGGAGAAATTGGCACGAAATTAACAAGTACACTGCTCAAAGAAACTAGTTTTATTATACAGATATGATTTTTACAAGATAATAGTTGAGTTAGTTGTGGCTTGTTATTTCTGTCTGGAGCTACATAAGGTTTGTACATTACATAATTAGATTGCATCGTGTCTGGATAATTGTTCGAAAGCCACATAAAACTTGTTTATTTACTAATTTAGCTGTAGCTGTTGTTTTATAGCCTAACAGATATTAACGCACACAGCTCGCTAACAAACAGCGCTAACATAGATTACATCCACGTGGACTGAACTAATCGGGTCTCCCCGAGGAGCTGGCCGGAGTGGCCGAGCGGTTCTAGGCGCTTCAGTCTGGTATCCCCGCGATCGCTATGGTCGCAGGTTCGAATCCTGCCTCGGGCATGGATGTATGTGATGTCCTTAGGTTAGTTTGGTTTATGTAGTTCTAAGTTCTAGGGGACTGATGACCTTAGAAGTTAAGTCCCATAGTGATCAGAGCCATTTTTGAACCGAAGCATTAAAACCATCGTCTTATTTTTCTCCATTTCTTTATTAATCCAGTCTCGAAACTTTTTGGTCGGACGGGATAGCTTGTAGGAAAGGGAAAAAATTCTACAAAGGACGTGCTGGTTGATGAGGTGCAGTAATGTAGTCACCAGACTCGTCTTTCGGAAAAGTGGGTAACAGTTTACCGGTTCCTCACATTTTACTGGCAATTCTGCACATTTTCTGCATCACGTCAGGTGAATTGCGGGATCCTTCCGTAAACAAGGCCACAGCTGATTCATTGCGTCGTCCTCCACGTAAGTTCGTGCTTAGCCTCTGGCGCTGTGGCGTCGACGTAGCGTTCGACACCAACCTTGCGTCTTCCCTATCTCGTGAGAATTGTGAGGATATCTATAGGTAGTAGAGTTATAAACGAAAGGAATACATTTACTATGATGATACTGGAGGACAGGGACTCCTTGTTTCCAAACGCCCTGGTCGGAATAAGAGTTAGAAACCTTGGAGGTATTCTACCTTCAAGGTTTCATAGCTCTTTCCTGGTTTTACCTTCGAACCAGCATTGTAACGATTTCGTACAACGTATGACCAGCCTTTCGCTGAAAGGTCCGATTGCTGTCTACATAGGAACCTTGCAGGAACGTGAAAGTCTCTGAGCAGTATAGGTCACAACAGTGCTTCAAAACGATTAGGGTGATTTATAGCGCGCGCACACACACACACACACACACACACACACACACACACACAACACGGAAAAAGACCGAGTTCGGTTTCAGCCATTCTGGTAGAACAGGTACAGTACAAACATAGCTGACATGATGAGTTACAAATTTTCCGTTTTGTTAACTATAGTGAGTACTTTATGTAGGTTGTAGCGCAGAATGCGGCTTGTTTGAGTCCTTCGTCGCTCATTTTGAGGATGGGTCACTATTTTGATATCACTGTTATCCGAGAAGTTCCATTGAAAATTCCGAGTTGTGTCTAGAATTTTGTCTGGCGCTAAACGTTGCTTTCACTTGTGGCGACGCTCATGGAAGTAGGAAATATACGAAGCGCAAGCAAACATTGTTTCTACATTAAATTATATGTTTTTGCAATAGGGCTGTTTGAGGTTGCTCTCACCTGAGAGAAGACTAATGATACACCATGGCTTGCAGGATTATGCTAAGTAAAGAGCCGTGCTGTTGAAACAGGTCTTGCGGTGTATGAACATTGGAACTTTTTATGCACCTGATCTTCGTTCTTAATATCTGCAGGGAAATATAAGAGATACGAATTAGATTAACGGAGAATCTGTGATACTGGCAGTGAACTATGCCTTTTACCCAAAGATGTTAAACTCAAGTATAGGTTGGATTTCGCACTTGGAACTCAGTGACTGTACCGGAAGCAGTTCATTACGACTCACTTGATTGTGGTTCACTAGTGCATCTCCTTCGTGCTTTATTTTTGAGAGCGTTCATATTTGATGTTATTTTTCCGACAATTGTGGGAATAACACTCTGCGAACACTTGTCGGATTAAAAGCTCCACAGGGTGTATAAGGAGTATGTACACGCTATACAGAATAAAATTTTCATTCTGCAGCGGACCCGAGAACTCGGTATAGTTGTCTTCCACAGGCAAATCCTCTACTGATTGAGCTACTCAAGAAGTTATCAGCACACACTAGCCTGCAGATTGAAAATTTCATTGTGGAAACATCCCGCAGGTAGTGGCTACGGCATGTCCCCTCAACATCCTTTCTTACAGGAGTGCTAGCCCTTCAAGTTTCTCGGGAGAACTTCCGTGAAGTCTGGAAGGTAGGAGATGAGGTACTGCAGGAAGTAAAGCTGTAGGATTAGTCGTGAGTTGCGCTTGGACGGCTCAGCCGATAGAGCACTTGCCTACGAAAGGCAAGGTCCCAAGTTCGAGTCTCACTCTGGCGAACAGTTTTAATCTGCCGGGAAGTGTCATGTACACGGTATGTTCTCCAGAAACTTAATTTGGTGCTATACATCTGTTATTGAAGTACAGAGGACATGAATGAGATTTTCACTCTGCAGCAGAGTGTGCGCTTGTATGAAACTTCCTGGAAGATTAAAACTGTGTGCCGGACCGAGACTCGAACTCGGGACCTTTGCTTTCCGCGGGCAAGTGCTCTACCGAGTTTGAATCTCGGTCCTGCACACAGTTTTAATCTGCCAGGAAGTTTCATATCAGCGCACACTCCGCTGCAGAGCGAAAATCTCAGCCGGCCCGAGTAGCCGAGCGGTTCTAGGCGCTACAGTCTGGAACCGCGCGACCACTAAGGTCGCAGGTTCGAATCCTGCCTCGGGCATGGATGTGTGTGATGTTCTTAGGTTTAAGTAGTTCTAAGTTCTACGGGACTGATGACTTCAGCAATTCAGTCCCATAGTGCTCAGAGCTATTTGAACCATTTTGAAAATTCATTCTGGAAACATCCCCTAGACTGTGGCTAAGCCATGTCTCCGCAATATCCTTTCTTTCAGGAGTGCTAGTTCTGCAGGCTACGCAGGATAGCTTCTGTAAAGTTTGGAAGTTAGGAAACGAGGTACTGGCGGAAGTAAAGCTGTGAGGATGGGGCGTGAGTCGTGTTTGGGTGGCTCAGTTGGTAGAGCACTTGCACGCGAAAGGCAAAGCTCCCGATTTCGAGTCTCGGTCCGGCATACAGTTTTAATCTGCCAGGAAGTTTCATATTTTACAGAGGACGTGTTGGACCTTTAATGTTATGTTTCGTATAGGGACGTAGAAACCTACTTTTCATCGCTTTTCGTTCCTTTCTCATGTTTTCGGAAGTATCTTCTACCCCAACGGACGCAATAAATGCTATATTTTTGCTACTAACGCTTCTATCTCTTTTTGATGTGATTCTATGAACACACCTGTAACTGAACCTGGAAACGCCAGTAACTCTCAGGAGGCGAACATGTGAATGCACCACGTTGGGATCGCGACCACTTACAACCATCATTCAGTGGTGATCGCTCGCGGAAGGCCGCGCCAGCTACCGTGGGCGGAGCGGCGCGGTCGCGCAGCAGTCCATGTGCCGGGCGCAAGTTAATGCGGCGTGTTTGTTTACGCGCTGTTGGGAGGAAGGGAAGCACTGTTTGGTTGTGTGTTGCTCTAAGAGGAAATTTACGAGGCGCCAGGAGAGCCTGCCAGATGTACCGCCGTCATTGGGCGTCGCCTGCGCTGCCTCACTCGCGCTGTCTCCGGCACGCATTCCTTCCTCGCGGCGCCTACAACTTGCTGCTCAATGAAACCGCAACGGGGGCGACAGACTCGTTCTCTACCGGTACTATCTGCACGTATTTCAAGCAAATATTTGTACCTGTTTTAATTATATTGAGCATTCGTGTGTCCGCATTCTCCTTTCCTGCTAAGATCTTCTCCTACTTCTTTCCTTCAAGGATTGGGCCTTTGATCCGTTCCGGCCTCCTTCCACCTTTCCCTCGGTCGACCGACGTCTCTTCTGTTCCTTCTTACGTAGGATCTTGCCATATTGTGAAGTCGATTTTCTTCCATCCTATCCATATGATTTTCCAACTTTTCCCTGTAGTTCGGTACCTTGTCATTTAGGGCAAAGATTTTTAGCTCCTGACATACAGGGTGTAAATTATTGAACAACATGAAAAAAAAAACGTAAACGAGTTACAAACTACGGCGTGCACACGCTCTATTCGACATGTAAACGTCGCTACAGGTTTTCAGGCTTAGGTTATGACATTTTCGATATGCCTGTCATCATTGGCAATGATGTGGCGCAGACGAATAGCGAAGTTCTGCATGACCCGCTGAAGTGTCGGAGCATCAGTGCTGTCGAGGACCTACTGAATGGCTGTTTTCAGCTCAGCAATGGTTTTGGAGTTATTCATGTACACCTTGTCTGTAAAATAGCCCTCCAATAAGGAGTCTCATGTGTTCAGATCCAGAGAATATGGCGGCCATTCGAGGTCCATGTCAGTGGCCTCTGGGTACCCCAGAGCCGGAATGCGGTTCCCAAACACTCTCCTGCTTCGTCGGGCTCGAGCTGCGTCTTGCATGAACCACATCGTGTCTAAACCAGTGTCATTGTGAATAATGGGGATGAAATCGTCTTGCAAAACCTTCACGTACCGTTCGGTAGCCACCGTGCCATCAAGGAATATCGCACCGATTATTCCGTGACTGGATATTGCACACCACGCAATCATTCGTTGAGGGTGAAGATACCTGTCGATCGCGAAATGCGGATTCTCAATCCCCCAGTATCGCCAATTTTGCTTATTGACGGACCCATCCAAATGAAATAGGGCTTCGTCGCTAAACCAAATCATATTCACGTCACTAATTCCCATCGTGCCCTGAGGCCAATTGTGCAATTTTAGCGTCCTAACGCAAACTGTTCAGACGTTATGCCGATTTTGTTTTATATAATTCAGTAACTGTCATCCTGTCCTGTCCTGTACACCCCTTCTCTCAGCTTAAAAATCTCTTGTCTGCTGCCTGTATTTACTGTTGCCCATTTTCCCCCGTCACCGAGGCTTTGCTACGATATATTAAACTAGAGACAGCCGTTGTTGTATAAAATTAAGTCTCTTTACGAACATAAAATAATAATGTTATTCTTATTGTTTCACAAATTAGTCCGTACTTCATCTGTTTTTCTTTAACTTCAGCGTTTCTGTCAAACGGTATAGCAGAGCCTGGGTACTTAAAATGACTAATTCTCGTAGTTTTGTTTCAGTCATGCAGAATTTATTAAAGGACATCATAATCGCCGTTGACGCTACTGCTGGTACGACGGAAACAGGAGGTACTTGTAACTGAGTGGAAATGCAGGAAGGTTACCTCGCTATCTTTAGCTCTTTCAAATGTTGACAACGCATCTATCCTCTCCTCTCTCGAATTGTTCATTCCAGCTTACATTGTGGCACTCCGTCCAGAATGGGTAATAATACAGACATAAAACAATAACAGTTATTACTATCGATCGACGGAAATCATAATATTGATACTATCCTTTTACTTTTGGTTACAAATGATTTATTATTGGGGATACCCAGAAATATTCTCACTGGTGTGGGCTTTTATCCGTCAACTGCGGACAGAAAAGGCTGTCTATGGTGCGAGAAGGAATTATTTGTGGGGCACTCTGGGTAAGAGTCGCTACTTTAGGCAGTTATTTACTTTCTCAAAAGTCCACATGATCGTGCAGAGATAGTCATAGACAGCGCTCAAGACATGAGGAAACCATTAACGTCAACACGGACCGACGTCAGGGTTACAACCTGTCAACTTTGCCGTTTAACATTTGTTGTGACAACGTCCTACGAGAATGGACTGGTGAACACTATGGTCGTAAAATAGATCGTGTGATTAGTCTTTTATTTCAGATCGGCCAAACGATCTTCAGAAAAACAGAATGCGAACTGCAGATCCCGGTCACAGTCGTGTCCAAATTACCAGTAAACAATTTAAATATCTCCACAAGCAAGACCAAAGTAATAGCACTCAAAGTCATTTTCAAGGACCTTATATTCGGCGTAAAGACTGCTTATTTCACAACTGCAGTTTCGGCCAAAAGGCCATTATCAAGTGGTATTGCAAAAGATTTTGCTTCAACAGATATCATCTGACATGTATAAATCTAAGGCCGAAAATGCCATATCCGCATCTAGGGGCTGTGGTAGACACGGCGGTCGGATGGTGCTATTGGGCCTTCAAGGCCTCTTCGGTCGAAATTTAGTTTTATATACTACAGTGCCAAACTTAAGGAAGGGATACATAAGGTAACACAACATAGTAAGTAATCGGCGGAAATGAATGAAAGGGCGGGAGCGTATTGCCAGATGTCATGCAGAGAAATCTTGACGTCACATGGCTTGCGGACGGCTCGTCTATAGTTGCAAATGGGGCAGGTCCCGCAACTCAATGCAGTTATCGTCCAAGTTTCATGCTACTTGACAGTGACAAATTATGCGAAAGTTATTTTCGTCCTTAAGTTATTCTTATCAGCATAGTTGTCAATATACAGGGTGATCAAAAAACCAGAATACATTTGAAAACTGAATAAATCACGGAATAATGTAGATAGAGAGGTACAAATTGACACACATGCTTGGAATGACATAAGTTTTTTATTAGAACCAAAAAATACAAAAGTTCAAAAAATGTACGACAGATGGCGCTTCATCTGATCAGAATAGCAATAATTAACATAACAAAGTAAGGCAAAGCAAAGATGATGTTGTTTACAGGAAATGCTCAATATGTCCACCATCGTTCCTCAACAATAGCTGTAGTCGAGGAATAATGTTGTCAGCAGCACTGTAAAGCATGTCCGGAGTTATGGTGGGGCATTGGCGTCTGATGTTGTCTTTCAGCATCCCTAGAGATGTCGGTCGATCACGATACACTTGCGACTTCAGGTCTGGAGGTCTGGGGACCTGCGAGGCCAAGCATGACGGAAGTGACGGCTGAGCACACGATCATCACCAAAGCGCGCGCAAGAGGTCTTTCGCGAGTCTAGCAATATGGGGTGGTTCTAATAAAACCCCATGTTATACCAAGCATGTATGCCAATTTTTACCTCTCTATCTACATCATTCCGTGGTTTATTAAGTTTTGATCACCCGGTATTATATTGTGATTTAGACTATTAAATGTCCGCCACGGTAGCTGCGCGGTCAGCGCTGCGGATTGCTAAACGAAAGGAGACAGAGTTCGATTTCCGACAGGGTCAGAGATTTTTTCTTCCTCGGGGACCAGGTGTTGTTTTGTCCTTACGTTCGTATCGTCATAATTGACCTTCCACTGTTGGGACAGCTGTATGGGCAAGTCCCGAAAGCCAATAAGAAAACTTTAAAATTTGTAATAATTAATCCAAATAACTATGTCTTCCTCACACTAAGATAGATCCTATAAATCATTAGCTACGTAACTAAATTATTTCAGTTTTAATAATTACAGCTTTAAGAACACGCCTCGTACGGACGCCTGATTCAGGCTTGAGGTTCGCTCTTAAAGTGTTTTTTTATTTTATTTTTTTTACGTGATGTGGCTCCAGTTCCTTAATCAGTGAAATGATTGACATGGTGTACTAAACGGGCAGAGTATGATGCAGGTAAAAGAGGTTTAATTTAAAGTACTATCCCGTGTCAGTTGTAGGCGTTGAGCGTGTCCTCAGATGTGTGTGGTCTCGTACAAGTGGCGGATCGTTAAGCAATCGGTGCTCGCAGCGGGAGGCGGCAAGCCGCGAACCGGCGCTCTTCGCAGGCAGAGGCGCGCCAACAGGTGCCGACGCGGAACGCAAACGCCTGCCGCTAGGCGCCGCGCCGCGCCTCGCTCTGTGGTCTGTGCGCAGGGCGGCTTGCGGAGCCTCCGAGGGCGCCGGCCTTTGGGACTGTTCTATCGCCTGCAGTTCCTGTAAGCGTACCGGCAGCCCTCACCGCTAGTTTTAGCCACCCCTCGGACCAAGATACGAACAGCTACTCTGTAGCCAGGCTAGAAGAAAGGAGTCATCACTTTCCACTCACACATTTCTGCTTACATAATATCAAATCTGGTGTTAAGTAAAACATGTAAGTAGCGAAAGGGATGAAGAGTGTTAACCGTAGCAATACCAACCCTTGGAACAAGTGGACCATTTCCTCTACCTAGGAAGCATACTGTCATCTAACTGCTTATCTGGAAAAGATGTGGAGCGTAGATTACGTGCTGGCCATGTAGCATTTGGACGTCTTACAAAGCGTGTCTTCCTGAATAAAGACCTAACACTGTACACCAAACTGATGGTGTACAAAGTCATTTCTACCCTGCTATATGGTTGCGAAACCTGGACGTTATATTGCTGTGATCTGAAGAAACTACAACGCATCTACATCTACATGATTACTCTGCCATTCATGTTTAAGTGCTTGGCAGAGGGTTCATCGAACCACAATCATACTATCTCTCTACCATTCCTCTCCTGAACAGCACGCGGGAAAAACGAACACCTAAACCTTTCTGTTCGAACTCTGATTTCTCTTATTTTATTTTGATGATCATTCCTACCTATGTAGGTTGGGCTCAACAAAATATTTTCACATTCGGAAGAGAAAGTTGGTGACTGAAATTTCGTAAATAGATCTCGCCGCGACGAAAAACGTCTTTGCTGTAATGACTTCCATCCGAACTCGCGTATTATATCTGCCACACTCTCTCCCCTATTACGTGATAATACAAAACGAGCTGCCCTTTTCTTGCACCCTTTCGATGTCTTCCGTCAATCCCACCTGGTAAGGATCCCACACCGCGCAGCAATATTCCAACAGAGGACGAACGAGTGTAGTGTAAGCTGTCTCTTTAGTGGACTTGTTGCATCTTCTAAGTGTCCTGCCAATTAAACGCAACCTTTGGCTCGCCTTCCCCACGATATTATGTGGTCTTTACAACTGAAGTTGTTCGTAATTTTAACACCCAGGTACTTAGTTGAATTGACAGCCTTGAGAATTGTGCTATTTATCGAGTAATCGAATTCCAACGGATTTCTTTTGGAACTCATGTGGATCACCTCACACTTTTCGTTATTTAGCGTCAACTGCCACCTGCCACACCATACAGCAATCTTTTCTAAATCGCTTTGCAACTGATACTGGTCTTCGGATGACATTACTAGACGGTAAATTACAGCATCATCTGCTTCAAGCAACAGAAGCTAAGATATATTATGAACCTGAAACGGGATGACTTCATATCCAACACGGCTGTTCTTGAGAAAGCAAAAATGTATAGCATGGGAGCTCTTATCACTGGGCATCAACTCAGATGGGCCGGACATGTCCAACGGATGAAAAACGACAGGCTTCCACGCCAAATGCTGTACAGCGAAGTGAGCACAGGTAAAAGGCCACGAGGTGCCCCTCTCAAACGTTATATGGATCAGTACAAGAAACATCTATCCGAGTAACTGGTCCACAATAGCAGAAGATCGAAGTCGCTGGCACTCAGTCACCTCAAATGCTCTTCAAAACTTTGAGCTGGAACGTCGAAGAATGGAGAATGACAAACGCCAGAGACGTAAACTCCTCCAGGCTCAGCCACGTCCCCCACCTTCCATCAGCTGTAATGTCTGTGGCTGCCTGTTTCACGATGGGATTGGATTGCTATGCCATCAACGACGCTTCCACGCCTGAACCGTGACGAAGGAAATCTCAGGAGAGAAATGAAAACTCGGTTACGAGTATCAGCCGACGACGGCGACCAATGCATTTTCCATAACGCGCATTACCAAGCGGGGGTACGCTCATCCTAAACGGGTAAAAAGAATAAAGTCTGTTAATGGTTGTTGAATTACATTAGCTACGTACATTTTAAAGAGTTACTGATGTGTAAGTAGGGTCCAGAAAGTGAAAATAACTTAGTACACTCTAAGCGGTGTCAATTCACTTTAATAACGTGTGCTACCAACTTTGTAATCAACACAAAGAAAAATTTTATAAATACAGATTTCGTTCATTGTTGTTGACTTTTACTCTCAACATATCTTTTAAAGAGATACTTATATGTAAGTAAGGCCCAACCAACTAAAATCTTAGGGGCTGTGACGCACATGCAGAGCTCAAGTCTTATAGTTAGAATGTGCTAGAGACGAGGAGTGCTGCAAAAACTCTTACGTTATTTGATTTTCAAACAGTGAGCAAAACTGAACGTACTCAGACAGTTCTCTCTTTACTTATTCTAATCTTCACTAAACTGACACACAATATTTTCGTTTTATCGCAACGCAATCTGACTTTCAATTATCCCTACAAAAGAATGACCCTCACTAACAATAACCTATACCTTTCATGAATCACTTACCTCACAAAAATCTTCGTTACTCGAACTACTACAATACTTCGAGCGCCAAAACTGCCAACTAAATAAAATACTCTAACTACTGAAAGCACTACCTCCTGACAGGTATAGTTAGCAAATGAAAGATTTTGATAGAGAACAAACAACGTATTTACCTTAAAAGCGTTCAAAAGTATATATTGTGACATGCAATTAAAGAAATTTCATTTCTCTCTCTCTCTCTCTCTCTCTCCCCTCTCCCCACATCCACGACTGCTGGCGGCTCACCTCCAACTGCACAACGCTACGCCCTGTTGACATCCAATTGTCCAACACTACACAAGCGAATATTCCAACAATGCCAATAAGCCACAAACTGGACGCAGCACAGTCAGTGATTTTCATACAGAGCTCTACGTGGCGTTACCAACATAAAAACTTAAACAGCCTACTTAACGCGCTTATCCATCCTCTTTGGGAATACTGCTGCGTGGTGTGGGAGCCTTATCAAATACGATTAAGGGATTACATCGAGAAAGTTCAAAGAAAGGCAGCAAGTTATGTACTATCTCAAAGTAGGGGAGAGAGTTTCACGGACAGGATACGGGATTTAGGGTGGAAATCATTAAAACAAAGACTTTTTCGTTGCGGCGATATCTTCTCACGAAATTTCAATCACCAACTTCCTCCTCTGAATGCGAAAATATTTTGCTGACGTCGAACCTACATAGGCAGAAACAATCATAATAAAAAATATGGGCAATTAGGGTTTGCACGGAAATATATAGTTGTTCGTTTTTGTCCCACGCGCTATTCTGGAGAGAGAGTGGAGTAATAGACAATTAGTGTGAAGGCACTTAAGTGTGATTCGCAGAGTAGTAGTAGATTTAGCTTTAGCATTGAAGGGAACATTTCTTGCTGATTACAAGAAAGCTATTTTTAAGATGTGTAATACCACCTTCTTTATTGGTTGACAAAGCAGAACACTTTGTTACTTGAGATTACCATATTCCAAGAGATGTTCTTCTCTAATAACAGATTTCACGCCTGCAAGTACAGGGCTTATACCAGAACCATTATGTTATCGACTTTACAGTGGACACACCTTGCTCATGTATAATTCTGGAAGCAAGTGAACACAGCTACTGGCACAAAGCTGAATGAGCCGGGCGGCTATTGTTGGCACGCACAGCTGCCGTGCCGGAGTACCGAGACCTGCATCGGAATGATCAAGTGCATACCGTCGCGTTGTAAACACTCTTAACACTCCGGCTCGGCGCATAAATTTTCGTAGAGACGTGCTTTCCTCTGCTCTTCAGTTTCTTCCTGGCATCTGCCGTTGCGTCGCCCGTGTGGTCTCCATGTCTCTCGTGTGTCCTTTGCACATTCCTCTGTCAGAATATTGGATCCAACCAGATTAAACTCATTTGTTAGTTGTAACGAATACATGCTACCGGACGGAAAGTTTGCATTAAACACACCGTTATTTTGAAGAACGGTCACGGGTGTAGTTGAAAGCTTACAGGTTCTTGGCAGTGACGCCGGGGAACTTGTTTTTCTGGCCATTGAGGCTGCAACGATATGATACTGACATCAAGTGAACAGCGTGCAGTATTTTGTACCCGACCTGACCTCTTATGTCCCATAAACGTTTGATAGCATTCACGTCGTGACCAAGTCATATGCTTCAGTTCTCCAGAATGTTCTTCAAATCAATCGCGAACAACTTTGGCCTGGTGACATGGGGCTTTGTCATCCATGAAAATTCCATCGTTGTTTGGGAACACGAAGTGCTTGAATGGCGGCAAATGGTCTCCAAGCAGCCGAACGTAATCATTTCCAGTCAATAATTGGTTAGACCATACAAACACAGCCCATACCGGCCGGCCATTGTGGCCGAGCGGTTCTAGGCGCTTCAGTCTGGAACCGTGCGACTGCTACGGTCGCAGGTTCGAATCCTGCCTCGGGCATGGATGTGTGTGATGTCCTTCGGTTAGTGAGGTTTAAGTAGTTCTAGGTTCTAGGGGACTGATGACCTCAGATGTTAAGTCCCATTGTGCTCAGAGCCGTTTGAACCAACCAACAGCGCTCTACAGACCCGGACAGTCACCCATCCAAATGCTAACGAAGCCCGACAACATTTAACTTCGGTGATCTGACGGGAACTTGTGTTACCATTGTGGAAGACTGTTGGCTTTAACTTTGATAGTGGGTTATTAATTAGGGTACAGAACAGTTTTGAGAAAACCTATCCCGTAACCTCTGGGCGCAGGAGCTGCACAACGTCGTCTTATAAGACGTGTTCTGGCTCTTCACACAGTATCAGAAAGGACTGGTTAGTGTGTGGGAGCTCTGAGGAGAACGAACGTCGCTCGACTGCGTACGTCATCCTCATATAGGACCAGCACATTATGTGATCTTATGGTATTCCTTTAGGTAAACGAGAATATCACCTCTGATTCGCATCATCGTTGATTCCGACACCAAGCCTTACATTTCAGACGTGACTGATGGCTGCATCCTGTGTTGTAGGTCCCCTGACGTTTACGTTTCAAGAACTCTGATGACGTTCTTAGTTGTCTTGAAATGCGAGGGGCGTTCAATAAATAATCCAACACTTTTTTTCTGAAAGCAGGCCAGCTTTGTTCAGGATTCCAATACATCATATTATTCCCCACTCTTTCGCCTATAAATCCCTATTTATCCCCATAATCTCCTTTCAGTACGACGGCTTTACGGCACCATACTGGAAGGGCCTGTATGCCCCCATGGTACCATTCTTCTGGTCGACGTCGGAGCCAACGACTTGCTGCATCAGTAAACTCCGCATCATCCACGAACTCCTTCCCGCGGAGTCCATCCTTCAATGGGCTCAGATGTCTCTGAGCACTATGGGACTTAACATCTCAGGTCATCAGTTCCCTAGAACTTAGAACTACTTAAACCTAACTAACCTAAGGACATCACACACATCCATGCCTAAGGCAGGATTCGAACCTGCGACCGTAGCACCAGCGCGGTTCCAGACTGAAGCGCCTAGAACCGCTCGGCCACACCGGCTGGCCCGTGAATTGACCAAACGATTGAAAGAAGGAAGGCGCAAAATCCGAGCTGCAACGTGTATGAGCAAGAACCGTCCAACGACGTTTTACGAGCTCCTCTATTGTGCGCAGACTTATGTGAGACCTAGCGTTCTCAGGTCATCAGTTCCCTAGAACTTAGAACTACTTAAACCTAACTAACCTAAGGACATCACACACATCCATGCCTAAGGCAGGATTCGAACCTGCGACCGTAGCACCAGCGCGGTTCCAGACTGAAGCGCCTAGAACCGCTCGGCCACACCGGCTGGCCCGTGAATTGACCAAACGATTGAAAGAAGGAAGGCGCAAAATCCGAGCTGCAACGTGTATGAGCAATAACCGTCCAACGACGTTTTACGAGCTCCTCTATTGTGCGCAGACTTATGTGAGACCTAGCGTTCTCATGGAGAACGAGAAGTTCGTTTGTCGTCGATTACCTCGAATGAGGGTGTCCGCATGGTCCAACGCTGCACAAATCACAGCTTTGTGCGACCTCGTTGCGATTATGACAAACACCGCGCCCGACGACTCGCAGAAATTTGTTCACTGCCAGACCTCGGTAGACATTCTGCCTGTGAATATCTGTGTGAATCTGGCTTTCTGCCAAAAGAATGTCAATTACAGTGCTCTGCTTGGAACGCAACTCTGTTACAGATGCCATTTTGAAGGCTACGTTGTAGTACCGCCACCTATCGCAACTTCATGAAACTATAGGGGCTGAAGCCGGAATGTTCCACTAAGCCACAACAAATTTCGCATTTTTTTCAACCGAAATTGGCCGAGAGAAAAAGTGTTCCATCATTTACTGAACGACCCTCGTACTTTCATACAGAGGTTTTCCGATTATTGACCTCGCTAGCACGTACTTTAGATTTCCCATTCATTGAAAGCAGCTGGTGGCGGGTTGCCAATAGACTGGCGCCTTAGCACTTGCCAGCCACTAAGACTGTTGTTGTTGTTGTGGTCTTCAGTCCAGAGACTGGTTCGATGCAATTGGTGATCCCTTGATGCCTCAGAATATGTTCTACCAACCGATCCCTTCTTCTAGTCAAGTTGTGCCACAAATTTCTCTTCTCCCCAATTCTATTCAATACTTCCTCATTAGTTATGTGATCTACCCACCTAATCTTCAGCATTCTTCTGTAGCACCACATTTAGAAAGCTTCTATTCTCTCCTTGTCTAATCTATTTATCGTCCATGTTTCACTTCCATAAATGGCTACGCTCCATACAAATACTTTCAGAAATGACTTCCTGACACTTAAATCTATACTCATAGCAGATTTTATAGCTTTGCTTGATTCTACTGATCGATCAACAAGCCGTAAAACAATCAAGCTCGCCACTGTTTTTATGAATAAATTTACTGTACAGTACTTCTATTTGCAAAATAACATGTACAGTTCGATTATCGGAAGAAACCAGTTTTCCAAACACCCATGTCCCCCAATTACTTCGGATAATCGACGCTCTACTGTATTTGCTATCCTTTCTTACGTTCCAGTGTGGTAAGCATTTCTTACGTTCTAATACGATTCAGAAAGGTGGGCGACCGTGTTGACTATAATGTTACAGAGCGGAATTAAGTCAGAGAGAGGGAGGTAGAGGGACGAACTGAATGAAACGGCGGAGAAAATCGAGAGCAATTAACGGGAAAAGACGTCGCAAGTTGGCATCCGAGGGGTACGCGTTGTCGCCGGGCAGCCGGCCCGGAATGCCAAGCGGCATTTAGAGCGCAATTTGGGCGCGCGTGGGTCGTAATGGCCGCCGCCGCCAGGTAGCGCGTCCTCCCACGGCGCGAGGACGGCGCCGCCGTCTGCTCTTGCTTCGTTCTCACAGAAACCACCAGTACTGTGAAAGCCCCTGCCCCTCTCGCGAGTGGCGTCTTAAAAAATTCCGAACGGTGTAGTGGCCTGGCGGGCGTCCACTCTGATGAAAATCTCGTTGCTGCTGAAAAAGACTATGAAAGGTGTCCTGGTAGCACGGATGCGTGGGTTCTAGACCAGTGTAAAATAGTGAATAGTAATGATATGGTACTCAACTTCAGTAACGCTAGTTACAACAATTGTGGAACGCAGGTTTAGCCTATAAGTTCTGCTTTGGCTAGGGTCCCCTGAACATAAACTAACAAGGGAACCTCCCCATCGCACCCCCCTCATATTTAGTTATAAGTTGGCACAGTGGATAGGCCTTGAAAAACTGAACGCACATCAAGTGAGAAAACAGGAAGAAGTTGCGTGGAACTGTGAAAAAATAAGCAAAATATACAAACTTGAGTAGTCCATAGGCAAGACAGGCAACATCAAGGACACTATTAGTTCAGGAGCGCCGTGGTCCTGTGGTAGCGTGAGCAGCTGCAGAACGAAAGGTCCTTGGTTCAAATTTTTCAACGAGTGAAAAGTTTAATTTTTTATTTTCAGTTTATGTGACAAACTGTTATGTTTTCATCACTTTTTTGGGAGTGATTATCACATCCACAAGAAAACCTAAATCGGGTTAGGTAGAAGAATCTTTTTACCCATTCACCAAGTGTACAAGTTAAGTGGGTCGACAACGAACTCCTGTGATGTGACGCACATGCCGTCACCAGTGTCGTATAGAATATATCAGGTGTGTTTTCCTGTGGAGGAATTGGTTGACCTATGACCTTGCGATCAAATGTTTTCGGTTCCCATTGGAGAGGCACGTCCTTCCGTCTACTAATCGCACGGTTTTGTGATGCGTCCGCAAAACACAGACACTAAACTTATTACTGTGAACAGAGACGTCAATGAACGAACGGACAGATCATAACTATGCAAAAATAAAGAAAGTAAACTTTTCACTCGAGGGAAGACTTGAACCAAGGACCTCTCGTTCTGCAGCTGCTCACGCTACCACGGGACCACGGAGCTCCTGAACTGATGGTGACCTTGATGTTGCCTATCTTGCCCATGGACTACTCAGTTTGTATGTTTTGCTTATTTTTCCACAGTTCCACACAACTTCTTCCTGTTTTCTCGACTGATCTGTGTTCAGTCTTTCAAGGCCTATCCACTGCGCCAACTTATAACTAAATCTGTAGGGGGTGCGATGGGGAGGTTGCCTTGTAAACAGTTTTCTCTGCACCACAGTCGGATATATTATTCGAAGATCAGTTCTAGACTAACAGTACTCAGTTTGAATCTCTAGATACGCGGTCCCTGTCCATACACGATAATTCTATTCACTGTTCTGTTTCTTGTGAAGACTAACCACTGTCTATCGCTCACTGTTTCCATCTCATTCAACGACTTGAAGATAACAAGTTTGTTTGTGTGGCCATCCTCCGCAGCAAGCATATAAATACTTGTTTTGCAAATCAAACTGCCTTTTCCTGGTGCTAGGAACTTTATTTATCCCATACGCGTTTCACCCTCTTCTCTTCTAAGGCATCAGCAGTGGGACCTATAACGATACAGTTTTGTTAGTTATAGATTATCAAACAGTTCACTTCGCGATTTTTTGTAAAAAAAGGTAATTACTTGTGTATTTGCTGATCTGCGTTTCCTCACATCTGGTCTGGAGATCGCACTACCACTTTTATCACTGCCATATATTCACATCTTTGTGCTCTCGCCATCCACACACTGTTCACCATGTTTCTCACTTTTTTTGTGGATAATATTGAAACAGAAAGTCAAAACATCTGTCACTAAAGTTTTCAGCCATTCGCTAACAGCTACCGCCCCCCCCCCCACAAAAATATATTAAATTCGGCTCTAACCCCCCCCCCCCCTCTCTCACTCATGCACACACACACACACACACACACACACACACACACACACACACACACACACACACACACACACGGTATAAACATCATAAACAGAAGTTAGTAACGAACATATACTTCGTTAGGTTGGCAACAAATAGGTAAACATACAAAAGAAGATGAAACACGTAATGGAATCGCATTATTTACCCAGTGAAAAGAAGTGTACGACGAAATAGTTGTATCGAGTGACAAAAGAACGATAGTCCACCACAAAAAAGAGTGAGAAACATGGTGAACAGTGTGTGTGTGGCGAGAACACAAAGATGTAAATATATGGCAGTGATAAAAGTGGTAGTGCGACCTCCAGACCAGATGTGAGAAAACGTAGATCAGCAAATCGTAAGTAATTACTTTTTTCACAATAATTCACGAAGTGAAGTGTTTGATAATCCATAACTAACAAAACTGTATCGTTATAGATCCCACTGATGATGCCTTAGAACAGGAGAAGGCGAAGCGCGTATGGGATAAATAAAGTACCTAGCAGCAGGAAAGGGCAGTTTGATTTGCAAAACAAGTACTTGAAGATAAGACGAACGTTGTGCAGGAGCTCCGTAGTAAGACTCCGACTGATTTATGACGACCTGAAACTGATAACTTCTGCTGGTGCTCGGTTATTTAAGCGCGCGTCTCTTCTTGGTGGCGCTGCCGCTCCAGGGGCCGTGATTCTCGCGGACAGCGTGACTGGTTTGCGTGCAGCGATGTTGCTGCTGCGGACGGACATCAACTGTACTTCTGGTACCAATTGTCACAAACGCTTGTTGTGTGGTATCTCAGTACACCACAAACGGCTCTTGAACTGGAGCTACGCTCCCAGTCGCAGGTTCTTCACTGATGGACCTGGTTCCGGAATGTCTACAACCGAAATAATAATAAACCTTGCCTTCTCACCAAAACCGACACCGCGGGTCGTTACCACAGACATCAGTGTGGGCTCACTGTAATCCGCAACGACGTATGTGAGGCACTCCAGAAGACCACATCTCTCTCTCAGCAACAGCAACACATTCGCACTGAGGTCAATATAGTGTCGAGCATGCCAAAACTCTGTTACAGTCCGAGACCTCAACTACAGTGGTCAAAATCATCGACTAGGACCAACGAGTAGTGAAATTTCAGATGAATTCGTACTGCTGTAAATGTCGAGCATTATACCTCAAGAGAACAGTTTGTTAATGAGTGCATCAAGTTGGTCTATGACAGTTGTAAATTATGAAGCAATCCTGTAGTAGAGGAATGTATCAAAGTTACGCAAGTCTTTTATTCATTTATGTATTGAAGTGAACTAGTATTTCATGTGTTCTAGTTTGATGTGCATTCTCCCATAGCACTTTAAGAACCCACAATTATAGCCAGATGAAAGTAGTTTCATCTGGTCACAATACTCAGACCAGGTGAAAAATTATGTGGAAAGTAACAGTGAAAAAAGTTAGGCTTACTGAGGTGGAAATGTGGACGAAAGGAGATATTGTGAAAGTGGCACCATGGAACTGGTTTCTAATTGCGAGTCATACCATGGTAGTCGCAGAGATATGGATCCGTGAAAGACTGATTGAGGAACAAAACGAAGAGATGATAACTTCTTCCAGGGTCAGCTAGCGAGGCCTCGTCTTCCCTCTGGACTGCAGACCGTCACGACCCATATACTTTTACCTCGATCTGACCACTCTTACACGTATTATCACTATTCGATCAGATCTGTGGCTAATGTCAGTAACTCCAAATGGACTATACGATGAAGGACGGAATAATGACCTCACTGTTAATCTCTTAATCCCCCACCACCACTTAGTTCCTCGTCAACCAACCCACCAATCAACTTTTGACCTCAAATCCTCAGGGCGACAAGCCAGAGCACAGTTGAAGCTAAACGCAGCAACATAAGCGACGCTTCCGTCACACACATATTCTTTATTACGGTGGTCGGATTTGCTAAGCACCTCCCTTACAAAGGATCACGAACAGTGGATTTGTATTTGTACTTTTTGTATCTGTTACACTTATAAAAAGTGCCTAGTGCTTTTGAATATTTGCGGCGTCCTTGAGCAATGATGGATAGTGAGAATCTTTGCGCTACTCCGAATGTGAAACGGACTGTTCAAGGTGCTGGTCCTTACTGGCAACTCCTACCGATCTGTACGTGGAGAAGACGGGTTCCATGTGGGAACATAATATTGCGGAGAGGGTTACTAAGTATCGTGTTCTCCTGATAACCTATGTAACCTTCAGTAAATCTTACTCACAATTTTCCCATCAGAAGCCGGCCTTGATGGCCGTGCGGTTCTAGGCGCTTCAGTCTGGAACCGCGTGACCGCTACGGTCGCAGGTTCGAATACTGCCTCGGACATGGATGTGTGTGATGTCCTTGGGTTAGTTAGGTTTAAGTAGTTCTAAGTTCTAGGGGACTGATGACCTCAGATATTAAATCCCATAGTGATCAGAGACATTTCCCATCAGAGCAGTTTTGGTTATGAGGCGCTAATTCCCAAACGCCTTTGGGGTGAGGGGGTATACTAGAGATTTCTCTTCTTAAAAGATTTCATTCTCTTCCCGTAAAGTCAGGAATGACTCACTGGAAGGTCAGGCACATTTCAGCCAAATACCATGCGAGCTGATACTTGGAGCGGGGTTTACTGTTCCAGTATTTGTCGACAACCAAGGGAAACGTAAAGAAAACCTTGATGGCAACCGTAATATGCGAACAATTATTAGTTTAACTGCGAAACATTGTGTAATTGTGCAAAATATGTGTTATAGTATTTGGTTATGCATACCCACAATACTGTCAATTACTTGCTCGACAATTGTAACAAAGACCTTGCTTGTTATTAAAATGAGACCAGAAACGGCAACACCTGCGAGAAAACTTGTCCAGCCGGACGACCGCTGCTCAAAATAGACTCACCCTATCTGTACCTGGAGTTGCGTGAGCGCCGTTAACATAAAAATAAATAGTGTAAGACACGTATGGCCCCCGGAAGCCTTAAAATAGATTGAAAAGGCGGCTGTCGGTGCCGAATCAGTATTAGCAAACGACGAGCGCACGCCTCAGATCTGCCGTTGCTCGCCACAAAAGCCTGATCAATAGCGTCGTGATAAATTATTAATTAAAACAGCTTCGTGGCGTCCATGGTCGGCTAAGCACTAAGTGTTTAAGCAAGTTGGGCAGTGCAGCTAATCTGGCCTGGCATCGAGGATGGGGAGGAATGCGGCCGCAATAGACACCAGGAAAATCCCACGTTCCTGCTCTTCCCGCCCCGCCTGGCAAATTCGTGCCACGGGGGACTTGAATTTGTTTTACGGCCAGATTAATCGCTCCACCGATAAGTTTCTTTCCCACGATAGAGTCAATCCACCCGTTCACCCGTTACTCCTACACAACCGCTGGTTTGTGTGAAGACCGATTTTAGGGCTGCTACCTAATAGCGTATCCCACTCTCGCCACCACACTACACACAAACCAATTTGTTCAGACTTTTACATACATCCCTCAACCAGGAAGTCTTGTGCACGTTCATGCCAATAGGTAAGAAAATGTCCCTGAATCACTTCGGAATATTACCGACACATCAGTAAGGGTGGAGCAATATATGAATTCACTCGTTTGCTACACGAATTATGAGTGGAATAGTATTCTCCCACTTACGCTTTAGATTTTCTTGAGACTTTGATGATCAATACTTCGTAGTCTAATTGCATCACTGACTGTGTTACAAATGGCTCTGAGCACTATGGGACTTAACGTTTAAGGTCATCAGTCCCCTAGAACTTATAACTAATTAAACCTAACTGACCTAACGACATCACACACATCCATGCCCGTGGCAGGATTCGAACCTGCGACCGTAGTGGTCGCGCGATTCCAGACTGTAGCTCCTCGAACCGCTCGGCCACCCCGGCCGGCGACTGTGTTACACTTAGCATCATTAATCTGTTTCTCTTTTTTTCACTATTTTGTAGTCCTCATATCCACCATTTGCGTCGACTCAAATCATTTGTTTCCTGCAGTGTTTAATTTAATCGAGGTAGCACTTGTATCATTAAAAAACCTTCCAGTATATATTTGCAAACTTTAGCGTCTATAGACGATGACGTTTGGATCACTGGTCTTGTCTTTCTGCCTCAGTGTTCTTCCACCATCCCGTGGCCTAGCCACGTTTCACTAAGATAAGTCCTGCGCTTCGGAATCTTTGCCCAGGGTTTAGACTTACTTCTAGCACGTGCCAAACATCTAAACTGTGTTCTTTATATGATCATAACGTATTACTTGCTCTAGCGTTCCTTTACGTTGTCTGTCATATGTAAATCATTACCAGAAAAGGCGCGTCCAGTTCACAAGGATAGCTCTTTTTCCAAATTTCGTTCTGCATAGAAAGAAGGAATGATAATCTGCACAGTTTAAGCTTGGTGTTTGTATTATATTCTCTGCTTACAAAAAAGGATTACAATAATTTTGACATCTTTATTGCATCATGCTATTCCCTTGTTTTGATTAGAATTAGTCAATTCTTAATCGTAACGTTTCCCACGGCTTGAGAGTAGGTCCCTGATTACTTTACACCTTTTAGTTTTCTTTCCAAGGCAAGTTATTTATTTTCGTTTTGTAAGTCTAGGTCACTGTTAAGCCTGCTTTTCTATAGCGTTCTTTGTTTTAGCAAAGCTTAAACTTGTTCTAAGCTTCCCGTTTTAGAGAGCAGTAGTAGTAGTAGTTGTTGTTGTAGTTGTAGTAATTGTTGTTATAAAGTCGTAGTAAAATGGGAGAAATCAGAAATCGGACGGAGAGATTTAAGTGTTCGTTTTTCACACGCGTTGTGCGAGAGAGCAACGATAGAGAAATACCTTGAAGATAGTTCGATGAGTCCCGTGCTAGGCACGTAATTTTGAATTGCAGAGTAATTGTGTAGGTATACATATAGATGCAGAGGAGTGTCTATAGCTGAAATAGATTGAATCTACTATGTAAGTGGGTTTATTAGTTTAATTTCTGGTTTGCTTTCGGCTACGTGGAGAGGTTTTATGTGGAGACCACTCTTTTTTTATTTAGTGTCACTCTCCACGAACAATCATCTTATAGCCCTTTTTACGATTTAGCGGAGGTAAAAACATCGAACCGAAGCACGGATGCTGAGTTACCCGCGTCCGTTCAGATTATTGATTTAAGCTGTGGGATTTCTGTCCAGGAGCGTGAGACAGTAATTATACTGTACGCTCTGCTTTGACAGTCATAAAATTTCAATTTTACTGACATCTCAAATTGTAATGGCACAGTTATCTAGATAATTAAAAGCTTTTCGCATGTTTATGTACCTACGTAAGCAGTACGTTACATAAGAAAGAAAAAGCACAAAAAAATTAAAGATTGTGGATCATAGGGAGAGTTGGAAAACGTAGAGAATGTGTGAAAACGTATCGGATCGTGGAATTTCCACTGCTGTGAATAAAAAGAGTGAAACTGGTGAAGGCGACGGTGTGCGGCCGTCTCGCTCTCCTGGACCAGGCCTGCGTTCTTCTGGACTGCTGCCTCTCTCTCACACCTGTGTTCTCGCTGTCGTTCACTTCTGTGCTTTAAATTTTATGGTGAGGGTGCAGTCACACCGCACACAGTGGTCAAGCAGTGTGGTGTTCTGTTGGCTGAGGCACGCTTGCCTAGCAGCTCATAGCAGAAACTCCAGCAGGGCCCTGTAGTGTAACGACTGGTGCTGAAAGCGCCTACGTTGAGTCAAAACTCATCTACGTCGGTGGCACTGTCCTGTTAAAGCAAAGCAAACAAAAGTCAAGTAATTGTGATCACAACAAAGCTGTTGTGTTTAGTACACCAACTGTCTATTAGGGAATTTGAGCTTGACTTTATGGTGATAAGTTCCTATGGGACAATACTGCTGAGATCATCGGTCCGTAGCCTTACAAACTACTTAATCTGACTTACTGTAAGTTACGCTAAGTTAGTTACACTAAGGGGAAAACACACTTTAGCCGCGCGGGGTAGCCGTGCGGTCTTCGGCGTCTTGTCACGGCTCGCGCGGCTGCCCCCGTCGGACGGTCGAGTCCTCTCTCGGGCATGTGTGTGTGTTTTGTCCTTAGGATAAGTTAGATTAAGTAGTATGTAAGCCTAGGGACCGATGATCTAAGTAGTTTGGTCCCACAGTCCTTACTATAAATATCCAATTTTGAATACACACTTCCGTGTCCGAGGGAGGACTCGAACCTCCGACAGGGCTTGATTTTATGTGAATCCACTTTGTTTCTACATGTCACGATCGACGAAGTATTTGGTTGGTGGCAGCTCATTACACATGCGATCAACAACGGTTAAAGTATTTTTTTTTTTTACCAACTGTAGACGCTTTTTAGAAGGTAAGCGGAAACGACACTGCTGTCCGCATTATGGAGTTCTGAAGTGCTGTCAATGGGGCGTGTAACTTGCATCATGCAACGACTCCTGGTTTTACAGATTAAAGTCTATTAGCCAGCGCAAACCGCACGTAGTGGGCAGCACTTAGACCAGTTACCACCGTACCAAATCTAAAAGCCGAAAATCAGTTAAATCGGATTGAAAAAATCTGATATCGCATCGCAGTCTTTTAGGTACCATAGGAAAGAGCCACTTCATTTTTGATATGACAGACCAAACATCAAATGTACCTAATGCTTTAGCCATACACACTTTGAACGAACAAAGGCGGAAATATCGTGGTGATCATAATGTTCATAGGATCAACGACATGCCATGTTGCTCAAATACTGCTTTCGCACAGCAGGGTAAATTATTTGTGATATGAGCCACTGTTAATTTTTTGTAACATTCCACAATTATTTTTCTGGTGTTTTCCGGTGACACTTGGTGTCTTTGACTTACAGTAAGAACCCTTTTTATCGAAACTTATGGAGTGAATTGCGTTTTAGCCAAATCTGTAAGAAAAAGTATGAAAATGAACCTCATTTCACCTCGAAACCGCTAGGTACTGTAGAAACTGGATTCACTTCAGTATTTCAATTGAAAAGTCGTAAAACATCAATTAGATCTCTTACAAATAAGCAGTTTTGTCTGTAAAGCTTTTATAAGGTCGGATTAATGAAATAATTTATTCTATACCTCAACTGAGGCGTTAACCAACATTTACGAAGAGAAAACAAATTTTATTACAATTAAAATATTTTATGTCTACTCAATGTCTTAGTGAGGGTGAAACCTTGAATTTATTTTTAAATTAACAGTTTTTTATATTTTATTACTATAAAAATTCGTGATTTGTATAAATTCTTCCACTCCATAGCTAGGGTGAGGCAACGTTAGTGATGTACTTTCAGTAAGAAAAACGGATTAGACTGTAAATGAGAGCAGATGCGTTATTCACGCGTTTCCCACTTTTTTAAGGATCTTCAGAACTGGCGGGGTAATGCATTAGTCATAAATAGCCAAAACTTTGGTATGCTGATACCATAACTGCCTTCGACGACGTGCATGCCAAAACATTGGGGCTATTTATGACCAATGCGTTACCCTCAGATTCTGAAGATGCCTGAAAAAGGCGAAATGTGTAAGTAATGCTACTGCTCTCATTTACAGTTTAATTTGTTTCTCCTATCGCAAGTATGTCATGATATTTAGATCAGAAATGATCTTGTTGTTCGGCGATTATTATAACACAAAATTCTTTTCGTTTATTACGTTGTGGGAAGTCAGAATGCTATTCACGTGGTTTTAAGCACAGTCTTTGTGCGATTTGTAGATGATAGCCTCAAAAGGATTTAACCTGTAACATATCATTGGGGTCCTCTAGGGACCCACAGACTGATTTTTGGTGATACTGCTGCAGCTGGAAAAACCAGTTTATTTTTGAATTTTATGTGTGTACTATGTCTCTTTAAAATATATGTTACATATTTAGGTCTTTCATGCGCGTGTTAAAAAAATTTTAAAAATAAAAACTCTCTTCGGGTCCTGGCAGGATCCCGCTAGATATACTACGTTTCATATTTTGATGGGTTTATTTTTTCTGTTCTCTTTCATAATGTGAACACCATAAATTTTAAAAAGTAGTCCGCAAGCAAATACGAGATGATGACAATCTTCAGACGCTAGGTGAATGTGATGTCAGTGATCCGTAAGATGTCTTGAATTATCCTGATGCGGGCTTTATTCCAGAACGAGATGCGGTAGAATTGGAAGTGCATTCAGAAGAAAATTACATTGCCATCGAATATTGTAATGGAAATCCCAGTAAAGGATACAAGTTTAGTGCAAAGACAGGACGAAAATTGACAACGTCAGTATTCCCGCCGGCCGCGGTGATCTAGCGGTTCTAGGCGCTCAGTTTGGAACCGCGCGGCTGCTACGGTCGCAGGTTCGAATCCTGACTCGGGCATGGATGTTTGTGATGTCCGTAGGTTGGTTAGGTTTAAGTAGCTCTAAGTTCTAGGGGACTGATGACCACAGATGTTAAGTCCCATAGTGCTCAGAGCCATTTGAACCAGTATTCCCGATGACACTTTATCGACAATATTTTTTGTCATAGGTGCTCTCGGGCCAACAAACACGAGTGATATTACATTACAATATCCAAAGTTTTCGACATGTTCTTTGATGACCAAATTGTAGATACTACATCCACGTTCACGTGTAGTTCAGCATATAATGCAAATGCAGCTCTTAAAAGAATGAGAATTAGGATGGATTTAGAGTTTGCCAAACTGGGAACGTTTTTTAGTGTGGTGCTGGTTGCTGGAGCTTTTCGCTGCTTAAAGGACTCAGGTTCTAAAATGTGGACAACAGTCGAAAATATTCGTCAGCCAGTTTTTACTGCTGCGTTGTCACGGAACCGATTTGTACACATCCATCAGTTTATTAAATTTATGCAACGCGTCGACACCGCTTATTTAATTTAAATATACGTTTTAACATCTAAAGGACCTTATGTGAGTAAGCTTCTAGACATTTATGTTGAGAAAGTTAGAAAAAAAATGGTCCTCAGAAGATCCCAGCTTGGTAAACAACGTTGACGATTTAGGCTCGTTGTGTTAAGAGTTAATTTAAAGGCGCTTGGAAGCGCATTTGTTGAGAATAATAATTTGTACGACTCGTCAGGAACATAGGGAATAACCACTTATAAAGCAAGCCAGTGTTTGTTGCTAGATCATTGCTAATAAATGTCTTCCGGATAAGCGGCTTATGTGGCCTACATGT
This sequence comes from Schistocerca gregaria, assembly GCF_023897955.1. NCBI lineage: Eukaryota > Metazoa > Arthropoda > Insecta > Orthoptera > Acrididae > Schistocerca > Schistocerca gregaria. The sequence goes on from NC_064920.1 coordinate 245,052,870, forward strand.
TGTTAATTAGGGCGTAAAAGACCGCTCGTAGTGGTACAGGAAGTGGCACCGTTCCGGCCGCAAGCTGTCGTCGGCGAAGTTTTTGCGGCTGTCCTAGGAGGCCAAGACGGGGGCGGTGCGGGCGCAGGTAGACAGCCTGCCACGCAGCGCCGTCCGCGTAATGTGGACAATGGCGACAGAGAGAGATGGGCCCCAAAGTGGCCGTCGTGACAGCAAGATGGATCCCCGCATCGCCCATCGATCACGCCCAAGTTATGCATTGTTTAAGAGCTACGAAAATCTGTCCGGATATACCTACCACTGCCGCCGGAGGTCGTCAGGGTATCAGCTTTCAGCCGGCAGTCGCGCCGCTGTCGTCGCGACGCAGCCGCATGTTGTTAATTGCGATGTTGGTGGAGAGGCGTCCTGACCACCGTTCCTTCTCTGTTCCACAAAGCGAAGGAGTCTGAATTGGCCCCACATCCCTTCTGTTGGTAAGAGTCTGTAGTTTCCTTTCCATTCACAACGTTGAAATATGTCTATCTCATTTTGTACAAGGTGTTTTCAATAAGTAATACAACACATTATTTTCCTCTGCCAATTTCGGTTGAAAAAAATGTGTAGTTTGTTGCTGGTCGTCGTGAAATATTACCGCTTCACCCCCTACAGTTTCATGAAGTTCCGATGTCTGGAGGCGCTATACGTCGTCTTCAAAATGGCGTCTGTAACAGCGTTCCAAACATCGAGCTGCTATTGTGTTTCCTTTGGTGGAAAACCAGAGTATCGAAGACACTGATAGGCTCTAGCAGAATGTGTACAGAGACGTGGCAGTGAACAAAAGCATGGTAAGTCGTTGGGCGAGGCATTTGTCATCATCGCAACAAGATTGCGCAAACTTTTCCGATCTCCCGCGTGCCGGCCGGCCCACACAGCTGTCACTGCTGCAACGCTGGTACGTCCGGACACTCTCTTTCGAGGTGATCGACGGACCACAATCACACAAATCGGTGCACAGCGTGACTCCTCTATTGGTAGTGCTGACACGACCATCAGTTGGGGTTCTCAAAGATGTGTGACAGGATATCATACCTTCCAATTTCCATCTGTTTGGTGCAATGAAGGATCCACTCCGCGAGAAGCAGTAGGTAGATGATGGGGTGGTTACTGATGCAGCAAGACGTTGCCCCCTACATCGACCAGTAGAGTGGTGCCATGCGGGCCCTCAAAGAAATGTGGCGCAAGAGCGTTGCATTGAACAGAGATTCGGTGTGGCCGAGCTGTTCTAGGCGCTTCAGTCTGGAATCGCACGACCGCTACGGTCGCAGGTTGGAATCCTGCCTCGGGCTTAGATGTGTGTGCTGTCCTTAGGTTTAAGTAGTTCAAAGTTGTGTGGGACTGATGGCCTCAGATGTTAAAGTCCCATAGTGCTCAGAGCCATTTTTTTGAACAGAGATTATGTTGAAAAATAGGGGCTTCTAGATTTGGGAATAATATGTGTATTGGTATCCCGAATAAAACCAACTTGATTTATACGTACTTATGTGATGGGACAGGCGTTCCACCAGACAAACTCGAAATACTTACACTTTCCTGGTTTCACTGTACGTCATGAAAATCATCCAAAGAAACTTTCGGTTGTTGTTCTGGTCTTCCGGCCCGTATTAGACTGTGAAATTTCTTTGACGAAGGTCTTAAATCAAAGCCCTTCGGTCAAGCCTTTGGCAGTGTACTAAGGGAGCTTTCATCAAAAATTTCTTTGATCAAAGATCAGAGTTAAAACGTGGGCATAATTTGATCAACGTTTCCCATGTGGTGCACTTGTTTGACTCGCTAGAATTGCTTCTAACCAATAAAATGACTTCAAAGTTTACTTTGTCGGCGTCTAATGGCTATTATCACATTGATAATTCCCAAGTATGAAGAATACGACATTCTTTATAACATCAAACACATTGATTATAAAAACCAAAGTAAGCGGCTATAAGCGGCTAGAATGTCATAAATAACTGCAGCCGTCAAGTGTATTCGAAGTGTCGGTACTGTAGATGACGTAAGGAAGAAATTAAATGTACTAAGGTGTCTATGGTGACGTGGATATAAAAATATTATCATTAAAGTGTACGTAAGTAAAATAAATGTATTTACTTGTTACTCTAAATAATGTAACCTAATCTTCATAAACTCTTCCTTATGTGATTTATATATTGGTTCACGTGTTTCTCGAACAATATGTGAAATACTACATTGTAGGATGCGAGTACTTTAATACAAGGTCGAACAGCTTTCACATTTTCCTAAAAATCTTAATGAAACTGTGAGACAAACTTTAACAGAAATCACATTTATTAAAAAGAATCTTTTTCGTAAATATGAGGGGCTACATTCATAAGCACACATTGTCTGTTCGCCCATTCTCAAATAATTTTCGGAGCTCTATGTCCTCGCACTGTTGTCCACGAACCACATTCTGGTGAAAACTTCAAGCTTATCTTTTTCCTCTCCATGGTTTCACCCACAATCGTTCCCGTTTCTCTTTGTTTTTAAGCAGTGCGATTGCCGCTAACGTTATACATTAAATGCTGCTGCACAGATTATCACCTGGTCGGCATCGATTCTCTAACAACTACGACGAAAAATCTGACGATACAGTAATAGCTCAGATGAAGTAGTTTGAGGAAGCTCTTTGATCAGTGTAGTACGGGCCTAAGACTGGTTTAATGCAGCATCTTTCCACACCACTCTATCCTGTATAGCTCTCTTTCGTTGATCTCCTTTTATACACCAACCCCCCCCCCCCCCCCCTCCCACCTCCCATAGCCATTCTTCCGGTGCTCAATTATGAGATAATTATTGATGCCTTAGAGTGTGTCCTATCAATGATGCCCTATTGTAGTCGAGTTATCCCATAAATTTCTTTTCTCCCCTATCTGATGCAGTACCTCTTCACTACTTAACCTATCTACTTACCGGATCTGCAGCGTCCTTCTGTGGTCCCATGTTTCGAACGTTTATGTTATTTTCTTGTCTGTGCTGTTTATAGTACGCTTTTCATTTCCGTACGTGGTTACGTCCCATACATTCAAAAAATATTTTCAAACCTTTAAATTTATTTTCGATGTTGATAAATTTTTCTTTCGCAGAACGATTTGCTTGCTATTGCCAGTCTGCATTTTGTTATGCTCCCTACTTCGGCATTGTCAGTTATTTTGCTATCTAAGTAGGGAACATTATCTACTAGTTTTAGTATCTGTTTCAAATAAGGCTTTTGGAAGAGAGACGGACAAGTGAATTGGAAAGGAACTATATAAAGAAATATCGATGCAGACAGTAAAGTGTTAACGTTAGAGTGTTTGTTGGAGGTTGTATATCCTAAGAAATAATTTACACCTGACGCGAAAACACAATTCATCCGCTTTGAATAGACCAAACATGAGTGCATCAGCCGAAGCTGTCCGTAACCCGAATAGTTAGTTCCAGCTGCATTAGGAGTGCTCCTATTACAAGTGTTATGGTCTTGTCTTTCTCTAAACTACGAATGTACCACCTTTTAAATATAGGCGGACCCAGATTTTAACGTGAACTCTGAATCACTGTGTATTTTGATACTTTACCACGAATGGAAATAATTGCCATATTTCAGAGAAGCGATAATAGGCAGAAAAAATATCTTGGACTGAGAATTGGAGCTTGAACATTTGAGTTTGTAGTATGACAGCCATCGTAGTATGACAGTCATTGAGCCGATTGTCTTCACAAAGAAAGAAGCAACATTAGAGTTAAACGTCACGTCGACAATGAGATCATTACCGACGGCGAAAAGCACGAGAACGGTGACGAAGGATACAATCAGGTACTTGCATTAGTGGTTTAGGTAAACAACGAAAAACTAAATCGGGATGTTCGGAGGGCCTTTGATCCACAACTGGGAGTCTAGTGTCCTAATCACAGAATTCTCTCAGTTTTTCGCTCATGTTGCTAAAACATTTGCTTTGATGTATGTATGCAGTTTGAAGCGACAGATTAAAATTTGTACCGAGGATGGGATTCGAGCTTGTGTCTCCTGTTCACGAGGCAGATGCCCTAACCTCAACGCCACCCAGTCACAGTGGATTTACACAACTGCACAGAGCAGGAGAACCGGGTTCGAACCCCGGCCTTGTTTTAAATTTTCAGCCGTCACTTGAGTCTGCAACACATACATCATAATTGTTTGAGACTTGGAAAGGTCTCTGGAAACATACAGTGTCATTTGACAATTACTTTGGTCCTATAGTACGTCGCCGTGAAAATTACGTTCTAACTTAAACACGCTATCTTACCGATAAATAGCCGAGAGTTGTCAGACGTTAGATTATTGTCGATACTCCACCGACAACATTCTTTCGAAGAGAATCTCTACTCCTTGTATAGAAAGTATTATAAAAGATTACTGTAGATCGACGTCGAAATTTTTGACCCGTTAAATAACTTCAAAAACGTTTTCTCGCACTGACAGAACTGCTAATCAATTGTGGTCACAGTTAACTAGAATTTGCCTTAGTTGTCTTAGCGACTCTGTCGCATGCGACGTTGCTAACTGCTTTGGCATACAAACCTTCACAATCTAATCGTTCCCATTCTGTGTTTTAGGAATCCAGACTTGTGCCTTACAGTCCTATTAGAGAGATATAGAGACAGTTTTGCTCGGGACATTAAAATGTAAAAGAATATAGTGGTCGTAGCTGTAAAGGATTTCTCGGCCGTAACAAGTTAAGAAGAGAGTTGCAGCTCGTATGACTCAGCCTCGTGCCTGTTGTTCAACCTCAGGACCAATGCAAAGCTTCGTCCAGCCAGTACTACATCACAGACACTTACTGTTAAAAGTGATATTATTCCCAGCATAGTAGATATGATCCGGATACAAACTAAAAAAAATAGGGAAAAGTAAGGTCACATAAAAATTTATTCTCACACATGTTGTATATCTGGTCCCTGCATCAGCTTGAACATTCAGACGATAAACCACACGGTATGTTTAGAAAGTGCACGGGCGCCTCGGCGCTTGCGCGTGTTTTGTAAGTGCTCGCAAATTCAGGCCAAGAGCACGTCCCCTTGGCAGATTTCAGATGTTTAATAGCCAAGGAGTTGGCAGAGATCGTTTGGCGCTGTTTACAGTGAAGAATGACGAGACTGGCGTAATCTACAAAACTGGATTTTATGTTTCGCTCTGTGAAGTGTGACATGCAGCATGCAGGATGAGGCTGCCTCTGTGTAGTAACCAGATTCAAAATTAAATCGATCCAGGCGGATCGAGAAAGTAAAGTGTAGACTGAATAGCTCTCAGACAGTAGTGATAAAATTACATTCGATAATTCTTTTAAATGATTTGTACTTTATTGTATTGTCGAATGAATTGTAACTGGAAGGAAAACGGACAGACTAATTTGTTGATTTACCCTGTAAGAGAAGCTTCCATTCGATTTCGTCATTGTGGCGGGAATTTCATAATTGAAGGAGCAGTCAGTAAAGAGAGTTCCAGCTAGCAGAAACGTTTGTCAATTGCCCTAGAGCTCGTGTCAGTGGGCCAGATCTGAATCACCCATGTTTTGATGGAGCAATTCAACCTTTCGTCCGTAGTACAGATTAGTTTCAACAAGAAATGGAAGAATTTTATACAGCAAGTTTAAAATAGGTCTCAAAATCAAGACAAAAATAATTTGTGTCGAACGTATCGACAAGAAAATTTTATAATTTTATAAATTAATGTTGAAGTCATAAAACCTTTTTGTGTTTAGATAGGTTTAAGAAAAGACTGAATGGACAGCAGAAAAATAAACAGATGGCCTGGTAAGATACTTTTGGTAAATCGGTTACAGTTTTCTAAACTAAGTTTTTGATGTTTCTGTAAGGGAGTTTTTACAATCGTTCTGTTTTACCGACTATGACTGAGTGGCAGATAGAGAAGCTTTGTAACCGACGAAAACATGCACCTTGGAAATCACTGGGAGACAAGAAAAAATGATAAAAATGTGATACACGTGGGCGGCACCAGTAGCTAGGCGAATGGGCATGTTGGCCAAAGAAGTCTTAGCTAGATTTCAAGAGATAAGAGAAAGATCAAGAAATGATGCATGGAAAAGGCTAGACGCTTTTTTTTTATCTCGCAATGGTATATTATAGGATGAACCAGAACTCCACCAACCAAGTTTCAGAAGTAATAGTACGGAGCAAGAGAAGAAGAAAATTATGAACTAAATATAAGCTCTAAAATGCATACCATAAGAGTTATGAGCACTTGTTTATCTTCGATAATGTAAATCGCATCTCTTACCCTGTAATCTCTTTGCTTTCCATTTTTGTGAAGCGGTAGTATGCAGGGAAACAAGGAAAAAAGTCAGTAAAATGGACTATAAAGTGAATACCTTCTTAACTTTGTGCACTTCTTCAATATAAGAGATGTTTCTCAGGAGCGAAAACGAGTTGATCGCTTTACCATTGCTGTTTGTGTATGCAGGTTACGGGAATCTCAATCCATAGAACAGCGCATATCGTTACCTGTACTCATAAAGGAAGTATAGTTCAAGGTTAAGCGTAAAATATTGCTGTTGTTGTTGTTTTTGTTGTGGTCTTCAGTCCGTTCTTTTTGTTGTGGTCTTCAGTCCGAAGACTGGTTTGACGCAGCTTTCCATGCTACTCTAACCTGTGCAAGCCTCTTCATTTCCAAATAATTAATGCAACCTAAATCATTCTGAATCTGCTTACTGTATTCATCTCTTGGTCTTCATGCATGATATTGACGCCCGCTGTTCCCTCCAGTAATAAACTGCTGAGCCCTTAATGTTACACACTATGTTCTACCAACCGATCCTTCCTCCTAGTCAGGTTGTGCCACAAACTTCTCTCCAATTCTATTCAGTACCTCCTCATTATATACCTCATGTTGCGATCCAATCTTCATCATACTTCTGCACCACTACGTTTCAAAAGCTTCTCTTGTCTTCTTGTCTAAACTGTTTATCGTCCACTTTTTGCTTCCGCACATAGCTACACTCCATACAAATACTTTCGGAAAAGACTTTCTTACACTTACATCTGTCTTCGATGTTAACAACTTTTTCTTCTTTTCTTACTAATACCAGTCTACATTTTACGAATTCTGTTCGGAAAGTATGTTCCAATCGCTCTCGGAATGGAAACCATTGTGAAAATCCGGTGAAGTTTTGCGCAGATATGTTGGATATCGTGTCTAGTGTGCCCGTCAATGGCGGCAAGTCACTCTTTCTCAATTCTGAGTGCACAGTGAGCACGTAAAGATGCCTCGAAAATAGTGTCTCCAGCCTGATTTCGTGCAGCCCACATAACATAACTGTCTTGCGTTTCGGTCTTCATGACAATTCACGGTCGCACTCTGCAGAAGCAATGAAGATGCCCCTGCAGCGTTTTCGATGGGGAATGTTTGATCTTCCATAAAACAGCCCGGAATTAGCTCGTCCTGCGTTTCATCTGTGCCCACATGAACCGCTGACTATGAAGACAACGTTTTGACACAGACAACCAACTGTAGACGAGCATAGAGAATTAGCGGAAAACACAGGTGGCTGCCTTCTACGACGAGGGCATTCGGAAGTTGGTACAACACTACGACAAATGTCGAAGTCGTAGCGGTGACAATGTAGAGAAGTAGCTGTAAGGTGTAGCTAACTATTTCAAATAAAACATTTTTGATTTCCACAGTTGTTTCCATTTCGCTACCGATTTGATCTTACTTTCCGAATAGCCCTCGTATATCCCTTCTACTTCCTCCATCATCAGTTACTTTGCTGCCCAAATAGTAACATTCATGTACTGCCTCCTAATCTGATTCCGTCAGCATCACCTGATTTAATTCGACTACATTCCATTATCTTTGTTGATCTTCATTTTATGTCCTCGTTTCGAGACACTGTCCATTCCGTTCAGCTGCTCTTCCAAGCTCTTTGCTGTCTCTGATAGAATTAAAATGTCATCGGCAAACGTCAGTGTTTGTGTTTCTTTATCCTGGACTTTCAGAATGTGGTTCAAATGGCTCTAAGCAATATGGGACTTAAAATCTGAGGTCATCAGGCCCCTAGACTTAGAACTACTTAAACCTCACTAACCTAAGGACATCACACACATCCATGCCCGAGGCAGGAATCGAACGTGTGACCGTAGGACCGTAGCAGCAGCGCGGTTCCGGACTGAAGGGCCTAGCACCACTCGGCCACAGCGGTCGGCCCCTGGACTTTAATTCCTGTTCCACGTTTTTCTCTGGTTTCCTTTGCTGCTTGCTCAACTTACAGATTGAATAACGTGGGCGCGGAACAAACACTGCTAGCAGTTACTTCTGTAAAATACCTCGGAGTATGTTTGCGGAACGATGTGAAGTGGAATGACCATACAAAATTAATTGTTGGCAAGGTGAGTGCCAGGTTGAGATTCATTGGGAGAGCCCTTAGAAAATGTAGTCCATCAACAAAGGAAGTGGCTTACAAAACACTCGTTCGACCTATACTTGAGTATTGCTCATTAGTGTGGGATCCGTACCAGGTCGGGCTGACAGAGGAGATAGAGAAGATCCAAAGTAGAGCGGCGCTTTTCGTCACAGAGTTATTTGGCAAGCGTGATAGCGTTAAGGAGATGTTTAGCAAACTCAGGTGGCAGACTCTGCAAGAGAGGCGCTCTGCATCGCGGTGTAGCTTGCTCACCAGGTTTCGAGCGGGGTGCGTTTCTGGATGAGGTATCGAATATATTGCTTCCCCGTACTTGTACCTACCGAGGAGATCACGAATGTAAAATTAGAGAGATAGGAGATCGCACGGAGGTTTTCCAGCAGTCGTTCTTCCCGCGAACCATACGCGACTGGAACAGGACAGGGAGGTAATGACAGGGGCACATAAAGTGCCCTCCGCCACACACCGTTGGGTGACTTTCTGAGTATAAATGTAGATGTAGATGTATATTCCATTCTCAACTACTGCCTCTCTTTCGCGACCCTCAATTTTTATAACTGCCGTCCGGTTACTGTAAAAATTGTAAATACCTTTCGTTCGCTGTGTTCCCCCCGTCCCACCACTATCTTCTAAAATTCACTGCTAAATTTTAAAGAACGCCTTCCTTCTGTTTCAGCCCCACGAATTAAAACGTTCTACTTTACTAATTAATTGCTCACAAGAGAGTAGAAAAGTTTCTCTTATGACAGTTTTGTGACAGTAAATATTTGCGTCGCATTTTAGCCGTATCTGTGAAGAGACGAAAAAAGACGCAAACGGCAACGTTCTTTCCGAGTTTGGAACGGTAGTAGTTTCGGTAGTAAACTTATCAGTTTTGCGGAGTGTCGGAGGTGGCGTGGAGTTGTCGCGGGCAACGGCGTCTTGCAGACCTCGGCGCCTTGTTTCTGGACCGGCCGCGGGGGCTGCGAGCGTGTAATTTGTGGCGGCGCGGCCGGGAGATCCATCAATCAGGCGCGGACAGCCGCTGATCCCCGGGCTGCACTCCATTCAGGGCGTCGCGCCGCGCCGCTGTCGCGCCGCACCGCACGGGCTCAAGTGCCGGCGCACGGCCGTCCCCTACGAATTAACTGCGCCGCGCTCGTCCGTCCGTCTGTCTTACTGGCACAGACATTCGACGACGTGGCCGGCTCCGCTCCAAGTCCTGCGGCTGGTTGCTGCCTTCTTCTGCTACAGTACACTACCACCGCCCGTCTCCACTATGTGATAGCCCACCACTGTAGCAGACCGGTTTGTGTCTCTGGCTACCAAACGGAGATGCCTTGCTTGAATCCCGGTGCTGCGTAGGCAAGCTAGTTAACGGGAAGACTGGAACGGGGTGCACACAACCTCGTGATAACAAGTTTTCATAACTTAAGACCTGATGTCTCTGGGGACCGTGACTACAGCACCTATAATGAATTAAAACAGCGCCTGTGTCACTTGATATGTTTTGTTTGGGCAACCAGTGTGTACCCGTCATGCAAGTCATCTCCACATCCATATAACTCGTAAAAGAAGGCAAAGGAATGAGACAGTACATAGCACAGTCTTTCTTTCTTCTTTCTTTGCTTGTGCCGTTTTTCCCGCGGATACGCAGGGTCGGCATGGTTAATCGGATGTGGCAATGTTAGTTGAAGGGGTGGCCGGATGCCCTACCTGCCGCCACCCAGTACCCCCCGGGAAGGAATTAGTGTACCCCAACTGTCTACGACTAGTGCGAAAGTGTGCAGATGTCTGCGAGCCTTGTAACTGAGGCGGGGCGTGGGGACCAGCCTGGTATTCACCTAGGGGGATGTGGAAAGCCGCCTAAAAACCATATCCAGGCCCTCGTCGTTAATCCGCCGGGCGGATTCGATCCGGGGCCGGCGCGCATACCCGAGTCCAGGAAACAGCACGTTAGCGCGCTCGGCTAACCTGGCGGGTACAGTACATAGCACAGTAGCATGCAATTAAAAATTTTGAACCAGTAACAATTAAGATTGAAACGTAGTGAAGTAATTCAAATGCAAATTTTATGACTCAGATTGTGGGAAAGGGAAATTTGTGGCAGACCTCGACTAGAATAGGGGATTGGTTGATAGGACACAACCCGAGACATCAAAGAATCGTCAATTCGTAAGAGCGGCGTTGAAAACTGTAGAGATGGACCAAAAAATGGCTCTTAGCACTAACGGACGTAACTTCTGAGGTCATCAGTCCCCTAGAACTTAGAACTACTGAAACCTAACTAACCTAAGGACATCACACACATCCATGCCCGAGGCAGGATTCGAACCTGCGACTGTAGCAGTCGCGTGGTTCCAGACTGTAGCGCCTAGAACTGCTCTACTCCGGCCGGCTGATGGACCAAGGATAGAATATAATAAGTAAATGATGGATGTAGGTTGCAACCAGTCTTCAGTCTGAAGACCACAACAACAGCAGCTGCGAAGTACAGTGTGTCCGGAAGACGTGGATTCAGAGAAAGCTATGACTATTAAGAGTATCTTTCCCGAAGACTGTAACCAAAAGAGGCAAAACCGGTGGCGATTACAAATAAACTACTAGATAACAAGTTCACAAAAGGAAAGCCTGGTAGAATAATTACGAGCTACTTAAATATACGACATATTTTGTCGTAACACACTGAGTGTCACTTGGGGAAAAAATTGTGGTTTAAATAACCTAAAGCCTAAAAATATGCAAACTGAAAACTCTTCAGCCATCCTGCTAAAATTTGCAGCTTTACCACAGATGTCCACCAAAAATCAAAACTTCAATCTTGGCCAAAGTTTGTAAAATCTGGGAGTGACATTTTGTCATCTTTCATCTCAACGGGCACAACGCAAAAAGAATTAAATTTGTCGACTGGAAATTTGTGCTTCTTCGTTTGTTCGTTTAGCAAACCAAATCTGAACAAAATCTGTGTCAGTCGAGTGAAAAGCAAATCTAAAACTAGGCCACCACACATGGACCTCAGAGGAGGTAGGATGCAGTAATTACAGGCTCTGGAAATCGAAAAACAGATGTTTCAGGTCTGAATATCTTTTAAGTATTTGGGACTAACGTCGTGATTGTACGAAAAAATGCAAGGGAAGCAAATAAAAATATGGGTTAGGGGAAATAAGCAATAAGTCAGCACCTTGGTGCTGAGGAAGAGTAACGTCAAACGTATTATTTACATTAGCAACACAAAATCGTGAGGAAAGACACCATAGGAACAAAGGAAACAATTGGAAGGACAATCGAAGCGAAACGGCTGTTATTAGCACCTACAGACCTTGAATGAAAATACAGGGACAAAAAGAATTCGAGAGTGGTTTCCCCCAGAGACAAAGAATCGAAAATGTCCGTCTGGTAGCTACAATGAAGTAGTTCATGGTCCCATGACCACAAAAGAACTCCAGGAAAGCAAGTGGTAAGAGTAAGCGAAATATCGCCACAGTTATAAAATCATTCACCCTTATACTGTGTGATTCAGTTTCCCCGAATACAGATTTTATTCACTCGCATCGCCTTCAAATACCATGTGCAAGATTTTCATGTTCACTCGCTCGCTGCCTGCAAACTATTAGTCCTACAGTAAAAATGAACAGGACCTTTTTGTAGAAGATTTAATGTGAAACATCCCCTCAGAAAAATTAATGAATTACTGTGTTGATAAACCCCTTACGTTATTTGATTTTGAAACAGCTGAGCAGAACTGAACGTACTCAGATATTTCGCTCTTTACTTATTGTGATCATCAATAAACTGACACACAATATTTTTGTCGCAACGCAGTGTGACTTTCAACAATCCCTACAAAAGAATGGCCCTGACTAACAATAACCTATAACTTTCATGAATGACTTACCTCACAAAAATCTTCTTTACTCGAACTACTGCAATACAGCGAGCGCCAATACTGCCAGCTAAATAAAAGATTCTAACTACTGAAGGCAGTAACTATTAATAGGCATAGTCAGCAAATGAAAGATTTTGATAGAGAACAAACAGTGTATTTACCTTAATAGTGTTCAAAAGTCATTATATATATCAGTTCATGACATCCAGTCTTACAAATTTACTGTCTCTGATGGACACACATCCAGATCATCCGCTCTCAAAACTCCGCCATCTCTCTCCCCACATCCACCACTGCTGGCGGCTCACCTCCAACTGCGCAACGCTACGCGCAGTTCACATCCAACTACACAACACTACAATAGCAACTATTCCAACAACACCAACCAGCCACAGACTGCACACAGCACAGTCAGTGATTTTCATACAGAGCGCTACGTGGCGTTACCAATATAAAAACCTAAACAGCCTACTTACAAATGTAGTAAAATTTTGTACTGGGATTTATTTTTGCTAGAGGCCATAGTTTTCGAGTTATTCAAGAAAAACGTACAAAATTGACCTTGGAACTTGTTTTTCTTGAAGTACTCTACAACCATGGCGTCCAGCGAAGACGTTTCGCAGTACAAAATTTAAATATATTACATTTCCTACAAAAATCTCCTGTTCTTTTTTGTATGACTAATAGTTTGGACATAGTGAGCGAGAGTATATGAAAATCTCAGGCGTAGTTTTTGAAGGCGTTGCGGCTTGTGCAAAGCCCATAGGTAGGGGCGGATGAATCACCCCTGTATATTAATCTGGACTGTGGCCTGACACTAAACTGCGAAACGCTGTAAAAGAAATTGTCTTGTTGCATGATAATCTATAGTACTCCTCAGGAATGGAACCGGGCGCCTTGTTTCCAGCTGTCAGTAACGGTAATTACTGTGCATATTGTTACAGGACAATTTATGTTCGTGTAGCATGAGGGTAATTAATGGTGCAAGAACGGAGTATGGGATGTGTACAAAGTGTCAAGTGCACCTGAAGTCTAATTAAAGCTGCTGGGTGGCACAGAGTTGGCCGGGGAACTTTTTAAGCGTCCGCGCGGCTGCCTTTACTCGCGAGGCGGCGCGCTTTCGCTGGGACGGCTGCGATGAGGAAATGATCTCCCGGCGGCATGCCGTACGGCCGTGCGGGGTAATCGACCCAGTTTCGAAAGGCACCTATGCGCCGCTAACAAACTACGGTAATCCAGTAGCTGGCCGCTAGCATTGTTCCCGCGCCGCGGGGAGTGGGGGAGGAGGCGCTCGTTTACGCCACTAATTGCGGCTCCTGTGGAGCGTGGGCCGTTATTACTGGCTGTCTGCGCCCGGACCGCCGTTTCTTCGGCATTTTTGCGGGGGTTGCGCCACGCAGGAAACGGGACGCGTGCGGCGCAGCGCGGCGGTTTGTGAAACCCACAACACGGCGCAGACTCCAGTTGATGCTCTCCAGACGAGCCAGGCAGTGTTTTCTCCAGATTTCTAGAGGAGACAACGACCTCAGTACCACGCTACGGATTTCTCTGTGACACCGACGTTCGTCTTTTTCCTTTTCGTTTCCGATTAAACCTGAAAATTCTTTCTAATCAATTTCTTGTGCCTTATGTGGCGCAGACCTAAACACAATCTGTGTGCTATCGCATATCGATACCTCTCCACAGCGTATCAACGGTGATGATGCAATGACAAGTTAGCGTTTGATGCCGATAGCAGTCGCGCGGGATCTCAACGGACCCAATGGTGCGCATCTGCTGAGCCACACCCCCAGCAGTGCCCTCTGCCGTCGCAGTACAGGACGGCTGGTGGCAGCCGCTCAGTTCACTTAAATGTTCAGCCACTACACTGCGACACCTTCCTTCGTGCTGATCCTAGTTGACATTGTGATAGATGGACTCTGTTTCTTGATGCATTGTTTGAAATTAACCTTGGAGAAGTACACTCCGTCTTCAGGCCACGAGTGGCATACCGGGACCATCCGCCGGCGTGTCATCCTCGGTGGAGGACGCGCATTGGAGGGGCGTGGGGTCAACACACCGCTGTCCCGGTCGTTTTGATGGTATTCTTGACCGAAGCCGCTACTATTCGGTCGAGTAGCTCCTCAATTGGCATCACGAGGCTGAGTGCACCCCGAAAAATGTTAACAGCGCATGGTTGCCTGGATGGTCACCCATCCAAGTGCCGAACACGCCCGACAGCGCTCAACTTCGGTGAACTCACGGGCACCGGTGTATCCACTGCGGCAAGGCCGTTGCCCTTGGAAAAGTACAAGTTAATTAAATCTTCTGATCACTGCTACTACTTGTTTGCTAATCATTTCTGCTCCTGTCCAGCTTTCTTGTGACGACAGTTGCTGCACCACTCTGTAATTCACCTGTCCTTACTTTCGTGTATGGAGCTGTACACAACAATGTATATTTCCGAAAGTTGTCTGTGACCTGCGGCATGTCTTACGTGATCCAGACTATTAGAACAGTCGAAAAGAGGTGTAAGAGCCGCCAGTCTTTGTGGCCGAGCGGTTCTAGGCGCTTCTGTCCGGAACAGCGCTGCTGCTACGGTCGCAGGTTCGAATCCTACATCGGGCATGGGTGTGTGTCATGTTCTTAGGTTAGTTAGGTTTAAGTAGTTTTACGTCTAGGGGAATGATGACCCAGCTGTTAAGGCCCATAGTGCTTAGAGCCATTTGAACCGATTTTTTGTGTAAGAACCTTAAGTACCACACCCAACTAAATCAACCAAGCACATCAGCCTTCGCTGCGCCTACATAGTTAAGTGGTCAGCGTAGATGGCTCCCATGTGGAGGAGCCGGTTCGATTCTCGTTACTGCCAAGGATTTTTCCTTGGTGAGAGTACTGGTAAGGAGTGCACTCAGTCTTGTGATACCAATTGAGGGGCTGCTTCAACGAGAAGTAGCGGCTCCACGGTCCGGAAAGTTGGCAAAATGGCCGGGAGGGCGGTGTGCTGATAACATGTCCGTCCACACTGCATCCGCATGAAGGTGACACGGCGACCGGTCGACATATCTTGGGTCTTCAAGGCCTGTATAAGGTGCTGGTTCAAAAGAATCAGCTGTCGCCGACTATTGCCACGAGTATAATCCCGGAATGGAATAAGACGAAACCAGCATCGTGGTGCAAACGCCAACACTCTGGAAAAGAGTAATTAACGAGAATGTCAAAATAAATGCGTCAGCAAAATCTAATAAACCGGGACTGAAGTTTCAGTATTAGCAAGGCTTGGGGTCCGGTACGTAGTTTAGTAACACATATATATCGTTTTTGGAAGGATCTTATTCATAAATATTAAGTTGGCGGGAAGGAAGGAAAACATTCTGCAGGTGTGTATATGGATTGTAACACGATGGGCTTTTCAAATCACTGCAGGTACTAGGTCTTGCAGTCTTTTTGAAAACGTAAGTCGAACAGTTTTGAATAATGTTCTTTTCTTGAGGAAGTAATTCTTATGCATCGTTAAGTTAACGCTGCATCATAGACAGGAGCCCCTGCGATGGTGTACACAACGACGAACCGGGGACCATGAATGGCAAAACGTCATTTTTTTCGGATGAATCCAGGTTCTGTGTACAGCATCATGATGGTCGCATCCTTGATGGTGACATCTCGGTGAACGCACATTGGAAGCGTGTATTCGTCATCGTCATACTGGCGTATCACCCGGCGTGATGATATAGGGTGCCATTGGTTACACGTCTTGGTCACCTCTTATTCGCACTGATGGCACTTTGAACAGTGGAGGTTACATTTCAGATGTGTTACGACACGTGGCTCTACCCTTCATTTGATCCCTGCGAAACCCTACATTTCAGCAGGATAATGCACGACTGCATGTTGTACGGACGTTTCTGTATACAGAAAATGTTAGACTGCTGCCCTGGCCAGCACATTCTCCCTATCTCTCACCAATTAAAAACGTCTGGTCTATGGTGGCCGAGCAACTGGCTCGTCACAATATGCCAGTCACTACTCTTGATGAACTGTGGTATCGTGTTGAAGCTACATGGGCAGCTGTACCTGTACACGCCATCCAAGCTCTGTGTGACTCAATGCCCAGCCGTATCATGGCAGTTATTACGGGCAGAGGTGGTTGTTCTGAGTACTGATTTCTCAGGATCTATGCACCCAAATTGCGTGAAAATGTAATCACATGTCAGTTCTAGTATAATATATTTGTCAAAAAAAAAAAGGTTCAAATGACTCTGAGCACTATGGGACTTAACTTCTGAGATCATCAGTCCCCTAGAACTTAGAACTACTTAAACCTAACTAATCTAAGGACATCACTCACATCCATGCCCAAGGCAGGATTCGAACCTGCGACAATAGCGGTCGCGCGGTTCCAGACTGAAGCGCTTAGAACCGCTCGGCCACACCGGCCGGCTATATTTGTCCAATGAATACCCGCTTATCATCTGCATTTCCTCTTGGTGTAGCAATTTTAATAGCCAATAGTGTAGAAACTGTTAATGTCCTTACCTCATTTTGCCAAAATTTGGAGTAAAGCCCTTTCAAAAATGACTGCGTATAAATATTGCCGATAAACTATTGTCGGTTATACTGTTGGCAGTGAGTCAGAAACTGTCACAACCGCAACACATATCTGGAGTTAGGCCGTAACGGCTAGCGAACAAGTGGAGCCTTGGACAACGCCTCTCAACCGTCCACTTTGGGGGCAGGACGAAATCAGCCCGCGTACGTGGGCTTGCTCTGACTGACTGGTACGAGGTGCCCGAAGCGCGCGCTGCGGGCTGCCTACGCTGCAGGGATCCGGCCCTGGGCGAGTGACGCTGTCAGTGGCCGGTGGGCGGCGGGCAGCTGCGACACTTTTGTGTGGCCCGCGCGCTGACGATTCCAGCCGCTGCCTGCGGGGGCGGTCGCCCCGCCGCCGCCGCCGCCGCCGCCGCCGGTCAAATTATTAATTGAGGTTAGGACTGTCGAACGCGTCCGCGCGCGTCCGCAGGCTAATCCATCGACACGCGTCACGGCCGCAGAGGGCGGCGCCAGAGAAGATGATAGAGCAAACAGCAGGTAAAAGAGTAAATAAAAACGCGCCGAGCGCGGGCGCGCGCGTCGCAAACAAAACACTGCGCGGCGATTGTGTTTGTTTGGCCTTTGGGGTACAGTTACGCATTCAATTTCAATTGTGAATTAAATGAAGCGTAAAATAAACTGTCAACAGCCAATGAAGTTTTCGCTTTGAAAATGATTGGAGAACCAGTGCGGCAAGAGTTACATCTATGTATAAATAATTTTTTTCACAGTTCATCAAATCGTAAAATGCGACAATAATACGACGCGCGACGGGGGGAAGTGGATGCACTTTGGTTGTTTTTAATTAACGCTTACACCTATATAGCCGGCCGTGTAGCGGCGAGTGCAGTTTGGACGGAATAATGCGTATTTATGTTTATATTCCCCGCCCTCCATAACTTCTCTCCCTCCCTTCCCCCTGCGCTGCAGCTCGCAGCACACACAGAACGCGCGAAATATTATCATGAGCTTTTCTTTCCGTTATTTACAGCGTGCACATATGCTGCGCAAATGTCGATTGAAACATACAGTGTGTGTGCGCGCGCAGGATAGAGACAGAGAGCGCAGTTAATGTTGATGCGATTTTGATCACCGAAGCAGGAAATTGCGTTTGGGAGCAGTAATTGTGTAATGCTTTTAGTGGGCGCATCCCAGTCCGGCTGTGCGCATTGCGTTGACGGTGCCGCGCTCGCCAGCCAACCGCTGTGCTTTCTGCCACCGTTATTGCTGCTTGCGCTGATATAAAAATTATAATAAAAATGGTTATAATAATAGCGTCCTTAATGCCGGCCGAGTCAAGCGATCGCTGCAATAATGCACATTGTCGATTTGCGAGTAAAAAATTTCGAACGATCCAGCTGACGTAAAAATCGGACTAATTACGGGAGTTTGGAAAGGTTTCTGATCGGGACGGTGCGAGTGGTGGGTGCTTGTCAGGCAGAGCAGTTTTTCGTCTTCACTCCTGTGGCTACTGCGGTTAGTTCTTCACCAGCGAATTGAGAATTAGCATTAGATGAAAGTTATTTTTAACGTCATACGAACATATATGTGTCGCGTCCTATTTCCCAGGAGAGCACCCGTGTTGCGCGAGCAGAGAGGCGCTCGGAAGATTAGCTTCATTGACACATTTGACGGTTTTCAGTCCTTCTTTCGGCATTACTGAACATTCCGCCGGTGGGCAACCTTCGGGCGCGGTAATTGCTCTGCCGATACGGGAAACTGATCGCGGATCTTCGCCCGCCATTCAGCAGTGGAAGTGCGATCCGGACGTGCACTTTCATTCCACAATCAATTCGGCGGGACGTAAGTCAATAACTGGGAAATTAAAATGGCCGTCGGTACCATTTAACAGGATTGGTGCAGCGGCGGCAGAATAAGCTGCGTATAAGTTAGCGGCGGCGCAGAGTTATCAGCGTGTACCGGCCGCAGCCATATTTGGGCACGATTCTGTTTTATCGCGGGATTACTCGCAGCGGTGTGATCCGATTCTAATGAAGCGCCAGCCGCCGCAAAGCCCCGCCCCTCTCCGCCCCTTCTCCCCCCCCCCCCCCCTTATTGCGAAGAACGGCGCGACGCACCCCCCTCGCGCTCATTTGAATATTAACGGCGTATCCGTATGAGCCTGCGGTTAATTAGCCGAAATAAATAACGCCCGAGTACGTAGGCGTTACCCAGAAAACTACGTCTAATTAGAAGCGGTGGGTAGTTGGAGTTGCGGCCCGCGGAAAGAGAGTTGTCGCAGCGATGTTGTAATCGGGTCCGAGTCGGCCGACCCGGTCCGCCTAATGAATTGGTTGCAGCGAGCGGACGTCTGCGCGAGAGTAACACACGGCCAGCGCGAGCCACACTGAGTTACGGCGGCTGTCCTGTCGCATCCGTCAGGCCGCAATGGCCACCACCACCGCCACCGCCTGTTCTCCGGGGACGCCAGCGGCGAAGCCCCAAGTGCTGACCGCCGGGTCGTTCCAGCACAGCGCGCGTACAGCCCGACCGAGACGATGCCGTCGTCGAGGCGGTAACGGTAGAGGCCTCCGTGAAAAGAGATTCTCAAAATATTTCACCGTCATCGATCAATGGTACGATTTCGACTGATCAACCGAGCTGTTCATTCCGTATCAGAGATCAGTAGGTACAGTAGAGCGTCGTTTATCCGAAGTAATTAGGGGACATGGGTGTTTGGAAAACTTGTTTGTTCGGATAATCGAACTGTACAAGTTTATTTGCCAAAAAGTGCTGTACAGTAAATTTATTCATAAAAGCAGTGGCGAGCTTCATTGTTTTACGGCTTGTTGATCCATCAGTAGAATCAAGCAAAGCTATAAAATTTGCTATGCTCGTCTTTTTTTTTTTTATATCCGTAATTGTCGACTTCCCCACCTTGTACTCGTCGGATAAAGTGGTTGCAGATTCACTTTCTTCTAACCTTTTAATAATCTCGTAACTGTCCCTCATAGAAAGGACAACACGTTTACGTTTAAGCATTTTGTATCGCAAGTTCACTTCCTCACGCAGCGGCACACAAGTGGTTGTAACAGAGAACAGAAGGTGACTGTTTGCACCGTGAGAAGCTCTTCTTCGGGGCGCGCAATCCTTCAAACTGCGCGGAGCGGCACGCCTCAACTCTAAGCTGGCGCAGCTGTTGCTGTGAACAGCTTTGATACTGCCGCTACTTCTACTGCAAGTGCCAAACCGACAGAAGTGTGCCGATTGTTGAAACATAGCGACTGGCGGCTTGGCCTGTCAGCAGCGCCTTGTGAAGGCCCAATTAGAAGCAATGTTCCGTCAGCGGTGGCCTAGTGCGGCGACTACCGTGGGGAACTTGGTTTGGGAGTGAGGGGGATGATGGTAGATAGGGTGGGAGAGTAAAAGGTGCGAGCGAGTACAGAGTTCGGTTTAGCGGTCGTTCGGTTGACCGACTTTCGGATAATCGACGCTCTACTGTGTTTGAAATTATACGAGAGGACATCATAGGAAGGCGCCAACTAAACCGTTGGCGAAACGATACCTGGTAGAGAGAATGCGATTCTACAGAAAGAGGTCGTGGCGTCTACTTATTTTCCCCAAACATGAACGAACGAATGAGGCTGAAACGTGTAGAGCTCGCACGTGTCAAGTTCCATGTCCTCGCTGGCCATCGTCCATATCCAGAACGCCTCCACCAGTTTAGCTCAGCCGAACACCAATGTGCACTTGCGGAGAACTAGGAACTCCTGAACAGCACACATCATATTGTGACAGACTCACACACTTACGACCCCGATATAAAATGACATCAAAGGACAAAGTGCGAGGTCATCCACATGGGTATTAAAAGAAATCTGCTAAATTTTGGGTATTGCGTTTGTTGGAAGAACTCTTAGAAGATGCGACAAACACACTAAAGAGACAGCCTGCATTACACTTGTACGTCCTCTGCTAGGATATTGCTGCGCGGTATAGGGCCCTTACCAGGTCGGGTTGACATAGAACATCGAAAAAGTCCAAAGAAGGCCAGCTTGTTTCGTGTTACCGCGCAATAGGGGTGAAAGTGTCACTGATATGATACACGAGTTGGGGTGGCAGTCACTGAAACAAAGGCGGTTTTCTGTGCGGCGAGATCTATTTACGAAATTTCAATCGCCAACTTTCTCTTCCGAATGCGTAAATATTTTGTTGGCACTCACCTACGCAGGGAGAAACGATCATCATAATAAAATTAGAGAAATCAGAGCTCGAATGGAAAGATTTAGGTGTTGCTTTTTCCCACGCGCCATTCGAGAGTGGAATAATAGAGAAGTAAATGAAAATGGCTCGATGAACCATCTGCCCGGCACTTATTGCAGAGGAACCATATAGATGTAGATGTAGACAAGTTCTATGACTGCCGATCGATTGGTGCATACTGAATGAGATAACCAATAATGTGTCACGTACCTTACACGAAGTGTACAAACAAGAAGTGCTACACAGAACACAAAAAAGGAGGAAAGACACAAACACAGGGACTGGTTTCTCGAAATGAGAGACACACAGACACAAACACAGATACAGATGCAGATGCTGAAACATACATACAGTGAGATCAATATACAGACCTAGATGTAAGAAAGATTAAGTTAAGGAACACAGAAATGGATCAGTGGTCTTAAAATATTGTAACGTTTTGAGTAATATGTGTAATTTAAATAAAGTAATTGTTTGTTAAGCATAGGTAAAGTAATATTAAACTTAGGTAAGGTTTACCTGACACGCAACACACACCATGTACACAAGACGTAGAAATAAGGCAAACATGCACAATTAATGTATCGATTATGCCCTGTGCAAAGCACATATGACCTGTAACAAATGGTTCAAATGGCTCTGAGCACTATGGGACTTAACTGCTAAGGTCATCAGTCCCCTAGAACTTAGACCTACTTAAACCTAACTAACCTAAGCACATCACACACATCCATGTCCGAGTCAGGATTCGAACCTGCGACCGTAGCGGTCGCGCTGTTCCAGACTGTAGCGCCTAGAACCGCTCGGTCAACCCGGCCGGCGGGATAGGTCATTTGGTTTCAAGAATCATCCATCGAACACAGGTGTCAAACTTAGAACTCGCATCAACATCTTGCACAAACTGTCCAATACGTCATGGAGGTCTTCAGGTGCCACCCTACAGTCTTGAGCTTTAGCTCTATATATTCCAGCAGCGGAATATTGTGCACTGGTTCGGCTCAAAAGTAATCGCATCGACATCCAACTAAATCAAACCATAGGTTAACAAGTACAGTCACGATATTCCTACTAATTTTTGTAGTACATTGTGACAACAGCGCTCCATGTGGACAGAAAGGTTGATTGCTTGGGGGAGGAGACCAGACAGCGAGGTCATCGGTCTCAACGGATAAGGGAAGGAAGTCGGCCTGAAGCGATTTCGGGAAATCACGGAAAACCTAAATCAGGATGACGGGACGCGGGTTTGAACCGTCCCCCTTCCCCCCCCCCCCCCCCCCCCCCCGAATGCATGTCCAGTGTGCTAACCACTGCACCACCTCGCTCTCGGTTACGGGCAGAAAGCTACACTTCTGAATACGATATCAGATGAGTGCAAAAGGCCGTAGGAAAAATGAGAAGAAATTGCCTGGCTCAGCAACAACTACTCCAGGTATGGTTTGTCCACGCTAATTCCTCGCTTTGAGGTGCAGTAGTGAAGAGGGTAGGACGGCAGACGGGCTGAGCGACGTGTCGGCGCTAAGCCGCGGACGGGTTTGGCGAGGCTCCAGGTGGCCGCCAGCCGCTGCAGGTCCGTCACACGACCTGCCTGGCCAATCAACCGCTGCTCGCAGGAAGCTCCGGCATCGGCAACGGCCTCACGAGGCCACAAATCTCTGCCTAACGGTCGCCTTTCATTTTACTGCTCTACATTCTGGGAACGCGCCTTGCTCAGCACCTGCGTCCGTCCTCAACCAACCGAGTATTACCGCGTTAACTTGCTCCCAGGCGGCAGAACAACACACATGCATTCCAGGGGCGATGCTTATGTCCACACCCTGGCATCTGTCTGTGTGCATCCAGACACAAGAAGTGCATGGCAGAGGGTACTTAGCACTGTACCAAATGCTAGAATTTCTTCCCGTTCTAATTGCACAGGGGCGCGGGACGAATTATACCTGAAGAAGTTACTTCTAATTCTGACGATGAATCTCCATCCAAGTTAACTTTTGCATCCGCCCTACCAAGATGTCTTGCGTCCATATAAGAGGTCTTTCTGTTAATGAAGCTAGGTTAGGTACCGATTCAGATGTTTTTCGGAAGTCAAGAAATTGTGCATCAGCCTGACTGCCTTGATACATGGCTTTCAGCTTGTCATACAAATGAATCACGAGAGGTGTTTTACGTGACCGAAGTTTTCGAGATTCATGTTGGCTGGTGTTTCCTCATTTTTGAGCTCAGTCGAATAAACCCCGCAGCATATGTAATGTGTTCTGAAATGCCAAGTCACCTAACTGACATTTTTACTGTAATGATTTTGATACAATGTATACAGCAACTATAATAATATTTCATCACCATAACCATTTCGCATAATTGTGGCAAAGCATGATCATTAGCCTCATCTGGTTGCGATTACACGTGGATGTGTCGTATGCAGGCGGCCCTGGTGACCGAGCGGTTCTAGTCGCTTCAGTCCGAAACCGCGCGACTGCTACGGTAACAGGTTCGAATCCTGCCTCGGGCATGGCTGTGTATGATGTTCTTAGGTTAGTTAGGTTTAAGTAGTTCTCAGTTCTTGGGAACTGATTACCTCAGATGTTAAGTCCGATAGTGCTCAGTTACATTTGAACCTTTTTTGTGTCGTCTGCGTGCACTGTTTACAAAAGTACTCGATTTTTGGGCTACTTTTTCTATCCTGTGTTAATTACATTACTTACGCCCCACACCGTAATCGTTTAAATTCTGTGTAAGTAGTAATTCTACCGTGTTTGTTTTGTTGACAGTCATCCATTTATTAACGTAACACAGGTAATAATCTGTACGAAATTGGTGCCGCAATAATATGTAGCAGTTCCACCATAAACCTGAAACAGTGTCAGTGTAACAAATATTTTGCAACAAACTGAAAATATGAGTCCGTTATTTTATAACAGACCGTAGTAGAAATAGGTCCTTTGTCTTCATCTTCATCCTTCTATTAATATCATTTGCGGCTTTCCGAACGTGGCCACGTAAACATCTCAGCAATCGAATGTCAGTTACGATTATACGAACGCAAGGACAACACAAAACCCAGTTCCCGAGCGGAGGAAATCCTTGCCCAAGAATCGAACCTGGACCCCTTCGCTTAGCAATCCGCCGCGCTAACCGTCAGCTACCGAGCTGAACAAGCAAACTGCTTTCGCGTCAGGGAAAGAGAGAAGGTGTTACATCTACATTCCTCATGCTCCATTACGGTGTGTGTGGAGGGTACTTCAGAACCACTACCACTTCGCCTCTCCTGTTCAGTTTCCGTATGCTGCGCAAGAAGAACGGCAGTCACAAAGATGCAGAACGAATTTCTCCGATTTCACCGGCGTTTCCTTTTCGACAGATGTAGCTAGCAGGAAGTAAGATGTAGTCTGAATCCTCTTGGTCATACATTTCCTAATTTTAAAAGTAAACCCATTGGTTATGTACAGTGCCTTTCTTGTAGGGTCTCCCACTGTCCATGCTAAACGAACCCGAGACGGAAGGCGCCGCTCTTCTTTGTATCATCTCTATTTTCTACATTAGTACTGCTTGGCAAAGGTTCAAGACTGGAGAGTAAACTTCAAGTATCGCTCCAACGAGGGTTCAGTAAGGTGTTTATTTCGTGGAAGAGTTACGTTTCCTTAGAGTTCTTTTAATGAATGTAAGTTTGGCATCTACTCTTTCACAATCCGTTCGTTTCTGACACATACTCTTAGAAACGGCTTTAGCTCGATATTACTTCATTTCTGAAGGTGTTTGCTCCCACAGCACAGGCTATATTAGAAAAAGGCCTTCATCATATCAAGATCACATTGCCCATCTACAGCTCCTATTCATAAAACCTTCTACAGTGCGATCCATATAAACTTGGACTACTTTTATGAGTTATAACATTTGAACCAATAGCTTTACTGCTTACATACATAAGAGCTACATATGGTTTATATGCAGGGCCACAATTATTGAACTAAATGAAAAAAATGTAAATTAATTACAAACTACGGCGTGCCTACACTTTATTCAACATGTAAACGTCACTACAGATATTCGGATTTAGTTTATAACATGATGTATGTGCCTGCCATCATTGGCGATGATGTGGCGCAGACGAATAGCGAAATTATGCATGACCCGCTGAAGTATCGGAGGATGGATTCTGTAGATGACCTCCTGAAGGGCTGTTTTTAGTTCAGCAATGGTTTTAGGGTTATCTTTAATATTGACGCTCAAAAAGAAATCGCATATGTTCAGATCCGGAGAGTATTGCAGCGACTCGAGACCATATCAGTGGCCTCTGGGTACCCCAGAACGAGAATGCGGTCCCCAAAGTGCTCCTCCAGGACATCAAACACTCTCCTGCTTCGATGGGGTCGGGCTCCGTCTTGAATAAACATCTTATCGAAATCAGGGTCACTTTGGATAATGGGGATGAAATCATCTTCCAAAACCTTCAAATACCATTCGGTAGTCACCGTCTCATCAGGGAATATATCACCGATTACTCAATGACTGGACATTGCACACCGCACAGTCATCCGTTGAGGATGAAGAGACTTCTCGATAGCAAAACGCGGATTCTCAGTCCTCCAAATGCTCCAATTTTGCTTATTGACGAATCCATACAAATGAAAGTGGGCTTCGTCGCTAAACCAAACCATGCTTGCGCATTCCCAGCATACCATGCGGCAAACAAGCAGTTTGAACGTCCTAACGCAAACCGTTAGGATGCGATGAAGCTTTTATTTCATATAGTTCACTAACTGTGAACTGTGCGGGTCTGAAACTCAGTCCTGTCGGAACGCCGCAGTGGAAATGAGGAAATGGTGATGACACTGTGGACGGACAGAATATCAAATCGAGAAGTGCTGAGAAGAAAGGGAAGAGACAAAAGAGAGACTTAACAAAGCTAACAATGACCAGAAGAAGGTGGAGATGACGTACGCAACAGGATCTGTTGGACGATGTTAAGAGCTCGTGAAAATGCGAGAACATCAAAAGATTAGTTACGCGAAAGGTTGAGAAGAAGCAAAAGAGACTCGTAATGAAGAGGAGAATGTAGTTTGTCAGAAGCAGCGAGTCATAACCGTAAATGAAATCTTCTAGACGCCAGGAATACAATTTAAGAATTTTTTTGCTAGAAGAATAATGAAGGAGGAGAGAGGAGAGCGGGTTTAGCGCTGTGGAGAGGTCGCGACCGCCGTGTCGGGCGGCGCTAACATTAGCGCCGGGGGCCACGACGCCGGTGCGACGTCGCGGCTAATCGCGACGCCTGCGTCCTGGGCTGATCCCGCTAAAAGCAAGTCGCCATTTGCCGCGGCCAGGTACTGGAACGCGCCTGCTTTACTTTTTACGCGGTCGATGCGCCTGTGGCAGGAAATTGCTGCATATGGCCCGTGTCTGTCTAGCTCCGAGAGCGCCACCCGCTTCTGTCTCGGCTAGGAATGGGTTCATTGTGCCCGCGCCGTCCTCTTCACAACTACCTACCGGTGGCCACGAGCTGAAAACTACTCCCAAGTGTCTTTTGTTTCAAGAGCTCCGCTTCTGCTGTACTTGTGTCTTTCCTCTGAACGAAGTAGAAGTCACGTTTTGCTCGAGACCACAAGCACGTATTAAGAAATTCTGTTTGTTCGCCTATATTGGTTTATGGCAATTATGCGTCTCGTGACATGGCTACATATTGCTTGAGCAACACGTAGTCTAATCCTGCACTGCGTTATAATACACTAACGGCCATTAAATTTGCTACACTACGAAAATGACGTGCTACAGACGCGAAATTTAACCGACACGAAGAAGTGCTGTGATATGCAAATGGTTTGCTTTTCAGAGCATTCACACAAGGTCGGCGCCGGTGGCGACACCTACAACGTGCTGACATGAGGAAAGTTTCCAACCGATTTCTAGTACTCAGACAGCAGTTGACCGTCGTTGCCTGGTAAAACGTTGTTGTGATGCCTCGTGTAAGGAGGAGAAATGCGTACCATCACGTTTCCGACTTTCATAAAGGTCGATTGTAGCCTATCGCGATTGCGGTTTATCGTATCGCGACATTGTTTCTCGCGTTGGTCGAAATCCAATGACTGTTTGCAGAATATGGAATCGGTGGGTTCAGGAGGGTAATACGTAACGCCGTGCTGGATCCCAACGGCGTCGTATCACTAGCAGTCGAGATGACAGGAATCTTATCCGCATGGCTGTAACGGATCGTGCAGCCACGTCTCGATCCCTGAGTCAACAGATGGGCACGTTTGCAAGACAACAACCATCTGCACGAACAGTTCGACGACGTTTGCAGCAGCATGGACTATCAGCTCCGGGACCATGGCTGCGGTTACCCTTGACGCTGCATCACCGACAGGAGCGACTGCAATGGTGTACTCAGCGATGAACCTGGGTGCACGAATGGCAAAACGTCATTTTGTCGGATGAATCCAGATTCTGTTTACAGCATCATGATGGCCGCATCCGTGTTTGGTGACATCGTGGTGAACGCACATTGTAAGCGTATATTCGTCATCGCCATACTGCGTCATGGTATGGGGTGCCATTGGTTGCACGTCTCGGCCACCTCTTGTTCGCATTGACGGGACTTTGAACAGTGGACGTTACATTTCAGATGTGTTACGATCTGTGGCTCTATCTGTCATTCGATCCCTGCGAAACCCTACATTTCAGCAGGGTAATGCACGATCGCATGTTGCATGTCCCGTACGGGCCTTTCTGGACACAGAAAATGTTCGACTGCTGCCCTGACCAGCACATTCTCCAGATCTCTCACCAATTGAAAACGAGTAGTCAATGCGGGCCGAGCAACTGGCTCGTCACAATACGCCAGTCCCTACTCTTGATGAACTGTGGTGTCGTTGAAGCTGCATGTGCAGCTGTTCCTGTACACGCAATCCATGATCTGTTTGACTCAATGTCCAGGCGTATCAAGGCCGTTATTACGACCAGAGGTGGTGTTCTGAGTACTGACGTCTCAGGATCAATGAACCCAAATTACGTGAAAATGTAATCACATGTCAATTCTAGTATAATATATTTGTCCGATGAATACCCATTTATCATCTGCATTTCTTCTTGGTGTAGCAGTTTTAATGGCCAGTAATGTAGTATGTATGCAGTTAGCGTGATGTTCGAACGACTTAAGTAAGGAGCGATCAAAAAGTTTCTGTTCGAAGGTCGTACAGTCCAGAATCGGTATGTCAATCAGAAAAATCGCCGTGAACTTTGATGCAATTACCCCACCGACTCGAGGGTGAAGATACCCGTTTGGTAAAACACGTGACTTGCTGCGTTAGAAGCCCGAAACTGCCTGCTGCACATCTTCATCCGACAAGAATCGTCGAACATTGAAGACCTTTTTTAAGGGATTGATCGCGTGATAATCACGTGGGGAGCGATCAGTACTATAGGGCGGATGTTCGAGTATCTCCTGCTTGAGTTGTAACTTCTGCGTTATGATATTTGCGGTATGGGGACGTGCTTTTCCACGAAGCAGCAGCACCTAGAACTTGGTGCACCATTCCGCAGCGGTAGCTTTCGATAGATATGCTGACTCATACACATACTTCATTCTCCGACGTATGTCTACCGTTATTCGTCCTTCGGCAACCAAGAAAAGTCTTATTGGGACGCGTTTGGTAATAGTGTAGCCGTAGTTGATGTTTTTGCATTTACCGCACGCACGCTGGAAAGACATAAATGGCACCCTAATTCCTTGCCTGTATACCCACACCGTAGTAGCGCTGCGTTGCATACACACTGCAGCAACGTTATCTTCAGTCCAAACACTATTTTGATGCAACTCTCCGCTCTAGTCTGAGCTGTTAAAGTCTCTTCATGTCTTTATAAGTAATGCAGTATTCATCCAGCCCCCTCCCCACGTCCTTCCATTACCAGACGGACCATTCCTTGATACCTTGTAACGTCCCCTTAGAAAAATTATACATGAGTGTGCTTAGACTGACACACAATATTTTTTTAGCGCAACGCCGTCTGACTTTCAATAATCCCTACAAAAGAAAGGCCCTGACTAACATTAACCTATACCTTTCACAAATCAATCTTCGTTACTCGAATTACTGCAATACAGCGAGCGCCACTACTGCCAGCTAAATAAAAGATTCAAACTAGTGAAGACACTAACTACTGATAGGCATAGTTAGCTAATGAAAGATTTTGATAGAGAACAAACAATGTATATACCTTAATAGCGTTGAAAAGTCATAATATATACAGCAGTTCATGGCATCCATTCTTACAAATGTACTGATGGACACACCTCCAGATTATCCGCCATCTCACTTCCCCACATCCACCACTGCTGGCGGCTCACCTCCAACTGCGCAACGCTACGCGCTGTTAACAGCCAACAGCCCAACACTACAATAGCGAATATTACAACAGTGCCACCCATCCACAGACTGCACACAGCACAGCCAGTGATTTTCATACAGAGCGCTACGTAGCGTTACCAATATAAAAACCTAAACAGCCTATTTACAACCTCAGCAAATATAGTATCAACCAATCTGTCCACTTAGACAAGAAATGCGCTGCTCTTTTCTCGCCAGTTCGATCCCCTGCCCAATTATCAAAAACCTTGTACTACTTTTAGTTACTCATTTCCCAATCTAACTGCTTCAGCATCGCCTCATTTAATTCGACTACATATGCCCACTTAGACATACTCTATTTGACTATACTGTTCCTCCTTTTATCGTACTAATTTCCTTAAGGAAACACGAAATTCCCGAAAGCCATACAGTCTGCGCTTACTATGCATTCACACATGACATATGAATACTTCATAGCACTCCTGACAACAGTCACAGCATCAGAAATGTACTTCAGAAGCCAGCATTGAACACGTAACAAACACAATTTTAGTCACCTGAACAAACTTAATATTCCCCAAAAACCGTTAACGGCGATTTAAACTAATATTTATGAGCGGCCGCCGTCTCCACCAATAATCAGTAATAAAACCACGGGCATGGAATTCAACAAAATCCATAACTGATAAAATGCAATGTTACCATAGAACTGGAAAAGTAACGAATATCTTTGAAGAATTAATGTCAGCGTTATACAGAAAGAAAATTTTCTGCACCACATGAAGAGGAAACGACTTGCATTCTGGTGAGCGAATGAACATGTGCCTGTTCAACATCGACAGTGCTTGAATGCTCGCAGAATCATACACGTAAGGGCTGAAAATTACGTACGTGATTCTTTGTGGCGATGTGCAAATTGTCGAAGCTGGTATTTGAAACATAAATTTTGCAGTACCAGTATCAATGTGCTAAAAAGAAATAAAGACTACTTCTAAAGATAGGTAACAGTTTTTGTGATATTCAAATTTATTCTTGCACTTATCTCATAACAATTGCACTAATCTCACTAACTCAGATGCTGAATGGAAAAATTTCTTACATGAATCCGAAACTGGCAATTGGCTGAAAACTAAATGGTAATACATCTGTCATTAAAAAAAAAGAAAAAACACATTTAACTATACAATTTAACATTTTGAAAATACATATACTGCTTGACTCTAGATATTTACTTTTAATACATTTGAAGAAGGTCGTTCTCCCACCAGCTGAGATGTACTTCAGATGGGACCGAGCCCGAAACCGGTAAATAAAGCAGTTTGTAACACACCCTGGTGGAACAATGCCATTCTGTAAATTTATTAAGGCCGTGGTGTCCAGTCAGAAGAAAATGATTTCAGTTGACTTGAGCATGATCGACAGCAATCGAATTTCTCAAAGATTTGCTTCTAGATGTGCGTTGTGTTTTTACTGCTAATACCTTTTCTTCTAGAACGGTATTTGTGTCCCTTTCCCTGTGCTGCTGCGTTTGAGATTGTAAGAAAGCTGTTACAACTGCTTGCTATACAAAGGATCCGGGTTCGGTTTACAGGTAGTGCCACGGATTTTTCCCGCGTGCGAAGACTGAAACGAATTACTCACGCTCGTAAGACTTACTGAGGAGCTACTTGAGTGAGGAGTATAAGTCTGGAACGCCGACAACGAGAGAGTCGTGTGGTGACGTCATGCCCCCCCCCCATACTGCATACTAATGTCGCCATTTATAGTGGATGACACGGCGATCGGTCGGTCCATATTACAAATTATGGGGCATACCGCGGACTTTTCTTACACTGACACATCACTTGAAATCGCCGAGTGCTTTGGGGAAGACATAGGACATTTCCATTGTAGGAGGTAGGAATCTGACACACCGTTTTATATTTGTATTATTCTCTTTTTTTTCTCGGTGCGAATATTATCTGATCCATTGTTTTGCAGACTCATTATCCCGAGTTGTTGCGATAAAATATTTGGCCGGATAGGCAGGAGAAGATAACAATGGACTACATATTTTTGCTTGTGATTGAAGGGACTTTCAGTTATTATTTACTAAGTTCGGCTGGCTAATTTTGGACCATACGTTTCGATACTACGCTGACTCCCGCCCTCAGCTATCTTTTTGTTCCCTTAAACAAACATTTAATGTCTGCATAACAATATCCACATCACATTGCTGTACGGCAAGGAAGAGCCTCAGCCTGGGAACCAGTGAAACTTGACGCTTAGAGTTGACACAGTAGACACGTGGAGCTCGGCTCCTCCGTCGGCGAGATCTCATAGGCGGGCAGAATGCGGGCTGACAGAGCGGTGATTACCGAGGCGTGTCGTGTTCGGCGCAACCAGTTCCCGTCCGCCATGTTAATCGTAAAACTTAATACCGCCTGCCTCCGGCTATCGGCAAGCCCGAGCCGGACTGTGCGACTCGATCGCTGCTCTCCCAGAGCCGGGATTGTTCGTATGGCAAACACTCACAGCGACTAACGGCTGTCGATTTCCGCAGCCATTGTGGACGGTGCCTCTGTCGAGTCACATCTCCTTGCTAGTGTTACGAAAAGAAAATGACGTTGCGAAACAGGTGTGCGACCGTTGTTGAATATTATTACATAATTTGGTTGTAGTTGCAGCTGAACTAGTCGCGTTAGAGTGAATTATTTTTCTTTTTTCGTTGTACTGATACAGCTGGCACAGAAGTTTAACTTTTACGAAGAATTGTCAGCTCTCGTAACATCGCTTTCTTCTCAATACACACGAACGATTTATCAGCTAGGGTTAAAAACACTGTAAGACTGATCGCTGACGGTGTAGTTGTGCAGAGGTAAGTATTGTCGTTGCGCTATCATGAGCAGTTGCATATAATTTAACTTGTATTGTATGGCAACTCTCTCTAAATGTAAATAAATGTAATATAATATTAATAACAAAGAGAGTGGCCCTGACTATAGCCAATTACGAGGTTGGTTGTGAAATTCGTGAATCCGTCATGTCGTTTAAATATATACTGGAAACTGAACATTATCCATTTTGGATGTGGGATAGCGATTGTTGCGTTTTATCTGTAATACTTGTAGCTTTCAGCCACTTCAGTCGTAGTTAACACGAATCAACAAAGTATTTCGGAACAATGCTCTCATCATCAAGTTGCCAAAATTCAACACATTTTGTTTAATCTCTCCTGACATAAAATGTAATAAAAACGCAGTGGGCTTGGATCCTCGTCTTACTTTAAGATCCATCCGTTTCTGTCTCATCATAGTCCACAACCGCGCTCCAGACTGTGTCTACTTGAGATGTGGTCACGAAGAATGACCGAACCGTTCTTCTTATAGGGCAGCCGCAACTCTGTAAGTACATTTTGTAAAATCGAGAAAGCGTGCAGTAGTTGTGCGATTTCTTCACTTTGCGAAACAAGAGCGTCCAGTTGATGCATCTGACTGTGTCAGGATGTAAATGCGAGCTGCCGTGCCCGCGGCACCACTGCATGCGGCAGCCACTATGCAAACGATGATGCCATTCCATTCACCACCTACTTTTCCCTTATTTCGAACATTCAGCGCTACCTCGACCATAGTAAGACGAGGAGACAAACTCAAAAATACAGTATTTTCACTTCGTTTTATTTGATGAACGCTGCAAATGTGTTGTTTACAGGTTTTAGTGTTTCAACCATATGTGCTGTGTTTCGATAACCTGATGATAATGATATTATCCCTCGAAACGCTTTGTTAGTTTGCATGAAGTGGTTGAACACCGCCAATATTGCTGATGTCTGAGGGCAATACTTGGAAGCTACTTAGATCATTCTAAAAGTAAAGAACGCTTACAGCATCTCGTGGGCGTCTCCAGTTGTGACATTGAACAAATTGTGCAAGCGGCGGTTAATGATAAAATCAACATTATGCGTTCCTCACTTTTTTGACCATTCTGCTCAAGTCTAGTTCCTAATACATTTGTATACGTCTTTCTTGCATTCACAGCGCCATATACACAAGTGGTAGCCAACATTGGAACTAATTTTTCCCCAGAATAAATCGATCCCTCATGAACGCGTTACAGTATCTACCGAGTTTTGCTGCCATACGATAATTAGAGCCCACACTGGACCTCTGTGACTAGCTGCTCTTGAATTATAACCACCCGGTGTCTATTTGCTTCGAGATATTTCGTATCGCTTGTGGGAGAACAGTAGTCCATCGCGCAATGTTTGCAGTGTGCCAAGAAAACAAAACAAAAACAAGATAAATATTAAGAAGACACAAAAGTATGAAATCCATAACTATAATAGGAGTGAGCTTGGAGAGAAAAGGTTAGCTGCTGATGTTAGCAGACGACGCGACAATGCCTTGTTTCTGCGCATCCGCAGTCTGCGGCATACTCAAGAATTTAGTGCTCCACATTCGGCATTGTCAATTGATAACTGCCGACACTGATCCACTCGAAACGCAGTTAACGGCAGTCGATTTTGAGTAGTATATCGCTTGTGTAAACCGGGCTTAATATTAGGGAGGCATATGGGTCTAGCCGGTAGTGACTCGAGAAGATGGTGCGTGGAGGCTGACGCGTGTCACGGGCCAAGTGGATGCAACGCGCCGAGCTTATTAATACCGGACGGGTCGTCAAGAGGACGGCAGCGAGCGCCACCTCAGCGCCGACTGCAGCCGCTGCCGGGCGGCCTCACACACACACACACACACACACACACACACACACACACGGCAGCACTCACTCACACCGGCCGTCTGCGCGGGACAGCGCTGCGCAGCGCCGGCCCCCAGGGAGAAACTGGTTGTTTTATTTCTTCGTGTTATCAACCAGCGGAGCGCATTACCATAAAACGTCTACAGAGTTGCCCATACGGGCAGTCAGGGGGACAATACGTTTCGGGCGGGCCTTGTTGTCGTCCCGGCCTGAATAGCGCCGGAGAAGGACGAGTCGGGAACCGCGCAAGCACACCGCTCGGCCTCTCGCCGTGCTCGCTTTGCGTCTCGGGCAGCCGCTGCGCTGCCGGCGACCGCGCCATTCTCAAGACAACAAGCGTCAACGCGAGACTGTACGTCGTATGGTGAAATGATAAATTATGAAACTCTGTGACACATTATCTTGGAATTTTTTTTAAGACACCAGCCTCCAGTTTTGCACGATTAATTTATGTACTTCTGTAGATAAACTCAACCAGAATGACTGCAGAAATTTATAGTGAGGCGTATTATGACATTTGTCGCAAACTCTTACGTTTTTGGCCGAATTTTGTAAGTAAATGAACATAAAAACCAAATAGTAGCCGGCCGCGGTGGTCTCGCGGTTCTAGGCTCGCAGTCTGGAACCGTGCGACTGCTACGGTCGCAGGTTCGAATCCTGCCTCGGGCATGGATGTGTGTGATGTCCTTAGGTTAGTTGGGTTTAAGTAGTTCTAAGTTCTAGGGGACTAATGACCACAGCAGTTGAGTCCCATAGTACTCAGAGCCATTTTCAACCAAATAGTATTGGAGATTTTCTGAAGAGCCAAGGAAACTGGTTCACCTGCCTAAATCGTGTAGCACGCAGAAGTACCGCAACACGACTTGGCACAGACTCGACTAATGTTTTAAGTAGTACTGTAGGGAACTGACCCCATGATGCTGCAGGCCTGTCGATATAACTGTAAGCGTACGAGGGGATGGAGATCTGTTCTGCACAGCACGTTGCAAGGCATCCCAGATATGCCAAATAATGTTCATGTCTGGGGAGTTTGGTGGCCAGCGGAAGTGTTTAAACTCTGGGGCCACTCTGCAAGAATTCCGGGCGTGTGGGGTACCTCATTGTCATGCCGAAATTGCCCAAGTCCGTCGGAATGCACAATGGACATGAATGGATGCATGTGATCAGACGTACGTGTCACCTGTCGGAGTCGTATCTAGACGTATCAGGGATCCCATATCACTCCCGCTACACACACCGCACACCATTACAGAGCCTCCACCAGCTTGAACAATCCCCTCGGTCATGCAGAGTCCATGGATTCATGAGTTTGTCTCCATACCCATACACACCATCCGGCCAGCCTGTGTGGCCGAGCGGTTCTAGGCGCTACAGTCTGGAACCGCGCGACCGCTACGGTCGCAGGTTCGAATTCTGCCTCGCGCATGGATATGTGTGTGATGTCCTTAGGTTGGTTAGGTTTAAGTTGTTCTAAGTTCTAGGGGACTGATGACCTCAGCACTTAAGTCCCATAGTGCTCAGAGACATTTGAACCATTTTTGAACGTCCATCCGCTCAATACAATTTGAAACGAGACTCCTATTATCAGGCAACATGTTTCCAGTCATCAACAGTCGGTGTTGACTGGCCCAGGCGAGGCGTAAAATTTTGTGCCTCACAGTCATCAAGAGCACACGAGTGGACCTTCGGCTCCGAAAGCCCATATCGACGATGTTTCGTTGAATGGTTCGCACGAAAACACTTGTTGATGGCCCAGCATTGGAATCTGCAGAAATTTTCGGAAGGGTTGCACTTCTGTCGCGATGAACGATTCCCTTCTGTCGTCGTTGGTCCTTTAACGATTCTCTTCAGTCGCCTTTGATCCCGTTCTTTCAGTATCTTTCTCCGGCCGCAGCGATGTTGGAGATTTGATATTTTACCGGATTTCTGATATTCACGGTACTCTCGTGAAACAGTCGCACGGGAAAATCTCCACTTCATTGCTACATCGGAGAAGATGTGTCACATCGCTCGTGTTCCGACTATAACACCACGTTCAAAAAAATGGTTCAAATGGCTCTGAGCACTATGGGACTTAACATCTATGGTCATCAGTCCCCTAGAACTTAGAACTACTTAAACCTAACTAACCCAAGGGCATCACACACATCCATGCCCGAGGCAGGATTCGAACCTGTGACCGTAGCGGTCGCGCGTCTCCGGACTGAGCGCCTAGTAACACCACGTTCAAACACACTTAAATGTTCATAACTTACCATTATGGCAGCAGTAATGGATCTAACAATTGCGCCAGACACTTTTTGTCTTGTACAAGCTTTTCCGACCGCAGGGCCGTAATCTGACTGTTTACATATCTCTGTATTTGAATACGCATGCCTACGCCAGTTTTCCTGGCGCTTCAGTGTACTTACATATGTATCGAATCTTATTCTTGGGACGCTGTAAAAATTTCACGTTTCTGTCTTCATTAGTTTGTTGTAGAATGGGTCATTTACAGCAAGAAAAAGCATTTATGAAATATCGGTGTTCAAAGTTTTATTTTCAATTACAAAATATTGTGCAAATTATGTTTCTGACTTTTTTATTTATTTGAAATGTCGTGGCCCCATTGTCTATGACCTCTTCAGTGCCACAGTCGCCCAGTGCTTGCTTCTTCTTTCCTTACTTACTTCCTTTGTCATTTCCTGAGCAGCAAACTCTGCTTGAGCTATGCGAAGCACAACCTGGTTTCGCAGACGTCAAGCTGCATTCTTCCGTAAACTCACCCCTACCTCCTCCAGAATCTTCGGCCTTTTATTGTCCCCACCGTTAAAAGCTATTACAACATCAGACATTGCTAGCTCCAGAGTCACGAAGCGAACAAAAACATTTTTAGGCATACGGCACCACACAACATTATTGAAGGATTCAGTCACATTCTGGTCCTTCCCGTTGAAACATACCTGTAGTAGCTCTGATTTTATCAAATCCATGAATATAAGTTTGATTGCTACCATTACTGCGAAAGGTTACCAGAAAATTAAGCTTGCGTATACTTACATCAAGCACTAGGAAGCGTGGTCACTTCAGACACATTATTCTAGTTATTTATATTTCTTTCACTGTTTGGACACGTCCTTTTTATTCTTCAGAGGCAAATTCGGATCCGTTGATTCTGTTACCCGCAAATTTGCGTTTGTTAAACATGTTTTTACGCTTAGTCATTTTATATACGAATGAATGAGCAATATATGCAAGTACACAACGGAAATCATTGGCTAGCACACTATTTTCATACATAATAGTAATCGAAACAAAAACTGATTTGTTTCTTTCTAATTTCAGCTTCTGAGACGTAACGGTGGCATAGAAACAAGGGAATTCATTGCCGGCAGAATTTATGATTCCCAAAATATGACCGTTCAACTCTGTTAGTGATGTGAGGCGCCGAAAATGGTTTGCAGTACGTGAGATTTTAAAAAAAAAACCTTAGTTGAGGGTCTTAAAATTGTCAGCTTTTAGTGTATGGTATACTAAAATGTTCAGAGGAGTATAAAGTTAATTTAGGAGCAGAAAACAAGAAAAAAATTCAAATTTCATGCATTTTCACCCACAATATCCCCTCAAGCTCCATAGGCTCTTATTCCTTTCTGCCGGTATTACTAAACCGCTAACCCGGTTCATGACGCCCAGTCAAAGTTGCAGGTTGCCTATGTAAAAGCTTCCAAGCGGCAAAAAAAATTTGATTTTCCGTATTTAACGTAATTCTTCGCCGAATGTAAAGATTTAAAGTGCTGCCATAATATGTTCATTGGGAGGTATAATCTCATGTTACATGTGTAACACAGTAAGAGAAGTGTTACAATTGGAAGTTGTATATGAGTCAAGTGCAAATTACCAACAACGTATTCATCCAGTGTTTCAGAATGAGAACACTTACTAACTTGCAATAAGCTTTATACACCATTACAACTTTTTCTCGCTGACAACTTCATAAAATGAGAAAGAAAGAAGTTTATCGGCTACTAAAGGGTGGTTAAACGTATAATAAAACTGCAGTTACTCACAGAAGTCCGGTGTCGACTGTAATTATCGTATGATAGCGAAACTTGGTAGGTATTCAAATGCGTTAATGCGCAACCAGTTTTCGCTGAAGAAAAACTAGTTCAAATTTTGGCCACCAGCTGCAAATGTGGAGCTTTGAATGAAAGAAAGACGTGTAGAA
This sequence comes from Schistocerca gregaria, assembly GCF_023897955.1. Classification (NCBI taxonomy): domain Eukaryota; kingdom Metazoa; phylum Arthropoda; class Insecta; order Orthoptera; family Acrididae; genus Schistocerca; species Schistocerca gregaria. The sequence goes on from NC_064920.1 coordinate 245,091,207, forward strand.
AGTTCCCATATGTAATGAGTTAGGAACGGGACGTGGACAGAAAAGTGAGAAACGCATAATGTTGATTTTATTATTAACCACTGCTTACACAGTTTGTTGAGTATGAGCACCAGCAACGTCGGCGAGACGCTGCACAGCCCCAGATTTGCACTTGCTCGCCAAAATTGGAAGTAATTCTTTCCAGCTTACATCGATTCGGCATTAACGCTTTAGCATGTTTATCGAGTTTCCCTGCCATACAATAATTACAGCACACTCTGGGCTTCGTGAGTACCCAATTCAATTATAACCACCCAGTACATTTTCTCTGTTTATGAAGTATAACTGTCTCGTCAGGCAAGATTTTTCAACTCTTTTTTTCTTAACTACTAACTCTTTTTCGTAACACTTTGTGCGTATAGTATCAACATATACCAGTACCTGCAAAATTGTATCATTCTACGAGACATAGTGTAGGAGATATGATGCGATAAACATTGAGCTGCGTGAAAAACTAGCTTTTACTTAATGTGGAGCGCAAATTACACAAAATATACTCAGCTACTGTATAATAATGCAAGTGCTTCGCGACTTCCAACAAAGTTTAAACATAATTTCAGACATTTTCTAAACATTTTCTCGACGAAATGCTTAAGAACAGATACATAGCTTCCCATCAGGAATGCACAATAGTCGGGGTATGACAGGACCGATCATTCGAAGCAAAAAAGTCTAGTAAACATTAGATCCAAAATACGTAACTTAAGAGTTTTCGATGTTGTGAAACAAATCTCTTCTATTGCAAGCTCTTTGCTTTCCGTATTTCGGAAGGCGAGGGTAGGAACCAAAAAAGAAAGGAAAATTGTCTCTAAACATGGGCTCTAAAACACGTGTTCATTAGAAGAGATATGTTCATTAATAGTGAAGTGCTAATAGCTCTTAAGACATGCACACACGTTTGAGCCCATATTTACTGGACACTTCTTTCTTGTTTTGCTCCATATTACTACCTCCAATATATGGAAAGCAAAGAGCTTGCAGTAGAAGAGACTAGCTTCACAGTATCGAAGATCAAAAGGTGCTCATAGCTCTTAAGGTTTTCATTTTTGAACCTATTTTTACTAGATTTTTATGTTCGAATGCTCGTTCCAGTCATATCACGGAATATTGACCATTCCTCCTGGGACATAATGTATTTAATGTATTCAGTTGTAAAGTAATCGGAAGTTCGAAGCTGTTTTATAGATGAGAGTTAGATTCTTAAAAAATCGGTAGTTTACTGGTATAACTTCTGTTCATTTCCGTAGCATTCCATTCCAGCCAGTATCGTGGATCTGTTGGGCGACTTGCTTAGCTTTTAATCCTTTCAATACCATTTTTTTTTTCGCAGTGGAAGACATTAATTAATGTCTTGTCAGAAGTAATAATAAGCAAAAATTATTTCGCATCATTTCGTTTTCCAACACTGGGAGGGGTGAGAGGTGAAGTGTTATTCGTATTCGTCTCTGAGATTTCAGAAATCAACTGTGCAAAAACTAGGAGACATAAAATAAACGGATATTAGTGGATAGAGCAGCTCTAAACGTCTCAATCTCAGAGCACTGTTGCTTAGTAACAGCATCATTTGTGAAGCGGAAACCTCAATAAATGCGAGCAATTCAGAGAATTTCATTTATGTTTGAGCTAGTTTTACGTCCTCGCTTGATCACAGAACTATGAGTAGTTTTAAATAGTCTCAAAACCAAAATGCGCCACCTATAGCTCCTGCCGTGGTTGTACGAGTTTCCCAACGTTCATGCACGAGTGCAGAGTGAAGTCATTGATCGCGCATTATATATGACACTGTTGCGTGTCGAACGACTCTCCCTGTGAGCGTAGAAGTGTATATCGGAAAAATTTCGGAGCTGACCCGCTTGCCGATAAGCAACACACGAAAGCACGGTCGCTGCGAAGGAACGACATATATTGACAACACACTTCGTGAGGCTAGATTCTCCAGATAATGAAAGTAGTTACGTAACGTGTACAGTAGCCCTGGCAGAATAAACTAGCAATCATGTTCTATGAACGAAGCACTGTAGGATTTGAAAACATTTACTACATCATAAGTTTGTACTGGCATACGTACAGAAGTACAACGTGCAACGCAAAACCGTTGATCGAGACACCTAAGATTGGCTACTGATGTCTGCGCAACCAAGACAACTAAAAATTATGAAAGTAAACTTCTGAATGTCGACTGTAGGACGTTGTTACGAGTATTCCTCTCTTTTGACATGACAAATCTACCAAACAAGAGAGAATTATAAGTTAAATGTCAACCGGCTAGCTCCAGGTTAGACGAAGTGTTTTTGGGTGTCTTGGATGAGCCGATTTTCTCTTACATCTGAAATATGCGTTACCAAATTATGAAACTGAAGAAAAATATGGGTGTGTGGGAATATTAAAAACATCCCTGTTTTTTGACTATGTCACGTTCGTGGGCAATACTGGAAATATGTTTTCGTGAATCTGTCATCAGTTAATGTGTCTTAACATTGGTTTCATTCTTATGACATATGATACAATGGAAAATGTATACCTACGATTTTAAATATCATAACCGATGTTTCTCACGTCTATTTTAAAACTAAAATATGTTTTAATAGCCACAGCCAAACAAATTTATAATACAAATAATTTTCTTTTTCAGGTGAGTACAGTGAAATGAACAGAAGTTCCTACTAGAAGACTTTCTCTTCTGTGCAAGGTAATTAACACTGACGTAATTTTCTGTTCGCATCAAAAGATGATCTTGTTTCTTTTAATAATTTGAGTATTCTAACATGTCTTATGTTAATTCCTTTTATTTTTGTGGCTGTGTATGACAACTATTCTGAGAATCGTGGTTGAATTTTGAACGTTGAACAAATTTTTTATTCTCCTCCTTCCTATTGTTTCGTAATTTGTTGCACAGCATTATCTTTCGTCAAGCACATGTTTCAGCAAGCCTGATTCATACATTGGTGTTGTCCAAATGTTGCAATTACTTTATGATCTTGTGTATTCGGATGACCAAGAATTTTTTGTAGTTTCTGGAGCCGAAAGTTGCTTTCTTGATTATACGAACATTTATCAGAATTATAACACAAAATACACTGCATGAATAATATGCTACTTGGAATCGCTCTATGAAAAGTAATTTTTATAAACCGAGGCCGTTAATAACTTGCACACGAAGTGCAAATGTGTTTAGAATGACAAGGAAGCTAAGGCAACACTCATAGCAAAGGCGAAAGTTCATGCTGTCATTATACTGTTAACATTTTACCTGCAGAAGTGCGTTCGTGACTTGTCGCTGTGAACCACCAATAGTCTTCACCGTACTGGTGGAAAATCTGTAATAGAAATATATTTCCTCCGCCGGGATTAGAACGGATTAACCACTGAAGGAGCCCTACACCTTCGTGTGCCTTATCTACTGCTGCTTGATGGGAGTTCGACCGTATTTAGTCGACTAATGTTTCAAAGATGATGCAAGCACTTCTACGGTTTCGTCGTGTACGAGTATTCAGAATTAGACACGCAAGAACGACACAAGAGAGATTTCATCCTGTACTGTAGCATACACCAAATATTTTACCCGCGCAAGTGTGAGTATTCTGTCTCTAAACCCTCGTAGTCGATCGCACCTTAAACTACACTCTTCCTTCCTGTTTGCTGTATGCGAATATAAGATAGGGATCGAGTAAAGTGATGCAACACACAGACCGCTATACAATGCGAAATATCTTTTCTATACCATGAGACTGTGTGTTTTACAAATTAATATTTAAGTATTGTGTAAGATGAAACGCTAGGTGCCACATATTGAAAAAAATTAACTAACAAGGCGTCTATGTGAGCTGGGTATTTATAAAAGATTCTTGCAGAAAAACTTTTTACATTCGCTTCATAATGAACATTTTTAAAAGTTAAACTTAAGTTTGCTATCTACAGACAGATGTGACATTTCTTCAGGGTGGTGTCAAATGCCCTGTATCACTAAATTATGAATTTAATTTTTTCTGACTTTTCGCAATATTTCTTAATTACTTTATTACTCATTAATTTAATGATAATAGTTGTGATTCATAGTTTTGTGAATGTGTACAGGAAATTTCGTACCCATACATATTCCAGTTTTAGACAAATATTGGTGAATTTGATGCTTCGTGGTTGGCAGTTGTGTTCGATTCACTATACGTTTATTTTATCCGACGCCTTACAGAGCTGAACTCCATTTTGAAGGACAAAAATTTCGGTTTTCATCTCACATTTGCTCAGATTTGCACTGATCTTTACCCCCCCTCCCCCCCCCCCCCCCAGTTACCAAGAGTTTCCAATTCACGCATTAGTTCGCTGAAAACTAATGAATTTTTGCTATGCGCTTTTGTTTCGCTGCAACTGCGAAATGAGAATTTCACCTCGTACATTTTTGGGAGTGCATTCCATTGTACCAGAAAGAAGAATAATACAATTTACTTCCATAAATATTTTGTTGTTGGTCACGTGTTTTACATCGTTTTTCGTACACTTTCTTTATGTGATCACAGCCAGCGAACCACATCTCTGACAAAAAGCTTCATACAACCTCAAAACCGTGAAGGCACTGTGTTGCGCGATCATTTCCACCATGTGTTTCATAACTTTACTGCAACTGATACATTTTACCTCATTGCCATAACATCAGTAACAGTTAGTCTCATTTACAGAAAGTTTTACAAAAGTTTTATTTAATATACTTGTAAAAAATTTTCTTCTGATATAACACATGGTTTTCTTTTTGATATCTTTTTATTTTCCACACTCGCCTGCATAATTTAATTAGTTATTTTATTAGATTCAATATTTGTTTACGGTATTCGGGTTGGACCCGAAACTAGGAATGGTAATAAAGTAATTACAAATAAGCTTGTGGCTGGTTGCAGTATTTCTTCCAGCTTAACTCCGTCCTTAATTTTGGAATCATTTTAGCGTTTGCAGTACCACTTGAAAATGATCCAAAGGCCAAAATTGTAATTGTGAAATAAATAAGTTTTACAGTCAACGGCGAATATGATGGTCATCAAAAAATTGTACGTGACTCTGAAACCCCGACCACAAGAAGTTAATCAGTTGATTTGTGTACCTTATTTTCGCCGCTGCATAGTTCTCGACGCGAGTAACAAATTGCAATCAAACACTGGGAGGTCAGAGTTACAGGCACCGTCCTCTCGGCTCAGGTAGAGCACAAGGCAGAGGGAAACTTTACTTCCCAGGAGCCTTTCAAGGAACACACAGTGCTCCAAATAAAATTACGTGAGAACGACAACTAGTTTGTAAGACACGCTTCCGCAATTCGTCTTAGAATTGCTCAGAGCTGTGATTGGAAAGACTTGAACATATTTACAAGAAATTTATATAGCAAACAGTACAATACGAAATAGTATTTACATAGATATTAGTACCATATTAAGGGCGATTCAGAGTCCTCTACCACTGGGTATTGGTTCAAATGGCTCTGAGCACTATGGGACTTAACTTCTGAGGTCATCAGTCCCTTAAAACTTAGAAGTACTTAAACCTAACTAACCTAAGGACATCACACACATCCATGCCCGAGGCAGGATTCGAACCTGCGACCGTAGCGGTCACGCGGTTCCAGACTGTAGCGCCTAGAACCACTCGGCCACACCGCCCGGCCTTACGTCATCAGTCTCTGAGCTTACACACTACTTAACCTAAATTATCCTAAGGACAAGCACACACACCCGTGCCCGAGGGAGGACTCGAACCTCCGCCGGTACCAGCCTCACAGTCCATGACTGCAGCGCTTGAGACCGCTCGGCTAATCCCGCGCGGCGCCAATAATCCCCGCCTATACATTGAGGATAAACCGGTGTTGATGGAAGAAAATCGACTACGCAGTATGGCAAGATCCTTCGTACCAAGTAATAGAAGAGACGTCGCTCGGCCGACCTGGGTGGCCGAGCGGTTCTAGGCGCTGCAGTCTGGAGCCGCGTGACCGCTACGGTCGCAGGTTAGAATCCTGCCTCGGGCATGGATGTGTGTGATGTGCTTAGGTTAGTTAGGTTTAAGCAGTTGTAAGTTCTAGGGGACTGATGACCTCAGAAGTTAAGTCCCATAGTGCTCAGAGCCATTTGAATTTTTGAACCACCTCGGCCGGCCCACTTAATATTACGTAGCGCGCAATGTCTTCAAATACCGCATGCAAGATTTTTATATTCTCTTGCTAGTTATGCGGAAACTATTAGTACCACAAAAAATGAATGTAGCCTCTTTGTAAAAAATTTGATGTAATTAAATTTTGTGCTAAGATACGTTTTCACTGGAGGCCACAGTTTTAGAGTTATTCAGGAAAACGCATTTGGAGGTTACTTTCGAAAACTATGTCCGCTAGCGAAAATGTATCCCAGCACAGAATTTAACTAAGGCAAATTTCCTACAGAAAGGTCCTGATCATTTGTTCCTGTGGTACTATAGTTCAATTCTTTTATCTTGGAGGGTCGCACAGTCCCGCCCAGACGCGGGAGATTGCTGCGTTGCCAGTAGCACGCGCCAAGAGAAGCAGCGCCATAGAGTAGTATAGTTCGCAAACTACGTTTAGGGGGGAGCGCGCAGTTTATGAAGTAAAGCCATCATGACCGCATTAACCCTTTCGCTGCTACAGAGGCATGCTCCCCGAATTCCGCGCTATGCGAGATTTTGTCATCCTTGCACTGCTTGCCTGTGCAGACACATGGTGTTCCGACAGCTTTGACACACTTATCATTCGATTTCACAAAAACTATTTGGCCCAAAAATTTGATTTTTACATATCTTTTTGACTGATACCTTCCCCCCGATAAATGACTTAATTTTGTTCCGATGTTCAACGCAGTTATTGTGCAGCATTAAATGTAGTAAACCATTGCACGAAATTTTGAAGAGTTTGCAGAGGTAAAAGTCCATAGCGTATACTTTCCGTATGGTCGATTTTAGTTGCCACTAGAAATTTCAAAAAATTACATTCAAACGAATAAAATTCATGAAGTAAGACACTTCGATATTGTTTTTAAATAAAGAAAATTATTAAGCACCAAACAAGGTTTGAACTCAGAAGTTTTCGCTTAGCAGCCAAACACTTATCCATTGCGCTAATGCAGCTCGTCATTTGGCGAAGCTCTTGCAGGACTTTTTTTCGTCGAAGTACAATAGGAAATAAACAATTACCGCTGTTCCTTATTGCGAAAAAACTGTTAGTGAGAATGATACTAAGACCTTTCCTTGCTATCGCCTGAATTAGGAGGCTTATTGCTTATTTGGTTTAATTAATTAATAGAATATGAAGCAATTGGTATAAAGAACGCTTTTTCCAAACTTTCTATGAAAGAAAGTCTGGTATCGTGACGTTGCTTTTGTTCAATTACTTTATTTATGACTGAACGTTTCTAAAACAGAAGACACTCGTTCGTGCCCTGCACTGCAGTCGAGATCTGCAACGTCGTTCTCTGTTCATTGGTTGACTGTGTTTTGCGATGTCAGATGCGCAGAACGAACCTGAACTCTGCCGCCGTCGTAAATGACGCGCACTTTAGTAGTTAACACGTAGTGAGCGAGAGAACACGAAAATCTCGCACATGGTTTTTGAAGGTGTTGCAGGTTGTATACAACCCAGCGGTAGGGGCAGCTAAATCGTCTAGCGAAGAGCAAAATGTATATAGTATTTACACCAATATTTACAGAGTGAACCCAAACCCCACCGACAAAATTCTTCTCTATGAAAACCTTATCTGTAGAGTTCTTCCCAAAACGTGTAGTAGCATGATCGCCTCAGAAGCTTGCCGCTGTTCGTTTGCACAGCGCCGGCTGATGCCCAGTTTCATTTAATGCGCCGCCAGCTGGAAGCATTTTACTGGAGGAGTGACGCGCATTTCACAGAGGTAGGATGTGAACGTGAGTGAGCGCGCCGCTTAAGCGGGCGCCGACCACCGTGGAAACAGGCCACGAGGGCCATCGGCGCTCACATTGATTCGGCGGGAGGGAGGGGGGCTGCGGCCGAAGACCCGGCAGAGCCGGCGCGGGGGCGGGTGGGGGCGGGCAAAGTAGCTGTCTGGCGCGTCACGGCGCTGTCATTACGGGCCGCGACACCGTCACACGGGCCGTGACGCCTGAATAATTTATCAGCGCGTTTCGAGTGGGCCGCCTGCCTGCTGGCCGGCCGCCGATTGATTTTTCGATCTGGCGACGGCGCGTACACAAACAGGCGGCGAGCAAGGCTCATTACGGCCGCAGGCGCCCAAGGCATTGATTCCGGCGCCCGCGGCGGCGCGAGTGCGCCCAGAGCAAAGAGAGTGTGCGAGCGTGCGTGCGCGCGAGCGCCGGTGGAGAGCCGGCTGTGGCAGGTCGCCAGGCAGAGGGGAACGTCACTTCCCAGGAGCCTCTGAAAGGACGTACAGTGCTGCGAAGAAAATTACGCAAAAACAACAATCAGTTCTTAAGACACGCTGCTGCAATTCATCCTAGCATTGATGAAAGCTGTGAATGGAAAGAAGTAAACTTCTTTCACACGACTTATGTAGTAAATAGTACAAAACAAAATGGTGTTTACTTTACGATGTCTATTCATCCCGTTTATCTCTGGACAGTCCCGTTTTTCCCCGATAAGTCTCGCACTCCCGAAAGTTCTTTTTGGGGACGCTCAAATGCCCCACTTTTTTGTGATTTCGTTTGCCTAGTGTTTTACGCTCTAGATGTTTGTTCTTGCAATGTAATGCACATTCCGCACCTAGTGTACATTAGGGAGCGCCACTTGTACAACTTGGTCTACAATCTTTGTTTGTTTACTATTCATTATTTGCATTGTTGGTAACACCGATTCAGGTTCGCTGTTTCATCATGCCAAAACTAAAGTATAATTTTAATAGCAGTGTAAAAAGTGAGCCGGCCGATGTGGACAAGCGGTTCTAGGTGCTTCAGTCCGGAACCGCGTGACTGCTACGGTCGCAGGTTCGAATCCTGCCTCGGGCATGGATGTGTGTGATGTCCTTAGGTTAGTTAGGTTTAAGTAGTTCTAGTGGACTGATGACCTCCGATGTTAAGTCCCATAGTGCTCAGAGCCATTTGAACCATTTTGTAAAAAGTGAGTTTTCTTTTACCACTGGCAGTGGAGAACCTGTAGAACTTACATTGTGGAAATCATACTTTGCTGTAGGACATGCTGGAGTGTCCGTCATTGTGAATCACCGTAAGAAGGGGAAACATAGCACTAGTGTTCAAGCGAAAATACACATGTTAATGAAATAAAAAAAAGTGAAAAGTATGGTGATAGTCCAGGTCCCAGGTATTTTCTATGCATCTAAAATGACTATTTTTAATAAAAATGAAATGGACAGCCGATTTACATACATATTAGTGCTACGCAGAGGGTCATTCAGCTGTCCCTACCGCTGGTTTTATGCAGCCTGCAACGCCTTCGAAAACAACGTGCGAGATTTTCATTTTCTCTCACTCGCTCCGTGCAAACTATTACTCCTACGCAAAAAAATGACCATGGTCTTTAGTTAGGAAATGTAATAAAAACATTTGAAGATCATATTTGAACGTTTTTCTTGAATAATTCGAAAAGCGAAAACGTTTCCCAATAAAAAAAATTCCATTATATTACCTACATTAAGGTCCTGCTCAAGTTTTATTTAGGGCTAACAGTTTGGCACAGTGAGCGAAACAATATGAAAATCTTGCGCGTGGTATTTGAAGAAGTTTTGGACTACAGAAAATAATCCAGCAGTTGGGGTAGCTGAATCGCTGTATATATAGTAAGTAGCAGAACATATATGGCAATTACATATGTATTTACAGAGTGAATCCGAAATCCAACTGCAAAATTTCTGAGGTTATTCAGAGACATTTTCTGAGTATGTTTGGTGTTAGCGACCCTTGGCCTCCAGCGGCTCATTACAGAGTTACAGTGTATTTGTGATTTATTCATCTTGGTGTCTTTCGAGTTAACTCACTTTTCGCCTATTGGTAGAAACGGAATTATTTTGAGGAGCTTAAAAGGGATAAATGCCCAAAGTAAAATTACCTGAAAATTGCTCACTACCGTAATTCAGTCTAACATTTATGAGAGCTGTTAATCGAAAGACGCAAACATATTTACGTGGCAAATAATATGTACTGGGTGATGAAAAAGTCAGTATGAATTTGAAAACTTAATAAACCACGGAATAATGTAGATAGAGAGGTAAAAATTGACACACATGCTTGGAATGTCATGGGGTTTTATTAGAACCACCCCATATTGCTAGACGCGTGAAAGATCTCTTGCGCGCCTCTTTCGTGATGATCGTGTGCTCAGCCGCCACTTTCGTCATGCTTGGCCTCCCAGGTCTCCAGACCTCCGGTCGTGCGATTATTGGCTTTGGGGTTACCTGAAGTCGCAAGTGTATCGTGATCGACAGATATCTCTAAGAATGCTGAAAGACAACATCCGACGCCAATGCCTCACCATAACCCCGGACATGCTTTACAGTGCTGTTCACAAAATTATTCCTCGACTACAGCTATTGTTGTGGAATGATGGTGGACATATTGAGCTTTGTCTTAATTTATTATGCTAATTGTTGCTATTCTGATCAGATGAAGCGCCATCTGTCGGACATTTTGTGAACTTTTGTATTATTTTTTTGTTCTAATAAAACCCCATGTCATTTCAAGCATGTGTGTCAATTTGTGCCTCTCTATCTACATTATTCCATGATTTATTCAGTTTTCAAATTTATACTGACTTTTTGATCACCCGGTACTTGATAGTACTTGTTTTGGAAATAGTATTTACATAGTATTTTATAGTAAATAGTGAAGACATTGTAGCCTTAGAGTACTACACCAGTAAGCCTCTCGCCCCCCACCTCGCCCAAGCATGTAAAAAATAGCACCGTTTTACGAAGGGCTAGCTTTACACGAATGTCAACGATCAACGTTTATGACGTCATATCTCCTTGACTATGCGTCGTACATTATAGTATTTTGCAGTTACGTTCGGTGGTGACGTGAACAGTCTCTCCAAAATTTGTTGCGAATACAGTTAGTAGTAAAGAAGTAATAAATTAAGACATCATGCCTGATGCTCAAATTTTGCTGCATGAACAACGGAAATGTACTAACCAATAATCTGTCTTCCTTTCATTATTTTATAGGGATTACCAGCGAGAAAAAGTATCGAAAAGTGCTGAAAATGTATATGAAGTTTGTTGTAAATTTATAAGAGCTGTCATTCCCAAGTACTGGATGAGTGTACGATCTGGGTAATTTACACGCCGTGAGTTGAACTACTTCGAACCGTACATACAGTTTCTACCTTAAATGACGGAATAACTGCGTTAAGCTATTAACGTGACATTGTACATCTAAATGAGTAGACCATGACAGGATTTAAAATATTTAAATTCGGTCAATAATTATATGAACTTCTGCAAATACAATTTTTGTTGCCCCTAGAAGCCGTTGTATAGGCAACCAATAGCGAAACTGCGTAACCATTTTAGCCGATTAGTATTATAGGCACAAGGTGTTTCAAAAAGTCTCATGCGCTTTTACAAGATTACATCTTCTACATGAATGAAGATATAGACCTTTGCGGTGAATTTTTACTTACGTATCTAAACCAAAAGTTTACCTTCGCGCTGGTTGTAAGGCACAGGTTAACGTAGTTCCCAGTATTAGTATCGTCGATATATATACCTTGCTCGTTCGTTCATTAACTCGGTATGCATCGAGTAAAAATGACGGTAAAACAGAACAAAAGGTGTTTCGCGCTCTCCGTTTCAAAAGGAGCAGTTCAGTTATAGGTGTGCAGCATGATTTTCATCGAGAGGGCGGTGCTGTGCCTGCTGTAACGTAAAATACGGATTCCTATGGTACTATTAGGCCCCAAGCCGCGCCGCCTCATGGTAGTCGCTGACTGTGTACCTACCCTTTCATCAACTTTGCGTGAACTGGCTTGATACCAACAGCACTGAATGCAGCAACTCCTCTCTTGCCCACAAAAGTATGGGATGAATTTGACTAAATTCGTCGTGCGTCTGCTTGAGGGCACATTAAATTTTTATGGAAGATAAATGAAAACTTTGATTCTTAACGCAGGTTGTAAAAAGTAGCCAGATTTTAATGGTGTGCTTCTGAGTGTTCATCCGAGTTTGTTTCCACTTTATGGGCAATATTTTGACGCCCTCACTCGTTGGTCTTCTTCAGGTGCTGCGAGTTGAGCTTTTTTGTTTACTTTCTGTCTGGACTCCAACCACTTCATAATCAGAGTTTCATTTGCTCTCGGAGAATCTTCTTTGCGATGTCAACACGACAGTTATAGTCCGCTCTTAATCGCAATTTGTGAAGATGTGGTGAAACATATATAGAGTTACAGGAAAGTGTGTCTAGATTTTTGTTACAGTTAAACGAGCACATTTTGCTGATCTCTTTCTTATATGACATCACAATGAAGTAACTTTCACATTTTGTTTACCTTATCATGTGAACATACTCATTTTCAAAGATGACACTACGAGTATGAAAGATAGCAAACTGAATGGATATTTCAACAGTACAAAGATAAAAAACTACTGTGTTGTAAAAAGTAAGTTAATACATAAGAACTTGTTTTTCGCATTCTGCTGTTGCCTATTCTTGTCAGTGCTTAATATTCATCTTGAACAATAATGTTACAGGTAACAAAATGCAAGGGACTTAGTAAACAGTGATGTGGTCATGCAGAAATAAATGTTAGTATATTGTGTGAGAATACAGTATGCAAAAACCTTTGTACAGTGTGCGGTACCCGTTTATTAGTATGGCAAAACGGAGTTCATCAACAATGGTCTGATTTGTGTAACCAGGATGGCAGAATCTGGTAGGAAAGAGCAAGAGATCGAAAGTGAAGCAAGTGTGAAATGAACTGTTTAAGCATCAGAGAGAGAGAGAGAGAGAGAGAGAGAGAGAGAGAGAGGGAGGGCGGGAGGAAGGGGGGAGACTATGTTTGCATGTTGAGGACTGTACTGGTTATTGTTGCAGCTGCAAATAATTGATTTTCAATCCTTTCATTCAAAATGAAGAGGAAGCGGAAAGAAGTGATGCTTCTGTATTTATAAGGTTTTTAAAAGGCTAGTCAGAAGCGTTTGGATAGGACATGCCACACCTTTAGGTCTGTTTCTGTGTTGCCAGCTTTGTGGCCTCTTTTCAGTAGATGGTAGGTTAATTTCTAATATCTGAAGTAAAGGTAAAGAAGTCATCCACCAGAAGGTTTGTTAACACAACTTTGCTTCTAGGCGCGCAGTCCGGAACCGTGCGACTGCTACGGTCGCAGGTTCGAATCCTGCCTCGGGCGTGGATGTGTGATGTCCTTAGGTTAGTTAGGTTTAAGTAGTTCTAAGTTCTAGGGGACTAATGACCATAGCAGTTGAGTCCCATAGTGCTCAGAGCCATTTTTGAACACAACTTTGCATTACTAGGCGTCCTATTTTTGCTTACTTTCCCTTGCCTTCCTCGTTCATTTGAATTGATTTACCTACCCACTTATATGGTGATCTATAGTTTGCCGTAGACTCTGAACCATATAGCAAACACATTAACAAACGTTGCCATAAATTTTGCGAATAAAATTGTCTAGAGCGCTGGATAAAATTTCTTTGTTTATTACGATAAAATTGAGATGAAAGGAACACAAATTGTAACTAATGGTTATTATGGATCAAGCTACAAAAATTAAAAAGTTAAAAAAATATTTTTAAACGTCCTTTCACCAAAGTCTTTGAACCAGCTAAACAACGTTTCGTGTCACTATTAGAATCTATACCTAATCGGTGCCTCAACTAACACCTGGTTCAAAAATTGTGCAACTCACACATTGCGACCCTTGTTTCTCAAGTTCAATGTTTTTGGTGAATGCATGTTTTAAAACTTTTTAATTTTTGTGGCTTACTTATAACAAATGCCTGTCGCTTTTTATGTTCCTTTCACCTTTACCGGAGATATCTCATGATGACAGTACCCAAAACATCGTAATAAATAAAGTCTTTTTTAGCGATATAGACCATTTATTTTCGAAATATTCATGGTGGCCGCGGACTCACACGGAAATTTTTTCCTTTATTAGGAAACATTGTCACAAGTGAGAGAAGTGATAAGTGACAGACAAAAAAACCTAGTACCGACCGGTGATCGAACTACCATTGCTTCAGATCACTAGCTTCAGCTTTTAGCCGCGGAGAGATCCGTTAAGAGTGGTTAAGAAGAATCAGGAGTAAATGTTCTAAAATTGGAATTTGAAGAAATATCAGAGGAGCAGCTGAGAGAACATGTATCTGTGAAACCTACAACTCCAGTAGCAGGCTGTGAAACAGTCCAAAACTACATGGCACGATTAGTGATATTACGCCGAGAGTGGGTCATGTACCGAGATAATGTTGCTCCCGGCCAGATAGAGGGGACGCAAGCCAGCGTGCTTTATGCTTATAATACGGCGATACAAGTGCGGCAGCGCTCAGGGAAACGGCCGGTAATTCGCGTAATGAGACAGTCACGTCAGCGGTGGCCCGCGACCACTAACCGGTATCGATTTTTGTTCGGCTGCCGCGCTGCACCGTGCCTTGTCCTTGTTTCGACCCCCGTCTCCCTCTCTCTCTCACACACACACACACGTACACTCATGTTGTCTATACCCGTTTGATAAGCTGCCGTCGGCACTGTCATCAGACAAATGAGGCCGGAGACCTCACAAAAATAGTGACGCACCCCTGTATAGATGACACTGGGACAGCTTATTTCGTTTTTATCTTCTCTCTCCCTCCATCCCTCCTCCCCCCCCCCCCCCCCCCATCTTCGCTCTCCGTTGATATGTATGTGTGTGTGAGTGTACGTCAACTCGGTTCCTCTTCGGTTTTTTTTCAGCTCCCGGTGCACGCCTCCAGTTCTTTTTGTCAAGCCTTTGTCGTTTCCTTTTTCCTCCGGTCCGTTTCTTTCCCTGAGAGATGTTCGCCTGTCTGTCGCGGAAGTTGACGTGAGTAAGAAGAAGACAAGAAGCGTAATAATGTTCGGTGACAGTTGTCGGGCGCAGCGCGGCGCGGCTCTGCTCCTCCGGCCTGGACAGGCGGCTCCTCTTCCCCTTTCCCTCCTCCCACCCAACCCCCACCCACTGCCCCCTCCACCCACCCTGCTGTCCGTCCATCCGTCCTCCGACCGCCGCGACAGCCGCCGAGAGACACCGAGTTGGGCCGAACCTGCGGTGACGCGGCCGTCCTAATAGAGACAAGTTTTATTCCGAAACGGGGGCAGCACCCAACCTCACCACCGAAGCAATATCGAGCTGGGCTTGTTGTACAGTATAAAATGTGGCTCCCTTCCGAAGAAAGATAGTGTCCTGACTCCTGTGTCAGGACTCCCCCATAGTTAATATACTGGCAATATTTCCCATTCTCCTCTACTACGAAAGTCACTCCAAAAGAAATACACACTATTTTTGTAAAAATACAGTTTTAATTCTACATGTGTGAAAGTTTTACAGTGTGTAGATACATCCTTACCACTTGTTTTCAAACTTAGTTCAATCTGTTCCCGTGAGTGGCGCCGTCACAGCATGTCTTCAAGATAGCTGCTATGCTTGACGTTCGTCAGAAGCAACGCGCTGTCATAGAATTCCTGTGCAGTGAAAACGAGACAGTGGGAAACATCGACAAGAGGTTGTAGAAGGTGTATGGAGATGCTGCTGTCGACCGCAGTACAGTTAGTCGGCGGGCAAGCAGGTTACGTGATGAAAGTGGGCACGGCAGTATTGAGGATTGTCCTCTCAGCGGCAGGCATCGTACTGCACACACTCCAGACAATGTGCAGAGAGTTAACGAATTGGTGACTGCTGACAGACGTATCACAGTGAACGAATTGTCACGCTACTTTGGAATAGGGGAAATAAGTGTTTGCAGAATACTGAAAGTGTTGGCGTTAAAAAGGGTTTGTGCCAGGTGGGTTCCCAGGATTTTGACAATGGCTCACAAAGAAACAAGAAAAACGGTATGCTGCGAACTTTTGCAACAGTACGAGAATGGTGGAGATGAATTTCTTGGAAGAATTGTGACAGGTTATGAAACATGGCTCCATCATTTTTCACCAGAGACGAAGAGGCAATCAGTGGAGTGGCATCATGCAAATTCAGCTAAGAAAAAAAAATTCAAAACCACACCTTCTGCTGGAAAAGTTATGGCTACGGTGTTTTTTGATTCCGAAGTACTCTTACTTGTGGACATCGTGCCAAATGGAACCACCATAAATTCTGATGCATATGTGATGACACTGAAGAAACTTCAAGCTCGACTGAGTCGTGTTCGACCACATTGGCAAAAGCAGTGTTTTGCTATTGCACGACAATGCAGGGCCACAAGTCAGTCAAAAAACCATGGAAGCGATCACAAAGCTCGGATGGACAACACTGAAACACGCGCCTTACAGTCCTGACCTGGCTCCATGTGACTATCATGTCTTTGAGAAACTGAAAGCCTCTCTTCATGGAACAAGGTTTGAAGATGAAGACTCGCTTGTGCACGCTGCCGAACAGTGGCTCCAAGAGGTTGGTCCAAAATTTTACCGTGCGG
This sequence comes from Schistocerca gregaria, assembly GCF_023897955.1. Classification (NCBI taxonomy): domain Eukaryota; kingdom Metazoa; phylum Arthropoda; class Insecta; order Orthoptera; family Acrididae; genus Schistocerca; species Schistocerca gregaria. The sequence continues at coordinate 245,107,823 of NC_064920.1, forward strand.
GTATACAGGCGCTGGTTCGAAGATGGCGTAAGGCAGTTGAGAGGGATGGAAATTATGTGGAGAAATGAAGATATTGTTCCTAGATTATGTGTCTACACACTGTAAAACGTTCAAACATGTACAGTAAATTTTAGGCGCGCAGTGCGGAACCGTGCGACTGCTACGGTCGCGGGCTCGAATCCTGCCTCGGGCATGGATGTTTGTGATGTCCTTAGGTTAGTTAGGTTTAAGTAGTTCTAAGTTCTAGGGGACTTAAGACCACAGCAGTTGAGTCCCATAGTGCTCAGAGCCATTTGAACCATTTTTTTTTTGTACAATAAAAGATGGGTTTTAAAAAAATGGTAGTGTGCATTTCCTTAGGAGTGAACCTCGTAAAAGTCCAATGGCCGCGCTCTATCAAACTAGTAGACTCACTATATGGTGGAAGTGTCTTTCGCCCCATGCAGATTTTTGTGATGTTAGTACACAAGGAGTCCCTAAAAACCAGAAGCTCCCAGATGTTTCATAAGCTGTAGAAGTTGCTGGAAAAAGGTTTTTGGTAAGTGGACAGGAGCAGAAATGATTATCGAACAAGTTAACTCAGTAAAGAAAAGATTTACTTTATCTCTCGAAGCATACGAAGGTTCTTTACAAATAATGCCGCAAGAAATAGAGTCCAGCTCATACAACAGCAACAAGGAGGCGGCTCTTTGTACTAAAACATGATCAGTGGTGTCAGAGCCGCGTAGGGTCTGCGTAGCATCAAGTAGTGACGTGGCCCCAAGTGCAAGCGGGCCGTTTGGCTGCCGCCGGCCGTCCTTTATCGGGGCACAATGGACGCTCGTGGTCCAGAGCCACTCGAGGCCTAGCTCAGTGGGCATGCTCCACTGGGTCCACCAAATTCCGTACGACCGCTATCAGCGTCTGACGGAAACTTGCATTTGCGCTACAACTTTTGAGACATCCGTACGGTGGTATCGATACACGATACCACAACAGTGGTCCATTTTTGTTGTTGTATGCTTGAATTTATGAGGAAAAGTAGTTTTACTGTTTGTTTTTGAGAGCCACTTTACTTACAGCTACAACACCTTGGGGATGACATTTTGTGCTATTTTCATACGTGTTTGATATGGCGTTTGTTTAGACTTGCACCAGTCCCTGTTGAGCATTGTACCTGCCTCACAGAAAGCTTTCCCTTGTGAAAACCTGATCTTAAAAATTTCATGTAGCTCATTTTAAACACAAGACCAATAATTGTAATGACTTCTTGTGTAATAGAACCCAGTACGTTGTCCTCGATGGTGAGTGTTCATTGGAGGCGAGGGTATCATCTGGAATGCCCCAGGAAGTGTGGTAGGTCCGCTGTTGTTTTCTATCTACATAAGTGATCTTTTGGATAGGGTGGATAGCAATGTGCGGTTGCTTGCTGATGATGCTGTGGTGTACGGGAAGGTGTCGTCGTTGAGTGACTGTAGGACGACACAAGATGACTTGGACAGGATTTGTGATTGGTGTAAAGAATGGCAGCTAACTCTAAATATAGATAAATGTAAATTAATGCGGATGAATAGGAAAAAGAATCCCGTAATGTTTGAATACTCAATTAGTAGTGTAGCGCTTGACACAATCACCTCGATTAAATATTTGGGCGTAACATTGCAGAGTGATATGAAGTGGGACAAGCATGTAATGGCAGTTGTTGGGAAGGCGGATAGTCGTCTTCGGTTCATTGGTAGAATTTTGGGAAGATGTGGTTCATCTGTAAAGGAGACCGCTTATAAAACACTAATAGACCTATTCCTGAGTACTGCTCGAGCGTTTGGGATCCCTATCAGGTCGGATTGAGGGAGGCCATAGAAGCAATTCAGAGGTGGGCTGCTAGATTTGTTACTGGTAAGTTTGATCATCACGCGAATGTTACGAAAATGCTCCAGGAACTCAGGTGGGATTCTCTAGAGGAAAGGAGGCGTTCTTTTCGTGAATCGCTATTGAGGAAATTTAGAGAACCAGCATTTGAGGCTGACTGCAGTTCAGTTTTACTGCCGCCAACTTATATTTCGCGGAAAGACCAGAAAGATAAGGTGTAAGTTGGCTGTTAGCGGCGCGTAGCGTTGCGCAGTTGGAGGTGAGCCGCCAGCAGTGGTGGACATGGGGAGAGAAATGGCGGAGTTTTGAAATTTGTAAGAATGGATGTCATGAACTGATATATATATTATGACTATTAAGGTAAATACATTGTTTGTTCTCTATTAAAATCTTTCATTCGCTAACTATGCCTATCAGTAGTTAGTGCCTTCCGTAGTTTGAATCTTTTATTTAGCTGGCAGTAGTGGCCCTCGCTGTATTGCAGTAGTTCGAGTAACGAAGATTTTTGGTGAGGTAAGTGATTTGTGAAAGGTATAGGTTAATGTTAGTCAGGGACATTTTTTTTTGTAGGGATTTTTGAAAGTCAGATTCCGTTGCGCTAAAAAATATTGTGTGTCAGTTTAAGCACAGTCTTGTACGATTGTTCAAAGGGGACGTTTCAAAGGTAAGAGAGATTAGGGCTCGTACAGAGGCATATAGGCAGTCTTTTTTCCCTCGTTCTGTTTGGGAGTGGAACACGGAGAGAAGATGCTAATTGTGGTGCGAGGTACCCTCCGCCACGAACCGTATGGTGGATTACGGAGTATAGATGTAGATGTAGATCTAATGTGCCGTTGTCAACACGCAAATTAGATGACTGCAACGTTGTATTGAAAAAAATGTCAGTAATGTAAATAAAACAAATTATATCACAGATTTCGATTGCAAAATAGTCATAATCAGATTATTTTCCTGCCTGTTAACACAACCCTACTGTGAGCAAGTATCATGACACCAGTTAGCAAACAAAGTGACTGAAGTACGGAAATCGGTCTGAAGATAGCTGTTAAGTAACGGGAACCGTTTATTATTGCGAAAATAAGTCAGTTTATTTGGTATGCAATTTCAGTTCTCTTAACTATTCTGTTTACCGAGTTACTGATTCCACAACTGTTTCTTATTAAGTAATATGAACAACTATCGCAACTAACTTTAACCCCATTCGATAGATGATGCAAAAACTGGTTAGGCGTGAGCCTCTCTGAGAATTACCTCGTAATGCTGCTGAACATGCAACCTCAGGCGGCTATCATAGCACTGTTTCACCTCCATTAAACGATGTTTAGTTAGCTGTAGAAATTACAGTGCCCTGAGTTAAAAGCAATCGCGACTCACTTTCAGCACTTTTCCTCACACTTTTTTTCTGACTTTTCACGATGTCGATTTACTTAATCAATGTACGCCCTTCTTTTTCAAGAGCGCTCTCGAGAGGGTGTCATCACTGCATAAAAGTAGCTCATGTTTACATACTATACAGGCAGTTAATAGTTTCGAGTATTGACGCGCAAGTCGGCGAAGTGGCGTCAGATCGAAAGACTTGCACCCGGCGAACGGTCTACCCGACGGGAGACCCTAGTCAGACGACAATATATTATATTTCGAGTATTGACTATTTTACAAATTTTATTTGGTGATTATCACTTGTTAATTATTCCATCCTCAGGGTCCGCTGCTTTAATGATTTAGCAACTTCATTTTAGCCGGCCGGAGTGGCCAAGCGGTTCTAGGAGCTTCAGTTTGGAACCGCTCGACCGCTACGGTCGCAGGTTCGAATCCTGCCTCGGGCATGGATGCGTGCGATGTTCTTAGGTTAGTTAGGTGTAAGTAGTTCTAAGTTCTAGGTGACTAATGACCTCAGAAGTTAAGTCCCATAGTGCTCAGAGCCATTTGAACCATTTGAACCAAATTGATTTTATGTCGCAAGCCTGTGTTGCCACCACAATTTCAATGAACCTAAAGCAATGACATTTTGTGCGCCACCAGTGTGAGAATCATGTGAATTTTACGCTGTATTTAATTTTTTCCCAGATCATACTCTGAGGCAGAGATTAGGGACCAGCCCAGCATTTGTCATAACAAGCATCGAAAACGGCCTGAGTAACTTCTCCAGGGTTGTTCGGTGTACAAGACCAGCGGTCATTAATCCGTCACAAGGATTGTCTGCACGTCAAGCTCACTTCCTTGTCTCATAAGATATACGTGCGGGTCTTAAAAAATCTATTATGATCTCAAAACGTATGAATTACTCATCACGGTAGGATATTGTAAAAACCTGATACAAAATGTCTGTCGAATAACCATGTCACTAGTAAACTCAGCTTCATATGTGCGTATCAGTTTTTATGTAAAATGTGATTCAGTTCTCTTGTTCTACGTATGAACCTCTCTTTGAATGAGCATGTTTTATTATTTCGCTTCACTTATCAATCTTCTCAGTTGCAAGATACTTGTAAACGGTGAAATTCTATCGTTACTCTTAATTACACTATTTAGCAATATTTGTGTCTACGTCTGCTTTCAAAAAAATGTTCAAATGTGTGTGAAATCTTATGGGACTTAACTGCTAAGGTCATCAGTCCCTAAGCTTACACACTACTTAACCTAAATTATACTAAGGACAAACACACACACACCGATACCCGTGGGAGGACTCGAAACTCCGCCGGGACAAGCCGTCCAGTCCATCGCAGCAACGCCATAGTCCGCTCGGCTAATCCCGCGCGGCTATATCTGCTTTCCTTTTGTGCCTAAGGCTTCTCATTTCTTGCCTGACGACGTAACAGAGCGATAATTTTTTATACTCGATTTCTGTAGAAACGAATGCAGCGCTAAAGCCCCTCCATTCGTTTGTTCTGAGCAGTGTCAAACCATAATGGTGAGTAAACGTCACGGGTGCAATTTTGCAGTTTAAAAAATCCAAGAATTCCCAGAAGAGAAATGCCGTCTGTTTCGCCCATGCGTGGATCCTGCACGGTTAACAAACAGTCTTACGAGGAGAGGCCGTGCTTTCGCCGGCTGGTAAGGTGCGCCAGATGCCGCACTGCAGCGCCGTGATGGGCCGTGACAGCGGCCGCATGAATCTCAATCTGTCATCACCAATTGTCCTCCTTTCTATACGAGTGATCTCATCGCGTCTCCCACCAGGGCCAATTACAAACGACATCGTCAATCTCGCTTGAAGGCCTAGCGCCCACTTCCAATCACGGCGCAACGGATGTCTGTCGACGGCCGCCCGGGGAAGCAGACTCACAACAGCAAAGGATAAAAACCTCGGAGTAGCGTGCGTCTGATGCTGTTCCCAGATGGCATTTGAGTGAAAGTATCACTACACAGTCATGTGGTAAACTGTATAGTTTCCAGAATGAGATTTTCACTGTGCAGCGGAATGTGGGCTGATATGAAACTTTCTGGCAGATTAAAACTGTGTACCGGACCGAGACTCGAACTCGGGACCTTTGCCTTTCGCGGGCAAGTGCTCTACCATCTGAGCTACCCAACCACGACTCACGCCCCGTCCTCACAGCTTTACTTCTGCCAGTACCTCGTCTCCTACTTTCCAAACTTTACAGAAGCTCTCCTGCCCGCGAAAAGCAAAGGTCCCGAGTTCGAGTCTCGGTCCGGCACCCCGGCCGGAGTGGCCAAGCGGTTCTAGGCGCTACGGCCTGGAACCGCGCGACCGCTACGGTCGCAGGTTCGAAACCTGCCTCGGGCATGGATGTGTGTGATGTCCTTCTAAGTTCCAGGGGATTGATGACCTCCGCTGTTGAGTCTCATAGTGCTCAGAGCCATTTTTTTTTTTTTTTTTTTTGTTGAACAAATACATCTGAGTTTAAATTTAGTTAGTAAATAGCGTGTGTGTTCCGTATCAAAATAATTTACAACCTACGTCCTCAATATCCAGCCTCATGGAAGTAACAGAGTAACTGCACAGGCTAGGTGGCAGGTAGCGAACGGAGACGTACAGCTGGCGAGATGCGTGTCCTGCCCCACGGGGCCGGCGACGCCAAGAGCAGGGGGCCGCTGCCCCGGGAGGTCCGAGGACGCCGGAAGAGTGGCGCGGATGCGGCAAGTGTGTGCGAGACCCGCCACTTCCTGGGCGGCCGCCGGCTTTCAGGTGTTGGGTTCTGCGGCCCCTCGCGCTCGGGTTTCTCAGTAGTCCGGCCCGCGTGAGAATGCCCTCCGCTCCTCCGTGACGGCGCTGTCATTGTTCGTCTCACTGCGCCCCGATCACCTACTTTCTCACGGAACGAAACCGCTCTCCGTCTCAGGCATCTTTCGTTAGCACAGTGATTTTTGTAGCAAATGATATCACCTATTAAGAATGACTCGAAGGAGTCCGAAATCACAGGAATTGTAGAAGAGCTTAAGAGCTTGTCGACAAGTAGGTCACTAGAGATAAAAGTTGTCACCATGCAGAGCCACCCATTACGTTATCATATGCCAACCATCTAGAGACTGAGGCATGGGAAAAGCTTCAAGAAGACCAGGAGCCAGCCGCGGTGGCCGAGTGGTTCTAGGCGCTTCACTCTGGAACCACGCAGCTACTGCAGTCGCAGGTTCGAATCCTGCCTCGGGCATGGATGTGTTTGATGTCCTTAGGTTAGTTAGGTTTAAGTAGTTCTAAGTTCTAGGGGACTGATTACCTCCGATGTTAAGTCCCATAGTGCTCAGAGCAATTTGAACCTTTTTTTAAGACCAGCAGCATCCAAATAATGAACGAGAATTTTAATTTAGCTCGTTCGTATCTGGATTGAGACAGTACAATGAATTATAGTAATGAATATTAAATAGAGATCAATTAAGTTTACAGATTGTTAAAATATGTTTCATAGAAACTCTCGGAGCTTGCGCATGGTTTTTTCTGTTAAAGGTCCGTTCATGTATTTTTAACCGTGTTCTTCTCTCTGTGTTTTCACTAAAACCGGACTTCGTAATAAGACAGCACACGAAGACGACGGTGGATCGAGCTGGACGACTTTTTGCTTAGAAGTACGGAACCTTTTGCCATGTCAAGTCAACCAACAATCTTACAATGACTAAAGATACAAAATAAAACATACATAGGTTAGTAAAAACAGTATATTCTGAAATTTAAAAAAAAACAACAATTAAATTACGACACTTACATTGAGACTTGCATTATACGATTACGAGTGCCGATTTGTTGCAGCTCATGAATGTATCAATGTCCGCCCCCGGTAGCTGAGTGGGCAGCACAAAGGGCTTTCAATCGTAAGGGCCCGGGTTCGATTCTCGGCTGGTTCGGAGATTCTCTCTGCTCAGGGACTGGGACATCATTTCATCCCCATCGACGCGCAAGTCGCCTAAGTGATGTCAAATCGAAAGCCTTACACCAGGCGAGCGGTCTACCCGACGGGAGGCCCTCGTCACACGACATAATATTATTTATGTATTAATAAAATAATGGCAGTGTCCCCAATACATCCGATCTGGACAAGACCTGCGAAACGAAAGGTGCCTCTTATTCCGTCAATAATCTGACGATCAAAAATCCTCAAATGTTTCCAGTGGGTGCATATAATATTTATACAGCTGTGAACTATATCTATGGCTAAAATTATTTCTTTATTTCATTGCTTATAGTAACGTTTTCTGTTAATAAAAGATCAGCATGCAAATGTGCCTTTAAAGAATGAGAAAAGAAAAAGCTGTATACGTTACCTGTCGACCTCAACCGTCAGAAAATCTTTCTTCTGGCCATCAAGAAGTAGATTCCATGGCTTGCCCTCAATCGGCTACTCCCTGTAGCCTGAAGCTCAAATTATTATCTTCGAAAGTGGGTACTGCTACGTGCTGCTGTGGAGAATCTCATAACGTGGTCCACTTGCTCTGCTGACCTCCCTGCACCGCGTCTCACTCCAGGGAAGAGTTACGGGTTGGTCAAAATAAAACTGATCCAGTTCATGTGAGTCACCCATGCTAGACGCTCGGTCTAAAGCGCCTTGCCACGGTTAGCGCGGTGTCTGCCACATGGGCTAGTGGTGCTCGATTTTGTTTACAGGTAGAAAGGGGTGGGCCAAGGAGAACGCCCATATTGCAACAAAAGTCGATAATTCTACAGTTCAGGTTTGTTTGATTGCAAGCTTTGAAGTTTTGAATGATGTCGGAAGTTGAATGGAGCTAGTGTAGTCTGGAAGTTCATTAGGCAGCCGTCTGGGCGTGGGAGGTAAGCCATGCGCTCTCTGGGATTATCTTACGTTTTATGGTGTTGAGTATCGGAACGAAGCGATTCACAGTAGTTGACTCATTTATTCTTGTATCATGGAAAGCTTAGAAATATTCTCAAGCGCTTTCCTGTTTCCAGCTGATCAGGTTTCTTTTCTCTCAGTTTGACGGGCTAATGTTGCTACAAAGCCCACGTGCAAGTGATCAGTCGGAAGCGGCCTCGTATTAGATCTCGGATCTATTAAATAACCAGAGGTAGTGTTGACGGAAGAGTGGTTAGGTGTACTGGAAATAAAATAAACTTTATAAGTTTATATGTAAATGTGACACATTTTGATTTTGATGTGGCCCTTGTGCTACATAGTTAAGAACTGTTGTCATATTTTTTTTCTATTTTTACTGAAATTCCAAGAAATCAGTTTTGACTGGTAGTCGTTTTTCAGTTCAGTGATCGGAGACTGGAATCTTTGTGACTGCTGCTGGACTGCTACAGAGCATGTGCCATTAGTGCAAGAGTGATGACTGTTCTGCCCTTGTCTCATTATCAAAACTGTTTTGCCGAGAACCGATCCAAGCCCGACTATAAACGCCTCCTTAAGTGACGAGTGGTGTAATGTGTCTCATAATTTGCCACGCGCTCACCTCGTCGCTAGGAGCGATCAGGTAATATTATGTGTGCTTGTAGCTTACAAAGATTACTTGCTGGATGGTATTAGTGAAAACCCTGTGCTGCGAACAGGGAAATGTGCGACAATGTTAGTATTCTATTGCACGGTTCTTGTCTTAGCTGCTTGTCTTACTCTCAGAGCAGAATTAAAGATTAATTGTGATGTATCAGATGTGCCTGACAAGCAGGTAAAAATGAAATTAATTTTACGTTTTTTTCTTCTTTTTTTTTTTTTTAAAAAAAAAGGCCGCCCCCAAAGACGTATGGACCGCTTTGATGAACAGTTGGCTGAGAGACGCATTTGAACCTTAGGAAGAGAATTTCTCTTTTGTACCTTTTATTTGCTTCTACGTATTTCTCCATACAATCGTTTACAGTCACACTTTACAAGAAAAGTTTCTTCCGAGCAAGAGGGCACCTGGTACTAATGGACGATCGTGTTGACAGCTGAGAGCAGGAAAATTAAAAATTTGCGCCGTTATGAACCAGTTCACGGAGGCTGGGCATATTTCAGTAAGAAAGACGACTATCTCTTAGTAGCCTGATGCTAATGTATGCCGCTGGTGATTAACATAACCGGAGCGTGAAGTAGCAAAGTACAATTTATTTGTGGGCTCAGGGCTGAATTGTTTTTTACCGTATAAGTTGCGGATATCCTGGATGAGAACGAACGATACCCTTAAAGAAACATTAATTTCGCACGTGGTTCAATCAGGAACGGTAATGTGGACAATATTTCACCAAAGCGATTTGTGAAAGCGCTATTTGTTCATAGACACACATTGAACTGTCAAGCTAGTAACGGCTGTTCGCTTTATTGTTTCTACTTTGTTGATAATGAAGCGCAGCAGTAAGACTCGTACGATATTCACGGTGTTTCTACCTTGTTGGTAATAAAACACGATAGTAAGATTTCTTCGATACTCCCTGAAATATTACAGTTTCATTCGATACAAAACATTACGCACTTCATTTAGTCTTCAGGTCTCTTCCTATACTTTTCCGTCCTCCTCTTTTCTCTTTCCTCCCTTTTTCTCTTTCTCTGTCCTCTTCTTTTTTCCTTCCCTCTTCCTCCACTTTTCCCTTCTCCTCCTCCACCACTTTCTTCTTTTCCTGACCCTCTCCTTTTCTCTTTCCCTTCTCCTTCCCTTTTCTCTTCTCCTCTTCTTTTCTCTTTTTCTCTTATTTTCTTGTCCCAACTTCTGATGTTTTCTCTTTTCCTCCTCTTTTCCATTTTTCGATTCCCCTTTGCTCTCTGCCTCTCCTCTTTTATTTTTTTTGGTCTCCTCTTTTCCTCCTCGCTTCTCTTTTCTTCTCAGTCTGCCAATTGCTCGTATGATGCATCTACACGTAAGTTACTGTTCGTAATACACATTGATTTTCTTCTTTGTCTACTTCCTCCTGTTAATGCTCCTCCTCCTCCTCCTTTTATTTTTCTTCTTCTTCTTATTCGCATTCGTTCTCATTTGAGCTGATCAGTATACTCTGATTGGTTTGATGCAGCCTACCACAGTTTCCTCTACTGTGCCAAAATTTTCATCTCTGTGTAGCACCTACACCCATCGTCCTCAATTATTTCTTGTATGCATTGCAGTCGCTTTGTTACCCTACAGTTTTTTCCTTCTACGTCACCCTTTTATTACTATGGAAGTTTTTGTCCTAATATCTTAACACATGTGTTATCATTTTGACCCTTCTTCAGCTTACTACAAATATTTTCCAAACATTCCTTCATTCAGAAATTCGGAGGAGAGTCTCCTCATTCCTTATCTCATTACTAAATTAACATCTTTTTGTGTCAAGAAATTCCAAACTCTTCGATTCTATCGTTTCCCTATTTACACAAAACCAAAGTCTTATACATTGTTTTGGAGCGAAAAGCAAATGCAGGAACTCAATTTGTGCTGCCCATATCTTTCTTGTGTTTTGCTTTTTCCGTCAGATTCGATCATACTGACTGCCCGTAAAGAATTGATGCACGATGACGTCTCGCCGGCCGGGGTGGCCGAGCGGTTCTAGGCGCTACAGTCTGGAACCGCGCTACCGCTACGGTCGCAGGTTCGAATCCTGCCTCTGGCAGTCCTTAGGTTAGTTAGGCTTAAGTAGTTCTAAGTTCTAGGGGACTGATGACCTCAGAAGTTAAGTCCCATAGTGCTCAGAACCATTTGAACCATTTTTTAAATTAATTAATTAATTTTTTTTGCTGACGTCTCTGTAAATAGTGAACTGTGAGCGTGCTTTCCAGGAGCTTGTACAGGAATTTATCTACAACACAGTTCGTTTATTCCGCTCGCCATCCCTTGAACACGTAGTTGCGCATGCAGCCACACAACGTATGCTCCTGGAGGGACAGTCCCCACGTTGAAGCGGCCGTGACAGTCCGTCGCCGCCGCCACCGTCCGTCACAGGCGCACCTGTGCGCTGCTTATGAGCCGGGCGGTGCGCGGCGCGCAGCTATACCTGGAATCCCGAAGCAGCCACCGCTGCTTCCCTTCCCTTCGCGGCCCGCCCTACGGAGGGTCACGTGCGTTTCCCCGTAGCGGCGTGGAATGCGGCAGGTGCACCGCAGCTGCTGGACAATTGACGGCGTGGCCCGCACCGTAATGAACCTACGCCCTCCGGCCACGCCGCGCTGGACCTGCGGAGGCGTCCGCCCCCTCGCATCTTAGCCACGGCTCACTGCTCGCCAGTCGGTAACTTCGTAGCTTATAGCGTATCAGTTCGTTGAGCACGTTGCACCGGTTTGCCTAAATAGCACCGGTAGCGCATTGTACACTATGAGACACATTTCCTTGTTTTGACTTCTCCAGATCTCTCGGTACAAGATGAAGTAAGAGATCTCTGTGGATAAGGCAGATGAGGTCCGCACCACATCCACCACCCTTACCAGCATCGGCACTCGTTTCCGTAGAAATTAAGTCTCCATCTTTCTTTAAAATGTTTATTACATTAATACAGGGTAAGTCCGGGAGAGTTGGACCAATCTTTTCCTTCACCATAAAATTTGTGTGTTTTTAATTTTTTTACTTCTGGCAGCACGTTCATATAGCGTGAAATATAAACTAAATTACAATATATTACTAAGGCCCTGCGACTTAAAATACAAGAGGTATGGTAAAATGAAAATATACATGAGTGGACCAACTCACCTAAACAGCTATGGGCGAGATGGAGCAGTTTACTGGGAGAGATGGACCATATAAAATGGCAACACTTGCAGAAAAGAGTCAATTAAAATTTTGCATTCTTATTTGCAGTATGTTGTAATGAGTACAGAATTATGCTATTAAATATTTTAGTCAATAACAGTTTTATCACTTTATTATAAATTTTGATTGAAATTAGCTTTTTTAATGGGTTGTTAGTTTTGTTCAAGCATTAGACTCTCTTTGTCTTACCACAGAAATTACACTTATTAGCAGACGTTGAGAGTCATTGAAGTGACCATCGTTAACAGTCAACTTTTGTTAGTTTCGTAACTTCACCCCATTCATCAAAGTTGCATTTTCGTAATTTTATACGATGTCTTCACCTAATAAACATGGTGAGCTATTTTTCTCTTCACTAGTACTTCCCTTTGGTGATCTTTTTTGTTTTGTTTTAATGAACAAAGCAGGCAAGTGGGAATGCAGGGGAGACCACAGCAGGCCGGCCTGCCTAAAGTTTGTAGCAAACTTTTGGGGTCTCGGTGATAAAAAATTGGGGACCATTTATTCAAACAGTTTCGTAATAAAATGTGCAGAGGAACAGAACATAAAATAATATACTTCGTTTATTATATCAGTTAACAAAATAAGTGTCTTTAAGTCCCTTCCACCCCAAGCACTTGGTGCTATAGACTCTGTTGTCTTTTTTTACTCTTCTTCTAAGGCACATTTTGCAATGAAACTCGGCTTCATCGTCCTCAATATCTGTCAGCATATTAGTTATGAGCCCATTGCTTTCACCGCTTCCTAAAACTTAAGTCAGGGTGGCGAGTCAGAAATCCAGGGACCCAGTTTCTCCAGCCATTTTCGTTTCATTGTGGAATAGATGCGGGCATCCGTTTCCTTCTGCAAGTTGATTCCCTAATCTGCACAGCTCTTTCGAAGTCATACGAAAACACCGCTTTTGCAGATTCTTAAGATGTATAACAAGTACTAAGTCTCGCTCCTTAGTGGTATTGAAACCACGCTGACGTTTTCCGCTGGTTTTGTTATTTGTTGAAAAGGGATTGTCCTTTTTTTATTTTAATGCATTTTAATGCATCGTTTTAAAGTAGTCAAAGGCACGAGAAATTGTTTCGATGTTTTTCCGTGGGTCATCGTTTTATTAATTGCCGAGTCGACGATTTGTTCTATATTTTTAATGGACCTGTCTTGTTTTCCCTACATAAAGGCGTACCATCTGCGAACGGAAAGGCAAATCAAGCCACAGAATTCATCAATGAAGAATAATAAGCGACCACGGAGGAACGGCCTATTTCAGTTGACTATTCCGCCCCAAACTCATATCTATCGAGAAAGTACTCAGTAAACACCGTAAACATTTTTTCTCTCCCACTGAATTGCCTACAAAGATAGCTAAGAACATGATGATTTACGTGGACTAAACATTTATTGTGTAGGAAAAAAATGGCAGCCTCACCTGAGATGGAAGTGGTCCGGAAAGAACAACGAATTCGCTCACTTTTATAGGCGGACCACGCAATTCACGCGCGACAGCAGTTCAAATTTTACTAAACCATAAGAGACATTGGTTTGGTAAATACTTGACCGTCTGAGCGCACCGTAGAGTCTCTAGACAAAATTAGACGACCGAGGCCGGTCTGCCCTGGTAGTCCATTCCAGCAGGTCTCCTCTACCATCTGTACTAGCGTTTTACTCCCTCACTCAAGACGGGAGCTAGCTGGAGCACCATTATGTAGCAGCCACGTTACTCTTCATACCACCGAAAGCACGTCTTCCAGCAGAGGAGGCAAGGTCTACGTCTACATCTACATAGATACTCCGCAAGCTTAAGTAAAACGACTGTCTGTACGCCTCCATATGAGTCATAATTTTTCGTACTTCATCTTTGTGGTCCTTATGCACGATGTACGTAGGTGGCAGTAGAATCGTTCCGCAGTCAGCTTCAATTGCTGGCTCTTAAATTTTTTCAATAGTGTTTTTCGAAAAGAACATCGTCTTCGCTCCAGGGATTCCCATGTGAGTTCCCGAAGCATCTCTGCAACACTTTCGTCACTCGCAGGAAGTACAGATAAGCCTCGCCTGTGAGGCGTTGTTGGAGGTTGACTGGTCCTACGAGCACTCGCTGACACATCGAGGCTGAACCGGTCTTTATTGTTCGCTGTTTCAACACCGTGGGGATTCTCCGTAGCCAACAGACGAGTGTTGTGAAGGTTGACGATACCGACCCTCGTAAAGGTAGTGTGATCTGTGATAGAATGGCTGACAGATATCCTATCGAGTTAGCCCTTTGTGGCGAAAACGTCGCCACAGAGCCAAGTCAGTAGGTAATGAGAATACAGATAGTGCCAGTTGTAGAGGATGACCCACAAGGCAGTGTGGCCTGGCTCATGCTGCCGGACCTTCTGCCCAGTGCTGATGCCGGGGCACTGTCAAAGATCTTATACTTCCACCTTCAATGGATGTATCTCCCTTGGAGTTCCCTTTCGCTCAAATCCATATGCAGTTTTTTGCTCCATTTGCTGCTGTGTGCCTCCATTTAGCAGAATTACTTTACATACTCGGAAACTTAAAAGTAATTAGGAGACGTGTATGCTTAAAAGAACGTAAGAAAGTAGGCAGATATGAAGGAGTTTAGATTTGTAGATTGCCAGCGCTGGTGCTAGCCAGGAGCGATTACCTCAGAAAGACGTTTAGCCTCTCGCTGTTGGGCAGCCACTACCAGATTTACTACTACTTGTCATCTGTCGACGAGGACCTCAGCAATACTTTGAGCTCCTCGCTCTCAGATGACGTGGTTACACATCTAGATTAGGTTCTATTTTTCACATGTTGTACACTGCAGCTTTTACTGTCTCCCCTTCCTATCTTTGTCTTACAATCTTATAGCACAGTCTAATGTACACTGAATTTCGTATTTTTCAGCCGGATCTCTGACGGTAGTATTAATCCTAAGCTCAATTTTCACCTTCTGTCGATCCGCTTCCGCACAGCCACCTGTCTCTTATGGATGTTCACTATGACCCGAGAGATGGCGTCACATGCTACCTCATATATCGTGGGTTGACCTTACAATTCCGTAGTTGTGTGTGTGTGTGTGTGTGTGTGTGTGTGTGTGTGTGTGTGTGTCAGAGAGAGAGAGAGAGAGAGAGAGAGAGAGAGAGAAATTTAATGTGGGAAGAAATGAACAGGTACAGTGAAGTAATTTGCTGTACTGGTCAAGATTGCAACTTCTTCTTATATATCGAGATATTATTCTTCAACGATATTCATAACCAAATGGAAAAAGTAGTTCAGTGATACAAACGTTATAAGGTTTTCGATGAAATTTTGATAAAAATAACTCCTTAGTTTTCTAAGTACAAGTGTTAAGATAGACAGCTGAAACTGAATGAACGGTGTGTATCGCTTTCCTCAGTGTCAGAAACTGTGTAGCGTAAACTTTTGCGCTGTGTTACGTCGTGCATTGTCAGAGTGAAGCAGTAAAGATATGTTTCTTTTTCTTTATTTGGTATTGGTAGTTTCCTCAACCGTTCACATTTTACATTCGCACAGGTGTAATATATTTTTATTAAATGCAGAAGCATACTGAAAGTGCAAAAGAAGTTACATGCTAATTTGACGCGCTACGATAAATTTCTATAATAACTCGTATATGTGTACATTATATCCCAATGGTAAACAGGACGCACAGCAAGTAAACGGGATGCGTGGTCTCTTCAGTTGACGGATTACTTGTTTCCTATGAGTTTCATGTTTAGAATAAGCGAAGACCATACAATATATGTTTCCAGTAGATACTCGCATTACTGCAAGGACTGTATCGAACGTTCGTTGGGACCACTGGTCAGGGATAAATAAATGTATGTCCAGATTAAATATATCTTATTCTACCGAATGAGATGGTGTAAAAGTAAGACATTGGGACTAGATTCTCGAATGCGGCTGTTAAAATACGCGTCGGATTACTCGGATTTAGGTTTCCCGTGATTTCACTGGGTCACTTAAGGTGACTGGTGGGATAGTTCCTTGGAAAAGTACACGGCCGATATCCCTCCCCTTCCCGGCTTGTGATCCAATTTCTAACGGCTTCATGGTCTATGGGACATTTAATCTTACTTTATTTTTTTCATTTCACTCCACCATTGCTTTTATACGAATTTTTCAGAGAAACTCTGCCGAAATATTCTCTGTAGGTATTGCTACGCCAAAAGATCTTAATATCGTCACTCAAGCAAGACCCACTCGAATCTGTCTCGGGTGAAAGTAACACATATAGCCGTCTCTTTCGTATCAGAACCTGCCAAGCCACGTCGAGATTTTATCGGACATGCAAAATGACTCTATTATCGAAATATTTGATGAAGTTCGGGCCGAAATGTGTCTGTCAAACGGTAACCACTGTGATCCAGCAGAAACGAAGTCAAATACTCGGGTGATAAATATTATTACGTACACCGGTGGTAGTTTTTATGCAAAGCAGCTGTGACAGGTTCTTAATGGCTGACAATGGGATTGATTACTGCGCATTAGTTCGTCACTGGCGGACGGCGCAAGGACGACCGCGCGCTGTCAGCCGGCTTTAATTAGCCCTGAAATATTTTACGCCGCGCATGAAACGGATTGTTCTCCATTCGTCTTAATTATAGCGCCGGGACGGGCCCGGCTCGCCGCCTTCTTTGGCTTCTTTTGTGGCGGCGGGGGAGCGGCGCCTATATTTAGCGTGTCGATAGGTGGCCACAGGTAGCAACAGATGGGGCCTGACGCGCACCTGGCGTTTGGCGAAGCCGTCACGGCGAATCGCGACCAAGTCGCCGCGATTAATGCCTGCTCGCTCCCGCAGAATTGTAAGTGATGGCGGCCACTCGCTCAGTGTCACGCCGTAACGGTCTGTGTGCATCTACTTTGAGGTTAGCACTACGCAGCCGTGTCTACGGGCGCCGCGTTGGGTACTTGCTGCTCTCTTCGCTGAAGAGGCGAGCTCGCTTAGTTCGGCCAATGCCACAGACTTCATTAATTCCTTGTAATATGAGGAACAAAGAGAAGGAGGGAATGAGAGAAAAGTAGAGAAAATGAAGGGGAGAACTAGGAGGAGCACAAGGAAGGAGAGAGGACAGAGGATTTGAAGGAAAAATAGAGAAAAGAGGAGGAAGAGGAGAAGGAAAAGGAAAGATAAAAGAAGAAAAAAGATGAGGAGGAGGAGGAGGAAAGAGAAAAGAAGAAAAAAGAGGAGGAGGAGGAAGAGGACGAAAGAGAAGAGAAGAGGAAAAAGAAAGAGAAAAGAAAAATAGGAAGAGGAAGAAAAAGAAAAGAGGAGAGGAAAAAGGAGGAGGAGGCGAAAAGAGAGAAGAGGAGGAGGAAAGGGAAAAGAGGAGAAAAGAAGAGGAGGAGGAAGGAAAAAAGAGGAGAAAGAGGAGGAGGGGAAAAGAGAAAAGAGGGGAGAAAGAAGAGGAGGGAAAAAGAGAAAAGAGGGGAGAAAGAGGAGGAGGGGAAAAGAGAAAAGAGGGAAGAAAGAGGAGGAGGGGAAACAAGAAAAGAAGGGAGAAAGAGGAAAAGGGGAAAAGAGAAAAGAGAAAAGAGGGGAGAAAGGGGAGGAGGGGAAAAGAGGAAGGAAGCCATTTCGTCGCTTTGAATGTAGTAGCTTTTATTGTGCTATATCAGGAACAATGACTATCATCGGCGTCCATTTCCACAGCCTAAGCCTTCACCCTCGGCTACCGCCACAGCCGTGCGCTGGCTGCTGGCTGCTCACAATGCACCACAGGCATTGACCACTGACTCGGCGCTGTCTCCGGGAGAGGCTGGTTGTTCCAAAAGATACAGCTGACCCTCTCCCCATCTTCAAGCACATCTCCAGCCTCTGGTCTCGGCCCCTGCTGCAGCCCTAAGCGTCCTGCGCTGATCCAGATGATGCGTCTCTGGCACCGAACATAGACACTGCTCTGTGTTCTGGGAGATGTTGCTCGTTCCAATGGATACAGTTGACTGATTATCACCGTCCGTGCCTGTATCGAACTCGGCTACGGCGGCACTCTCGTCGATCACACGACCAGATCCTTCTGCCCTCTAGCGGCACGAGAACGACACAGTACATGACAGTAATCTCTGGGGCAGGGAAATGGACCACGCCGTTGGACACGGCACAGAACTTTGTAAGTACGCTATCGTGGGATAATTGTCAGCAATCTTCAAGCATCTGCTAGTTCAGGTTTTCCAGCAGCTCCTTGACGCCTTTCCGTGGCCCAAACAAACCTGTAACCATTTGTGGTGCCCTTCCTTTTTTGTATCAATACCCTCTATATGGTCCATTTGGTAAGTGTTCCACTCACTTGATCAGTACCGTAGAATGGGCTGCAAAGTGTTCTGTAAGGAACCTGCTTCATAGAGTAATTACTTTTTCCTGTCAGTGAACCTGCCACCTGCTTTACCTAGGACGGCGCCCACGTAATTATTCCATTTTATATCACTACAAATTGTTACACCGTGGTATTTGTACGACACTGACCGATTCCAATGGTGACTCAGTGATGTTGTTGTTTTATTATACTACCTTCCTACATTTTGTGATGTGCACAGTTTTATAATTATGAGCATTTATAGCGAGCTGCCAATCTTTACACCACTTTGAATTTTTTATCAAGATCCTACTGAATTTCAAATATTCAAACAGTACTGACCATACCTGACAGCCTTGACCCAGGACAAGATTGACATTTTCGAAATCCATGCTTATTGCATAGAGGATATCATTCTAAAATGGTTCAAATAGCTCTGAGCACTATGGGACTTAACATCTATGGTCATCAGTCCCTTAGAACTTAGAACTACTTAAACGTAACTAACCTAAGGAAATCATTCTATTCGAGATGCCTCATTACGTTTTAACTGAGAACGTATCCTAAAATTCTGCAGCAGATGACAGTCGCAGATAGTGGACGGTAGTTGTGAGGAACGCTTCCGCTGCAGAACACATCTGCTAGCCTCATTGTTGATGTCAGTAACATGAGTTATTTCGTTACTTCAACAGTCATGATATTACACGGAAAGTGTAATGGTGGATATTGTGGAAAGCTCGGATTTTCGAAGAGAATTAACGCGACAAGAACGCCAAGAACGTTAAACATACCACGAATTCCGTGTTGTATTACCTGGCTGCTGCCCTACCGCCCAGAGTCGTGCAGGTCCTCCAGTGGGGACGAGAAGATCGACCGTTGTGCACGGTGGAGGACAATGCCTCAGCCGTGGTCCAGATGAGTGACGGGTGAGGAACACGCTGGATTCCACAGGGCAGGCGGCGCTATTCTGAGTGCCGGCGCTTATTCAGCGCAGCCATCCGTGACTCACGGCTCGCCAGCGCCCACCGGGCAGCATACCTACCAGGCGCCCGTACACCGAGAACCCATAGCCCGGTCCCGCGAACTCCCCGTAGGGCCTTGCAGTTCTCTTGCACGAGAACTAGGCCATACGTATTGTTTGTTGTACGTAAGCAACAAGCGTTTTGTTGTTGCTGTCGTCTTCAGCCCTGAGACCTGTATTGCACAATTTGTAGGACTGTGAAACGGAATCATCACACAAACTCAGTCGTATGTAAAATACACTCCTGGAAATTGAAATAAGAACACCGTGAATTCATTGTCCCAGGAAGGGGAAACTTTATTGACACATTCCTGGTGTCAGATACATCACATGATCACACTGACAGAACCACAGGCACATAGACACAGTCAACAGAGCATGCACAATGTCGGCACTAGTACAGTGTATATCCACCTTTCGCAGCAATGCAGGCTGCTATTCTCCCATGGAGACGATCGTAGAGATGCTGGATGTAGTCCTGTGGAACGGCTTGCCATGCCATTTCCACCTGGCGCCTCAGTTGGACCAGCGTTCGTGCTGGACGTGCAGACCGCGTGAGACGACGCTTCATCCAGTCCCAAACATGCTCAATGGGGGACAGATCCGGAGATCTTGCTGGCCAGGGTAGTTGACTTACACCTTCTAGAGCACGTTGGGTGGCACGGGATACATGCGGACGTGCATTGTCCTGTTGGAACAGCAAGTTCCCTTGCCGGTCTAGGAATGGTAGAACGATGGGTTCGATGACGGTTTGGATGTAACGTGCACTATTCACTGTCCCCTCGACGATCACCAGAGGTGTACGGCCAGTGTAGGAGATCGCTCCCCACACCATGATGCCAGGTGTTGGCCCTGTGTGCCTCGGTCGTATGCAGTCCTGATTGTGGCGCCAAACACGCATACGACCATCATTGGCACCAAGGCAGAAGCGACTCTCATCGCTGAAGACGACACGTCTCCATTCGTCCCTCCATTTACGCCTGTCGCGACACCACTGGAGGCGGGCTGCACGATGTTGGGGCGTGAGCGGAAGACGGCCTAACGGTGTGCGGGACCGTAGCCCAGCTTCATGGAGACGGTTGCGTATGGTCCTCGCCGATACCCCAGGAGCAACAGTGTCCCTAATTTGCTGGGAAGTGGCGGTGCGGTCCCCTACGGCACTGCGTAGGATCCTACGGTCTTGGCGTGCATCCGTGCGTCGCTGCGGTCCGGTCCCAGGTCGACGGGCACGTGCACCTTCCGCCGACCACTGGCGACAACATCGATGTACTGTGGAGACCTCACGCCCCACGTGTTGAGCAATTCGGCGGTACGTCCACCCGGCCTCCCGCATGCCCACTATACGCCCTCGCTCAAAGTCCGTCAGCTGCACATACGGTTCACGTGCACACTGTCGCGGCATGCTACCAGTGTTAAAGACTGCGATGGAGCTCCGTATGCCACGGCAAACTGGCAGACACTGACGGCGGCGGTGCACAAATGCTGCGCAGCTAGCACCATTCGACGGCCAACACCGCGGTTCCTGGTGTGTCCGCTGTGCCGTGCGTGTGATCATTGCTTGTACAGCCCTCTCGCAGTGTCCGGAGCAAGTATGGTGGGTCTGACACACCGGTGTCAATGTGTTCTTTTTTCCATTTCCAGGAGTGTATCTGGCAGTTTTCGATTCATTGGGAGGAAAATGTCAGTCTACAAAGGATACTGCCTACAAAACACTCGTGTGGCACATCGTAGAATATTCCTCCAGTGTGTTGACCATAGAAAATAGACCTAACAGCGATACTGAACATACACATAGGTCGTCACAACGTATGGTGACAGATTTATGTCACCAACGAGTAAGCGTCACGGAATTGTTGGATAATCTGAACTGACAACGCTTGAAAACAGAAATCAATCATCCCGCGAAAGCTTACTTCAAAGTCTGAAGAACAAATGTTGAGTTAGAAACCTAGGAAGTTACTACAGGCCCTTACATATCGGTCCCGCAGAGCGGATGAGGACATTACAAATTGAAGCTCGCTCAGAGGCATTTAAGCAATCATTCTTCCTTCTTCGACTAGAAATAAGCTCTGGTAGGTAGTACGGTGGGGAGTACCCTCTGTCATCCACTACACAAAGATCTGCAGAGTTTCTATGTAGGTGCAGAAGTCTTGCATACTGCCAACGACGGAATACCAAATGTTAAAACAAAGAGTAAATATTTCTTAGTAGCTTCACGCAGCAATTTAAAAACTGCTCACTGCATAAAACTACTGGAAACTGAGTAAACCAGCTGTCATATATATTCATTCAGTAAAATACACCGTTCGTCACTGACTTGAAACACTATAACTCGTTGTTATTTCTGCGAGGCGCAGTGCCTGTAATGGAACTGGAAGAATGTATATTCTGTCACTCTTAAGAGTCGTCAGGCGCATTTTTCTGATCTTTTGGCAGATATTTGCAAAAAAAAAAAAGGTTCAAATGGCTCTGAGCACTATGGGACTTAACCTCTGACGTCATCAATCCCCTACAACCTAGAACTACTTAAACCTAAGTAACCTAAGGACATCAAACACATCCATGCCAGAGGTGGGATTCGAACGTGCGACCGTAGCAGTCTCGTGGTTCCGGACTAGAACCGCTCGGACACCGCGGCCGGCGCAGATATTTGCAGTTTTGTTTTCTCAATGTGTGGCTGGAGTCAGCTCAGACAAATACAAGGTGAACCAGAATACCACCGACAAGCTTTCAGAGGTGACAGAAAACCATAATACGGTATATAGTAAAGAAAAGCTGAAAAATGCATATCTTAAGAGCTATGAGCACTTGCTCAGTAGAAGATAGGTGTCTCCCAATAGCGAAGATCAACAGGTACTCATAGGAAACCAGAGTTTCTCCCGGTGTATACAATGTTCAAATAACTTACGGGAATGCAGCCGGGGGACGTCTTCGAGTACAGCCACTAGGACTAGAGGACCAGAGTTAATGCTATGTTGGTGTTGGTTACGAGCTTTAACTGTCGATAACTTTTGATATCGGTCGCCTTTGCTTGTGTGGTGGCCGTAGTGTCCCCATTGTGTGTGTGTGTGTGGGGGGGGGGGGGGGGGGGTGATGGGTGTGCGTGTGATCTTTCTGTTCTGCATACGGAGGTTTTAAATTCCCTAGCATTGAGTTTCGGTGCCTCATTTGCGCCTTAAAAATGGCTGGATGTGCACCTGTCGAAATACCGACGTTTCTCGAAGACGTCGCCCGGCTGGATTCTGGTAAGTTATTTGAAGAAGTATTCATAGCTCTTACGTTTGAGAGCCCACCCTTACTAAACATGTTTTTTTTCTTGTTTTGGTCCATACTACCACCTCTGAAATTTTGTCTGTGGATTTCTGGTCGCCCCGTGTGCATGTGTCCTTCTGATACAATTATGTGTTATTCTAATACTATTATGGGTACTACTCCTCATAGTAACGATTTCGTAGAAGTCTTCAAATATTAGCAGTTATAACAGCAATAGCTATGGTGTAATTATAAATAGACGAGACCAGAGTGAATAAAACATAGTGAGTGACTGCTACAATCTAAATATTGTCTTTCTGTTTTCCACGGTGGGTTGTGTATGTCGTGACTCGCAGACCACTGTTCAGCGCCTTATCTCATTTACATTACTCTTCCACGTGCTGAATTTCCCGGAACGCGAAGCTAGTTTGCGGTTAGGAAGTCGTTAGTAGTAAACATAAAAGAATTTTTTTTTTAAAGCTATTAGTAAACAGGTGTTTTTGCCCACTTGTCGCCCCTCTCCCATTACTAAGCAACAACTTGATTTTCATTTTTCCTGCCTTAATTTGAAATTAATACTTAAGCGGAGAGTAAAAAAAAAAAGTATGTAACTGGACCGTTACAGGGCGATGCGGTAAGCCTTAAGGCTTGTAATGTCTGTAACGGGAAGTGCGGAAACTTAGCAAATAATGGAACGACAATTTTTTTTTTTTAGTATCGCCTATCTAATGGACAAAACACTATACGGAGCTTCTAGTGCTAACTGAAATGGTGCAGATTCTGACGCTGAGCGTTGGAGCGTGCTGAGAGATGAATGCAAGGCTTTGATAATCACAGCCGTGGTAAGAGTTGTGGGCATGCGCTGTACCTGTTGCCTTTGTCAACACGCGGCCAGGCTGCGGGGCGGGGTCGCTGTAGCGGAACAGCGGCGTGGCGCGGCACTGCTCTTCCGAGAAGCGGCGGCGCTGCGGCCGTCGCCGATACCTCGTAGCGCAGCCACGTCCTCCTAAAAGACCTCTTTGTCCCGCGGCCAGCTTCCCGGAACCGCCCCAGTGTGTACCCCTTCCGGCCCCACACCGCACGGCGACAAATCAGGCCCGGCGAGCAGATAAGAAGCCATTGGTAACTCCAGGCTCCTCTCGTTACAACGGCGCCGGTCGACCGAGGATTGACTCGCAAGTAGTTCGAAGAATGGTGCATATAACTGAGATGCATATTACTGAATAAAGATTGTTCCTCTCAATCTATATCTTTTAAAAAAGTAGAGCTGCCGAGTTAGACTGGAAATGTAAAGCACTCTAGCAACAGAAAGAAAGGCGTTTAAATAAACTAAAAATTGTTCACGTCATTTTAAATGTTTGGCACTATTACTTATCGCCTATACGTTTTACCAAATTATTGTTGCCAGCCGACTTTTTTTTATGTATATGTGTATGCTGATTTCAGTAACTACTGCAGGGATTTGTATGATACACGAATTCCCTTGAAGACTACACCGAGACATCAAGACCGCCTCTCTGGTATGTCTCCTGCTGACCACAGTCACTCAACGGAGCCCAAGTGCATCTTTTCGTTCTGGGTTGTAACAGACGGCCTGTTGAGTATTGGTACTCCTATGACGTGAAATTTCCTGTATCTTCGCAGAAACCTAGCGTTACATAGTCCGCAGGACGGGCCGCCATGTTCTCCGGATCGGAACACATGCGACTTCTTTTCGTGGATCTGTATAAAAGATAAGATGTACAATAATAAACCCAAAACCATTACTGAGCTGAAAGCAGCCATTCAGGAGGTCATCGACAGGTTCGATTATCCGACACTTTCGCGGGTCATTTCGTTTTCGTCTGCGCCACATCATCGCCAATGATGGCAAGCATATCAAACATGTCATAACTTAAATTCTAATATCTGTAGTGACGTTTACATGTTGAATTACAATTTTTGAACGCCGTAATTTGTAACTAATGTACGCTTTTTTGATACAGTTCAATCATTGTCACATGTACGATGCAACAAGCAACTGTAAGCAATATGTATGTGGACATAGCCTGCTGGACAAGATGCTTTATGTTTTCAAATATTGTAACGATGGCAAAAATTTTGTAATGTGCTGTTCTTATCCATTTTACATCTTTTGCTTGAGGTCAGCGGGAAATGAACGTCTTACAACAAAAGATTTTAAGACTTCAAGATGACACCATAGTCTGTTGAAATCGTTGTCTTCAGCAGAAGAAATATTTTATACGACCTTGACTGCTGAAAGGTTTTTAACAATTAAACAGATCGCCCTCATTTCTCTCAAAATGAGAAAATTCAATATACTCAATACATTTGTTCACGTTGAGAATCAACTGTCACTGCCTGCTCCAAGCATCAATCCTCTGATGCTCTTCTTGCATCTCGCTATAATTATCTACAATTGCCTCTTCGTTGTATACAACAGCATCATCCGCGAAAATCTTCGTGGAACTTCCGAAATTATGTATTAAGTCATTTGTATGTATTGTATGAAGTAATGCTCCATTGGGCACGCCTGTACTTATTTTTCTCCTTTGAGAATGGCACGCTACGTTCTGTTTACTTGAAACTCTATAGTCCAATCACACAGTTGTCTGATATTCCATATGCTCGTATTTTGTTCATTAGGCGGCACTGCGGGAATATATCGAATGCTTTACGGAAGTCAAGGAAGCCATGTTGATTCCACACAAGAGATTCCTGGTCTGCAGGAACTTCGTAATACGTTATCCTACGACATGTTCCAAGTTCTTGAGCGTACCGACGTTAGAGACAGAGTTTTGTGCGACTGTTCGACGACAGTTCTTGAAAATGGGAATGACCTGGGCTTTCTTCCAGTCATCCGGAACGCTCCACTCCTCCACAGACCTACCCTTCAATGATGCTAGAGGAATGGCAGGTTCAGTCGCATAGTTTGTACAGTATGGCATTTGTTTGCCGTCCGGTCGAGTGGCCTTACCTCTGTTGAGCGATTTCAGTTACTTTTCTGTCCCGTGGTGCACTTATTTCAATATCAGCCGTGTCTGGCTGTGGGACGACACGTGTAACTTAGTTTCTGAAGTCCCTATGTATGTGTAAAAATATGAATGGTTTTAGTAAATTGTTCTTTGAAGGGGGTAATGACTCCGCGTGAGCCTACCCTGGTAACGTACTAAGCAGGGTGTTCCGGAAAAGTTGCTACAAAGTTTGAAGGGTTATAGAGAGTGCTCGAGAGCCGGCCGGAGTGGCCGAGCGGTTCTAGGCGCTTTAGTCTGGAACCGTGCGACCGCTACGGTCGCAGGTTCGAATCCTGCCTCGCGCATAGATGTGTGTGATGTCCTTAGGTTAGTTAGGTTTAAGTGGTTCTGAGTTCTAGGGGACTGATGACCTCAGATGTTAAGTCCGATAGTGCTCAGAGCCATTTTTTACGTAAACATCATTTAACGCCGGTACAAATCGTCGAAGTTATAGGCGTCGGTGGCTGTCACCGCTACGGCCTCAAATGTGACTCCGTGCGTAGACGGAAACGACTCTCAGTGTTGTTTGTTATTAAGTGATCGTGACCGACAGCCAATGGAGAAGGTGGAGCTAGGTTCTGTGTAGAAATACTTATCTCCTGTTGTCCCAGTGGATGACAAATTTGGACACGGTTTCCATCAGCAGTTTATACCGAAAAACACTGGAATTTTACAGGATTCCACGAGAGAAATAAACTGTGGATGGAAACCCTTGCCCGAAACCGTCATCCACCGAGGCAACAGAGCATCACACTGATACGTCTTTCTACGCTGCAGCTATCTCGCCTTCTCTACTGGCTATCAGTCGCGATAACTGAGTAACACACATCACTCCGCCTACGGTCAGCGTATAAAGTCACGTCTTCTGTCGAAGGGGTAGCTTAGTGGCGGCGTCGGCGCCTTTAACTTCGAAGCTATGTAGTGTCATTGGATAACGTATCCGGACACAGCTTCCTATCCTCGATTTGTTCCTCAAGGCACCCTCTACAGTCCTTCGAAGTTTGTCACAATATTTCTGGGACATCTTCTACAGTGTTATTGCGGGGCGCGAAGTGTGTGAAGGTGGCTCTGCAGAGAGAGAGAGAGAGAGAGGGGGGGGGGGGGGGGGGAGTGAGAGAGAGAGAGAGGGCGGGGGGAGGGGGGGGAAGAGAGAGAAACAGGGAAACGTGGAAGACAGTCGCTTTGCTTTCTGGATAGTGGCACACAGCCGTTTCGTGAGAGCGTGTAAGCATTACAGCCCGGCTTTCGAGTGTCCTTGTATAACAGAGTGAGTGGTATCGCGCGCGGCAGAACGGCGCGCTATCGGCTCCCAGATGGGCCAGAGCCGTATCGGCAGTCGTCGGTGCGGCGATGAGGCGCGCGATCTAATTACCTGAGTGCTCGCCGGCCGATTGTTGCCGTTTGAAGACGCTGCCCCGCGACCGCATTGTCCCGCGGTAGACAATGGCCGCGGTAGGCGGGCCGCTTTGTGCCCGGCCGCCGGCCGGCGTATCTCAATATAATTAAGAATGAACGACATGCGGCCCGTCAGCCGATGATGGCTGTCCGTCGCGCCGCCAACATTTGTTTCGTGACGCAGCACGATCGATGCCTTTGTTCGGCGGCAGGGCGGCCGCGTGCCTGAGCGCGCCGCCCCAGAGGCACTCGGGCCTACGTTGCTGCCGTGCGCCTCCGCTGTAAACAGAGAGCCCTGCAGCGCCCGCCGGAGGATGGCGTCTTTCTTTACCTTGCCGTTTCACATTCCATAAAAACGGAGAACAATTGTACACTCACGGGCAATTCATTTATACCCACCTAACAGTAACCCAACTACAAGGGGCATTCGATAAGTAATGCAACACATTCGTTTTCTGAAAGCTGTTGGTTTTAAAACTTCCTGGCAGATTAAAACTGTGTGCCGGATCGAGACTCGAACTTGGGACCTTTGCCTTTCGCGGGCAAGTGCTCTGCCAACTGAGCTACCCGAGCACTACTCACGCCCCGTCCTCACAGCTTTACTTCTGCCAATACCTCGTCTCCTACCTTCCAAACTTTAAAGTTTCTTTCAGGAGTGCTGGTTCTGCAAGGTTCGCAGGAGAGCTTCTGTAAAGTTTGGGAGGTAGGAGACGACGTACTGGCTGAAGTAAAGCTGTGAGGACGGGGCGTGAGTCGTGCTCGGGTAACTCAGTTGGTAGAGCACTTGCCCGCGAAAGGCAAAGGTCCCGTGTTCGAGTCTCGGTCCGGCACCCAGTTTTAATCTGCCAGGAAGTTTCACACCAGCGCACACTCCGCTGCAGAGTGAAAATCTCATTCTGTTGGTTTTAGTCAGGGTTCCAGTTCACCACATTGTTCCCCACACTTTCGGCTACAAAGCCCTATTTTTCAACGCAATCTCGGTTCAATGCGGCGGCCTTAGGAGAGGGTCTGTTTGCATGCATGGTACCAGTGTACTGGTCGACGCCAAAGCCAACGTCTTGTAGAATCAACAACCTGCTTGAGTATCCACTTACTGATGTCCAAGGAATGCATCATTCATTGGGCTAGACAGATCGAAGTCGGAAAATGCGAAATACGGGCTGCAGGGTGGATGAGGAAGACCAGACCAATGAAGTATGTAAGCTCCTCTCGGGTGCTCACACTAGTATGAGGCGTTGCGTTGCCGTGGAGAAGAAGTTCGTTTCCATTTATAAGGCGTCCGCACCCGGTAGCTGAGTGGTCACCGCGACGGAGTGTCAATCCCTTCTGGGTCGGAGGTTTTCTCCGCTCATGGCCTGGGTGTTGTGTTGTCCTAATCATCATCATTTCACCCCCATCGACGCGCAAGTCGCTGAAGCGGCGTCAATACTTGCACCCGGCGGACGGTCTACCCGACGGGAGGCCCTAGCCACACGGCATTTCCATTTCTATGGCGACGATCACGCTAAAGTCGTGTCTTCATTCCTCTGAGGGTAGCACAGTACACTTCAGAGTTTACTGCAGCAGCAGCAACAACAACAAAAAATGGTTCAAATGGCTCTGAGCACTATGGGACTTAACATCTATGGTCACCAGTCCCCTAGAACTTAGAACTACTTAAACGTAACTAACCTAAGGACATCACACAACACCCAATCATCACGAGGCAGAGAAAATCGCTGACCCCGCCGGGAATCGAAACCGGCAACACGGGCGCGGGAAGCGAGAACGCTACCCGCAGCGACATTATGGTGGACACCAAACAGAATAAACTCTTCAGAGTACCAGAATACCATGGCCCGCTTTATTGCCGGTTCGAAGTAACGGACCCATGTTTCTTCGCTTGTCGCCATGTTCGACAAAAAACTGTCACGATCAGCAACGTAACGCGCAAGGAATTCCGCACACATGGGTTCATTGCTCTTTGCCGTCTTCTGTTAGATGGTGGAGGACGGGGAAAGATATTAATGTTCACCGTCACGTCGACAACGAGATCATTAGGGACGGAGTAGCCGGCCAGTGTGACCGAGCGGTGCAAGACGCTACAGTCTGGAAACGAGCGACCGCTATGGTCGCAGGTTCGAATCCTGCCTCGGGCATGGATGGGTGTGATGTCCTTAGGTTAGTTAGGTTTAAGTAGTTCTAAGTTCCAGGGGGCTGATGACCTCAGAAGTTAAGTCCCATAGTGCTCAGAGCCATTTGAACTTTTCCAAATTTAGACAATTACGAAACCTAGAGCCACCGTTACACGGTATTAGCGCGGTGATTCGTGCGCACGGTAACTTCATGGCCGGTGGGGTTATTCTGATAAATGTGCGATAATAGCTAAACTTACCTCCAATGCTGGTTTCCCTCTGTTTCTGCCAGAGCCTGATTGCTCCCTATTCTAGCCCATTCTCCTATTAGCCTCCGTAGAAATATTGGAACACGTGAGGCAATACTGATCCTTAGAATTATCTTAGAAGCTAGATTAAGGAAAGGTAAACCTACGTTTCTAGCGTTTGTAGACTTAGAAAAACCTTTTTACATTGTTCACTGGAATAATCTCTTTCAAATTCTGAAGGTGGCAAGGGTAAAATACAGGGAACTAAAGTCTATTTATAATTTGTACAGAAACCAGATGGCAATGATAAGAGTCGAGGGACATGAAAGGGAAGCAGTGGTTGGGAAGGGAGTAAGAGAGGGTTGTAGCCTCTCCCCGATGTTATTCAATCTGTATATTGAGCAAGCAGTGAAGGAAACAAAAGAAAAGTTCGGAGTAGGTATTAAAATCCATGGAGAAGAAATAAAAACTTTGAGGTTCGCCGATGACATTGTAATTCTGTCAGAGACAGCAAAGGACTTGGAAGAGCAGTTGAACGGAATGGGCAGTGTTTTGAAAGGAAGGTGTAAGATGAACATCAACAAAAGCAAAACGAGGATAATGGAATGTAGTCGAATTAAGTCGAGTGATGCTGAGGAAATTAGATTAGGAAATGAGACACTTGAGGTGGTAAAGGAGTTTTGCTATTTGGGGAGCAAAATAACTGATGATGGTCGAAGTAGAGAGGATATAAAATGTAGATTGGCAATGGCAAGGAAAGCGTTTCTGAAGAAGAGAAATTTGTTAACATCGAGTATAGATTTAAGTGTCAGGAAGTCGTTACTGAAAGTATTTGTATGGAGTGTAGCCATATTCGAAGTGAAACATGGACGATAAATAGTTTGGACAAAAAGAGAATAGAAGCTTTCGAAATGTGGTGCTACAAAAGAATGCTGAAGATTAAATGGGCAGATCACATAACTAATGAGGAGGGATTGAATATAATTGGGGAGAAGAGGAGTTTGTGGCACAACTTGACTAGAAGAAGGGATCGGTTGGTACGACGTGTTCTGAGGCATCAAGGGATCACCAATTTAGTATTGGAGGGCAGCGTGGAGGGTAAAAATCGTAGAGGGAGGCCAAGAGATGAATACACTAAGCAGATTTAGAAGGACGTAGGTTGCAGTAGGTACTGGGAGATGAAGATGCTTGCACGGGATAGAGTAGCATGTAGAGCTGCATCAAACCAGTCTCAGGGCTGAAGACCACAACAACACAAGTACTTGCTCTTGTTGAGCAAAATTAAGTAACGTTGCAGAGATGTGGGCGCCGCCGCTGGCGGTCGCCCCCGGCTGCTCCTGCCCTAGCAGAAGGCCGCCGGCGCCGTTGCCTCCCGCGGAGGGCGGACCCCGGGACTGACGGCTGGCTCCCCAGAGCCGCTCCGCGCCGTCCGTCAGCGCCACAATGGGACGGCCACGGAAATCAAATCGGGCGCGCCCCGGCTTCGGCCTCTAGCTGCGCCGCTGCCGCTGCCGCTGCCTCCGCTCCCCTCTAATGATGCTTCGTGACACTGCAGGAACTCTGCGCCCCGCCGAGAACGGCCCGTTTTATGTGCCAGGTGCTGCCCGCTGGAGCTCTTCCACGTCTGCTCGCGTGCTTCTGCTAACTCACTGCGCTTTTCCAACCTTCTGGAACGCCCAGTCCTGAAGGGGTTGGAAATGACCGTTTCTGCCCTGTGTAGTTCTCTACAACGTTTTAGACACATGCCGTTAAATGCCACTACTGTAACAGCTGTTGCAGCTTCATCTCTCTTCCTTTTCGGTAAATTCGACGACTGGTCCTATAGCAATGTACAGCAGTCCCAAGACGAATATTCAATATTTACCAACATAGCGGAGTGGCCGTGCGGTTCTAGGCGCTACAGTCTGGAACCGAGCGAACGCTTCGGTCGCAGGTTCGAATCCTGCCTCGGGTATGGATGTATGCTATGTCCTTAGGTTAGTTAGGTTTACTTAGTTCTAAGTCCTAAAAATGGTTCAAATGGCACTATGGGACTTAACATCTATGGTCGTCAGTCCCCTAGAACTTAGAACTACTTAAACCTTACTAACCTAAGGACATCACACAACACCCAGTCATCACGAGGCAGAGAAAATCCCTGACCCCGCCGGGAATCGAACCCGGGAAACCGGGCGCGGAAAGCGAGAACGCTACCGCACGACCACGATCTGCGAACTCTAAGTTCTAGGCGATTGATGACCTCAGAAATTAAGTCGCATAGTGCGCAGAGCCATTTGAACCATACCCACGATCATTCGAAAACATGAGCTCTAAATTACATAGCTTAAGAGCTACGAGAACATCTTCAGTAGAAAAAAGACTGTTTCATAGTAACGAAGACGAAGAAGTGTTCCGAACTCTTAAATGTAAGCACTGTAGTGCCCATGTTCACTAGACAGATTTTTCTTGATTTGGCCCATACTTCTTCGTCTTCTTCTTCTTCTTCTTCTTCTTCTTCTTTTTCTTTTTCTTTTGCTACTGCCTTTATCCCGCATTCTGCGCAGGGTCGGCAGGTTTGAGTACGAAATTGGCATGGTTAATTTTAAGGGGTGGTCAGATGCCCTCCCTGCCACCACCCCATACCCCCCGGGTCTGAATTAGTGTACCCCAGCTGTCTGCGTCTAGTGTAAATCGTGAAATAGTGCGGACGTGTTTCAAATGTCTGCAACAACTGAGTCGGGACGTGGGGACCAGCGCGGTATTCACCTAGCGGGATGTGGAAAACCGCCTAAAAACCACATCCAGGCGGGCCGGCACACCGGCCCTCGTCGTTAATCCGCCGATCGGATTTGATCCGGGGCCGGCGCTCCTGCCCGAGTCCAGGAAGGAGCACGTTTGCGCTTTCGGCTACCCTGGTGGGTTGGTTTGGCCCATACTACCTCCTCCCAAAACATGGAAAGCAAAGATTTTCCGGTAGGAGAGATTTGTTACACAGTATCGAAGGTGAGCAAGTCCAGCTGAGCAGCGAGGTGTTAGACTGTGATCCGTCGATCACCTCCAATGAGAGTGTCTGTGCGGTTAAACGTTGCAAGAGTCACAGCTGTGTCCGGCCAGGCGGCACGCCGGAGATCGGACAGATTTCTGCGACCTTGTTGTCATGATGACAAACGCCTCACCCAACGACTCACTGTGCTTTTGTTCACTGCCAGGTCACCATAGACATTCTATAAGCCCCCTACGAATATCTCTGATACTCTGGTTTTCCGCCAAAAGAAAATCAGTGACAAGTCTCTCCTTGGAACGCACCTCCGTTACAGACGCCATTTTGAAGGCCACATATAGCGGACCCAACCATCGGAATTTCATGAAACTACGGGGACTGAAAATGGAATGTTACACTATGTCCTCCAACACATTCTGCATTTTTTCAACCAAAATTGGCGGAGAACAAAATGTGTTGCATTACTTACTGAGTGCCCTTTATAATAACAGGCCTCACTGAGACGATTTCCGCCCCTGGTAGCTGAGTGGTCAGCGTGACGGAATGTCATGCCGAGTGGCCCGGTTTCGATTCCCGGCTGGGTTGGAGATTTTCTCTGCTCTGGGACTGGCTGTTGTGTTGTCCTTATCATCATTTCAGCCCCATCGACACGCAAGTCGCCGAAGTGCCGTCAACTCGGAACGGCGAACGGTCTACCCGAAGGCAGGCCCTAGTCACACGGCATTTCCGTTTTATTAAGACGACAGCCAGTTGGCATAATGGCAAGACTCAGCTACACCACCCTATATAACGATTT
Organism: Schistocerca gregaria; assembly: GCF_023897955.1. NCBI lineage: Eukaryota > Metazoa > Arthropoda > Insecta > Orthoptera > Acrididae > Schistocerca > Schistocerca gregaria. The sequence goes on from NC_064920.1 coordinate 245,140,885, forward strand.
TCCCTGGCCAGGGAAAGGCTCGATTAGCAGACTCTTCTTCGGTAGCGACAGGGCGTTGGCTAGTCAGCGACCACGGCTGTAGCGTGGGCGGCGATAGGAGCAGAGCGGCCCCTGCGGCGGCGCGGCGCCTGCAGGTGCATCGTAGCCCGGCGCAGGAACAGCCTGTTGCTCGGCGCACAGAGCCGCCGCTGCGCGTTTAATTGCCGCGGCGACGCGGCGCCACGGAGCGGCGCGTTTGCGCTGGACACCCCTGGCGGCTGGGACCGGACCGGCCATAATGTGCGCCGTCATCGAACGCCGGCAGGCGAGCCATCAATCACGCGGCCCGGCGCGCCCGTATTAATGACTCGACAAATCTCGATATGATGAGAGCGGCCCGCGCCGCGCCGCGCCACGCCGGACTCTGGTGAGTTTCTCGCCAAGCTATGCCGCACCGGTGACTCTCGGAATAGAGCCCTCCCTCTGTTGAGACGACGCGGCCGCGTGTTTAGAGCCGTAAACACTTCTCTTTCCATCCGATCGCGCGTGCCGAGCTAACAGGCACTTCGTGACAATATAAGGATAGTTCGGAGGAGAGAACCCTGTTACTAAACGATGTCGACTGCCGCCGTCTTCCTTGATATTGCAAGCGCCTGTAAGAAAATCTGGAAAGCAAATATTCTGCGCTATTTTCGAGAAGACACCACGATCCATGTCAACCATAACAAACTTCTTGGTGAAGGTGGGAGAGGCACGGTCGGACGTGGAAACAGCCATGGCAGAAATAGTGCAGGGTTCCGTACTCTCACCCTTGTTGTTCACCATGCATATTAATGACACGCCAACTTAACGAGCAGCCGTCGTCACCTGACAAATACCTGGATGATGCACAGTAACACTTGGTGCCACAGTAATATAATCCAAGAGAAACAAGGTCAAAATCAACCTATCCATCACCAAAGCAGTATACTTTAACAAAAGACGACCGCAAGTACCATAGCACCTTTCTATCTACGGGAATAACATATCGTGGAATCCGGTACTCAACTGTTTGGGTGGGAGGGAGGGAAAGGGGGGTGGATGACTTGGGACGCCCAGTTGTTCCTTCATCGACATGTACAGGATCTTCGGTTACAGGACTTGTTGCATGGCCAAGGAGTTGATGCTTTTCTTTATTAGCGGGGAAATGGCCATCTCGACGAAGGTGAGACTCTACAAAGCTACTGTCCTTGAAAAATCCTCTACGACAGCACGTCCTGAGGCATCGCCAGGAGTATCTTACCGCACAATCTACACGTCATCTAGAAGAGAGTCTTTAGGTGGATAATTCGCGCCTCACGATATACGCGTACTATTACACTAGATGAACAAGCGAATGTCCAGTCGCTAGTCGATCTCGTGAAATGACGTTCTGAAAGTTACACACCAAACTGGACCAACTGCGGCACACATTTTGGCACACCCACGATGTATGCATCACTGATGTAGAACTGTGGTGCCGGTTTGAAGTCTCAAGACCCTACCGCAAGAGGGATCGAAAGTCCATGCACAAGTGAACAAATAAATGACCTATACCTCCGGGGTGAGTCTTACGGGCTACTAATCTGGCCCTAAGTCCTCCCCATCTGAATAGAGAATCATGTGCACCTTCAAACATTTACCTGAGATCCAGAAGCGAGTATCACGACCAGTGATGGTTCTTATAGAAAAAAATAAATAAATAGAAAACGGTATCCATAGTCTAAACGTGGTGCTGCACATGGCGGGAAACCGTGTGTGAAGGACAACAGGCAGATGCCGTATTCCTAGGTATGCGGTAAGCGTTTGACACAGAAGTACGGTGCAGATTCTTAACGAAAATCCGAACATAGGAAATAGATTCTCAGGTACGTGAGTGGCACGATTTTTAGAAAATAGAACCGATTACGTTGTTCTGGATGGCGTGTTCGTCGGAACAAAGGCTGCTGTCAGGAGTGTCCCAGCGAAGTGTGGTAGAATCGCTCTTGCACCCTGTAACCAGAAAATGATCTGACCGATACCGGGAGCAGCACTCTGCGACGGTCTTATGATGACGCTGTACTGCACAGGAAAGTGCACTCTTTGAGTAACTGTAGGAGCATACAACATGACGCCGATGGAATTTATATTTGTCGTGAATGAAACGTAGACGGGTAGGAAAAAGAATGCTGTGTTCGAATACAGAATTCATGGTGCGCTAGTTGACAGACACATGGACTAAATATCTAAGTGTTCAAATGTGTGTGAATTCCTAAGGGACCCAACTACTGTGGTCATCGGTCCCTAGAGTTACACACTACTAAAACTAACTTATGCAAAGAACAACACACACACCCATTCCCGAGGGAGGATTCGAACCTCCGGCGGAAGGGGCCACGCAATCTGTGACAAGGCGCCTCAAACGCGTTCACAGCCCGCGGCGACCAAATATCTAATCCTAACTTTGAAGAGTGATGTCAGTTGTGAAAATCACGTACTGTACGTTTTAGGAAGGCAAATGTTTGACTTCGGTTCAGTGGAAGAATTGTAGGGAAGCGTAGGTCGTCAATAAAGGAGATCGGTACAGGACACTCGTCCGACACATTTCTGAGTACTACTCGAGTGTTCTCGATCCTTTACAAGTCGGGTTAAAAGAAGAATCATTTCAGAGGCGTGCTGCTAGATTCATTACCGCAGATTAGATCGACACACGAGTATTCAGCAAATCCCCGTGAATTTAAATCGGAATCTCTGGACGGAACACAACGCTCTTTTCGCGAAACACTATTGAAAAAATTAAGAGAATCGGGTTATCCGACAGACTACAGAACGATCTTGCTGCCACCACCATACATCTTGCGTAAGGACCGCGAAGACAAGATATGAGAAATCAGAGTTCATACGAAAGCATATAAACAGTTTTCCCTTTCTCCGTTTACGAGTGGAACACAAAAGGCAATGACTAACAGTGGTACAAGGTACCCTCCACCATAGACCTTATGGTGGGTAGTGGATGTGGATGCACATGTAGAAGCAACTCATAGCGACATAAAGACCAGACGTTTGTTGTAGTTCCTCTATTATTTCTTAATATTCAAAGTAGAAAGCGTTTTTGCTCGCATTAAAAGTAACATACCCACCTCATAATTTAAGCAGTTTTAACCCCCCAGTCACTGCAGTTTAATTTCCTGCATAGGCTGTGAGGTCTGTTTGTCAAGTGATGGGACCTAATGATAATCGGGTAAGAGTACTTACTCACCACTATGTCGTTTTATGCAGAAGCAAGACAGCAACAGTAGAAAAGGAATCAACAGCATTTGTGGTAATTGGGTTATGCTCAAACAATCTTAGAAGTTCTTAGGGAGAAAATTTTGCTCCTCCTGTAACGGCAGGAGACGAGATCATCGAGTAGAGCTCCAGCGAAGAAAGCACAGCTAGGTACTTCGGAACTTATACGGGAGTATTAGAATTCAGTGCTGAGAAAGTACAAGAGCGCACGGCCATTTCTGGCATTTACCCTATAGCTTCATTGTCGTCGGTTGATAGAAGGAAGCGGAGTGAAATGGAAGGTTAAGAAAGAGAAGTAAAACCGAAGGGAAGTGAGAAAAAGGAAATATGGACTTCCAGAAAAAAACTTAGCCCTGAAAAAAGAAAACTGCTCATAGCTCGTGAAAAAACTTCATTTAGCAAAAAAACTGCATTTTCCTTGGATACCGATGAGATTTTGACGATGAATGCATGTTGTCAAACTCGTCGCGTAAGTTTCATAGATTTGCTCATTCGCTGGTCTCACATTTCACTACAGAAGGGTGCCATGAGTTCACTGACCTAGATGCGGACGTAAAATGTAGAACTGCCATGACGAAAGGGAAAAAAGGGGTTTGTTTACTCCTGAAAGCGGTCATGGATCGGCAATCCACTAGACACAATAAACAGTGGAACGTAGTCGTAGAGATGTTGCAGATAGAAGCATGTTCTCGTTCCGCCAAGAACCATGACCGCTACTTAGTGCTCACGACTCTGAACTGATTGCCTAGGTGAGCAGGTTTTTCGCCTGCTGATTCAAGAGTCAGCAGCGCATCAACTTTTATTACCCAGTCCCAGGGCGTAACTAGCAGAGTGTACCACGGCATCTTCGTGGCATCACCCATCTGCCAAGGAAAACTCATTTGTGTTCTCTAAGCTTATGATTTTGAAAATAAAGACTGCTATCACGTTTGCTATCTAGACAGCCAATCGCAACACCTATTATACACTTTGCACTTTCCTGCAATCGAATAAATTCTTATTTTATGACAGGTATCATAGCTTCCATTGGCGAACTATCTTCTGATTACCAGAAGTGATCATCTCAGCGCTCTAAAGTTTAACTTTGGTGGCTCGGAAAGCAGCTTCGATTTTTTCTGGAACGGTTAGGTCTGGGATGAGGTCCACACAGCCTCTTTAGTCTGAATAAAGGCTGGAAGCCATTCGACAGATTTAATCGTCGGTAGTAACTGTTATCTTTCGATATTCAAGAAGGTTTTTAGGTTTATTTGTCCCTGTTTTCTGAGTACCAAGTCATCCTCATGCTAAATGTCATCATTCTTTCTTCAAGTCTCGTCTTAAGTTTACTATCCTACTTTATTTCTTAATACATTCGGTTACAAGGCCAATTATAAGTTGTGGTTCGCTTTTTCTCTGTGTACTTGAGTTTGGGTAGTACCTGACGTAGAAATGTAAGTGAAATTTACTCGCGTGTCAGAGTGGTAATGAAGGGCAACATGTTCTCTATAAAAATAAAGTTTATTCATGATTGCGAACACTGCTCAGTAATAGATAATTCAAGCAAATTATCTTAAACTGCCAAGTAATTCCACCGTGTACATAATAAAAGTCGCCCATTTGGACATGGAGAGAGAGATTGCGCATTGGTTACGGCTCTGTCTCATGTTATAAATCAGGCCATGAATTATCCTAATTTGAGGTTTCAATAATTTTTCTATGTTACTAAGGTAAATGCTGGAATGGCTTATGTGGTAAGTTCCCAGTTGACTTATTCCTACTTATTTAGTATGGTAAATAGTGCTCTAACTCTGAGTATCTGGTCGTCGGCGTGACCTTAAAGCCTTTCCTTCCATTCCGCACATGTATCTCAGAAAAATTAACTAGCCACCAAAGAAGAACGAATTAGTGCTACATTTTTAACGCACAACCAGCTGTAAAAATGTTTATGTGCGTTTGCGTGTTATCGTCGATGTTACGCCTAAGTGTTCTATTTTCAGAGGGTGTGAGGCTCTTTCTTCTGTACAGAAGACAGAAATGAATGTGATTTGTTGTTTTAACCGTGTTGGATCTTGCTCCACTCCATAGCTGTTTTTCAGTTACGAATGGTTTGTCGAGAGCGCAGATAGATGCAAATAATTACAAAAACGCTTTACTGCCACAGACGGTTTTGGGCCATCATGTCCCTCTTCAGGTGGCTTCTTTAACTGCGCTGTTACACTCGTCCGCACGTAATGCGGAAAAGAATATTTGAGAATTTTGTGCTAATTTTAAGTCGTTTGGATGACTTGAATGATTCGGAAAAATATATTATGTACCTGCAATTGATTACATATTAAGTGACAAAGTTATACATATCTTTTCCAATGAACAGCGTTTCGATTCTTACGTCTTTCTGGAAGGATACACAAAATGTTTAAGCTCAAACAGCACGCATGCACTAACCAGACATCTGTGGATCTGTGGTACGCCGAGATTTCACAATATTCCTCGTATCAGTGCACCATCAGACATTTGCTTTACATGAATCGTTGTTGTTTACAACGCAAAATTTGTCTGATAAGCAGAGATATCATTCATTTCCCAAATATCTGAACTACATTATGTGAAGCAACAAGTTAATAACAGAAAGAATACTTACGCCATAAAACTGAACTTGCTATCCAAAGATACAAAAAAAATTGTTTTATTTTTGACAGAGGGCTTTTGACAAAACATGATAAGGCCATTAGACTACATACTGCAAGTTAGATACAGATATGCAGAACAGTATATCCTCTTTAATGTTACATAGTTAGTTCAGGGTATTACAGTACCAGAAAAGAGCAGGGGATGGGGGCAAGCAGCGTATTTGTTATTTGCTCAATCTGAGAATTCAGATTCAATTAACTTACGACTGACATCATAAACAGCCTACTTCTTCTTCTGTTGCGTGTGGATTTTCCCCACATTGACCCAGGTTTAGCAGTTCGGCATGGTTATTAACGGATTTGGCACGGTCGGTTTATTTAGATGCTCTACCTGTCGCCACTCCGTTACACCCCCCTCCCACCACCGCCCCCAAGGACAGGATATGTGTACCCCAATTATCTGCATGTAATGTTATCCATGAGAAAGGGAGAGAAAGCATTCTAAATGTTTGTGAATCGTATAATTGAGAACTAGCCCGGTATTCACCTAATAGGGTGTGAAAAACCGCCTAAAAACCACATCCAGCTGGCCGACCATCAAGCCTCGTCGTTAACCCCCCGGCGTATTTGATCCGGGGTCGGTGCACCTCACCGTCCCGGAAGCGTCAGCCGCTTTAACACACACTTTTATTTGGGCAGATACATCATAAACGGGTTACTTCTACATAAATTTATCTAAGTATATATAAGGCGTACCGATCAAACATTAAGTTTAATATATTTGCTATAAGTTCCCATCAGCAGTCCACGGATAGTTCGGAGGCCGTTCAATAAGTAATGTAACACATTTTCTGAAAGCAGATTAGTGTTACACAGGATTCCAACATAATCTCCGTTCAATGCGACGGCCTTACGACACTTTACTGGGAGGGCTTGTATGCCTGCTTGGAGCCAACGTCTTGCTGCATCAGTAAGCCCCCCATCATCCACGTTCTGCTTCCCATAGCTTGTATCCTTCATGGGGCCAAAGAGATGGAAGTCGGAAGGTGCGAGATCCGGGCGATAGGATGGAACCCAATGGGCAGACACGTACCCCAACTGGTGGACGAGTGTGTCAATACTACCAACAGAGACGTCCAGTTGTGCAGTGTGGTATTTGATTTGCGATCCGTCGACCACCTAGAATGAGAGTGTCCGCACGTTCCAACATTGTAGAAGTCTCAGCTGTGTGCGGCCGGCCGGCACGTGGGAGATTGGACAGGTTTGCGCGAAGTTGTTGCGATGAGGGGAGACTCCTCGCCCAAAGACTCGCCGTGCTTTTGTTGACTACAAGGTCTCCGTAGACATTCTGCAAGCACCTATGAATGACAGCGATGCTCTGGTTTTCCACCGACAAACACTCAGTGACAGCTCTCTGCTTGGACGCACCTCCCTTACAGACGCCATTTTGATGGCTATCGGAAGTTCAGGAAACTATAGGGTCTGAAGCGGGAATATTGCCAAGAAAAAACTTTTGTGCATTACTTACTGACAGTCCCTCGTATGTTTATTTGGGTCTCTTATTTGATCATTGTTACATTCACCGGTAGCGTTAATGAGGCCTATTGTTCCACGAATAGGACTTTGTCGTACTCCACCCCCTTCGTACAGTTATAAGCCAGCCCATTACCTGTTTAGCGTTACCGCAGGGCAGCTCACCCTCGCGTTAGTTCCTCGAGTAGTGAGTCTGTTGGCCTGCGCCGCCGCTTGCTTGCCGGCGACTTGGGCGCGCGTGCGTCGCAAGGAGCGGGGCGGCCAGCCAGCCAGCCGTCGTTATTGATCAGGCCGAGTGACGTGGCGTGACGGACGGCTGACGGATTGACGCGACGCTGACGCCGACGCCGACGCCGGCGCCGCCACAGCTCTTTCTGACGTCACGACCTCGCCCTCTCCGCCAGTGCTGCCACTACGACCAGGCCGTGGCCCCGAATATCCCTCGTTCGCGGGACACCGCCTTCCGCGTATTTCCAACCGCGCACAATTTCTGGGCAAAAATGCACAGCCCTTGGAGGGTGTTTAATGAGTTAAAGATTCGTACTAACTGGGTACCACTTCCCTGGAGTGTTACAGTTGGCCCCAATGTACGTTCGAACAGCGACTGCCTATTTTGCAAATTCAAAAGAAGAAAATGAAATCACTCACAAATATACGTAAACACACAAACACACACACACACACACACACACACACACACACACACACACACACACATACATACACAGATAAACACACGCGCGCGCGCTTTGTCGAAATCGGTGTCGTTTAGTAAGTGGTTTTAAGTAATCTGGTGCACGGACGTAACCCCAATTCCGCAGTGACACATAATGACAAAAATACGAGCGTACGGAGTATCAGATCGACTGTGTGATTAGACTGAAGTGTTTCTAGCGAACAGAACACAGCACGTCATTCTGAACTGCGAGAAATCTTCAAACGAAAAGATAAGTTCGAGTATGCCCAAGAGCAGTATTACAGCACCGTTACTTTTCAACACACACACACATATATATATATAAGTATTATAGCGCCGTTACTTCCTTCCCTCTCTCTCTCTCTCTCTCTCTCTCTCTATATATATATATATATATATATATATATATATATATATATATATATATATGCTTGATTTGTGACGTTATCGAGATCTATGACGAAAAACAATCAGAGATATTGTACGACAGAAGTTTATTTTTTGCTAGGACAAATGTTATATTCGCAATTTTAAAATGAACAGAAAATTGTCAAAATAGCGTTCAAAGAAGTCTAAATTTCAACCCCCCCCCCCCCCCCCCAGCCGCCGCCCCCCGCCAATCACAATACTGGAACTAGAAATCAAGCACTGTTAAATGTGATTCATAGACAACGTCTGAAGTTCCATGAGGCTTTTTGCGGATGAAGCTGTTTTATATAGAGAAGTCGCGATTGTGGAAAATTGCAGCAAAATGCTCGAAGACCTTCAGAAGATGTACGCTTGGTGCAGGGAATAGTAATTGATCCTCAACACTAATAAATGTAACGCACTGTGAATACGTACACAGACAATTTATTGTACGATTACGCGAATGCAGAACAATCACTGGAAGAGGGTACTTCTGGAAAATAGCTAAGGAGTATAACTGCGGTACGATCTAAAGTGGAAAACTCTCATAAAATTAATCCCAAGAAAGGCACACGGCAGATTCATTGGCACAATCCTCAGGAGATGTAGTCCGTCAACAAGGGAAGTAGCTTATAAAACACTCGTTCGACCAGTACTTAATGATTTATGAGAGTCTGGGATCCGTACCGAATAGGATTCAAAGAGAAAATAGAGAAGATCCAAAGAAGAGCAGCATGTTCCGTTAGAGGTTCTATAGAATTCGCATAAGCGTCACTTAGTTAACTCCACTGGAAGATGTTGTAAGACAGGCGCTCTGCATCTTGGTATCTACTGTTAAATTTCCGAGAGCGTACGTTCCTAGTCGAGTCAATCATTATTTTGCTTCCTCATACGTATAACTCGCGAAAAGACCGATAATATAGAGTTAGAAAGATTCGAGGCCACACGGAGCCTTGCCGTTAATCGTAGTTCCCGCTAACCATACGCAAGTGGAACAGAGAAAGGAGAAAGAGACATTACGCACAGTGTAAGGTGGCTTAGGAAGTATAGACGTAGATATAGATGTAAAATTATCCAACGTAAAGCTGTAACTCTACATTTGATACCAAAACAAGCAATGCTAAGCTCAAGTGTTTGTAGCCTTTGACGTAGATATAGATGTAAAATTATCCAACGTAAAGCTGTAACTCTACATCTGATACCAAAACAAGCAATGCTAAGTTCAAGTTTTTGTAGCCTTTGACGTAATTCTGCGAATCACTATATGAATGCTGCGCTACAGCGAAGAAAGTATTTTGTTCGAATTTCCGTCTCTCTTTAAGGGCAGTACCATCAAACAAAAAGAGCGATATTCAGTAAAAAAGGAGCCGTCAAGATTCTTCAGTGTCTTCTGCGAACTGATTTGCGTTAAAAATTTCAGCTGTTGCAAATAATTCCGAAACTTAGTGTATAATGAATTTCATCCCTGCATGCGTTTCATGGCGCTACTGTCATTGCGTGGTCTGCGTTTTCTATTACATTACTGACATATCAGAATGGCTGGATGATCACAACGCGATTCGTCAGCAAATTCTAACGAAGATGATATGCAGCCCACTAGATTTGTAACACGACGTCCACTGTGTGAAGAATTTCGATAGAATGTGAAGTTATATTCTTCATATCAACAAGCAGTGAGTGAAGCTGAACCTTAAAGCTCACAGAATTAAGAAATTTCTAAATATTTCTGTATTTTCCGTAAATTGGTTGCATGGTGAGCTGCTTCCCGATAATGCACAAATTAGATTCGAATCGCTGCAGATGCAGCACCTCTTGCGGGAATTACATGTATTGGATGGTATTTGGAGGGATATTACTATGCAAAAAATCGAACAACTTCCATTTGCAGTAAGGTGTTATTCACTGGTGTGAAGGCTGCTGTTTTTCTTTTCGGAAAAAATCGTTATTTTCAAGGAGATGGGTAGGTTGGGCCATTGTAGCACAGCATTAATTACAGTGAATGAAACATACTCCGAGATGGTGGTTGATTTGGAACTTAGCATAATTGAAATTTAGCTGCGCGTTCTGCTTTATATTATGTCTTATAGACTTCTGTTTTATTATCACGTCATTTATCTACGAACTGGTAAGATCATGATGACGTTTAGCAAACGCTATTCTGTCATTAGTTCTGACATTTTATGTAAGCAGTGAAAATCATCCGCTGCCTTCTACAGTCCCATATTTTGCACACTTTTCTTAATTTTTTTTCATGTCTTGTAATGGTCTTGGAACTGCTAGTAAAGTAGTATCAAGGTCAAGCACAAATAAATCATTACTGTTAATTCCTTAGAAATGCGATCGGGTTCGTTTATTTTCCGTTTATGTATATTTCTTACTTTTTATTTGCTTCACTGTTTCTTGCCTGTGGCAGGGTCCGATAGTGCCCTTGTCAGATGCCATAACAGCGTTTCAATTTTTTCTAGAGAACTTCTAAAAATTTTCCGGTTAAGATCTGTAAAGTATGATAACTGTAAGTAATTTTGCAGTTTGGCAGTATGATTCCACATGTACGTTCTTCGACGAGTTATTGTACGCAAAAACTACCTGTGTATAATTTTTTGATTTTCTGATAATTTCTCACGTACATGACAACTGCTCCTGTGTTCATTTTGCTTCAGCCTAAGGAAACTGCAAATATTTAATCTTCAACTACACGAGAGAGACTAAACGCATACACGTAAGTTACATTGCTGTACGTTACGCTACTAAGTATTCCGTTATTCTGTGAGCGCACATTCTAACAGTAAATGCTATGAGTAGGAAATTTCCGATTCCACGAATTAAGAATAGTAAAATAGTAAAACTGATAATACATTATGGGTGTACGAACTGCTGATCACGTGTTTTTATTGTATGTCAAATTGACGGTAGCAGTTACTAAAGTACATTCGAAGAATTCCAGCCTCAACGAGGCCTATGATTTCTGCCACGTCGTAACCTAAAATTAAAATTTGCTTGGAAAAAAAGGAAGTATAGGCAGATTCATTGTATTCGATGTTCTGATCTTCATAGCAAAATGAGTTGTTGTCGTACTACTAACTCAACTGTCTCGGTACCAGAACTAGAAAAAATAAGATAAATTAGATGACTCAGCTGTAGTAGTTTGTATGCTGCTAAGAGAAAATTCTTCGATAGAGTTCTTCCGTCACTATTTTAATAATAAATCGACATATACGTGTCGACATAGTCGTAGATATCTACTTTAAAATTCCGTTGTGATGTAACTTGAGAATTTGGCGTCATTTCTGCTTCTGTCCCCGGGGAAAGACTGCGGTAACTTGTGTAAACTTGTGCGCAGCCAAATCACACGTCACTTAGAAGTGGAAAGAAAACTTCTGAGCGCTTGTGGAGTCCGTCTTGTTGGCGAAATGAGCGCAGCACCTAACTACGCAGTAACTTAGGAAGAATGGGCCAAGTTGTGCCCGGAGAGGGCAGCGACCAGCGCAGACGAAGCTCATACCGCGCTCCCGGGACTCCGGGAACTCAACTTTTCTGTCTGGCGCTGTGTATCCCTCGGCTACATACGATTACAGTACTCTCCCGGTTGTGTGACACTTCAGGACCTTCAAGGAAAAAACCAGTTCAGAGAGAGACTGCACGCATATTGATCATCTGGTTTTAAGGCATCTCACGTTGCTTGGCAAACAGCAAAAGTTTTTTTGAATGTATATCAAACATTATTCTGGACCACTGAGTACTTTTACAGAGAGTAACGAAGGTAATTTCTTCTTCTAGTCTTGTTGCTGAGCACATTACTATTCTCCTCTGTCAGGATAGATTAGTTATGATGAATTTCAGGACCAATTACATGCAGAGTGTTCCAAAGTATTTGCATGAAACGTCTAAGTCGTCGGCTATGGGACGACAAGATTTCAAGTAACTAGCAGGGTCTATTAACCAGGTGCCCTCTATCTGCATACTATCTACACCATTAAACTGATAAGAGTCATTTTCAACACGATACATTAAGAACGAGGATCTATAGCATAGAAAGGTATTTTAGAAGCGATTCAGGAACGTTAAATTTGCACGGCTAACCTCTTTCACACGGAGTAGATTACTGAATTGTAGGAAACACACAATGCTTAGGCATGCCTCAGTGTGCCCAAGCCCTGCCACCTCTAAGGAGTCTAATTAATAATAAAAGACTTTATCGTCACTGGAAATGGTCAGCGAACGTTTTTGTCCCTAACAAAAGTTCTTTCCCATGACGTGATCTCTCACCCCTATACGTTTAATGCAAACACTTGAAACACACCATATATTGTGAACATGCAGTGAGAATCCTGAGCTGCATGAAGAGGCATCAACAAAAAAATTCACGTTTATGCCACAATGTAGTTCTCATTGCCCGCTATTGTGCATTCCGTACTTTCCTCCTAACTGATAAGAGTCATCTGAAAAAATATACTATAAGACATTGATGAGTGAAAATATGCAAAACTCGGGGTGAGTCAACTTTTCCTACCGATGTCGTTTTATCTAACCCGCAGTGTTATCTCTGGCCTTCAGAAAACCACGGTCGAGGTTGGTATATTATCTTGCTCGCCACGCGCGACCTATTAGTCCTGTAGAAAAAATTAACAAGACGTTTCTGTAGGCAATTTACTGTAGTTACATTTTATACTGAGATACGTTTTCGCTAAAGGCCGGGTTTTCGAATTATTCACGAAAAAGAGCGAGGACAGTAGACAATGCGTGACTGGAAATGAGTAATTTGGAGCGGCGAACCATGCTATACTCTGTGGCAATTCGATGGAAGGGATAGGTTTGCTAAATGCTTGGAGAAATTTACCTGCATGCATGTGTAGTGAGTGAGAAGAGTGAAGTGGAGTTGGTGTTGCGGTATGGGATTGTTTTCGTTGTTAGGATGTCGTCCCCTTAATGCGCTTAACTCTTTGAGTCTCAGTAGTTTCTGCCTGAAACCATCATTTTGTTCTTTTTTTCTTTTGAAGTACCACTGTCTTCAGCGTAAGAAAAGCCTGTAAGACAGAGACATCTAGTGGAACACTGAGGTATTTCTACGAATGTAATGCCTTGTAGCAGTTACTTATAGCATTCAAAGTAAAACTTGGCGCAGAGATTATAATACGTGACTGTCGGACATGGTGACGTGCCGTTGTTTTTATAATGTCCATGTTGAGGAGATCAGTGACAGTGAAAATAAGCTCTGTGTATCTGAAGTTATTGTAATGTAAATGTGATTTGCTGCTACTACTCTTATGAGTGGTTTAGAAATGAAACCGCTCGGGAAGTATATAATTTTGATACAAAATTCATTAAATTTTAGACCTATTTTTGCTTCTTATTTAGGAGTGTAATCTGTTTTAGCCATTAAGAGTTTATGGAAGTTTCGAAATGTGGGATTTTTTCTAGGAAAAATGCGGATTTGCTTTGTAATATATCACATGAAATGATGGATAGCTGAAAACAGAATGCCACAGTGGTTCCACAGTGAAACCATCTCGCTAAATAACTGATTGTTTACTTTATGCCAAGTTCAACGTGTATTCGTTGCTTGCTATAGTAATAAAGATATCTTTTGAGAAAAAATTGAAATCAGATCTTTTTTCATATCGTTGGGCCTTGAAGGGTTAAGAAAACGCTAAATGCGGGAGGATATGACTACATTTTACAGCAACGTGTACTGCGTACAGTGGAGTAACAGTTCGGAGACAGTGACTGTTTGTGCCATCTTGTCAACGCACTCTGTCACAAATCAGCATCTGCGAGGCAATGGTTTGTGGACAACAACATTCTTTAGGAGGATTGGCTTGCAAAGAGTCCCGATCGAAACGCAGTGGGACACCTTTGGAATGAATTAGATCTTTGACTTCGTTCCGGATCCCGGCGACCCTTCCTCGTCCCGCCTCCTATGGAAAAATTGCCTGCTATTCCTCCACAGACATTCGAACACCATGGTGAAAGTGTCTCCAACAGAGTTCAAACTGTCATCAAGGCAGAAGGTGGACACACCACGTATTCAAGTCCACTAATAGGTCTCTGGTTTCTTTTGATCTGATAGCATATAACATATTATTGATTTATAATGCATCTTTCCGTATGAGTGTTACTGTTCAGCTAAGCTATACACTAAACACATTTCTTTCAGGGTTGAGCGAAAACGTCGCCTCGTGCGTTGTGCAGCGCTCGTGTTAGCAGACACACCGCCAGTGTTGGCGGGTCGCCATTATTTGTGAGGGCGGGGCAGCCGGGCAGCATATGCGCGCTATCGTAGGGACTGAAACGGCTCCGGCGGCCCCTGTACTCGCACCAGCATCCATAGAGTTATAATTATTCGGCCAGACATACGTTACGTTAAGCCCCTGTCATGGAATGCACTAATGACGACACTAATATTGGCGGACTTAGCATAAACACGGAATTTATAGTAACGCTGCGAGCTAAATCACCGGTAGCTGGTGTTAGATGCCCTCAGACTAATTGAAGAAACGGCAGCATAAACTACCCCGGTTGGCTTTGCACGAATCAATACGAGATATTAACAGCTGACCGTCCACCCGGCCATCGAGCGGCGCTTGTAAATTGCGGCCATTAAACCTCCCTTTCCGCAAAAGAAAAACGCGAACACCGGAGCGTACAGCGTCAGGCGGGAAAACCTGCACACGTCTGGCTAACACCGCCGACAACGATTATACGGAATGGTTTTCGACGTCGGACTGTATTCAGACCCACCATTTTGTTCGCTATCAGTTTGATGAGAACAATGAACAGTCTCGCACGTTTCGTCAGCAGTCGCTTCAGTCTTCGGAAAATCCGACAGACGAGATAATTCGCTGCAGTTTTTTCATCATTTTGTGAATATCATTTGAAGAAGATATCGAACCCTTCAAGTGTGATTTGTATTCTAATTAAGTTAATGCCCGTCGCAGTACGAGGCCATGTTGTTAATATTGCAACAGGACATAAAGAGAGGACTCGTTTTCTTATGCCATCACTCTGCTGTATGTGAAAGCTCATTCTGTGTGTTCTCATATTGAAACGTATGCGCAGAGTTTTATGGGAAGTGTGATACAAGATGGAATTAAAAACTTCGGTTAATGGACCAATAACTAAATGCCAACGCCCGTTAAACACACGGTCCAGTCACCTTAGTGTGATCATCCCTATGTTCGCCGTAGACGTGTAATAATCACACACAGACGGCATGTCGCAGGGAAAGGAGCCAAAGATGAAACGGGGTAAAGTGTAGAATACTCAGGCTAGATAAGTGAGGTTATTGAGTACTTGTTTCTCTTCATAAAGGTACCATAGTTGTGCAAATCCTATTAAATGACTTTTTACGCCTTCCGCTGCAAGAATTATTTTTTTTTATTTTCCACTATTGGACAGTTCCGACTGTTACACCATTAGAAGTAGATGCGCAAAAGCACAAGCCACCAGCATATGGCATTCAGACGTAAAAGCCTGAGATATGTTGGTGGCTGAGTAGCTTCCTGGCTTGTGCTGTTGCAGTCCAGCTATCGTCTCAGATGGGTGTAATAGTCGAAACTGCCAATACTGCACAACACAAAAATAATACTTGCAGTCGAAGGCGTAAAATGTTGTGATTTACACTCAGGTGGGAAAGTCGGGGTGCCTCCTAATATAGTGTTGGTCCTCCTTTTGTCCGTGGGCCACTGCGTTATCCGTAGTGAGAGGTAATGCCAGGAATTTTGTATTCTCTGCACACTCTTGACACTGTGGCTCTCGTAATATTGAATTTTCTAACAACTGCTGAAATGGAATGCCCCAGCTCCACCTAACATTCCGCATTCAATGTTTGTTAATTCACTTCGTGCGCCCATAACAACATCAGAAAGAAAAAAAAGTGTAATCTAACTTGAATTAACTTATGCTATGGACAACACATATCCATGCCCGACGGAGGACTCTAACCTCCGACACGGGGGGGGGGGGGGGGGGGGGAGGGGAGCCGTGCGGACCGTGACAAGACGCCTAAGACAACGCTGCTACCCCACATCAGAAACCTTTGCATATGAGTTCAAAGTGGTTCAAATGGCTCTGAGCACTATGGGACTTTACTGCTGAGGTCATCAGTCCCCTAGAACTTAGAACTACTTAAACCTAACTAACCTAAGGACAGCACACACATCCATGCCCGAGGCAGGATTCGAACCTGCAACCGGAGCGGTCGCGCGGTTCCGGACTGTAGCACCTAGAACCGCTCGGCCACTCCGGCCGGCTTGCATATGAGTCATCTAGATACAAATGACAGCTCCGCCATTGCACTGCCCTTCTATATCTTGTATACGCGATACTGCTATCATCTGCATATGTGCATTTCTGTATCCCATGACTTTGTCAACTCAGTGTAAAATTATCAGTTATTTGAGGAAGAACATACTTTTTGGTTTTTTCACAGTAGACTAATAATCCGAAATCCACCTCGCATAAATAAGTAATTAGTGAAACAGAGTGTTTTTAGGGTTTCATACCTCAGACGGTGAAAACGGAACCCTAATATCATTTGTTGTCCGTTCGTATGTCCGTCCGTCTGTTTTGTCTTTCTATGAGTCAGAGTGCTTTTTCTTAGGGACGTGTCAAGTTGAAAATTATATCACGTACAAAGGTCTACGATGCCTTGGTGGTATAAGCAGTTTAAGCTTTTGAGTCAATGCAATCAAAAGATACGGCCATTTATGTCACATACTTCGATACTCGCAAACTCATTTACCAAAAGCTATGGGATACTTTCTGTTGACCTAGAATCATGAAATTTGGCAAGAAGCATGGTTTCACGCTACAATAAAAGAAAAAAGTCAGAGAATCGTTAATTTGTAAGACCATGACACGAAAAAAATTTCGTTTGTCATTCTTATCCGATTTCGAACTTGAAGTGAAAATATTCTCGAAAATCTTGTAATTACCGGGAGTGCTATCTTCCCAGAATCGATGTCGATAACAGGCAAAAGTCATAGAGATTCTTTATTACCGGAATGGATGAACTCTATGTTTAAATAATTAACTTTGTACAGAACCTTCAGTTCGCGAGTCCTGCTCGTACCTGGACAATTTTTTCTATATAATTATGTTTCACCAAGTGTTCACGGTGAACTCAACAGGAATTATCTGTTATTGTTTACATTAGTACGTCTTGTGTTTCTGTTGAGATCTTACGATGTGTTTACAACTCGCTGGCGTCCAGAAAGGCCATGCAAACAAATAGTGGCATGTGAAACTATTATTCAAAATGGTTCAAATGGCTTTGAGCACTACGGGACTTAACATCTGAGTTCATCAGTCCGCTAGAACTTAGAACTACTTAAACCTAAGGACATCACACACATCCATGCCCGAAGCAGGATTCTAATCTGCGACCGTAGCGGTCGCGCGGTTCCAGACTGAAGCGCCTAGAACCGCTCGGCCACACCGGCGAAGAAACTATTATTATTATAATAATTATTACAGATAAGAAGTTGTCTGTTTCCGACGATTGTCGACTTCTTTGCACGCGGATTTAGTCGACGGAAGAAGCTTTAGTTGAATCGCCTCTCGGCGTACTGGCTAACAGAAGTAATCGAATTTCTAAGAGCGTAAGGCTGCTACCTTGGCAGCTTTTACTCCGGAGAAACCTCCTCTCCGCCCCCAGATCTCAACGTTCGTTCCGTGAAAGCGTTTGCCCTATAATTCAGAGCTGCGGAAGTGGATTAAACGGGAGTGGCTGGTCATTGGGAACAAGGAGAGCGTGGGAGGCCGCAGGCTGAATCGCGAGGGGAACCTGGGCCGGCGGCTGACCGCTGCTAATGAAGAGTGCGAGCTGCCATCCGTGCCACTGCCGAGGCGACGAACCCGCCTCGCTCCCCTGCAGTTGATCCGTCCCACCCACACTCACACTCACACTCGTCTCGACCGCCTTAAGCGATAGGTGGGGGGGATGTCTCTGCTGGTAAATAGTGTTCCGCGAATAGCTCTGCGACCAGGATACTTTTCGGACACACCTTTACGTCTGTAGATGGCGAGTCACGGGAAACTGCTTCGCGGAGAGAAATTCTCATTGTGCCATATATTAGTGTTTCTTCCTGTTCCGTGATTGGATGGAAGGGAATTTGTCGGCACCTGAAGGATATTCATAGCTTCCAAGATTAAAACGGGTTCTTGTAAATTGTCAGTAGTTATTTTAATGGAAAGCTCTGTGAGGCTATTCGCAGACGATGCTGTTGTCTCCGTGAACGCCAGATGGCTGTAGCGAAATGCGGGAAGATCTGCCAAGGAACTCTAATACGTGCAAGGGACTGGTAGTTGATCGAGGATGTGAAGAATTCTAACGTACTGCGCACTGCGCGAGTATGGTATTGGCTATAAATCACTGGAAAAAGTATCATAATATACCTCCAAGAAAACGTCCGGGAGCCGAGTGGTTCCAGGCGTTTCAGTCTGGAACCGCGCGACCGCTAAGGTCGCAGGTTCGAATCCTGCCTCGGGCATGGATGTGTGTGATGTCCTTAGGTTAGTTAGGTTTAAGTAGTTCTAAGTTCTAGGGGACTGATGACCTCAGATGTTAAGTCCCATAGTGCTTAGAGCTATTTGAACCATTTAACCGCCCGGGTGACTTGAAATGGAATGAGGTCATGAGACTAATTGTAGTAAAATTGCTTCCCAGTCTGACATTCACTGGAAAGATCTTAAGGAAAATGTAGTTCCTTTACGAAAAAAAAATTGTTTACAAAACACTTGTAACTGTAAGACAGACTCTTAAGTATTGCTTATCAGTTTAGGAGCGTCAACAGTTGGAATTAATAAAAGAGATTAAGATGATCGAACACAGAGCTGCAAGTTCCTCCGTGGGATCATTTGGTCGGTGCGAGAGCATTACAGGTGTGTTTGACAAATTCCAGTCTCAATCGCTATAAGGGAGGCGTTGTACATCACGAACATGCCTGTTGAAATTCCGAGAGCGTTCGTTGCAAGAAGAGCTGGACAACATAAATTTTTCTACTATATAAACCTTGCAAAATGACCACAACGAGAAAATCAGAGAAATTAGAGACCATGCGGAGGATTCTTCTGGAAGTATTTCTCTAGAGTGCAGCCTTTTACGGAATTGGAAGCTGTAGAAGTGGTTAAAAAAGGAAGAGAATAGAAGCTTTAGAAATGTGGTATTACGGAAAAATGATGAAGTTTAGGTGGGCAAATTGAGTAACTAACGAGGATTTACTGGATTGAATTACAGAAGAAAACAAACTTACGGCGCAGATTAAGGGATGGGATGTCATGAACCATGAAGGAATCGTCAGTATGGTAATGAAGGGAAGTGAAAAGGGTAAAAATTTTAGCGGGAGACCAACGGATGGATACAGTAAGCAGGTTTAAAAGGAAGTAGACTGCAGGATATACTAGCGTGGAGAGCTTCATGAAACAAGTCTTCGGACTGAAGACTACCACCAAAGCCATCGCCGGCGCCGCCACCACCACCACTACCACCACCACCATCAGAGTGGCATTAAAATTGCTCACCGAATTACACCGTAACATGGCTTGCGGCTTATAGCAGTATATGTAGCTGTCTCTCTTAGAGTTTCTCAGTTCAGATTTTTCAGAATTTTTCGTTAGCCAAATACTCCAGTACCTCTTCACGCACCTCTCCTTTACGTAAGCTCAATTTCTGTTGTTATAACCGCATGATATAGCTCTCACACACTTGGCCTTGCAAGGTGGCTCAGTGGTAAGACAATGGACTCGTATTCGGGCGGACGTCGGTTAAAATGCACTTCCATATTTGAGTTCACGCTATGTTGCTTGAAAGTAAGTCGGACTGGTTCCCATGAAAGAGCGTGTTTGATTTCCTTGCGCAGTCCCCAGTTATACTCTGTTCTCTAATGACCTCATCGTCCACTTCAATATTAACCCCATCTCCATTCCTTAATTTCACGCACTTAAGAAGTGTTCTCCTGTGGACCGTACAAGTATATGCAACTACTTTCGTATAAAAATTCGAGTTTTTCAGCATCCTGCAAGTAAATCAAAGCCTAGCCTTTGTTTTACCTACAACTTAGGCCGTGCGATCGATCCACTTCATTCACGTAAAAACTGTGTATTCGTATGACGTGAAGGTCTTCAGTTGTGTTTCATAGAGGAATGCAAGTGTAGGTGTCAAGCGATTTTCGTAATGAAAATCAGTAAAACGTTGCGAAACGGCTCAAGCTGGTTTGAGTGTTATTGCAGGAACATTTACTGCACGTTGTTCTGCGAAGGCTTCCATAAAAACGCCCTGGCCGCTGTTAAACACAAGGACTCTGTTGTGTTCACGTTTTTGTATGTTTGAAGCCAGGAGATAAATCAGGTAACGCGGGGCCCTCCTGTAATTCTTTTTTATCCATCAAAATTTATTTCGCCGTAAAATGCAAGTTTACCGGTGGCTGATGTCTTTGACGTGAACCGGACGCCGTGGTAGGCAGAAACCAACGTTCACTTCACTATGATGTCACATGTCATAACAAAAGAATGAGGGTTTGAACATCTCTCTGTTAAGGTCATAGCAGACTGGGGACTATTTATGTTGGAATAATAGCAGGTAGGAGATCGGCTGTAACCTTCTGAATGAAATCATACTGGTTGGACTGTCAAAGTATTTTTCATTTTATGATAAAGTTTGCTTTCAACGATTTGGCTGAAGCAGATGATGTGCTGTAGGTTTTTAATTGTTTTGAACCATCACTGATTTTAGAAATACCATCAATCACGCTAACGCTTGTGCCAGGCATCAGATCTGAATCATTTCCTCCAGCATGCTTGTGCGGCCAAATTCTGTTCTTGTATGTGTTCACTTTTACCTACTTTCTTGTGTTCATAGTTTGTTTCTCGTAGGTGTTAACATGTCACTGAAACTCGATGTGAGTGCATATTCGAAAAGTCGGACGCTATGTACATCTGCAAGATTTCTTCAGTTAAGACACATGGAAATAACTTGGCATAGCATTAAGTGAGAAACATACGGTGGTTACAGGATAGTCGGAACTCAGGTGTATAATGTAACCCAGTTGCAAGAAGCCTGCGTGGGATATCTCATATACGTTCGACAAAGTCTACATCTACATCTACATGAATACTCTGCCAATCACATTTAAGTGCCTGGCAAAGGGTTTACCCAACCACCTTCACAATTCTCTGTTATTCCAATCTCGTATAGCGCGTAGAAAGAACGAGCACCTATATCTTTCCGTAGGAGCTCTGATTTCTCTTACTTTATCGTGGTGATCGTTTCTCCCTATGAAGGTCCGTGTCACCAAAATATTTTCGCATTCGGAGGAGAAAGTTGGTGATGGAAATTTCGTGAGAAGATTCCGTCGCAACGAAAAACGCCTTTCTTTTAATGATGTCCATTCCAAATCCTGTATCATTTCAGTGACTCTCTCTCCCATATTTCGCGATAATACGAAACGTGCTGCCCTTCTTTGAACTTTTTCGATGTACTCTGCTAGTCCTGTCTGGTAAGGATCCCAAACCGCGCAGCAGTATTCTAAAAGAGGACGGACAAGCGTAGTGTATGCACTCTTATTAGTAGATCTGTTACATTTTCTAAGTGTCCTGCCAATAAAACGCAGTCTTTGGTTAGCCTTCTCCACAACATTTTCTATGTGTTCCTTCCAGCTTAAGTTGTTCATAATTGTAGTTCCAAGGTTTTTAGTTGAATTTACGGCCTTTAGTTTTGACTGACTTATCGTGTAACGGAAGTTTAACGAATGGCTTTTAGTACTCACGTGGATGACCTCACACTTTTCGTTAGTTAGGGTCAACTGCCAATTTTCACACCATGCAGATATCTCTTCTAAATCGTTTTACCATTTGTTTTGATCTTCTGATGACTTTATTAGTCGATAAACGACATCGTCATCTGCAAACAACCTAAGACGGCTACTCAGATTGTCTTCAAAATCGTTTATATAGATGAGGAACAGCAAAGGGCCTATAACCCTACTTTGGGGAACGCCAGAAATCACTTCTATTTTGCTCGATGACTTCCCGTCAATTACTACGAACTGTAACCTCTCTGACAGGAAATCATAAATCCGGTCACTTAACTAAGGAAATATTCCATAAGTCCGCAATTTCACTACAAGCCGCATGTGTGGTACAGTTTCAAAAGCCTTCCGGAAATCCAGAAATACGAAATCGATCTGAAATCCCTTGTCAATAGCACTCAATACTTCATGTGAATAAAGAGCTAGTTGTGTTTGATAAGAACGATGTTTTCTAAACCCTTGTTGACTGTTTATTAATAGACGGTTTTCTTCGAGGTAATTCATAATGTTAGAACACAATATATGTTCCAAAATCCTGCTGCATATCGATGTTAACGATATAGGCCTGTAATTAAGTGGATTACTCCTCCTACCTCTCTTTAATATTAATGTGACCTGTGCAACTTTCCAGTCTTTGGGTACGAATCTTTCGTCGAGCAAACGGTCGTACATGATTGTTAAGTATGGAGCTAGCGCATCATCATACTCTAAAAGGAACCTAACTGATATACAGTCTGGACAAAAAGACTTGCTTTTATTAAGTGATTTAAGTCGCTTCACTACTCAGAATATATTTACTTCTGCGTTACTCATGTTGGCAGCTGTTCTTGATTCGAATTCTAGAAATTTTACTTCGTCCTTTTTGTGAATGCATTTCGGATGGCTGTGCTTAGTAACTCTGCTTTGACAGCACTGTCATCGATAGTATCTCCATTGCTATCGCGCAGTGAAGGCATTGAGTGTTTCTTGTCGTGTCAGTTGGCGCAAACCCATAGGGTCCATAAATGCCGGCCTGTGTGGCCGAGCGGTTCTAGGCGCTTCAGTCAAGAACCGCGGGACCTCTACGGTCGCAGGTTGACTCCTGCCTCGGGCATGGAAGTGTGTGATGTCCTTAGGTTAGTTAGGTTTAAGTAGTTCTAAGTTCTAGGTGACTGATGACCTCAGATGTTAAGTCCCCTAGTGCTCAGAGCCATTTGAACCATTTTTGGACCATAAACGACAGAAAGAGGCAACCAAGAAGAATTTATTGATTACGACAATAATAGTCAACAAGTGCCTCATTGTTCTTAAGTAGTAATACTATCAGTTTGGGAGGACTCATCTTCCATTTTAGGACATTCTGACGTCGACAGTTACAATCACATGGCAGAGGGTAAGCTACTAGCCAATTATAGTTGGGCCATCGTACCAGAAAGCTCCGCAGCAGAAGTCATACACCGAGCGTGCAGAAGAATGTGCTGTGTCACCTCCCCGTGCGCTATGGGGTCCACCACAGTGGCTGAAAGGTCAGCGCTTATGATTCTCATGTGGGGGATCCGGGTTCGATTCCCCGTGCTGCCGATGGTTTGTTTCGTAAATAGCTGGGAGAAGAGCGAGCTAACACGATGCATTCTTCATATATGTCCAACGAGGCCAGAGGTAGCTGAAGGCCCACAGGTCGGTCAGAAACACGTGACCGTGACCTCTCTTATACTGCCGGAAGTTTATGTTACTGAATGTGATGTGTTAGGTGCTTCACGATTCCGCAGTACGTGAGACGGTCACCGCAGTGGCGGCCGCAGGTTCACATCATGTGCTTTGCTCACAGCACAGTGCTCTGGTGGCTTCTCCGTGCTCCGTCGCATTAGCGACGTCGCTGTTCGCCCTTCCTGGTTGCCGCCGCGCGCCCGGATCTAATCGCTGCCTTTCGGGGTGGTCGGCAGTCGCGAACCTGTTTACGACTGTCGCCAAGTCGCGACACCGCAATGTATCAGCAAGCTCGATCAACAGGTTTGTGTTTTGACCGGCTGTCGGCGGTAGTCGCTGGTGTTAAGAGCGACTCGTTACGTTGTTTTGACGTTCGACAGTGCTCTCTGCTCACCTTAAGTGATGTCACTTCGCTAAAAGATATGCGTGAATTTCCATGTTCCCAATCATCCGCAGCTTCAGTCCTTTGTTTTGAAAGTATTGTACACCCTAAGTCTGTACCCAATGCATTAGTTTCCTAGTTCCGTTAAAAATTCATAGATATCGCGTGCTAGGTCTGCAGTTTCTTACAAAGAAGAGTCAACCAAAGCAGAGCCGTTCTTTTTATTTCCGTCAGTTCTGACGTAGCCCGCCACGAATTCGTCTCCTGTGAAAACCTCTTCATCTCAGAACACCACTTGGACCTTGCGCCTTCAATTATTCGTTGTTTTTATTCCAATACGCGTGTTCCGCTACGGCTTTTACCCTTTACAGCTTCCTCTAGTATCACAGAAGTTATTCCCTGATGTCGTAACACGTGTGCTGTCATCGTGTCCTTGTTTCTTGTCAGTATTTTTGACATTCCTTTCCTAGCCGATTCTACAGGATAACCTCCTAATTTCTTATCAGTTCACGTAATTTTCGACACACTTCTCTAATAGCACATCTGAAACACTCTGGTTTTCTTCATTCCCGCTCTTCTCCACGTAAATTTGAAAATTTGTGGTGAGGTCTTATGGAACCAAACTGCGGACGTCATCGGCCCCTAAGCTTACTCACTATTTAATCTAACTTAAACTAACTTACGCTAAGGACAAAACACATACCCATGCACGCGGGACCACTCGAACCTCCGAGAGGGTGAGCTGTGCGGGCCGATACAAGACGCCTCAGACCGCGCGGCTACCCCGCGCGGCTCTTCTCACCGTCTTCCATGCTGTGTTGTGCTCCAAACGTACATTCTCAGAAATTTCTTCCTCTAATTGATGTCAATGTTTGATACTGCTAGACTTCTTTGTGCTGGGAATGCCCTCTTTGCCTGTTCTAGTGTGGATCTCATGTCCTCCTTACTTCGTTCCAAAAAAAATTAAAATTAAATAAATAAAATAAATAAATATAAAATAATGGCTTTGAGCACTATGGGACTTAATTTCTGAGGTCATCAGTCCCCTATAACTTAGAACTACTTAAACCTAACTAACCTAAGGACAGCACACTCATCGATGCCCAAGGCAGGATTCGAACCTGCGACCGTAGTGGTCACGCGGTTCCGAACTGTAGCGTCCAGAACCGCTCGGACATCCCGGCCGGCCCCTGCATCGTCAGCTGCCTGTTATTTTCTTTCAAGTTAGCACAATTACTTTACTTCGCCTCCTCCATGGCCACGAATTTTTATGTTAAGTTTAGCTCTGGTCTCATTTCTGCTATTCCTCACTACTCTCATCTATCTTCGACTAACTTTCAGTCCATTTTCTGTACTCATTAGAATGTTCATTCCATTCAGCATCTCCCGTAACTCCTCTTCACTTTCGGCGAGGATAGCAGTGTCGTCAGCAGAACTTGTCACTGAATTCCGTCCGCACTTAATATTTATTAGACCCCTCCACTTGTCTTTCATTTCCGACATTGCTTTTCTGGAGTGCATGTTAAATACTAGTGGAGAAATACTGCATATTTGTTTCACATCCTTTTTAATCGTAGCACTATGTTCTTTGTCTTCCTTTGTTATTGTTACCTATTGGTTCTTGTACATGTAGTACTCCCCGTCTTTCATTGTAGCGCCATTTTTCGTTGTCGAACGTTTTTTTCTAGCGCTAAAGGCTCGATAAAGGTGTCTCTGAAGTCTTGCTTCTGTTATGAAATGTAACATCAGGAGCAAAGACTGGCAACTGAAAAAATTAATGGTGACAGTAAAAGAATAGCCTGCAGACCAGATACACTACTGGAAATTAAAATTGCTACACCACGAAGATGACATGCCACAGACGCGAAATTTAACCGACACGATGAAGATGCTGTGCTATGCAAATCATTAGCTTTTCAGAGCATTCACACAAGGTTGGCGTCGGTGGCGGCACCACCAACTTGCTGACACGAGGAAAGTTTCCAACCGATTTCTCATACACAAACAGCAGTTGACCGGCGTTGCCTGGCGAAACGTTGTTGTGATACCTCGTGTGAGGAGGAGAAATGCGTACCATCACGTTTCCGACTTTGATAAAGCTCGGATTGTAGCCTATCGCGATTGCGGTTTATCGTATCGTGCCATTGCTGCTCGCTTTGGTCGAGATCCAATGACTGTAAGCAGAATATGGAATCGGTGTGTTCAGGAGTGTAATACGGAACGCCGTGCTGGATCCCAACGGCCTCGTATCACTAACAGTCGAAATGACTGGCATCTTATCGGCATGGCTGTAACGGATCATGTAGCCACGTCTCGATCCCCGAATCAACAGATGGGAACGTTTGCAAGACAACAACCATCTGTACGAACAGTTCGACGACGTTTGCAGCAGCATGGACTATCAGCTCGGAGACCATGGCTGCGGTTACCCTTGACGCTGCATCACAGACAGGAGCGCCTTCGATGGTGTACTCAACGACGAACATGGGTGAACGAATGGCAAAACGTCATTGTTTCGGATGAATCCAGGTTCTGTTTACAGCATCATGATGGTCGCAACCGCGGTGGTCTCGCGGTTCTAGGCGCGCAGTCCAGAACCGTGCGACTGCTACGGTCGCAGGTTCGAATCCTGCCTCGGGCATGGATGTGTGTGATGTCCTTAGGTTAGTTAGGTTTAAGTAGTTCTAAGTTCTAGGGGACTAATGACCACAGCAGTTGAATCCCATAGTGCTCAGAGCCATTTGAACCATTTTTTTGGCGCATCCGGGTTTGGCTACATCGCGGTGAACTCACGCTGGAAGCGTGTATTCGTCATCACCCGGCGTGGTGGTATGGGGTGCCATTGGTTACACGTCTCAGTCACCTGTTGTTCGCATTGACGGCACTTTGAACAGTGGAGGTTGCATTTCAGATGTGTTACGACCCGTGGCTCTACCCTTCAATCGATCCCTGCGAAACCCTACATTTCAGCAGGATAACGCCCGACCGCATGTTGCAGGTCCTGTACGGGCCTTTCTGTTCGACTGCTGCCCTGGCCAGCACATCCACCAGATCTCTCACCAACTGAAAACGAGTAGTCAATGCGGGCCGAGCAACTGGCTCGTCACAATACGCCAGTCACTAGTCTTGACGAACTGTGGCATCATGTTGAAGCTGCATGGGGAGCTGTACCTGTACACGCCATCCAAGCTCTGTTTGACTCAATGCCCAGGCGTATCAAGGCCGTTATTACTGCCAGAGGTGGTTGTTCTGGGTGCTGATTTCTCACGAGCTATGCACCCGAATTGCATGAAAATGTAATCACATGTCAGTTCTAGTATATGTTTGTCCAGTGAATACCCGTTTGTAATCTGCATTTCTTCTTGTTGTAGCAATTTTAATGGCCAGTAGTGTAGAATCAATCTTCAGCGGAAAAATTGCTGGACAAAGCATGGTGACCCAAAAGAGGATTCCATAGAAAAATAATTGTATTTCTCGCAGAATTATTTCCGAGGCCGGAAACACTTCTCATTTTGTCTTGTTTTGCGTTTAGGAAGACTCTGTTAACGCGAGTGGTCTTTGTAGTGCAGATGTAAGGCAATAGCGCCAGCAGGAAGAGGAGTGCGTGTGGTGTAGGGCAGAGCCGCGCTGGGCCGCGTCCTGCGACTGCGGGTCCGCCTATTTGCGTGCGGCGATGGGCAGGCGGGGCCCCGGGCGACAGCGCTGCGTGACTGATTCACTGCGGACACGTGTCCGTGACGCCAGGAATAGACGCGGCTCTCTGCCGCTCTCAAGTGGCCGCGCCGCGAGTCATCGGCGCCGGGGACACGGCCTGTCCGCTCGCTCCTCACCACAGCCGCACTCCCGCCGAGGGGCGGCAGCCGTGCTCACAGGGCGAGCTTCTACACCTTAGCTCAGTGTTTGACTACGGTAATGCGGTTCTCAACTCGGCGATTGCTTTCAGTGCTGAGAAATCTGCTGAGTTTTGTTCGCTGTCGATCCGTAGTCTCTCTTAAGCACAGAAGAATTCTGCCAAACTGTGAGATAGAAGCCAGACAGGAGTGACTTGAAATGAGATTCAGGTAACTACTGTAGCCTGGAATTCGCTGGCCGGCTGAAGTGGCCGAGTAGTTCTAGATGCTACAGTCTGCAACCGCGCGACCGCTACGGTCGCAGGTTCGTATCCTGCCTCTGGCATGGATGTGTGTGATGTCCTTAGGTTAGGTAGGTTTACGTACTTATAAGTTCTAGGAGAGTGATCACCTCAGAATTCGCATAGTGCTCAGAGCCATTTGAATCATTCTTAAGCACAGAAGAATTCTCCCAAACTGCGAGGCAGAGGCCAGACAGGAGTGACTTGAAATGACATTCAGGTAACTATTGTAGCCTCTAATTCACTTCGCGTGAAAAACTCGTCAGCGATGGAGTTGTTTAGTACAAGTTTCGATGTCAGCACACACTAAGCATTGAATCTGCAGCTGTATAATACAGACTGTTTCAAGAACCTTAATCCTTTTACACAACTCAATGTCTTACACAGTTTGGGCAGAAATGAGAGTCGCGTGGGATTAGCAGAGCGGTCTAAGGCGCTGCAGTCATGCACTGTGCGGCTGGTCTCGGCGGAGGTTCGAGTCCTCCCTAGCGCATTGGTGTGTGTCCTTAGTCCCTAAGCTTACACACTACTTAACCTAAATTATCCTGATGACCTTAGCATAAGATTTCACACACACATATAAATGAGACGGATGCGTCAGTTATTTCGTACATCTTAAAATAGGCAACCCAGCTTACATCATGTAGGTGCGAGTTATGTAAGTAGGTTGCTTATCTGAATGTGCATGAAATACAGTGTGTTTATAATTAAAATTTCGCTACTTAAGAGGACCTACATGATAAAAGATGATGGCACGACCATGAAACTCTGTGGAAACATTTGTAAGAACTTGCGGAAGAGAAATAACGAAAAAATACCATTGTAAGAAACATGTTTTAATTTCCAAATGAGAGGATTCAAATCTGGTAATCTTGTTGGTCACGCAGTTTGGACAGATGGCATGACTAAGAATGCTGGACTCAATGCGCGATCTACAAGCAGTGCACCAGCTGTGTCACGACAGTTGAAGATTTCGTGGTCCACCGTTCGAAAAGTGCTACGAAGAACTGTGAAATGGTATCCGTACAAACTTCACATTACTCACGAACGTTTCTTGCAAGGGTTGGAGTTTACGACATGTGACATTGGTGGACATGATCTGTTTCGCCCATATGTGATCCCTTGTCTACGGGGGATAAACCGCTTGGATGCACGGTGGAGCTCCACCTCACATTCCCCGTGAGGTCACTCCGTTACTCCATAACGCATTTAGAGAAAAACCGAATCATTGCCCCATCTCTCCGAACTGCGTAACCACCAAGATCACCATATTTGAACCCTCTCATGTGGAAATTAAAATGTGTTTCTTTCAATGATTTATTCGTTATTTCTCTTACGCTTGTCTTTACAAACATTTCCACAAAGTCTCATTGTTATGCGATCACTAGTTTTTCATGTCAGCCCTCTCAAGTTGCGAAAGTTTAACTGTAACCATCTTGTATTTTCGGGGCCAGTTTTATTTTACCTATCCTCTATCTGCTTGAAAACAGAACTTGGGGAGAACTGTAACATACGCAAAAGACTGCAAATGCTTGATTTCCAAATGAACCATCTGATTTTACAAGCGTATATCTTTCATATGCTTGCACATACAACTTTCGGGCCCCTATTTATTTATTTATTTATTTTATTTAGTGCTCTCATCCACATATACGAGGGTTGGAACTTAAATAGTGGTAACTACTTATTCTCAACTGATACAAAAGAGTTACATGTTTGCACCTGTTACTGTCTTTCAAAGTAGTCACCACCGTTGTGTAGAACCCGTTGCCAGCGATGTGGAGGGCGTAGTATACCATTAGGACAGCCTGTTGATGATGCGAATGGAGCGGTCTAAAGTTTTGGTGATTCTCGTGTTCGACTGTGATGGTGTTATCCTGACGCATTACGTTCCTCCACGCACAGTATTACTGTTCGTTTTTGGAGCATCACCTGCGACCAGCTTTGCGAAAGAAGCGGCGACCCTTTCTGCGCAACCCAATCATCATTTTGCACGACAATGCGCGGGCGCATACAGCGCAAGCTGTGCCTGCACTCTTGGTCGATGGGACTGGAAAGGACTGTACCATGCTCCATAGCCCGCGAACTTGAGTGCTTGTGACTTTGATTTGATTCCGAAAATGAAGGAACCACTTCGTAGCATTCGCTTCAGAACTGTTCCAGAGATTCGACAGCCAGGAGACCGCTCTATTCGCACTATCAACAGAACAGGCTCTGCTAACGGTATACTACGCTTCCACCTCGCTGACAACGGTTTCTACACAACGCTGATCACTACTTTGAAGGACAATAACAGGTGCAAACATGTAACTCTTTTGCGTCGGTTGTGTATAAATAGTTGCCACTATTTAAGTTCCAATCCTCGTAACACTCAGTTTTACCTTTATAAGGCTTTTTTCCAAACGATTAGTGCATTTTAATACACGACTAGGTAATAGACTGATGATGTCAATGATAAACCGCATAGTCTGAGAAAAATGCTAACAGCTGTTCGTGGAGAACCGTCTTTTGTCAGTAGCTTCAGTGCTGCAGTGTCATTCATATCACGTGATGTATGTGTTAATATGCAATACGGGCGCTGAAGACCACGCTGTTGAGCGTCCAAGATCTATCATCATCATCATCATCATCATTATCATCATCTTCATCATCACTGTCAAAGAACAGTATGTGACTGATGAACAGATGTCCATAGATGATCCTAAGAAGATACATCTCCTTGTGGATCATAATTAAAACCCCATATGAATATTCGCCTCTGATAAAGACGGAAAGAGCTATAGCTCCGTCGACTGGTTCAGACGGGCTATTCGTTACCGATAGCCCGCCGTGCCATCCTCTACCAACGCGGTCATTTGGATTAGGTATGGGGTCAGCGCACCGCTCCTCCCATCGTTGTCAGCTTCCGAGTCCTTGAAGCCAGTACTTCTCAAGCCTTTCCTCTACTGGCATCACCAAGCTGCCACTTGCAGTCCTCCTTCCCTGACACTACCAGGAATCGAACCCAGACCCTCCACAGAGCCCTCAGCCACATTGACAACCGTGAAGGTCGACTCCGATAAACAGGTGGCTCTCGCAAACCAGCGTACATTCTCGTGAAGTGCTTCGATATGCTGACCAGAAGTCTGTAATGACGGAACAGCGTTGTCGAAGTGCTGATAAACTAAAATTATACAGACGAGTAGCCGTCGGAACGGAAATGCGGAAACGCCAGCTCGCACGTGGCACTGTTGGTCGGGCTGTGGTGAGGCGAGAGAGAGGTCTGGCCGGGCAGGTGTCTGTCCGGTAGACTACCGCTCTGGCCGGATGTTGCGGTTTCCCTCGCGGCGTCGCTCCCATGACCTGCAGGTTCTGCCACAGAGAATATTCTAGCGGCGTTAAGAGAAGAAACACATTGTCGGCTCTGTGTCCAGATGCCACGCCACAGCTTATAAGGTACAGTAAAAGTTGACGTCCCTCCTGTTCCACGAACACTGTACAGGGAAAATGTAATTCCTCATACACCTCCCAGCTATTTTTAACTTATGCATGTATGCTCTGTCCCAAAAATAGGTTGAAACGTATCCGATATCCGTAAAGCTATTTCTGTCCAGTCAAAGTAGGGTGCTCATATGATAATCAATGCAGCTTACTACTACGGAATGCTTATCTTTGTTCTTTTAGCGTGTCGCTATAGCTACATCACCAATGAGAACGTCATAGCATCTCTGAAACACTATAATATTAATTACATATTGACTATTACAGTTGGTTTAGCCGTGATGGTCGAGCGGGTAGAGCACTAGACTCTGTTCCTGGAGGCTCCAGGTTAAATCTGGGATCCGGACGGAGATTTTTCCTCCTCGTTTCAGTCCCTCCAGGATGGTTCCAGGACCACTGAGTACCGGGATTTTTTCCCGCGGGATGCAGCTGGAGACCACGACCCTCTCGCTATTAGTGCCGTGGAGAGGGAAGGCTGTACTGTGCTTGCAGTCAGACCAATATAACGCTCGCGGGCTTCCGCCGGAGAGTTTATGCTGACTTATAACCGGGCTGCTTTTCTTTCGAACTTATTTCCCAACGAATAGCGTGTATCCCACATGCTGTCGGGACGCTATTTCCCCTCCGTATTCACCGCAACATGCGTGTATTGTTTTGAATTAAATCTTTCGCAACTGCACATAGGTAGAGAACACGCTTTGAGACTAGCGCCTCCTTTTAATATTTCACTATCGTCTCAATTATTTGTGTTTATTGGAATGTACTGAATATATTATTTTGTCTGACTGTAGATCATTATTTTCTCAGCTATTGTAGGTGGCATCATCGATGATAACAACTAGTCAGACTCCGGGTGGCATAATTCAAAGTCACTGCAGATTCTCTCGTGACGATTGTTCTTTTATAGTATAAAGCACACATGTTGTGCCGTGGGGCGATATGAATGGTTGGAAATGAAGAACACACTTTGTACACTGCATTCGCAGTTTAGAAACATTCCTTGCTCCAAGGTGACCAGTTTCAACAGTTTTAAGCTGCTATCATCTGATCTTATAGCACTTTTGGAATGGATGTCACTTTTATAACAAGTTCCATAAGATCCGATGATTGCAGTGTAAGACTGTTGAAACCGGTCGCCTTGGAACGATGAAAATTTCTGTACCCCGACCGCGGCATAAAAAGTGTGTTCTCCATTTCCATTCTTTTATCAGCTTTATCACGTATAATTCTGAACACAGATCGCCTATACACGTACACCAGCCAGTACACAATATCCAATGTCAGACTTTGAACGTAGGCGTAATCTGCAAGTCATGATCTTAGCGGTACAGCCATTCGGCAATAGTGTTGTGTTTTGCGTTAAATGGTATTTAGCACAATTTAAGCTGTGATTTGGCGGTATAAGAAAAGTGGTGTAGTGTGTACAATTTTGAGAGCTTGTTTCTTGTAATTAGCAATGGGAGGACTGAGGAATACGGAATATCAATTTACGGGGAAGAATAAATGACGAGTCTTTTACAGTACTAGACGGCTATATGTTTTCTCGGAATAAGGTTAATGCTACAGAACGTTTCGCAGTGAATAATAATTTTTCTTAAGTCTTGCTACTCTGAAATGAAGAGGATGTTCCAGGGGAGAAATTCGTGGTGGGCCACGTCAAATCAATCACATGACTGATTACTCTAAAAAAAAAAGCCTTGCTCGTGTTCCGTACTGAATAAAATTGGGGAAGGAACTGAGCCTTGAGGAACACCACCTGTCCTGAATTTCGCTGTAGTAAAGTAGTATTCAGTAGTGACGAAGAGATGTGTAACGTTGAGATGTTGCGGTGTAGAGCTGTTGCTTTGCTATAGCCGTACATGAAAAAACCTTTCCGTTCGTGTTCCTTCTGCTCAGACGAAATACGCTGGTAATGTAGGAAAGGTGCGGTGGTGGTCTGCCAACGGCTGCGCTGATACCCCGCGCTGGGCACCCCTGCCCGCTGGCGCTGGTGTGCTCTCCTCACCTTGTCCGCCAGGCCGGCAGTAAAGGCCGCCCGCCCGGGCCGGCCGTTTGGCCGTAATTGCGCCATTCGGATGCTGATGTGAGAATATATTGGAAGAGAAGACGCGCCGCCATTACTGCCAGCAGCAGCAGCGCCTCCGCCGCCAGGTGCCTGCCCGCCGCCTTCACGGCGAACTGCAGTCGCCTCCCGCTACCTCCCCAACACTGAGGCAAGAAGGTCGGCGGCACTTTCAGTGCGTGTGTAGCGACCTCTCACATGGCATAAAGTATCGGGTCATGTGGCTATTGCTTTCGGCTGCTGGGAGTGTCAACTGGTTACGAAACGCACTCCCCGGTACTAACAATTGTACCTTGACAGGGTAAGCTATGTATAAAGCATCGCGTGTGGGGTAGAGGTAATGATAATTTAGTTAACTAAACCTATTGCTTCTTTTGTCGGAACACGTGAGCTATTGCGTGACAGTTTGATCAGGTTTCTACTTGGGCTTCGTATAAGTTGACAAATAACTCAACCCAGAAAGGGGGTGGCCGGTGGGAGGGGGATAAAAAGGACAACCCAATTACGGTAAACAGAGAAATGATTAAATTTGTTGACTAGCAACAGATAACGACTTGATTAATACTTAGAAGTAATTTTGTTATAAATGTGATCAAGACCAAACGGATTTTAATATTTCTTTGTCTAATACAGGGGCGTAAGATGATAGTCGGAGATTGCTAAGAACTTCCTTACGCAGTTTATTAACTGACAAAGGAAGCTGGGCTCATTGGACAGTTAAGAGCCACAAAGAATAAATGCAACTGGTTCCCACTGTTGCTTATAAGAATATAGCTTTCACACATTCATGCTCTTTGAAAACACATCAGTCATTCGTGCGTACGTACAACATCTGTCATCACAACAAGTTCGCGCAAACCTATTAGGACTTCTGCATACCAGTCGGCCGCAAGGAGTTGTGACTCGTCCAATATTGGAACGTGCGTACACTCTCATTTGAGGTGATCGACGGCTCACAATCAAACACCTCGCTGCACAACTGGACGTCTGTTTCGGTAGTGCTGACACACTCGTCCATCAGTTGGGGTACTCAACGGTGTACTCGAAGACGGGTTCCGTGCCGCCTGACAGAAGACCTTAAAGAGCTAGGAAGGATCATCTGTGCGGAATTGCTTGCGCGTTGCGAGGCTGACCGTGAAAAATTGTCGAGCATCGTCACAGGCGGTGAAACATGGGTTCATCACTTCGAATTGGAAACGAAACGGCAATCCATGGAGTGGCGCCAAAGTCTTGGCGACGGTCTTCTGAACACTGAATGGTTTATTCTGTTTGATGTCCTCCATCATGGTGCAAGGAACAACTCTGAAGTTGTCACCCTCAGGAAACAGAAGAAACGACTTCATCGCGTTGGTCGCTACAAAAATGCAAACATGCAAACGAATTTCTCCTTCTGGCATGCGTATATATAGTGCGTGTATTTCAAAGGTTCTCTTGATTAAATTTATGTATAGCTATCATTATCTGAAATGGACGAAACGCTTCTTGTGATCTGTTGTTTTGATACTCAGCGTGTCCACGCAGTCTTGTAAAGTGAAAGTTAATCTCTTGTCTTTTAGATACTCTATGAGCTGTAGTCCACAGGCTTTGGCCGCTTGTGATGTTGGACACTGGAGACTGGAGCAAAGTCGACGATCTACCTTGTCCCAAAGGTTCTCCATTGGTTTCATATCGCGACTCTGGGCAAGCCAGTCTAATTAACGAATGTTGTTGTCCACAAACCGTTGCGTCAGAGGTGCCGCCTTATGAAAGGGTGCATTGTCATGTTGATCCAAATTATCATAGACTTTGAACTGTTCCTCGGAATTTGTTGAAAATGTCTTCATATCCTTCCTCAGTAAACGTTTTTATTTATTTTGAGCGCAACAAGGGAACGACACTCTAACCAAGAAAAACTTTCCCCACACAGTAAAATAACGTCTTCCGTACCTCACCGCTGGCAGTATACATGATGGCAGGTAACGTTCTCGAACCATTCGCCAAAGCCAAACCCTTCCGTCGGACTGCCCAAGCTACAGCACGATTCTTCATTCAAAATCTCTAGTTTCCAGTCAACCACCATCCAGTGACGTTGCTCCTTACACCACTTCAAGCGTCGCTTAGCTTTGACCATGTAATGTGTGGCTTAGGAGGAGCTGCCCAATCATTGTATCTCATTCTTTTATACTTCCTACGCACCGTCATAGTAGTAGCTGGAGTACTGGCTGTGCTTTGGAACTCACCCTGTGCAACGTGCGACATTTTGTATTCATTAGTACATGAAGCCTGCCTGGTTGTTTCTTCGCTTTTCCACTTCACAAATAAATGGTTCAAATGGCTCTGAGCACTATGGGACTTAACATCGGAGGTCATCAGTCCCTTAGAACTTAGAACTACTTAAACCTAACTAACCTAAGGACAGGCTACACATCCATGCCCGAGGTAGGATTCGAACCTGCGACCGTAGTAGTCGCGCAGTTCCAGACTGTAGTGCCTAGAACCGCTCGGCCACTCTGGCCGGCCTTATAGAATACCCACGGGATATAATCGAGAGGTCAGTTCGCGCACAAAACTCTGCACAGGTAACACTTTCGCAATTATGGACGGCTTTAGAGGCAGCATGACTCGATATTTCAGCAAGGGTCTTCCAACGACTTGTTGAGTCCCTGCCACGTTGAGATGCTGTTTTACGCCGAGCTAGAGGTCCGACACGATATTAGGAGGTATACCATGACTCCTATAACCTCAGTGTACATGAGGATGTCCAGACACTTTTGATACGATAGTACACACCACTTCGTGAAAGTAATTACATTCTCTTTCATTTATATAAAGAGGATCCTCCTTGTCTACAACTTTGTGTTGTGTTTAGGCGTAATGCAGAAACTGTGTTGATAAATAATTAAAGCAGAAGGAAGTAAATAAAGTTATTGAGGGAATCGGTAATTGGCGGCTAACAGTTACAGGAGTAGTTGTCGCAAAGAGTTGACTAGCGGAGTGACCAGCTGCCCGCCACTTACACGGATGAGCGTGGGCGTGTAGGAGGCGGCCGGCGGTTGGGGCGCACCTGTCGCGTTGCCTCGACACCTGCTGTCAGTGTGCCTCGCGGGGGCGGTTGCCGATTGTCAGCGCAACATCAGCGCCCTCTTTGCATCAATCCATTTTCCGTGTAACTGTCGCTATCAATAAGTCACTTCCGACGCGACATCTGCTTTGATCACAAGTGAGACCCGGGCTGGTGAATTAAAAAACAGCTGCCGAGGCTGCAACAAACTCTGGTGTAATTAGGCAATACCAGACCCCCATCTGCCACCTCCCCAGTTTTTTTCATCCAAAATTCCTCTTTTAGATGCGGAATGTGTCGCGCACAAGTTAGTACATGCCTCTTCACGACGACAAGCAGTTTATTCTTAGGTTATAACGGGAATAAATGCAGATATTTCAATTGTCGACGATGTACTGAACAACATTAAATACGTATTTACACCATTTTCAGGTTCATAATTATAGCTATTAGTTTAGTACAACCCAGCACGATAAGATCGGTTAAGAGTACGCATTTGCTAAGAGTTCGCAGTGACAATTTGTCTACATTGGCATCACTGACCAACAACGAAAAACTACATTCAGTTGCTGCTTCTATAGCGAAGCTATTACATGTAATCTCGAAGAGCTCCACTAGATTTATCGCTAATATGCTTCGATGCAGTTTTTATTTCAAAGAAACGTATGCTCTTTATGTACTGAGTCCTTTCTCGGTTGTCTGAATTCTAGAAGTAAAAATGCGAATCATACTATTTCACATTTTTCACTACTGTTATAGACCAATATTGAAAATAATCGCAAAGTCAAAAAACATGCTCTGTACTTAAAAATCAGTTAAGAAATGCAAGTGGAGCCGTAAGAGTTGTGTTACTGAAAACATAAACTACTTTTCATATTATGAGCATATTGTGATCACGAGGAGAACGGAACATAGTTAGTTTACTTATGCACAAGATTGTGAGACTGTGAACGTAAAACTTGACAGAAAGCTTTCTGTACTATGATTATGGGATGTAATTACTGTAAATGCTCTTTGCAGAAACTTTATACTAAGTGTTATTTTGCAGTGCACGTGACTTGTCTTTAATAACTCATGTGCTAATGCTACTCGCGGCCTTATTTGCTACATCTTACACTGAATTCTTTCTCTATGGCAATACTATCATCTGCAGATAGGATGTTTTGTACTGATAGTTTACGTTTTGCGGTAGATCTTTGATATAAGGAGCGGTGAAAAAGCTTCCGTTCGAAGGCCTTATCATAATCGGTTTGCCAATCAGGCAGAATTGTCGTGAGCATTGACGCAATCACCCACCGACGCAGCAGATTGAAGAGACCCATTTGGTAAAACACCTTGTCGTGCTGCGTGAAAAGGCCGTAACTGCCTGCTACACATCCTCGTCCGACAGGAATCATCGAACCTTCAAGGCCCTTTTTTAAGGGTCCAAAGGGGTGGTAATCGCATAGTGAGAAATCGGAAGTGTAGCGTGCGTGTTAGAGTGTCTCCCACTTGAGTTGCAATGGACGAGGATGGCCTCAAATGTGGACCGGTGTCTTATGTCGAACCACGACCAGCACAGAACTTGGTACACGATTCCTCAACAGTTGTTTTCGACAGTCATGCAACCCCACACATATTCTTCAGTCCCTGGTGGATTTTTACTGGTCCTTCAACAGCTAAGAAAAGAATAACGCCACTTTGGTTATCTTTGGATATATTTGCTAGTAACGCCACCCTAACTCACGTTTCCCTTATTTACTGCAGCAAATCTGAAAGACACAAATGCTAGAATAACACCTTGCCTACTTGTCAGTGCTTATGTACCCACCTTGGAATGGCCCAACGTTGCATATACACTGGTGCAACGCCCTCACACGGTAATTTTTTTGAGCGCCCCTTATACGAAATAATTAAGGCGCCCCTTCCTATAGGTTATCTGCGACCTGCAACACCTTCCTATACGACAAGCAAGATTTTCGTACGGTCTCCCTCGCTGCTCACACACTTATTACTCGTACGGAAAAAAATGAACAGGACCTTTTTGAAGGAAATTTGATTTAGTTAAATTTTGTACTGGGACACGTTTTCGCTAGAGGTTGTAGTTGCTGGATTATTCGAGAAAAACTTACAAAGGTCACGTGCAAACGTGTTTTTCTTGAATAACTGTAAAAACGTGCCCTCCAGCAAAAACGTATTCCAGTACAAAAATTTCAGTACATTAAATTTTCTACAAACATATCATTTTTTCTATAGGACTAATAGATTGTACTTAATGAGCTAGAGAATATGAAAATACACTCCTGGAAATTGAAATAAGAACACCGTGAATTCATTGTCCCAGGAAGGGGAAACTTTATTGCCACATTCGTGGGGTCAGATACATCACATGATCACACTGACAGAACCACAGGCACATAGACACAGGCAACAGAGCATGCACAATGTCGGCACTAGTACAGTGTATATCCACCTTTCGCAGCAATGCAGGCTGCTATTCTCCCATGGAGACGATCGTAGAGATGCTGGATGTAGTCCTGTGGAACGGCTTGCCATGCCATTTCCACCTGGCGCCTCAGTTGGACCAGCGTTCGTGCTGGACGTGCAGACCGCGTGAGACGATGCTTCATCCAGTCCCAAACATGCTCAATGGGGGACAGATCCGGAGATCTTGCTGGCCAGGGTAGTTGACTTACAGCTTCTAGAGCACGTTGGGTGGCACGGGATACATGCGGACGTGCATTGTCCTGTTGGAACAGCAAGTTCCCTTGCCGGTCTAGGAATGGTAGAACGATGGGTTCGATGACGGTTTGGATGTACCGTGCACTATTCAGTGTCCCCTCGACGATCACCAGAGGTGTACGGCCAGTGTAGGAGATCGCTCCCCACACCATGATGCCGGGTGGTGGCCCTGTGTGCCTCGGTCGTATGCAGTCCTGATTGTGGCGCTCACCTGCACGGCGCCAAACACACA
Organism: Schistocerca gregaria; assembly: GCF_023897955.1. Lineage (NCBI taxonomy): Eukaryota > Metazoa > Arthropoda > Insecta > Orthoptera > Acrididae > Schistocerca > Schistocerca gregaria. Next base: position 245,180,933 of record NC_064920.1, read on the forward strand.
TACGACCATCATTGGCACCAAGGCAGAAGCGACTCTCATCGCTGAAGACGACACGTCTCCATTCGTCCCTCCATTCACGCCTGTCGCGACACCACTGGAGGCGGGCTGCACGATGTTGGGCGTGAGTGGAAGACGGCCTAACGGTGTGCGGGACCGTAGCCCAGCTTCATGGAGACGGTTGCGAATGGTCCTCGCCGATACCCCAGGAGCAACAGTGTCCCTAATTTGCTGGAAAGTGGCGTAGGATCTTACGGCCTTGGCGTGCATCCGTGCGTCGCTGCGGTCCGGTCCCAGGTCGACGGGCACGTGCACCTTCCGCCGACCACTGGCGACAACATCGATGTACTGTGGAGACCTCACGCCCCAGGTGTTGAGCAATTCGGTGGTACGTCCACCCGGCCTCCCGCATGCCCACTATACGCCCTCGCTCAAAGTCCGTCAACTGCACATACGGTTCACGTCCACGCTGTCGCGGCATGCTACCAGTGTTAAAGACTGCGATGGAGCTCCGTATGCCTCAGCAAACTGGCTGACACTGACGGCGGCGGTGCACAAATGCTGCGCAGCTAGCGCCATTCGACGGCCAACACCGCGGTTCCTAGTGTGTCCGCTGTGCCGTGCGTGTGATCATTGCTTGTACAGCCCTCTCGCAGTGTCCGGAGCAAGTATGGTGGGTCTGACACACCGGTGTCAATGCGTTCTTTTTTCCATTTCCAGGAGTGTAACACACGTGGTTTTGAAGGGATTGAAGGTTGCATACAACCTGCAGGTAGGGGCAGCTGACTCACCCTTTATAAACGAGGGTTGGAACTTAAATAGTGGCAACTATTTATTCACAACCGATACAGAAGAGTTACATGTTTGCACCTGATACTGTCCTTCAAACTAGTCACCAGCGTTGTGTAGAACCCGTTGCCAGCGATGTGGAAGGCGTAGTGTACCATTAGCAGAGCCTGTTCTGTTGATGGTACGAATGGAGCGGTCTAAAGTTATGATGATTCTCGTGTACGACTGTGTTGATGTTATTCTAACGCATTACGTTCCTCCGCTCCATTCGCACAAGCAACAGAACAGGCTCTGCTAACGGTATACTACGTCTTCCACATCGCTGGCAACGGGTTCTACACAACGCTGGTGACTATTTGAAGGACAGTAACAGGTGCAAACATGTAATTCTTTTGTATCGGTTGTGAATATGGTTGCCATTATTTAAGTTCCAACTCTCGTGCGTAGGAAAGCAAGAGGACCAAGAAGAGAAAGCTGTAGTACTACTGAATTCACACCAGTCCAGCCACATTTTTCGTGCTCGAATCGTAATTACCGACAGAGTAAGAAACATGTTTCATAAATTTTAACACTGTGATTTACAAACGGATGGAGATTTTTGTATTCATTGGAGCCTAATATTGTCCTCTCAGTATTTCTCAAAAATATAAAGTTGTCCCCTCACGGTGTTCATAACAATATTTTGTTCTTGTCTTAGTGACATTTGTCGAAAATGTTTGAAACGCTCTCGCTCTGACCAACAGAAACCTGTCAAATATTGTCCGTCTCTTTTTCTACCGGACGACCAATAACAGGACCGTGCGGCACGGTTCCGTGTACACCACTGCAGCCAGATTCAGATTTGTCGCCAGTTCGTTTGGCAAGTAATGCGTTTCGCGACGACACGTCGGCGTCATTTTGTACGGCCTGTGTATTTAGGAGCGACGAGGACTGAACGTTAGCCGTAGCCGGTGTTTAATTAGGCGCCGCACCGGACGGGTCGGTCGGACGGGCGCAGAGCCGGCGTCGCTTTTAGGCGGTTAGGCGGTGCTCGCGGGCAATTGGCGGGCTCGCCCCCGCGTCTGATGAAAGCGCCGCATTCCGAGCCGCGCTGCCAGCGCCCGCACGCGCGCCCGATCAATCAGACGCCCGGCGTCCCGACGCGACGCCCGGCCGCTAATTTTACCTTGGCCGCTCCGGCCGCCAGCTATCTGTGCCGTCACCGCCGCAGCATCCTCCTGCTCCTAATTGGCGCGGGCGGCTGCTCGACGCGCCACTGTTGTCTGTCTGCGGCCTGTTCGACTCCACTGAAGCGGACCTTCCGCTGTCGCTGCAGCCACGCCCCCTCCTTGCCATCTCGTGTCTGCAACAGCTGCGGCGCTAACGTCGACAGGGCGTTCCCTGGCGATTACTTAGTCCAGGATTTAAAAATCTGACGCAGCGATTAACCCGGCGGAGGTCGCGCTCCTCTTGGTAACGGGAGCGGTCGCAATGGGCCTCATTGACCCGAGAGTCTTCTTAGCTGTTTAATGTTATATATTTAGTTCTCCTAATCACGTCATATGTTACCATCGTTATAGAATACAATAAAACGAAACTCAATAGAATAATATGCATTAAAATTGCTACACCAAGAAGAAATGCAAGTGATAAACGGGTATTCATTAGAGAAATATATTATACTACAACTGACATGTGATTACATTTTCATGCAATTTGGGTGCATAGATCCTCAGAAGAACCACATCTGGCCGTAATAAAGGCCTTGATACGCCTGGGCATTGAATAAAACAGAGTTTCGATGACGTGGACAGGTGCAGCTGCCCATGCAGCTTCAAACCACAGTTCATCAAGAGTAGTGACTGGCGTATTGTGACGAGGCAGTTGCTCGGCCACCATTGACCAGGCGTTTTCAATTGGTGAGGGATCTGGAGAATGTGCCGGCCAGGGGAGCAGTCGAACATTTTCTGTATCCAGAAAGGCCCGTACAGGACGTACAACATGCAGTCGTGCATTATCCTGCTGAAATGTAGGGTTTCGCAGGGACCGAATGAAGGATAGAGCCACGGGTCGTAACACATCTGAAATGTAACGTCCACTGTTCAAATTGCCGTCAATGCGAACAAGAGATGACCGAGACGTGTAACCAATAGCACCCTATACCATCACACCGGGTGATACGCCAGTATGGCGATGAGAATACACGCTTCCAATGTGCGTTCGCCGCGATGTCCCCAAACACGGATGCGACCATCATGATACTGTAAACACAACCTGGATTCATGCAAAAAATGACGTTTTGCCATTCGTGCACTCAGGTTCGTCGTTGAGTACACCATCGCAGGCGCTCCTGTGTGATGCAGCGCAAGGGTAACCGCAGGTTCCGGACTGAAGCGCCCAGAACCGCTCGACCACAGCGGCCGGCATAGATATTTAGTGCTACCGGTGAGAAGCCAGGGTGGGTCGCTAGTATCATTCTGTTCTCTCTTATGGTGGTGAAGCAAAGACCAATACATGAAAAAGTCACTGAACTGAAATTTCCGAGGAAAATAGTTTTCTACACTATAAATGCAATGAACCTGTAGCAAAAGACCATGAGCTAACACCTAAGAACAGAGATAAAATGGACTTCAGTGTATTAGAAGAATGGAACGTTTCGAGTGCCACAACAAATTGTACACTAGATACAAAGAGCAAAGCGGGCAGTAGATGGGCCGTAGAACAGGTAGAAGGGTGCGTAACATGCCATTAAGTTTACTATATGAGACTATGGCAATAATGACGAATATGGTTCGCAGCTGTTTTGTCTCTTATTGATGCAAATTAGCCGCTAGAACCATAAATATGGAACGAGCAGGATGGTGAGGCTTCTGGTAATGTTTCTAGATTATGTAAGATTTGAGATTGTTTACGTAGGTAGCGAATGAGTACAAAGGTCGCACTTCGTCGAATTGTGTAGGAACGTATCTAAAATTGATATTTAAGCCCTTTTGTGATACTGCCAGGTTAGTCCTCTGCAGGCCGTTGTCGATTCTGCTGACGTGTGCAAGGAATTCTTATGGAAACTATAGCGGAGCGATATAGAATTTATGGAGGTGTGCCGCATCTGATATTCGGCAGTGCCGGGCCCTCCGGAGGGCCGGATGAGCCGCCGTGCCGAGACGGGAGTGCGGCCCGTGCTGGCAGCTGGGTCCGGCGCAGCCGATTAGCATACGGCCTCCTCGGTCAGCGAAAGGCTAGCCGCCCGGGGGACGACCGCGACCACGGCGACAGCGCGGCCGCATTTGCATGGACCGCCATCTCGTCTCGTCTCCATTTCGCGGCCCGGCCGGCCCGGGTCTTACCGCGGGAGCGGGCGAGTTTCTTACCGGCGCGGCGGCGTGATTCGCCGCGATGGCCGGCGTATCGCTTTCGCTGCGGCCGGCCTTCCCCCTGGCCCCTGTCTAATTTTATTTCGTACCTCGGCGCAAATTCGGCGCGGCGAGACAAATGTGAAACGAGCAGCGCCGGCCCTAATTAACGTCGCCGGTGTGCGCTTCCGTCACGACAGGCTGCCCGAAGTCGCCAGCGGGTTTTCTTTTCTTCTTCATCTGGAACAGGTGTGTCAGCTTCTTCAGAGGCGGCGAGTGACGATCGTCGGCACAGACCGCAACTTAATACCGCGGTAACAATGATTTATCGTATTGGAAAATGTGCTCCCGTGGTAGTTTGCAGCTCGGTTAGTGCATATCTACCTTACTACTAGAAAGTTTACCAACACAACACAACGGTCTGAGAGCAAACATGCGGAAAGTCAACGCCTAAATACCGCCACCGCATACGTACACATCAAGACACAGTATTGGAAGAAAAGCTGCCTCTATATGAGATCTATTTCTTTGGGAGGCGTCGTGGGAGAGACTTCAAAGACGATTTCGAAACAGTCTGTGTCGATATTTATTCATTTAACAGCACTAAATAGCTTATAGTTCTGTACACCGCTGATGCCTAATTATTACGAGCAACAGTGGATCGAAACGCTTCGTTAATAACTAAGTATAATACTAGCAGTCTTCTATTGAACATGGAGCCCGGAATGTATGTATAGCCTTCAGTAACTGCCCTTCTGCTCTGCAGATACAACACCGACACTTACATAGTGGAACACTATATATTTCCCTGAAATGTACATCTGCATCTACTCTATACTGCGCAAGCTACCTTTAGGTGTATGGTGAAGGGGGGAGGGTACTTTTGTACCACTAACTGAGCCCTCCAACCCTGTTCCAGTCGCGAATTACGCGTGGGAAGAATGATTGTCGGTAAACTTCTGTACTGGTTCTAATTTCTCGAATTTTCTCAAAAAAAAAAAGGGTTCAAATTGCTCTGAGCACTATGCGACTTAACTTCTGAGGTCATCAATCGCCTAGAACTTAGAACTAATTAAACCTAACTAACCTAAGGACATCACACACATCCATGCCCGAGGCAGGATTCGAACCTGCCGACCGTAGCGGCCGCGCGGTTCCAGACTGTAGCACCTAGAACCGCTCGGCCACCCCGGCCGGCTTACGTACTGTCTGTTAACTGTGGGTAGTATATATCATTGCTCACATGTAAAAGAGAATGTGTTGTTAAATGATGCAATGTTTTATGCTCCTAATTTTCTCACGATCCATTTACTCTCTAACGTAGTGTCTCAGAGGTACATATGGTTCTGTCACGTTCTCGTCCGTTAAGCTGCGAAACAGAGTTACGCACCTGTACTGCCTGAGGCAGGACGCGAGTCCCAAAGTTAGCACGCTTGCGGTCTCGCGCTCCCACCTTTGACTTGCCCGCAGTCCCCTGTCGCCGAGAAACCCTGCACCGACGTTCGTCGAAGAGTCCGCAGCCGGCCGGCACCGCGCACCCTCGCCTCGCCGACTCATTAGGAAGCGCTCCGCTTACGCGCCTAATTATTTTCTAATTACGCGCTAATAAGTGAAGACGTGGCGAGATAACATTTGCATGGGCGCCGTGTCCGTGTCACGTTACGGACGGCGCGCTCCTCGCCGTCGCCAGGCAACGGCAGCGCCGGCAGCGGCGGCGGCGGATCGGCGCATGCGCGGAACGCCCGCCCAGGCGCGAACTCGGGGCTCCCGCCGGCAGTCCGGCCGTGACGCCGGCGCCAACCGGTCGCACGTTGCGCTGCCGTCGCGGGCCAGGGCGCTCTCCGTCACCCGCCACGAAGTCGCACTAAGGAATGCGAAACATCACTGCAGCCCGTAGCGAACTGGCTTGATGTTACGCCGGAACGTCATATACTTGAGGGGGGTAGGACGTCAAACAGGCCGACTTGGAGCAGGAGAGTCACCACAGGACATTTTATTATCTGCTGTCTACACTTTTACAAATAAATTCATAAAACTTTGTCACCATGACCAGGAAGGTTTGAGGACTCACACTCATCGCAGTGGAAGTTCAAAAACGTAGCAAAATACCTTTTCTTTACATGTGTAATTTCATCATTTTCTCACTTCTTACTGGCTGCATTTGTTGCTATAGGTCACTTTTCTTCCGAAGTAAGAGAGATTCTTCGATGAATTTCTCTTAGCATACAAACAGTAGTCACAGGTGTATGAAACTCTAGAATTTTCCAAATCTATTAAAAAACTGGGAACAAATTGAGATAATTACCTATAAAACTAGAGTTTTTTCTAAACATGAAGTTTAAAATGAAACAGTTCATTCATTTTTTCATAAATTAAATAACTTCTAGAGTTTCATACACCTGTAACTATGGTGTGTATGCTGTGCAAAAGACATCGAAGAATCTCTCTTACTTAGGAAGAAAAGTGTACCTATAGCAACAAATGAACCAAGTAGTAAGTGAAAAAATGATGAAATTTCACACGTAAAAAAAAGTGTTTTGTTACGTTTTTGAGCTTCCATTGCTAAGAGTACGAATCCTGAATCCTCCCTGGTCATGCTGTTAAAGTTTTATGAATTTATTTGTAAAAGTATAGACAGTGGAAATTAAAATGTCCTGTGGTGACTCTCCTGCTCCAAGTCGGCTCGTTTGACGTGCTTACCCCCCTTAAGTAATACTCAAACTTACTAAACGAAATTATAATTGACGCACGAAACAGGTGGCGTACAAAACCTTAGTCCGAACAATTCTTGACTGTTGTTCTTTGGTGTGGGATCCCTTCTTTAAGAGGGAGCATCCGATTTCCTTCACATATCGTTGCTTCTGCTCAGTTTCTAACGATGTTTGTCTTCGACGGGGCGTTAGACGCTAATCTTCCTTCGATCTTCCTTCCTTGTTTAACAAGCTAGGATGACGGAAATCACCGAAGAGCGAAAGAAACGAGTACACCTGCCTACTATCGCGTAGGAGTCCTGCGAGCACACAGAAGTGCTGAAACACGAAGTGGCATGGACGCGACTAGTGTCTGAAGTAGTGTCGGAGGGAACTGACACCATGAATCCTGCAGGGCTGTTCATAAATCCGTAAGAGTACGAAGCGGTGCAGATCTCTTCTGAACAGCACGTTTCAGGGCATCCCAGGTATACTCAATAATATTCACGCCTGGGGAGTTTAAACTCAGAAGAGTTTTCCTGGAGCCACTCTGTAACAATTCTGGACGTTTGCGGTGTCGCATTGTCCTGGTAGTATTGCGAAATACGTACGTGTGACCTGTCAGAGTCGTATCTAGACGTATCAGGGGTCCCATATCACTACAACTGCACACGTCCCACACCATTACAGAGCCTCCACCAGCTTGGACAGTCCCCTGCTGCCATGCAGGGTCAACGACTTTATGAGGTTGTCTCCATACCTGTACTCAACCATCCGCTCGATACAATTTGGAACGAGATTCGACCAGTCCAATGTTGGTGTTGACGGGCCCAGGCGAGACGTAAAGCTTTGTGTCTTGCGGTCATCAAGGGCACACGAGTGCGCCTTTGGCTCCGAAAGCCCATATCTATGATGTTTCAACAAATCAAATAGCTCTAAGCACTATGGGATTTAACAAAGAAATGGTTCAAATGTCTCTGAGCACTATGCGACTCAACTTCTGAGTCATTGGTCGCCTAGCACGTAGAACTAATTAAACCTAACTAACCTAAGGACATCACACACATCCATGCCCGAGGCAGGATTCGAACCTGCCAACGTAGCGGTCGCTCGGTTCCAGACTGTAGCGCCTAGAACCGCACGGCCACACAGGCCGGCGATTATGTTTCGTTGAATGGTTTGTACGTTAACACTTGTTGATGGACCAGCATTGATATCATCAGCAATTTGTGGAAGGGTTGCACTCATGTCGCGTTGAACGATTCTGTTCAGTTGTCGTTGGTACCGTTCTTGCAGGATCTTCTTCCGGCCGCAGCGATGTCGGATATTTGATGTTTTACCGTATTCTTGATATTCACGGTACACTCGTGAAACGGTCGTACGGGAAAGTCTCCACTTCATCGCTACCTCGGAGATGCTGGGTCCCTTCGCTCGTGCGCCAGTTATAACACCACGTTCGCACTCACTTTAATCGTGATAAGCTGCAATTGTTAACAACAGTAACCGATCTAACAACTGCGCCAGTTACGTGTTGTCTTACAGTCGCTGGTGTATGAATCAACGTGAGAGAATATGACATGTGAAAAATAGAACTGGTGATTAATGGGAGATTAATGATATTGAATTATCTGTTTGATGACACACCCCTATAAAAGGAACTATAAATACCTGTACTGTCAGCAGGAGATCGATAGTGAATTCAGTGTAAGCATAGCTTCAGATATGAAGTTTTTACTGCCATAGCGCATGTAGGTACACATGATTAACACTTTTGGCGAGGCTAAGCTGCCATCTTCTGATCATCAGTGTACAGGTTATGAAATCCTGCTGTGCGATAAACCGCACGTTTGTTTCTCTACCACCGTAACAGACTCATGATGAAGAAGGAGTAATACATTAAAAAACTATGTCTTCATGGCAACAGAGTCATACAGGGGTGGCACAGGACTCTCGAGTACGTAGCCGCCAGTCAACTGAGACACATGCAGCACTTCTTGATATGCCACACCTCTATGACTCCTTGCTGCCATATGGACACAGCTGTATTACTCTTTTTGCCTCATGAGTCCTTTACGATGGTTCAAAAACAAACAAGCGGATTATCGCACAACACGATTTTATAACCTGTACACAAAGGATATAAAGATGGCAGCTGAGCCCTGCCGAAACTGGTTTCCGGTGTACCAACATGCGAGCGAGGCAATAAGAACTTTATATATGAAGCGTTCTTTACGATAAAAGAAGTCATACCTGCAAATCTTCTTTCTCCTGTCCAAGATAGCATAGGATCACGATGCTAAGGTGGGCGTTTCCGCCAGAATGAGTGATATACAAGGGAAGATGGAAGAGCGCAGATGAGTAACAGACAAACAGTATATTAATGGAATAATTGTATATTGAAATTTTGGAAACAATAGAATGCTAGGCAGTCTTGTTACAGCAGGGAACGACATCGATCCACAATTCTGGATTACTCATCAGATAGCTATTTCTCTGTAGGAGAAAGAGTTGAAGAAGAAATAAAAGATCGTTTATCCCCTAGAGTGTTCTTCGTACTGGAACACGAGAAACTCCCAGAAGTAACGTACACGAGATGTGGTGGTTGGCCGTGAGAGAAGCGGGATACGAATATACAAAGGGCAGTAAGAACAGTATTTCTCAGTCCATCACCACCGATGAATGTGTGTTGCGCAGACAGCTCGCAACGCAACCTGCCAAGTTGCGTGCCCGCATAGTTACGGTAGGCGAGTTCGGTGCGTGCATGATGTTGCATCGCGACCGAATTTCCGACGATGTGATTTTACACACGGCTGTAATGCAAAACCAGTTCATGTTACTTAAGGATAGCTAGGACTACCACACTAACGCCCCACACGATTCTGCGCCTGAATGATGCTTAGAGAGAAACTCTCTGTGATTTTACTGTCTCAGAGGACGCACAATAGAGTGCATACTCCGAGAATAAGTAATTTCTGTTGCCAGTCTGGCCAGGGGGGGGGGGGGGGAGTGAGGGAGAGGACGGCACCGATTATTCCTGCGGCTTTTCGGCCACAGCGGCACTTACGCTGGACATCTAGTGACTGTAAAATGTAACAATATTGTACCAGTATTCGTTACTCTGATATTGTTTCAGTTCCACTCACGTCACCTACAGGCCTATCGCATGAATGACACCAAGCAGCACTCGTGCATGTATAAGACATGACACCAGTAATCGTGTTTGGTTCCGCAGATATCTGAATTTCATGAGCATGTGTGCTTTCACGCGTGTGACCGCAACTCGGTGCCCTGTCTTATTCATACAAGAGTGCTACTTGGTATCATGCGACAAGTCTAAACATGACGTGATTGGAACGTCGAAGCTGGTTGCCTAATAAAATGATATCAAAATAAAGAGTGTTGGTACAGTATTGTTACATTTCATTGACCAGCCTCTGTCCCAAGATCCTAGCGGTACTCCATCCAGAGAAAAGGTCTCCTTCCGCTGTGGTGTTCCTGTGTCGCCAATTTCAATACAGCGATTGGTTCTTTGCCAGTTTATGCCATCCTGTGGCTTTCTAAAATCAATTGTTCAGCTAACATTAAAATTAATTTTTGCCACCATTCGATGGTCCTGCCCGTATGTGAGATAATTTTATATAAATTTTCCTATTAAGTTTTCCGACGAATCAAATGTTGATTCAATCAGCCTTGCTCGCTATCATTGAATTTGCAATTGGTAGGGAAATAAACATAAATGGATGTGTAAGAAGAAAACTGTGAACCGATGACTTCCCTTTGTTTTTTGTTTCTTGGTAGTCTGTTTTAGACATAATCAGAAACGTACTTCATTCAATGCATTCCATCGTGTGTTCTCTGCCCTTACAGAGTATAAACTACCTATTATAAGTAATCAAATCACTTGGTCGCGTAACTTCTGCACTTTTATGGAACCAAAGCAGTTACTGCAAGTACAGTTTACATTCACAGACAACGTTGTTATTTTGTACTCAAAAGAACGCTCTCCATCATGACCAAAGACAATTGTTGTTGTGGTCTTCAGTTCGAAGACTGGTATGATGCAGCTATCCATGCTACTCCGTACTGTACAAGCCGCTTCATCTCCGAATAACCACTGCAGCTTACATCGTTCTGAATCTGCTTTCTGTATTCATCTCTCGGTCTCCCTCTACGATTTTTACTACTTCCCCCCCCCCCCCCTCCCACAAACTTCCCTCGAATATTAAATCTGTGATCTGTTGAATGTCTCAGAATGTGTCCTGTCAATCGATCCTTTCTTCTAGTCAGGTTGTGCCACAAATTTCTTTGTTCTCTAGTTTTATTCACTATCGCCTCATTAGTTATGTGACATACCCATCTAATCTTTAGCAGTCATCTGTAGGACCCCATTTCAAAAACTTTTATTCGGTTTCTGTCTGAACTATTTATTATCCATGTTTCACTTCAATACATGGCTACACCCCATAGAAATACTTTCAGAAAACACTTCCTAGCACTAAAACTACAGGATGGGGCAAGTAAAAGTGAATCAGTCGAGTGGATGCTATTGTACGCATGTAACCACCCCCCTCCCCCCATAGTTAACTCCAACAGAGTGGAGAACCTGCCTACACAACTGGCCAAACAGTGGAGCATATTTACACAATCTTCGCTCCTGACAGAGCTGTTAGCAGAGGTCAGTCTGGTCGCGGCCTTAGCTGACCACCCAGATCACCAGATCTGTCACTATGTGATTACTTTGTGTGAGGAGCTCTCAAGTCTAAGGTATATCGCAACAACCCTCACAGTCTTCCAGAACTGCAGTAGAACATTTCGGATGATAACTGCAGCAATGCGAGCAATCCAGCTTCGATCTGCTTGTAGCAACTTGCTGACCAGGGCTCAAAAGTGCCAAGATATAAATAGAAACCACTTTCAACATCTGCTACAGTCGGGTTAGTACTGTATTTCCTTTTCTCTTATGTGTTTCTTTGTACCCTGGAACTCTGTTCTTTGGGACACTTTTATTTTACCCACCCTATATATTCAATGTTAACAAATGTCTCTTCTTCAGAAACGCTTTTTTTGCCATTGCCACAATCCATATTTTTCACCCTCTCTCCTTCGGCAATCATCAGTTATTTAATGCTCATTCCCTCAGCATCACCTGATTCTATTCAGCTACATTCCATTACCCTTGCTTTGCTTCTGTTGATGTTCATGCTTTATCCTCCTGCCAAGACACTGCCCATTCCGTTCAACTGATCCTCCAAGTCCTCTGCTCTCACTGACACAATTACAATGTCACTCGTAAACGTGGTAACTTTTATTTCTTCTTCCTGAACTTTAATTGTTTCTCCAAATTTATCTTAGGTTTCCTCTATTGCTTGTTCAGAATACAGATTGAATAACATCGGGGATAGGCTACAACCATGTCTCACCCCTTTCTCAATCACTGCTGCCTTTTCATGCCCCTCTTCTCTTGTAACTGCTTCTGTAGAAGTTGTAATTAGCCATTCGCTTCCTGTTATTACTGATAAGTGCGAAAGCTGTTTATGTAAAACGAAAACATGTTTTATAAAAGTTCGATGATGTATTGAAGCCATGTTTGATATATTTTTGCTTTGCTGATCTTTTTTATTTTACCCTCTTTTTTTTCGAGGAAATTGGTTTTCTAGCGCTGTGTGATAAATCTGTATTGCTTCCTTTATTTTTACTGCAGCATCCCTCTATGTCACGTCAAAAATTAAAAATTTTCGAATAAGACCTGAATTAAACATTGACAATTCCAGTTTTGCTGTAAATACTGTTTACTTACAAGTAACACACAGGTGGATAGCTATGTAGAACACGCTCAGATTCTAGACGGTTCATTGGGTCCGGTTTTTAGGGAAACCTAATAAGACACTGATCTTATCCAGAGAAAAGTTCATTATTAAGTAACGCCCGTTAGATATGCAACACATCTAACACACGGGTAATGCAGGTGCGATGCTAACTGACCAAAGTTATTAGCAAACTACCGTAGTCTACGGTTAGTTATTGTAGTCTACGGTAGCTTACGGTACTTTTTCAACTCTAGTTTTTAGTGACCAAGAAAGCTGTTCTGCAGTGCGATAAGCTTTGAAGCGAAATGAGGGTTTTAGACCTTCGAAAATCATACACGATGTCAAGAGTATGTAGGCGATGTGCTGGAGCGCTATCCCCCCACCATCGACATCGATCTGGGCGTCGAGCCTGGTAAGGAGTCGCCACGGGGTGCGTGTCGGCTGATGGACACTGGGGCATTTGCGATGCGCGCGGCGGTACCCGGCCCTTGCCCGTCCGCTGCCGGCAGGGTTCGCGCGAGCCGCGCCGTCGTAGCGACGCGGCGCCCACTAATTGCACGACAGGCCAATAAATAAGTCGCTCGCCGGCCAAGCCACTATTGGATTCCTCGTCGAGGCCCCGCACCGCGCGTTACAGACAAAAAAGCCCCCTCCGGACGGCGGCCGCCTCGGACACACCTAGCGCCGGGCAGCGCTCGTAGGAGGCGGCGCGTCACCCGCTCACGTATTCATTCCTCAGCATTCGCTCCGCTCGCGCCGAGGCGAGGCGGCCTCTGCCCGACACCCTGCCGACAGCCACTCTGCTACTCCTCACAGCGTTCTTGTTCCACAACCGTTTCCTCAAGGCGTTACGTGCCAATCACATGATGTACACTACAAATCTCGTTGCCATACAGACTAACCCAAAAAAAACCTCTCACATTGCAAAGGATAATAAACAAATAGAACTCTAGAGCGAAACTTGCTTATTCAACAGCATATACAGATGGCGGCAGTATCATGTACACGCGGTATAAAGGGCCAGTGCATTGCCAGAGTTGTCATCTGTACTCAGGTAATTGATATGAGATGGTATCCGACGTGATTATGGCCAGACGACGGGAACTAACAGACTTTGACTGTGGTATGGTAGTTGCAGCTAAATGCCTGGACATTCCGTTTCGGAAATCTGTAGGGAATTCAATATTCCGACATTCACAGAGTCAAGAGCGTGGCGAGGATGTCACATTTCAGGTATTGCCTGACACCACGGACTACGCAGTAGTCGACGGCGTTCACTTAACGACCGAGAGCAGCGGCGTAGAGGTGTCAGTGCTAACAGATAAGCAACTCTGCCTGAAATAAGCGCAGAAATCAATGTGGGTCGCACGTATCCGTAAGGACAGTGCGCCGAAATTTGGCGTTAATGGGCTATGGCAACAGATGGCCTACGCTAATGCTGCACAACATGGACTGCAGCGCCTCTCCTGGGCTTGTGACCATATCAGTTGAACCCTAGATGACTGGAAATTTATGGCCTGGTCAGATTAGGCCCGATTTGAGCTGGTATGAGCTGATGACAGCTTTAGAGTGTGGCGCAGACTCCATGTAATCATGGACCCAAGATGTCAACTGGGCACTGTGCGAGCTGGTAGTCCACGATGATTTGTGTTGTGTTTACATGGAATGGACTGCGTCCTCTGGTCCAATTGAAGCTATTATTGACAGTAGAAGGTTATGTTCGGCTACTGGGAGACCATTTGCAGCCATTCGCCAACCTCATGTTCCGAAACCACGATGAATTTTTTATAAATGACAACGCTCCATGTCATCGGACCATAATTGTTCGAAATTGGTTTGAAGAACATTGTAGACAATTCGAGAGAATAATTTGGCCACCCTAACTACCCGACATAGGAACGTAAATGAGAGGTCAGTTCGCACACAGAATCCTGCACCGACAACACTTTCCTAATTATGTATGGCTATAGAGCCAGCATGGCTCATTATTTCTGCAGGGGACATCGAACGGTTTGTGGACTCCATGCCACGTCGAGTTGCTGCACAATGCTGGGAGAAAGGAGGTTCAACACGATATTAGGAGGTATCCCACTCTTGTCGCATCTGTGTACGATAGCTGTGACAACCATTTGTAATGACTATGGTTTGAAAATGCTACGGTGTCAGTTGCGTGCAATACAAATGTTCAAATGTGTGTGAATTCTAAGGGACCAAACGGTTCAGGTCACCGGTCCCTAGACTTGCACGCTACTTAAACTAACAACAACACACACACCCATGCCCGAGGGAGGACTCGAACCTCCGGCGGGAAGGGCCACTGTTGCGTGCAATACACATTTTAAGAATATATCTGAAATCTATCATCAACCGTTGGCTACTGTCTAGTGAAATAGCTGCTATCTCCACTTGAATTACAGTCTTGAGGTCGGCAAGGCTGTGGGGCAGATATGTGCAAACCTTAACTTTAAGGTGACGAACGGCGCAGCCAAGTAACATCCCCACCGAACGACATCAGTTTTCCAGGAAACGGATCTGTGAGTACTCTCATGGACACTCCAGCTGTACGCGCTGTAACACCGTCTTGCTCAAACAACTCGCCATGGTTATCAAGTCCTCAATTGAAAACTTCAATCCGTAAGAAATTCTCAAAGGAGACAACGTAACGGTGGAACATGGCATAACTGTTACTCTTCAAAAAAACTATAGACTAACAATATTATTTCTGTAAACTAATTAACCTTAGAGACCAATGTAGATATTTCTGTGTTACTTGCCATGTAACTGAAATTTGTTTTAAATTTCTAAGAGGTTGTAATTGGGATGGTATATTTGGACTGGCTGTATGTGTCTCGCCAAATGCCAACAAATTAAAAAAAAAGAGAGAGATGGATGGTGCATCACACTATCGTTTGCTACTAAAATTCAGAGAACGTGCATTTCTAATGTTCCTACAAGTGTCAACAAAATATATTGCTCCCTCCTACATATGCCTCACGAACAGACTACGAAAGTAAAATTAAACAGATTCGAACTCCCACGAAGACCTACCAATAGTCGTTCTTCCAGCCCACCATTCACGACTGGTACAGGGAAGTTGGGATGTGCCAGTGGGACACAAACCAGAGCCATCATATATCACCTCGCGGAGTACAAATATAGATGGTGGTACTGGAGGAAATCGGTTGTGATCTCTCAAAGAAACCATCAGCACATCAACCAAAATAACTTAAGGAAACAATTTCAGTATCAGCACCATCAAGAGTAATTGGTTGATTTGGGAGAGGGGACAACAGCGAGGTCATCGGTCCCAAACGAGAGAGGATAACAACTGAAGGTCCGATATCATAACCAGGGTAGCCTTTCCTTTGATCGTTTAGAAGATTAGAAAGCAGGAAGGAAGAGCGGAGTAGTTGCCTTACTCACCGAGACGGGTACTGAATCATGCTGCTCATATTCACAGTATATACAGGATGTTACAAAAAGGTACGGCCAAACTTTCAGGAAACATTCCTCACACACAAATAAAGAAAAGATGTTATGTGGACATGTGTCGGGAAACGCTTAATTTCCATGTTACAGCTCATTTTAGTTTCGTCAGTATGTACTGTACTTCCTCGATTCACCGCCACGATTTCATACGGGATACTCTACCTGTGCTGCTAGAACATGTGCCTTTACAAGTACGACACAACATGTGGTTCATGCACGATGGAGCTCCTGCACATTTAAGTCGAAGTGTTCGTACGCTTTTCAACAACAGATTCGGTGACCGATGGATTGGTAGAGGCGGACCAATTCCATGGCCTCCACGCTCTCCTGACCTCAACCCTCTTGACTTTCATTTATGGTGGCATTTGAAAGCTCTTGTCTACGCAACCCCGGTACCAAATGTAGAGACTCTTCGTGCTCGTATTGTGGACGGCTGCGATACAATACGCCATTCTCCAGGGCTGCATCAGCGCATCAGGGATTTCATGCGACGGAGGGTGGATGCATCTATCCTCGCTAACGGAGGACATTTTGAACATTTCCTGTAACAACGTGTTTGAAGTCACGCTGGTACGTTCTGTTGCTGTGTGTTTCCATTCCATGGTTAATGTGATTTGAAGAGACGTAATAAAATGAGCTCTAACATGGAAAGTAAGCGTTTCGAGACACATGTCCTCATATCATATTTTCTTTCTTTGTGTGTGAGGAATGTTTCCTGAAAGTTTGGCCGTATCTTTTTGTAACACCCTGTATATATGAGGGAGTGCAGTATAGCAAGCAACAGTGACACTGCCGTTTGTTGCTGCGGCCGTGGTCGAGAACTGCAACCACGGTGAGTGCCTCGAAGTTTCCATCGACTAGGCTTGTCGAAAAATGGATCGTATTACTTGTATTGGCAGAGCACCGTGTGCGCAGTAAATATATTATTTCCAACGGACTAGACTATATACTCTCAAGGAGACTATATAGCTTGAATCGATTACGCATAACCAGTCCATCGTCGCGTGTTTTTCACGGTAGTTTTCTTTCCTGCTTAATATAATCCATCTAGTTTTGTTTTCACTGATTGATCTATGTACAGAAAAGTAAGAGCTAAGTACCAAACGATGGCCGTCGCCCTTGAGTTAGTTAATCTGTCGATGTCCCGGCTTTAGCCTAAACAACGAGCTTCTATCAAGTAAGTAACGAGCAATTTTGAGTTACAGTCAGCTGTTACTTAAGAAAGTACCCATCCCTTTCGTAGTCAAGGAAAAATGTGATGGTAATCCTGTGTGCATGATGTGTGTGTGCATGATGTGGTATTTCTAGCAATGGGCCAGCTAGTTGAATGCTCGATGTATACAATTTCTCGGAATCATTTTAGGGATACAGGAAACAAAACTTTTGAACTCTCTCAATGTGTTTCTGAGCTCTACGGATTTGTCACTTCACATGTTTGAACGTCATCGCAGTAAAACCTTTATAGCAGGGCAAAATGTTCTGTCAGTTCAGATCTCTGCTCTTAACTGTAGTCAACCTTTGTGGTAAGGCAAAAGCGCGACATAGAGACTGTGTAGTATTAATTTTGGTCGTAGCAGAGTATGTCATTTATCTCTAAGGGGTTTTGAGAAAGTGAATAATATTGGTTATGCCGTCGGCTTTTCAACGAGTCTGATATATGATCAGATCATTTGTCTTGTTCCATATGTCGACACGATTATTTTAAAATTTAGGTTTTTCACATTGATAGGCTGTCCTTCAATCAAAACAGTTTTCATCTCACTTTCGTTTTTCTCTAATTTGTTATAATGCTCCAGATTCTATGACTACATTTTCTCACTCTTGAGGAAAGAGAGGTGTATCGGGGTGGGGAATAATGGTTCTTGTAATCTGGTGGTCAACAGTAAAAAGTTAAGCCAGTTAGTCTTATTTCATTATTTACGGCCTGCTTTGTTACATTTCTAGCTGATACGTGTAATTTTAAAACGATGCGCAGGTTATTAGACACTGAGTAGACTATGTTTGTTATTTGTTTCGTAATATATAACGAATATATTCGCGATATTCCAGTTTCTAAATTGTTAGCAAAGTTGTAAATCCAGAGGAATCTTCATTTTAGCACCGCTGAAAACTTAATGTTGGTTACGTAATTGAAACGAAACAGTGTGAGAGTCACCCACAAATAAAAACAGACACACACTCATACATGTACAATTTTCAGTGTTTCATTTTAAAATGCGGCCGCTTAGGGAACTCGCCAACTGGAATAAAAAGAAAGCCGGAGACATTTCCGTCTGGTTTTCCGAGTGGCTTGACATTTTTTTGAGAACACTGTCATCGAGAAAATTAGGAAGTTGAATTTAATAATTTGAGTTCCACCCTCTCCTGAAAGAAATTGCATTTGGCAAAAAAAGTGGCTGTTTCGTGCGCAATTTTTGCTCCTTTGTGTACGTTCTGCTGTCTCTTATTATTTAAAGTGCTTCTTTGTTTCCTCCATAATGGGGCATCCCTGCAGGGGTGTCCACCCCGCCGCCGCTTCATGCACTCACCCCACCCCCAACCTGCCTCCACCGCCGCCTCCCCCCTTTTACTCATACACGTGTCCACATTCGCCAGCAACCGCAGACCGGGCGCACATGCTCATGGAGCAAATGCATTAAATGAGGAATACACGCGCGCCGTAATAAAACATGATGAAAACGGTGTTTTTGTCGTAATGGTGGCAGCTAACTGGGGAGGAAGACACAAAGGCGGTCGGCTTAGCCGCGGCTTTATTTCCCGTCCGCTCGCAAGTAAGGGACTCGCCCCTGCCGTCTTATAGGAGGAGTGGGCGTGCTTTCTGTGATAATCCCGCCTCGTATTCTTTTATATCAGCGCCATACGTATGCTAACAGAACAGGTTTGTGCTTCCTACTGTTGCGACACTGACGCAAAAATTACAGTGGTTGTGAAGCCGCGTGCTTTTCTTCATTTTTTTTTGCATCAAGAGCGTTCCTCTACATAAGCAACACTTGATACTTAATACATTACAGTGACATTCGAAAAGAAAAAGAAAAAAAAGCAAAGAAATCGAAAATACTTTATCATTTGATCAGTTACTGAGCTATAACGCAGAATGTCAGTCCCTTGAGCCATTGAACCTGAAATCTAAGCATATGTTATCAAAAATATGCTACGTATGGCACCACACTGATGCAGTGTCGTCATCATTTGTATCAGATGATTTCTTTCATTGTGTGGTATTTCATGCCACAGGCTAAAGAAATTACGAAGAAAGAGATTGCGATGTTAGTGACTATAACTTTATGAGCTATTAGCCTAGAGTACTTGCGGTTTTTAATGTATACACCCAGTCAAAACTTTACTTCATTCATCAAGAACTGTTCTCATTGAAACCCGAACCGCAGTTGTCTATCCTATACCTTTTATCAAAATCTTATACTTCTTACTGCTAGTAGTACAACGTAAAACGAGCTTGCTGCCCATCTGATGCTTTAACTGATTCACCACACGGACCTTCGAAAACCATTTCTGCAGAAAGCAGTCAGCTAGAAGCTGCTAAAAACGTCTCTTTTTATTCCACGGGAAAGTCCAACAGACTCCTTGATTTACGGAGTTACCAGAAACTTCTTTAAACATATTTGCTTTTAGACCTTTTGCCATGTAGTATTGTAATTGCTGACTGATTTGCTTTATATCTATTCTCATCAGCTGTATCCCCTCTTCCCATAACTGCTATTTACTTCAGGTACTATTGTTTATATCATTAATATTCAGAAAAGTTAACCCTTACGCAAATGAAAATTCTCAGACTTTTAACCCAATGTAGGAATCCAGTGCTGCCAACTTTCTTGAGAAGCGAACATGCTTGTCATAGGAACATTCACTTGCACACTAAGGAAGAAAGAATGAGGTTCAACGTCTCAGAAGCGACACCTGCTCCTATCGATTTCGAGTCCAGTGATTTATCTCTGCGCCTCCTTCTTGGTTTCCACTAATGGAACGTGTACAAGGGAATTGTCCTTTTACTAGAAGCAAGCCAGACGCATCGTGAGCAGCTGGACCATACTATGGGTGTGTCTCGCACGTAAAGCCACTTCTCGAATCGAAATCCATATAATTTTTAAGCTGTGAAAGGTCCTCCCCACGGCTTTAAGGGGACTGATGACCTCAAATGTCAAGTCCCATAGTGCTTAGAGCCATTTGAACCATTTTTGATCAAATTGGTACCGTTTTATTTTATACTACGGTTTCTTTAGCGAAGTAGTCCCTGTTTGTTTTGGGATTACAGTACTAGCAATCCCTTCCATCACCTTTACAGCTCGTAGAACCACTTATCGAACTGAAATCGAGGTCAGATATCTTTTTCCCATGAAATACTCTTCCCCACAGTCTCCAAAACTCTATGTGACAAATATTCGTGAATGGTCAATCTTAGTATCGTTTTTATTTTGTAGCACAATTTGTTTTGCGAAGTAGTTTGTGCTTGTTAGGAAGTCACGTGTTGCCGATTTTTTGCATCAGCCTTGCACCATGCAAAACCACTTCTCGAACTGTAATCGAGGTCAGATATTTTTTTTCATATGAAAACCTTCTCCCCACGGCCTTGAAAATTATATGTAACATGTTTCTCAAGGATTAATCTTGCGATCGTTTTTATTTCATAGAACAATGTGTTGGGCAAAGTATTCTCTGCTTACGAGAGAGTGATACTACTGGCGATTCCTTACAGGTTGCGTCGTCTGAGGCAGCGGATGGTTCGAACCCCATAGTACAGTTTTCTTCTCGAAGTAATCTCTGATTCCTAGGAATAGATAATACTGGTTATTCCTTGCATCACTCTCTTAAACGACATGAAACCACTTCTCGAACTGAAATCCAGTTCTGAACATTTTTTGCTATGAAAGGCCCATCCCCAGGGTCTTATTACATGTAGCAAATGTTCTTCAAGATCAGTCTTGCTACGATTCCTTAGACGACGTAAAACCTCTTCTTGAACTGAAAACCAGGATAGACACCTTTTTTTGCTATGGACGGGCCTTCGCCAACGCCTCGAAAGCTATATCTAACGAATGTTCCTTAAGGATTAATCTTGGGACCGTTTTTATTTTCTCCTTAGACGACGTAAAACCACTTCTTGAACTGAAAACCAGGATAGACACTTTTTTATATATGAACGGGCCTTCGCCAACGCCTCGAAAACTATATCTAACGAATGTTCCTCAAGGATTAATCTAGGCACCGTTTTTATTTTGTAGTACAATTTGTTGTACGAAGTAGTCTCTCCTTGTTAGGATATGAAGTGTTGCCGATTCTTTGCATCAGCCTTACACCATGCAAAACCACTTCTTGAACTGTAGCGAGGTCAGATACTTTTTTTCCTTCGAAAGCCTTCTCCCCACGGTCTTGAAAATTAAATGTAACTTATGTTTCTCAAGGATTAACCTTGCGACCGTTTTTATGTCATAGAGCAACGTGTTTCACAAAGTATTCTCAGCTTACGAGAGAGTCATGCTACTGGCGATTCCTTACAGGATGCGTCGTCTGAGGCAGCGGTTGGTTCGAACCCCATAGTACAGTTTCTTTCTCGAAGTACTCCCTACTTCCTAGGAATAGATAATACTGGTTGTTCCTTGCATCACTCTCTTGAACGACACGAAGCCACTTCCCGAACTGAAACCAAGTTCTGATCATTTTTTGCTATGAAAGGCACATCTCCAGGGTCTTACTAATGTAACAAATGGTAACAAATGTTCCTCAATATCATTCTTGGTACCAGTTTTATTTTATGGTACAGTTTGTCACGATGTACTTCCACCGGCCATGGTGATCGAGTGGTTCTAGGTGCTACAGTCTGGAAACGCGCGGTCGCTGCGGTCGCAGAATCGAATCCTCCCTCGGGCATGGATGTGTGTGCTGTCCTTAGGTTAGTTATGTTTAAGAAGTTATAAGTTCTAGGGGACTGTAGACCTCAGATGTTACGTCCCATAGTGATCAGAGCCATTTGCACCATTTTTGAAGTACTTCCGCTTCCGAGAGAGTGATAGTACTGGCGATTCCTTAGACGACGTAAAATCACTTTTTTTGTTTTGCTATGAAGGGGTCTTCGCCACTACCTCGAAGGCTATATGTAACAAATGTCCCTCAAGCATTAATGTTGGGACCGTTTTTATTTTATAGTGAAGTGCGCCTCGCAGAGTATTCTCTGCTTCTCAGCGAGTGATGTTACTGGCGATTCCTTGCAGTATGCGTCATCTGAGGCAGCGGGCGGTTCGAACCCCGGCTGGCCCCGTACGTGCGCCGGAGGTAATCCCCGCCGCGGCGGCCGGCGCTGCTGGCGCTCCCCGCAGTCACACACGCAATTTACTCGGGCGGCGGGCGCTCGCACATAAATCTGTCCCCGCGCCACCGTGGCGATTCATCAGGCCTCATTGTGCTGCGCCGCGCCAGCTGAGCTTCCGAGGAAGGGGCGGGCGGGCGGGGGCTGCGCTTCAAAATGGCAGAAAACCGAACGGCCAATATTTTACAAGTTTTTGACAACCGGGATGGCTTTTCCATCTTTGTGAGACTCGGATAGATGCCGGACACCTGTGCTTTTAGGGAGGGTGAGGAGGGAAGGGGGAGGAGGGGTCTGCCCGATGGCGGGAGGAGGAAGAGGATGGCGAGCCTGCATCGGGGGGTGTCGGAGGCGCCCTGCGAGTGGCTCTAGGAAAGGGGGGGGGGGAGGGTCACGGCGAGAGAGTGTGAGGCAGACGAGGAGGAAAGACGGGGCGAACGAGAGAGACAGCGACAGAGCAGCGGAGGTGGCCGCGCCAGTGAAGCCGTGAGTTACTGCGAGAGAGATGGAGAGATAGACGCCAAGAAGAAAAGCCCGGGCCAGCGCGGGCGCCTTCTCTCTCTGTCCCTCCCTCTCTTTCTCCCCCCCCCCCCCACCCTCCCAACCTCTCTCACGAGCACGCGCTGCTCTCTCTCTGTATATGTGAGTTTCTCACTATACCTTACTCCCCCTCTCTCCCCCTCTTACCCTGATTTATGTGATTCCGGAATCATGGCTTGGAGGAGAGCAAGCATACAGCTTGGATATTTATTTTATACATCTGTTCCCCTTGACATAATGTCCCTCTATATATCGTGTGCATGCTTTTAGAGTGAAGGCTGCTGGTGCTGCTGCCACTGCTGGCGGACAGAGAGGGGCAGAGACAGACAGAGAAAGGGAAGGAGACGCAGCGGCAGCAGGAGGAGCAGCAGCAGACGCAGACGGCGAGAGGAACAGACTGCCGCGCTGTGGTGCGGGGGCGGAGGTCGAGTCGCCACGCACCTACCAGAAAAACTCCCCTTCTCGCCCTTTTTCCCCCCGCCTCCCTGCTTTGTCCAAGGATTTGTTGGCTGTTTCACTTTTAGCGCACTTTCTCTTCCACCATGCTTGACCAGGCGCTCGTGAATCAATGACGTCTTGTCAACGATTGCTCTCGGAGAACGTTTGATTCCTAATACAGCTGAATACATTCTGAAATTTTTTTAAATAAAGAAACTTTGCTGTAACTACTTTGTTTAATACTGTCTTCCGATAAAATTTAATGATCAGGGCAGGAAATTTGGTTTCTTCATGTGTGTCTGTCCGTCCTGTCTTTCTTAAGGCCCGTCCACATGCAACGATATGTCTGCGCACTTCACATCTGCGCAGACAGATCGTTGCGTGTGGACAGAAGATTTGCACCAACCTGCGGTGTGTGCAAACATGGAAGTTGGAGTTGGAGGTTTGAGCGAAACCTCTCAAATCTGTGGATTCAAACCACGTCTGCGGAGACAAGTTGGAGCGTGTGGGCAGGAGATCGCCGCAAATCTGGCGCGAAACAGCTGTTTGCTCAGTCTAGTGTTTGTATTTGTGCGAACAGAGCATAAAAATGGCTGATAGTCGTCAGTGTTCTCGAGAGTTTGTAAGTGAATTCATTGAAATATATAGAAACCACCCATGTTTGTGGAAGATTAAAAGTAAAGAATATAGTGACCGAGACAAAAAGACAGCAGCATACAATGCTCTAATTGAACAATTGCGGGCAGTTGGCGCCTCAGCAAACAGAGAAACAGTAATTAAAAAAATAACTCGTTGCGACATGGAGAAATTATTTGCGGATGGATGTCGAAACTTATAATTATCTCTTAAAGCTTGTAACCCCTCATATTATGAGAAAAACTACTTGTATGAAAGGGCAATTTCTCAGCAATGAACGGCTGGCGGTAACATTAAGATTCCTAGCAACAGGAAGGAGCTACAAGGATTTCGAATTTTCAACTGCAATATCGAAACAGGCGTTGAGTAAAATAATACCCAATACATTTGAAGCTATTTACCCTGTCCTGAAGGATGAGTTCATGAAGGCAAGTCAAGTAAATTAAGTCTGTCAGCGAACTGTTTACCGGAAAGAGTTATCCAAAGTTTAGAAATCTAGTAGATCTGGTGTAAGAATAGATCAAGTATACCAGCCAACGTTATGGTATTTTGATCTGCTTGGCTTTCTTAGTGATCAAGAAACGCCAAGAGCAAGCAGGAGTACAATTGAAGATGAAATTGGAGTGTCAATGTGCCAGGATATGCAACACGAGGTAATGTAAAACAAAACAGGTTCGCCCTGCAACTCTCGCAGTGAGAAAACTGCTTTCGCTTTAGCAGGCACTGTCTACAACATTTTGACCGCTTTCTCTGTTCCCTGCGGTTGGTCTGCATGTTTTTGCAACACAAATTGCGAACACAGACCACAACAGAACTGCCTCCATTTCTATATTTCAAAATAACTGAATTAAATTTTTGACATTTACGGGGAGCGTAGTCGCTTGCCACTGATATTTCTTTTCTACACCGACAGATGGCAGGCGAGTTGTAGATTGGGGTTTGTGTCGTGTGAACACACCACATTTGCAGCGATCTTTTGCATGAACAGACAACTGCGCCGATGTCTGCGCAGATAGATCGTTGCGTGTGGACCGGGCTTTACGACACGATACTGGGAAACCGTTACTCACAACTGTATGGAAAGTCATTGCTCGAGTCTCGACGCGACAGAAACGAATGTGTTTCTATTACTAAGAAACTATTTGTCTTGGGGTTATAGATCAGGCGATTCTGAGGAAATTAGGTTAGGAAATGGGCCTCTAAAACGCGCGGTCCAGGCTTGCCATTTGCGTGGCTAAACAACTGGCGATGGCAGAATTGGATATAAATAAAGAAACTTCCAGTAGCATGAAAAGAATATATGAGAAATAGAAATTTGTTAACGTCGTAAAGTCACAAGTTTGGAAGTCTTTTCCGAAAGTATTCCCCTGAAGAATACTCGAATATGGGAGTCAACGTAGATGACAAATTATTAAAAAATACTCGAAAAAATAACTGAAGTTTCTGAAACGTGTTGTTCAAGAAGAATGTTTGACATTAGTTGGATAGGTCGGATAAATGATGAAGAGGTTCTCACTCGTGTCGGGGAGATAAGGAATGTGTGACCCAAATTCACTAAAAGTAGGGATGCGTTGTTAGGGAATAATGTGAGGCCACTTTGGTAAGTGCGTTCCATAATTAATGCGACCAAATTCATAAAAAAATAATTTATTGAATATACTGGTACAAATACGCAAAAATTTTCAAAATAGCACCCTCTTGCGTCGATACACTTCTGGAGGCGGTGTTTCCATGCCTGGAAGGCTTCCTGGAATGCCTTTTCCAGAATGTCCTTTAGAGCTGATGTAACATGCGCCTGGATGCTTTCAATCGTGTGCCAGTTCTTTCCTTTCAGGACTCTTTTAACCGAGAAAACAAAAAAAAAAGCCAGCAGGAGCGAGGTCAGGACTATAGGGAGGCTGGGGAACCAATGGGGTCTTGGTCCTGGCCAGGAAGTCGTTGACAATGAAGGAGCTGTGATTCGGCGTGTTGTCTTAGTGAGCTTATCCACGTGTCCTAGATGTCGCTTCTGCTGCGCGAGACCCTCCTTTTCAGTCTTTTGAGCACTTACAAGTAGAAAGATCGCAGCCGAATGAGACAAAGAGCGTTTTGAAGCTAACACCTCCCCTCCACTTAGCCCAGACGATTACAACACGCTGTGATGTACCGTTGCGTCAGAAAAAAATTGGTCGCATTACTTATGTAATGCACTCTGTATGTGGGAGTGAACGTAGACGACGAATTATAAAAATGTATTCGAAAGGATAACAGAAGTTCCTGAAATGTGTTGTTCAAGATGAATGTTGGACACTAGTTGGATAGGTCGGATAAATGATGAAGAGGTTCTCACTCGTGTCGAGAAAATAAGGAATGTATGACACCAATTCACTAACAGTAGGGATGCATTGATAGGGAACACCGGGGGCCACTTTGGTGATGATGCAGAGGGTGGGGGATAAAAATTGTAGAGTGATACCAGGACTTGACTACAGTGATCAGATTCAAATGGATGTAGGTTACGGTAGTTAAGCAGAGATGAAAAGGCGTGCATAGGATGATCTGGCATGGGGAGCTGCGTCAGACCACGCTTTGGGCTGAAGACCACATTAACTATCATGACATTAAATTGTTTAGAGCAGAATATTTCCTTTAGCACATGCATCTATCTTATGTTTTTCACGTCAAACGATATCTCAAAGTGGTTCAAATGGCTCTGAGCGCTATGGGACCCAACTGCTGTGGTCACCAGTCCTCTAGAACTTAGAACTACTTAAACCTAACTAACCTAAGGACATCACACACATCCCTGCCCGAGGCAGGATTCGAACTTACGACCGTAGCAGTCGCACGGTCCCGGACTGCGCGCCTAGAACCGCGAGACCACCGCGGAAACGATATCTCATTGCTCGAGGTTCCACGCAAATAAAAAAAAGGAAAAACGAGAATGCTCGCATTACTACGGGACTATTAACCATGGCGTATAAGTGCGTGATTGTTTTTCGACACTGAAATCTGTCGCTGCACTGTGGTAAGTGTCATCAAAATCCAGAATGAAGTTTTCACTCTGCGGCGAACCAATGTGTGGTGATGTTAAAAAGTTAAAAACGTTTTTCTTGAATTGCGTGGAACATCCAATTCACCTCATTCAAGAGCAAAAAAGTCATGTATTAGACGATTTACAACTGAGGATGACCTCACGGGGTCAGAATTGCATCATGGATGTAATAAAACACAAACATTTGTGGCGGAAGGCGTTTTTTAATACATACTTCCAGCGCATTGTGTAATGGATTGGAGAGTTTGTAGATGTAGCATCATGGGTTGGAGATTGGAAGCGAAACAGCGGAGGTGCAGTACGCTCTGCTGTGCACCATTCGTTGACTTGAAGATGCGTGAAACAGTTAATGATAATACATTTTATCGACGCGGTAATTGACAACTACTGTGTGCCAGTCTCCCTTTCAAACGGATTTCATGATTTACTGAACAGCATTCCATCACATATGTTCAGAGTTGCGTACTCCTATATGCTTTATTGCAGTATGAGCTTCGCACCCTTTGTAGGTACGACCATTTTATCTCGTCTTACACGTAGCTCTCTATCGTGCAGTGTAATAAGAAGTCTGAATAGGAATGGTACGGGTGAGTGATGGCTATAGGCATGCACTAGTTGTCCTTGGGTGAGTTTTTCCAGCGAGCCGTATTTTTCCAGTTGTGCGTGTCTTATTTCCACAAGCTTGCATCCATCTACATGACAAGTGCTGCTCCGACCTGTTCCTTAGTAATCTGACGTTTGATATGTCTGCCGCATTTCTCAACGTCTCAAGCCAGGTCTCAGGGAGCAACCGCTATTTTGGTCAACTACCTTCAATTTAAAGCATAAAAATTACGACTGAAATTGCTTCACCCGTAGTTTTCGGAGTGGAACCATCTTGCTGAGAAACTAGTGGAAAATGCTTATTTACAGATTATACACAAAACAAATTTCAACTAATTTTCGAGTCTCTCTCTCTCTCTCTCTCTCTCTCTCTCTCTCTCTCTCTCTCTCTCTCGCTCTGTCTCGTACATACACACCACTCGGCCTAGAAAAACTGATCGCTTCTTGGCCGTGTAATATGTTCTCAGTTACTACATGCATATTCATTCTACACTGAAGAACCAAAGAAACTGGTAAAAATGCCTAACATCATGTAGGTCCCCGGCGTGCACGCAGAAGTGTCGAAACACGACGTGGCATGGACTCGACTGATGTCTGAAGTAGTTATGGAGGGACTGGACACCATGAATCTTTCAGGGCTATCCAAAAATCGTTAAGAGTACGAGGGGTTGGACATCTCTTCAGAATAGCACGTTGCAAGGTATTCCAGATATGTTCAATAATGTTCTTGTGTAAGGAGAACGGTGGTGAGCGGAAGTTTTTAAACTAAGGAAAGTGCTCCTGGAGCTACTCTGTAGCAGTGGGGTATCACATTGTCCTGCTGGAATTGCCCAAGCCCGTCAGAATGCACAATGGACATGAGTGCATGCAGGTGATCATACAGAATGCTTACGTACGTGTCACCTGTCAGAGCCGTATCTAGACGCATCAGGGGTCCCATATCTCTCCAGATGTACACGCTCTACACCATTACAGGGCCTCCACCAGCTTGAACAGTCCCCTGCTGCCTTGCAAGGTCCACGGATTCATGAGGTTTTCTCCACACCCGTACACGTCCATCCGCTCGATACAACTTGAACGATACTCGTTCGACCAGGCAACATGTTTCTAGTCATCAACTGTCCAATGTCGGTGTTGACGGACACAGGCGAGGTTCAAATGGCTCTGAGCACTGTGAGACTTAACATCTGAGGTCAGCAGTCCCCTAGAACTTAGGACATGCCCGAGGCAGGATTCGAACCTGCGACCGAAGCGGTCGCGCGATTCAAGACTGAAGCGCCTAGAACCGCTCGGCCACACAGGCCGGCTACAGGCGAGGTGTAAAGCTTTGTGTCCTGCAGTCCGTGCCGTCATCAAGGGTACACGAGTGGGCCTACGGTTTCGAAGGCCCATATCGATGATGTTTCGTTGAATGGTTCGCACGCTGACACTTTTTGATGGCCCAGCATTGAAATCTGCTGCAATTTGCGGAAGTTTGGCACTTCTGTCACGTTGAAAGATTCTCTTCATTCGTCGTTGGTGCCTTTCTTGTAGAATCTTTTCCGGCTTCGGAGATGTCGGAGACTTGATGTTTTACTGGATTCCTGATATTCACGGTACACTCGTGAAATCTTCGTACGGGAAAATCCCCAATTCATCGTTACCTCGGTGATACTGTGTCCCATCGCTCGTGCGCCGACTATTACACCGCGTTCAAACTCATTTAAATCTTGATAACCTACCATTGTAGCAGCAGTAAACGATCTTTCAACTACGCCAGACGCTTTTTGTCTTATGTATGCGTTGCCGCCCGCAGCGCCGTATTCTGCCTGTTTACATATCTCTGTATTTGAATATACATGCCTACACCAGTTTCTTTGCGCTTCAGTGTATGATACCGGTTACAGAATGTTTCCTTGCTTTCCTTCCTGTAGTCGTTTTAACATTGAAATCTGTGAAATAGGCCCTCACTTTCCACAAATTCAAACTAATAACTTACACCTGAAACAGGAAGGTGCACTTCATTGACCATATTTTTTATGCTGCTTTCGACGAAAAGAGAAGGAAGTGGGTCCTAAGGTGATAGGCGAAGAGCGAGAATCCAGAGCGGGAAACAGCCTGTTTCAAATGTCTACTTGCAGCCGTATTATTCATAGTCGTTGGTGTGAAGGCCTAAATGTCTTCGGAAGCATCCGGTCTGAGATTTATTTTTATGTAGCTCCGCTGCGCAAACAAAAAACTGGTTCTGTGGATAGTGCAGTTCGTTACGTAAAGCTACCCCGTGTAACAAATTGCACTGCCCAATAAAAGTTTAATTCTGAATAAAGTAATATTAAATTGTGTAGCATATATTACAAAAATGAAATTAAGTAAGGTAAATCTACGACTCGTACTAATCCAAGCGGCATATTCAAATGGGGGTGGCGGTATTCGTGCCCGGGTGAAAGTCTACTGGGAGCAGTGGAATTGCAGAACTCAGGTAATGGCTTCAGGCTATTAGCTGTGGACAACTATTTCTGCCCCGCAGATCGTTGCAGAAAGAGATACGTGTGAATGGAATATATCTGAACTCTCATCACATTTCTTATAATATTTTACTGTTTGCCTCTTTTGCATTATAGCAAGCGGTATTTCTGCCTCGCATACATTACGTATTAAGCAAGTATAAATGTGGATACAAGCGGCTGACCAGATGGTATTTCGTAAAGAAACGCTAAGAGAGCTACAAAAAGGGTGACAATAGGACTACTCATCCAGACTTAGGTTTCCAACCATTTCCGTAAATCGCGCAAGTGGAATACCTGGGTAGCTGCTTTGAAAGGGCACGCTTGATTTCCTTCCTTCCCCTTCCTCAATACGAGGTTACATTCCGTATACAGTGACCCCGTTGTCTACTGGACGTTAAACCTCACTCTTCTAGTGCAGATAATCTTCAAAAATTAGAGGAACAACTTAACAGAGAAAATCTGAAAGTTGGCAATTACAATTAGTCTAAAATAATGCATAATCAACGTATCTAAAGGGAAATAGTAGAAATAATCGGGAAAAAAATTGAAATGATTGTGTGGTATTGTTCGCCGGGAGGCCCCATCAAGGGAAGTTCGGCCGCCGGGTTGCAAGTGTTATTTCAGGCGACGTCACATCGGGCGACTTGCACGTCGATGGTGATGATGATGAGACGATGATGACAACACAACACCAAGTCCACAGCCGGAGGAAAATCTCCAACCTGACCGGGAATCGAACCCGGGCCGCAGCACGGTAGGCAAGCACGTCACCACTCAGCTAAGTAGGCGGACAGAAACTATCGGTGAAGTCCTAAAGCAATTGGACGAGTTTTTATATTGAAGGTGGTTGATGGCAGCGGCTGGACTGTCAGGGAAAAAAATGAAAAGAAGATTACAGACATCTTGAGGCGTTTTTTGGCACACTTAATATGGTTTCCTAAAGTACGCTTCGGATGGAAGTCGTACCAACATTTGGTGTGCCTTACAACAGGATTTGACTTACGGCAGTGAGAGATGGACATTTAATGTGAAAACTATTCTGAATCCGATGATAGATCGGCGAACGATGATCAAACGCAAATTGGGAGCGCTTGGAGAGACTGACGAATGTGGTTATGTGGTTAACAGCACTTGTTGCTAATGAATGTCTTTCTAATAACACTGCACGATGAGCAAACTGGAATAAGGGACGTCGAGTGCACGATATGGTAAAGGTATACAGTACGTTATTCCGAAAGAACAACATCTCGAACTCGTGCACTCTTGCAAATAATACTGATTTATTGCTCGAGCGTAATACAAAAAGTCTTCGTCATCTGGGGGTTGTTATTTGTAACAGTGAGTTACATACAACACTTTCCGAGGCTCACGAGAAAGGCAGGTCGTGGCGCGTACGTCATAGCACGTGACACAAATGTCAGCGGCCGACTCCATCGGGGAGCGAGTAACTATTACAGACGAGTTTAATAACTCTTCACTGCATGTTTAAATGCACGGAAGATTTCGACAGTACAGAACAAAGTTAAGACCTTTAGAGGGTAGCCTTTCAATTACATATTGATTTTCCGTGTGCCCGAGCTGAGCGTTCGCAAAGTGTGACGTGCAAGGCGACTAGTGTGACGTCACAAGTTCGTGACAGGGCTCGTATTTCTAGTGGGGACTAACACTTCCCGCGTAACATCAGTTGCTTTTAGCATCACTTAATGTGTTAAGCGTCAGGTGAAGAATTTCTGTTCTAATAAGTACCTGAGGTTGTTAAAAATACCGTATTT
Source organism: Schistocerca gregaria (assembly GCF_023897955.1). Classification (NCBI taxonomy): domain Eukaryota; kingdom Metazoa; phylum Arthropoda; class Insecta; order Orthoptera; family Acrididae; genus Schistocerca; species Schistocerca gregaria. The sequence goes on from NC_064920.1 coordinate 245,212,859, forward strand.
TCGTACTGATGTTACACACTTTGCCTTTTTTTTTTACTTTGCGGAGGCAAGTGCTATAAAGTGACGTCATTTAGAGGAGTCCAGCGACAAGGGACAAACGAGCATTGTATTTCAGTGAAGATCCGTTCGATTAAGAGGTTACAACGAATAAAGCTGAGAAGTTACTTCCATTGGAAAAAGTGACGATTTGAGAAAAAGTGCCGCATCTTGTAATTTAGACTCCAGTCAACTGATTTCCAGGAAACGTCTGGTATCTCTATTCGAGCGCACCGGTTCCAGACTGCCAGCCAATGGGAACAACGAGTTTGGAGTCGCATCGTTTCTCACACCACAAAGAATGGAAGTCTAAGCGGTGATCGGAAAAGGAAACTGACATCCCACACCGTACTAGGAAAAGGAAGCACCCTTATAGCTAAAAGATACTCACAACGATTGTTAAATGCGTTTTTGGTGTCAATCTCTACCAAAATGTGGTAGTTTTGCTTCGTTACATTCTTTCAGTCTAGCCGTAGATACCATTCATATCTAAGATAAAGAATAAAATATCAGACACTAACGTGTAATGAAACAGTGATTAACTGTCTTTCTCTTCCCGTAGCTTAATATTCCCAATAATATTATCTTCCTTAATTCTTTCTGTACAGCTTTCATCTGGAACTCTTTGTTGGATGTTTCTTTAATTCACGTTTAAAATGTTTCCCGTTGGCGGTATTATGAATTCTGGCTGTAAAATTTTCAACCAACCGCACTTAGTGAAAACAATTCAACTAATAGAAGGAATACCTTTTAATTTTCGTTATCTTAAATGCTTTTCATCCCTCGTAAAACACAGTACCTACTCCAGTGTGTAAGTAAACAGTAAATTATATCTGAGGATTCTATACTGAGCAAAATATTTTTTTTCCTGTTCTATTTAAAATTCTAATTCATCGTTAGTTGAAGCGTCTTAAATCTGGCGTCTGTTCTTCGCTGGTTTTGTTTCAAAGAATTTCATCTTCCACTGTCATAATCTCAGTCCGCTGACAGCGTTAGTTGAGTCTAGACGCTTGTATTTGCCTTGCTCTGAGTCCATCTCCACACTGCTCATTCTGCAGTCACTGAACTATAGAAAAATATCTGTTCTGTCTGTTGATATGACATTCCCATGCCCTTAATGCTACTGGTTCAACCTTTCTCGAAGTCCGACAGATTGCTATAAACTATACGTGCTCATCCTTTGGGTATTCTAACTCGTACTCTCTACCTGAAAAGTTCCAGTAATGTTAAAAACACTCAGTAGCCAGTATGTGCTGACACCATTCTTCATATGTAGGCATGCTTTATTCTGTTGGTATAAGAATGAAATTTTAATCATCATGTCCCATAGGCATGTAAACTTCTGTAATAGAGTTGTCGACGTGGCTGAGTGCCAAGCGGAGAAGGCATGTTGTAATAAAACACAGTCTGACAGAACCTATTCCCAAACTAATGAAGTGTGCGATACCATCTAAATTGTGACGGCCTTTGTGGCCGAGCGGTTCTAGGCGCTTCAGTCCGGAACCGCGCTGCTGCTACGGTCGCAGGTTCGAATCCTGCCACGGGCATGGATGCGTGTGATGTTCTTAGGTTAGTTAGGTTTAAGTAGTTCTAACCCTAGGGGACTAATGATCTCACATGTTAAGTCCCATAGCGCTTGGAGCCATTGACCTGAACCTAAATTCTGGCCAGATTTGGTCTTGTTTTCGTTTCTAAAGCGAATATTCCATTACTGTGGATGTTTAAGAACGTTCCAAACACTAGAGCGGTAATTTTGCCACAAATATATTTTTTCTTTATCTGTGAATATATTCTCTTTATGCAAAGATCCACTTTGAGGATTAGTTTACAAATATTCAACAGCAAACCTTTTTTTAACAATACCACATTATCTATGAATAATTTATGTAATAATTTATTATTTATTAATAATATTAATAATTTCAACCCTAGGTCAAACTTATGTCATCATTTATATGTTTGTATTTCTTGTAATGATACGTAAACGATTTTGAAACATAACAGTAAGTTTCCAGTTTTAATATTTGCAATTTTTTTTGCGGTTTTTATCCATTTTTATCACTAAATGTCTGTACATAGATACATGTCCTCAAGGAAGTTCAATAAAATGAATTTCATGAATAATCTAAAAACGCAAATCACACTAACATAGTGTTGATTCATCGAAAGTTCTAGAAGTTTCGGGAGGAAACAGCTTATCAAATATTATTGTTCACAGGAGATAACTTCGTCAGACTGCTTTTGGTGTGGATTAAATAAACACCTGTTAAGTTTTTTGCGGTGTATTGGACAGATAGACAATGAAAAGAGTTATATGTTTTATTTGTTCAAATTCTCATGTGAAAATGTGAAACTACGTGTGAAATTTTATGTGGAATGATAAATAAACCACATTTTCTAGCAGAATAGCTATTAACTGCATGCCATATCATTTAAAACCCTGGGCCTCAAATATCATATTACGCAATATGTCACCGCCTCTCCACACTGACGCTATCTTAAAAAAAAAAAAACAAGTAGACGTTTTAGAGTTGTTAGCTGTCGCCTTTCATGCATCTGAATATACGCTGCTTGTCAAACAGTGAATGATTTTAGGCAATGTCAATGTGATCCACAAAGAACATAAATTTCTTATTGCTAAAGCAAGGCCGGCCACGGTGGCCTAGCGACTCTAGGCGCTTCAGTCCGGAACCGCGCGACTGCCACGGTCGCAGGTTCGAATCCTGCCTCGGGCATGGATGTGTGTGATGTCGTTAGGTTAGTTAGGTTTAAGTAGTTCTAAGTTCTAGGGGACTGATGACCTCATATGTTAAGTGCTTAGAACCATTTGAACCATTTGATGACGGGTACTGAGCCACACTTGGGTAGCTCAAACGGTAAAGCACCTGCCCACGAAACGGAAAGTTCTAGAGGCTGAGTCTGCTCGGCACTCAATTTTAATCTCACACTTTTCTGCAGACTGAAAATCTCGTTCTGGACTGGACTATCAAATTGGTGACTTTCGGTCAAGGAGTTCATAGCGTAAGTGTTCCCATTTCGGTCAGTGTATTTCAGAAAGGAAATGAAACGGACTATTGGGGTGAAATGATCATATGGCATTTTTGAACGAAGAAAATCTGCAGTTTATAGATGGCTGGTTCAAATGGCTCTGAGCACTATAGGACTTAACATCTGGGGGTCATCAGTCCACTAGAACTTAGAACTACTTAAACCTAACTAACCTAAGGACATCACACACATCCATGCCCGAGGCAGGATTCGAACCTGCGACCGTAGCGGTCACACGGTTCCAGACTGAAGCGCCTGGAACCGTTCGGCCACACCGGCCGGCTGCAGTTTATAGATTCGACAGCCCTGCTGGCGTATTCCTTTCAGGGACTGATTTCTACATATCAGTTTTCAGACCCAATGCCCTCCCTACATAGCGCTCGAGGTCCAGTAGCCCGCTGGTCACGAGAGCGCACTGTACCCGCGTTATCTCTCCAATTAGCGACCTGGGCGACCTGTCAAAACCGCGGCGGCCGCTGCTGGGGTTAGGACGGCGCGCGGCGGGGCTGGTTTTTTGGCCGGTGACGGATGCGGTGATTGATGCCGCAGCTGTTGTCGGAGCGCGCGCAGTCAGCGCGGACTTGTATACTACCGCTGTCTCTGCTGAAGTATTGTGCCGGCTCTCTAAATATATTGTAGGTCCGGCCCAGGTCGGCGGCATTCCTGCCGCCTGGCAGATGCGAGCTCGGTATTTCACTTTTACGCGACGTTCTTGGCAAGTTGTGACGGCGTCGTTTCTCTTTTGTTCGCAGGTAAGTACGCCACCGGGGGCGCAGGGGCAGCGGCTGGCTACCCGCCGACACCGCCGAAGCTGCGACGGCGCCGCTGGCACCAGCTTCGCCCCTGCGGTGTCGCCGCCCGGCACTCGGCTCCTTAACCCACGAGGCGCCAAGTAATGACGTACACTCTTTGCTGCCACTCCGCCCAGATGGATGATTAATCAACGGCGATTCGCATTGTCCCTGACCTCTCGCAGCTGGCAGTGTTTCAGCGAACAGTGTAAACAAGTTAACGACTGGCCTTCTTCGTTGTGGACGCCACGTGGAGGAATTTTCGTAATAAGTCTTCCAGTGGCTGCTGTTCAATCTTGCTTAAATGAGGTTAGCGTCAGTTCGTATCGACATAGCTCCCTCCTTAGTATACAAAAGGGCTATCCACAGGGATTTGGAGCGTTGAGTAGTAAAGCCAGACAAGAAACATCTTCTAACGGATAAATTCCATATTAGCCACTGATATTGACTTGAAACGACTGAAAACTTACAGACAGCTTAATTTCCTGTTAATCAGCGAGAACAGTGGCGCACGGTTTGGTGCTGATAACCTTGAAAGGGTACAAATTTCTTCCTCTACAACACTTACTTCATTTTCTTATGGCATAATCTGTTTCGAAACACGTAGCAGAAGATAAGAAAAGCTAAAAAAAAGAGCAAATAAATTGGCTATTGTAAAGACGAAAATTCCATGTGCTCAACAATCTGTTTAAACAGATTAGGTTTTGTGTAACTCAAAATACCAAGAGCCAGCGTACTTCTTAGCACAATCAACAATAACATGTCCCTCGTTAAATGGATATTTGTTGATGTTCTAATAGAAAATAACTGAAAGTGCGTTAATTGAAACAGCACTGCATATCTTCAAATTACTTTTGCAAATCAAAATTATTCATTCCTGTTTGAGAAAATAATTTGGCTCATCATTTGCGAGTACATCATGTCTTATTACTGATGGACTGATTGTATTTAGTAGTTTTGCCAGCTGCAATATTTAACCTCAGAGTTAAACAAAAAGAGTTATTTATAGATCCTGTTTTTCACAATTGCTTTCAAACTTTTTTCATAAGACTTCAATGTTTTAAGGATGTCTCAGACCCTCAAAAAGAAACCAGAGCGCAGGAAACAACTGTAAAACCTTTTAAGGCACTGCCAGAGAACATCATTTGTTTCACAATGAGTGACGTATTTATCGTAAGAAATAATTCTAAAAAGAAACTGCTATGTAATACGGATGCTTCTCTTGTACGTTAAAGACTGCATTTACCAAGTAATATTTCTCTGCCAAGACAATGAATATTTTCTAAGAGCAACGAAGGCAGATATAAGTTATGTGACGTCCATAGCGTTATTGCAACATCATAATCACTATTTAAGATCTTAAAGCAGAACTTATACTACTTTAATCTTGTACGTTCAGCTTCCTACCATTTTTTCCATTTATTCTGTCTAATCTCACGACATTGTTGCCTGTCTTTTCTTTTTTTGTTTTTTCTTTTAACCGTTATCGAGATGTTAGTAGAAGTCTGAGGGGATCATATATACCGCTTCATATACTGTCCGAAATATTGGTTTTGTATTGAGTTATTATTTTTATCACTACAGATAAATGCACTACATACTGTATAGTTTCACAAGAATGTCTCTACGGCTCCTCCCACCACGTTTCTCAACCATCCACCTCCCGCCCTGTTCATGACACCTCTGTTGACTGTACTTTTGTGATTCGTCCTAGGGGCAGGGGGTAGTCTTTTGTCATGGTCGTGAAGTTCCATATGCTAATGTACCGCCTCTAGAACACGGAAAATAGCGTGCCATATGCTACCCGGGAATCCAGACATCCCGTCTGTCCATTTACTCATCACGCATTTTATTTGCTGTTTTTGATGCACTGGACGATACAGTCGGTAATGACGCAATTAAAACCCATACTCATGCCAAAGAGGAGCAGAATCACGCCATGACCTCTTTATGATGCAGTGACGCTATGCAGAAACAACTGAGGTCAGCATAAAGAAAGAACGAAATAATTCGTATTACGACGGCCATTAAGAAAATAATACCTCCTTTTTCTGATTCATTAAGTTGGTAATGTAGTATCCTTTTTATACAGCCCATTCCAGTAACAGCTTCCTAGATCAACTGATGGCAAGATTGTATAAGTTTACAGTATGACATACATTGAAGTACGTATGTGAAAGCATTGTGAGACTGAATTCCTTTCTACAGAGATGAAACGCCCTATCGTATAGAGATGCTACAGTGGATATCAGCACTGTTACACGATGTGTTCATTGCTGTAGAAAAGCTGAAGAGAAAACGTAGTTGGTTGATGGAATGCGGAGCGTCCGGCTAGCGACAGCAATGATTTACCGCAGCATCCGGAGGGAGTGATTCTTGTTGATTTTTTAGAGACAGGGAGCCCGATAAACCCTATCTATTATGTGAAAACTTTCAGGACGTTCCAGGTCCGCCTTCAGAGAGTTTGCGCATCACAGTTTACTGTGGATGTTCTTCGTATGCACAACAATGCAAGATAGCACCTTCGAAGAATCGAATACCTTGAGAAATTGTGTGCGCCAGTGGCTGTGGAAGAATAACTATTCTTTTTTCCGCATAAATATACACTGAGGTGACAAAATTCATGGGGTAGCGACATATACCTATACATCTAGCGGTAGTAACGCGTGCTGGAGGTATACGAGCGTGGTGCTTTGCCGGAGCTGTCATTTGTACGCAGGCGACTCACATGGAAAGGTTTCGAATGTGATTATAGCCGCGCGACGAGAATTAACAGTTTTGAACGCGGAATGACAGTTGAAGCTAGTTGGGACGTACAACACACGCATCCGTTAGGGCACTGCAGAGAAATTTGTCGTTATTTGGCTACGGCAGCAGACGACCCACACGAGTGTCTTTGCTAATAACACGGCATGGCGTGCAGCACCTCACTTGGGCTCGTGACCATATCGGTTGGATCCCAGATGACAGGAAGACCGTGACCTGGTCAGATGAATCACGATTTTGAGCAGATGGTAGCCCTGGAATGTGGCGCAGAATCCACGAAGCTGTTAACCTAAGTTCTCAGCAAGGCACTGTGCAGTCTGGTGGTGTCTCCATAATGGTGTGGACTGTGTTCACATGGAATGGACTGGGCCCTCGGGTCCAACTGAACCGATCATTGACTGGAAATGCTTATATTTGGTTACTTGGAGACCATTTGCAGCCATTCATGGACTTCATGTTCCCAAATAATAACGGTATTGTTATGGATGACAAAGCGCCGTGTCACCGGCCACAGTCGTTCGTGACTGATTTGAAGAACATTCTAGAAAATTCGAGCGAATGATTGGTCTATCAAAATCGCCCGAAATGAATTCCAGAGATCATCTGTGATATATAGTCTAGAGATCGGGTCATGGACAATACTCTGCACCGACAACACTTCTGCAGTTATGTACGGCTATACAGGCAGCATGGCCCAGTATTTCTGCATGGGACTTCCAACGACTTCCTGAGTACATGCCACCTCGAGCTGCTGTACTTGGCCTGGTAGGGGAGGGTCCGACGTGATATTTGGAGGAGTCCCATGACTATTGTCCTCTCAGTGTACTTTTCTTGCATGATAAAAATTTAAAAGAAATAGGAGCCATTGATTTTTGACTGACGCACGTATGAATTCCTGACCCACTGAGTATCGATTTATGTAGTTGCTCTTTATACTGATCTTAGTACCAACCACCTTGAGATCGCGTACTTGCCACCACGTCGTTACTCATTAAGTGACCTCCACGCGTGGAGTGAGAACAGGGAAGTGATGACTCGAGCAGTGCTGACACACGCCGGTCTGGCAACCGGGTGCTGCGTGGCGGTGGCAGGGCCGGCGCCGCCCCCGTACCTGTTGCTGTGGGCGGCGGGGCGGCGGCGTCGCGGCGCCTCACGCGTTGGCACCGCATCGCTCAACGTCTCCCGATAAATAGCGGTGGCCACATTAGTTGTTTATGAAACATTCCCGGCCGGCTCCATAACTCAGCGCGCACTCGCGCCTCGCCGAATAACTATCATTTCACGTCCCGGCCGCGGCCCGGCGCAGTAACTCATGCCGGCCACCGCTCCGCGAGCTGAAGGACGACCAGGCAGCCGATCGCGCGAACCGCCGCTGCACATTCCGCGCGTTTCCTGCCGAGCTGTGTAGCGGCCGGGCCGGGGTTACCGGGGGCGTTCTTATGGCCGCTAAATACGGCTGGGTGCTGGGTTGAGGACGCTGGCCTCTTGCTGCCACGGCCAGAGCGCTGCTGATGCTGTAACGGGGATCTCGCCCCGGTGCGCAGCGCCCACTGGTCACCTGCGTATTTTGGGTGGAGTACTTCTAAATTCGCTATTAAATTATTTATTTGCCTTGAGTTGACACGTTATAGCAAGCCTATTGACACACACACACACACACACACACCCACACACAAACACACACATATATGGCGGGTGTTGAAAAAGTCAGTATAAATTTGAAAACTGAATAAATCACGGAATAGTGTAGAAAGGTACAAATTGATACACATGCTTGGAATGACATGGGGTTTTATAAGAACAAAAAAAAATAGTAAAATAAAATACAAAAGTTCAAAAATGTCCGACAGATGGCGCTTCATCTGATCAGAATAGCAATAATTAGCATAACAAAGTTAGACAAAGCAAAGATGACGTTCTTTACAGGAAATGCTCAATATGTGCACCATCATTACGCAACAATAGCTGTAGTCGAGGAATAATGTTGTGAACAGCACTGTAAAGCATGTCCAGAGTTATGGTGAGGCATTGGCGTCGGATGTTGTCTTTCAGCATCCCTAGAGATGTCGGTCGATCACGATACACTTGCGACTTTAGGTAACCCCAAAGCCAATAATCGCACGGACTGAGGTCTGGGGACCTGGGAGGCCAAGCATGACGAAAGTGGCAGCTGAGCACACGATCATCACCAAACGACACGCGCAAGAGATCTTTCACGCGTCTAGCATTACAATTTTATTTAAGGTTATTTTCAAGCGATTTCAGGCTTTCCGGCGTACGATACTTTTAAAATGTTCTAGAGTATTCAGGTTAGTGGTGTCCAAATGGCGCGATATTTCGCCAAGCTGACTTGTTTAAAAGTCTTAAAAAGTCTGAAGATGGTAACAAGTCGCCGGCCGGAGTGGCTGTGCGGTTCTAGGCGCTTCAGTCAGGATCCGCGCGACTGCTACGGTCGCAGATTCGAATCCTGCCTCGGGCAAGGATCTGTGTGATGTCCTTAGGTTAGATAGGTTGAAGTAGTTCTAAGTTCTACGGGACTGATGACCTGAGATGTTAAGTCCCATAGTGCTCAGCTGCCCCTACCTATGGGTTATATCCAATCTTCAACGCTTTCGCTTTCAGCTACAACACAAAAGATTTTATTTTCTCTGATTCGCTATGTGCAAACTGTTAGTCCTATAGAAAAAATTAACATCATCCTTTTGTAGTATATTTAATGTAGTTAGAAATTTTGTTTTGGGATATGTTTTCGCAAAGGAGTAGTTTTCGTATTATTGAACAAGAACGTACAAAAGTGACCTTCAAACGCGGTTTTCTTGAAAATCTCGATAAACTCCGCCTCCAGTGAGAAAGTACCCAGTGCAAAATAGAATTACATTAAATTTCCTACAAAAAGGTCCGGTCTATTTTCGCTGTAGAAAGGTTGTGTGTGACGAGCGAGACATTATGCAAATCACGTGCGTGATCTTTGAAGACGTTGTGGGGTGCGTAACATATGTATGTTTTGTCCTGCTGCCCAGGGGAAAATAAGCATTACTGGCTCTTCCCACGTGTGCTTGGAGACATGTCATTTGTAATAGGTACAATTATTACTGTGCAACTGAATACTGATGTAACACAGTACAGTGTCGTCAGACATCAATAGAGATATCTACACTTACATCGAGTCAAATACTTAGCAGTGACGGCGTCAGCAAACTGCTATCGTTGAGAGAAATGTGTTTGTTGCTATGGTATGTTGAGAAAGAAGTATGTAGACGTGAAGAATGAATATTTAGAATGCTAATACCGTTTGTTTTGTGTGAAAAAGCTAAACGGGTTTTCATATGAAAAATTCGGAGGCATTACTTTTCAGCACGCTCTCCTAATTACTTCTTGCGCTTCACCCATCCTCTTGCAGGACTCGCATTCGGAGAACGACGGTTCAATCCCTCGTCCGGCCATCCTCATTTAGGTTTTCCGTGATTTCCCTACATCGCTCCAGGCAAATGCCGGGATGGTTCCTTTGAAAGGGCACGTCTGACTTCCTTCCCCGTCCTTCCCTAATCCGATGAGACCGATAGACCGATGACCTCGCTGTCTGGTCTCCTCCCACAAAGCCTCCCCCCCCCCCCTCTCTTGAACGAGGGATTTTACCGCTTTACGAGTCCGGCTAAACGTGTGCTGTGGAGCGGGTGTCCGTGGCGGCGCACTGCGCTAAAGCAGACGGCCGGCTGCATTATCCGCTTTCGGGACGTAAGTGCAGCGTGCCGGTGCCAGCCACCTGGCGGGACTGCAGCGCTGAGGTGCCGGCTGCCGTGGTTTATGGCCCGCCGATCTGCAGCAGGTGCGGAAGGGCCAGCCGCCCGCACTAAGTGCCGCGCGCACACACAAATATATTTCATTTGCTGCCAGATTTCAATCACGTACGTCCGTTGAATAATTCATGCGGCGGGAGGCCCGCGGGCCGCGGCGCCGGTGACCGACGCCAACGGCAGCCACTGCGTCAGCGCGGCCCGCTCTTTTACGCGCTCTCACACATATCGTCGCGGTACGCACGGAAGCGTCGAAGCGTGGCGCTCGAGTTTGCCGTCAGACTGCTACTTACCACCCAGCACTCGCTAGCAGCGGCGTGAGAAATTCCTCTTGTCGGTCATTCAGATTACTGTGAAGTCGCAAGTCTAGTGAGAAAGAGAAGCTACCTGTGGCTCGAAGAGGTGACGCAAAAAAGCGTTATAAATCACGTGTAGCTTCGCTGTTCCATGTATTCCACAAGCATCTTGGTGGCTTTCGCAACTTTGAGATGTTTGCCACCTTGGAACGGACGCTCCTGGCGTTTATGGAAGTCAGTGCACGGTTTGCGTTCAAGTTTCGCAGTTGCTGTTGTTGTGGTCTTCAGTCCTGAGACTGGTTTGATGCAGCTCTCCATGCTACTCTATCCTGTGCGAGCTTCTTCATCTCCCAGTACCTACTGCAGCCTACATCCTTCTGAATCTGCTTAGTGCATTCATGTCTTGGTCTCCCTCTACGATTTTTACCCTCCACGCTGCCCTCCAATACTAAATTGGTGATCCCTTGATGCCTCAGAACATGTCCTACCAACCGATCCCTTCTTCTTGTCAAGTTGTGCCACAAACTCCTCTTCTCCCCAATCCTATACAGTACTTCCTCATTGGTTACGTAATCTAACCATCTAATCTTCAGCATTCTTCTGTATCACCACATTTCAAAGGCTTCTATTCTCTTCTTGTCCAAACTATTTTTCGTCCATGTTCCACTTCCATACATGGCTACACTCCATACAAATACTTCCAGAAACGACCTCCTGACACTTAAATCTGTACTCGATGTTAACAAATTTCTCTTCTTCAGAAACGCTTTCCTTGCCATTGCCAGTCTACATTTTGTATCCTCTCTACTTCGACCATCATCAGTTATTTTGCTCCCCACATAGCAAAACTCATTTACTCCTTAAAGTGTGTCATTTCCTAATCTAATTCCCTCAGCATCACCCTGTCTCACTCCCTTCCCAACCCTTACATGTCCCTCGACTCTTATAACTGCCATCTGGTTTCTATAGAAATTGTAAATAGCCTTTGGTTCCACCTTCAAAATTTGAAAGAGATTATTCCAGTCAACATTGTCAAAACCTTTATCCAAGTCTACAAATGCTAGAAACGTAGGTTTGCCTTTTCTTAATCTACTTCTAAGATAAGTCGTAAAGTCAGTATTGCTTAACGTGTTCCCATATTTCTATGGAGTCCAAAATGATCTTCCCCGAGCTCGGCTTCTACCAGTTTCTCCATTCGTCTGTACAGAATTCGCGTTAGTATTTTGGAGATGAAGATGTATATTGGGTGTTTCTAGTACACATGCGTTCTAAAATACATATCTTAAAAACTATAAGGCGTTTGATACAGTTCCCCACAGTCGTTTAATGAGCAGAGTAAGAGCATATGGACTATCAGACCGATTGTGTGATTGGATTGAAGAGTTCCTAGATAACAGAATGCAGCATGTTATTCTCAATGGAGAGATGTCTTCCGAAGTAAGAGTGATTTCAGGTTTGCCACAGGCGAGTGTAGTAGGGCCGTTGCTATTCACAATATACACTACTGGCCATTAAAATTACTACACCACGAAGAAATGCAGAACATAAACGGGTATTCATTGGACAAGTATATTATACTAGGAATGACATTTTCACGTAATTTGGGTGCATACATCCTGAGAAATCAGTACCCAGAATCAGTATATGGCCGTAATAAAGGCCATGATACGCCTGGGCATTGAGTCAAACAGGGCTTGGATGGCGTGTACAGGTACAGCTGCCCATGCAGCTTCAGCAAGATACCACAGTTCATCAAGAGTAGTGACTGGCGTATTGTGACGACCCAGTTGCTCGGCCACCATTGACCAGACGTTTTCAGTTGGTGAGAGGTCTGGAGAATGTGCTGGCCAGGGCAGCAGTCGAATATTTTCTGTATCCAGAAAGGCCCGCACAGGACCTGCAACATGCGGTCGTGCATTATCTTGCTGAAATGGAGGGTTTCGTAGGGACCGAATGAAGGGTAGAGCCACGGGTCGTAACACATCTGAAATGTAACATCCACTGTTCAAACTGCTGTCAGTACTAACAAGAGGTGATCGCATCGTGTAACCAATGGCACCCATACCATCACGCCGGGTGATACGCCAGTACGGCCTTGACGAATACACGCTTCCAATGTGCGTTCACCGCGATGTCACCAAACACGGATGCGACCATCATGATGCTGTAAACAGAACCTGGATTCATCCGAAAAAATGACGTTTTGCCATTCGTTGCACCCAGGTTCGTCGTTGAGTACACCATCGCAGGCGCTCCTGTCTGCGATGCACCGTCAAGTATAACCACAGCCATGGTCTCCGAGCTGATAGTCCATGCTGCTGCAAACGTCGTCGAACTATTCGTGCAGATGGTTGTTGTCTTGTGAACATCCCCATCTGTTGACTCAGGGATCGAGAAGTGGCTGCACGATTCGTTACAGCCATGCGGTAAGATGCCTGTCATCTCGACTGCTAGTGATACGAGGCCGTTGGGATCCAGCCCGGTGTTCCGTATTACCCTCCTGAACCCACCGATTCCATATTCTGCTAACAGTCATTGAATCTCGACTGACGCGAGCAGCAATGTCGCGATACGATAAACCGCCATCGCGATAGGCTACAATCTGACCTTTATCTAAGTCGGAAACGGAATGGTACGTATTTCTCCTCCTTACACGAGGTATCACAACAACGTTTCACCAGGCAACGCCGGTCAACTGCTGTTTGTGTACGAGAAATCGCATGGAAACTTTCCTCATGCCAGCACGTTGTAGGTGTTGCCACCGGCGCCAACCTTGTGTGAATGCTCTGAAAAGCTGATCACTTGCATATCACAGCATCTTCTTCGTGTCGGTTAAATTTCGCGTCTTTAGTACGTCATATTCGTGGTGTAGCAATTTTAATGTCCAGTAGTGTATAAATGACCTTGTGGATAACATCGGAATTTCACTATGGCTGTTTGCGGATGATGCTGTAGTATATCGAGAGGTTGTAACAATGGAAATTTGTACTGAAATGCAGGAGGATCTGCAACGAATTGACGCATGGTTTAGGGAACGGCAATTGAATCTCAATATAGACAAGTGTAATATGCTGCGAATACATAGCAAGAAAGATCCTTTGCCATTTAGGTACAAATAGCAGGTCAGCAACTGGAGGCAGTTAATTCCACCGACAATCTGTCTTCCCACGAATAATACGAGACTGGAATAGAAGGGAGAACCGATAGAGGTACTCAAGGTACCCTCCGCCACACACTGTCAGGTGGCTTGCTGAGTATGGATGTAGATGCATATCTTCGCTACTTTGAAACACGTCTTTTCTTATACATTGAACATTTGCTCATAGCTCTTAAAGTATGCATTTTAGATCCCATGTTTACTGAACTTTTCTTGTACTGGTCCATACTATCTCCAGAAATGTGCGAAGCAAGGAGACTGCAGTAGAAGAGATTTATTTTACAGCATCGAAGATGCTCAGAATTCTTGAGGTATGCAGTTTACAGTACATGTTTACTGCACTTTTTTCGAAAAACGTTTTCCGACAAATGGCAGTCATGCTACAACAACCTGTAATATGCGATGAAGAAACGGTGGTCTTGGTTGCAGGGCTGGTTGTATCATTTATTTACCAATGGCACGTTTCGCCTGATTCAGGAATCTTCAAATTGGCTGAATATCGGCTGGTGTTAGGTACATGGGATACCGAGATATTTGACGAAGGCATTTACTAGCTGCGACGTTCTGTTTGCTCGGTATTCCATGTACCTAACACTATGTAATATTCGGCCAATCTGAAGATTCCATAATCTGGCGAAACGAGTCACTGGTAAAGAAATAATAAATCTCTTGTAGCAACTGTCACTGGAGTTTGTTAAGCATCTCAGTAAGGCTCTCGCTCTTACTAAGCGTCCTGTGACGAATTATGCCGCTCTCCATTGGATCTTATATAAACCCAACCATATACGAATTCTAGACTGATGAGCAATACTCAAGAATCTGTCGATTTTTTTTCTTGTAAGCCTTTTCTTTCACGGATAAATTACATTTCCTTAAGATTCCCTCAATAAAAATCAACGTGGTGTCTGCTTCCCTCGTAATTAGTTGTATGTCATCATTCCACATTAGGTCACTTCGAACAGTTACTCCTAGGTATTTCGTGGTTGATATAATATTGTTTTCCTGGGTAAGCATTTCTCTCCAATATGGAAAACAACAAACTAACTCAAATGCCCCGGCGCCTCTATTGTACCTAGGTGTGAACGCAGTCAATAAACTGTGGCTGGCGGATATGCTGTAGGCGTGGACAGAAATTCAAAGAACATTGCTTGAGTACTTACGTTCACGTCCACTACATACGTTCACATCCATACTCTCTGTATTTGATTTAGTTTTAACTGTTTCTATCATGAACACAGCTTTAGTTCATTCAGTCCATTTACTATGAAGTTAATTAAATCTCTTTCACTCAACAGTTTTGCCGTGCCTCATATGAAACCAGCAAGTACATATAAATTTTTCTGTTCCTGAGGACAAGAACTTTTTTCTCGCGCTAAAATAACCCTATAGCACTTCTCCAGAACATTACAATCAGCTAAATTACTGGAGCCGCTGCGAAGATTTAAGTATTGTATCACTGGAAAATGCTTTCGGCGTAGAACTGGTATTCCAGTCTTGTGGTTCGTAATATTGTGATTTACGACAATTTACATCATTCTCTTCGGATAATGTGTGAGGATTACAGCAGAAACCAATTTCACATTTATCAGCGATGAACCTCTTCTGCTAGCGGACTGCGTACGCTTCACTTTAGTCCAAAGCTACGCAATACGAGACTGATATTCCCTGATTACGTAATTTCAGGTATTAGGTACAAGAAAATCCAACTGTGACGACCAAGCACGGCTTCTGATGTAGTATCTTACTGGAGAAAGCTTGGTTCCACAAGTTAAGAAACTCCTTTCACATTGTCAGCTGACGTCATTTTTCCTTTATTTTGTTGTAATTGTTGGACAAATGTGTATAAGTCTCTAACGGCTATCTCAAGGCTCTATTTGCCATTTTGAAGAGATCAGTACTTACAGATAACCCGGAAAAACACGCGTAATGTCCAAATTATACTGAAGCGCCAAAGCAAGTGGTACAGGCATGCATATTCAAATACAGAGATACGTAAACAGGCAGAATAGGGCACTGCGATCGGCAACGCCCATGTAAGACAAGAAGTGTTCAGCGCACTTTTTAGATCGGTGATTGCTGCTATACTGGCAACAAGATTAAAGTGAGTTTGGACGTGGTGTTATAGTCGGTGCACGAGCGATGGGACACAGCAATGAAGTGGAGATTTTCTCATACGACCGTTTCACGAGTGTACTGTGAATATCAGGAAACGCGTAAAACATCAGATTTCCGACATAACGCCGCCGTGAAAAGATCCTGCAAGAACGGGACCAACGACGACTGAAAAGAATCGTTCAGTGTGACACAAGTGCAACCCTTCCGCAAATTGCTGCAGAGTTCATTGCTGCGCCAGCAACAAGTGTCAGTGTGCGAACCATTCAACGAAACATCATCGATATGGGCTTTCGGAGCCGATCGGTCACTCGTGTACGCTTGATGACTGCACGACACAAAGCTTTACCCCTCTCCTGGGCCCGTCAACACCGACATTGGACTGCTGATGACTGGAAACATGTTACATGGTCCGACGAGTCTCGTTTCAATTGTATCGAGCGGATAGAAGTGCACAGTTATGGAGACAACTCATGAATCTATGGACCCTGTATGTCAGCAGATGACTGTTCAAGCTGGTGGAGGCTCTGTAATGGTGTGGGGCGTGTGCAGTTATAGTGATATGGGACCCCTGATACGTCTAGATACGACAGGTGACACAAACGTAAGCGTCTTGTCAAATCACCTGCACCAGTTTACGTAGATTGTGCATTCTGACGGACTTGGGAATTCGAGCAGGACAATGCGACACCCCAAACGTACAGTATTGCTTCAGAATGACTCCAAGAATATTCTTCCGAGTTTAAACACTTCCACTGGCCACCAAACTCCCCAGACATGAACGTTTTTGCAACATGTTCTTCAGAAGCAACCTCCACCCCCCCCCCCCCCTCGTACTCTTACGTATTTATGGACGGCCCTTCAGGATTTACGGTGTCAGTTCCCTCCATCACTGTTCCAGACATTAGTCGTGTCTATGCCACGTCGTGTTGCGGCACTTCTGCCGGCTCGCAGGGTTCCTAGACGATATTAGGCAGTTGTACCAGTTTCTGTGGCTCTTCGGTATATATCTGCACGTAAACGCATCAGTAGCCCGTACGTATTCCGTAATTGGTTTACCAGTAAACAGTACAATTATACCTTCACACAGACACGTATATGATGGAGTGGCAGCGTTCAAATTTTGATTTTTTCTCTTTTTTTGGATATTTCTAAAGAATTTCTACGGGTATCGTGCAGTTCTGGTACAACTCCAAAGCTACTTTTTTTGCTATAGGACAATAAATTTTCTGCTGGATCGGCGCTGTTATGTTTCGGTTGTGGCAGTGTTAAGGTCGTTTCACACTTGACCGAACGGAACGGAACGTCATGTCATGTCATGTCATGTCACGTCTCGTCACGTCAAAATATTCCGGGACGCATTTCCAGCGATTGCATTCACACAGGCCGTCAACGGAGCGGGACATCACTTCACGTCACGTCACACGTCACGCCCCATCACATCACTGTCAATGTTTCTAGGGAAGAAAGTTCTGACGTTGACGTCGGTGGGAGGAACTATGTGGTCGTCTACTAACCTATTTTAGGCTCGCTCACTCATGTTCAGTAGAGGATTTCATGCTTTTCTGCCTTCTTTATCTTAATTTTTTTTTACTTTGCTATAATTTTCGTGATAAACTAAAAATGTTCCATGGCGAATTGAACACTTTTTTGTTGGGTGTTCTTCCATAACCGAGGTCATATATTTGAAAGCGAAAATGATTTAGGTTTGGAGAAAAAACTGACACCTACAATGTGTGTAAATAGTATACACTAACGAAACAACTCTCGTTAGATAACCTTTTATTAGGTGAAAAGTCTACGCTATTTTAATGAGAAACATACAGCTGTTTTTTATGTTATTTGGTACGTAGGGAAAGCAAACATAATGGGTACGGTAAATGTGCTCTGTTTCTTCCGTTGTAAATGTTTGATCTGCATTTGTTTTTTGAGCGGGGCGGGGGATCCACCTTGAACAAACCACAGTTTTATCTTTGGTGGACCCACATCCAAAATCAAATCTATTTGTAAGCAAACACAAACTAAAGAGCTTCAACCTCAAGATGATTTTCCGATGTGTTTGTGTGTGTATGTGTATGTTTTCGTTAGCAAATAAAATTGGATGTTTCACAATATTCTTTCACTTTTAGCGCTTCACCACACAAAGTAGATGAAAAATATGAATCTTGCTTTAGCCATTGATGTACTTTGTCGTTGTTTCTCAATTGCGATACTATACTCAGATTTTTTGTATCATGGATGGTATCTCACAACCTGACTTTCACCATTCGGTACAGGGAAAAGCCGTATCGAGGTCCGGTGTGCCGGCCAGTCTGTGGATGGTTTTTAAGGCGGGTTTCCATCTGCCTCGGCGAATGCGGGCTTGTTCCCCTTATTCCTGCTCTGCTCCACTATGTCGGCGATTGCTGCTCAAACACTGTCTCCACGTACGCGTACAACAAAATTACTCTACCACGCAAACATATGGATTACACTCGTCCTCGTCTGGTGTGAGACGTTTCCGGGGGAGGGGGGGGGGGGAATTCAATATAAACAATACTGATACAGTATCTCCACACGTAGAAATCATATTCAAGCACTTGCTCGACGAAACCTCTGTACGTAGACTGGAAAATTTCAAAGGTCACACGAATACTCAAGAAAAGAAATAGAATAAATCCGCTGAATTATAGATCCATTTCACTAACGTAGATCTGCAATAGGATTCTGGAACATGTAGTGTTGGGAACATCATGAATTACCCCGAAGAAAAGGATGTATCGACAAACAGTCAGTACGGATTCAGAAAATGTCGTTCTTATGAAAAACAACTAGCGCTTCATGAACACGCAACAATGAGCGCTATCAGCAGGGGATCTCAAACTGATTCCATATTTCTGTATTTCCAGAAGGTATTTGATACTGCTCCCCAGAAGAGACCTCTAATCAACTATCCTGTCAAAAAGATTACAGTCTGTAGTTACTGGGGAAAACTCATCAAGTACAACAGAAGCGATATCTGCTTTTCCCCAGTGAAGTATTATAGACCCTCTATTGTTCCGAATCTATGTAAACGATTTAGGAGACAATCTCAAAAGCCATCCTAGATTTTTTAGCAGACGATTATGTTATTTACCGTCTCGTAACATCAAAAGAAGATCAAAACCAATTTCAAAGTGATTTAGACAAGTCATTTGTGTGACACGATAACTAGCAATTGACTATATAATGAAGAGTATGAGGTCATCCACGTGAGTATAAAAGAAATCCGTTAAATTTTGGTTACTTGGAAATAAGACAAATCTAACTGTAAATTCAACTAAATACTCATGGATTATAGTTACAAGCAATTTAAATTGGAACGATCGCGTGGATAGTGTTGTGAGGAAAACTGATCGAAGACTGCGATTTATTGGCAGAACACTTACAAGGTGCAACAGACCTATTCAAGATACTGCATGCAGATCACTTGTCCATCATCTTCCGGAGTACTGTTGTCCTGTGTGGATCCCCGTCAGATAGTATTGACGAGGGTCATCGAAAAACTGCACAGAAGGGCAGCTCATTTTGTATTATCGCGGAATAGGGAAGAGAGTTAAAAAAATTGCTCTGAGGACCATGGGACTTAACATCTGAGGTCATCAGTCCCCTAGAACTTAGAACTACTTAAACCTAACTAACCTAAGGACACCACACACATCCATGCCCGAGGCAGGATTGGAACCTGCGACCGTAGCGGTCGCGCGGTTCCAGACTGAAGCGCCTACAACCGCTCGGCCACCCCGGCCGGTGGAAGAGAGTGCGATGGGTATGATAGATGCGTTGGGGTAACAATGATTAAAACAAAAGAGTTTTTTGCTACCGCAGGACCTTCGGGTGAAATCGCCTCTTTTCTTCTCAGAGCGCGAAAATATTTTCTTGCTATCCACTTAAATAGGGAGAAATTGTTTCATAATAAAATAAGAGGCATCAGAGTGCAAATGGAAAGATTTAAGTCTTCGTTTTCCCCCTGCTCTGTTCGAGAGTGGAACGGTTTAGAAATACCTTGAAGGCGTTGAGGTGAACCCTCAGCCAGACACTTAATTGTGAATTGCAGATTACCCATGTGGTATCGATAGCTACGATGCCACGGCATAAGTTAAGTTGGCAATACTACGAGACACCGATGACAGCGCCCTCTAGCAGACGCTGTTGAGATCTACGAGCTGCGCTGCAGTTTCAGCTCATTTGATCAAGAGCAGTCGGCCGGGATACTTAGCTTCAGCTTGAGAGTGTGCTCGTCTGTACAAGGTATGTCTGCCTCTGTATATATATTCAGGCTCCAGTAAACCACTTTTACTTGCGTACAGTACTGACGGTTTTTTCCTGCTCCTGCTCCTACCCACGCGCCATCTTCCAGGCGGGATACAAAAACCCATGTAGATGCTGATGTTAGTGACAAACCAGTGGATTACAATAAAGATTTTGAGCCAGAGCGTCTGGGAACTGGTGCCGTTCAAAAATACCGCATTAATCAGAGAACCATCTTAGCAACCAAGACTGTACCTCACAGATGAAGAAAGGAGCCGTGTTGAAGAAGAGTGGATGCTTGCGGAAGGGAGACAGATGTGGGTGGCACACTCGCAGCTTGCGGATTAACAGTTGGCAGCGGCTGGACAGGGGGGAGCGGCCGCCCGCCCACGCAGCCACGCCGTCACACGTCGTGTGCCGCGCTTTCAGCCAGGTTAATGTTATTCCGAGAGCCGCCGAATCAAGAGCGGCCCTCTTCCGCAGTCCTGTCCTCAGGTTTCCCGGCAGAGCACTCACTCCATCTGGCGCTGACGCTCTCGACGTGCGCGCTGTTGGTTTAAGCGCGCGGCCGCGGTGGGCAGCAACAGCCGACCCGCCGGTCAAGGCTTCCCGGGTCAGGCAGGCCAGACAAAAGGTCCTCCCACCTGACGCCGAGCTGACGAAACACGGTCGTCTCCGCCGTCGCTAGGTTCCCCGCTCCCTGACCAGTTCTCCAGGCTGTCCGTCTTCTAACCGGCTTCGTACAGTTTTACTATACTCACCGTTTTCTACCTGACCTCTAGAGTTGGACGTCGTTTTTATGGTTCGTCATTTTTTATTCATTTTCCACTGTCGCTGTTTGATTTTACATATTGTAGTTTTGAAAGTTCCTGGCAGATTAAAACTGTGTGTCGGGCCGAGACTCGAACTCGGGACCTTTGCCTTTCGCGGTAGACCGAGCGAGATGCCGCAGTGGTTAGACACTGGACTCGCATTCGGGAGGAAGACAGTTCAATCCCGCGTCCGGCCATCCTGATTTAGGTTTTCCGTGATTTCCCTAAATCGCTCCAGGCAAATACCGGGATGGTTTCTTTTAAAAGGGCACGGCCGACTTCCTTCCCCATATTTCCTTAATCCGGTGAGACCGATGACTTCGCTGTCTGGTCTCCTTCCCCAAACAACCCAACCCAACGCTTTCGCGGCCAAGTGCTTCACCATCTGAGCTACCCAACTACGACTCACGCCCAGTCCTCACAGCATTCCTTCTGCCTCTGAGGACGGGGCGTGAGTTGTGCTTCGGTAGCTCTGATGGTCGAGCACTTGCCCGCGAAATGCAAAGGTTCCGAGTTCGAGTCTCGGTCCGGCACACAGTTTTAATCTGCCAGGAAGTTTCATATCAGCGCACACTCCGCTGCAGAGTGAAAATCTCATTCTGGATATTGTAGTTTTGTCTCCTGGAGGCAGTAAGTGGAGCTACAGATGATAAAACACGGAGTGCCAAATGAAGAATCCGGAACACTTCCGACATATTATTCTATTTGAGTTCAATAGAGAGGTGACAGCAGCGTAGGCAGCCAGAAATATTTAAGCCGTATATGGTGATAATGCCATTGCACAGAGCATGGCAAGAAAATGGTTTTCTCTTTTTAAGGAACGTAGTTTTGACATTAGCGACTCTCCACGTTCAGGAAGACCTTCGGGGTTTGATGAAACTGACTTAAAAGCATTAGTCCACAGTGATCCAAGTCAGTGTACTCGAGAACTGGCAAGTGTGATGATCTGTGCTCATTTCGCCATCGTGCGACATTTGCATGTAATGGGGAAGGTTGAAAAATCGGGTGTGTGCGATCTGCATGCTCGAAACCAGAATCACAAAAATCATTGGGTAGCCATATATCGTTCTGTGCTTGGTCGTCATCAATTGGCTCGTAAACAACACTGACCATTGGTATGGTGTATCGTTGCCGGTGACGGCAACTGGTGTCTCTGCGCTAACATAAGGAAAATAAAGGAATGGTTGAGTCCAAACAAAGTAGCAACTCCCCGTACGAAGACTTGCACACATCCACGAAATATAATTTTATGCATCTAGTGGAACAGCGACGGTGTGGTCTACTACAAACTGCTTCTCCGATGTGTAACCATCACTGCTGACATCTATTGTCAGCAACTGAGACGTCTTGCAGACGCAATCCAAGAAGAGCAGGAACACTACGTGAAGTGATGATATTCCATGATAGCGCTGGCCCGCATTTTGCTAGATTGACGAAAAACAGTATACCGGAGTTGGGTTGGGAATTCATTCCGCACCCACTTTATCCCCCTGGTCTTGCGCCCTGAGATTTTTCACCTTCTCCGCCCTCTGTCGACAATCTTCAAGGAGCTTTTCGGATTAAAATGCGTTCCGAATATGGCTCGACGAATTCTTCACCTCAAAACCACGTGATTTCTGCAGTCGCGGAATCGAAAAGTTACCGCTGCGTCAGCAGACCGTTGCAAATAGTGAAGGAGAATATATTATTGATAACGAAAGTCACTGTTAGGTCTATCTCTTGTGTTTACTAAACTTACGGAAAAGTGCTACGAATTTATGTACCAGTCAATAGAACTGCACGAATATGTAATAAAAAATGGAAGTTCCAATTTTTAAAAAGGCAGTTGATATCCGTTTGACCTATGGAAGCGCCATCTAGCGGACCAACCATAGCGCCATCTGGTTTCCCCCTTCAAGCTACACAAGTTTCGTTCTTTGCAGTTTTTTCGTTTGACGCTTATTTCGTGAGATATTTGGCCCGATCACAATCAATGGACCACCTGTATACATACGTTTACAGGCACAGAACCCTGTAACTCCGACGCTCTGCAGCGTCATTGAATGACGTTCCCATTCCTATGTAAAACTTGGTTTACCAAATCCCCTCTACAACCTGCAGAAATGTGTAACATGAATTGTGAAACACCCAGTATATGGAACTTACTTTTCTTGTAAAATAAATATAGAAAATAGGATTCTTTAATTTCTGAGTGACTGTGGTAGACTATAAAAAAAAAACAGTGTGCGAGATTTTGGGTGTAGTAGTAATGTTGGGATAAAAAATTGTAGAAGATAGGAGAAGCTGGAGAACAGCAAAAGACCAGTTGGAAGACTAAGGACTTGAAAGAGCTGTGTTCGGTTATTGCAAGCGTCTCCAGAGACGTTGGCAATAGTAATTTTCGCCGTGCTACGAGAAGTTGTGGGATGACCCCCTCCCCCTCCGCCCTCGTTCAATTGGCGCCTTTCTTCGAGCTGACTGAAGACGGCGCACCACAGGCAGCAGAGGCAGCAGGTGAGCACGCGTCGCTCGGCCAGCGCCTCGTCCCGGCCCGGCCAGCTCGTTCTTCTGTATCACTTGTCCGGCCGTTCCACTGCAACGTTCGGCACTCAGCAGAACGAGATCCGCCGGACAGCGCAAGAGACAATAACGCGAGGCGGCCCCGGCCGTTTCATTAGCAAGAGGCGCCTCCCTTATTGGGCAGGTACGGGCTCGGGGCCCGGGACCCCGCTGTATTTTGAGTGTATGCGCCGCTCCAATATACTGTAGTGTAGCCCCCTGCGAAATTGTCGGCACTGGGACGCGGGCCGCGAGCCGTGTCTCGCAGCTAAACGTTTTTCATTAAGCTCGAGCCGCCTCCTCGCCCCGCCGCTCTCTGTATCTAATCCTGTTACGTGCCTCCGTAGCCGCTTCCGTCGCCGTCTCTCCATTCCTTTCCCGGCGGCGAAGGGCCGACCGAAGTGCTGAAAAGTCCGAAAAGCCACCTGGCTCAGAGCTTGCCGCTCCAGACCGAGGAACTGCCTCACCGGCAGGTGTACAGCTCCGCGGGGTGTCCGACAAGTCCCTGTGACGCCATTGACTTCGTGCGCCTTTGGACAAGTAGTTGCTTCATTGGTATCGCTCCTTTGAAGCTCATCACAATAGAAAAGATTTGAACATGAAGCGATTTGGATCTACATTTGTCAACGAATTTCCTGCCAGCCGACTTGGAGGAACGAATTTTAGCCTCGCATGCTTTTAAATTAAAAGTAAGGTCAGCGTTGGCTGTAATATTGATGGTTTTGTAATGTTGGCAGAAGAGCCAACACCGCGTTACGAGAGGAGGCCGTTTTAGCTCACGCAGACCGGCGTGAGGAGAGATGTACTATACTGACGTGAGGTCTGGAACATGACAAGGAATTAGAATTCAGAAAGCGGACGTAACTAGTTTGATACTTAACTTTAATCCATTAATGATGAACGTCGCTCTTGAAGGTACATGATTCACAATATCAATGTCAATAGTAACTGAATGTGGCGTCTTGCTAGGTCGTAGCAAACTACGTAGCTGAAGGCTATGCTAAACTGTCGTCTCTGCAAATGAGAGCGTATGTAGACATTGAAGCATCGCTAGCAAAGTCGGCTGTACAACTGGGGCGAGTGCTAGGAAGTCTCTCTAGCCCTGCCGTGTGGCGGTGCTCGGTCTGCAATCACTGATAGTGGCGACACGCGGGTCCGACGTATACAACCGGACCGCGGCCGATTTAAAGGCTACCACCTGGCAAGTGTGGTGTCTGGCGGTGACACCACAGGTTTATTGATAAAAAAATCGATTTTCGATCACATAGTGATCATCTTCAGTGCTGGAAGTTAAAAATTCACACAGCGATCAGTGAATAAAAAACAAAAATCACAAATACACCTGAGTAAAAACCAACTGTTGG
Organism: Schistocerca gregaria; assembly: GCF_023897955.1. Lineage (NCBI taxonomy): Eukaryota > Metazoa > Arthropoda > Insecta > Orthoptera > Acrididae > Schistocerca > Schistocerca gregaria. The sequence goes on from NC_064920.1 coordinate 245,237,842, forward strand.
AAAGAACATACCTGTGGTGCACAAATTAAACTCATAGGCACTGGTATCAAGTTATCATTAACCAAAACTGAGAAACGATCACAATAACTGAAGCCGCTGTTTACATTCACCTATACAGCAGACCTCGCTTTGACAGGGTCTTGGAACGCCCTCTATGTGGCGTGTGTCACGCGAAGACTTAACAATACTTTATTTGGCAAGAGATTACCACGAAATACCAAAGTCCACTTGCAAATCATTAACTGAATATTTCAATTTTAAAATTGTATGTTAAAAAACGCATAGCAAAAAAGAAAGGGGGAAATGCACATCTTGCCAACACGTTCTGGCGTGTTATTTTCAAACAACTTAAAAGACATGTAAGAATAAAAATCAACAGGTAAAATTATATGGTGTCAGATTACAGGACGAGTAAAGACGAAAAATACACAAATAACATAACATCAAATATAACAGAATTTGTTATAACACGGTAACCGCCATCTGGCGTAGGGAGTCAGAGATAATAAGTTCTTAATTTACGTAAAATAATACATTGAAACCAAGAATTCAAATACATAAATAGTGGCAAATACACAAATAGTGGCAATTATGTAATGTATGTCACAATATAGCAGGTCAAAATGCCATGAAGCATTACGCGTGGAAATTTTCTTTTCAGTTATTGTGATCGTTTCTGAGTTTTGGTTCCTGAAAACTTGATACCAGTGCCTGTGAGTTTAATTTGTACACCACAGGTATGTTCTTTCCAACAGTTGAATTATACTCAGGTGTATTTGTGGCTTTTGTTTTTTATTCACTGATCGCTATGTGAAATTTTAACTTCTAGCGCTGAAGACGATCACTATGTGATCGAAAATCGATTTTGCTATCAATAAACCATCAATATTACGGCCAACGCTGACCTTACTTTTAATTTAACATTTATGGTCGTTGGCCAGTGTTTGCTACAGTTGGTAAGGAACACATCTCGTGCTATGATATGCGCTGGGATGTCAAAACAACACTTGTGTGGACTGTATCCCGTCAGGCGAAAAAGTTTCGAGATTACTAAATGAACCATAGGTGTAGGTTAAGATGACAGTTTTAAAGCTTCAGATGTTCTACATATCCCCCTGCCAACAACACCACTATCACCACGCACGCAACTAAGTACAATGCACATAACTTTCATACAACGATGTGAAATTGTCAGAGAAATTCTTCTTTGAGATGCTGTTCCACTCGCACGCCACAGTCACACCTTCTTCTGTCTAGGTGAACTATCAGGAACTCATTGTGGTAGGTTCGTGCTGATAGCACCGAGTCTTGTCATTCATTATGATTTATTCCTAAAAGCTCTGTCCGCACTTTACATTTCAATATCCACATGTCGTTATTTCTGTCTCGGAGCTGAGGTGCAGCTTTGGACACATTTTTCTCTTCTTCAGAACATTCTAGTGGATGTCTTGAACAATTTATTTTCGTTTGTAGCTTCATTCTGATTTGTGGAACAACGCACGTTGACACACTACTGCCGCACGTCCACTACTTAGCTCTACCTGCTTGCAACTCACTAGCCGAATGTACATCTGTTTTTGCCATTGCAATTGGTGCTCTGACGTTCTTATATCCCTGGAATAAAATTCGTTTCGGAACTTTTTGGACGGCCGGTGAGATTTTTTTTTTAAGTGTACAGAAATGAAACTTATTTAATTTCACCTCTTGTAAACGTGGTTAACACCTCAGCTCGCAGGAAAAGGAATCATGGACCATATTTGGTCATCGCAGCACGGAGATGAGCACACATTGCTGTTCAGGTGTGTGATTTTCTTGATAAAAAATTTCGAGGCCCTTGCATTCGGCTTGTGTCAGCAACTATCCAGTCCCACTGAAACGATCACACCTAAGCCTGGACCCCAACACGCTAGCTAACTCATTGTGGCGTAACTCAGAGTCAGTGTAAGACTAGCGAATTATGGCGCAGAAGTGATGAGGAAGCCTTTTGAGACGTAATTCGTGTGATGTTCTGCAGGATGTCAGGGCATACGAAGATGCGTAGGTCTTTCTGTAAGGGAAGAAGGGAGATTAGATTTTAACGTCCTGTCTACAGCGTATTCTTTAGAGATGGAGCACAAGCTTTGATTATGAAAGAATTGGGAAGAAAATCGACTGTGCCCTTTTCAAAGGAACTATTGTGGCATTTGTATGTTTCGCCATCTTAGATATTTGTTGGGAGTGCCTACAGGATTATGGTTACCAAGTTAAATCCAGTGGTATTCCCTTGGCAGACACCACAAGAGAGCGTTGTTCATTACAGAGAGATATACTGTTAAAATTTCGCGAGTAAACGTTTCAGGATGTGTCATAACACCATGTCAATTCCACACACATACGCCTCGCGAAATGACCACGGCAGGAAAATCGGAAAATATTTAGCTCTCGTGGAAGCGTGTAGCCGCGCTACGGCTTTGTATTTTTATTTCTTTAGTGCACCGAAATAAAGGAAATTGGGTCCCACAAAGTAAATTCGAACGCTAGAGGGGGAACAGAAATCGGAAATTTGGTTCTATAGTCAACACCAATTTACTCCAACATTTAAGTTGCATCGGGATCTACAACCAAAACAGTTTTCTTTTTTGAGTGACAACAATCTTCCGCGCTGACTGTCATTACTTTCATTAAAATATGCTTTTATTATATATTATTCGCTACTGCACCGTTCCACTGTGTAGCCACTTTCAAGTGCATGGTATAACACTCCAAGCGGTCGTATTTGATTTTCTGTTGAAACTTACTTTCGTCACACGTGGAAAGACTGAATTTTTTTTTTCAGGCGCTAAAAGTATCTTGACTAGCTTTGACGTAACACTCCACATGTATACTGTTGTCATTCAGAAAACTTGAGTGGTAGCATATTAATTTGTTCATTAGTAAAATTTTTATGTGCTACTCTGTTGCAGAGATGGATTCTGTTCCCAGGTTGGTAGATATTTTTAATTTGCCAAGACTGTTCAAGTCTCTGACATAGATTTTTATTCGTTCGTGCGTAAGGCGCTCAGATTACGCAGAGACATTAGAAAGAAGAAAAGAAGGGCGTTGTCAGGCATTACTTAATCTGGGGAGAGGAGATATCTTTCTACTGAGCGCTCTGGTACGAATACATAAAACAGTAAGACAGCGCTCGAGTCTAGTGCCAAGTAAACACCTGGCTCGGTTCACGGTCGCCGTCTCAGCTGCAGATAAATTCAATGCTGGCTACACACCCAGCGTCGCCTAATTGCCACCCCGTCGTGTGCGTACATGTGTGCATCTAGAGCGACTGTGCACTTTGGAGAAAGCTACTCTAGAAGACGTGCGCAGTTGACTGCGGTAGTAAAATAAGTTTACATTGAAGCGTTTATCACTTTACTTCTGTCACGTGAAGCCCGCGTGATGCATTCCCATTATTAACATTTGCCGAGGCACTAGATACGCAGCATTACAGTTTATAGAGTCATAATTATTGTTACAAAAATTCTTACCATTGCCAGAATATTAGCTGGCCGTTGTGGCCGAGCGGTTGTAGGCGCTTCAGTCTGGAACCACGCGACCGCTACGGTCGCAGGTTCGAATCCTGCCTCCGGCATGGATGTGTGTGATGTCCTTAGGTTAGCTAGGTTTAAGTAGTTCTATGTTCTAGGGGACTGATGACCTGAGGTGTTACGTCCCACAGTGCTCAGAGCCATTTGAACCATTTTTGAAGCAGAATATTACGAGAATTATAATCGCAGCTTAAGCGATCACTCTTACGTACCTGTACTTGCGCACGATGTTGTTAGTTTCTGAGATAACGACTGCATTAATTAGACAGACTTTCTGTGTCCTGATTTTATTTCCTATATCCCTTTTGAGGGACTCCCAGCCAAGCATACAATACAACTAATTATTTCTATTTCCCATCCTTCTGTATAAACTAAAATAATAACTAGTTTCTGAATGATATAAAATCTCAGAACTTACATTGCAAAGTGTAAGATATTTAGCTTAACCACCATAACCATATTATAGCACAGGGGAGCAAATTCATGTTTACAATAACGCAGGAAGTAACTGTTGTGTCGTCAATGCATAAAATACATGGCGATGTTCGAGCCCTCTTTCCGCCTACCAAATATTCGTCGGAAAGTTGCTTTGTTATTAATCAGTTGTTTAGTGGCACGTAATATAGAGTTTTGTGGCAAAACAAATATTAATAAAAATCACAAATCTAGATTTTTTAAAATGAACACACCGTCATTTTACTGTATTGTTTATTTAATTACGACCTACTGTTCGGCCTTTTATGCCATTTTCTAGTGACTGAGTTTATGTTATTAACGTATATTGCAGTACATCAAGCTCAAAATTGCCCATAAATTAAGAAAAATCTTGGGTCTCAACGAAATGCCAGATGTAAAATCACCATCTTGTAAACAGATGTGGGAAATAATAGTGGGAGTGTGTCGTATTTAGTAGAAACAGGTTTACTTTGATATATACAGGGTGAACACATGTCCTTGAGTCGTAATGATAGTGGAATTGCACCACCATTACGGCTAACGGAAGCAAATCAGTATAGGCTAGGAACCTTTACATTAAATTATTTTAGCCGCTTGGAAGGTAGGATATTCTGGCATAACTTGACAGTGTTGTTCGAAAACAAGAAACGGTGAGAATGAGAGAAAATCGTTCCAGAATTAACGATAAATTATGTATAAATACGAGAAATAGTGTATCATTGGAAAAGGTGACATGCTGCCCATGGAGATTACGTGATTGATTGATTGATTATGTGTCACATAAAAATATAATGAAATAGATCTGCCTGTATAGCGGAACGTGTAGCGCGCTAGCTTGCAGGACAGGGATGTGACACATCCGGACCGAATTCACGAGGCGGATTATCTACCGTCGGCTGGTACAGTACACTGGCCGCCAGAGTGTAGTTTTTGGTTGTTCCCCACAATCGCTTAAGTAAATTTTCACCTTCCGCCTCAGAGAACACTATACAGGAATAGTTAAAATACGGTAACATGTGAAACAAAGTTTACACCATTCACAGACACATGGTGGACAAAGCTTTCCTTCCTCGAGTTACTTTGACGACTGTGGCGACAGGAAGGTCATCCGGCCAGAAAAATGGATAATAAAATTTGCCAAATCCTGAAAATGCCCACACCGTACTAGACAGGATGAATGATAGGAAAAAAGAAGGAAGAAAGTAGACAAAAAAACTATATAAATGAAAATCAGTTGATTCATGTATGAAGTATTACCAATGAATAACGGCTCGACTGTTAGGTTGGTTTTTACCTATGTCGTGTTCGTAATTGTCAGGACAAGGTGTGTGTGAAAGAAACATTTTGGAAAATCCTTGGAAATGACGGAAATTAGGATCAGTTGTAAAAGATCGTCTTTGCAGCTCGACGCTTTTTCTAAACTGTGGATGGTAGTGATATATTTGGCATGAGAAAAAAAAGAAAAAAATTCGTTCGGTTTGATACTTCTGCTGTCATAACAAAAAATGACTTTGATAGTTATATATGTATATAATACAAAATATATAAATATATATAAATATATATGTACACACCGAGTGAGGTGGCGCAGTGGTTAGACACTGGACTCGCATTCGGGAGGACGACGGTTCAATCCAGCCTCCGGCCATCCTGATTTAGGTTTTCCGTGATTTCCCTAAATCACTCCAGGAAAATGCCGGAATGGTTCCTCTGAAAGGGCACGGCCGACTTGCTTCCCTAATCCGATGAGACCGATGACCTCGCTGTCTGGTCTCCTTCCCCAACCCAATATATATGTACTATGTAAAGGGAAAACGTCTTAGCGGACAATGTCGAAAAGTTCTTTACTGATTTACTACAAATTGTCACAATACACTGTAATGAACGTTCGGACGGACACAGGCTATATATTTTTGCCATATATATATAATATATACGTATATATGCGATGTATAATGGAAGCACAGTTACCACAAATTTCGGAAAGTTCTTGACCAATTTACTTCAAATTTTTACACGATACTCGAACCAACATTCGGACGGACATGGGCAAATAGGCTATACGTTTTTGTTATATATGTAGTGCGTAAAGGGGAAATGTTATTACCAGAACCCTCGAAAAAATCTTAACGGATTTACTACAGAGTTTTACACAGTACTGTACTTCACATTCAGAACGAGAGAGGACCGAGATGAAGAAAGAGAGGGGCGGGGGGGGGGGGGGGGAAGCAGGTCATTCACAGAGAAATGGGGAAGGGGGAGGCTGATAGAGAGAGAGAGAGAGAGAGAGAGAGAGAGAGAGAGACAGAGACAGAGACAGAGAAAAGGAAGAGGGACGGCGGAGGAGAGGGGGGGTGGAAGAAATTTGGGGTGGAGAAAATGTACGGAGAGAGAGAGAGAGAGAGAGAGGGGGCGGATGAGCTGACGGATAGAGAGAGGGGGCAAGAAATTTAGGATGTATATGCAATTATCATATACATGTAGCAATTGCGAAGCATTGCCGGGTTCGCTAGTAATAAATGATAAGATTATTCAGACGAAGAGAAAATTGTAGGAGCCGGCCGTGCTGGCCGAGCGGTTCTAGGCGCTACTGTCTGGAACCTCGCGACCGCTACGGTCGTAGGTTCGAATCCTCGGGCATGGATGTGTGTGATGTCCTTAGATAAGGTAGGTTTAAGTAGTTCCAAGTTCTAGGGGACTGATGGCTTCAGAAGTTAAGTCCCATAGTGCTCAGAGCCAAAATTCTAGGAAAATTAATGATGACTTGTGTGCAGAAACGAGCGATACCAAAAATGAAACGAAAGTGTAGCAGAATGAATTTTCGCACCCGTATTGAGGCTTTGTCCAGAGCCTCTTGGGAGAGGACAGAGGCCAGGTGGATGAACACTCTGGACTACCGGCGATTCTCTCCCCTGACGACAACCGCCGGGCGTCGATCGCCGTCGCTGGTTTTTGCGGACGCGCCCGCAGTCCATCCGTCTGCCTGCCGTCTCCGCCACTCGCCCACATCTCACTTTTTGCGCGGACGCTTCGCGCTACAAGAGGTCCGCCGCAGGGCCATTGAATGTTCATTAAGTGACCACGGGACGGCTGCGGTCGCGTCCCTTTCCTCGCCGCTCTGTCACCTGCTGTTAGGTGTTGCGTGTTTAGAAGTGTCTTAGGAACTACTCTGCCTGGCAAGTTGAGAACTGGCAACGATTCATCCTCGATTCGTGTGCCAAAGTAACTCATGTGAAGACCCAAATAGCATTTTCAAAATAAACACAGATGTGTCTCTGCTGAAGTAACACAATTACTTCGAATGAAACGCTCTTACTGTGCGAGCGTATTTTTTGTTAGCCGTTGTCATTTTCGAAAACGTTTTTCCTTGGGTGTGACAGTGCCGTCATGCTGTACATGGTGGCCGAAACACGCAGGTTTACAAAGTAAATCAAGCACATAGAAGACATGTTAAGAGCCGGCCGGCGTGGCCGAGCGGTTCTAGGCGTAACAGTCTGGAACCGTGCTCCCGCTACGATCGCAGGTTCGAATCCTGCCTCGGGCATGGATGTGTGTGATGTTCTTAGGTTCGGTAGGTTTAAGTAGTTCTAAGTTCTAGGGGACTGATGACCTCAGAAGTTAAGTCCCATAGTGCTCATCATCGGCGGGTGTGTAAATGATTAGAGTTGCAATCGTCTGTGACTGGTAGAACAGACACCAGAGTGCACTATTGTTGTTCATATTGTTGTTGTTATGGCATGTAAAAGGCGTGAACAGCGTCAGATGTAGACTGAAAACTGTGAATGGCATGGAGGTGCCGCTACCTTGAGCGAGATAGTGATATCATTACCTGAAAGGGAAAAGGTCATCATTGTGGGTTTATATTTGGCCGGCTGGTAGAATCTTGCAACATGCGAGATCGTGGGTCATTCGGATGTGACAGTGGCTCGATGTTGCGATGTTGAATTGCATGGGAACTTGTGAGCGTCCACTTTCTGCGTGACAGTACTGTCAGTTGAATGTCAAGCCCCAGAAAAAAATATATAAAACCGTGACGTCCACTGTGCTGTAAACGCTCTTCACATTACAGTATAGCTCTTCCGTTACTAATATTCAGATGGCTCTGAGCACTATGGGACTTAACATCTGAGGTCACCAGTTCCCTAGAACTTAGAACTACTTGAAACTAACTAACCTAAGGACATCACACAAATCCATGCCCGAGGCAGGATTCGAACCTGCGACCCTAGCGATCGCGTGGTTCCAGACTGAAGAGCCTAGAACCGCTCGGCTCATACTAATGTCTCTGTGTGTCTTCGGCGGAATTCCCTACAATTTTTTTTTCTTTCAGTATTGAACTGGTGAATGGAATGAACTGTCTAATGAGTATAGAATATGGAGTGAGAGTAAATCGAAAAAAGTCGAAAGTAATGAGAATTAGCAGAAATGAGAAGATCGAGGAACTTAACATCAGGATCGGTGGTCACGAAATAGGTGTAGTTAAGGAATTCTGACTCCTAGACAGCAAAATAATCGATGACGTAGAAAGCAAGAAGGAGATAAAAAGTAGACTGGCACTGGAAATAAAGGGCATTCCCGGCCAACAGAGAGCTACTACTGTAGTTATCAAACAGAGACCTCCATTCCAGGAAGAAATTTCTGAGAATGTACGTTTGGAGCACAGCATTGTACGGTAGTGAAACATGGTGTGCTGTGGGGAAAATCGGAGAAGGAGAAGCTCGAAGCCTTTGAGATGTGGTGTCAGAGAAGAAACTTGAGAGTAAGGTGTACTAATAACGGAAGAAATGAGGAGATACTCCGGAGAAGCCGTCAGCAAAGGAATATATGGAAAACACTGACAAGTTGAGGGGACAGAATGGTAGGACATGTTTTACTTCCGTCGTACTACAGAGAGTTGTAGAGTGTAAAAACTGTAGAGGAAGGCAAAGATTGGAATACATCCAGCAAATAAATGAGGGCGTAGGTTGCAATTGCTGCTCTGAAATTAAGAGATTAGCGCAAGAGAGGACTTCGTGGCGGGCCTCTCCAAGTCAGTCAAAAGATTGATGACTGAAAAAAAATCTCTGGCTGTCTGTGGCATCTGCCTTTCTCCCGACCTAGTGTATATTAGGTGACTGATGACCTAAATAACACAGCACTGACAACCGACCCTACCCCACTCACAGGCCGTACACTCCCCGATAAACATTGACAAAAGGTGAGTAACCTGAAATTCTATGACACATCAGAATTGCGTGACAAACCGGTATCCGAATCCGGAAAGTTTCATTTCGTAGACAACGTTCACTGTTACCTACTGAATTATGTAAACTATCCCGCTCCATCCCTATTACAGTACCTCTTCCCCTCTCCCCACTCCCTCCGACCGCACACGGCACATAATTTCAATCTACCAGCGAGTTTCACAACAACGAATACTTCGTTGTTGAGTGAAGGATACATTAAAATTATTTAACGTTCGCGAAGTATATGATTTTGCGAAATTTGTTTTTTGATTATTTTTTTGGTAAAATAATAATATAATAATAGACAGTCGGCAGGATGTATTATCAAGACTCGGTAGAAACAAACTTATCTAGGATACTTTAAATCTTAAAAGAATGTTTCGATTAACCCTTCACTGGTGAACCTTCCTGAGGCTGCCAAAAATGGTTCAAATGGCTCTGAGCACTATGGGACTCAACTGCTGTGGTCATCAGTCCTCTAGAACTTAGAACTACTTAAACCTAACTAACCTAAGGACATCACACACATCCATGCCCGAGGCAGGATTCGAACCTGCGACCGTAGCAGTCGCACGGTTCCGGACTTCGCGCCTAGAACCGCGAGACCACCGCGGCCGGCGAGGCTGCCAAAAGCCCATCGTTAGATCTGTTCAGTGCACTGTGTGTTCAGACACACTTGTACTCTGCCCAGCATCGAAGTTTGATGTTGTATTGTATTGTATTGTAAGTTAATCGGAGACCTAGAACCGAAGGAGAGGCTCCGTCCCCGCCTCAGCCGCAGTGGTCCACAACCCCACGACGACTACGCAGTCCATTTCACCCCTCCGCCGGCCCACATCGAACCCAGGGTCAATGTGCGGTTCGGCCCCCTGTGGACTCCCCAGGGAACGTCTCACACCAGACGAGTGTAACCCCTATGTTTGCGTGGTGGAGTAATGATGGTGTACGTGTACGTTGAGCAATCGCCGACATAGTGTAACTAAGGCGGAATAAGGGGAACCAGCCCGCATTCACCGACACAGATGGAAAACCGCCTAAAAACCATCCAAAGACTGGCCGGTTCACCGGACCGCGACACAAATCCGCCGGGCGGCTTCGTGCCGGGGACCAGGCTCTCCATCCCGCCGGCAAAGCCGTGGATTAGACCGCACGGCCAACCGGGCGGGCTAAGTTTGATGTTAGTTCCGCCACAGTTCGCCGCCTGTCCTGTTTTACCAGCCTGCCCAGCCTTCGACGTCCGACATCTGTAATGACGGCGGCCGCCCAACCTCACGACGTTTGGAGGTGATTTCACCTTGGTTGCGCCACCACAGCACTCCTCGAACATGCGACAAGTGCTGTTTTCGAAATGACCATGCCAAGCCCACAGGCAATCACAGTCTGCCCTAGATCATACGTAGATAGATCGCGCACCTTCCCATTCTACAAACGGACAGCACATTCACTGTTACTACATCCGCCGCCTGAGTGTCTGACAAGCAGTCATTCCCCGCCAGGTGACGCTGCTGTCGCCCGGACGGGTTTATATCGATAGTAGGTCGGCGGTCATAATGTTCCGGCTGATCAGTGTATATTGATCGCTACTGGTCTCCGCACAGCTCATCCCATACCACGCATGTTACTAATTCTGTCACTCTTGGTGAACGTCGGTTTCAGCCGATTAATAATTTAATGTTTCATGTGGGGCCCTCAGCACATCGCCGAGGAGCGTCGGAATCGATAACGTTAATCTGTTCTGAGTGGCAGAGGTAATTAATAGCTGCGGCGCATCCCCGTGCGTTAAATGAGAACGCTATTGAACGCATTGTCAAACCCGTGTGACACTGCTCGCTTAAATAAAGATCGGACAATCGCCGCGTCGCCCGCCGTTGCTGGATAAACGAGTGCCCATCATACAGAGTGGTTCTCGCAGCTGCCGCGGCACTCGTGGCGAACGCTGTTTCATATCAAACTGCGAGGGTACACAATTTTACACACGCGTGGCGTTGTTTGATTATAACACTTTGTATTCTTTGGGGTTGGCGGTTCGTAGACAACGAGGAATCAGAATCACGTAGTTGGTCAGATTGTAAAGAGACCTTGAACTAAGGATGGGAAAAACCGCCCGGTTGAAACCGGTACTGGTATTTTAGTTCTGAATAACAAGTATTTTTCGGTATTTGTTTGCTCTCGGTTATAAGAGGTCTCTATATTTCTATTTTTGCTAATAACCTACTATAAAAACCGAAATATGAGGGTCGTCCTAGGCGCGCAGTCCGGAACCGCGCGACTGCTACGGTCGCAGGTTCGAATCCTGCCTCGTGCTTGGATGTGTGTGATGTCCTTATGTTAGTTATATTTAAGTAGTTCTACGTTCTAGGGGACTGATGACCTCAGATGTTAAGTCTCAAAGTGCTCAGAGCCATTTGAACCATTTTTTGAGGGTCGTCCACAAAGTAAGATCCTTTTCTATTCCTATCCACAGCAGCGCTACGATCGCAGTTCCGACCACGCGCGGCAGTTACTCTGACTCAAGGAGAAGACATGTATGCTATTTTCAAATCGCTGCAGCTGATGTGTGCTTTGTAGGGCTTCTTTGTAATGTCAGTCGTAATTGAAAATGCCGCCGCGTGTAAAATCAGATCTGTGATTCGATTTCTAAATGCAAAGAAAGTTAAACCATGGGTAATTCATCGGCAAATCTGCAAGGTTTGCGGACAACATGCTATGAGTGATTCAATGGTTAGAAGATGCGTCAGACTGTTCAATTAAGGACGTGATCAAGTGCACGATGAAGAACGCAGTGAACGCCCGAATGTGGTTACTGACTAACTGGTTCACACAACTGAAGAGAAGATTAAGCACAACAGTAAGTTTACACTTAGTGCCCTTGCTATGGAAGTCTTACACCTAAAATATGTCCTTGTTGGTCAACACTTCAACGATGATGACGAGCTGAAAGAATATGTTAGCACATGGTTGAATACATAGGCGGCAACCTTCTATGAAGAAGGCATACAAAAACTTGTGCCACGCTATAACAAGTGCCTACAAAATTTCGGAGGCTATGTAGAAAAGTAAAAGTTGTAAAAGTTGTAGAATTTTGAACAATAAATATTTTTTCTGTATCTGTACACGTTTGTTTTATATAACCAAACGGAACTTACTTTGTGGACGACCCTCGTATCAATTACCTAAAATTTTTCGGCTTTAAATAATTTTTTTTAAAGGGCTCATTTTTATTCGTTTCCTTTGGTTTAAAACATTTCGTTATAACAGAAATCGGTAAAAACTATTAGTGTTATTAAAATAACAGTAATAACAATGCTGATACAAAGGAGTAACAAACAACAAAACACATGGCATAAGAAATGGTACAGCATCGCTTTGACAGTAATGTCCCTGTTGCCGTGTGTTGTGGCTTAAAGCACGCGTGTTCGCGTAGTGTGAAAGACATGCCCCCACCCCGATCTATACGGTATTCCTCGCTGTCGAAGCTGGACATCAATTATATTGCCGAATGGCACGAACCCTAGTCTGGAAATACTTTCACGAAGTGAGGTAACAATGAAGTACAATGCTTCATAACTTTCTGAACAGCATGGCGGCGAGCTGGTATGACATGGGCATACAAACACTGCCACAGTGTCTACATAAATGCATCGACAGAAGAAGTGATTATGTCGAAAAATAGCTAAAGTTCAGGCTGTAAACGATGTAATCCATTGTAGAAATAAACAATAAAATAGGAGACCTTAGTTTTGGAATTGCCCTCGTACAATTACCAAGTCTTACCATCTAATGTCGAACTGAATTTTTTTTGTTCCACTGGCTTATTCGTCGCTTTTCTTCTGCACATCTTTACATTTGTTCCCGCAAAGTTTTACTGTTCTGCGATCATTCGTTTTTCATGTGGACCCTCTCCAGCGGGCAAAAGTTTAATCGTAAGTACGCTGTACAAAAAACGTAAAGTTGGTAGTGGTTTGTAGTTATATTTCTGTTCCTCGTTACCTCTGGTCTTGGCGTATGGTTTATAGCAGCGTGGAAATAAACTCTTTGCAGACAGACAGTTCACAGTGGCAGTGGTAAACTGGAACAAATTATTCGTGGCGTTTCCCCGCAGGTCGGGAGCGAGGCGCGGTTTGCGCAGAGGCGCTGCCGCCGCTGTAGCCGGATCCCGGTCTGAGCGCCCGACGCAGCTCGCTTTACGACGAGGCGAGTTACGAGCTCGCTATTGCTGTAAAGTGAGCCATAAAACCCCGCCGTTAACGGCATTACCCATCGTTTTTGTTGACATATTAATATTAATTCTTGCGTCTTGTACACAGTGTTGGCGCGTTTATGGTCGCGGCGCGCTGTTGCGCCGCGGTTGTTGGCAGGCCTGCGCTCACTGTACACCACCGCCGCCTAGCCGCAGGTGCCCGGATTTCAGATCCCTCAGGTTGGCAGCGCCGGTCGGTATTTCTCGTGTCTATCGACGGTCCACGAGGACAGGGCGCGGACGGTGCTGTTGTGATAATCAGTTGCCCTGCACAGACATACAGGGTGTAAATTTTGAGTTGACAAACCAGAATAACTCGAAAAATAACCTTCACACGAAAAAATGTGTAAAATCCAAATTTGATTATTTTCGAGAGGGACATCTGCTGGTGCTAAAATTAGCCCGCCACCCCAGCCCCTTGGGCAACTTCAAAATTTCAAATGGGAACCCCAATTTTTTATTACAGAATCAGATTCTACATAAAAACCTTTTGTCTTAAACATTTGTTTTGATTCTTGGTAGTTGGCACTGTGATTCAAAAAAATCCATGTTCTCATTTTTGCGTTGTAAATGGTTACGGATGAATAAAAAATACTTATTTACTTCATAAATTTTGAATAGCTAAAACTAAAACTCACCCTCTCTCCCCATAGGGTGGGGTTTGAGAGATAGGAATTAGAGTTTTACAAATGTTGACCCAAATATTAACGAACACATCTTACAGCATAGCGTATTGCGTACAATACAGCAACACTACGGAGACGATGATTATTTCTGTCGCCAAGATAATGCACCCTGTGAGGCAGTGGTTTGTGGAGAATAACATTGCTGAAGTGGGTATGCCTGCCCGGCGTCCCTACTTCAACCCAATGGAACACCTTTGGGAGGAGATATGCGTGGATTTAGCTGCAAGCGCCACCGTCCAACATCAGCACCATCTCTGGTTGCTGCTGTTGATGTGTAACGACCTGTTATCCCTCCAGACATTCAGACACCTCACTGAAAGTATACTTGACTGAGTTCAAGGCGCCATAAAGGCGAAGAGTGGACACATGCCATATTTATGTCCACTATCAGGTGTCCGCATGCTTTTGGTCAGGTAGTGTAGACATCGATCTCATCGAGACTGTGCAGCTAAAATTGGACAAATAACGGCACGCACACTGGTCTACAAGCGGTCATTGTTCCCATGCAAAATAAATACATGGCACAGTGAAACATTTGTTGTGACCGAACGAGGTGGCGCAGTTGTTGGCACACTGGACTCGCATTCAGGAGGACGACGGTTCAAACCCGCGTCCGGCCACCATGATTTAGATTTTCCGTGATTTCCCTAAATGGCTTCAGGCAAATGCCAGGATAATTCCGTTGTAAGGCCAAGGCCGACTTCCTCCCCAATCCTTCCCTAATTCGATGGGACCGATGACCTCGTTGACCTAAACCCCTCCGCCAAATCAACCAACCAAACGTGCGCTATGGGACGCCTTTTAAAAAGGATTCAAATGGCTCTGAGCACAATGGGACTTAATATCTGAGGTCATCAATCCCGTAGAACTACTGACACATCCATGCCCAAGGCAGGATTAGAACCTGCGACCGTAGCGGTCGCGCGGTTCCAGATTGTAGCGCCTAGAACCGCTCGGCCACAGCAGCTGTACGCCTTTTATGTTTTACATGCATTTAGGAGAGCTATTTCTCTTCGGAGTGCATCCAGTAAACACGTTTACTCATTTTGGCGGTGACGTGCAATACGCAAGAGTCGATAGGATGGGGATACTATGAACGATCTTATGCTCGCAATAATTTCACTTCCTGAAAACGGTTGTGAGACAGGGATGTAGTTTTCGCCCGCTACTGTTCAATTTTTACGTCGAAAAAGCAATAACTGAAATAAAAAAAGATTCAAGCACGGGATTAAAATTGAGGATGAATGGATATCAGTGATAAGATTCGCTGATGACTTTGCTGTACTCAGTGAAAGTGAAGAAGAATTACAGCATCTGATGAATGGTATTAACAGTCTGATGCGTACAGAATACGGACTGAGAGTAAATCGGAGAAAGACGGCAATAATGAGAAGTAAAACAGATCAGCAGAGCGGGAAACGTAACATCAGAATTGGGGATCACGCGGTAGACCAAGTCAAGGAACTCTGCTTTGTAGGCTGCAAAATAACCGATGACGGACGGCTCAAAGAGGACATAAGAAGCAGATTAACACTGGTAAAAAGGGCATTCCTGGCCAAGTGACGTCTACTAGTATCGAACAAAGACATTAATCTGAGGAAGAAATTTCTGAGAATGTACGTCTGGAGGAGACGTATGGCAGTGGGACATAGACTGTGAGAAAACCGGGACAGAAGAGAATCGAAGCATTTGAGACGGTGTACTATAGAAGAATGTTGAAAATTGGGAGGACTAGTAAGGTAAGGAATGAGGTGGTTCTCTACAGAATCGGCGAGGAAAGAAATGCACGGAAATCATTGGCAAGATGAAAAGATGAGATGATTAAACTCCTGTTTAGGTGTCAGGGAATAACTTACATTGTACTAGAGGGAGCTGCAGAGGGTAAAAACTGTAAAGGAAGACAGAGATTGGAATAAAATGGCTCTGAGCACTATGGGACTCAACTTCTGAGGTCATCAGTCCCCTAGAACGTAGGACTACTTAAATCTAACTAACCTAAGCACATCACACACATCCATGCCAGAGGCAGGATTCGAACCTGCGACCGTAGCGGTCTCGCGGTTCCAGACTGTTGCTCCTAGAACCGCTCGGCCACTCCGGGCGGTGATTGGATGGTGGTGGTGGTGGTTAGTGTTTAACGTCCCGTCGACAACGAGGTCATCAGAGACGGAGCAGAAGCTCGGGTTAGGGAAGGATTGGGAAGGAAATCGGCCGTGCCCTTTCAAAGGAACCATCCCGGCATTTGCCGGAAACGATTTAGGGAAATCACGGAAAACCTAAATCAGGATGGCCGGAGACGGGATTGAACCGTCGTCCTCCCGAATGCTAACCACTGCGCCACCTCGGTCGGTCGGTGATTGGAATACATCCAGCAGATGAAAAGTTGGCACAGAAGAGGAATTCGTGGGGGGCCTCATACACCCAGTCAGAAGAATGACGACTAAAAAAAATAATAATAATTCTCCCTGTGGCTCTCTCTGGCATCTGCATTTCCCACGACCTGGTTTATGTTAGTTGCGCAGCTGCTTCTAATCGCTTCTAGAGCGGTTGATGTATGGAGACACTTCGTGACAGCACTCGCGGTACGCAATAGGTGAATAATTAGAGACGCCGGTGGCCGCGCTGCCTTCGGCGGGAGCTCGGCTTGTTTCAAGCGGCTGCCCCACTCGCACCGCGCCGGACCGTTTACGGTGCGTAATTTATTTCCATTGTGCGAGGCGAGGCGGGCGGCAGCGTGGAAGAGGAAGGCGAGCGGCAGCTGGCGCGGTGTCGCGTCACATCGGGCGCGCATTAATACTTCCGTCGCGTCCCAGAATTTACGTCCGTCACGTAGGCCTGGCCCGCAGGGGTGCCAACCCGCCGCCGCTGCACCAGAACGCCGATCACAATCGCGCGCGACCCACCACCGGCGTTCCGGGAAGCCCACTCGCTCCTCACAAACACGCGCGCGTTTCGGAGCGCGGGATCCGAAGGCCCGTCCGCAGGTGAAATACTGATGGCCGTGTGCCGTAAGCTAGGCCTCGTGATCCCGGGCGTTTTGCTCCTCGCGCCGCAGCTGCTCCGACGGGCGATATAGGGCGATTGACGCACCGTTAGCAGAACAGCACGACTTACATTTCCGTGTAGGATATATTTGTGCCCTTACTTGTCTCGCTTAAACAAGATTGTAAGTCAGCTGTAAACTTCAGCTGTTCTAGCACCTGCGAGCAACATATTTCTGACATGACTCCTAACTCTTTCTGCCTGTTATCGAATGTCCCAGTCTGAAACCTGTCTCTGTGGAACATACGCCGGCTTTTAAAGCTTTACTCTACAAGTACGACCAGTTGCAGAGGACGTCCGGTTCCCACCCTCTTCCATTCCGCCAAGTGCTTCCTCCCCTCTTAACTCTCCTTTTACATCCCACTATACAATGATGTGACATAAGTCACGAGATACTGGTATGCACATATACAGATGGAGGTAGTAACGCGTTCATAACGTATAAATGGGCAGTGCAATGGCGCGGCTTTCATTTGTACTCAGTTGACCCAAGTGGAAAGGTTTCCGACGTGATTATGGCTGCACGACGGGGAGACTTTGAACGCGGATTGGTAGTTCATGCTACACGCATTGTAAGTTGGCTGTTTAGGTTTTTATGTTGGTAACGCCATGTAGCGGTCTGTATGAAAATCACTGGCTGTGCTGTGTGCAGTCTGTGGCTGGTTGACATTGTTAAAATATTCTCTATTGTAGTGTTTGGCAGTTGGATGTGAACAGCACGTAGAGTTGCGCAGTTAGAGGTGTCCCCGAGCAGTGGTGGATGTGGGGAGTGAGATGGCGGAGTTTTGAGAGTGGATGATCTGGACGTGTGACCATCAGAGAGAATAAATTTGTAAGACTGGATGTCATGAACTGATATATATATATATTATGACTTTTGAACACTATTAAGGTAAATACATTGTTCGTTCTCTATCAAAATCTTTCATTTGCTAACTATGCCTATCAGTAGTTAGTGCCTTCAGTAGTTAGAATCTTTTATTTAGCTGGCAGCAGCGGCGCTCGCTGTATTACAGTAGTTCGAGTAATGAAGATTTTTGTGAGGTAAGTGATTCATGAAAGGTATAGGTTATCGTTAGTTAGGGCCATTCTTTTGTAGGGATTACTGAAAGTCGGATTGCGTTGCGCTAAAAACATTGTTAGTGGTGATCAGAATAAGTAAAGAGAGAAATGTCTGAGTACGTTCAGTTCTGCTCAGCTATTTGAAAATCAAATAACGTAAGAGGTTTACCAGCACAGTAATTAATAAATTTTTCTAAGGGGGAATTTCAGCATAGGACATTCCTTTTCGGAAATGGTTAGTGAATTCAGTAATCCGAGATCCACAGTTTCAAGAGTGTGCCGAGAATACCAAATATAGGCATTATCTCTCACCACGCACATTGCAGTAGCCGATGGTCTTCACTTCACTACCGAGAGGAACGTTGTTTCCGAAGCGTCAGTGCTGACAGAAAAGCAAAACTGTCTGAAATAACCGCGGAAATAAATGTGCGACGTACGACGAATGTACGCGTCAGTACATTGGATATGGTAGCAGACGACCGACGCGAATGCCTTTGCTAACAGCACGACACAGCCTGCAGCGCCTCTTATGGACTCGTGACGACATCGGTCAGGTCCTAGACAACTGGAAATCGTGGCCTTGTTAGATGAGTCCCGGTTTGAGTTGGTAACATCTGACGGTTGGTCTCGAGTATGGCGCACATCCCAGGAAGCCATGGAGCCAAGTAGTCAAGAAGGCACTGTGCAAGCTCGTGGTGATGGCTCCATAATGGCGTGTGCTGCGTTTTTATAAAATGGTCTGGATCCACTGGTCTAACTGAACCCACCATTGACTGGAAACGGCTATATTCGGCTACATGGAGACGATTTGCAGCCGTTCATTAACTTCATGTTTCCAAACTACGATGGGAAATCCAACGTGTCCCTGGGCCACAATTGTTCACGAATGGTCCGAAGAACATTCTGGACAGTTCGAGCAAATCATTTGGCCACTTAGATAGGGGTCAGCTATAGGCGGTGCGTGAACTGTAGAGTGGTGAAAGTATTCATTCCGTGAGAAGTTTAACTCTATCACGCGCATCAAAGAAGAACTGTTACCCCTTATTTTGGTTGAATTTGTAATGTAGTTGAGCAGAGAATTAACTTGAGTCTGCCAATAAAACGTTTTTGACGAAATCAACGAAGCAGTGCGTCACGGAATTTGCCTCGCGCATTGCGCTTTGACAAGAGTTAATGGTTTCTGGCCGCGGCCACGAATGTATTTTCTTGTGATGTGACTGAAGCTCCGGCAGAGGGACGGAAGGAAAGTTTCAAGGTTAACTATTTAATACGCGTTGTGTAATGAACATGACGAAACTTGATAATTATTGGACTGGTGCTTAATGGTATTTAATAATATTGCTTGCGGAAAATTTTATTTTACGATCATGTTCATTAACTGGGAACTTGTCTCGCCGTATATCATCTTTTGTAGAGAGCTTATCAACTGCGTTGTACTAAATGTGGAAAACACCCAAGCCCAGTTAGTTCGAAACATAACAAGGGGAAAGTCAAGAGACATGAGATGATGGTCTTCTTTGCGCAACAGCAATCAGACCTTGGAGGGCGGTCACATGAAATGAAGACGGTCCTAAACGCTTCAGGGCAAATATTGATAAAAGATACGAGGGTACGATAGTCGCTTATAGTGATAACACTGTAAGATTTAAGAACAAGAGCCGGACGCTATCGCCGAGCGGTTCTAGGCGCTTCTGTCTGCAATCGCGCGACCGCTACGATCGCAGGTTCGAATCCTGCCTCGGGCATGGATATGTGTGATGTTCTTAGAATAGTTAGGTTTAAGTAGTTTTAAGTTCTAGGGGACTGATGACCTAAGATGTTAAGTCCCATAATCCTCAGAGCCATTTGAACCACTTGTAAGAACAAGAGTGATATAACTGCGGCTGAGGAGCGAGGGTAAGGGAGGGATAAAGGGAGCGAGTTTTTGGAAGGGAGAGCTGTAGGTCATGAAACCCTTATAGCAGGACTAAGACAGGACTCAGCGACAGACGGTTTCCTCCCTCCACGAGTCCTCGGAAGAATAGTGTACAGTTAGAGCTATTGAGATGGTGAGAGCTATTCGAGAACATACAATGTCAGGAATAACGTAGGCAAAGGAGAAAACTGAATAAAACGCGGAAGCAGGAAGCTTCGAGAGGTGTGTTGGGGCAGATTAATAAGTTGTTCACTGTATCAGCAAACACTAACCTGGAAGAGAGTAATCATGCTGGGCTAAGCAGAGTTGTCTGCAGTAATAGGAGCGGAGTCTGTGGAAACCTAGTTATTTAGCTAGGGACTTCTATGTGGCGTGTCGTGAGTTTGAGCCCAGTTACTAATGACAGCTTCATTTTAAATAGGCCGAGCAGGAGTTAGTCACCGACTGCGTATTAAAGACTTGGTTTCTTCTTGGGTGTGGATACAATTCAGTCAGAGAAAAAATCATTTCAGTACTTCTTTCAAGCCTTTCCTTTTGTGATAAGGGAATTTTAACAACATAATTACGCGAGGATGCATGTACGCAAGATGTATGAGTCGAGCGAAATACCCTCAGACTTCGAGAAGAATATAATAATTCAAATCCCAAAGAAAGCAGGTGTTGGCAGATGTGAAAATTACCTAACTATTAGTTTAATAAGTCACAGCTGCAAAATTCTAACGCGAATTCTTTACAGACGAATGGAAAAACTGGTAGAAGCCGACCTCAGGGAAGATCAGTTTGAATTCCGTGGAAATATTCGAACACGTGAGGTAATACTGACCTTACGACTTATCTTAGAATAAAGATTAAGAAAAGGCCAACCTACGTTTCTAGCATTTGTATACTTAGAGAAAGCTTTTGACAATATTGACTGGAATACTCTCTTTCAAATTCTGTAGGTGGCAGGGATAAAATACAGGGAGCGAAAGGCTATTTACAATTTGTACAGAAACCAGATAGCAGTTATAAGAGTCGAGGGGTATGAAAGGGAAGCAGTGGTTGGGAAGGGAGTGAGACAGGGTTGTAGCCTCTCCCTCCCGGTATTCAATCTTTATATTGAGCAAGCAGTAAAGGAAACAAAAGAAAAATTCGGAGTTCGTATTAATAAACTTTGAGGTTCGCCGATGACATTGTAATTGTCTCAGAGACTGCAAAGAACTTGTAAGAGCAATTGAACGGAATGGACAGTGTCTTGAAAGGAGTATATAAGATGAACATCAACAAAAGCAAAAAGAGGACAATCGAATGTAGTCGAATTAAGTCGGGTGATGCTGTGGGAATTAGATTAGGAAATGAGACACTTAAAGTAGTAAAGGAGTTTTGCTATTTGGGGAGCAAAATAACTGATGATGGTCGAAGTAGAGAAGATACAAAATGTAGACTGGCAATGGCAAGGAAAGCGTTTCTGAAGAAGAGAAATTTGTTAACACCGAGTATACATTTAGGTGTCAGGAAGTCGTTTCTGAAAGTATTTGTATGGAGTGTAGCCATATTGGAAGTGAAACATGGACGATAAATAGTTTGGACAAAAAGAGAATAGAAGCTTTCGAAATGTGGTGCTACAAAAGAATGCTGAAGATTAGATGGGCAGATCACATAACTAATGAGGAGGTATTGAATAGGATTGGGGAGAAGAGGAGTTTGTGGCACAACTTGACAAGAAGAAGGTACCGGTTGGTAGGACATATTCTGAGGTATCAAGGGATCACAAATTTGGCATTGTAGGGCAGCGTGGAGGGTAAAAATCGTAGAGGGAGGCCAAGAGATGAATGTACTAAGCAGATTCAGAAGGATGTAAGCTGCAGTAAGTACTGGGAGATGAAGAAGCTTGCACAGGATAGGGTAGCATGGATAGCTCCATGAAACCAATCTCAGGACAGAAGACCACAACAACAACAACAATTACGAGAAGAATGTCTCTCATTAAAACCTGCAGACTGTTTACCATCGGCGCGAACCATGTCGCCCAATCCAAACTAACGCTCATGTCTGGAACGCGACAGTGTCACTGAAAGACGGCTGTGAAATTGTTGTTAAAGCAGACGGGAAAGACGAGTTAGGCCAATACTCTAAGACGGCTGTTTGCAGTAGAAGAGACGTGGTGGCAGGTTGTGGGAGCGCGCTTAGGAATGGTCCCGGGCAGAGGGCGGACCACGGAGCCGCAGGTCGCCCCAGGAAGAGGTGCGGTGCGGCGCTGCGGAGTGACGGGCGCGGCGGCGGACATGTTGACAGGCGGGGAGGCGGCGGCGGCGGCGGCGGCCGGACTATCGATCCGGAGCCGTGTCAGTCTCGCGTCTCCTCAAGACAGCCGCCCCCGCCGCCGCCCCCGCCCCCGCCGTCCGCATTGTGTGTCACGGCCGGCGCAGGCGCGCCCGCCGCCGCCCCGGGTCACCTTGTTGGGACCCAGCTCGCTCTGCTGACCAGGCGCCGCACCCGATGCCCGCCGCCCGCTGCCGACTCACTCACCGCGGGGGCGCGTTGCAGCTCCACCTCACCCCACTGCCGGAGTTTGCCGATGTGTCATGCCAAGGACGAGCAGTTCTCTCTTCTTATGGCAGAAGCTAAGAGCAGTATTTAAATAAATATGCACATCCTAGGGGAGAATGACGAAGAGAAGAAACTATCCTGCTGGGTGTACTGGACGACACACACACACACATACACACACACACACTGGCGGAAGAAAATCGCAGCGCTAAGAAGGACTTGTGCGGCTACAATCTCGTGGTTATCTCACGCACCCTGTGCTGGTATTAATAAACAGCATTCCAGGGGGTGCTTTCCTACAGTAACCCAACATGATATATCGTAGTAGGCTGTTTAGGTTGTTATGTTGGTAACGCCACGTAGCGCTCTGTATGAAAATCACTGGCTGTGCTGTGTGCAGTCTGAGGCTGGTCGGCATTGTTGCGATATTTCCTATTGTAGTGTTGGGCAGTTGGCTGTTAACAGCGCGTAGCGTTGCGCAGTTGGAGGTGAGCCGCTAGAAGTGGTGGATGTGGGGAGAGAAATGGCGGAGTTTTGAGAGCGGATGATCTGGACGTGTGTCCATCAGAGACAGACTGGATGTCATGAACTGATATATATATATATATATATATATATATATATATATATATATATATATATATATATATATATATATATATAATGACTTTTGAACACTGTTGAGGTAAATACATTGTTTGTTGTCTATTAAAATTTTTCTTTGCTAACTTTGCCTATCAGTAGTTACTGCCTTCAGTAGTTTGAATATTTTATTTAGCTGGCAGTAGTGGCGCTCGTTGTATTACAGTAGTTCGAGTAACGAAAATTTTTGTGAGGTAAGTGATTTGTGAAAGGTATAGGTTAATGTTAGTCAGGGCCACTCTTTTGTAGGGCTTATTGAAAGTCGGATTGCGTTGCGCTAAAAATATTGTGTGTCAGTTTAGTGTTGATCAGAATAGGTAAAGAGCGAAATGTCTGAGCACATTCAATTCTGCTCAGCTCAAATAATGTAAGAGGTTTATCAGCACAGTAATTCATTAATTTTTCTAAGGGGACGTTTCATATACAGAGCGGCGATATGTCTTGGTCTGCCCAATTACTAGGTCAAACGAAAGTTGGTTGTCGTTTTTTTTACATCGGACACATGATGTGTCTTCAGATTCTGCGCCAGTCGCGTAAGAGAGGCGCTAGTAGCACCCCTAAGAGGATGAAAGGAAGCAAATCAGTTTGCTTTAAATACACGCTGTAACGGTTGTGAGGGTTAGTTACTTTCTAGATTGGACGTTGTAAGCCGATCCTAGTCAAGAATGCCTGTAAGACGGCGAAGACGCCATACTTAACACAGCACTGAGTTTGACCGAGGTCGTGTAACAGGGCTACGAGAAGCCGGATGATAGTTCTGCAATAGTGCACGAAAATTTGGCAGAAATATACCACTGTATATGATCGGTGGTCAAGAGAATGTACGGCACGGTCGCTGAAAGACCGGGTGCCGGATGGAAGACGATCATGTTGATGGCTCTGTCCCATTGTGCTGCATCTGCCGGAGCAATTTGAGCAGCAGTTGTCTCCACAGTGACACAACGAACTGGTCCAATTCGATGACATCAAGGACAGATCCGGGACAGATGTCCTGTCGCATGCGTTCCACTGGCCCCAAACCATCGCCAGTCGGGACTTCAGTGGTATTAAGCGAGAGCTCATTGCAGGGCAGGATGCAGGTCCGTTGTGCTTTCTGATGAAAGCTGGTTCTGCTTCGGTGCCAGAGATGACCGTGTGTTGGTTAGAAGGAGGCCAATTGAAAAGTGCACCCAACCTGTCCACGTGCTAGACGCATTGGAACTACACCTAAAGTTAGTCTGAGGTGGGATTTCGTATGACTGCGGGAACAATTTCGTGGTTATCCCACATAGTCTGACTGCAAATGTGTGCGTCTGCCTGGTGACTCCAACTGTTGTCCTGCAATTAATGAACAGCATACCAGGGGGTGCTTTCCAACAGAATAACGCTCGCTCACTTACAGCTGTTGTAACCCTACATGATATACAGAGAGTCGAGATGTCTTGGTGTGCCCAATCACTAGATACGTCTCCAGTTCAGCATATATGGGACATGATCGGACGACAAATACAGCGGCATCCACAACAAACATTAACCGTCCCTGTATTGACCAACCAAATGCAACACGCATTGAGCTCCATCCCACAAACTGGCATCCTGTGTTTGTACAACACAAAGCATGCATGTTTGTATGCTTGCATTCAATATATATAACCGAAAGTGTACAGGATTGGGAAATTTCTCCATCATTAGTTTTCCCTGGTTCTGTGCTATATAGAAACTAAAGGTAAAGTCGGTGTTGCAAACCAGTAACCGGACTGTCGGCCTGACTGCAGTTAGAGTTAACTCTTTCTATCCGTCGCGCCAGTAGGACGGACAGGGTTTGCTATTCCGTCACCCTGTTCACATTTTTACCCCCTGGAAGGATCCCAGTACTGATTTTGAAAGGAGGCTGTATGAGCCTGGGACCGTTCTGGAGGAGCTCGACAGCGGAAAACTCACCTCCCCTATCGGGAATTAAACGAGCACTCCTGGGCTGAATCTGGTGCTCTATCCTGTAGACTGGCACGGCCAGCGGGACCTATGTACCTGAGTTAACATCGAAGGCGCCACCTGGCCACGGACCAAAGCCTCCGGAAGGGGCTGAAAGGAGAAAAATTTAAATGTACTGACTCCTTACGTTTCGTTTTCTGGCGGAAACAGCCTGCTCAATATGTGTATGAGCGTGTGTAAATTCCATCGTTCATCTCGAGTGACGTAATGAAACGAAAGAAAACTTAAAGCACTTGGGCGCGAATTTGAGCCCCCTCAGAGTCCAGTGACTACACCCCTCCACTTTCCTGCTCAGTGGAAGGAACGCAGACAGGGGTTTCTTTTATTAAAAACGACCAGCTTAATGAACATAGGTGTGTGGGTGTCAGTATTTATGATAGAAAACTATTCTGGTCTGTAATTCGGAGTGGGACAGGTATCGCCAGTGTTGAATTTGCTTCAGTATTTTTTTTTTTGGCCCAATTTTAAAGTTTATTCGATGGTGTCGCTTCATATGTTACTCTGCTGTTTGACGTATCATGGAAGGGTTGGAAAAAGGACTGTCTTTTGTTAGTTTTGTGCCTTCCTCTGTTCATCTTTTCCAAAGTCTCTGAAACTTCACTCTCGTATGTACGTACATACTCCAATTGGCCACAAATACCTACGAAATAAAATATTATATATTTAAGGCTGACCGGCCATTTTAGCATCTTCTTCTGTGCGGATGCACAAACAGTGCCCGAACTCTTACGGGAATCGGCAAAAAGCCGCGAGTAATGAGTATAATGGGCAGGGACACTATGAATATAGTGCGGGACAAAAAGTTGGAAATGTGGGTCTTACGGGAGGCGTGCCAGAGATAAGTCCCTGCAGTCGCACTATCCTCTGTCTCCTCGGTGGCTCAGATGGATAGAGCGTCTACCATGTTAGCAGGAGATCCCGCGTTCGAGTCCCGGTCGGGACACACGTGTTCAACTGTCCCTGTTGACGTATATCAACGTCTGTATGCAGCTAAGGGTATTCATTTCATTGTTATAAGTATTGACGCGTGTGCTTTGCTGTGCGAAGTTACTGTTAATGTTACTTACAAAACTGAGCAAAGAGGCTGTACGTGGTCATTCTAACAACTCACTATAAACTTCTGTGTCACTTCTGCTATGCATTAATCCATTACATGTTCGTTTCTTTTATACGCTATAAGCTGACTGCTCTGGGAAAAGGAGGCGGGACTTATCTCACTAGCAATGGAAAGCTTCAGCACACAGCATCCTCGGCTGAGGAACCAAGTAACTGTGTGCTATCGGTATGTTAGAGAGTTGTAAGTGATAGAACAGAAGCGACTGTCCTTTGTGAGCGCGCTTTCGCACACGCACGCGGTGTCAGCAGTGTGGAGAGGGGAGCTGGAAGGCGCAGAGGCGCTAGCTACAGTGGTCGTGGTACGCCACGCTACTTAGCCTATTGTTTCCCGGCCGCTCCTCAATGTCTCTATTGTGTGGAGAAGTCTCCATCAGCCGCGCCGCTACCGCGCCCACCGGCAGCCGCGCGCATGTGTCTGCCGCTACTTAACCCCGGCCTTCTCATTAGCGGCAGACACGTCTGCGCCGCGATCGCTCATACGGCGAATAAGAAAAAAGGGTCGACCGCACAATGCCCCGGCAGCCGCTTCCGAATCAATTTGGCAGCGCCGAGGACGGCGGCTGCGGCAGCCCTACGCCGCCGGCCGACGCTTTTGACGTTCCCGAGAACTGCCGGCCGGCGTCCACCGGCTGTCTGCAGAACAATGAGAGGGCCGGCATCCTCTCCTCAGGCTGCCGCCAACTGATAAATACCATTTGCCGTCGCAACTGCTGATGGCACGTCTGTACGTCACACGTAAAACCTAAGAGCCTTTTCATTTCAGTCCGACAATATTAGGTTCCACATACATAGGTTGGATCAAAAAAAATAGTGGCGACATTGTTATAATTCATACCTATCTCTGTTGACATTCATTCACCGTATTACATATCCCCATTACACTTAGGTGACGAAAGGCATGAGACAGAGATATGCACAAATAGAGTGGACCGTAGTGCCGCGTAGACGAGACATAAAAGGGCAGTGCACTGATGGAGCTGTCATTTGTACTCAGGTGATTCATGTGAAAAGGTTTCCCACGTGATTATGGCCACACGACGGGAATTAACAGACTTTGAACGTGGAATGATAGTTGGAGATAGACGTAAGGGACATTCCATTTCTGAAATCGTTAGGGATTTCAGTGTTTCGAGATCCACAGTGTCAAGGGCGCGCTGAGAATACCAGCCCTCAGGCACTACCTCTCACAATGCATTGGCCAACGGCCTTCACTTAACGACCGAGAACAGCGGCGTTTGCGTAGAGTTGTCAGTGCTAACAGACCATCAACACTGCGCGAAATAATCGCAGAAATCAATATGGGACGGGAGACGAACGTACCTGTTAGAACAGTGCGGGGAAATTTTACTTTAATGGGCTATGACAGCAGGTAACTGACGCGAGTACCTCTGCTAATGACACGACATTGCCTGCAGCGCCTATCCTGGGCTCGAGGCGATATCGGTTGGACCCCAGACAACTGGAAAACCGTGGCCGGGTCCAGTGAGTCCCTATTTCAGCTGGTAAGGACTGAGATTTGACTGTTGCCATGGACCCAAGTTGTCAACAAGGCATTGTTCAAGCTGTTCGTGGCTCCATACTGGGGTCGGTCGTATTTACATGGAATGGACTGGGTCCTGTGATCCAACTGAACTGATCGTTCACTGGAAATACTTATGTTCAGTTTATTGAAGATCATTTGCAGTCATTCATGGACTCCATGTTCCCAAATAATGATGGGACAGTGCACCGTGTCACTGGACCACAAAGTGCACCCTGTCACTGGGCCACAATTGTTCGTGATTCATTTGAAAAACATTTTGGACAATTCGAGCAAATGATTTGTCTACTCTGATCGCCCGACCTGAATCCCATCGAACAGCTATGGGACGCAACCGAGAGGTTAGTTTGTGCATAAAGTGCTGTGCTGGCAACACTTTTCGCAGTTATGGACGGTTATAAAGGAAGCATGGTTCAGTATTTTTGCAGAGAATTTCCAACAACTTTCTGAGACCATACCACGTTGGGTTGCTGCACTACACTGGGCAAAGGAGGTCCGATACAATATTGGGAGATGTCCCATGACTCTTGTCACCTCAGTGTACCGGATCTCGATCATCTTCCCCCAGACAGTTGGAAGGCGCCGTACAACGTCAGCGCGTCCATCACCGTCGATATCTCGCAAGGACTGCCCTATGTCACGGATGGTCTCTTGTGTTGTAGAGCATTCCAATTTGGCTAACAGTTGATAATCGCACTGACCCCTATCACGTGAACAGGGTGGACGTTCCAGTATTTGCAACCCCCACGAGAGCAGCAGCTGCTACACGGAGAGCCGGCCTCGGTGGCCGTGCGGTTCTGGCGCTGCAGTCCGGAACTGCGGGACTGCTACGGTCGCAGGTTCGAATCCTGCCTCGGGCATGGGTGTGTGTGATGTCCTTAGGTTAGTTAGGTTTAAGTAGTTCTAAGTTCTAGGGGACTTATGACCTAAGATGTTGAGTCCCATAGTGCTCAGAGTCATTTGAACTTTTTTTTCGTCGTGTGGCGCCATGCATTGTTATGAAGAATGTGCATTGCCACAAGGTACCGTCGCCTTCTTCTCAGTGCGGGACGAAGGTGATTTCGCAAGAAATTGCAATAGTAGGCTGCAGTGACCGTCTGCCTCTGCGGTACAACGTGATGCAGGATTAACCTATGGATATCGCAAGCTACAACAGCCATCTCTTTGATACTAGCTTGTTCACGACGCACGCTCTGTGGGCGAGGAGTAGCAGGGTGTTTGCATTCACTGGAGCGTTGCTTTAATGGTAGTTCGTACGGCCGAGCCCGGGTTTCGTCCATAGTGACGAGCATTCCGAGAAAACTCTTCGCCCTCGATGTGGTAGCGATTGAGAAATTTCTCTCCAAGTGCGTAACGACGCCACAGTTGCGCCTCGGTCTCTGCATGCAGTACACAATGTGCTGCAATTTTACAGAACCCAAGAGTATCGTGCAAAATATGGACCACTGTTTTGTAACACACACCTACCTGTGCGGTTAACTGGCGCGTAGTTCATCGGTGACCCAGATCCAGCAGGGAGGCAAGGAACTCAGTAGTCATGTTGTCGGTGGTGGAGTCATCCCGAAAGGGTCTAATCGTGAATGATATTCCAACCACCTCGAAACACTTTCATCCACTCTCTCCACCGTTCGATATGACACTGCTATCTCAACCACACGTCCGACACAGTCCCTGAAAACATCAGACCTCAGTTATAAAGATTCACAGGACATGAACAAGTTGACAAGAGGTAGAGACCTGGCTGTAATCAATCCCAGATGTTGTTCAATCTGTGGATTGTGCAAGCTGTGAAGGAAACCAAGAAGAAATGTGGAAAAGGAATTAAAATTCGGAGAGAATCAATAAAAACTTCGTGGTTTGCTGATGGCATTATATACGATACAATCACATTTATGTTGTCACCGCCTCTGTTCAATGTGCAATAGTTCTTGCCCTCTGTTCAATGTGCAATAGTTCTTGCCGACCGTTGTGGCCGAGTGGTTCTAGGCGCTTCAGTCCGGAACCGCGCTGCTGCTACAGTCGCAGGTTCGAATCCTGCCTCGGGCATGGATGTGTGTGATGTCCTTAGGTTAGTTCGGTTTAAGTAGTTCTAAGTCTAGGGGACTGATGATCTCAGATATTAAGTCCCATAGTGCTCAGAGCCATTTGACGTGCAAAAACCACTCACAGACGGCAGGTGGCAGCTCTAGGCGTAGGAGAGTTTATAATACGCATCGGGGGAACGTGGAAAAGAATACACGTAATGTGGAAACGGAACGATTTATCTGATGTCCAAAAAGGCATGCACATTGGCTTTCGGGTCTAGGATGGAAGCATTTCCAAAATGGCTAAGTTTGTAAACTTGACAATTGCCACCACTTTTAAAGTATACCGTTCATGGCAAAATGGCCGTATCCGAAGCTGGCACCGAGGCCGTTATGGTGCACTATGGTCCATAGATAATTTTTGTAAACGACGCCTGTGGAGGCGCGTACGGGGGAGTAGATGTGTAACTGTAGCTCTTCAGACTTTTTCAGCGAGGCGTTTTCATTTTGGAAAATCAGGTTTACTGCCGGTAGTCCACATCGTACTTACAGGATATTTCTATCGCATAACTCACAATCTTAATCCGCGTCTTAGTTGCACGATATTTCGTTCGAGTGACTTGCATTCTTCATCAGAGTGAGCATCTGGTGAAGATTGCAAGCCACTCTACCGAAATGTCGTGCAAGTACGTCGCGGATTAACGGCACAAAAACATATTGCCCAAGACGACATACTTGCAATTGTTGCGCAACTGACAGCCCACGTGAACCGAGGGGCAACCACAGTGTTTCCTGAGCGACCGTTCAGCGAACGCGAAAGGACATCCGCACCAGGCGCCTGATTAATACACCCATGCTGGCTGCTGTCCATCTGTGACGAAAGCTGGAATTAGAACGCCAAAACCGCAAATGGACGTCCGCTGAGTGACGTCAGATGGCCTTTCAGATGAATCACGGTCTTTGTTCCATCGGACAGATTGCCGTTGTCTCGTACGGCGCGAAACATCTGAAAGCAATCACGTTGCAACAATCGTCGGAAGCATTCAGGTTGGACGAGGCAGCGTTATGGTCTGGAGAACGTTTTCGTGGCCTTCCCTGCATGATTCCGTCATTCTGGAGGCACAAAGGATCAACACAAGTATGCGTCTATCCTTGGAGGACCATATTCAGGCTTCCGATAGGTGGTCACATTAACATGAGTGGACAGTGTAATTATGTCAGAGACGGTTAAGGACATGGAAGAGCGGTTGAACGAAATGGATAATTTCTTGAAAAGAAATAAAAGTAAAATAAATGTAATGGAAGATAGACAAAGTAAATGAGATGATGCTGAGAGAATTAAATCAGGGAATGAGACACTAAAAGTAATATATGAGTTTTGTTACTTGGGCAGCAAAATAAATGTGATGGCCGAAGCAAGGAAGGTTTGAAATGCAGGCTGGCAGTGGCAAGAAATGCATTTCTGAAAAAGAGTAATTTGCTGTCTAATATAAACTTAAATATTAGGAAGATTTTTCTGAAGGTATTTGTCTGGAACGTAGTTTTGTACGGAGGTGAAACATCGGCGATAAGCTATACGGTCAAGGACATAAAAGCTTTCGAAATGTGGTGCTGTAGAAGAATGCTGAAGATTAGATGGATAGATCAAGCAGTTGATGAGGAAGAACGCAATCGAATTGAGGAACACGAAATTTATGGCACAATTTGACTAAAAGAATGGATCAGTTGATAGAACACATTCTGAGGCGGGGGGTGTTAATTGTAGAGAGACAGAGAGAGATTGAAACTTCTATACAGTAAGAAGATTCAAATGGGTGTAGGTTGCAGTAGTTATGCACAGGATAGATTAGTGGGCAGAGTTTCATCAAACCAGTCTTTAGACTGAAGATCATAACTGCAACAATGTGAGGAATATTTACAGGATCTGGTAAGAGGAATGAACAGTTTACTTAGAAGATGCTATCAAATAACACTAAACCAAAGAAAGATCAAAACACTGAGAAGCAGCAAAAAAAGAAGTTAGTCGCAAATTTGACTACAGAATTGAGAACTTTGTGGTGGACTGAAGTCAAGGAATTCTGCTACGTTGGAAGCAAAATGACGTAGGAGAAAGTAACGGAAACGGCTGACGTATACGCAGTTTTCCCTTGTGTCGCTCAGATACGAGACGCCAGATGTATCGAGCACAGCACGCTTCCACTCTTAAGTCGAAAACGCGAGACAGCATCTGGCGACGTATCGGCCTTCAGCTGGGGAAAGTAGTCTCCGGGCACCTAACATAGGCACGATCGCCATACAGCTGTCGTGTCTCGGACGGACGTTTTAATCCCGTGAACCGCAGCTACGTACGCTCCTAGGAAGGATTGCCATTTTACAGTTTCGCGTCAGAAGGAACAAAACAAGTGTATTAATCCATGCTACTCATCTCAAGAGAAAACTGTGAAAGAATATGACGTGCACTTGGATACTTTTCCACCTAAGCTGTCTGCTAGTTTTTTATCATCATCATTTTCCCGGAAAAAACTTGTTTATGGCTATGCCCCTCCAAAGACTTCGGTTTTTTTTTTTTTGCTTTTGTTGGGACTGACGTCGTCTCCGGTTCGAAGACTGATTTGATGCATATCTCCACAGTAGTCTGTCCTTTGCAAACCTTTTCATCTCTCCTTAACAACTATAGCCCGCATCTACTTGCAGAGGGAAGTATCCTAAAACGACATACCGTAGGGGGAAAACCCTGCTGTAAGCTTTATTTTCTGTGAGTCAACATTAACAACTATTAACTACATAGTGATTCTTGAAAGAAGACTATATTATACCTCACATCATTATTAGTAAGTAATGTTAGAAAGCATGCACAATATTAAGTGATGAGAAGACTCGTTGGGCAACATGACATGCTCTTTAGTCTTCTATATATATTTACATTTATTTGCAATTATCATATGTAAACGTCCCTGCCCCTTGTGTAACCCAGCACAATTAATGTGATACCACACACCTGAGCCATGTCTCTTTTAGCGGGGGGGGGGGGGGGGGGGGGGGGATGGGTTGTTTTGGGGAAGGAGACCAGACAGCGGCGTCATCGGTCTCATCGGATTAGGGAAGGATTGGGAAGGAAGTCGGCCGTACCCTTTGAAAGGAACCACCCCGGCATTTGCCTGGAGCGATTTAGGGAAACCACGGGAAACCTAAATCAGGATGGCCGGACGCGGGATTGAACCGTCGTCCTCCCGAATGCGTGTCTCTTTTGGGTTAGAGGGACAAAATCATCATCATTACCATCATCATCATTAGAGAAGTCCATATCTTGTTCATCGTCAGCAGGCATATCAAAAAGAAGTTTGTTTCTAACCTGTTTAGCTGCAAGTCTATGTTCCAGCATTCTTTCCTTGTTGGCATTGGCTTTTATCTGTGAAACGTATGGACTGCCGGTCAGAACTTCTGAACTGTCCAGTTACCGTTCGTTATAAGCAATTAGTTAGAAACTGTTTCCTTAAATCACCCAGTGTAAGTCAAAATAGCCTGTATTCTGGACTTTAATGTGCTATACTGGTTCAGTTTCTAGCTCTGTTGGAAGCGTTTGCTGGAACCGACCTAAACTCTTGTCAACTCCCAAAACTTGCTAATTCTTGCCTTGTTCTCTCTTCCTTAAAGTAGTTTGAGGAACATCGAACATTTTTGAGGCATGCTGCCAGATCATTACCTTTTTATGACCAGCATAAGTAGCCTTCTGCATGCTCTCTGCATCCCACGACTGGCAAATTACTGATTCTCGTGTAACTCCCAAACAGAATTACTGAAATAACATTACATTACCACAGAGAGAAGTTACAGCTATCATGTACAAGGGCACTACTCATTAACACATGGACCTACACACACAGAAATATGGTTAAGTGCTTGCAAATGATGTGGTTACTCACTTTTTGTGCAAAAAATATTGTAAATCAACTTGTCCAAGTGTAGTATGCCCCAGAAGAACAATTTTCACAAATTCTAAAACACGATGTGTATGGGTTCATAACATAACATAACATAACATTTAATCAAACAGCATCGCCATTTCTGGTGTAACAGTGTTGCCAAAACAAGAACGACTTTTCCTATGAAAGGGAATGGAAACAGAGCCCACGAATGAGAACGGAGTTTATAGGTCGCTGATGAATATAAATAAGTGACACTACTTAGAGGTGAGTCCCGCTCTACAGTAGTTACAACAAAGATTCATTTCTGGTATAAAGTTCCTCTCTCATGCTGACATGTAGCAATGCTTGCATTCCAATTTGACAATGGAGATTTGGGTGTTACACTTCCTCTGAAGGATTAAAGGTCAGTTTGAAACATCAGGGAAAGAAATGCGCAGGACCAACTTGAAATTCTCTAAAAATTTTCAGTAACAAAGGTGTTCCCCGTCATATAGTGAATAGTTGCTCTTATTGTTTTCCTGTTTTATATCTTGGTTATTAGTTTAATAGCATGATCGGAGTATTAAAAGTTTTCTGTAACTGATCGTTTTCCCATTGATAAAACTGACGAAATGCCAATTTTCCTTCTTTGAACGCCTTGTTTTCTTAAGTAGTAGAACTGCTAGAATACATCAAATTCAAGGTTTCAGGTAGCAGTAACGTGGATTAATAGCTAGGGCCCTTACAGGTGTATTTTTATACACAAACCATGTCTGATTACAGACACTCAGCCTTAATTAAAATGGCAACACGGATCACTTTCCTCCTGTTGAAGAGCCTTGCTAGATTCTTTGAAACCAACACTGTCTTGTTGTTTTCGACCTACTTACCTGTATTTTTCCAACCAAACAACGAGGATACTTGATCACGAAAAAGCTGTCTTTCCACAGAAGACAGAAACTGAGCATATAACACACTAACAAAAGCGTGTCATGTGTTCATGATGTGTTAAAACGGAAAATTTCCTTCACTTGGTCCAGATCACACATCAGCTGTTGCTAACTGGGTCTGCTCTCTGCAGCTGTTTACAAAGTATGGTGACCTTGGCTTGAGGCAAGCTTATACTCCTGCCATCGTTGAATCCCGAGCTGTGTGGGTTGGCATAGCTAACACAAGCATAATGTTCTGGCATTCCTACAAGATTTGTTTGCATCATAACGTAATCATATGTCAGAGGGTAACATCCATCGAGCTCTGCAACGTTCCTAATATCTGCAGTCGAGTATTCATTCACGACCTTGAGTATCCGCCAGGTGCGTCACTGACGCGACGGAGCGGAACGTATGACTTTTATTCGAAAGGGTAACTACTTGTCCTGACGTAGCTGTTTGATTTATCTGTTCTGCGACATTACCACAAGTACGAGAACAAGGCAGAGTTAGATGATGAAAGGAAGGGCGAGAGACAACAGACGAAGAGTAATTATCCGTAATACAGTCGGTGAAGAAGAACCACCGGAAGATTTACAGGTCAAAGACGGACTACAGTTTTACGTATCCTGCGGCGGGACAGATTTCGTTTCCTGGCTTGAGCAGGTGTACTAACCGTGAATTATTAACCCGGAACCTGTTGTCCACGCTTGTGACTTTTACGCCCATGTTTAATTACAGACCCGCGCCGAGGCACTGCCAGACATAAGTGTCTGCTGTCGGGACGTCCGCAGAGGTCGCTATTTCACTGTAGCTCCGCGCTGCTGTGATTAATGAGAAATGCTACGCGTTAGTTGTTACGCAGAAATAATTTCACTGTCCACCTGTACACATCGAGCGTGAGGTTTCGTCATCGCCAGCTAAGCGCCACGGCTGCAGCCACGCATCCGTCCGGCAATGTCTCATGTTGCCTGCGGAAGCAGAAAAGTGTGATGGACGCAAGCGTAAATCAAATGTCGGAGTAGTGTGTAGGATATTTGTGGTTCACAAATGAGCAAAAACAGCCACTATGATTAATGATTATCCGTTATATAGTCGGTCAAGAAGAACCACCGGAAGATTTACAGGTCAGACTACAGTTTTACGTATACCGCGGCGGGACAGGGTTTTGCAGTCGTTCGAACAGATGGCGTTCTTATGATTAGTACTGACTTCTCAGTCAACACTGAGATCACAGAGGGAGAAGTCTTCTGCTATGTTGGACTGGAAACAGTCTGGGTAGTCGGATTTTGTCTCTCTGGTTCGTACTGATGGATATGGAGGAGAGTCACAAAAACACCCTGGGCTGAAAGGAAATCCAATTACTTAAAGATATTGAAGAGAAAAAGTGTGTTAACATAATACAGTAATAAAAAGGGTGCGTAAAGAAACACCTTAGAAGAGAAAATACCCAAGAGGCTGTCCCAGAACATCAGCATTACAAGTAATTAGCCACAACTACAACTAAATGGCAAAGATGGCGATGGGCGGAGGAGGATAGGTACATCGAGAAGGCATTGCATTTAGTGTCATAATGTGTGTACTGATGGTTCTGTTGCTATAAGATCAAATTAGACCAATTCGCTCTTTCTTTATTTTTATTTTTTATTAGTTTTGCTCAGTTTCACAATTTTTGGTAGTAGTAGCAGTAATAGCAGCGTCCACTTTCGTAGATGAGTGATCACGTAGATGGGTGCCACACGGAGGACCCGGATTTGATTTCAGACACTGACATGGATTTTTCCTTGATGGAATGAAGAGTACGGGTTGCACTCAACTTTGTGATGCCAATTCAGGAGATACTTGACGGAACAGTAGCGGCTCCATAGTCTACAAATTATACCAAATGACAGGGTGTCCACGTGCCCCTCCATACCACATCAGCATGACATCGCAAGGCAGAGGAATACATGGCGGCCGGTAGACATCCCTTGGCCCTTGACGGTCTGAACGAGGAGCTTGTTATTGATAGTAGTAGTAGTAGTAGTAGCAGTAGTAGCAACTTCCTACATCCGTGGATCATTTTTACAAGAACACCGAGCACGTCGTGACAGTACATTTCAAGAACAAGAAACACGATTCCCATATACAAAACTATTCATACTTGTAGGCCTAGTCTGACTAGGATGGGACACGTAGTCCGCCGTGGCCTACAGTAATAACCATCCCAGCATTTGCCTTAAATAATTTAGGGAAACGACGTAAAAAGTAAATCAAGAGGATGAGATGGACAGTAGAGCCTCCATTTGAGATTGTCGAGACTCTTGTGGCTATTTTTTCACGAACGGCCTGTTAGTGGTTTGTATTCGGCCTCGTCACTGGGGCTTTAGACCTCCTCTAAAGACCCAGTGACGAGCGCCAACAGGCGCTGTTTCCAGAAAGGACTGGAAAAGTCTCAACAGTTTCGGACTAATCGTGTGTGGGTAGGAAGTTTCGATTTTGCATCGATTCATTGACCAGCTTCAGCAAAAGAAAGCCCAAATGCTGTCTTCTCTGGCAGAAAAACCAGTTGACGATTGTCGGCCGAAGATCCCTAGATGGCCAAAGACGGCTGATCCGTCGAGAGCTTTCATCCACCCGAAGTACAAGGCTAGTCTGTGGAAAATAGCACATTTTCGTTCGGTATCTGGCACGAGAGGAGACATTCATACCTAGCAGTCCATGTAGAGCCGCGGTTCTGGTCCATTATTGAGCTGTGCGTCTTCCCATAACAGGATAGGTGAATCATTTCAGATGCAGATGGAAGACACTAGTACGCGATTTGTAATATGATACTGCAGTGACTGTGCTGTTAAGAAAGGCAATATAATGTTCCTTCGCACATGGGAACAGGCGCTACAGCCACTACAGTGGTCATGAAATACAAGAAAGGTATTCGTTGTTACGAATATAGACAACCATCATCTGTGTAATGCAGTAGTGGCAATGTAAATTTGAGCCGGACGGATACTCGAACCTGGATTTCCTACTCTACGCAAGCGATCGCCTTAACCTCTTTGGCTATTCGGCACACGACTCGTGGCCAAACGCAAACCTCCATTCGTCGTCGTTCATGCGTCACAAGATGCATTCGTACATATTATGTATTTCCCGCACGTGTGGGGGGGATATCGGCGGATAAATCTGATAATTCTTTGCCTGTGTTGTTAAGAAATATGCCCGAAG
The DNA here is from genome assembly GCF_023897955.1 of Schistocerca gregaria. Classification (NCBI taxonomy): domain Eukaryota; kingdom Metazoa; phylum Arthropoda; class Insecta; order Orthoptera; family Acrididae; genus Schistocerca; species Schistocerca gregaria. Next base: position 245,275,891 of record NC_064920.1, read on the forward strand.
GCACACTTCAGTGTACTTCGTGATAACATAGGCACCGGTATTTCTTATTTATACACCAATACCAGGCCCTCGACTCTCAGCAAATACCGAGTGGGCAAAAAAGTCAGTATGAATTTGAAAACTGAATAAATCACGGAATAATGTAGATACAGAGGTGCAAATTGACACACATTCTTGGAATGACATGGGGTTTTATTAGAACCAAAAAAATACAAAAGTTCACAAAATGTCCGACAGATTGCGCTTCATATGATCAGAATAGCAATAATTAGCATAACAAAGTTAGACAAAGCAAAGATGATGTTCTTTACAGGAAATGCTCAATATTTCCACCATCATTCTTCAACAACAACTGTAGTCGAGGAATAATGTTGTGAACAGCGCTGTAAAGCATGTCCAGAGTTATGGTAAGGCATTGGCGTCGGATGTTGCCTTTCAGCATCCCTAGAGACGTCGGTCGATGACGATACACTTGCGACTTCAGGTACCCCAAAGCCAATAATCGCACGGACTGAGATCTGGGGACCTGGGAGTCCAAGCATGACGAAAGTGGCGACTGAGCACACGATCATCACCAAACGACGAGCACAAGAGAACTTTCACGCGTCTAGTAATTTTTTTTGTTTCTAGTAAAACCCCATGTCATTCCAAGCATGTGTGTCTTTTTACCTCTCTATCTACATTACACCGTGGTTTATTAAGTTTTCATATTTATACTGAATTTTGGTCATCCGGTACGTATTTGGTTCTTGGATGGGAATGTACGTAAGATAATAGAGCAGTTTGTGACACATGAACGGCTACATATGGGAGTTTGTGTCTGATCGTGATTCGTTCACGGATAGCCGAAGCGATTAAGGCGACCTCTCGCCTAAAGCGAGAAATCCGGGTTCGAGACCCGGTCCGACACAAAATTTCACTGTCATCATTCCACTACACAACTGATGGCTGTCCGTATTCGCAATTGCGAATATATTTGATGACTCTTTAATAGGTTGAATCTGAGTTAAGCACTGAGTCGCACGGGGTGCTTTGAATTTTCAAGAGAGAGCAACCAACCTGCATCGTCTCCACTGCAGCTCGTGTTGCGCAAGGAGAATGGTTGCGTTGGCGGGCGGACAGATGCGCAGCATCGCCAGGCCGCGCCGGCAGGACAGCGACAGCACCGGCTGGCGGCTGTTAGCAGCTGTCAGGCCGCGCTGTTTGCTCGCGCACCGCTCCGTCAAAGTGGTTATACGTGGCGCGGCGGCCTGGCCCCCTGTCCGTCTCGCTGGGTCGCGCGCGGCGGCACGCGTGTGTCCGCTGATAGCTGCATGCAGTGCACGGAGGAAACTACGACCGTGTGGCTAAGTGGTGCCACACGTGCCGGGAACGAACATTAGTCACCCCCCCTCCCCCAATACATATATACACTACTGGCCATTAAAATTGCTACACCAAGAAGAAATGCAGATGACAAACGGATACTCATTGGACAAATAAATTTACTAGAACTGACATGTGATTACATTTTCGTGCAATTTGGGTGCATAGATCCTGAGAAATCAGTACCCAGAACAACCACCTCTGGCCGTAATAAAGGCCTTGATACGCCTGGACATTGAGTCAAACAGAGCTTGGACGGCGTGTTAGCAGCCCATGCAGCTTCAACACGATACCACAGTTCATCAAGATTAGTGGCTGGCGTATTGTGACAAGACAGTTGCTCGGTCACCATTGACCAGAGGTTTTCAATTGGTGAAACATGTGCTGGTCAGGGCAGCAGTCGAACATTTTCTTTATCCAGAAAGGCCCGTACATGACCTGCAACATGCGGTCGTGCATTATCCTTCTGAAATGTGGGGTTTCGCAGGGATGGAATGGAGGGTAGAGCCACGGGTCGTAACACATCTGAAATGTAGCGTCCACTGTTCAAAGTGCTGTCAGTGGGAACAAGAGGTGACCGAGACCTGTAACCAATGGCACCCCATACCATCACGCCGGGTGATACGCCAGTATGGCGATGACGAATACATGCTTCCAATTTGTATTCACCGCGATGTCGCCAAACACGGATGCGACCATCATGATGCTGTAAACAGAACCTGGATTCATCCGAGAAAATGACGTTTTGCCATTCGTGCACCCACGTTCGTCGTTGAGTACACCATCGCAGGCGCTCCTGTCTGTGATGCAGCGGCAAGGGTTCGTGCAGGTGGTTGTTGTCTTGCAAGCGTGTCCATCTGTTGACTCAGGGATAGAGACGTGACTGCTCGATCCGTTACAGCCATGCGGATAAGATGCCTGTCATCTCGACTGCTAGTGATACGAGGCCGTTGGGATCCAGCAAGGCGTTCCGTGATTACCCTTCTGAATACACCAATTCCATATTCTGCTAATGGTCATTGGATCTCGACCAACAAAAGCAGCAATGTCGTGATACGATAAACCGCAATCGCGATAGGCTACAATCCGACTTTTATCATAGTAGGAAACGTGATAGTACGCATTTCTCCTCGTTACACGAGGCGTCACAACAACGTTTCACCAGGCAACGCCGGTCAACTGGTGTTTGTGTATGAGAAATCGGTTGGAAACTTTCCTCATGTCAGCACGGTTTAGGTGTCGCCACCGGCACCCACCTCGTGTGAATGCTCTGAAAATCTGATCAGTTGCATATCACTGCACCTTCTTCCTGTCGGTTAAATTTCGCGTCTGTAGCACGGAATCTTCGTGGTGTAGCAATTTTAATGACCAGTAGTATATATTCCTCCATCAGGCAGATACGCGCTGTACAGAAATGTCGTGCACGGGCGCCCCGACGGGCCTCTTGCGTCGCTTAGACTTCACTCCGGCCCTGCTCGTGTCTGAACGTCATTGCGGGTAGGGTATTTCAGAGCGACGTCAGAGCGGAGGCGAAGGCGTTGCGCGTGCGCGACGCCGCGGCGCTGGGTCCCGAGTCGGCCACGTGGCCTGCACACCTGTCGACCGCGTGTTAGAGCCGTCAGCGGGCGTTAGCGGACCACTCCGTCCGCAGCCTGCTGACTGATTGCCCGCGTCAGTCGATAGCGGCCAGCCTCCGAGATGACCGGCCGTGCCCGCTGCGACAGGCCGCAAACCTCGCTACCTGCCGGAGCTCGATGAGGGTAGTAGTTAACTTTTCGGGCGACGTCTACCTTTCCAATAAACCTCGGGTGGGCGTGCGCATACAGCCCGCGATTGGTTTAGATCCGCCTCGCGGAGGAAATTCCTGGGTAATTGTCGGCGAAGCGCTGCAGAATTGTGCAACAGAATTTTTTAAGCCAGCTATTGTAGGAAGCCGCAAGCAAAGAAACGAAGTTCACGATGCGTAAATAAATTTACGTACCTGAAGATGGGATGAGCATAAAATGGATGTACTTTCAAAAACGTGACCTTCGAGGCATAATTCAGTGGCGTGGCGTGTCTAGGGAGCGATGCCATTCTTATCGGTTCATTACCCCATACACATTAACGGCAAGGTGTGTGGGAAAGGTTGTGAGACTGCCAACACCGCGAATGATCTGGAAACGCTATGTTCTACTTGTGTAGACTAGTGTGTTCGTCCCTACCAGATGCTCAGTACGAGTCTCAGCTCCTTACAACCGTCACGTGACTTTTGCGAGCGTCGCCAGTGTACTTGTGTTTTTGTTGTGTGCTATGAAAATGTAACAGCTGAAATTAGAACGACGTTGTGCTATTAAGTTTTGTGTTAAATCACAACGAAATGAACACCTTTAGCTGCTTACAGGTGTTGACATACGTCAACGGGGACAGATGAAAAAGTGTGCCCCGATCGGGACTCGAACCCGGGTTCTCCTGCTTACATGGCAGACCCTCTATCCATCTGAGACACCTAGGAGACAGAGGATAGCGCACCGTGAACACAGAGGATAGCGCGACTGCAGGGATTTATCTCTGGCACGCCTCCCGCGAAACCCACATTCTCAACGTATTGTCCCGCACTACATTCGTAGTGCCCCCGCCCATTATACTCATTACTCGCGGCGCGTTGCAGATTCCCGTACGAGTTCGGGCACTGTTGCTGCGTTCGCACAGGAGAAGAAGATGGTCAAGTGGCCGGTGAGCCCTAACTATATATATACTTGTCCGAAAGAACAGATTCCATCTTAGTATATATTTTGTGTTAAACTTGGGAAATCCGCGAGCGTGACTTTTGAAAAGTTGAAACAGGTTTATCAGGAACATTCCATATCAAGAGCACAAGTTTTTTGCTGGCATAAATAATTTTTGGAAGGCCGATAACACGCCGATGATGAACCTCGCTCAGGGTGACCTTAAAGAACGTCGAACGTGTGGGTGCTCTCGTGAGAAAAAAAATGGTTCAAATGGCGCTGAGCAATATCGGACTTAACATCTGAGGTCATCAGTCCCTGCTACCGTAGCGGTCGCGCGGTTCCAGACTGAAGCGCCTAGAACCACTCGGCCGGCTCGTGAGATCAGACCGACGTTTCACAAAAAAGACGACGGCTGACCTGTTAACTTAAACTCTTAAACCCTGCGTCAAATTTTGACCGAAGACAACGCCTCATGTCGCACGGCCACTTCCGTCACGGGATTTTTGACTTAAAGAGGTGTTCCTGTTGTTCTACTGCCCTGTTGATCTGAGTCCTAGTGATCCTTTTCTTTCCCGAAATTGAAAAATGTCTCAAGATGACGTCAGTTTGGGACTGCGGAGAGCATTCAGAGCAATGTGACCGCCATGTTAAAGGCCCTACCAATTAAAGCCTTTCATTGCTGCTATGAATACTAGGATCAACGAGTCCGCCGGTGTATAGCTGCTAGTGGGAACTGTTTTGAAAGGGACTATATTGTTGTTTTTTAAAAAAGAAAAAAACTATGGTAGATAAAAAATGAGTCACTTTGCTTTTTTCACACCCCTCATAGATACACATGCGCTAAGAGCACTGTTGTCTTTTCACTTGACAAGGCGGCCCACGATCTGAATATGCGATTCCGGCGCCCCGGTCACCAAACATTGTCCAAACTTGCTGTAGACAGTAAATACCTTAGCGGAGAGGCGGACTGATTTGGCCGATATTTCAGTTACGAAGCAATCCTCTGGAGGAACTTAGGGTTCGGTCAAAGAGCGAGCGGGCAGCGATGTGCGATGTGGCACCGTTCCGAGCTAAATAGAAAGCGGGCGTCCGCCATAAGAGCGCTCTTGCCCGCGGCGCTCAGCTGGAGCCTTATGATTTTCGTCAGAGCTCGCAGGTCAGTGTGAGAAATACCGGAAGGGGAGGAAAGAGTAACTCATCTTGCTGATTCGAGGCAAGCTGCTCCGTAATGGCAGCACATCCATTGCTAATGAGCTAAGACTAGGACGATGTTAAACTTTCTAAATTTTTATTTATTTAATCGCATGCCCCCCCCCCTCCTCCCCCCTCCGTGGGGCAGGCCGTTCGCCGGGTGCATGTCGTTCAATTTGACGCCACTTCGGCGACCTGCAGTCGATGAGGATGACAGGATGATGATAATGACAGCAAAACGCCCAGTCCCTGGGCGGAGAAAATTCCCCGACCCAGCCGGGAATCGAGCCCGCACCCAGAGGATTGACAATCCGTCACGCTGACCATTCAGCTACCGGGGGCGGACAACTTTCTAGATAATAGGTTGCTGCCTAAGTTCGTAGCGTTTTTCCATAATTTTAGTATACACATCACTGGTACTTTAGTCTTCAATAAAATATTCTCCTTCACTATTTAGAGTGTCCTCAATGTGCTGTTGCCTTGAAACGGCATTCTTTCATAATACGGAAGTTACAATAATTCTTTAACCAGTAGTATGATGTTTGCTGTCTTACTCTTCTTTTTTCTTTACTTTTTTTTTTTTTACAAAATATCATACCATTAACGGCGGGAGAGAGATGCTCAGTTTACTGATGCTTAAAAACGGCAAATATACCGGATGATCAAAAAGTCAGTATAAATTTGAAAACTAAAGTCGAGGAATAATGTTGTGAACAGCACTGTAAAGCATGTCCAGAGTTATGGTAAGGCATTGGCTCGGATATTGCCTTTCAGCATCCCTAGAGATGTCGGTCGATCACGATACACTTGCGACTTCAGGTAACCCCAAAGCCAATAATCGCACGGACTGAGATCTGGGGACCTGGGAGGCCAAGCATGACTAAAGTGGCGGCTGAGCAAACGATCATCACCAAACGACACGCGCAAGAGATCTTTCACGCGTCTAGCAATATGGGGTGGAGCGCCATCCTGCAGAAACATTGTACGTTCGAGCAGGTGTTTATTAGCCAGGCTGGGGATGATGCGATTCTGTAACATATCGGCGTACCTCTCACCCGTCACGGTAGCAGTTTTGCTGTCCAGCGCCATCTGTCGGACATTTTATGAACAGTTTTTTGTTCTAATAAACCTCCATCTCATTTCAAGGATGTATGTCAATTTTTACCTCTCTATCTACATTATTCCGTGGTTTATTAAGTTTTTAAATTTATACTGACTTTTTGGTCAAGCGGTACATATGGGCTTCAACTGGAAGCCAATGTGGCATCCCGCGATTTTGTACTGGAGGAAGATGCTGTGCATGTGACGTAGGTGGGGTTCTTCCAACTCACTGGTCAACGATCAAACGCAAGTTCAGAATATCTGACATGCTAGATATTGCTCTTCACGTTCGGAAAGACTTCAACAGTGATTTCCACATCTACGTCTACATTCATACTCCGCAAGCTACCTGACGGTAAGTGGCGGAGGTTACCTTGAGTACCTCTATCAAATGGTTCAAATGGCTCTGAGCACTATGGGACTTAACATCTGTGGTCATCAGTCCCCTAGAACTTAGAACTACTTAAACCTAACTAACCTAAGGACATCACACACATCCATGCCCGAGGCAGGATTCGAACCTGCGACCGTAACAGTCACGCGGTTCCGGACTGAGCGCCTTAACCGCGAGACCACCGCGGCCGGCTACCTCTATCAGTTCTCCCTTCTATTCCAGTCTCGTATTGTTCGTGGAAAGAAGGTTTGTCGGTATGCCTGTGTGTGGGCTCTAATCTCTCTGATTTTATCCTCATGGTCTCTTTGCGAGGTATACGTAGGAGGGAGCAATATACTGCCTGATTCTTCGGTGAAGGTATGTCATCGAAACTTTAACAAAAGCCCGTACCGAGTAACTGAGCGTCTCTCCTGCAGAGTCTACCACTGGAGTTTATTTATCAACTCCGTAACGCTTTCCCGATTAGTAAATGATCCTGTAACGAAGCGCGCTGCTCTCCGTTGGATCTTCTCTATCTCTTCTATCAACCCTATCAGGTACGGATCTCACACTGCTGAGCAGTATTCAAGCAGCGGGCGAACAAGCGTACTGTAACCTGCTTCCTTTGTTTTCGGATTGCATTTCCTTGGGATTCTTCCAATGAATCTCAGTCTGGCTTCTGCTTTACCGACGATCAGCTTTATATGATCATTCCATTTGTCCGGGCTACGACGCTGGAAACTTGGTACGCGCAACACCCAACGTTCGAATGCACGGTCCGTGTGAGAGAGACTACTGTGCAATTTTTTGTGCGTCACGTGTGACAGTTGCCGGCCAGAAGTTGGGAGCAGAGAGCGATGTTGATAACGAAGTTGTAGGTCGCGGTGAGGCGCTCGCCGGTAAGGAGTGGAGCCGTGGGGACGGGCGGAGCGGCGGCGCGGTGAACGTGCCTCGTCACGACGCAATTTCCGGCTGAGCGACGTTGACGTTTGACACGGCCCGACCGGCTGTCGGGCGCCCGGCTCACCTCCCAGCCGCGACAAGGTCGAGCGCGGCCGCCGCCTCAGCCGCCGCCACCCGGCAATTACAACGCCAGCGCCTTCCCCCTCCCCCATCTCGTCACCGACTGCTCCTTCCTCGCGGCAACACTGTTTCCACACTGGCCTCTGCCCTGCGTATTCACTCCGGCCTCAAATTTCCACAGTACTCGCCTGCCTCACGGGACATTACGGGAACACTGCTTGTACTCGTGCTTCGCCAGTGGTACAGTCGGCCGGGAGAGTAAAGAGCGAGCAGCCGAGGGCCCTGCAAGCTCGTGGCCAGCACGTGTTTTCGGTGTGCGACAGAGAGCGTGAAGACATTTCGCGAACGTCGGCGGAAGTTGCCGAATACGACCGATGCTTCTACGCCTAATAACAGAAGCGGATCTCACGCGAGTGTCCACGACCCGGCGGTCAAAACGCGCCCGTACTCACGCGTACATACTGTAGGCCGCAAACTGCACTGTGTGCATGCGCGATGGGCTTTCCTTACCATTTGAGTTGGACCACATTTAATCGAATGACGAAAGCAGATAAAAAAAATTTTAAATCTTGAACAATAAATGAAAACATATATTCGTCATCTGTGAATTAAAAACGTTACGAAAAGAAGATAAATCTGAAATCTAATGACATTTACTGCTCCACTCTTTGTCATTTATTAAATTAATGCAGCCGGTCGGAGTTTCCGAGCTGTTCTAGTCGCTTCAGTCTGGAACCGCGCGACTGCTTCGGTCGCATGTTCGAATCACGCCTCGGGCGTGGATGTGTGTGATGTCCTTAGTTTAGTTAGGTTTAAGCAGTTCTAAGTCTAGGGGACTGATGACCTCCGATTTTAAGTCCCATAGTGCTCAGAGCCATTGGAACCATTTGAAAAAAATGCAGCCGGCCGTTGTGGACGAGCGGTTCTAAGCGCTTCAGTCTGGAACCGCATGACCGCTACGGTCGCAGGTTCGAATCCCGCCGCGGGCATGGATATGTGTAATGTCCTTAGGTTAGTTCGGTTTAAGCAGTGCTAAGTTCTAGAGGACTCATGACCTTAGAATTTAAGCCCCATAGTGCTACAGAAGAATGCTGAAGATAAGGTGGATCGATCACGTAACTAATGAGGAGGTATTGAATAGAATTGGGGAGAAGAGAAGTTTGTGGCACAACTTGACTAGAAGAAGGGATCGGTTGGTAGGACATGTCCTGAGGCGTCAAGGGATCACAAATTTAGCATTGGAGGGCAGCGCGGAGGGTAAAAATCGTAGAGGGAGACCTAGAGATGAATGCACTAAGCAAATTCAGAAGGATGTAGGTTGCAGTAGGTACTGGGAGATGAAGAAGCTTGCACAGGACAGATTAGCATGGAGAGATGCATCAAACCAGTCCCAGGACTTAAGACAACAACAACAACAACAACAACAACAACAGTAACAGTGCTCAGAGCTATTTGAACCATTTGCACATTTTGTTGCTTTTAAATTAGTTTTCAAAAAAACTCATTTTTTCCCAAACATATCATCAGAAAGTTCATTTGATCTGCGAAGATTAACCATTGTGACACACTAAAGAACATCTTGTGTACACATGTAAAGAGCTAACCGACGCCTTAAATCTCCTGAAATCATCTTTTTTCTTAATAATGATATGAGACTTTCAAATCACAATCGTCTTCTACAAAAACTGAGGAATAATCATTTTCGCTGTCTTTTTTGCAGAGAATTCGTTGCGATTACCTTCACCTTCCAAATCGTGTTCAAAATAAATTCCCGTCTTACAAATTAACGTGATTTGAAACTCATTACCCTGTTTCTTCGACTTTCCTTCGGATATTATATGTCTGTAGTTTGTTGTACGGCTCTCTCTCTCATGGACAACAAGGCAGCCGGCCGGAGTGGCCCAGGGGTTCTAGGTGCTACAGTCTGGAACCGCGCGACCGCTACAGTCGCAGGTTCGAATCCTGCCTCGGGCATGGATGTGTGTGATCCCCTTAGGTTAGTTAGGTTTAAGTAGTTCGGACTTCTAGGGGACTGATGACTTTAGAAGTTAAGCCCCATAGTGCTCAGAGCCATTTGACAACAATGCAGGTAAGTTTTTAAATCATGGATAAAACATTTGCTGCGTCAATTGTAGTTAGCATAGAAATGCAGAAAAAGCCTGCCATTCGTCTCTTGACACTTTCCTGATAAAAAAAAGTCGCCTGTAGTGCAATGTTATGAACTCTTTTGAGTACCCAAACCCAGTGTCTCTTGTGGAAATTTTTAATCTCAGAGCTCTGCATACACACATACCGCATTGAAATACTATTTGGTGACTTTATACATTCAACAGCATTTCAAATACGTTTTAGACACTTTTAGATTGAAAGTGTGGTGATGTTAGTAATCACTGAGTTCTTCCTTGGTTCACTCAATCTGTAACACTGCAACCAGAAACGAACTGCGTAATTATATCAAGGAGACACCCATAGGCGATAGTATTAGGGAAGAGGTACTTGGCAGTGTAACTGCTAAGGCCATTCGCGTGTATTTTTGTCTTGTATGAAGTGGTAATGGAATGCTGAATGTCAACGAAACTACTTAATGAATGTCAGGTAGACAGTATTCGTGTTCTCCATAAAAACATGGGAAATCGATAGCCAGAGAAAATTCTAATTCTGAATGCATTACAATGCTTTCCAGACCATGTTGTGACTAAGCTGTACAGAATGCATGTTCCTTATCTGTGTGGCATGGCGACGCGACTGTTGCTGGGCACTCGATGACGGAGAAGCCACGTAGTACAGAGTGAACCTGCATGATACCGAGTGTGGAAACGCGGGCCGCATGCTTCCGCATACGTGTGCGAAGCGATTGATGGACAGTGAGCGCTACTCAAACGGTTTCACCGCGCAGATGCGGTGTTCTAGACTTCCCATTCTCCCTACTCAGCTACGTTGTGAGGTGCACCCAAAGCCTATTTCCCAGTGTTACATCGGCGTTTCCTGCAGCGTGCCTTTTCAGTGGGTGACAATACAGTGCTCAGGCACACCCCCTCACTGACTCTTTTCTACATCTCTTGCAGCGTACTGCAGTGGCGAATGTGGTTATTCAGGCTTTCGACAGGTTATCACATAAATGCGACTGGTTAATGTATTTAGCATGCAGTACATAAATCATTTTAACTCGATCCTTCGCTTATTGTTTTCTAAGTGCTAAGTAACATCCAAAACTAATTTTTCTACTTCGAAAACGGTGATTTTATTACTTTTTAACAACTGATATCATGGAGATCACCACAACTATATTCCACTTGAAATAATCATGATGGACCAGTAGGAAATATATCCACTACACCAGCCCCCGGGAAATGTACCGGATTCCGTGTCAGCGGATGCTGTGGAACCAAGGGTATCATGAAAAGGAGAAATGCCGGAGCTTCTCGAAACCTCTCTGCAAACACCACCTTGGCACAATTTAACGCACATACGCTGGTCGAATTTGGCAAACTTAAACAGGTTGCAGGTACAATAGAAAAATTTCTCATGAAAATGCTCGCAATACTAGAGACACAAACAACTAGAAACGCAAACAACTTCAACGGAAGGAAACTACAAAATATCCAAAGGAAAACGTGCTGTCAGAGGGAGGACTCCGATAATGTTTGGCGTTGGATTTGCACTACACAAATCAGTCACAGGACGACATATTGGATCTAAATTCAGTATCAGAAAAGATCTCTGCAATAACCCTCGAATCAGGGCACAAAAACTTCGCAACCATTAAAGAAGACGCACAAAAGAACGATCACAATAGAAAAAAACGCAAGGCAGTCATTTTTCGTCGCTCAATAAGCGAATGCAGAAAACCACCAGTGTTGGTATTGCTACGAGCTATCGTTCACCACACGCAGGACAATGGTTTGAGTTATGTATACATATATGCAGAAGCCCAGCTTATTCGAAAAAAAAAATACTGAAACGAATTTTTCTACAAATTTTTGAAGCAGTGACCCATAATCGGTTAAAAATGAAACTTGTTACGATACCTAACGTTTATTGCTCATTAGTTACTTATTCGAGCACCTATGTAAATACATATAAATTTGGTGTAATGAACCCCAACTAGATCTTTATTTCTACTTCACTGGACCTGGAATAAGAAATATCTGTCGTTTGAACCGCAATTTCTTCTGTGGGAATTACCATTAAATGTGGTGGAAATGTATGTGGACAATAGTTCCGACTGTTCCTTTATTCATTTATGAAACGTCCCCTTGGAAAAATTATACAAGGCTGTGCTTAAACTGACACACAATATTTTTAGCGCAACGCAATCTGACTTTCAATAATCCCTACAAAAGAATGGCCCTGACTAACATTAACCTATACCTTTCACAAATCACTTACCTCACGAAAATCTTCGTTACTCGAACTACTGCAATACAGCGAGCGCCACTACTGCCAGCTAAATAAAAGATTCAAACTACGGAAGGCACTAACTACTGATAGGCATAGTTAGCAAATGAAAGATTTTAATAGGGAACAAACAATGTATTTACCTTACTAGTGTTCAAAAGTCATAATATATATAGCAGTTCATGACATCCAGTCTTACAACTTTCAAAACTCCGCCATCCCTCTCCCCACATCCACCACCGCTGGCGGCTCACCTCCAACTGCGCAACGCTATGCGCTGTTAACAGCCAACAGCTCAACACTACAATGGCAGACAACAATGCAAACCAGCCACAGACTACACACAGCATAGCCAGTGATCTTTATACAGAGCGCTACGTGGCGTTCCCAATAAGAAAACCTAAACAGCCTACTTACACATTCAGCGATATACTTCCCTACAAGCATTAAAATTTCTACCGTTTTAATCGTCAGGTTCAACGTTGTAGATAAGTCCCAGTTACTAGAGTTCTAGATTACTGTACAGTTACGTTGAATTTTACGGTCAAAACCTGCGCGACAGATTGGGCAAAAAAAACCTGTTACAGATAATGCGTTAAACCATTACACTGTCTGGGGATCTCAACCCCTTTTTGGTTAATGGCTCCACGGTTGTGCTGTTGGCAGCTGACATAAACCAAAAAAGGGATAACTTTGTCATTCGTATTAGTCTACCGTAACCAAAACGTGGTTTGCACACGTACAGTACTTTAATATTTTCCGAGATGTCGACTCGACAGCGCGAAGGCTTGAATTATGGAAGTCTCTCTTCAATCGTTGTTGCCACCGGTCGAATTGCTACGCCCTCGTCTGTCTCTACTACACAGCAACTACTGCAACTGTTTACGCCATCTCTGTAATCTGAAACTGAGTAAAGGGCTGTCCTTATGGCCCAAGATTTTTAATTCCCGATGAGTATGAAGTACTTCGGCAAATTGTCGGACGATATGATATATTCTTATTCAACATGAGCAACATAGAACTGCTCAACGAATGGCAACGTGAGACATTAGGAGGAGGTTAATAATTGCAGAGAATCTTAAATGGTTCAAATGTCTCCGAGCACTATGGGACTTAACTGCTGAAGTCATCAGTCCTCTAGAACTCCGAACTACTTAAACCTAACTAACCTAAGGACATCACACACATTCATTCCCGAGGCAGGATTCGAACCTACGACCGTAGCGGTCGCGCGGTTGCAGACTGTAGCACCTAGAATCTTACGAAATATCAAGAGCAGAAAATGAATCAAGAGATACGAGTATACTGGTACTTTCAACTGAAAACTCGTCTGTCGCAATGATCACGACGGCAAAATTTCAGAAATTCGGGCTCAGCGAACTGAGACACAGTTAGTTATACCCTACAGTTCAACGTACACTCCTATCTAAGATGCATAAGGCATATGAACGAAGCGGTCGTCACGGTACTTCAGGATTTACCTCAAATTTTGCCTGATATGATTTGAGACCATCTCGAAAAACCTAAATCACTATAACCCACCATGCTTCTCTAACCTTCCTTCCATCTCAGTGTTACTCCGGCTTACCATGTTTCTTGTGACAAAGCCAACTTCTTACGTACTCACCATTACTTAACACTTAACAACATCTGTATATCAATTTAGTTTATAGCTTCACTTTTTAAATCAAGAGCCTTGTCGTCAATTCTGTTTTTTATTATTTGATAAAGTGACGCAAATCGTCAATGCGTTGCTTTGCGCATGCGACACTTGACTGCCAGCCAATCGGGGCTACAGGCATCAGCTGTCAGACGTCAGCAGGGAATGCAGTCTGGGCTGTCTCCGGCTCGATTATCGAAGCGAAGGTCGCGCGGACGCCCTTCTATTGCTTGATTTACGGCGAGCAAACGCCTTCGTAGACGGCTGGCTGCGCTGACTGATAACTTACGCAGATTGCTGATTAATCCCTCAGGATCGGGGAACTGCAAGCGACAGACTCGCCGCACCTAAATCAGTCAGATTACATTTAAATACCACCTAAAACCAGCAGTGGGAAGTCTTATGATTAACATACACTGGCATGATGCCTATGAAATTGCGAAAGTGTTGGCCGTCGCTGTGACGCCGCACCCGAGTGATTTGTTATTGTCATTCCGGCTTTACTGGCAACTGTCAGTGATCTCACTGTTCAGAGAATTCTATGAAACCGGTTGTTTCACACAGGCTTCTGCGTGCGCAGCTCTCGGCAGTCCGGAGACGTACAGCGGGCTTGCAACGTTGGTGGTTTTAGCTACCTGGTGAAAAGTACCAGATAGGAATAATTGTAAAAAGGGAGTCATCAAATATTTTCATTCGCTGTCTTAGATATCCAGTTTTCTATTTAAATTTAAAACAGTAAACATCTGCAGATTTTAACGAGCTGAGAAAGGCAATAAAACATGCTCTAAGTGAGCTGATGTCCAAAAGCTTTGCAACTGATTAAAGTGTATTATAGCACTATACGACAGTGACAGCTGAAAAACAAAAACAAAAAATTACAAAACCTATAAACAATATCATGTGTTCAGACTATTAAAACAACCTTCTCTCTCTCTCTCTCTCTCTCTCTCTCTCTCTCTCTCTCTCTTTCAAAACCTACAGGGTGCTTGCAGTTGATCTCGAATCATAAAATTTTGCAAGAAGCTAGGTTTCGCAGAACAAAAGAAGGAAAAATCTGATTTTTAATCATATCATACTAAAAAAAAATTGTCCTTTTATATCCATCTGTCCCTCTGTCCAACTGTTAAGAACTCTATTTCTCAGAAAGAGGATGGCGTATCAAGCTCAGATTTATGTCATGTGCTAAAGTCTATTGTGCCTCAGTGGTGTAAAAAATTTAAGCATCTAAGTAAATCGAGTCAAAAAATTAATTTAATTATGCCACTTAATTTGATGCTCGCAAACTCACTCATCAAAACCTGTAGGGCACTTCCCGTTGACCTAGAATTATGAAATTCGGCTACAAGCAAGGTTTCATTGTGAAAGTAAAGCAAAAAAAAACCTGAAACCTGTTAAACTGTAATTACATCACATAAAAATCTTAATTTGCCTTTTGAACATAAATTGAATCATTCGTTAAAAGCTTATAGACGAACATTACTGCATACAAACATAAAATGTAAATTGTTGTCATCTTTTAGTAAGTAAATGAGAAATGCTTTGTTAAATCTTCTCTCTACGTATACGAACTATTGGCCCTTTTTATATGTCCGGGCTAGTGTGAGGAAATACTGTAGAGATTTTGATACGGTCTTGGAATTCCCGGGACTAATAACCTCCCAGTATCGATACTGGTAACGTACAAAAATCGTTGAGATTCTCGATTCTCAGGATGGATGAACTACATATACGAGTTGCTCTAAAATTCCCCTTTAAACTTTTAGGAATTGTAAAAGGGAGTGTGTAGACAATATTTTGAATGGAAACCTATGTCCGGAAACGTACCGTTTTCGTTCTGAAATCGTTTGAAAACGAGTTTGCTAGGTAGATGTGCATCAACGTAGTCGCAGTGGGGGGTGGGGGGTGGGGGGGAGGGGTTGCTTACGACGGATCAGCTGCTGTCATTTGACGTCTGTTGTAGCTCTATGACCTGACTCGAGTCTTATTCGTGCGTCTGTGGATGTCGGAGCAGTTCGGTTGAGTACACGTTTGCAGAATACACCGTCATGATCATTCTGTGTGGCGAAGCTCACGGTAGTGGAAAAGCGGCTTGTCGCCTTAATCAAAATCGTTCTCCACAACGTCCGCTCCATGGGAGGATATTCTTTTCGCCACAATTATGCAGCAGCTTCGAGAAAGGGCCACCTTCGCTGTCAACTGGCGTCAGAGTAGTGCTCCTACGTGACGCCACACATCTGAATTGGAAATTGAATTGTTTCTGTAAACTGATTAAGTCTCCTCTTTTTCTTATTGATTGAAACCTCCCCTTAGAAAAATTTATGAGTGATTGTGCTGATAAACCCCTTACATTATTTAATTTTCAAACAGCTGAGCAAAACTGAACGTGCACAGACAGTTCTCTCTTTACTTATTCAGATCATCAATAAACTGACACACAATATTTTTAGCACAACGCAACCTGACTTTAAATAATCCCTACAAAAGAATGGCCTTGACTAACAATAACCTATGTTGTTGTTGTGGTCTTCAGTCCTCAGACTGGTTTGATGCAGCTCTCCATGCTACTCTATCCTGTGCAAGCTTCTTCATCTCCCAGTACTTACTGCAACCTACATCCTTCTGAATCTGCTTAGTGTATTCATCTCTTGGTCTCCCTCTACGATTTTTACCCTCCACACTGCCCTCCAATGCTAAATTTGTGATCCCTTGATGCCTCAAAACATGTTCTACCAACCGGTCCCTTCTTTTTGTCAAGTTGTGCCACAAACTCCTCTGCTCATCTAATTCTATTCAATACCTCCTCATTAGTTATGTGATCTACCCATCTAATCTTCATCATTCTTCTGTAGCACCACATTTCGAAAGCTTCTGTTCTCTTCTTGTCCAAACTAGTTATCGTCCATGTTTCACTTCCATACATGGCTACACTCCATACAAATACTTTCAGAATCGACTTCCTGACATTTAAATCTATGCTCGATGTTAACAAATTTCTCTTCCTCAGAAACGCTTTCTTTGCCATAGCCAGTCAACATTTTATATCCTCTCTACTTCGACCGTCATCAGTTATTTTGCTCCCCAAATAGCAAAACTCCTTTACTACTTTAAGTGTCTCATTTCCTAATCTAATTCCCTCAGCACCACTCGATTTAATTTGACTACATTCCATTATCCTCGTTTTGCTTTTGTTGATGTTCATCTTATATACTCCTCTCAAGACACTGTCCATTCCGTTCAACTGCTCTTCCAAGTCCTTTGCTGTCTCTGACAGAATTACAATGTCATTGGCGAACCTCAAAGTTTTTAAGTCTTCTCCATGAATTTTAATACCTACTCCAAATTTTTCTTTTGTTTCCTTTACTGCCTGCTCAATATACAGATTGAATAACATCGGGGAGAGGCTACAACCCTGTCTCACTCCCTTCCCAACCACTGCTTCCCTTTCATACCCCTCGACTCTTCTGCTATCTGGTTTCTGTACAAATTGTAAATAGCCTTACGCTCCCTGTATTTTACCCCTGACACCTTTAGAATTTAGAATTAGAATTAGAATTTAGAATTTAGAATAACCTACACCTTTCATGAATCACTTACCTCACAAAAATCTTCGTTACACGAACTGTTGCAATACAGCGAGTGCCAATACTGCCATCTAAATAAAAGATTCTAACTGCTGAAGCCACTAACTACTGAAAGGCATAGTTAGCAAATGAAAGATTTTGATAGAGAAAAAAACAATTTATTTGCCTTAATAATGTTCAAAAGACATTAATTCATGATATCCAGTATTACAAATTTACTCTTTCTGGCGGACACACGTACAGATCGTCCGCTCTTAAAAATTCTGCCATCTCTCTCCCCACATCCACCACTGCTGGCGGCTCACCTCCAACTGCGCAACGCTATGCGCTGTTAACATCCAACTGCCTAACACTAGAATATTCCAACAATGCAAACCAGCCACAGACTGCACACAGCGCAGTCAGTGATTTTCATACAGAGGGCTACGTGGCGTTACCAACATAAAAACCTAAACAGCCTACTTACATGATGACCGGAATTGTAAAACAAGTGATGTAGTGGATCACGTGTAAAGAATTACTTGTGAAAGTGTTCGCGTTAGCAACATGTTTTCAAATGGCTGTAGCACGGAAACGGTACGTTTCCGGACAGGGGTTCCGGTGCAAAATATTGTCTGCTCAGTCCCCTCTACAAATCCTAGACGTTTATATGGGGAGTTTTAGAGCACCCTGTATACCTAAGTTTGTACGGAATCAGTGCCGAGTCCTATGCGCATTTGTCATTTTTTTATCTTAAAGAAATGGTCACTATGCTACACCCCTCCGACAATTGTTGCAGGGTGTTGAACCAGGCGACTGCTGCGGAGGCCCATACTCAGCAACGTTCACTCAACTGTCGTTGAGGAAATACTGTTGGTGGCCCCTTGGTTCATCTGGGCGATCATTTGCTCGAAAGTTGTACGTGTATTCGCCTGCACATATCTCAGCAGCCGTCGTTCACCCCTGTCATATATGGCCTGTAATGAACCAAAGTTGCCTTGACGTCGATTTTAGATAGCGCCATTTTGCCAAGCAGGGTATATTTCAACCACGGTGGCACACGACCAGTTCACAAACTTAGCCGTTTTGGAAATGTTTCCACCATTGGTCCAGAAGCCAACGGCCATGCCCTTTTGGATATCAGATAAATCGTCCTGTTTCCGCATTACGACAACGACTGTACTGTTTTCCGTGTCTCCTGACATGTTCTACAAACTCTCCACTGAAAATGTTGATACCTGATGACTTTGAGTAGTTACTGTACGTTGACGTCGAACACAGGCGGTGGTCAAATTAATGCGACTGGACCGTGTGTTGTTTGACGTGCTTTCACGTATGTAATGTGAGATTGTACTGACGTTTCGCCATTTGATGGAGACGTTCCCTTCCATTCCGTGATGTTCTGTTGACGTCCTCCAGTAGTAATCATCCTTAACCGTGAAACCAAGGGCTTCCGACTTGACAACAAACACAAAAAATCACTCGTACCAAGCGAGTCTCAGTACAGAAATACACTCCTGGAAATGGAAAAAAGAACACATTGACACCGGTGTCTCAGACCCACCATACTTGCTCCGGACACTGCGAGAGGGCTGTACAAGCAATGATCACACGCGGACACACCAGGAACCGCGGTGTTGGCCGTCGAATGACGCTATCTGCGCAGCATTTGTGCACCGCCGCCGTCAGTGTCAGCCAGTTTGCCGTGGCATACGGAGTTACATCGCAGTCTTTTACACTGGTAGCATGCCACGACAGCGTGGACGTGAACCGTATGTGCAGCTGACGGACTTTGAGCGAGGGCGTATAGTGGGCGTGCGAGAGGCCGGGTGGACGTAACGCCGAATTGCTCAACACGTGGGGCGTGAGGTCTCCACAGTACATCGATGTTGTCGCCAGTGGTCGGCGGAAGGTGCACGTGCCCGTCGACCTGGGACCGGACCGCAGCGACGCACGGATGCACGCCAAGACCGTAGGATCCTACGCAGTGCCGTAGGGGACCGCACCTCCACTTCCCAGCAAATTAGGGACACTGTTGCTCCTGGGGTATCGGCGAGGACCATTCGCAACCGTCTCCATGAAGCTGGGCTACGGTCCCGCACACCGTTAGGCCGTCTTCCGCTCACGCCCCAACATCGTGCAGCCCGCCTCCAGTGGTGTCGCGACAGGCGTGAATGGAGGGACGAATGGACACGTGTCGTCTTCAGCGATGAGAGTCGCTTCTGCCTTGGTGCCAATGATGGTCGTATGCGTGTTTGGCGCCGTGCAGGTGAGCGCCACAATCAGGACTGCATACGACCGAGGCACACAGGGCCAACACCCGGCATCATGGTGTGGGGAGCGATCTCCTACGCTGGCCGTACACCTCTGGTGATCGTCGAGGGGACACTGAATAGTGCACGGTACATCCAAACCGTCATCGAACCCATCGTTCTACCATTCCTAGACCGGCAAGGGAACTTGCTGTTCCAACAGGACAATGCACGTCCGCATGTATCCCGTGCCACCCAAAGTGCTCTAGAAGGTGTAAGTCAACTACCCTGGCCAGCAAGATCTCCGGATCTGTCGCCCATTGAGCATGTTTGGGACTGGATGAAGCGTCGTCTCACGCAGTCTGCACGTCCAGCACGAACGCTGGTCCAACTGAGGCGCCAGGTGGAAATGGCATGGCAAGCCGTTCCACAGGACTACATCCAGCATCTCTACGATCGTCTCCATGGGAGAATAGCAGCCTGCATTGCTTCGAAAGGTGGATATACACTGTACTAGTGCCGACATTGTGCATGCTCTGTTGCCTGTGTCTATGTGCCTGTGGTTCTGTCAGTGTGATCATGTGATGTATCTGACCCCAGGAATGTGTCAATAAAGTTTCCCCTTCCTGGGACAATGAATTCACGGTGTTCTTATTTCAATTTCCAGGAGTGTAATTCGCCAGGAGCGCTGCCGTAGACTCGCTTGCGATTGAGACAAGAGAAGGTCCCTCCTGTAAAAGGAGCTTTGCATTCATGTATTTACTGTGAATTTACTTGAAATAGCATCAAATGCAGTCAAGTATCCCAGGACATACATTATTATGTGTGAGCTGAAGGACGTAGTTTAAGGAACATTTCGGCGAATTGAGATGTGGTGAAAAACTGTAGCCAGTCATCGTCTGTTGGTGAACCGATTAGCGAGCAGCGCTTATAGAGGGGAAAATGACCTTCCCGGGAAGAACGACCTAGCCGCACAGTTCATGACTGCAGCGCCAAGACTGCTCTGCTAATCCCGCGCGGAGGGGCACCTTCGCTGTCAACAGACGTGAGTGGTGCTCCAACGTGACGCCACACATCTGAATTGGAAATGGAATTGTTTCTGTAAACTGATTAAGTTCCCTCTTTTTCTTATTGATGACCGGAATTGTAAAACAAGTGATTTAGTGGATCACGTGGAAAGAATTACTTGTGAAAGTGTTCGCGTTAGAAACATGTTTCCAAATGACTGTAGCACGGAAACGGTACGTTTCCGGACAGGAGTTGCGGTGCAAAATATTGTCTGCTCAGTCCCCTCTACAAATCCAAGACGTTTATAAGGGGAGATTTAGAGCACTCTGTATACTTAAGTTTGTACGGAATCCCCAGTACCAAGTCCTACACGCATTTGTCATTTTTTATCTTAAAAAAGGGTCACGATACTATGGCAATGGCTTCAGAGACAGCGTGGGGCTTGTTGGTGGGCGCAGACGCCGGCGTCAGCTGGAACGTGGAAGCGGTGGGTACCTCCCGCACTGGAGCTGCGCGCGCTGCGGCTCCCAGGCGGACCTCTGAGGAATCACGGCGGCTGGGGCCGCGCCGGGCCGGGGCACCAGGTGCTAATGAAGAAGCCGTCCCGGACCCGGAATTAAAATTCCTGGGCCCGCACGCCTCCCGACAATGGCGTCGCTCCGGCTGTCACTTAGAACAAAGATGCCAGCTGAGCCGCTGACGGATCAAATAGCCGCCGCTGGCTCCTCCACCCGCCGTCACCCCCCTCCCCCTGTTCCACCCCGCTCCTCCCTTCCCAAGCACATGTGGCTGCAGCGCTCGGCCCGTCAGCGCGCGGCCGAGCGCCGCCCGGCAAATTGTGACAAATTTACCCCGCCGCTCGTCGGTGTTAGCTCCTGGTTTGCTGTCACTTCCAACTGCGCACCAAGTTTGTTTGTGCTTGGCGCTCCCTCGCCGCGCCCGCTAGGGGCGGACTCGGTCGTCGTCGTCATCATCATCATTTTCGCTTCGCGCGGAGCGTGGTGCGCCCCTCAGTTTACTCTAGGATAATCTCATCAGCTACCTGCAAACTTCTTTTTTTCCAGTTATCAAATTTCCTCGTGGATTGTTTCACGTAGCGTTTAACTATCATTAACTATCATTGACCCTTCCCTGTTCCAACGCCCGATTCTTTAAAGACTCGGTGACCCATGTATGAAACAACTTCAAATCTCTGATTACTTTGGAAATGAGCTAATCTGTTAAATATGTGACGTTCACATGTAGAACCTTTTGGGTTACGGACGCAGAGCCGTAATTACATTGGCTTTACTAGTTTCGGATTTATACCATACACTAATGAAAAAGTGAAAAACAAAGATTGGCTCTTTTCTTTTAAACCTAGTTTTTTTTTCTAAAATACGCGCTGTAAAAAAATGGCTCTGAGCACTATAGGACTTAACATCTGAGGTCATCAGTCCCCTAGAACTTCGAACTACTTAAACATAACCAACCTAAGGACGTCACACACATCCATGTCCGAGGCAGCATTCGAAACTGCGACCGTTGCGGTCGCGCGGTTCCAGACTGAAGCGCCGAGAACCGTTCGGCCACACTGGCCGGCTACGCGTCGCACAACGATATAGTTTTGTACGTACCTACAATGATACGTGCAGATGCCATCCACAACATAACTAGCGAATATACTTAGTAGAAAACAAATAATAAATTAAAATGCCATATGCTTCATGTTAAAGCTGCACAAAATCGAAGGTTTAAAGCAAACCGTTTTATTTATTTATTTGTTGGGCTGTAAGCGAGAAAAAGTCTAGAGAAGGTCTGTAACTACATGTAAATTTTTTTGTTAAGTTACTAAGTGCTGTATGAATGTAAGTCTGGATAATTCGGGCACAATAAGTTGCGCATCCTCAAGACGTATAAACGATTTCTAACTTTAATATTTGACATATTGTGTTTAATCTTTAACGTAAGACTGTACCTCTTAGTGAGTAGATTATGACACCATTTTAAATTTTAAATTCTGCCAATAATTATGTGAAATATTGAAAATGAAACTGTAGACGACCCTAGAAGTCGTTAGGTAGGCTACCTACAACTCAGTAGCGAGTGAAAAATCGCAAGATGAGTGCTGCTACAGATACAACTTGGCAAATACATTTCACTGCCAGACACATCTGAAATAAATCATCTGTCTAACTAGCACTCATTAGTTGCACGTGTCTTTGAATTAGATAGTATTACGTAGCAAATGAAGTAGACTGTTTATGCAAATGAAGGATGTTATTGGGGCTTAGTGCGAACTGCCAGATCATACGGCCCAAATATTCGCAATTTAGGATGTCGTACATTGTTTGGTATCCTTCCCTCCCTCCCTCCCCCCCCCCTCTCTCTCTCTCTCTCTCTCTCTCTCTCTCTCTCTCTCTCTCTCTCTCTCTCTCTCTGTGTGTGTGTGTGTGTGTGTGTGTGTGTGTGTGTGTGTGTGTGTGTGTGTCGATCTATTTATATTTATCTGCGTTTCAGTTATCATATTCGTCATAAGCTGAATGATATTGTACATCAGCAATAAGTTCAGCTCGGTCGGTGCGATAATGGCTTGTCCTCCTTTCTGACTGGGCAGGTATGATAGAAAATGAAAATGGAAAAGAAAGTATCAACTAATGTGCAAACGGGCAGGTACCTAAAGAATTGTCCACTTATAACTGCAGATTCATTGACTTAGAGGGATTAACTGTTTTAGGTGTTAGGCAAAGGTGAAAATAATTGTGAGTTTTAGGATACAATACCTCAATAGGTAAAAAAGGAACCATTAGAGGAATATTTTGTTGTCCGTATGTCTGGCCATCTGCTCGACTGTTGACAGTTCTTTTCCTCAGGAATCGGTGGACGTATCAAGTTGAAATTTATGTCAGATACTAAGGTCTACGGTCCCTTGGCGGTGTAAAAAGTTAAGCTTCTGAGTCACTGGAGGAGGGATCCAGACAGCGAGGTCATTGGTTCCACCGGATTATGGAAGGATGGGGAAGGAAGCCGGCCGTGCCCTTTCCATCTGCTGTCATTCAGCTCATTATTCTGATAAGGGTATAGTGCAGGTTCTCGTATTTTTGTGTACAAGAGTAAAGTCGATAGCCTGCTAAACAAGTACCCGTTTAGCACCTTGTTCTTTGCTTTTAGGAAATGTAACTGCCATTGGTTGAAGGACATTACGAACTGTTGAATACCATCGTGGTTCACTCAAAATATTAACCACGGACTCGCTCTTTAAATTTTTCAGACATTTTCGACCCGAGATCTCCAGACGAGCGGCATAATGCGGGAGGACCAAAATCACTGTGCGTGTATATAGTGCATGTTAAACATAAAATGCGAGACTAATTCCTCGAAGTGGACGTCTCCGGTCTGGACGAGCGGCTGGCGAAGGAATCGGAGGCGAGCCACCGCGCTTCGGCAAGCGGCAATCGATGAAGGCTTCTCTCGGTAATTTGTATGTAGGGAGATAAAGGGCCGCTCGGCCGCCAGTGAAGCATGAAGGAAGCCGTTCATTATCATTCACCGCAGCTGTCCACTGATCGCGATAACCCGGCGCGACGTGAGGCCAGGGGGGGCGCCCGTTAGCGGCCTCTCTGCCTCTCCCTCTCCCACCATCTCCCTCCCCCGTCTTCTCTCTCACACACACTGCTATAAACAGCCATTTCTTCGCGATTTTTACAGTTTCCCCGGCGTAATTATGAAAAATGTCGGCAGCCGGCAGTAAGTTCCCCGCTGGCGTTTTCCCAGGATACCTGTTTGATTGCTGTCGTACTTCTTTTTGCCTCGACCTTAACGGTTTCGAGTAGCAAGCTTGCGCTTGAGGAATGCCAGGCCTGTGCGCATCATGTAGAATGCGTACCTAATTAATAGAGGAGAAGCAGAGTTAAACTGGTGCATTGCTGCTTCGAATATTCCTGTCGACTCGCTGTCAGTATCAGAATCCTGCTAATATCAATGACACAACATTTGACACTCCAGAGAAACTGCAACTATACCGGAAGCAAAAGCTGTTTGAAAAACTTGCCGCTGTAGGCGGAAAGCAGGATTTACGAAAACTGCTCCACACTTGTTGCCTCTAAATTGAGAGGTGACAAGTTTCGAAACTAGGGTAATGTCTCCAGTTAACGTCTCTAATCAAGCAACAGACTTCAGATGGTGTGCTTCCCAATGTTCACCAGAGTTAGCTCGTGTACAAGACAGATCTCGGCGCTTAGGATCCTATTGTCCCTCTAGTTGCTATAAACGTGGATTTCGATGCATTGCATACTCTCATAGGCGCTTCATTCCGGACCCGGGCGACTGCTACGGTCGCAGGTTCGAATCCTGCATTGGGCATGGATGTATGTGATGTCATTAGGTTGGTTAGGTTTAAGTAGTTCTAAGTCCTAGGGGACTCTGACCTCAGATGTTAAGTCCCATAGTGTCCAGAGCGATTTGAACCATACTCTCATATAATTCATTTCCAAAGACCTATTACAGTATGTCATAACTTCTAACGGTCGAGCTTCACAGTCATGCAGAATTGTTTCGAGGGCATCGGTTTTCGCCATTGACTTGTGAAATAACTAATTTGTTCAGTCATCGGTGAATATGATGTCCTTTAAAAACTATAGTATGCAGTTTTCGCCCCTCTCGTTCCCTACATTGGGTGGGTAGCGAGAAATGCTGTGCAAACATCCAACAGTCTATACATCTGACAATGTACCCCTCCGTACCACATCCAAATGACACTGTTGACAAATGGATGGCTGTGGTCTTGAGGCCTGTAGTGGACATTTTTTGCCAGGAAAATCTGTGTCAAGGGAGCACACTTCTCGTGATCTAATGATTAGGCAAAGAAGGCTACATCGTTGGGCAACAATGCCCTGAAAAAAGGATCACACTGAACACCAGTAAAACGGAACTGTACTGAACTTCAACGTCACATGGTGGTATATTTACACCAGTCGTAACCTCAACGCAACGTCAGTTCGCGTATCCTAGTCCTAAACTCTGTAAGCGAGGCTATGACATAGCATTCGTAATATAATATCAGAATTGACGAACCAGCAATGATAGATTTTTTTAATGCCAAAAGCAGTATACCATACTTGACATGGACCTTTCTTACCTTAACACGATGGTTTTCCCTGTCTGAGTACCAAATAATGTCACGAAAACCTGTATTTTCTCCTTCAATACAACTGACACCTTCAGTCTGAAAAACTTTTTTAGCGAAAACTTTTCAATTTAGGTTCTCATTTATTCACAGTATAGGCAGTAGTAAAACCGAATAATTTTTTTGATATCAGATAGTTTGCCACTTTTTGTGGAAGAAAAAGGAAAAAATATAAAAGACCTCATGGAACATTTACCAACATAAACGTCAATGTCAAAGTAAAAACTTCCTTCCCGAAATCTTTGACGTTCACGTATCGATCTGTTCCGGTGATGGTCTGCCCGAATACAGAAATAGATTGTGAAAAGTCCGACGTTTCGTTTCGTTCCGTTCTGTGATGTGTAGCGTGAAATCCGGCAACCATCCGCTAAGCTCTGAGTCAACGTGGTTTTCGAAACCCCGCATCGCAGCAGAAAAAAAAAAAACAAAACAAATGTGTTTGATATCTTATGGGACTTAGCTGTTAAGGTCATCAGTCCCTAAGCTTGCACACTACTTAACCAAATTATCCTAAGGACAAACAGGCACACGCATGCCTGAGGGAGGACTCCAACCTCCGCCAGGACCAGCCGCACTAACAAGGAATAAGGCGAAGCAACAAGGACGTATCCAGCAATAGGCAAGGCTGCTTTTTTTTCCCCTTGACTGGGCCCTCCATCTGATAAATTTTGTGCTGTGCTGGCTGTACTGCTCCACTCACATCACTTAGTAGGTACACACGGCCCCCAGCGCGCTGCACAATTTGAATACGCGCACAGAGGCTGCTGACACCATTGCCCATGCAGCGCCACTAAAGGTGGGGCACCGTGGAGATCTTTAGTCCTTTTTTGTATTAGATACAGCTGTGATAATTTCTTAAAATTACAATAATGAAATTTTCAAATGAAAATTTATACAATTTTAAATTTTATAAAGAGAAAGGAATAGAAATTAGGAAAGATTGGTGTTGGAAATAGTTGTCCCTTCTCCGGCGTCGCTCAGGGAGGAGGTCTCGGAACGTAGTCCATGGGCAGAGCATTTCATTTTAGTTTATTACATGAGACAAGTCACGTCTCGGGTGTCACGAGTCGATTCATCTCTCGCACAGCTGTTCTAAGTTTTGTTAGAGTTTTTACACTGTACGTGCGTTAATTAGCTAGATTACTTGGGTTACAGTTTTTCGTGTGAATGTAATATAATTAGAGGTTAACGTGGAACCTGATACAGTAATCGGCCACGAACTATCCTACTTAATAGGTTAACAGGTTTCTGTTCTAATTTGTCTGCGTGTCAGTATTTCATCAGTGTCATATACATGTGTTATGTTATTTTTCGTTGAAGCAGGGCAGGGGAAGACACATCTTTTTCTCTTTGTGTTTTATTTACATTGAAAAAAAGTCACCTAAAACATAATGCTATACTGACAACAAGGAAAAGTAAGTTATGAAATAAATACATAATACAATCAACAAACTGCACAATCTACAATGCACTCAATTTCTGCTGTTTGTTCCCTAGTTTAGAAAATGGCCACTTAGCCTCGCAAGGTTAGTCCCGGCGAGTTACCGTCCCTGGGATTTGGAGTCGGGCCTCTACTACCAACTGAACCAAAATCAAAGCAATGACAATCACATTATTTACAGTTATAACATCAGCACAATTATGTAATTTGTGCTTCAACCAAGGACGCTGTTACCACCAATGCCTGCGATACTACACAGGAAGGTCATGGCCTGTTACTAATAAAATCGTGCCAGTCTTTATTAGAGATTACATTTCAAAGCTTATTGAGCGTTACCAATTGTTCAATATCTAGCACTAATACATTCACCTCTCTGGTCGACAACGTAGTTCTAAGCTCTTTAGCAACTTCGTGTATGTGTGGGGACTCAAAGAATACGTGGTCGGGAGTGCTCTCTTCAACGCCACAGTAACACATCGTCGGTTTCTTCATCCCATCTGGTAAAGACATGCCGGATAATGTGCCCTGTGAGGAAGTGTTGGTTGTAATTGCTTCATTCGCAATCTCTCCAAGACATTAGACAAGAGCCATGTGCCCTCCTACCTGCACTCTCTTGAGTCCCAGTGCTACTGGTATCAGGCTAGTGTACTGGATTTTATCCCTCTGCTATGCTATGCATATTCACCCAATATACGTCTGATCTTTAGTTAGTCACTCGTCCTCAGCCAGTAAAATGCTGCTTGCTCTCCCATTGTGAGATCAAGAGGAAAGGACCATAATTACTAGCATGGCCATATTAGGATATGCACCTGTCAAATGTAACAAGATATTGCTTTCCACCTTCCTCACGCCCACGGCAGGTTTAAACAATGCGAGCCTGTGGGTCCAAACACGAGAACCACAATTGATGACAGTATACAATTATGGTACAGTTTTATCAACCACGAGGCCAGGGGAAACATTGCACTTCCAGCCCTTAAAAGTTCATTCAACACCTTTAATGCTCACTGAGCCACGAAATACCGGCGCTGATTAAGCAACACCCTTGTGGTATCCTGCTCACTCGTGTCTTGTAGGGTGCCTATGAGGCTGTTTTCTCTATAGCTAAACAACACACAAGCAAATCCTATAAATGGTGTTTATTACAGTAATTGAATTGACAATACTTAACTTTGGGTCGCAAGCAAATGGCGACACGCAAATAACAAAGTCCTTTGATATATACAATTTCCATGCAAGCTAATCACACAATTTCCATGGACCACGAGTCACGGTTCTTCTAGAGCGGCTCTACTAGTGCTACTCTTCTAGTCCTCTCTTCTAGTGCGGCCGAGGCTAGGCGGCGCGTCGCTTTTGTTCCCTTCTTGTAGATTCCGCTCCTGTCGTGGTGACGTCTTGGTCAGCGTGCTGTTGGCTGTCGTCGCCTCACAGCCCTCTCTGCTGCATCGTTCTTGATCTTCGTGCCGGCGCTTGTCGTTACGCCGGAACCACTCTAAGGTAGTGGGCCTTCCTATGCCTGAGAACTGGAGCATTACCGTCCCAGATAATTGAGTCACTTGCACATCTATCTTTCAACAGTATATAATTATACGTAATCTGGTGAAAGTGTAAGTTTCACGTTGCAGCACTAGCCAGCAACGATAGTCATGACATATTACCTTAAATCTCTAGTTCGCACCGAGAATTGCCGTCTACTAATAGAAGGTGGTCGTCCGCCTAGGAATCACATCCAGCACATTTACATTCTCCAGCAGTCTTTGAAGCACAGGCTCCGTATGTATATAACAAAAGACTGAGCCCAGGATTGGGCCCCGGGGACAGAGATGACATCCGAACATCACGCCCATCGCAGTAGTCCCTAATACAGCTATATGGCAGCTCAGGACTTTGCATCTCTCGCGTATGAGAAGAGAGTAAGGGCCACCGTAAACTGCTATGGCCCCCACTGTTGTCTTATTAGTACGCCGTGCTGACAGCCGACAAGTCTCAACCGCTAGGGTGATGGCATCTGTCGTTGAGCGTCGACGAAAAGCAGGAGAGGACAGCCAACTCCTCCCCCCCCCCCCCCCCCCCCCCCCGCTCCACAGACCCCTAAGAGCGATTCGGATCCTGCTCTGCTAAACAGACGTATCAGTTCAGCATCGGTGTAGGGAAAGCGAGAAGATATAACGCTTATCGGCTAAATGCAAGTGAAGCCAGAACCATTTGTCGTGAAATCCCGGAATTAATTTGGCAACTAACATAACCTCCCCACTCCACCTCCACTTAAGACACTAGGTGCGTTCATGAGGAATGAAGCATTCCCAGTACGTAGTCGCCAACGTTTCCACGCCATTCTCCACATTCCCTAACGCTAATGTCACAAACACTTTGTCAGTAACCTACTCTCCGACTTGCACAATACCGTCGACAGGAAGCACTTGGCAAGCGCTTAGCAGGAAACGCAATACTCGTTTTGCATCTAGACTCAGATGACAAATGAAAAGCGGCGCTAGTACCGCTCGGCGAGCGTAAGCCGGGAGACGCTGGCGGCGTAAATGCGCGCACCGCGCACGTGGCTCCCGGCTGCGGCCAGGGCTGCCAACGCTGCGGCCGTTACTCTGGTCCGTCGCTGCAAAGCCGCTGATCTGGCGGGCGGTGCGCCCGCCAAATTATAACGGTGCGTGCGCGAGTGTACGTATGCGAGCGCGCTCTCGTGTTTGTGTGTGTCAGTGTTCGCAGACCGGAGCGCGCGGTAACTTAAAAGTGCGCTGAAATATGTAACGCGGCCGGCCGGCGTGCTTTATGCCCGGTGCGGTTGTTTCCGAGCTGTTAGCTGACTGCCAGGTGGCGCGTGCGGCGCGCACTTCCTACGCCGCCCCCTCGCCGCCCGCGCCATGTTTACGCGCTCTCCAGAAATTTGTTGTCGTCAAGCGGTCGCGACCGCGCAGCGCTGCACCTCGGTTTCGCTCGGTGCGCTGTTCCGGGCTCGAACGCAACGCTACCGAGCTGCGCTGAGAATTTACCTACTCAAGTTGGCAAAGTTTTTTTTTTTATGATGCTACTAACGTGGAGCACAAAGGCGACACTTGGTTTTTGCTTCAGCCATTGCAGTCATTCTGACGGGGACGAAATTACTTTTTCACAGGTTTCGGTGACGTGAGATTTTTGTTGAAGTGCGGAACACTTTATATGCTCACGTATTTCGATATTTTTTGATAGCGATAAATCTCACATGCAAGTGTCGGTGGGTTTACTCATACTTCTTCCCTCCATGGTGTACGTCACTTCATGCTCTTCTGTCACATTTATTTCACCCATGAACTCCTGTCGCCAATCGCATTGCCGCATTTTTAACACCGGTTCCCGTCAGATCACCGAGGTGGAGGTGGAAGGTGAAAGGTCGCAGGTTTTAGATGTCAGGGACTGAATCGGAGTTCGGACGGTGGACAGGAATGGGTGTCCGACGCCTGACGAGTCAATTTGTGGTTCTCCACATGTGACTACGGACAGCAGATTGGTGACAGTATACATCCGCACCAGTCATAGGTGGCCGTTGACTTTTGCTAGAGTACTGTTAATCCTGATTCAGTGATAACACCATTTTGATTGTTGTTGTACCAACCACAGGAGAAATAAAATATTTGGTGGGTTGCATTCGTATTAGTTATTGAATGTGCAGCTGGGATACAACATTGCTCTCCCAATTGCTTCATACCTTTATTACAATCATTTTTTCTAGCAAACATGTCACTGAGTCTTTTGCTATGTCATTGCTTTCAATAAAATGAAACATCAGTTTAATTTTATTTGTGTTTAATTTGAGGTAACTTGTAGATATCTACGATTAATTAATATTATTATTATTGTTTTTGTCGAGTGAGAAAAAAAATAGTCATTTATCAGCATTTCATAGCAATTGTCCACCGTAGGATTGCATGCTAGAGTCGACGTTGAGACAACGATTCCGTTGGGCAATTAAAATTTAGCATCGAGTCTTAAGGAGTGAGTGACGGACTGGGCAGTTCCATCATTCCGTTACGATTTCATATAAACAGACCCGGGAGTTTTGCATTGTAACTGGTGGGTTCGGGGGCGATAGGTTCTCTCTGCTCCTGTGCAACCATCAGTCAGTGTCTCCTTATCCTCACAGCAACGTTCACGGCGCTTACAGGTACGTACGCAATCCTACCTCCCCCTCACCCATTTTCACTTACGTTTTGCACAGCGGGAGAAAATCGCTTCATTAATTTACTTGAACTCAAAGCTTGTTGCCACGTTAACCTACTTGTTTCTAACTCTCTCAAAACATTAGTACAAACGGAAACGATTGTTCGAAACAAAAAGGGGGCACAGAGTAAGGTGAAAATGTGGGTAGAGGATGTTAAGCGGCGGAGTGCAAGTATCCCACGGGCCACCACACGCGTGTTTGTGAAACAAATGAACCAGTTAAAAGATTAAATGCGGCCGTGTCGGACCGGCGCGATTGTTTCGGCGGCGGGCGTTAATTGCGCGCCGTGTACGGCACAATTGGTCGGACGCCGCGGCCTCAAACTGCGCACTTAGCGCCGTAATTGCCGATTCATTAGAACGGACGCCGGTCCCGGGGGTGCCGTGTTATCCCCTCTTTAAAAAAATATGAAGTGCTGCTGCTCGCCGGAAAAAAAGGGAGAGAGTTGGGAGAGAGAGAGAATTGGGGATGGGCGGGGGAGTCGGGGGCGGAAGGTCGGTCCGTCGGCCGCGCCCGGCGGCAGTTTAAATTGAAGCCCGCACACAGTAGAGTATATTAGCGGCCGCAACAATGAGCAAGGCGACGGCGCGGGATTTACAAGTGTCGGGCTGCGATCGCGGCGAGTCGCAGACGCGGCGGCAATCAGCGCAGGCGCCGGTCCCGGCTGTGGCGGGCGGCCATTTCCATGCAAATCAGCCGGCGCGCGTATTAACCGCCGGCAAATCCCTCATAATGCGAGAAAGCGACACGCCCGGCGCTGCCGCCTCCGCGCCTGTGCACCGACTCTCCCGTTGTGTTGTGCGCCGCCAGCGCAGCCAACGCCTTACTTTCGCCTAGCCTTTCGACTTCTTCTCATATCGATACCGCGTCAGTCACCTCCGACGCTGCTCTCGATAGCACACTGAAATGACAAAAGTCGCGGGATAACTCCTAATATCTTGTCGGACGTCCTTTTGCCCGGCATGGTGTAGCTACTCGGCGTGGCATGGACTTAACAAGTAATTACACTACTGGCCATTAAAATTGCTACACCAAGAAGAAATGTAGATAATAAACGGGTATTCATTGCACAAATATATTATACTAGAACTGACATGTGACTGCATTTTCACGCAATTTGGGTGCATAGATCCTCAGAGATCAGTACCCAGAAAAACCACCTCTGGCCGTAATAACGGCCTTGATGCGCCTGCGCATTGAGTCAAACAGAGCTTGGATGGCGTGTACAGGTACAGCTGCCCATGGAGCTTCAACACGATACCAAGAGTAGTGAATGGCGTATTGCGACGAGCCAGTACCTCGGCCACCATTGACCAGACGTTTTCATTTGGTAAGACATCGGGAGAATGTGCTGGTCAGGGCAGCAGTCGAACATTTTCTGTATCCAGAAAGGCCCGTACAGGATCTGAAACATGCGGTCGTGCATTATCCTGCTCAAATGTAGGGTTTCACAGGGATCGAATGAAGGGCTGAGTCACGGGTCGTAACACATCTGAAATGTAACGTCCACTGTTCAAAGTGCCGTCAATGCGAACAAGAGGTGACCGCATCGTGTAACAATTGGCACCCCATACCATCACCCCGGGTGATACGCCAGTATGGCGATGACGAATACATGCTTCCAATGTGCGTTCACCGCGATGTCGCCAAACCCGGACGCGACCGTCATTATGCTGTAAACAGAACTTGGATTCATGCGAAAAAATGACGTTTTGCCATTCGTGCACCCAGGTTCGTGTTGTGTACAGCATCACAGGCGCTCCTGTCTGTGATGCAGCGTCAAGGGTAACCGCGGCCATGGTCTCCGAGCTGATAGTCCATGCTGCTGGAAACGTCGTCGAACTGTTCTCTACAGTCTGGAACCGCGCGACGGTTACGGTCGCAAGTTCGAATCCTACCTCGGGCATGGGTGTGTGTGATGTCCTTAGGTTAGTTAGGTTAACCTAGTTCTAAGTTCTAGGTGACTGATGACCTCAGCAGTGAAGTTCTATAGTGCTCAGAGCCATTTGAACCAACGCGAGCAGCCATGTCGCGATTCGATAAACCGCAATCGCGATAGTCTACAATGAGACCTTTATCGAAGTCGGAAACGGGATGGTACGCATTTCTACTCCTTACACGAGGCATCACAACAACGTTTCACCGGGCAACGCCGGTCAACCGCTGTTTGTGTATGAGAAATCATATACTGAGCCATGCTGCCTCCAAGAGCCGTCCGTAATAAGCAAAAGTGTTGCCGATGCAGGATTTTGTGCAAGAACTGACTTCTCGATTATTTCCCATAAATGTTCGATGGGATTCATGTCGGGCGATCTTGGTGGCTACATCATTGGCTGGAACTGTCAAGGATGTTCCTTAAACCAATCGCGGACGGTAGTGACCCGGTGAAATGCCATCTTTGTTTGGGGAATGGCTTCAAATGGTCTACAAGTAGCCGAACGAAACCATTCCAAGTGAATGTTCGGTTCAGTTGGACCAGAGGACACAGTCCATTCCATGTAAACACAGCCCACACCAGTATGGAGCCACCATGAGCGCTTGCACTGTGCCTTGTTGACGATTTGAGTCCATGGCTTCGTGGGGTCTGCGCCACACCCGAACCCTACCATTAGCTCTCACCAACTCAAATCGAGACTCGACTGACCACTCGTATAGGGTCCAACCAACGTGATCGAGAGCCCAGAAGAGGTGCTGCAGCCGATGTCGGGCTGTTAGCAAAGGTACTACCGTCCGTCGTCTGTTGCCATAGCCCATGAACATCAACATCCTAACGGATACGTAGGTCATAAGTCCCACATTGATTTCTGCGGTTATCTCACGCAGTGTTGCTTGTCTAAAAAATGCTTCAAATGGCTCTGAGCACTATGGGACTTAACATCTGAGGTCATCAGTCCCCTAGAACTTAGAGCTACTTAACCTAACTAACCTACGGACATCACACATATCCATGCCCGCGGCAGGATTCGAACCTGCGACCGTAGCGGTCGCGCGGTTCCAGACTGAAGTGCCTAGAACCGCTCGGCCAGTTGCTTGTCTCTGAGCATTAGCAACTCTACGCAAATGCCGTGGCTTTCGGTCATTGTCCGTGGTGTGAGGTAATGCCTGAAATTTGGTATTCTCGACACACTGTAGACACCGTGGATTTCAGAATATTAAATTGGCTAACAATTTCCGAAATGGAATGCCCCATGCTTGTAGCTCCAACTAACATTCCGCGTTCAAAGTCTGTTAATTACCGCCGTCCGGCCATAATATACTTTCACTCTTGTCCTTATAACTCTTCAAAATGAGCGTAAATGATTAAGTAAATAAAATAAAGTTTTAATATGACACATTTTTCAAATGAACTGGAAATATAAAATAATTTCTCCTAGCCCTATACAGATTTCTAACTCCATACACAGGCTTCTGAAAATTTGTGCATGTGAATTTTTAACAGCTGTGATAATACTTGTAAGATTTATAACGGGGAATGTGGGGCGCATGCCTTACGTAAGTGATGCATCAGTAGTTCACCTCCTATTATCTATTGCATGTACCCCACATTCTTTGCTATAAATTTTGCAAGTATTGTCACAGCTATTAAAAATTCACACACACGGACTGACAGGACTATTTTAGTGTTAGGAATCTGTATGGGCCAGGGAGAAATTATTTTATACTTTTTAGTTCGATTTAAGAAACAATCTGTATTTCGTATTTTTACTTAAATAATTATTGTTTTACTCTTGCGTGTGTGAAATTTCTCAAGAGATTTGAAACATTTTGACGAGATTTAATTTTTTATGTAAATAATTAAATATGAATACTAGCTTTTTACCCACCGCTTTTCCAGTGTTTGCATACGCCGCATATATTGAAAACATCTTTTCCTGCCCTTCTCTCTATACATCTGCTCTCCCTCCTCTGTGTTCAGCCGTGCTCACTCGCTCGCATAATGCCTGGAATGCATTCTGATGCTACCTGCAGAACTCATCTACCCTGCAGGGCAGTCGATGTGTCTAAGGTTACTAACTTTTTTCAGCTGCACGCCCACTCCTTCCGAACAGACCGACAACGAAGCGAGTTAATCTTATACGGTTGTTATCTAGTTTTGACCTATGTTTAACAGTGACAAATCTAAAATGTTCAGTGAGAACAATTTACGTGGGCAACAATAAGAATGCAGTGGGAATGCATTTAAATCTGTTGGACGAATGTTATGAAAACAAACACTGTTTCACGACAGTTAATATGTAAAAAACACACCACATGTCGTAAAAAAGCGTGTAAACCGTCTGAGGATGAACCACAACGATTCGAAACCGGTAACGGCACCCTTTGAATATAGAAACTGAAAGTAAATTTGTGGCTGGTTGCTGTCCTAACACCATCAACATTTGTCTTCAAACAACAGCCACGGTCTCCATCATGTCATCATATGACAAAATTGCAGCAAGTCTATAGCTCATCAGGAAGTTAGTTTAAAATCAATTTAGAATTTTTACCAGACAGACAAACAAGAAATCTACCTAATAAAGATGTGTTCAAATGGCTCTGAGCACTATGGGACTTAACATCTGAGGTGATCAGTCCCCTAGAACTTAGAACTACTTAAACCTAACTAACCTAAGAACATCACACACATCCATGCCCGAGGCAGGATTCGAACCCACCACCGTTGCAGTCGTGCTGTTCCGGACTGCAGCGCCTAGAACCGCGTGGCCACGGCAGTCGGAAAAAATGTGTTAATGAAAGGCATCATATGACTGAATGTCGAGAGTGAAGATGAAGGGTGCTTATGTGTGTATTGACTGCAATGTAAAACGGAATTTTATCGGCCCATGTTGGTGGACCGGTAAGCAGTTGCTTTTATGAGATGGTTATCTTCCACGGTGTCTGGCCTGAAATTTCGTACATCATTTTAAAGTACGATCTGATCAGCAACCCAAAAGAAGCAAGCATTCCTTACACACTCCATTGCCGGATGTGACTGCATGAAACCTTAACAGGTCACAAAAGAAACTAGCCCTATGTCGTGCAGTGTACAGTAGTTTGCGGAACATAGATGTTGACAATTGAATTCCATGCAAAGCAAAGAGAAACAAAAACTCGCAGTTCTGGTCGGAAGCGGCAGAGGGCAGCAAAAGGTCATGTTAGGAAAACGTCTGCAGCGAAATTACTTGTCAGTACAGCGCCGCGACATCTGCTTGCGAGAGGAAGGACGCTGCGTTGTCCAGCAGAACACTCGCATCGAAACGCCCAAGTAAAATTAAAAGCGAGGGGGTGCGGCGCGGCCCGGGTTGACAAATTGCTGTCTGGACGGCCCCCGGATTCAACGCTTGCCAAGAGGACGTCCGAAGCCGCGTCGAAGCAATCCTGACCGGTGGAATAATTTCGGAGACGAGAATTGTGGGAGCGTAGTTAAGTCCGCGAGCCCCGGCGCCGCGGAACAATGAGGGACAAAGAGGGGAAACTGGGCGGCGAGGAAGCGGGTGACGCGGTGGGAAAAGCAAGAGTTGACCAACGAGTTGGCGGTCGTGTCAGCGCCGGGTACTTTGTTTTGAAATTAGAATCACATGGCTGAATTACTGCAGAGGGGGACGGGGGTTTGCTTGTTCTCGTCTGAGGGAATGGTGAATGTGGAAGAGGTGAAGTTGCAAAGGGTGGGAGGCTGTTCCATCGCGCGCTGACGCGGCGGCGATGGAGGCTGTTGTGAGGTCAGGCTGGCTATTGTACGGCCCGATGCCACTTGCAGACCGGCGCTGTCACGTGACAAGGTGACGTGACGGCCGGGCCCGGACCTCCGCTCCCTCTCTCTCTCTCTCTCTCTCTCTCTCTCTCTCTCTTCCTCCGCCCTTTCACCCCTCTCCGTCTCTCTCCAGCCCTCTCCGTCCTCCCCTCTTTCTCTGCGGCTCGCACTTTCATTAGCATCCATCAAGCTCCGGGGGAAACAAAAGGAGGCCGAATTGCGTCTGCCGCCACCGCAGCGGCGGCAGCGGCCTTTTCAGAGCGAGGTTATTAGTGAAATATACAGAGCGGCCGGCGGGGACGCCGAGGGAGCCGTGTGGCCGGAGATGGGATGCTTGACCACGGCCACGAGCACGAGCACGATCGCGCGCGCCGCGCCAGCTGAAGCTGCAGAAGCGGCAGTGGCAGCGCGCGGCGACAATCGATTATCATAAAACTGTGCGTGTTTTACGAGGCCGTAACTTGCGCCCAAGTGGCTGTACAATAATGGTGTCGTTAATGGCCCACACGGAGACGCGTCTTCAGAGCAGAAGCGGCCTGGTCTGGGTAGGGATAGGGGGAGCACGGTCGATCGAGCACGTTGGTGGACCGTACTCACCGGTAATCAATGAAGCTTTTTGAATTAGCTAATAGTTTCTCTGGAGCTCGAAGAAATCTATATTTAGCTGTGGCGTCACATGACAAAAGAAGATAAATAATTGAAAATAAAAGGGAAGAAAAAGTTCCCGGAATGAGATTTTCACTCTGCAGCGGAGTGTGCGCTGATATGAAACTTCCTGGCAGATTAAAAATGTGTGCCGGACCGAGATTCGAACTCGGATCTCGGTCCGGCACACAGTTTTAATCTGCCAGTAAGTTCGATACAATGGACGAACATCATCAGAAATTCATTCCTCAAGTCAAGTACTCTGATTGAAAGATATAGACTTATTTCACCAAGGAGTGCCCTCTTTGTCCGTCTAGCGCCTCAGATTTTGATGTCACCACAATGCGATTTCGCGCACTTGATACCCTATACTCTGGGAGTCAGGTTGTATGAATCCAGGTTGTCTGTGTTTGTTGGGATTGGAAAAAGTCTGTAGAGTGACACTCCTGCAGATTCTGGGGCTCTTGCTGGCACATAAGTGGCTTTTCACTGGTAGCATGCACGTACACTAAGCATTTGTTTGATGCTTAGCAGTGTATCACCGTGTGCTGTAGCCTACATGTATTATTAGGAATTAGTCTAAAACTACAGGATGTAAGTGTTGTAAGTGGTGATATTTCTAATGGGCACTGACTGAGGTGTACTGAACAAAAGTACATCAGTATTTACGTAATTTGCAGCCGTTACCATTCAAATGTTTTTTGGTCGGTTAGTATCTCCAAGTACATGTGGCAAGAGCATACCATTAATGCTTATTTTCCTCTGGACAGCAGGTCAGGTGTGGAAGTGTGGACTCGTGGACGCAAAACGGTTAGCCGATACTGACACGTATAGTCTTAGTGTTTCCGTACGACCATACAGGAAAGATCTGATCGTGAAGTTTGTGACGGGTTTATGGAAAGACTGTTCGATACAGAGAAATAACAATCAACAGACTGATGCGTGTGCATAGAAACGTACCACATATATATTAAAACCCTGTGTGTTTTTAACACACTGAAATCACTTTTTTATGATATTTATTTTCCCTTTACCATTTTAAGGTAGGTTTGCTCACTTTTAGGCGAGGTCTAGCTTAGGTTGGAATGGGACAATTGAGTGTTCGTAAATTGAACGAATGAGAAACCGAAAAACCTGGCTATGGTGACAGACCTATCTGTAGCTTAGCCCGAGTTCTGGGCTTGGTTGGCCGGCCGGGGTGGCCGAGCGGTTCTAGGCACTACAGTATGAAACCGTGCGACCGCTACGGTCGCAGGTTCGAATCCTGCCTCGGGCATGGATATTTGTGAAGTCCTTAGGTTAGTTAGGTTTAAGTAGTTCTAATATCTACGGGACTGATGGCCTCAGAAGTTCCATAGTGCTCAGAGCCATTTGAACCATTTTTTTTTTTATTTGGTTGGAAGATGGTTGGTAGCGGGCGAAGCCAACGAATATAAAAGCGAAAAATCTGATTATGGTGACGGACTGATTTGTACCTTATCTCTAGATCTAGGTTTGATTGGAAGGATATACTCAGGTTGGTGGCTAGCGAAACCAACGAATGTGAAAAAAAAACTATCTGAAGTGTTTTGGGGTTGGCAGAACTGTCAACACATTCCATCTCCGGACAAGCGTCACTTCGCTAAACTATGACAAACTCGCGGTAACTCTCTGTCGACGTAATTTCAAGGCTTTAAGAGAGCACCTGCGAAGCGCGACGGCATTCGCGTCTCCTCTGCGTAAATATTTTGCTTTCATTTCTAAACCTACTCGGTGATGTATTTTCCTCTCCGCCCCTTACGCTATCGCTAACAAACGCGCCAGAGCTCCTACACGCAGCGCAAACACACACACGCACAAGGATAATGTGCTTCGCAGCAACGGAGTCGTATCCGCGTGGGGGAGCGGTAGCTACGAGAGGGCGAGAGGAAAATGAGGAGCGGAGCGGTCCGTCTGAATTCCGACGCCCGCTGGTCGACGTGCGAATCATTAGCGTGCGTCTCCGCCGATGCCGCCGCCCCCGCGAACGCGCGGGCGAGGCGAGGTGAGGTGCGGATAATTGGGGGGAACGGTGTTGACCCGGCGTGTTGCGGCGCTGATAGCAATTTAGAGTAATTGCGCGCAATCCGTTAAGCGGCGCGCCGCTCGTATGAGGAAAGCCAGTGCAGTGATAATTACTGGCGTGGCGCGCTGCAGCGCTATCGATCGGCCGCACCTGCGCGCCTCGGGCGCGGCCAAAGAAA
The DNA here is from genome assembly GCF_023897955.1 of Schistocerca gregaria. Taxonomy (NCBI): domain Eukaryota; kingdom Metazoa; phylum Arthropoda; class Insecta; order Orthoptera; family Acrididae; genus Schistocerca; species Schistocerca gregaria. Next base: position 245,315,946 of record NC_064920.1, read on the forward strand.
CGCCCGGCTTCGGTCCCGCGGCGACGGGCCGGCCGGCTCCGCGCTTTGGCCGTCGGCCAGCCGGAGGCAGCAGGAACGCGCGGAGCGGCGGCCGCTGCGTGTCGCCGCCTAATGACCGCTTAGCGCAGGTTCGCGACGCTATTTGCTGCCGGCGCGCGCGACACTCCACTGTGACAGGCACCGCGCGACAGCTGCGGTCGCGTTGCAGGCTGCATTTCTGCTGCTCTGCTAGCGCGTACCGAAACCTCACTTCATTATAATCTTTCAGAAAGACGCTAGCATATTGCGGCGACCTGTGGTGCGTGCACCTTCTAACGACCCTACCAAAACAAAGGTCAAAAATTATGACTGTAGTGTTTCTGACGCTGCTAAATATTGCATTTCGGGCAACAACAAAGTTATATTATGTGGCAGGTGTCCAATGGGCTCTGAGCACTATGAGACTTAACATCTGAGGTCATCAGTTTTTAAAAAAAGAATTCTTTTTTTCCATAACAGTACTAATTACACATGTTAACCCACCTCCTAACATTATTAGTGGGTCATAAGTGGATACATAAATTTGGTTACAATGCAGCTTAACTATTACAATTATGTTAGTGAGCTACAGTTTAAACTACTACAGTGTGTTAGTTTTCTACAACAGTGGGCAGTTTAATTTAACCTACTTGTTAATTAAGTAACCTAGAATAACTACTACCTGCAGCGTCACAGGTGTGCCAGTAAAGTGCAAACCTACTTAAAATAGCGAGGCTCCACGAGCTAACCCCGAGGGGCATGCCCCTGGAACTGGGCTGGCCAATATTTGTATTCGTTGCAGTTTCCTAAAGTAATGTCCTAAATCTAAGTCTTACAACAACTAATTTAGCCTACGTCATATTCGGTGCTTTTGTCATAATCGGTGGTATTGACCCCCCCCCCCCCCCCTCCTAGTCCCGTACGTGGCGGTTTCCAACTATGATGGAAGTCGGTCATTCCACGCACAGGCGGTATGGGAATGGGATCTGGCCTCAGTCGGTTGGTCTATGAGTTGGTACCTATTCTTGGTCCTTCCGTGATACCTCATCTGCCAGTGCATTCAAAGTGTGAAAAGTGTCGTCTTGTCTGAGCAGTTGTTATGTGTCGTTGTTCGGAAGTCTGTCTCGGAGTGTTGTCGCGACATCATTGAAGAGAGGGCACTCGAAAACCACATGGTCGGGAGTTCCCTCTGCCGCGCCACAGTCACACTCGGGGGTTGCCCTTTTCCCAAACCGACATAAATATGTCGGGTAGTGTCCATGACTTAGAACTACTTAAACCTAACTAACCTAAGGACTTCACACACATCCATGCCCGAGCCATGATTCTAACCTGCGACCGCAGTGGCCTCGCGGTTCCGGACTTAAGCGCCTAGAACCGCTCGGCCACTCGGCCGGCTGGCAAGTGTCATTAGAGCACAGTTAATAAATTCATTTCTTGAAGTAATGGATAAACTAGGCACTCATCTTTTCGTGTTTCTGGTCTCCTTCCCCAAACAACAACTTTTCATGTTTCCCGCGCTGGTCTCGTTGTAAACTCATGCATCAGTCGTCGAAAATCTAGGTAGTGATGATTCCAAGCTCGGATACAAAGAAGCGTAGGTGTTATTTTGCGACATTCAAAAGTTTTATAGGTGTGTTTCATAAACCAGTCTTGAAGATTAAACTTTTGCAAGTTAGGACAATGGTGACGTAAAAAAGTAATCAGTACTCCGAATTTAAGTTACACTTCTTTTTTTATTACTTTTGTTCCAATGTCACGTAACTCGTTCCAAAACATCACTTTACAATACAAAACATACTTGAAAATATCTTCCTCACTGTTAAAGTTCACATTTCATAAACTGACTACAATTTGCGTCTTTTTAACATGACGACCAAAGCTTGACTCTCTAATTATCAGAGTTACAAGTACATCAAAGATCATAGTGACAAAAGAAAGAATAGACATAAGAATAATATCATTGCAATATATACATATAGATGTATCGAAGTACCTCTACATTAATGAAATCAAATCTGAATGTTGTCACAGAAACATGTTAACTATTTTACAGAAACACAGTAGAATATTGCTGGTACCGAGAGGTTGAGGTGCGGTGCCGTAATGGTTACGTAATTCAATTACCATTACAACCTGTAGTCTATGGACACATTTAGTTGTAAACAGGGTGTATCAAAAAGAATCATCCGATTTGACACGTCTATATTCCTGAAAGTAATAAACATATACGAGGGTCACTCCAAAAGAAATACTATTTTTTTAAAAATTCATCTTTTATTCTATATGTTTGAAAGTTTTACAGTGTGTAGATACGTAGGAACAATATTTTCATTTTTTCACATAATATCCATCCCTATTAATTACCTTACGCCATCTTGGAACCAGCGCCTATACACCCGCACGGTAAAATTCTGGACCAACCTGTTGGAGCCACTGTTCGGCAGCGTGCACAAGGGAGTCGTCATCTTCAAACCTGGTTCTTCGAAGAGAGTCTTTCAGTTTCCCAAAGAGACGATAGTCACATGGAGCCAGGTCAGGACTGTAAGGCGGGTGTTTCAGTGTTGTCCATCCGAGTTTTGTGATCGCTCCCATGGTTTTTTGACTGACGTGTGGCCGTGCATTCCCGATGTGGTCGAACACGACTTAGTTGAGCTTGAAGTTTCTTCATCGTCATCACATATGCATCAGAATTTATGGCGGTTCCATTTGGCATGGTGTCCACAAGCAAGAGTCCTTCGGAATAGAAAAACACCGTAGCCATAACTTTTCCAGCAGAAGGTGTGGTTTTGATTTTTTTTTTCCTTGGGTGAATTTGCATGGTATCACTCCACTGTTTGCCTCTTTGTCTCTGGTGAAAAATGATGGAGCCATGTTTCATCACCTCTCACAATTCTTCCAAGAAATTCATCTCCACTATTCTCGTACTGTTCCAAAAGTTCGCTGCATACCGTTTTTCTTGTTTCTTTGTGAGCCACTGTCAACATCCTTGGAGCCCACCTGGCACATACCTTTTTTAACGCCAACACTTTCAGTATTCTGCCAACACTTCCTTCCCGTATCCCAACTTATCGTGACAATTCGTTCACTGTGATGCGTCTGTCAATAGTCACCAATTCGTTAACTCTGCACATTGTCTGGAGTGTGTGCAGTACGAGGCCTGTAGCTGCGAGGACAATCCTCAATATTGTCGTGCCCGCTTTCATCACGTAACCTGCTTGCCCACCAACTAACTGTACTGCGATCAACAGCAGCATCTCCATACACATTTTTCATCCTGTTGTGGATGTTTCTCACTGTCTCGTTTTCACAGCACAGGAATTCTATGACAGCACGTTGCTTCTGACGAACGTCAAGCGTAGCAGCCATCTTGAAGACATGCTGTGACGGCGCCACTCACGGGAACAGGTTTAACTAAGTTTGAAAACAAGCGAGAAGGATCTATCTACACACTGTAAGACTTTCACACATGCAGAATGAAAACTGTATTTTTACAAAAATAGTCTGCATTTCTTTTGGAATGACCCTCTTTTTTGATGAACGAGAAACTGATTTCTTTTTCATGCCTTTTCAAAGGTGTTCAATGTGTCCCTCTTGAGATGTACAGCATACGTCAATGCGGTATTCAAATTGTTCCCACACTGCAGCGAGCATGTCTTGAGTTACAGCTTCCACAGCTGCTGTTATGCGATGTCTTAGCTCATTCATTGTTCTTGGTGATGGAGGCACATAAGTAGAGTCTTTCATAAGCCACCACAAGAAATAATCACATACAGTCGGGTCAGGTGACCGTGGGGGCCAGTAATGTAAGTCTGAATCATTTGAACCAGTGCGACCGAGTCATCGTTCAGTAATCCTTTGATTTAAAAATTCGCGCACTTCCAAATGCCAGTGTTGCGATGCCCCATCCTATTGTTAAATGAAGTCGTTCGAATCAGTCTCAAACTGTGGGAGAACGAAGTTGTCATGCATGTGCTTTCCGTAACTGTGTTCTCGGCAAAGAAGAATGGACCATACACCTTTTCCCTTAAAACTGCACAAAACACATTAAATTTTGGAGAATCCCTCTCATGTTGTACAGCTTCATGTGGTTGTTCCATACCTCATATTTTCAAGTTATGACGGTTTACTTTTCCATGTGAGTGGAGTGTTGCCTCGTCACTAAACACTGAACCTGAAAGAAAACTGTCATCCTCCATCTTGTCAAGAACCAAATTACACTGCTCTATACGCTGCTGTTTGTCAACTTCACGAAGAGCTTGCAGTAGCTGAATTTTGTATGGTTTCATATGTAAACGTCGAGGCAACATACGCCTGACAGACATCGGGGGCATGATGAGGTGTCGAGCTGCACGGCGAACGGATTTCTACGGACTCCTTCTGAGACATTGGCGGATGCGTTCGACGTCTGTGTCAGACACCCTGAGAAGGCCCGATTTGCCTTTACACAAACCATCTGTTTCTCGGAATTGTTCATGGCATCGTCTAATGCTCTCTGTTGGAAGACCCACACCACACCTAGCACGAAAGGCACGCTCAACAGTTATTACTGACACGCACTGCTCGAAACGTAGAACACAAAACGCTTTCTGTCGTCCGGACACTATTTTTACCAGAACTGAAGCGGGCGCATACTGCTGCTACCTAGCGGGAACCGTGTATAACTCGATAGTTTGGTCTTTCCAAAACTACATTGTTCAAACACATATCTCAAATAACATAATAGTTACGATTTTTTAAAATAGGATGATTATTTTTGATACAAAATTATGTCGGAGTCCGTGAGATGACGTTGTGTAGCGACCGTTGGATCTTCAGGAAGGAAGGACAGCGATTAGTGGCGAGCAGTTTGAATTTTACGTGACTGATTGACCAATGTATGAATTACGCAGCCAACCGGTTCCAAATAACTATTTAGTACACTGACCTAGGTTTCGACACCTCTAAGGATGTCTTCATCAGAATTAAATTTTGAGAAACTGTAAAATCACACTGCCAGAAAACAACTGCCAGAGTTAAGAGCAGATATGCTCAAGCCAAAAAATAAAATAAAACCCATTGAAGCCTTTCGCACGTCTGCCTGTGTCTTGTGTCTGCTTTTCTCACTATCTGTATGCGTTACCAAATTATGAAACCGAAGAAAAATATGAGTGTATGGGAATATTAAAAAGATCCCTATTTTTTGACCATGTCACGTTCGTGGGCTAGACTGGAAATACGTTTTCGTGAATCTGTCATCAGTTAATGTGTCTTAACATTGGTTTCATTCTTATGACATATGATACAATGGAAAATGTATACCGCCCGATTTTAAATATCATAACCGATGTTTCTCACGTGTATTTTAAAACTAAAATATGTTTTAATAGCTGCAGCCGAACAAATTTGTAATACAAATAATTTTATTTTTCAGGTGAGTACAGTGAAATGAACCGAAGTTGCTACTAGAAGACTTTCTCTTCTATGCAAGGTAACTAACACTGACGTAATTTTCTGTTCTCATTATAAGATGATCTTGTTTCTTTTAACAATTTGAATATTCTAACATGTCTAATGTTAATTCCTTATATTTTTGCGGCTGTGTAGTTTAAAGTGCGGTTGACTACGAGGGTTTAGAGACAGAAAACTTACCACTGCCCGGGTAAAATGTCTACTGTATGCCACAGTACATGATGAAATCTCTCTTTTGTTGTTCTTATGTGTCTGATGCTGAATACTCGTACGCGACGAAACCGTGAAACATTGGCCTACTAAATACGGTCGAACTCTCATCAAGCAGCAGTAGATAAGGCACGCGTGTGTGTAGGGTTCCTTCGGTGGTTAATCCGTTCTAATCCCGGCGGAGGAAATATATTTTTATTAAAGATTTTCACCACTACGGTGAAGAGCATTGGTGGTTCATAGCGACAAGTCACGAACCCACTTCTGCAGTATAATGACAGCACGAACTTTCGCCTTTGCTATGAGTGTTTCCTTAGCTTCCCTATCATTCTAAACACATTTGCACTTCGTGTGCAAGTTATTAACGGCCTCGGTTTATAAAAATTACTTTTCATAGAGCGATTCCAAATAGCATATTATTCATGCAGTGTATTTTGTGTTATAATTCTGATAAATGTTCGTATAATCAAGAAATGTTAGCAACTTTCGGCTCCAGAAACTATAAAAAATTATTGATGATCCAAATACACAAGATCGTAAAGTAAATGCAACATTTGGACAATACCAATGTATGAATCAGGTCCGATGAGACCTGTGCTTGACGAAAGATAATGCTGTGCGACAAATTACGAAACAATGGGAAGGAGAACAAAAAATTTGTTTAACGTTCCATTCCACTGAAGTTCACTCTGGATAGTTAAGTCTAGATATTTTACGGCAGACGCTGTCTCCAGCTGTTTGTCATCAATAGTGTAGCTGTACAGTAGTGTATGTCTTTTCCTATGTATGCGTAATATGTTACGTTTATTTACGTTCAGGGTCAACTGCCAGAGTTTGCACCATTCATCAGTTTTCTGAAGGTCGTTCTGCAAATTCTTACCATCTTCTGGCGTTGCTACTTTGGTATAAACAACTGCATCATCTGCGAACGGTCCTATCACACTTCCCTGTGGAACTCCGGATGTTACCTTTACATCTGTCGAAGTGTTTGTTCTTAGCTCTCTTTCCTTCCGTCGATTGGGCTTAACGTATAGCCGCTTTTATGTTCTTTTACTTCTCGATGATCGTAGGTTATGACATGGGCGCTATAATACTTATTTTTGCGCCCTAAGGCAAACAAACAGACAAGTTTCCAAAATGTGAAACTTCTCCTTTTCTGCTAATTTAGACACACTGCGAGAAGACATTGTACGTCTGTGTACAAAGCTGTGAAAATCTCTGGTGTTGCTGTTGCAGTAAAAAGCTAAAATATCAGTGTATAATGATGTTCTCGAAAGTACCGAAACAATATTAACTTCTATGGATCACACATGCTGCTATGTCTTACATTCTTATCACGTTTACAATCTCGCAGCTAGCAGACATAAAATATCTGGAATGCGTATTGTTCGCGAGGAGGTATGAAAACTTGCACTGACCTTTTCCTCTGAAGGATATGTCGGGTCATATACGTTATTACCTCCCGAAATCGTTAAGAGCTATTGAACCTGTGAAGTGGATATTATCGTCAAAGGCAGACACGCTTAAGGCCTTTCTTCGTGAACCTCTAAAAAGCGTGTTAAACACGCACCTTAACGCGTTGTTGAATAACACGCGAGGCGTTGATAATTGGGCCGGCAATTAAGCTGTTTAAGTTCCGCAAAAAATATCTATTCTCAAGACGTCTGGGAGAACTGTACAGCACTGCACCGGTTTTCTCAGTAATGAACAGGGCAACCGTAGATTCTGCCAAACCAACCAATACGCGTTCAGGTAACGAACCGTCGAGCAAGCCACAAGGGGAAAGGTATTACCGCGTTGTCTTCCCTCGCGAGATGAACTGACATAAAGTTCTGGGCCTTTCCAGCCAGTACTGTCCATATAAAGACGAGCCGTAAGTCGCTTTGACTCTTTGCCAGACGCTGATGGAAGCGACACTTACCGAAATGTCGCGCCATTTAGACAAAGTGAAACCGCTGCAAACTCGGGAACTTTCCGTTAGAACAAGAGACTAGACTTGTAATGGCACTAGTTCAGAGTTGAATTAATGAAATGCTTTCATCATTAATCAAACCCTGTGGAATTAAACATTGGCTTTGGAAGCTGGAATGTTGAAACTGATGTTTATAAAATACAGAGCACCGATAACAGTATTATCATAATGGTCCAAACTCTCAGTTGATCCTGCAAACGGAGTGTTGCTTTCGTAAGGTTTCTGGGTGACATTTACAAGTTAACGTGCCCGTAAGTTTCTATGGCACTGACGAGCCTTGCGTGTCTTATACATCAAAACAAAATTTTCCTCTGTCCTCTGCAGAGGACCCTTGGGTGTATCTCTAAATATGCACTCCGAGAGCCCCCTTAAGATATGTGGCGGAGGGAACTTCTGGCACGCCTACCGTTTCCTCGTTCTAGTCGCAAATGATACTCGATAAGAACGACAATCACAAAGTCTCCGTTTGAGTATTTACTCTCGTTTTCCCGTATGCCACAAGTTATATGTGGATTTTTACTTGATAGGATGCGCAACAGTTTGTTCGCTGACGCTGCCATTGTCCCACCATGCGGCAATGCAGGCAGACAAACAGTAGACTCAAAAGTACCCGGACATCATTAGTGGCCATCAGTATAGTACCGTCCAGACTTTTCCTTTAGGACGACTTGAACTCTGCTAGGGACCGTATCACTAAGGGCTGTGGAGGAATGGCAGCCCATTTTTCTTCAAGAACCGAAACTAGAAGAGGCAGTGATGTTTGAACTCTGGTATCTGGAGCGAAAGTCTACGTTCTAACGCATCCATAAGATGTTTAGGTCGGGACCTTGGGCATGCCAGTACATTTCAGAAATATTATTGTCCACAAACCATTGCTCTCATGGATGCTGCCTTATGACATCGTCGTCCCCGAACAGTTTCTCTACTGTTCGCAGTGCGCAGTACTGTTAAGTGGTAAAATGTGTTCATATCCTTCCACATTTGCCTTTTTCTTACAAGCAATAAGGGAACCACACATTTCGCAACACCACCTCCTCTGTACTTCACTGTTGGCGCTACATTTGATGACGGATAACGTCTTCCGTCATTCGTCAAACGCAAATCCTTCCATCCGATTGTCAAAGGGTATAGCGTAACTCATCACTGCAGATCACTTGTTTGCTTGCTTAGTATTCACTACAGAAATGTGTGGCTTATGAAGAGCTTCGTCGAGAAGCTATTTTTGACTTCCTACGCACAAGCATGGCGCTAGCTGGACTGCCGAAGCACTTTGTAGCTAAAGTATGATATTTTCCGCTGGTTTTATGCGATTGCAGTGCTCGACCGTCCTTCTCCGGTAGTGCATGAAACTGCCTTGGTTGTTCCTTCGCGTTTCCAGTTCATAATTAGATAACCAACAGTAGGCTTTGGTAGCTTCAAAAAGGGATTGAAATGTCCGTAGTGTATTTGTTACTCAGAAGACATCCAATGACAAAACCACGTATGAAGTGACTGAGCTCTGCTGACCGACCCGTTCTGCTGTTAACGTTTCTGCCGCGCGGGGTAGCTGCGCGGTCTAGGGCGCCTTAAACTGTTCGCGCTCCCCGCCCCCGGGTCGGAGGTTCGAATCTTCCCTCGTTCATTGGTGTGTGTGTTGTCCTTAGCGTAACTTAGGTTAAGTAGTGTGTAAGCCTAGGGACGTAAGGAGAGTCAGTCATCAGTGGGGTTCCTTTCCCCGTATTACCACAGATGGCATACAACTGTCTGAATTTGTACTGGAGTTGCAGGACATGTATGGGGTCTTTTTGTGTCTTGCCGCGTCGAAGCAACACACAGAATTTCCAAAATGTCCGCCAGCCTGTCTCTTTGGCATAGAAGATCAGTGCTAGCGAGGGGAAGGTTACGTAAGAGGTTCTGCGAGAGGCGGGATTTTGTAGTTTTCCCGGAATCGCCGGCCAGCGCGCCGCTGCGTTCATTACCGGGCCGCAACCTGAGCGCGCGCCGGGTGAGCTGGCTCGCCTAACCCTTTCCCCCGGGCCGCCGGGGGGCGGGAGGGGCGGCCCACAATGGCGAACGTCTCCTGTTTCCCTGTCACGTCACATCCCGCCCACCCAGTCGATCAAATTTCTCGGAACGAGAATACTCAAGGACGGGTCGCCGGGAAACTAGTTCTTGCCCCCGCGCTAGAGGGGCAGCGCCGCGAGCCGAGGTGGCGAGTTGGGACACCGGCGCATACGCTCACAATAGCGCCTCAACGTCGTCACGTCGTCCGTCACCGCGGAAAAAAGGATTGTATCCCTCACCGATGTGTTGCCTATAAAGACAGAGTACCGGACATGAATATTGCGCAGTAATATTGCGCCGTTCTTGGTCTCGCACCTTCGCGCAATATATTGACACAATGTTATTGAGTCAATAATATTGAGCGTGGGAGCACAGTTTTACCGAAGCGCGGAAAGAACGAGCAGAAAGCGGCCAATGAGAGTGACTACATTTCTACTCCAGATTCGGACTGGCTGAAAGACGTGAACGTTAAATAATTTTGTGGAGCAGTCTGAAGGACGAAAATATGAGGAGTTGCTTATCAGTCCTCGTGGGGTTGAGCTTGCGAGTCGTTGGCCCTCTGGGCTGGAGTCTGTGTCTTAAGAGTCCTTGTTATTTTGGAACTCGGGAGTTTATCGTCCTTCATGTTTTACGAGGTTAAATCTGCGGTACGGAAAGCCTACAAAACATTCGAAAGTGCGTTTCTGTACGCGGGCGTCTAATTCTGCCTAGGCAATTTCCTGGTTTTCTCGGAGAGTGGGGGTCTTACGGGGAGGAGACCAGACCGCGAGGTCATCGGTCTCATAGGATTAGGGAAGGACAGGGAAGGAAGTCAGCCGTGCCCTTTGAAAGGAACCATCCCGGCATGTGCCTGGAGCGATTTAGGGAAATCACAGAAAACCTAAATCAGGATGCCGGACGCGGGATTGTCGGAGAGTCTTGCTGATTAGTGAGGGCGGGGCTGTTTAGTAAAAAGATGCCTAAGATCAGAGTTTGGAACCATTAGCTACGTGGCAGTGGCGTTCCATAAGTGAAGACATGGTTAGCTTGGATAAAAAATGTAACTATCATTCATTTTCGTACAAATCTGAGAGTGAACGAATTAGTGTGACTTTTTATCTATTGTCTTTGAACAGGGTTGTGAATTTATTGTGTGGTAATTATCGACGGGAGTTGTTAGGAGCGCCGGCCGTTGTGGCCGAGTGGTTTTAGGCGCTTCAGTCCGGGCCCGCGTTGCTGCTACGGTCGCAGGTTCGAATCCTGCCTCGGGCATGGACGTGTGTGATGTCCTTAGGTTAGTTAGGTTTAAGTAGTTCTAAGTTCTAGGGGACTGATGACCTCAGATGCTAAGCCCCATAGTGCTTGGAGCCATTTGAAAAGTTGTTAGGAGCCAGTTAAAAAAAAAAAGGAAGGAAGATACATTGTGATTTATCCTCCGTCGACATCAAAGTCATTAGAGACGGAACAGAAGCTCGGAGTGTTACAAAGAGGAAAGAAATCGGCTGTGCCCCTTCAAAGGAACTATCCTGGCGTGTGCCTTGAGTTATTTAGGGAAATACGGAAAATCTAAATCCGGGTGACCGGAGGCGGGTTTCAATCGTCATCCTCCCGAATGTGAGTCGAATGTTCTAACCGCTGCGCCACCTCGCTCGGTGAGATCAGATTTCGAAAAATTTCCTGAAAGTAGCCAGACGGCTATAGGGCTTTTAATTATTGGCTTTGGAGTACTGAGAAGTTCCATCCTGTCTCGCGGATCAAAGCGAGGCTGGCGATACACGTGTAGAGTGATTTTATAGAGTGGCGGAGCTGAGAATTAATCCGCCTCCATCAATAAGTATTTCCTATTAAATCCACTCAGCAGTACGTTGCGCAATTTTTATCGCACGCCATTGGTCCCCAAGGTTGCCTGTATACAGTGCGATTTTGCGCCACACTACGGAATCTCGGAGGAAAGGAATGTTTCAGCACCAGAATGTTATTCCATGGCAGAGCATGCAGTATCGAAATGACAGTACCCTAGCTTTGGAACCAGCCAGCTGTGTGGAGAAAACAACTTATACCTTTTCAGAGGTAACAGAAGTTACGTCACCAACACAGCTGACTGGTGACTGTACCCCAGCTGCCTGTGTCTAGTGTAAATCGTGAAATAGTGCGAACGTGTTGCAAATGTCTGCGAGTCGCGTAACTGAGGTCGTGGGGACCAGCCCAGTATTCACCTATTGGGATGTGGAAAACCGCCTAAAAACCAAATCCAGGCCGGCCAGCACACCGGCCCTCGGCGTTAATCCGCTGGGGCGGATTCGATTCGGGGCCGGCGCGCCTACCCGAGTCCAGGAAGCAGCGGCTAACCTGGCCGGTCTTATTCTTTCGTTCTTTATTTCTCCAAATAATTTCTAACGTTTATTTTTAAATTCCGGTCTGAGTAATCGCTTTGGTTTTTGCGACGAATGTCCATGGCACCCTACCTTGAGAGAAAACTTCTTCTTTGGTCCACATAAGAAAGCTTCGTTTTGTATACCCTGTTTAGTTCACAAAAAACAATTCAACGATTTTTACTATTTTCTTTGTTTCTTTTGCAGTCCATCCACCTGTTGTCTTTAACTGCGATAAGTGGAATACCTAATCAGTTGGTTCTAATATGTAATTCCTTGTTAGAACTATTTCCTTTTCTATTTGTTCACTGTACAGTATTTTATTCTTATTATAATTCATTTTCAGGCCAACTGCTGCTTACATGAACTATCTCATTTCTCAAGATCTGACAAACTTTTCCAGTTCTTGGTTAGGAACTAAATAGTAACTACAGTCAGGTATGTTTGTATTTCACTCGATTGTAGCATTCACGCCGTCGTTATAAAGAATCCATATATTTTTCTTGGAAAGGAGTGTGGTAATGTGAAAGTTCTCCTAGTCCGAGAGGAATTTTCAGTTAATGGAGGCACTTGCTGGTTAGGTCCTCATATTTCAGATGCTGTAATTATACTGCAGTATGATTGATGGAATGCGTAACCTTTGTACTGCGATTTCAGTTTCATTTGCATTCCTTGTTTTTCTGTCGTATCACCTTTCTGATCGAGAACTTCCGAAGTTGTTTATGATGCAAGATCTGGAAATCTTGACTCCCTAACGGAGACAATTCCCTACGCTTAAGAAACGGCCGTTTAAATCAGAGGGGAAAAAAGACGTTATCGCAACATTTTCTGAAGTCGGCGGCGGTTCTGTTGTTCAGCCGACAAAGGGTTGCTCTGCGTCATGCATTTCTGATACTGGCAGAAAGGAAGACAAGATGGCGCGGTGCAGGAACTGCGCTGAGAAATGGTTCGCGATTGCAAATATCGCCGGCGGGGTCGCCTTCTTTTATTTAGCGCTGCGCCATGTTTTACGAGCAGAACGCCGGGCGAACTTGTCTCGCGTTGTGTTTATAACCGCCTAAGTTCTCGTGGAACTTATTGTGGCGCAATGCGCGCTTTGGCATGAAAAATGCCTCCATCAGCGGATATTGGGTAGGGTGCCTAGCAATGCATCAGTCGCCTCTGATTCATTGGAATTCTTTCGTCCCGAATCCGTCTTATGCCTTAGCCATTCTTCGCCCTGGCTTCATTCTTTCTATAACGAGAATTACGGTCTCGGCGGGAGGAAAAAAACTGTAAATACGGTCCGGCATCCCGAGTGAAATACACGGCGGCGCGAAGGCGCGTTCGCCGGCGACGAGTGGCGTCTTTATTTCTTTGCTTATTACCCATATTTACGACATACGGCCGGTGCGTAATTAATCGCCGCGTCACCCGCGTGATGGCCGGGAGTATTAAGGACGAAAGGATAATAAATAGGAGCGAGTGCTTTATCGTGGAATTTTCCCAGCGTCGGGAGCGGCAATATATAAGTCCTGGCGGGGAAGCTCGGCCCGTTCGTTAGGAGTAGACGGACAAACCTGAAGTTCTCGATTACAAGGTTAGTGTGGACGGCTCAGATTTATGGCGGACGTCTGCGGCGTTGCCGTGCGCGCCGCGCCACTGCCGGTTCACCTCTAATTAATAATCGACACTGGACGGCGCGTCTCCGAGTCCTCACGCGTCACCTCCAGTCGGCGCTGGATTCGCAAACACCAGACCCTGCCAGCCGTTTCTGTCGCGAGACTCAGCACACGTAGGCACCTCCCGTGCTACCTTTACATCCTTCACAACAGGATCCTTTCCAGAAAATAAGTGGTGGAAGGCAGGTTCAAGAAAAATGTACGAACGCGAACCCCCTGCTTCTTCATCCCATCGAAAAAATAGGTTGTGTCAAACTCTGCAAAATAGTCTTTGACTTCATTTGATGGAAATTTCTTCCCATCAAAGCTCAAGTTTAAAGTTAGGGAACAGGAATTGGCTAAGACTGGTGAATAGGGCGGAAGGGGAACCAATCCCAAGCCCAGTTCATGTACTTTCGGCATTGTTACCGCTGATGTTTGGGTGGTTCGTTATCCTGCTTAAAGAGCATTTATTTTCGTGCCTATCTTGCTCTTTCTTCGGCGAACAAATTTCGAACAATCCAGCAATGAAGCGTAATATTGTCTAATTATGGTTTTGCCATTTCCCAAGTAATCTGAGAATTATTTCTTTGGAATCCCAAAAAATATTGGCCTTGACCTTATCAACTCATAAAATGGTCATTGCCTTTTTCGGTGCACTGTGTATTTCTATGTGAGTGCTAGACCAGATTTCTGCAGTCGATATCAAATGGATGTAAACAAATAGAGCCCGCCTCCACGTGGCGCGACGCGGGCAAAACGGTGTGAGTGTGGACGGGAGCCGGTGTGGTGTTACTTTCAGTCACACCGGACCCCGCACCCAGTCACAGCGGCTAAGTGGCAACATACGACCCACACCATAAAAAATTAGACGGTGGGTCATAAAAAATAAGCAGCTATTGAAAAAACAGAGAAGTGTAGTCATTTCATATATGCAAAACGATTATCAAATAACAAATTCGTCGTACATGTCTGGCATTTACTGCCAACAGTAAATGAGGAGCACGTTGAGAAGAACAATAGCTTATGACAGTTGCTTTATGCAAAAGTAGCCGTTTCGATTCCTCAGATAATTTTCTACTCTGGGCACACTTTCAATTCGGCCCCTATCGTGCGCACTATTTAGCGAAATTACCCATCACTGTAGTAAGACGATTGGAGAGTTCCATTTCCTTTCATGCACGGATTTGTACTTTTTTTCACATAATAGCTGTTTTTCACGATTCGTTGTCGCAGTCGTGATTTATGTATATATCACGCACGGTCACTAACGGTTTAAGTTTCCTGTCTGCAGCGCCGGCCGGGGTGGCCGAGCGGTTCTAGACGCTGCAGTTTCAAATCCTTCCTCGGGCATGGATGTGTGTGATGTCCTTAGGTTAGCTAGGTTTAAGTAGTTCTAAGTTCTAGGGGACTGATGACCTCAGAAGTTAAGTCCCATAGTGCTCAGAGCCATTTGAACCATTTGAACCTGTCTGCAGTGAGGAACGTATGGACAGCGACAACTGCCTTTATACCGAGTTCCACCATCTACCAAATGAATCGCTAGTGTATTGTAATTTAGTGTTTTTTCCGAATTGACGGTCAGTATTCAGGGAGAGGACAGGAATGACTATTCGAAACAAAAAAAGTCGAGTAAACGCGGGCTATGAAATTCATACCTTAAGAGCTATGAGCAATTCTTGATCTTCGTTAGTGTGAAACAAATCTCTTCTGCAGCAAGCTCTTTGCTTTCTATATTTTGTGAAGTGGGGCCAAAACAAAAAAAGTCCAATAAAAATGTGCTCTAAAATGCGTATCTCAAATATTGTTCATTAGAAGAATTGTGTTTCAAAGTAGAGAAGATAAACAAATGCTCATAGCTATTCGTTTTAGAGCACATGTTTACTGGGCATTTTTCTTGTTTTGCTCCATGGTACCAATTCCCAAAATATTGAAAGCAAAGAGATTGTAGTAGAAGAGATTTGTTTTACAGTACCGATGATCAAGAAATGCTCATAGCTCTTAAGGTATGCGTTTTAGAGCCCAAGTTTGTATTGTATTGTATGTTAACCGGGGACCTAGAAACGACGGAGAGGCTCCGTTCCTGCCGCAGCCGCAGTGGTCCACAACCGCACGACGATTACCGCAGTCTACTTCACCCCTCCGCCGCCCCACATCGAACCCAGGGTTATTATGCGGTTCGACCCCCGGTGGACCCCCCTCCCTCCCCCCCCCCCCCCCCCCCATGGAACGTCTCACACCAGACAAGTGTAACCCCTATGTTTGTGTGGTAGAGTGATGCTGGTGTACGCCTACGTGGAGAACTTGTTTGCGCAGCAATCGCCGACATGTGTAACTGAGGCGGAATAAGGGGAACCAGCCCGCATTCGCCGAGGCAGATGGAAAACCGCCTAAAAACCATCCACAGACCGGCCGGTTCACCGGACCTCGACACAAATCCGCCGGGCTTGTTCGTGCCGGGGAGCAGGCGCTCCTTCCCGCCCGGAAAGCCGTGCGTCATACCGCACGGCCAACCGGGCGGGCTAGCCCATGTTTCCTTGACTTTTATATTCCAAATGATCATTCCTAGCATATCCCTGAATATTGACCATCACTTCTGAAACACCCTGTATACTCTTAATAGTGATATCCATGTGTGACATAATTTGACTGCATTTGTGAGTATGCTAGGTCTCATAGTACTGCGTATATACCGCGCGCAATTATTCCAAGCGTCAGTGTTAATTTTACGACAAATATCCGTGCCTTGATGCCGATTTCCACTACTGTACTGAAGTGGCGCGTTACACGGCGTAACGCGAGCACTGAGGGCAGTCTTCTGGCGCGTCGCCTGCTAATTTGCTGGCAGCGTGGCGGCGGCGGGGGCCGCGGGTGGCGGCGGCGGGGGCGGCGAGATGTATGCGCGCTGGGGGTGCCGTTGGGCGCGATGAGCCGTGCTCGGCGCGGCGCGGTGCGCGCCCCGGGACTCGAACCGCAGCCGCAGGCCGTAATGTACGGCGCCCGGCCAGCACCTCGTTTTCCGGCCGTGCCGCGGCCAAACGACCACGCGCCGCGCGGCATAAGGCCGGTTGCCGTGACTTACAAACGCGGCTACCCGCCCCCACACCGCAGAGTCGCGCGCGCGCCAACCGACTCTAGCCACCGACTGGGCCTTAAAATCGCCACGCGCTGCAGGCGTGTGCTGCGGGCGCATCTGACTAGTGACGGAAAGCTTTGCTGTCGCATTCGCTGACGCATACACGCTGTGCGGCACGTACGAGGCCCCCGAGAAAGAAAGGCCGCGGCGCGTACGTCACAGCACGTGACCCTGTAGGTCTTGTGAGTTCCAGCAGGCGTCTCTGGGGGGCAGCGAGTCACAGTTTTAGACGAGTTTATTAATTCTTAGCTGCCCTCTTAAATGCGTGCTAGCTCTCGATGGCACACGACAAAGTTAAGTCCTTCAGTGGATACCTTTTCGGTGGGTCCTGCGCGGAGCCGAGGGTTTGTGCAGTATAAAGAAGAAAACGACCTTTGTGACGTCACAAGTTCGTTGCGGCGTCCATATTTCTCGTCGGCCCCAGACCCGTAATAGTGACACAGCGCAATGAACATTCATTAAGTTTTTACCCATGTAAGTAGGCTGTTTAGGTTTTTATGTTGGTAACGCCACGTAGCGCTCTATATGAAAATCACTGACTGTGCTGTGTGCAGTCTGAGGCTGGTCGCGCATTGTTGCAGTATTTGCTATTGTAGTGTTGGGTAGTGGGTTGTTAACAGCGCTTAACGTTGCGCAGTTGGAGGTGAGCCGCCAGCAGTGAGATGGCGGAGTTTTGAGAGCGGATGATCTGGACGTGTGTCCATCAGAGACAGTAAATTTATAAGACTGGATGTCACGAACTGATATATATTATGACTTTTGAACACTATAAAGGTAAATACATTGCATGTTCTCTTTCAAAATCTTTCATTTGCTAACTATGTCTAACAGTAGTTAGTGCCTTCATTAGTTAGTGCCTTCAGTAGTTAGAATCTTTTATTCAGCTGGCAGTGCCGGGTAGAGTGGCCGAGCGGTTCTAGGCGCTTCAGTTTGGAACCGCGCGACCCCTACGGTCGCAGGTTGGAATCCTGCCTCGGGCATGGATGTGTGCTCTGTTTCTTCCGTTGTAGCCGGCTGCTATGAACGATAGGTTCTAGGTGCTTCAGTCTGGAACCGCGCTGCTGCTACGGTCGCAGGTTCTAATCCTGCCTCGGGCATGGATGTGTGTGATGTCCTTAGGTTAGTTATGTTTAAGTAGTTCTAAATTCTAGGGACTGATGACCTCGGAAGTCCCATAGTGCTCAGAGCCATTAGAACCATTCAGCTGGCAGTACTGGCGCACGCTGTATTACTGTAGTTTGAGTAACGAAGAATTTTGTGAGGTAAGTGATTCATGAAAGGTATAGGTTATTGTTAGTGAGGGCCTTTCTTTTGTAGGGATTTTTGAAAGTCAGATTGCGTTGCGCTAAACTATTGAGTGTCAGTTTAAGCACAGTCATTTATAATTTTTCTAAGGGGAAGTTTCACCTAAATGTTTGGTCACTGGCGTCATTAAAAGTTTTGAATTTATTAGAAATTCTTCTAATCCATATGTGGCATTCAGCAAATCAGTGCTTAACAGTATTGGTTAAAAACAGTTTTGGTTGCAATTTTATTTATTTTTTTATTTTTTAACGACGCGTTTCGTTTCATTTAGGCAACTTTATGTTATCTACATAGAAAACAGAGAACATCTGTTTAAGAATCGCGATCGCAGATATGGATGACCTATAAGCATTTATAAACAGATCACCTATTGAAAGTATAAACAGATCACCTATTGAAAGAGAAAATACCTTAATTTGGTATTTCTTAGAAGAATCCTTTAGTTATTGTAGCCAAAGGGCATCGTCGAATATATCAAGCAAGCATCGCCTTCGTTAAACTCAGTAAAATCTAGAAATATAAAATAGTAAAATCATTACCTTTTCTAGATGGACGCGAGAGGCACCAAGATCTGCATAACGCGTTCCCGTTCACAGGAGTGAGTAACAGTAAGATGGGGGCTCACGTAGTAAGCATAATGGGCCACAGCGTCGAGAATTTATTTCTTGTTTCTGTTGCCTCACATTTTATAACAGGTCGTTAATTCTACAGCTTTTCATGTAGATTACAAAACGTATTCCATATTACAAATAGCAGTTATTGTTTTCGGCAACTACAATTGAATAATGATAAATTAAAAGTAAATTAGAAAAAAAGCAAAAAAAATCAGGTTTTAAGAAGATATGATGACCGATGGTAGGAAAGGCTTGAACAGAAGAGAGAGAAATGGTACCCTATCTGAGCCAGCCTGGTCTGAACGCCTCGGAACTACTTCGAGCAGTGCAGTTCCGATCCGCTAGATTCTAATTTAAGGATTAATATTTCTAAACACTATATGCAAGGACACTGTAACTATTATGAACATTGTGGAAAGCGCAGTGGATTTTGTGTGTAAAGTACGTCGTATCTTGGGGTCATTAATTAATCTACAGTTCCTATATTTAGGGTCTTGAATTTTATCTGTTATGTAGCCAATATACTAAGTGTTCAGTTACAAGTGTTACATCCTAACAGTGGTATAATGACAGCGGGATGGATATGCCTGCTGTTTATAATTAAGCTAGAACAGGTTTGTAGGTTTGATTGCATTGCACTTTGTACTCTAATACAGTTTAATTATTCTAGATGTGTGTAAGGTTCTCTTCAAATAGTGATAAAAAGAGAGAAATTAAAAACTGCCAGCAAGATACAGCGAGGCCAGGGATTTTCTCTGCCTCGTAATGGCTGGGTGTTGTGTGCTGTCCTTAGGTTAGTTAGGTTTAAGTAGTTCTAAGTTCTAGGGGACTGATGACCATCGATGTTAAGTCCCATAGTGCTCAGAGACATTTGAGCCATTATTAATGCCACCCGGCTTAGGAAGAACGTGGACATCAACAAAGCAATGAAAATGTAGTGGAATTAAATCAAGCAATGCCGAGGGAATTAGATTAGGAAGTGAGACAGTAAAAGCAACAGATGAGTTTTGTTATTTGGGTAACAAAATAAGTGAAGATCGTTGAAGTGGATTGGGAAGGAAGGAAGGAAGAAAGATTGAGTTTTAACGTCTCTTCAGTGTCGAGTTTATTACAGCCGGAGCACTGTCAAGAATGGAGAAGGAAATGGGCCGTGCCCTTTCGGAAGAACCATGCAGCAGTTGCCTGGAGCAATTTAGGGAAATCGCGGAAAATCTGAATCTGAATGCCACGCGGAGTGGCCACGCGGTTCAAGGCACCATGTCACGTATTACGCGGCCTCTCGCGCCGGAGGTTCGAGTCCTAGCATAAGTTAATTTAAGGTAGTTTAAGTAGTGTGTAAGGCTAGGGACCGATGACCTCAGCAGTTTGGTCCCTTAGGAATTTACACACATTTGAGAATTGCATCTGGATGGCCGTACGCGGTTTGGAACTTCCATCGAGACAGGACACCTTCTTCTTCCAGGTGCAACACCAAGCTCGTGCTGTTTTCGAATTACATTATCATCCCCGGTAAACCATTTAATGACATAGAGCCTTTGCTCAGACCATTCACTCGACGGTACTCCCTCAATGCAGCACTATAGTTTCTGCAGTTCAGATAACAGTTTCACTGACAGCACACGGTTTCTCTTCTCGATAGCCACACTGTTCACTCGCGTTATGGCTTGTCAAATGTCATCCACAGCGCCAGACTTGCACCTGGTGGCCAAAACTGGAATTAATTTTTTCCAGCGTATATCGGTTCCGCATTAATCCATGAGAGTATCTTCCAAGTTGTGCTGCCATATGACAGTCACAGCCCATACTGCACTTTTATTACAGCCAGCCAACAGGAGGAATTATTCTTGCGAATATAGAAATAGCCCTTTTTCTACTGTGTGTACAGTCCATGCGATGACCCATTCAGAATATAAAGGTAGTTCGTTTCTTGTGTCTTTTAACTTAATTACAGTCAAAAACACTGTATTATCTCTGTCAGGAATCGGAAAAAATTAGAACGCTTAATCGATCGAAACGGCAAAATCAGCGAACGAGCAGAGACGCTGTGGTGTTACCGCCAGACACGACACTTGCTAGGTGGTAATCTTTAAATCGGCCGTGGTCCTTTAGTATACGTCGGACCCGCGTGTCGCCACTATCAGTGACTGCAGACCGAGCGCCGCCACACGGCAGGTCTAGTCTAGAGAGGCTCCCTAGCACTCGCCCCCGTTGGACAGCTGGCTTTGCTAGCGATGGTTCACTGACTACTTAAGCTCTCATTTGCAGAGACGACAGTTTAGCATAGCCTTCAGCTACGTCATTTGCTACGACCTAGCAAGGAGCCATATTCAGTTACTAAATGTCTTCTGAACAGATAATATTGCGAATCATGTACCGTCAAGAGCGACGTTCATCATGAATGGATTAAAGTTAAGTATCAAACTAATTACGGCCGCTTTCTGAATTTTAATTCCTTGTCAAGTTCCAGACCTCACGTCAGTATAGTTCTTCCCTCCTCACGCCAGCCTGAGTGAGCTACAACGCGTGCATTTCGGTCTCCATTAATAACACGGTGTTGGCTCTTCTGCCAAAACAACAGACGCTAAACTACTTACACATTCCCCCCCTCCTCCCCCCCCCCATAGGTCCAAAAATGGGACTTAACTGCTGATGTCATTAGTCGCCTAGAACTTAGAATTAATTAAGCCTCAGGAGATTACACACATCCATGCCCGAGGCAGGATTCGACCCTGCGACCGTAGCGGTCGCTCGGCTCCAGACTGTAGCGCCTAGAACCGCCCCCCCCCCCCCCCCCCCCGCCCCCCGTAGGTCGTCACACCAAAGTGGGTTCATCTGACATCGTATGCAGATTTCTGGTTTACAGATGATGGTAAGTTCTTTTGGGGCAACGTAAGATGTTTGTGTGCGTTGAGAACTACTAAAGCGGATAGATGTGTGCTCGCTTGGTCACGGATGAGCCAGTTTGAACCACCCTGCCCTACGTGACGGGTCCCGCTGAAGCGACTGTCTCACCTGTCTGGAGCCACGAGGGCGCGCCGCTGCAGAGTTTTGTAGGCAGTAGCGTTTGTGGCGGCATTGTCCGCTCGGCGTCCGTTGGCAGACGTCAGCGGCCGAAGCGCGGGGCGCGGTGAGAGGCGGGCCAAGACAGGCGCGCATCTTTGTCGCAGGGGCGGACGGTAGTCAGCGCCCTTGCACTGTGAGTGACGCGCAGTCAGCGCCACGCACGCGTCTGAAAGCGCGCCCGCAACGAATGCCAATCTGAAAAGCGTTTTCTGTTTCCTTGCAAATGACAGCCGCCCGCTGTGGGATGAATGCGTTAATTCACGTGGCGGCCCGCCGGAGACAACGCTAGGGGGGGACGGCAGGGGAATCCCCGCTCCGCCGTGAATGCGCCGCCCCGGCGCTCAACGCGAGCCGGGCGCGCTCCATTTGTTCCCACGGGCCGTCCGCTCGCGACAGCATTCGCCGATGCGTCGCGCCTTCCAGGTAGGCAGGTTTAACGTAACAGCTCTCCAAACAAGTTGTCTTTGTCCTAAGCCGTTTCTTCGTACCCTCTTCCCTGCACAAAACTATTGTTGCCGCTGCTCTTCTTCCTCTGCTCTTCGCGTCATGACTGAACTCGTGGTGAATCTCATTTCGTGTCGACACGCTACGTTCGGCTCGCGTGCTAGGCGCGTCCATATCCTCGCGTTTCTTCTGAAATTTACAGGTTTTCCTGACACCGGACGCTCACGTTTCTAACGGTTTCTTCTTCATTTTCGCTAGATGAAGGACAACCGAGATGGGCGAAACCGACCTCTGAAATTCAGAAAACCACTTATCGGAATTCCGCAACTTGCCATTCAGATAGAAGACAAAAGAGCGCGGACATATACTGGGTGATTATACACTGAGGCACCAAAGAAACTGGTATAGGCATGCATATTCAAATACAGATACTTGTAAACAGGCAGCATACGGCGCTGCGGTCGGCAACGCCTAGATAAGACAAGTGTCTGTCGCAGTTGTTAGATTGGCTACTGCTGCTACAATGGCAGATTATCAAGATTTAAGTGAGTTTTAGTTGGCGCACGAGCGATGAGACGCTTCATGTTTCCGGCGAGCTACGCCATCGGGGCGCTAGCCGATCTTAAGAAATAACACTGTAGGCTGTAAATAATGTTTGAGAGCGAGAGTAAGAGAAGGATAACGGAGGTAGCTGTTGGAAGGGGCAAATATACGTCATGAAGAGCCTGTAGCAGGTCAGGAATATGAATTTACAATAGACAGGTCCCTCTCTGCACTCAACTTCTGAAAAACAGTGCATAATTGGAGCCAATGAGATGGCGAGGGTCCTTCAACATTACGCCTGGTCAGGGACGGGCAGAGGCGAAGGTGAAATTGATTGAAGCTTGGTTGCAGACACTCCGAAGGGAGAATCACGTCAGTTACAGGAGACGGTAGTAGAGAACAGATATGACAGGTAGGTCCTAGTGGAAGTGGAGAGGTAGCAGTACTGGAAGAAACAGCCGAAGTCAATGACACAGCAGGGCTATCTGCAGTAGTTTGGAACAGTAGATGCAGTTGTTGAGCCGGCCAAGCGGTTCTAGGCGCTACAGTGTGGAATCGATGTTTGTGATGTCCTTAGGTTAGTTAGGTTTAAGTAGTTCTAAGTTGTAGGGGACTTATGACCTCATCAGTTGAGTCCCATAGTTCTCAGAGCCATTAGAACCATTTTGCAGTTGTCGAAGTTAAGAGCTGTGGCACTTGGATGGCTGGATGGCTGACCGTGCGGTGTACCGAGTGCTGTTGGTAAGTGGGGTGTACTGAGCCCTTGTGAGGCCAGCTGAGAAGCTACTTATCTGGAAAGTGGCGGCTACGGTCATGGGAACTGACGACGGCTGGGAGAGCGGTGTGCTGGCCACATGCCTCTCGGTATCCGCATCCAGTGACGCCTGTGGGCTGAGGATGACATGGCGTCCAATCGGTGCCATTAGCTCACAGTGACCTGTTCGACGAAGTTTAGTTTAGATGCAATTGTAGCTGGGTAGCTGAGGGCTCCTGTGTATCGTGTCATGGGTGCGGACACAGTTGGTACTGACATTGTTTAATAGACGGAACGGTGCTAGTTATTCACCGTCTCTGTGCAAATACTTGAGCTTCCGTCGATAGGAACTCGTTTAGGGCACATTTATACTAGTTTGAGGATATTCTTTGAGTAAAGTAAGGAGTTGCAAAACACTCAGTGTTCGTCAAATATTCATATGTGTGTGAAATCTTATGGGACTTAACTGCTAAGGTCATCAGTCCCTAAGCATACACACTACTTAACCTAAATTATCCTAAGGACAAACACACACACCCATGCCCGAGGGAGGACTCGAACCTCCGCCGGGACCAGCCGCACAGTCCATGACTGCAGCACCTGAGACCGCTCGGTTAATCCCGCACGGCTCAGTGTTGGTCATTCAGAAGTAATTCTAACCCAAACTTTTTGTAATAAGGGAATCTTAACAACACAGTCGGGTCAAGATTCTCTCTCATTTGGGCCTACAAACTGTTTCCCTTTCTCCCCGAATCCTGTCGCCCTATCTTAAGCATCACTCACTTTCGGGACGCGACATATCTCGCGAAAAGACCACAACAAGCAAATGAGTGAAATTAGAGCTCATACGATATACGCGCGTGGTAACGAGAGCGCAGAAAACTCCACTGGTGGGTTGGGCGATTATATGTTAGGACTCTGTTCGACATTAGTTTAATTGTGTTGGTAAACAGAGAAGCAGGTGCGTTAGACGCAGAAGAGGATTATGCTGGAATAGAGCAGACGACGTCTGGCACACGCTGTGCCGGGACAGAGCTGAGCACGCGAAGAAAGCGGCTGCCGACGACGATTTTGTAACACATTCCGAGACGCCGGCGTCGGCGCCGGTGGAGCCGATACATTATGCAGATGAAGCCGGCACTTGCCGGGCGCGGAAGAGCGGCTGCCACACTCGTGGACCGCAGACTCGGGCCCACTTTTTTTCTTTTTCTTCTCATTCTCAGCGCAGCTGTTCCGGCTGGGCCCGCGCTGTTCGTTGTCGGTCGCGCGGCCCGGCTGGCGTTGCCGGTAGCGGTCGGCCGGGATCAAACAGCGGCCGGTCCGTCCGGGGTCAGTGCCTGAACCCGCACACCCGCGCTTCGAGCGATTTACACCAGCGCCCGGCTCCGCATTGTGTGCAGCCGGCACTGCCCGTTTATCGGCGACCGCATCCGTCTCGCGCTTCCGCGTCGTGGAATAGCTTAAGCCCCGCATGACAGTTTCACTGCCCTTTTGCGACTCGGGTGCCCACCTTTAGCGTCGCGGGCAGAATTGTTTGCATGCAGAGTAGCGAATTTTCTGCAAACGCTCTGCCACTCGCGCCGGCGAGAGCGTGAGGTTTAAATGGGGAGAACGGGTATGTGACCACGCAAATAGCACTGGTAGACTCTTTGGAATGGTTGCTGCAAGGCATTTCCGTATTGTCGCTACGCTAGATTATGTTAGCAAACAGACATTTGTTCCACTACGAGTGTCTCCGGAATGGGGTATTTAGCCAGCTGCTGCAGTCGATGGCTCACCTAACTCGGCGGGATATCGTTTCAACTCGCGATTTCAGAACCTTGATTTAGATCTTCAGTAATTTCCCTAAATCTCTTAAGACAAATGTCCCCGTAGTTCTTTTGAAAAAATGGCAGGGATGACTTACTTCTGTCCGAGGTTGTGATTAGTCATTAACGATATCCTCAAAGACAGTAACGTTAAACGTAATTTCCTTCCTTCCTTCCTTCCATAACGGAGCCACATACCTGACATTTCTTCTACACGAAAAGTATGAATGTTTATACTTATATGAACACATGTTAACTAGGCTTTCATTTGAATGTGTTTTGGATTGTTTATTTTGAACACGATGAATCAGTCTAATCTAAAAGCTGTAAATTCAACTAAATACCTAAGTATTACATTAACGAACAACTTAAATTGTAAGGAACACACAGAAAATATTGTGAGGAAGGCTAACCAAAGACTGCGTTTTATTGGCAGAAAATGTAACAGACCTATTAATGAGACTGCCTACACTACGCTTGTTCGTCCTCTTTTAGAATACTGCTGCGCGGTGTGGGATCCTTACCTGAGTACATCGAAAAAGTTCAAAGAAAGGCAGCACGTTTTGTATTATCGCGAAATGTGGGAGAGAGTGTCACAGAAATGATACAGGATTTGGGCTGGACATCATTAAAAGAAAGGCGTTTTTCGTTGCGGCAGAATCTTCTCACGAAATTCCAATCACCAACTTTCTCCTCCGAATGCGAAAATATTTTATTGACACCGACCTACATAGGGAGGAACGATCACCAAGATAAAGTAAGGGAAATCAGAGCTCGTACGGAAAGATACAGGTGTTCATTCTTTCCGCGCGCTATACGAGATTGGAATAGTAGAGATTTGCGAAGGTGGTTCGATGAACCCTCTGCCAGGCACTTAAATGTGATTTGCAGAGTATCCGTGTAAATGTAGATGTAGATACTTCGAAAGACGGCAGATATTTGGCCATAAGCTACTAGAACAATATTTACGTTTCTTCTTATATACTTTTGATTTAGCGACACCGATGGAGAAGAAAATGAAGACTCAACATTCTACTCCAGCAAAGGACAAGAAGGACTGTTATGAGATGTATATAAAATATAAGTATGACACAAATTAGCACGCATATTTTTATAGTATTAAACACTTACTATCATCCAGGAAATATTAACTGTACGGCAAGGTGACAGAAAATTGCGTTTATTTGTTCAGGAAAAGAAAATAATTAAAAACCTTAGAGCAGGAAGTGCCTCAGACACCTGCTTCTTGAAACTAAATGGTCTACATCTAGCAGAGATATCACGCTATAATGGTTGACAAAACATACCTTAATATAAATATCTTAATACATGTAAGCAATATGAAACAAAAATCATCAGTTTGTATTATCATTTTCATAAATCGGTAAAAACTGCCGATGATGATGTGGTATAAATGGTATTATAGCAAGAAAGTCCTTTTTTTCAGCAGGCAATAGTGAAATATTTTGCACTCCTGAAAGTTGCGTATGAATGAAATCGCCGACAGTGTTGCCTTTCTTCAGGGTGTTTACACTTTCCCACTATTTAGAGTAACTGAATGTCCTTTAGTTGTGCACTATTCCAGATGAGGTGATTTTAATTTGTGCAGTAAAACTGGCGTGTAGCTTTATCGTGTTGACGACTCTATCAAGAGCAGTATGGAGAGTTTTGGTTTCTTCCACAGCATTTTTCACCTCAAATCGCAAGTTTCCTTTCGTTGCCAGTTACACTGACTGTGTTTTTAATGCAATTCAGAACATAGAATAGACATTTTGGTGTTTTGTTAATTCCACGAGACCCTTCACCCTCATGCCTCAATTACATTATTGCCTCACTGTTGTCATGAGCATAAACACAGAAAGTCTAATATGAAAGCTGACGTAAGTAAAATATATCCGAGTGTGTAAGAGTTGGAACAAACAGTAGTTGTTGCAGATCGATTGTTAATGTAACTTACAAGTGTTACTTCCACAACACGACAAACAATACGGCAGCTATTATGTTCGTGCGTTAAACTGATGTAATTCTACGCCGACTGCCAAGCAAGTTTAGAATGAACAAGGCTATGGAATTAGCACCAGTGCCTTCTGTTCGTCACTGTTACGATTCGTTACGTTCATCGTGTAATTAAGCGCTGTTAGTGTAATATATTGGCATGGATGCAGCGTATTTAGAGCTTATAAAAGAATTTTGAAAAACAAAAGATGTTCAGTACCTTTAGAATGTAATGTCTCCAGATAGACTAAGAGCGTGGTCACAGAAGATAAAACAGGGAAACAATTGCGGTATGACTAAGCGTGATTTGAAATGATATGAAATGCGAAGTTTTTGAGGATTTATATCAGCAGGCTTAAATCTCGATATGCGTCTTGGCATAAACAGTACATCTTGTTGCATAAATTACAGCAACGTTTACCCAGTCTCAAAGTGAAAAACCTAACTGCAGTACAAGGAAGGTGTACGTCTGATGTTATTGCCAAGACGGAGACTTTACGGAAATGGTCGCTGTTACGCGTCTATCTGGTGATGGCGTTCTGCTGGACCTAGTTGCAGAAATAAAACTCTAATTGTGTAGTAGCTTCGACAGTGAATATAAAATCGTTTCCAAAATTTGTATAAGTTTTGATGTAAGTCTGTAGCGTGGCAATTCGGCGAAAGATCGTCTACGTCTTAACTTTCTTGACTGATGCCATAACCAACGATTGAATGACAGGTACATTATGTAACTACAGAGAAAGCAAAACTAGTATAATAGGACGTCTCGTATTTGATGGATAGGGTGTTCGACTCTGTGCTGGTCAATATGTTTTAAGATTTATGTGGTTTCTGTAAATTACTACATATGAAATACAGTGCGATAGTTATTGAACTATATGAAGAAAAAACGTAAATTAGTTACAAACTACGGCGTGCATACACTTTATTTAAGATGTACAAGTCACTACAGATGTTCAACTATAGATTGACATGTCCGATGTGCTTGTCGTCATAGGTGATCACGTGACGCATACGAATAGCGAAATTCTACATGACCCGCGGAAGTGTTGGTACATCGATGCTTTCGATGAACTCCTGAATGGCTGTTTTAAGCTCAGCAATGGTTTTGAGGTTATTGCTGTACACCCTGTTCTTAATACAGCACCACAAAAAGGAGTCACATGGGTTCAGACCCGGAGAATATGGCGGCCAATAGAGGCCCATGCCAGAGGCCTTTGGGTACCCCAGAGCCAGAATGCAGTCCCCAAAGTGTTCCTCCAGGACATCAAACACTCTCCTACTTTGCTCTGTCTTGTATGAACCACATCTTGTAGAAATCAGGGTCACTTTGGATCTTCCGAAACTTTTATGTACCGTTCGATAGTCACCGTGCCGTCAAGGAATATCACACCGATTGTTCCGTGACCGTACATCGCACAGTCACCCGTTGAGGGTAAAGAGACTTATCGATCGCAAAATGCGGGTGCTCAGTCCCCCAAATGCACCAATTTTGCTTATTGACGAATCCATCCAGACGAAAGTGTGATTCGTGGCTGAACCAATATACTGATTCCTATCATGTCCCGCGGCCAGCCGCGTAGTTTGTACGTCCTAACGCAAACCGTTCAGAAGTTATGACGATTTCATTTTACGTAGTTCAATAACTGTTACCCTCTAATTAAAAAAGAAGATAACATAATATCAAATTGTGTGCGATAACGGTGTGGCGGTTTCTGATATTTGTATTTGACATACGAAGAAAAACCAGGCAACCTGTTATTAGCACTGATTCAAATGGTTCTGAGCACTATGGGACTTAACATCTATGGTCATCAGTCCCCTAGAACTTAGAACTACTTAAACCTAACTAACCTAAGGACAACACACAACACCCAGCCATCAAGAGGCAGAGAAAATCCCTGACCCCGCCGGGAATCGAACCCGGGAACCCGAGCGCGGGATATTAGCACTGCATGGACCATGTAATGATCACATGGATACATTGCAGTGTCTTGTTAATGAATGCATCTTGTAAGCAAATGAAACGCTTTGAGACGCACGACACTTAGTATTCTATACAATTGTCCAGTGCTTGCCAATAAAGCAGATTTTGCGAAATTGCTGAGTGCAGTATGTGCTGTGTTTCGCTGAGTACAGAGCAAAGAAATCGCTTGTTCGCAAGCAAAAATTCCAGCGTACTGAACGTGAGAGTAAATGGGTAGTAAACAGTTATCAGTAAGAGGCTTGTGCAACGTGCCTCGTACATCGAATCCTGCGCTAGGTAGGAGTGATAAACGACTGAAAGTTGGCCTGATTCCCTTTCTAAGATTGACGTTATTGAAGTCGGAGCTTTCACTACGGCTAATTACAGACCTCGGCTTCTAGGAGACAGCTGGAAGATATATCGGCCGATCTCATTAAGGAGACGTCATGTATTTGTTTACTGCTTCCATTATAGTTGTGAAGAGATAGATATTCATCTCAGGATAGCAGAGACACGAAGACGTAGACGCGTACATTGCATAAGGTGTCTCGCGTCAGGCGCAAACAGGCTTTTGCTTGGCACCAGCTTTCAGCAAACAAAACAGAAATACACTCAGCGTTTTATCCTCACGGATTCTATGTTTTACGTAGAAACATTTTTAAGCAGATTCTCAGGAGAAACAAAAATTGCTGTCGATAGGTTATCGGTGACAAGCGAACATGCTCACCGATTGAAAAACTCATTCTTGGTTAGTGTCATGTACTCATAAAAGCAGTTACTGGAGGATTCCTACACTCTAATACTTCGTAAGCTTGAAACTGCTCACGGAAAGGGAGTGAACGTGGAAGATTACGCTGAACTGCTATTTTCAGGATCGTCCGCATTTATTGTTGTTGAGATGGCTGCCACAATATTAAGCCAAAGAAAATGTTAGTATGGTAATACACTCAAACTGATAAGACATAAAATATTTATTAAAATGAGACTTTTTTTATTTAGTAGGTATAATTAATTTTCAAACGAGGTCTCCTAGTGTCTTACTGTGGTTTACACCACGTTATTGGACCATAAACCGTTGTCCTAATTTCTTTTCCCGGTGCCTCGTTACTTGATAGTATCTCTTCATTTACCTAATTACTATCCTGTACTAGCTGTTGACATCCTCTTGAATTATGCTATGACAAACTTAGGTTGAATGTTCGGCTATAGGAGTTGCTATTTATGAGAGCACGATGACTGCATGTGACAACATTGTGTGTCGAACCGCAATTCTCTGTTTTTAATATGCACTGAATATCACAAAAGAGCTTATGGCGCAATGGCAGCGTCCGCACACCGATTAATGGTAGGTTTCCTTTGTATCGATTTTTACAAATAACAGCAGTTTCCATCAACGGACGACGTGCTCATCCGTGACTTCAGCCTTAGCTCTGCTGTTAGTGAACTGAGTGGCAATTTCATCATCTGAAGTACGATTTGCCCAAATTCCATCTAACTTACCTGCAGCTGCACTACATAAAATAAACACAAGGGGGGATTCGTTCGTCTACAACCATCCTAACTCATATCAGCTGACCTCACTTTGACAAATCCTGAAACCAAAAGTTGTGGAATCTAAGCATCAGATATCATTATTACACGTCCGACATCCACAGCTGGGGAAAAGCCTCCTCTAGAGTTTTCCATGCATTATAGTTTTTGGCTATAACTATATCTGTTGTTTTCACTTGTTTTTCATTACAACGTCACCTTTGAAGTTTCTTACCGCTTGAGTTGCGGCGAAGAGTTTCCTCGGTCCATGTATCTTTCGATTGCCTGGCTGTTTGTGCCATCTACGTGCATTTCATTTTCATTACAGTCGTCAAATCGCCTTCCACTCCAGGTTGCATCCAGTCATTTTTTTTCTTTTCCTGCGTAGTCTAGCAATCTCTGACATGTACTACTCGCTGAGCACCCCTTAGCTAACGAATGGTTTTCGCATTAAAAATCAATGTCTCACAGTCACAACACATAACACTATCTGTTCAAAAGTATCAGCCGGCCGCGGTGGTCTAGCGGTTCTAGGCGCTCAGTCCGGAGCCGCGCGACTGCTACGGTCGCAGGTTCGAATCCTGCCTCGGGCATGGATGTGTGTGATGTCCTTAGGTTAGTTACGTTTAAGCAGTTCTAAGTTCTAGGGGACTGATGACCTCAGCAGTTGAGTCCCATAGTGCTCAGAGCCATTTGAACCATTTTCAAAAGTATCAGATCACCCTATGTAATGCGGAATTATCCACTAGATGCCACAGAAGATGGACCACCAGTATAAATGGAGGCGGGGAATATCGTCTCGTCACCGGGGAAGCATTAAAAGCAGAATGGGTCGCTCAGGAGACCTTATTGAGTTCGAACGTCGACTGTTGACTAAATGTCATCTGTGTAACATATCCATCTGCCCTGGTCGCCTATTGGTGTTGAGGTTGTGAAGAGGAAACGCGAAGAAATAACCACAGATAAATCAGGACAAGGCAGGCTCTTCTACTGACGGACAGAGGCCGTCAAGCATTACGGAGGAGCCGCCCGTGGTAGCCGCACGATCTATGGGTACCTTGCCACGGTTCATGTGGCTTCCCCCCCGTCGTAGGTTCGAGTCCTCCCTCGGGCATGGGCGTCTGTGATGTCCTTAGCGTAAGTTAGTTTAATTAGATTAAGAAGTGTGTAAGCCTAGGTACCGATGACCTCAGCAGTTTGGTCTCATAGGAACTAACCACAAATTTCCAATTATGGAGGATGGTTGTAAAAAAAGCATGAGATCAGCGGAAGGAATGACTCATGAGCTACACACACACACACACACACACACACACAGACAGAATCACTCAACCACTATTCCGTCATTACTCTTACACAGTTTATAAATACACAGCAACATAATTAAATAGTGAACTCATATAACTGAATGCAAAAAATATTAGCTCAAAGACAAACTAGTTGCAATGTTGGTAACACTAAAATACACAATATATACGTAGAAGTGTAAAAATAAACAATAAACAGAGACCTACGAAAAAGTGTGCTGTAAAATGTAAAAAAAAGCATAGTTCTGGAAAACATCGAAAAATTACATTACAAGTGTCAGTGTCTAATGAAGTGTAATATCTCTTTATATTCGATGAATTATTCTGATACAATTCTACCCTTGAATGACCTTTACTAATTTTCTATCTTAATACTCGCAGAATCCATGCGCAAAATAGTTTCATACAATAGCTATGCCATGAGCGCATAATTATTCTATGTAGTACTCTCTCTGGTGGTTATTAAAAAAAAGCTTCCGAGATTATCTTCGTGCCGATTAGCCTGAGCTTTGTTTGAAGAACTGTAATCTGAATATTGAGATTTATGACAAAAGATAACTGATACAAAATTGTACGATTAAAAGGGATATATATATATATATATATATATATATATATATATATATATATATATATATATATATATATTGCTCCTCCATAGAAAAGGTGTATACCAATGTACATTATTTGACATTTAAGAATTAGTGATATTCATCGATATATTGCGTATTTGTTAATCAGAAGGGAACTTCCGAAAGACTGGATACGAACCTGCATTTAATAATCCAAGAGCTCCATTACTTCTTCTGAAGGTTAAACTTCATCAAAGCCAAATATCCGCCTGATCTGAGGTTTCCCGACTGATTATACAACGCTCCCAAAATTACGAGGCATTTTATTTGTACAGATTAGCAGACTGCCGCAAAGCACGAGCCTATAGAGAAGAAGAATCATCGCCTGATTTCATTCTATCAAGTAAAATTTCTGAATCATTTTGAGTGACTGAGTTATGATTGTGTTTCCTATTATGAATGATTGATTGCTCGAACGCATTGAGAGCTACATAACTACATAATTACATAGATAGGAGGAAAAATTACAGAAGAAAGCAAGTAACTACGTGCTTGTAGACGTCATTTCCCGATGTAGGCGAGAAATCGAGCGGAAGTTTACTAAGTAAAAACAACAAATTGTTAAGGAAGTGTTCTTCGATCTTAAAAACATATCAAATTGCACATATCTTTAACTTATGATTTACCTCAATAAAGCGAAAAGCGTCTGGTGAGATAAAAACACGCATTTTCTTGTATCGTAACGGTGGAACGAAAATACCCTCAAGAATTCGTTTCGTTTATTAACATTGGGCAAAGTGTCGTACGACACAGATGCGTCGGAGTGTGCCACAAAAGGCGCGCCTGAAAGTTTGACAGTCGCCTCGCGGCAGTGGCGCAGAGTGTTCCGTGTTCCGCCATCTCACCCTTCCGCCCGCTCGCTGTCTTGGCCGCGCCGCTTCGGTTTTCTGCCAACCTGCCGCATCAGGTCCTGGCGGGGCTGACTCAGCCCATCCAATCTCCCCGGCAGCGTCCCATCAGCCTTGATGGCCGGACCGCGATATACATGCACTTGCCACACACATAAATATAGATATTCTCCAGCAGCGGCAGCGCCGCGCGAGAGGGGCCGAGCCACGAGATCACCCACCCGACCGCTGGCTCTGGATTATCCGATCCCTGCCTGCCTCCGTGTTCCCCGCCTTCAATCCTGCAGCCAGCGCCGCTGCAGACGTGGAGATTTCTAGAGTTGGCTCGAGGAAAAAAAGGGAATAACAAGATCATGCGTCGGTTTTGCAGAGGCTGTCAGCCCAAAAGCTGTCTGCAAATAGCTCGATTTATGAGACCATACCTTCCCATTTGTGCCCGGGTGTCTCAAAGACAGTATAGAGTACTCCGGCTCTTTTCGCTGCCATACATTTTAGAACTCGGGAAGAGCCAGAAGTATCTCTGGCTGTCACTGGGAGCCGCCGCATTATCTGGGTGATGCTGCACAGAGTTTTTGATCAGATCTCGGTATCAGAGACAGCAAAAGACTTGGAAGAGCAGTTGAACGGAATGGATAGCGTCTTGAAAGGAGGATATAAGATGAACATCAACAAAAGCTAAACGAGGGTAATGGAATGTAGTCGAATTAAGTCGGGAGATGCTGAGGGTATTAGATTAGGATATGAGACACTTAAAGCAGTAAAGGAGTTTTGCTATTTGGGGAGCAAAATAACAGATGATGGTCGAAGTAGAGAGGACATAAAATGTAGACTGGCAATGGCAAGGAAAGCGTTTCTGAAGAAGAGAAATTTGTTAACATCGAGTATGGATTTGAGTGTCAGGAAGTGGGATATTCCTGCTTCATCCCCTATAGTTCCCATAAGTAGCGGCGCTATAGTATCGTTCAAAATGGTCTGTGACGGAGGTTCGTTCCCTGTAGAGAGCTGTCGTTGAGTTGTTTTCGGCGGAACACCAGAGCATCGCCGTTATTCAAAGGCACTTCCCGAATGTCTAAGGAGACCTGGCAATGAACAAAAGCACGGTGAGGCGTTGAGCGACCCTGTTCGATCTCCCGTGTGCCGGCCGGCCGCACACAACTGTCTCTCCTGCAGTGTTGGAACGTGTGGACCCTCTCATTTGAGGTGATCGACGGATCAAAATGAAGCACCTCATTACTCGACTGAACGTCTCTGTTGGTGGTGCTAATACTCTTGTCGACTAGGTGGGTTATTCACAGGTGTGTGGCCGCTGATTTCCTCGTCGCCTAGCAGAATTGCAGCAGGGGAAGCAGTACTTGGATGATGGGGAGATTATCGATGCAGCAAGACGTTGGCTCCTACGGCTACCAATATCGGCGTATCATGCGGGTACACAGGTTCTCCCAGCAAGGTGGCGTCATCGCACTTAAAAATAGCGTTTTGTAGGCAAAAGAGTGGGGAATAACATGGTGTATTGGAAGCTTGAATACAACGAACTTGCTTTCAGAAAAAAAAGGTTGCAATACTTATTGAATGCGCCTAGTATATTCTGTAAGCTGCCATGCGGTGTGTGGCGGTAGCCATTCATTGTGCCAGTATCACTTTCCCCCTTTGACACTCGCACTGTGCTAGGAGAGTTTTTCTTTTTTTTCCACCCGGCCTGATGTAAACCAGCCTTATCGTCAAACGTTGGAGCGAGAGAGAAGTACGGCGAGTTATTTGAGAGTGACGGCGCGCATTCGGAGGCAGTTGTGCGGGCTGACGTGGGGATTAGGGTGGGCGGCGCAGACGTGCGGTGGACAGCTGCGATGCTGGCGTCTCAGTTGTGCTGTGTGAGAGCGCCCGCAGAGTCTCGCGGGCTGACAAGGCGCCCTCGCCGCGCCTCGCCTCGCCTCGCCCTCGCCCGCGGCGCACACAATTAGTACACGCTGTCGCTAAATTAACAGCCGCCCGTCTGCCTCTGCCCTCCTGCCTGTCCCTGTCCCTGCCTGTGTGCCGCCCGCGCCACGAGTGGGCGGCGCGGCGCCTCGGTGGCCCGCACTGGTGGGCGGCGCGACGCGCGCAGCGGCCCCTGCCGTCGTCTTGCACACGGGCTAGCGATGCTGTCTGCTGATGCGCTAGCAATGGAACAAGCGGCTAGAATCAAGTGCGAGGCGGGACGCTTTTTAATGAAGAGAAAAACTACAAGAGGTCACGTATATTTGATTACCTACGATCGTGAGACTGGAGCATTCTCAGTATTCATCGCAACACGTTGGAGGTTTAAAGTACAGCCAACCATACATGTACATCCAACTCTCATTACTTTTTGTTGACGTCGCTCCCACACCCGGGTCCTGGAATTGTTTCGAGAGGGAAATGGCAGGGGGGTGGGGGGTTGAATCACAGTCTGTTACTGTCTCCTACCTCTCCCTTGCATTCATCCACACTTTGAACGTGCTACAGATTTACGATTGTAATAATACACTACTGAACCTTAAAATTGCTACACCACGAACATGACGTGCTATAGACGCGAAATTTGACCGACAGGAAGAGGATGCTGTGATATGCAAATTATTAGCTTCTCAGAGCATTCACACAAGGCTGGCGCCAGTCGCGACACCTAAAACGTGCTGACATGCGGAAAGTTTCCAAACTATTTCTCACACAAAAACAGCAGTTGACCAGCGTTGCCTAGTGAAACGTTGTTGTGAGGCCTCGTGTAAGGAGGAGAAATGCGTACCATCACGTTTCCGACTTTGATAAAGTTCGGATTCTAGCCTATGGCGATTGCGCTTTATCGTATCGCAACATTGCTGCTCGCGTTGGTCGAGATCCAATGACTGTTAGCAGAATATGGAATCGGTGGCTTCAGGACTGTAATACAGAACGCCGTGCTGGATCCCAACGGCCTCTTATCACTAGCAGTCGAGATGACAGGCATCTTATCCGCATGGCTGTAACTGATCGTGCAGCCACGTCTCGATTCCTGAGTTAACAGATGGGGACGTTTGCAAGACAACAACCATATGCACGAACAGTTCGACGACGTTTGCAGCAGCATAGACTATTAGCTCGGACAGCATGGCTGCGGTTACCCTTGACGCTGCATCACAGATAGGAGCGCCTGCGATGGTGTACTCAGCGACGAACCTGGGAGCACGAATGGCAAAACGTCATTTTTTCGGATGAATCCAGGTTCTGTTTACAGCATCATGATGGTTGCATCTGTGTTTGGCGACATCGCGGTGAACGCACATTGGAAGCGTGTATTCGTCATCGCCATCACCCGGCGTGATGGTATGGGGTGCTAATGGTTTCCCGTCTCGGTCATCTCTTGTTCGCATTGACGGCACTTTGAACAGTGGACTCTACATTTCAGATGTGTTACGACCCGTGGCTCTACCCTTCATTGGATCCCTGGAAACCCTACATTTTAGCAGGATAATGCTCGACCTTATGTTGCAGGTCCTGTACGGGCCTTTCTGGATACAGAAAATGTTCGACTGGTGCCCTGGCCAGCACATTCTCCAGATCTCTCGTCTGATCAATGGTGGCCGAGCAACTGGCTCGTCACAATACGCCATTCACTACTCGTGATGAAGTGTGGTATCGTGTTGAAGCTGCATGGGCACGCCATCCAAGCTATGTTTGACTCAATGTCCAGGCGTATCAAGGCCGTTATTACGGCCAGAGGTTGTTGTTCTGGGTACAGATTTTTCAGGATCTATGCACCCAAATTGCGTGAAAATGTAATCACATGTTAGTTGTAGTGTAATATATTTGTCCAATGAATATCCGTTTATCATTTGCATTTCTTCTTGGTGTAGCAATTTTAATGGCCAGTAGTGTAACTACAGGGAGAGTCAAAAGTCCTTGGACACCTTCATAAGTTGCAAGATTAAAGGGAAAATTGAAATGTGATGATGGAAGCACACGATTGATGGGGACCGCAACGTTTGGAGTGAATGTCATTGATGGCCGCCATCTTGAAATCCGCCATTTTCGATTAAAGTCATTTTTTAAAAAATAGTTAGGGGTCTGTATGGCAGATCGAATAACACTCGCTTGAGCTCTGGAATTTAGTGGTGTAATTTGTTTTTGTCTATCTTGTAAAGTTTAGAGGTTATTAATGTACAAAGTTGGGAAATTATTTTCATACCGAGTGCTACAACACATGTTCTACGTGTTGTCCATCCCGAGACATGAGTCGGTATCAAGGTAACTTTGAACATTAATAACTTCTAAACTGTACAAGATAGACAAAAACAAATTACACCACTCAATTCCAGAGCTCAAGCGATTGTTATTTGATGTGTCATACACCCCCCTTACCATTAAAAAAATGACTTTAATCCAAAATGGCGGTTTTCAAGATGGCGGACATGAATGACATTCACTCCAAAAGTTGCGGCCCCATGTCAAACCTATGTTTCCGTCATCACATTTCAACTTTCCCTTTAATCTTCCAACTTATGAAGTTGTTCTAGGACTTCTGACAGAGTGTTTAATGTTAAAGGGATACCATCGTCATGTCTAATAATATTTATTTTGATTCACTAGTAGTTTTTGTAGTTGTTCTTGTTATGATCTTCAGTCCCAGTACTTGTTTGATACAGATCTTTCCGCTAGTCTATCTAGCGCAAGCATCTTTTATCTCTGCGTAACTATTGCAACCCAAATTCATTTGAACCTTCTTATTGTGGTAAACCCTTTTTTCCATCGATAATTAATGATTTTCTTATGCCTCAGAATGTGTACTGTCAAACGTCCCATAAGAATAAATATTGTTCGTCGTCGGTATAAGAGGAGGACGTGGCACTTCGTACAGTAATCCTTATCGAATTAATGTAAATTCTGAACCAACGCGTGTGCACCAAGCGTGATGTTTGACTTGTTAGCTGCTAATATTCTTGTATCACCGCGAAGCATCCATGGAAGTTTGATGGAAGAAGATGAATGTTCGGGACGACATTTCAAGTATGCACGCGTGATTCAAATTGATAGTACACCGTTGTAACTTGAGTTGAATGATAAAACATGGAGCAAGTGTTACAAAGTTTGCGCATAGCTATTGTACTCCTTAGATGAAGGTGGCGTTGGATACAAGCGCCTGATCCATGCAAAAAAAAAAAAAAAATAAATAAAAAATAAACAATAAAAAAAAGAAGGTTCAAATGGCTCTGAGCACTATGAGACTTAACATCTGAGGTCATCAGTCCCCTAGAACTTAGAACTACTTAAACCTAACTAACCTAAGAAAATCTCACACATCCATGCCTGAGGCAGGATTCGGACCTGTGACCGTGGCAGTCGCGCGGTTCCGGACTTAAGTGCGTAGAACCGCTCGGTCAACTCGGCGACTGATCCATGCGCAAATCCTCGCTAGAAGCCGATACTGCGTGACAGTGACAAAACGTCACTTAAGAAAAGTAGTTGTTTCAAGTTGCATCTGGGTTTGCGGACATTTAATGGGTTGAAGAGGTCTCTAAATGGATGTCGTCGATGCTCAGAAGAACCATTACTGCTTAAGTAAATACTTAGAATGTATGAGAAAATAATTCCATGGAGGAACCATACCAAACGATGGGAAACGTTAGCGAGTCATCTGCTACAGCTTTCAGGATAACTTGTGGCGCTGTAATGAGCAATGTGGTGAAATATAGTAAGGGCAGAAGATTCCTATTAGATTATAGAGCATGTTTGGATGCGGTAGTTGCGTTGAGACTAAAAGATTAAATCAGGGTAGGAGTTGGTGGATGACTGCATTAAACTAACCGATAAAAACGCTTAGACGGCGCACCAAAGAGCGATTTTATCGTGTTGTCAGAACCCGTCCAGATGTAACCTGTTAATTAATTAATTAATTAACATTCCCTACATTTAAGTGTAGCCCCTGTGGATAAGTTTATTCAGTATAAAGTAATGTGGACTCCTCGATACTGACTCTGGAAAAGTACAGTGGTTTTTCAAAAATTTTATCTCCTCGCGGTTGCTTTAGGTAATGACGGTGACACATTGAAATAATAAACAGACACAGATTGTTGTTGTGAGTCCGACATTTGCTATTAATAATAGAAACAGGGGCTATACACAGTTTCGGAGTGTTGCTCTGAGCTTGACTGGATCGTTTCCACGCAGCCTCGGGGATAGCAGCGCATGTCACCGGTTTTCAAACATCTACCGCAGTTGCACATGTACGGATTGTTATTACTGCTTTTGCTACTGTCAATTATCGACGTTATAAATACATGATACAAAACACTGTTCGCTGCTTTGATGGCAACTTTACTAAACATATTAACTGATGGCATAGAATGTTTACTCAGAGTGAAACCACTTTAACCGAAGAGAGAAAGTAGTTAGGTTCATTATTCATGATGCTACCTGCGACGCAACTGCGATACACGATAGATTAATTTAATTTACTGAATATCTGTAAACTGCACTCCGTCTCTGATGGCAAGATAAAAGGAATGAAACTATACTTGCAATTATCCAAAAAATTTGTATCCCACAGTCTCCCTCCTTAACATCATTGCGTAAATTCACGAAAGTGCAATGAAGTAATGAAATGCGAGGAAAACGTATTCTTCTGGATGCTGTATGACGGCAGTTATTTTCCAGCGAGAATTGGTGTTCTGGTCCTCGAAAATCATAATTTCGCTATAGCGACAAAGTAAGAAATATTAGGACGCAAATAAATGCGTGAAGTAGCCCTATTTATTGACGCACTCGCAAAGGTTATGGAAGCCGAAAGAATAATTCGGGTATAAAATAGATCTACACGTATACTGCACAAGCAACCATAAAGTATGTAGCGAAGGATGCCTAGTGTATACCAATTTAATCTAAACCTCCTCCCCTCCTTTTATTTCTATTCTATTAGCGTCCTAACTGTACTCATTCGTCAGTAGACTTAAGTTCTCTAATTTTAACACCGTCGTCGTTAGGTGACACGTATTTTGGAGGAATAAGTGTGTTTCTTGACTTGTTTCTGAATCTCAGTAGAATCCTTCTGGACACAGAACGTCTGTCTTAGGCTGTTCGTCCACTGGCGCAAAAGAACCGTGAAGCAATGGCGCGCGAGCGTCGGACTCCAGTTACCTGAGATGTGACCATCATTGTGAACTGTACCTCTCCCAATGCCACGACTGCAACGCAGTCTGTGTGCCACTCCCAATCAATCAACAAACCAGTTGCATCGCGACTCTGGTGCGAGTCTTCCCACATTGTGTGTTCTTTTGTAGTTAATAAAGTGAAATGAAATAATCGTGTTGCGTCGGTGAAAGGGAGGCCCTTTTCGAGAAATTTCGGTCGCCGGGTTGCAAGCTTATTTCAGGTGATGCCACATTGGGCGACTTGCGCATCGGTTATGACGACGATTTTGATGATGATGACGAACACAACACAACACCCACTCCACGAGCGGAGAAAATCTCCAACACGGCCGGGAATCGAACTCGGGCACACTGTATGATAGGCAAACATGTTACCACTTTTTAAAATCTCATTTGGTTCTTTAAAAAAATACAGTAGTGAGGCACTATGTGTCCAACGTATATCAAAAATGGTTGAAATGGCTCTGAGCACTATCGGACTTAACATCTGAGGTCATCAGTTCCCTAGACTTAGAACTACTTAAACCTAACTAACCTAAGGACAGCACACACACATCCGAGACAGGATTCGAACCTGCGACCGTAGCAGCAGCTCGGTTCAGGACTGAAGCGCCTAGGACCACTCGGCCACAACGGCTGGCTCCGGTGTATATCGATAGGTTCAATCAGCTGGACAGTGATTGTCGATATATCTTCGAACAACTGTCTACTCGAACAAGCACAGTGTCGTACTAACCTGGGTTGGCCAACATTATGACTTTTTATTTTTGTGTACGTATTACATTACGCCGGTAATGTTATTTTGAAGCGTCAACGAATATGGACATTTGTTCTCGCTCGTGTTTACTACGACAGCGGTTTCGTAGTAAAATGAGGGAGGCACATTTGTAAACAGTCACGAAAGATAATTGTGTGAATTTACTAGTATAGGTAAGCGCACTTGAACATCGCAAACGGCCGAAATAACCCGATCGTGGTATAAATGACGTTTTTTCTTAACATGAGTAACCCACTTCCTTGGTATCTGTGGTGAGTCCTTTGTTACTAAAAACTAGCAGCTACAGCATTTAGGTCTCTTTTCAATTTTGTTAGCTTCTCAAATGTCCACGACGTTGCCCGCCCCTCGAGCTACGTGGAGGCAGAGCGCTTTCTGTTGTTTCTTACTGCAGCATTGCTCTGTGTTGTTTCTTATTCTCTCTTTATTTACTGTATTGTTTATTAATTAGAAAAAAAACACATCGTAAGTTTGTAAATGGAAAACAGTTTTCATTTATTTGAAGAAGA
Source organism: Schistocerca gregaria (assembly GCF_023897955.1). Lineage (NCBI taxonomy): Eukaryota > Metazoa > Arthropoda > Insecta > Orthoptera > Acrididae > Schistocerca > Schistocerca gregaria. Next base: position 245,357,999 of record NC_064920.1, read on the forward strand.
AAATAGGAGAGCTTTAGACAGAAGAGAGGTCCTCTTACCCATCTATTTGAGAGAGCTTCGATAAAACTTCGAGCCTGTCTCACTTCAATGAGCATACTCCACTCTACAATACAGCGTTACTGAAGTTAGCCGGACGCTGTGACCAAGCAGTCTAGGCGCTTCAATCCGGAACCGCGCTGCTGCAACGGTCGCAGGTTCTAATCCTGCCTCGGGCATCGATGTGTGTGATGTCCTTAGGTTAGTTAGATTTAAGTAGTTATAAACGTAGGTGATTGATGACCTCAGACGTTAAGTCCCACAGTGCTTAGAGTCGTTTGAACCCCTTTCCTTACTGAAGTTAATGTTGGATAAAATTATTCTCTAGGGTAGTGTCACTTATTATATTTTTAAAGTGCAGGCTTCAGCGCACCCAATGCACTGTGTAGTTATAGTTAACTTGGATCTAAGATCTTAATTTACAGCGATCATACAACAGCCAGGTTGGAAAGTTGAGAGTATAGTGTAGTGGAATCGCATGAAACCTTGGTGTCCACCTCGATAGCTGAGTGGTCAGGACGGCCGAATGCTGTGCAAAGGGGCCCGGATTCGATTCCCGGCTGGGTCTGAGATTTTCTCAGCTCAGGAACAGGGTGTCGTGTTATCTTCTATCATCATATCATCGCCATTGACACGCAAGTCGCCGAAGTGGCGTCAGGGCAAAAGACTTGCACCAGGCGACCCTAGCCACACGAAATTTCATTTCATGAACCATGTTGCACCCCCTCTCCGTGACCATTTTTTTCCAAATTTATGAAACATACATAACCCACTTTCTGACACTTTTGAGTGGGTGTATTAATACTAACTATCTCTGCTATTAGTACCACAGAAGTGGTTTATTAATGCATGCAACATTGTGGTATATATGAATGATCGGCCTCTTAGCCTCTCTGGAATCTTCCCAGAGAGTTTCCCGTCCCTAGCCACGTGGAGGCGGGCCGCTACTACTACAAGAAACCACTCCATTTATACTACTCTTTTATTCCTCACCACCACCATACTGATCTAACTACAACTACTAGCTACTACAATTCAAAGACTTAAACAAACGTAGTATTTACATATTTAGAATTGCGCATTAGATCTGAAGCGCATTTACCCTCTCCGAGGTAGGCTCGCTGGGCCTCCCTTGAGATTTTATTCACCAATTTTGCGAAATTGCTAAACAATTCGCCATTTGTCAATATATCATTTATATTCCTTGTCTGCAGAAGCTGTCTCTCAACTGAGACAGCCTGTTCGTTTATTGGACACTCAGACACTGTGTGTTCTGGCGATCCTTCGTGGGCACTGCAGTCACACTCCGGTGTTGGCCTTTTACCTATTTTATGCAGGTGCGTGCGGTAGGGACCGTGGCCTGTAAGGAAGTGGAGGAGGCCCTGTGTAGGCTTCATTATCTTGTTCTTTAGTTTTTTCCCTTATTGTGCGTAGAAACCCATGGAATCTACGGCCTGTACTGGACTCATCCCATTCGTCCTGCCAAATGTCAAGCATTTTTTCTAGGATGGATTTAACGCTTACCAGAGGTTCAAATGGTTCAAATGGCTCTGAGCACTATGGGACTCAACTGCTGTGGTCATTAGTCCCCTAGAACTTAGAACTACTTAAACCTAACTAACCTAAGGACATCACACACATGCATGGTCATTAGTCCCCTAGAACTTAACCGAGCGAGGTGGCGCAGTGGTTAGCACACTGGACTCGCATTCGGGAGGACGACGGTTCAATCCCGTCTCCGGCCATCCTGATTTAGGTTTTCCGTGATTTCCCTAAATCGCTTCAGGCAAATGCTGGGATGGTTCGTTTGAAAGGGCACGGCCGATTTCCTTCCCAATCCTTCCCTAACCCGAGCTTGCGCTCCGTCTCTAATGACCTCGTTGTCGACGGAACGTTAAACAATAACCACCACCACCCCTAGAACTTAGAACTACTTAAACCTAACTAACCTAAGGACATCACACACATGCATGACCGAGGCAGGATTCGAACCTGCGACCGTAGCAGTCCCACGGTTCCGGACTGCGCGCCTAGAACCGCTAGACCACCGCGGCCGGCGCTTACCAGAGGACTGCCCGTTATTTTTTGCACAATGTCGATGTTCTGTTTGCGCAGTAGAAGGCTGCGTGCTGCCTTATTATCAGGCCTAGCGGACATAGACCCATAATTACCAACAGTTTATCTGTAGGACTTGTGTTGAATGTTCCAATGCATCTCAACACTGGATGCGTGCCCTACTATTGGTGCCAACATACTGTTATGGTAGATATTTATTGCTTTTTACGGCAAATGAAATCTTCTTTGTCCAGTTGATATTATCTTAGTGAACAGAGCTCAACATGCGGAATGAAACTATAATTCTCATCTAGATATACTTCTAGGTAACGGGCATATCTCTGTCGCGACACTGCCTGGCCATTAATTCTGACTTGGGTCTCTATTTAACTTGCCTTTTAAGAGCATATATAGCAATTTTTGTGCTGCAATAGGCATTTTAGTCTTCTGACACCAGTTTTTTAACAGTTCAATAGCCAGTCGTGATCGATCTTCGATCACATTGCGAGTATCATCTTCCACTAGAATTACGAGATCATCGGCATAAGCAACGACACCCAGAACTGCAGTATCTCCCTGCAGGACGTTCAACAATGATTCCTCTCCGTGACCGCAAGACCTCCCTGTATTATGCCGTATTAACATTTAAATTCAAGGAGAAATCGGTGAAAATGCACACGCTACCCTGCACGTGCTCGCCCTCACGGCCGCGATCGGCAGAACAGTGCACGTTGGAGCCATAACCGAGGCAGCTGGTTTTGTATCTCGCGTGCTTCGGGTCGGGCACCTGCCGCGTCTGCCCTCGATTTTACAGCCCATTTGGCCGGCGTGATTGGCAGCGCCGGCGCTCGGAGCAACAGCGGAATGCAGACGCCGCGGAGACTGAACGGATGTGACAAGAACTGATGAAGCGTCACCGCGTGTCAAAATAATACGGCCCGCCGCAACGAAACCGAATCCCGCGTCTGCGGCGGTGCTCGGGGAACAAGTGGCTGCGCGGTCGGCGCGTGCGCGCAGGCGCGGCGCGGGGAGCGCGCGCAGCCAGATTGATAGCGCGATAGCCGGCGCACTCGCTACCATTAGCTTATCCGCTGCCACCTTATGCACACCGCCTCCCCGTTTATACAGCCGTATAATATTTTTGTCACGAGCGGCCCGTGCGTCAGATTGTTTTGTCAGATTACGCGGGATCCCGCCCTCGAAAGTGGTCCTCAAAACGGAGTATACCAGTCTTCACGTCTGCTCCTCCGCGCCGCTTCAGATCCTCCTTACCAGAATTAACGCGGGCGCTCCCGGCCGCCGTGGTCCTATCGGAGCGTTGATAGTACCACCGTAATATCGGACCGATTTATACCGCTTTCATGTGCCGCCGGAATGATCTTTTATTGAAGCTAGGTGCCTCTTCAAGGGACCTACGCCTTCCGTTAAGAGGCTGCGCACAGTCTGGATGGAATGATCTTAATTGTGGTCCCTCTCTTTTGAGCCCAAACCGACGGATACCTATTGTAGATCGGGGAAAACCTCCGTTCAGGTCGTGTTGTCGGCGGGGCCGGGAGGTGCTTGCGCCTGATGTACTCTACTAGGAGCCTTGTAGGCTCAACGCAAACCGTTAGCGTCATTACCTTATTACTTTTACCACAAGTACCCTTTCATTAGCAACATTGAACCAAGCACAAAATCAGTAAATAATTTAGCAGGCTGGACATGGAGGTCTTAGTCTTAGTTTCTAGCTTTAACGTACCCTAATATCTTCTAGTTAAGTTAGTTTTTAGGATGGTAGATGTTAAAGGCATGGTGAGCGACGGCCAGCGTCTTCAGGGTCATTCCAAGACCCAGGCCGCCGCCCACAACCAGGTGACGGGCAATATTATACCTATCCCTTCTCTATTCAATTCTCTTCCTTCCTTCTTTCTAAATATTTAATTTCGTTTTGTTTATTAATATCTTACTTGATTTTGTATTAGTTATAAGTTTTTCTAATGCTGCACAAAAAAATAGAGCCCGCCTCCACGTGGCGGGACACGGGCAACGGTGTGAGTGGGGACGGGAGCCGGTGTGGTGTCACTTTGTCACTCCGGACCCCGGACCCAGTCACAGCGGCTAAGTGGCAACATACGACCCACCATAAGAAATTAGACGGTTAGTCATAAAATACAAACAGCTAGTGAAAAAAAATTCTCCATCGCCTTAATGTCCATTGTGCTCCTCCTGCCGTAATACGGTCAGAATGACGGGCGGAAAGAGTGAAATTTAGTTTTCGCCCGCGGCCGGCCCTCGAGATGCTTTACGGACTCGAACAGCGGCGCGGTAATAAACTAATGGGGCGAATGGACGCTGGTCGGCCGTGAGTGATACCCGAGCTCGCGCCATTAAGAAGCGGTGGAGAGGAGCGCGTGTGATTGCGCCGCCATCAATAACGCCGGCGGCGGCCACCCATCCACCCATCCACCCATCCGCCCAGAGCGCGTCCGCTCCGTCGGACGAAGGTCGCGTGCCCGCCGGTTGTAAATTCGTGGCGTGCTGCAAAGCCTGGATTCCTTAAGAGTCGGGCCGACGGCCTCCCATCAGGAGGCATTACCACCAGGTCGGCGTCCTCCCACACCCTACATCGCTGTACCTCTTTCCCTCACTTCCACTCAGGACTGTCTTCTTCTCCCTCTACGTCCGCTTCTTTTCCACTTCGAGAATAGACGGGATGTACCTAAGCATTTATTTGAAGATATGGCCATTGCGATTCTACACGGTCCAGTCACAGTGATGTCGACGTCAACGTGCGATAACCACAGATGACAAATGTCAGCACTAACAATGCAGTGTGTCTATAGCGTATCGGCGTTACGCAGTAAACAGTGCAGTCGTTATCGTAATGCGGAAACGTAGCGATGTATCTGACCTTGGCTTTCGAGCCAAGGGTGGGAACATTTCCGAAACGGCTACGTTTATAAACTGTTCGCGTGTCGCCGTGGTTAAAGTACCGAGTGATCAAAAAGTCAGTATAAATTTGAAAACTGAATAAATCACGGAACAATGTAGATAGAGAGGTACAAAATTGACACACATGCATGGAATCACATGGGGTTTTATTAGAACTAAAAAAATACAAAAGTTCAATAAATGTCAGACAGATGGCGCTTCATCTGATCGGAATAGGAATAATGAGCATAACAAAGTAAGACAAAGCAAAGATGATTTTCTTTACAAGAAATGCTCAAAATGTTCACCATCATTACTCAACAATAGCTACAGTCGAGGAATAATGTTGTGAACAGCACTGTAAAGCATGGCTGGAGTTATGGTGAGGCATTGGCGTCGGATGTTGTCTTTCAGCATCCCTAGAGATGTTGGTCGATCACGATACACTTTCGACTTCAGGTAACCCCAAAGCCAATAATCGAACGGACTGAGGTCTGGGGACCTGGGGGGCCAAGCATGACGAAAGTGGCGGCTGAGCACACGATCATCACCAAACGACGCGCGCAAGAGATCTTTCACGCGTCTAGCAATATGGGGTGGAGCGCCATCCTGCATAACCTCGTACGTTCCAGCAGGTGTTTATCAGAAAGGCTGGGGATGATGCGATTCTGTAACATATCGGCGTACCTCTCACCCGTCACGGTAGCAGTTACAAAAAAGAGAATCACGCTTTTTCCTCGAAGAAAAAAGGCCCGATAACGGTAGATGTGGTAAATCCAACCCATACCGTGACTTTCTCGTTGTTCAGTGGAGTTTCCACGACAATTCTAGGATTTTGGGTAGCCCAAATTCTGCAGTTGTGGGCGTTGACAGACCCTCGGAGCGTGAAATGAGCTTCGTCGGTCCACAACACGTTACTCAACCAATCGTCATCTTCCGCCATCTTTTGAAACGCCCACACCGCAAATGCCCTGCGCTTCACTAAATCGCCAGGTAACAGTTCATGATACCGATGGATTTTGTACGGATAACATCGGAGGGTACCCCTCAGTGCCAACCAAACAGTAGTGTATGGAATGCCGGTGTGACGTGCGACTGCACGAGTTCTGACTTCCCTGTGCATAGACGAACCCGCTACAGTTTCCATTTCTCCCTGAACTGTCTCAGCTGCATTCCGCCTTGTGTTCGGTCGGCCACTACGGGGTCTATCGTCTAAACAACGCGTGGCTTCGAACTTCGAAATCATTCTCGCCACAGCTGCATTTCTCAGCGGACCTTTACCCGTTCGAATCCCCTTCCTGTGGCGATAGGATCGTAACGCTGAACTAGCACATTCCCCATTATGATAATACAGCTTCACTAAAAGCACCTTTTCAGGTAACGTCAACATGCTGCGACTGCTGGCGCATCTGATTCTCTCTGTCATTACAGCTCCTTTTATACACGATTGTTGTGGTTGCCAGGAGAGCCAACACCGTGTTACTAAAGGAGGCCGAAATGCACGCGTTTTAGCTCACGCAGGCTGGCGTGAGGTCTGGAACATGGCAAGGGAATTAGAATTGAGAGAAACGGACGTAGCTGGTGGAATACTTAACTGTAATCCATTAATGATAAACGTCGCTCTTGACATTACATGATTCACAATACCAACAATAACTGATAATGGCGCCTTGCTAGGTCGTAGCTAATAACGTAGCTGAAGGCTATGCTAACTATCGTCTCGGCAAATGAGAGCGTAGAAGTCAGTGAACCATCAATAGCAAAGTCGGTTGTACAACTGGAGCGAGTACTAGGAAGTCTCTCTAGACCTACCGTGTGGCGGGGCTCGGTCTGCAATCACTGATAGTGGCGACACGCGGGTCCGACGTATACTACCGGACCGCAGCCGATTTAAAGGCTACCACCTAGCAAGTGAGGTGTCTGGCGGTGACACCACAATTGTCATGCGCAGTCACTGACATTTAGCTGTCCTGCGTCATCTCTCGGACATTTTGTGAACTTTGTTTTTGTTCTAATTAAACCCTATTTCATTCCAAACACGCGTGTCAATTTTTACCTCTCTATCTACATTATTCCGTGATTTATTAAGTTTTCAAATTTATACTGACTTTTTGATCACCCTGTATATGGAGAGCTTCTATAGTCCCGATATTAGCACCTACTGAGTATGAAATTCTGCCGTGTTTTGAGAGCGGCCTAGGCGCCGCTCCCTGTTAGCATGGCAGGATGCTGGAGAGGCGGGCGTCACTGCGGCGACGTCGTAAATATCGCTGATAAGGAACAGAACAGAACAGGCCGGCAGGGCCCACAGCGCACGCCCGCATCTTGCTGCTGCCAACGTGCACTCACACGGAGGCACGGCCGGCCGGTCTAGCAACCACATTAGTCGCCTCTAGTAGCTACAATTACGTGAAGATAGCGTAGCCACTCTACCGCGTACTTCGGACCTGTTCCATTCGTGTATGTAGCAGTAGATTTTTAATTTATACTACATCACTTTCGACCACAGATCTGTATATGACGTTTATCGTAATTAGTAGCGAATAGTGACACGAGTGGCTGCAGCTGTTGTTTATATAAATAAAACGCTATTTAATGTACAATAAATGTGTGTGAAATCCTATGGCACTTAATTGCTAAGGTCATCAGTTCCTAAGCTTACACACTACTTAACCTAAATTATCCTAAGGACAAACACACACACACCCAGGCCCGAGGGAGGACTCGAACCTCCGCCGGGACTAGCCGCACAGTCCACGACTGCAGCGCCTAAGACCGCTCGGCTAAACCCGCGCGGCGCGGGGAGACTTTGAACGCGGATTGGTACTTGGTGCTAGATGCGTGGGATATTCCGTTTCGGAAATCGTTAGGGAATTCAGTATTCCGAGATCCACAGTGTCAAAATCTTCCATCGATTCCTTCCCTCATTTATTCACTCTTGTACTTCCTTATTTCATACTTACCTGTCCACTTGATTCCTAAACTTCTTCGACTATGTACTTTTTCGATATTTTAATCTCTTTTAATGTTGAAGGGCGTCCTGGGCGTGAGCCACCTTCAACGTCATCTCGGCCATCTTGGAAACGCTTAACCCCCCTAAAAACCCGCGTACCTGATAAACGGCCTTCGCCATACACCTCTTTTAATAAAATGTAGGTTTCAGAAGCAGTTTTCCCAATTTACACGAGAAATTTCACGGCAATCAGTACACATTTATTTTCCCGGTAAAACAAAATAACAGCTGTTAGACAAACGAAGGCCATGGTCACACTGATTTGTCCACAGATATCAGAGATGCCGCATTCAACGGAGTGTAGGCTTCACGCCTCACAGCTACTGGTCGTTCATCTTTGGCACATGCTTACGTGTTCTGCGACGTTGACATCATAATAAAGTCCTTACAAAACAACTGAAGGTCTGATAATGAAGGTGTGTCAAATGTTCAAATGTGTGTGAAATCTTCTGGGACTTAACTGCTAAGGTCATCAGTCCCTAAGCTTACACACTACTTAACCGAAATTATCCTAAGGGCAAACACACACACCCATGCCCGAGGGAGGACTCGAACCTTCGCCGAGACCAGCCGCACAGTCCATGACTGCAGCGCCCAAGACCGCTCGGTTAATCCCGCGCGGCTATTCAATGTAGTTGATTAACGTAGGAGAAATACCGCGTGTCATGTGCAAATAAGTTGAAAGAACTTACTGGACTGAAACTAAGATATTACAACCTCTAAGGTAAATTACGCAGCAACAGTGCATATTTATTTGCAATGGTTCAAATGGCTCTGAGCACTATGTGATTTAACTTCTGAGGTCATCAGTAGCATAGAACTTAGAACTAATTAAACCTAAATAACCTAAGGACATCACACACATCCATGCCCGAGGCAGGATTCGAACCTGCGACCGTAGCGGTCGCTCGGCTCCAGACTGTAGACCCCAGAACCGCACGGCCACTCCGGCAGGCTATTTGCAATGCATAAACTATGTATTTCTTGAAACCTCAGTGGGAATGACTGCGGGAACTAAATAGTTTAGGACTTACGAGAAATGCATCCCTCAGTAAAGATGAATGTTGGCGTGGGTACACACACGAGACCCACAATTTATAGGAGAGCGTACAGGACACGGAGGATTTCTTCTATGCTCGTTAACTGCGGACGCCGCTGGATCCCGTAGCTAACGTTTGCTTACGTCGCCAGCCCATAGTGCACGAGTTGAGCCCCACCGGCCGTCTCACACGCTGCCGGCAACCGACCCGGCTGCTGCGGCCACGGCGCAGCGCGCTGTCTCGTGGCTAATTGGAGAACTAAGTTAACAGTTGTTTGTCTCCTGCAGGAGCGCCCAGGATTGCGGAGGTGTAATACGTAATGTGATAAACTGTCACCCACAAGACCGCCCGCCGGCTGCGCCCATGCGTGAGACACCCCCGCAAGTTGTCCGCGGGCTGCGGGCCTCCGTTTCGGCAACAGCTGGTCGCTGCGAGCACTTATCGCCTACTTGTTTTCGCAGATTCACCGTGGTACTAATTAACCAGGTAACGACAGTTCGTTCCCCAGTACGAATTCATTCGTAAATGATTTTCTTTTAAAAACGGAAGCTCTCAACGTGAAAGTGTCTGGCAGCGAACTTGTCAGATACATCGCTCATCGAATCGATCTGATATATAAACGGAGCAGAGAAGTTGCTGCCACGGCAGACAGCAACAATGCTTAGTACCTCATCATTTCCTACAGGTTGACTCAGCTGCCCCTGCTCTTGGCTTTTATGCAACCCGCAGTGTCTTCATAGACCAACCGCAAGATTTTCATGTTCTCTGTCTTGCTGCATGCAAACTGTCAGTCCTATAGAAATGATGAGCAGGACCTATTTGTAGGAAATTTAATGTAGCTAAATGTTGCTTTGGGGTATGTTTTCGGTAGAGGCCTTAGTTTTCGAATTATTCAAGAAAATCGCACAAAAATGAGCATCATGCGCGTTTTTCTTGAATAACTCGAAAATCTGGCTTCCAGTTGAAAGGTATTGCAGTACACGCTTTAACTACGTTAAATTTTCTACCAAAAGGTCCAGTTTATTATTTCCTATCGGAACAGTTTGCATGTAGCGAGCGAGAAAATATGAAAAAATTCACGGTGGTTTTTTACGGCATTGCAGGTTGCATAAAACGTATATGTAGCGGCACCTAAATCGCTCCGTATGTCTAATGACGCATCTTAGTCGCGAAACTGATTATTAGTATCTTTTTAGTGTATAAATTACGTCTCTGCAACCAAATGAAAGTCAGTCTGATGGGCAGACAAGTTTAGATACTTCTATTTTCGAAGTAACTTCAGTCGCAGTTTTGTATGGCCCTTTCCATATGTGTGTGTGACGTCTTACGGGACTTAACTGCTAAGGTCATCAGTCCCTTAGCTTACACACTACTTAACCTAAATTATCCTAAGGACAAATACACACACACACCCATGCCCGAGGGAGGACTCGAACCTCTGCCGGGACCAGCTGCACAGTCCATGACTGCCCTTTCCATATATGAGGACGTTCTATACATAGTGATTTTTTTTGAACGAGAACAAATTGCAGAGAATGATCACTGAGAGGAAAAGAAACAAAGTATGGCCTAAAATAGGTCCCAATAGAAGTACACCAATTTGAAGGTGAAGGTAAAAGAAAGCGTTGGTTTCAATGATTGAAAGCGCACACGAAACTACACACATTCTATAAACGAGCGAGGTGGCGCAGTGGTTAGCACACTGGAGTCGCATTCGGGAGGACGACGGTTCAATCTCGTCTCCGGCCATCCTAATTTAGGTTTTCCGTGATTTCCCTAAATCGCTTCAGGCAAATGCCGGGATGGTTCCTTTGAAAGGGCACGGCCGATTTCCTTCCCCATCCTTCCCTCACCCGAGCTTGCGCTCCGTCTCTAATGACCTCGTTGTCGACAGGATGTTAAACACTAATCTCCTCCTCCTCTTCTGTCTGTAGTGACCGAGCGGTTCTAGGTGCTACAGTCTGTAACCGCACGACCGCTACGGTCGCAGGTTCGAATCCTGCCTCGGGCATGGATGTTGTGATGTCCTTAGGTTAGTTGCGTTTAAGTAGTTCTTAGTTCTAGGGGACTGGTGACCTCAGAAGTTAAGTCGCATAATGTTCAAAGCCATTTGTACCATTTTCTATCTGTACTGGTGTTTTGGAGGTATGGTGACAGCGAATCATCAACACTGGTGTGGGCGGAGATTATTGGCGATCGGTTCGTAGAGCTAGTCATCCCCTGACGGGGTAGGCAAATTGTTACTTCAGCTGGTGATCCTATCGCCCCTGTTGGAAAACGTGCCTTTAGTGGCACGAAGGGTAATGTGGCTACTATTTGATGGTGCTCCAACTCGCTTATGAATTCGAGTGTGGAGACATCTTAGCCAGTCTTCTTATGCCTCTCACATGGCTGCAAATGGGAGTCAGAACAAAATATTGCAGTCCATCTCTGGGGAGGACTGCGGAGATATACCTGCAGACAACCAAAAAAGTTGTTAAGACTACATAAACTTATTCTTTCGAGTTGATGATTAAAACTTCATGGCTAGCTGTCGTATACGGCCACCTCCTCCACCGACAAGACTGCTGTGCTAAGAGAACGAGTGCATGCTCCGGGAAGGTGCAGATGAGCTTACCCAACCACGGAAACCGGTAGTCGGCGTCGGTCGGTGTGCTCACCTCTGCGGCGTCTGCGCCGGCAACAAGGGTGCCCATTGAAGCGCTCCCAGAAACGGGCCGGCGCCGCGCAATTTTTTATTGCGCCCTAATAAGGCCGTAAAAGGCGTGCCGTCGCGGCTGTTTTACAGCGGGTCGCCGGCGGAGGTTGTTTTATCACTGCCACCGGAAGCGGCAATCTGGCTCGCCTTCGCGGAAACTCGTGATGCACTTCCGCCGGCTGCTGCCCGTGTGTGGCGGTATTGTTTACACCTCTCGTCAGGAGGCGCTGCTCCGCGCCTTGTATCTCCCCACAGGTGTCGCCGCTCTGCCTCAGATAACTACTTAGCCTACACACACTCTCTTATTATTCCGGCCTGTGCCATTGTTTTCTGAGGGAGCGGCAAGGCGAGCCGTCTGCCTGCACTGATAGCTCTGTTACTAGGCAGTACTTCATTGTGGTTAGGCGAGGCAGTAAAACCGCGTGTACCCCGCCCTAACGCTAGTACAGCTACCGCGCCAGGTGGCGTATCGGTTGAAGCACTGGATCCCAATTCGGGAGGTGTAGCGTTCAAGACTCCGCCCTACGCTCCAAATTCAAATCTCTTGTTTATTTTGAAAAGAACACGCCAGATTTCTTTCCCGTTCTGGTCCTATCCGCCCCTGCGCTCAGTGTCTAAAGGCCTCGTCGTCGACGAGACGGTAGCTTATAATGTAGATGATAAACAAGCCTATCTTAACAAAAAAAAGAAAAAGATTCACATGGCTCTGGGCATTATGGGACTTAACAGCTGAGGTCATCAATCCCCTAGAACTTAGAACTAATTAAACCTAACTAACCTAAGGACATCAAACGCATCCATGCCCGAGGCAGGATTCGAACCTGCGACCGCAGCGGTCGCGCGGTTCCAGTCTTTAGTGCCTAGAACCGTTCGGCCACACTGGCCGGCCCTATCTTAACAAACCACTCAGACGTGCAGTTTGTATGTTTGGCGACTAGTTTCGAACCAACTGGTCCATTCGCACACCTGGCCTACTGAGGCTGCGCTGAAAGTGCCTGATCTTATAACAAACACCAAATGGCAATACATGCTTTGTAAACAGTTCGCAGTTGAATGTCACAACAAACATGTGCCTACTTAGCAAAAAATGGTTCAAATGGCTCTGTGGCACTATGGGACTTAACATCTGTGGTCATCAGTCCCCTAGAACTTAGGACTACTTAAACCTAACTAACCTAAGGACATGACACACCTCCATGCCCGAGGCAGGATTCGAACCTGCGACCGTAGCAGTCGCGCGGCCCCGGACTGAAGCGCCTAGAACCGTTTGGCCACCGCGGCCGGCCCTACTTAGCAAATTCTCACTTACTAAATAGGCACCTTTGTCCAAAAATGTTCAAATGTGTGTGAATTCCTAAGGGACCAAACTGCTAAGGTCTTCGGTCCCTAGACTTACACACAACTTAAACTAACTTATGGTAAAAGCAACTCGTACCTCCGGTGGGATGGACTGCGCAATCCATGCATGGCGCCTCAAACCGTGCGGCCACTAAGCGCGGTGGCACCTTCGTTTCCTTTAGTGATTCAGTAAGTTACGGGGTTAAAACGTTTATAATTTAACGCGTAACAATTTTAGTTAAGATTATTTTCAAGCGATTTTAGGCTTTTCCGGCGTACGATAATTTTAAAATGTTCTCTAGTATTCAGGTTAGTTGTGTGGTCCAAATGGTGCGATATTTCGCCAAACTGACTTGTTGCCTTCTTCAAAAGTTTGAAGATGGTAACAAGTCGCCGGCCGGAGTGGCTGAGCGGTTCTAGGCGCTACAGTCTGGAACCGCGGGACCGCTACTGTCGCAGGTTCGAATCCTGCCTCGGGCATAGATGTATGTGATGTCCTTAGGTTAGTTAGGTTTAATTAGTTCTAAGTTCTAGGGGACTGATGACCTCTGAAGTTATGTCCCATAGTGCTCAGAGCCATTTGAACCATTTGGTAACAGTCTCAGCATGCCGAAATATCGCACCATTTATGCAACTCTAGCCAGCTGAATATCCAAGAACATTGAAAAAAAATTTTTTTTTCGTTTTATTTACCATGTGGAGCGTGTGAGCACCACTCTCCACACAAATTTGTCCTGAAAAGGATAGTGAATTGGTCACCATAAGTCATCCACGCCAGCGAAAAATTCACAACTAGTAGACACTTATATTGTCGAAAATTAATATATGAGCAAAATATTTACTATTTGGGCGGTCAAGAAGGCCATCGGTGCGGTAGCTGATGGCGACAAGCTGGAAAGATACAAATCGGAGGCACTTACCTGGTACTGAAAGGTTTCTTTCGCTGCCAACCTAATATGACTCCATTGAAATGGCTCTAAGCACTATGGGACTTAACATCTGAGGTCATCAGTACCCTAGACTTAGAACCACTTAAACCTAACTAACCTAAGGACATCACACAGATCCATGCCCGAGGCAGAATTCGAACCTGCGACTGCAGCAGCAGCATGGTTCCGGACTGAAGCGCCTAGGACCGCTCGGTCACAGCAGCCGGCATGATTTTGTTAACAGACGTCAAGGTCTTTAGCACGTCGCCTACTTTTATAAACAAAAGTGGACGTGACAATTGGAACTAAATTCAACACAGCGAACACCACATACAATGGTGACAACAGGGCCAGTATACAATACACTGTATGCTGGGTAATTGTTGTTAGCGACCCGACAACCCCAACCAAGTGAATGTTGGTGTTAATGCCGTACACCTGCTAGCAACTTTTGTCGATTCAGCTACTCTATCAACCACCGGGTCGAGTCTGAAGACGCGAATGATAATATAGGCTAATTTTATTTTGCTGAGAGAACAAGAAATGGAGTTTCGAATTTCCGCGTCGGCTGACTATGGTTGGATTATAATTACTTGATCGTTGGATGCGTCTTCCTCGAATCAGAGTCTACGTCACGCACTAAATGTTCGCTGTTGCCAAACTGCTACAACAAACAGTCAGTTCACTTCCAATTCCTTGTCTGTCTTTTTTTCTTTGTTGTGTTTGGTTCGTAATTCCTAGATCCCGGCCTTTTATTTCGTATTTCATCACACATGATAAACACAAAAAACATACAAAAAACAACGGTAACAAAATAAGGCACATTTCCTACGCGTCAGCAGACAAAGATTACTGGATTCTTTCGCACAAAACGCGATTCGGCTTCACATATTCAATTATTATCATCACAGAGATCGTCTAACAGAAGGTTAGATTTTTAAATCTATATGAAAATGACTGATTATTATCATTTTCAATTAATTAGTTTCAGTGTAATTTTTTTTCTTTTAATCTTTTTTATAATTTGCATCATCATATTGACTTTTGTATTTGCTCTTTTTCTCCTCCTCTCATTCTTTTTTCGCTTTGAATCTGCATGTGTAGCTTATAACCTGCAAAACAGCTCCAATCACTACTTCTCATCGGTCGATATCGCTTCAGCTCGCGTAGCAAAAGCGAGAAGTTACAGTTCTCTTTTGACAATGAAACTAATTGTGTTTTTTTTTTTTTTTCTTGAGTTTGCTCGTACAGGTCAGCTTTAATCGCCGCGAGTAAAGCGAGCGTGATTAATTGTTCTGCCGCAGGTTGCTGTTCGCCGTTTTCTCGGATACAATGCGCATCAAGAGGCTGTGGTTAGTTTAGGACACGAGTGTAAATTCACGGCTACAAAACGCCATGTCTGCCGCAACTCAGTCGTTGGTCATTTAAAATCAGTTGCGGACCGGGCATCTCGCGTTCTCACCATACCTGCTGGCAGCACCTTCCAATACTGCTCCGCCTTGCATTAACAGCCTTGTTTGATTGTCGCCTTTCCACATATACATCTACATGGATATTCTGGTAGCCACGCAAGGTGTGTGGCGGAGGGTATCCTGTTCTACTACTACTCATTTCCTTCCTGTTCCACTCGTATGAACATGAATCATTTTCCTTTCAGTTCTTGCTCTAACAGGGGGAAGGCGGATTGCTAACTTGTTGGTGTACAGAATATCAAATAATAAATCAGTACTTTAATCTACAGCACTAAAACCGGCAGTATGTTTACAATGTGCAGCCGATATTTTAGTAGGCCGGTATGTCGATATTTCGTTCGTAGATATATCGATATATTAATAATCTTTTCCGATATTTCGTCGGTCGATCTTGATATCTTTTTAAATATTGATTTATCGGATTGTCGACATTTTTAAAAATATCAGTAGTCGTGTGCTGTGTTGGCGCTCGGTATGAGGCGCGTATCGCGTGACACGGTTCCCAGAGCGATTCCAGAAACGGCTCGGGGCACTAACCAGTGGATGTGCGACGCGCGCCAGTGGTGAGCGATGAAGGGCAGTAAGAGTTGGCACGGAGCTCCCATCACTCATTCTGTCGACAAGCAAGCGCGAGCTATCTTGGAAACCGCGCCGCTGATGGATGCTTGGCCCACCCCGCCTTACCACTCCGTGACAATAGGCTTACCCACAGTATTCATTTAACACCTCAACAACAATAATAAACACCTCGCAGATTCCACGTACAAGGAAATATGCTAGCAACAGAGGTTTCACAACTTCATAATGTCCGGATTAATGGCCAGGTTAATGGTTCTATATAGTTCTGAAGGTGGCGGGGGTAAAATGCAGGGAGCGAAAGGCTATTTACAATTTGTACAGGAACCAGATGGCAATTATAAGAGTCGAGGGGTATGAAAGGGAAACAGTGGTTAGGAAGGGAGTGAGACAGGGTTGTAGAATCTCCCAGATGTTATTCAATCTGTATATTGAGCAAGCAGTGAAGGAAACAAAAGAAAAATTTTGAGTAGGTATTAAAATCCATGGAGAAGAAATAGAAACTTTGAGGTTCGCCGATGACATTGTAATTCTCTCAGAGACAGCAAAGGACTTGGAGAGTAGTTGAACGGAATGGATGGTGTCTTGAAGGGAGGATATAAGATGAACATCAACAAAAGCAAAACTAGTATAATGGAATGTAGTCGAATTAAGTCGTGTGATGTTGAGGGTATTAGATTAGGAAATGAGACAATTAAAGTAGTAAAGAAGTTTTGCTATTTGGGGAGCAAAATAACTGATGATGGTCGAAGTAGAGAGGATATAAAATGTAGGCTGGCAATGGGAAGGAAGCGTTTCTGAAGAAGAGAAATTTGTTAACATCGAGTTAAGTGTTAGGAAGTCGTTTCTGAAAGTATTTGTATGGAGCATAGCTATGTATGGAAGTGAAACATGGACGATAAATAGTTTAGACAAGAAGAGAATTGAAGCTTTCCAAATGTGGTGCTACAGATGAATGCTGAAGATTAGATGCGTAGATCACATAACTAATGAGGAGGTGTCGAATAGGTTTGGGGAGAATAGACGTTTGTGCCACAACTTGACTATAAGAAGGGATCGGTTGGTAGGACATGCTCTGGGCATCAAGGGATCACCAATTAGGTATTGGAGGGCAGCGTGGAGGGTAAAAACCGTAGAGGGAGACCAAGAGATGAATACACTAAGCAGATTCAGAAGGATGTAGATTGCAGTAGGTACTGGGAGATGAAGAGGCTTGCACGGGATAGAGTAGCATGGAGAGCTGCATCAAACCAGTCTCAGGACTGAAGACCACAACAACAACAACTATAGTTGGATCTCTCACAATCTACTACTCATCAAGGATCTCTGGAGGCTCCGCTTCCGTTCGTTCTGCGAGGTATCATGTCGTCTCTTGAACTTGGATACCTTGTCCCTACCCACGCTCTCTATTCTCGATTTTACTACAGCACAAACGCCATCTTCCTTAACACCGCAATTTTCTTCTTCATTCAGACCTTTGAAGTTGTCCAGACGGTAATCTTTTTAACATGCTGAAAACTTTGGCAAGTTTAGAATAAAGCTTTGAAAATCATGCATGTGATTTTGCGTTTGCATTTTTTCAAGAACAGACGCTCTTTACACTAGTCTCAGTACATACTGCAGGTTGTTTCGCTCAGCCGTTGGAACCAGGACGTGATCGATACAGTGATGACGGATGTATGTCCAGTCGCGTAACCCTCCCCGGGTGTTCCAGTGAACCTGTCATGTCCCATGCCGCTCGCAGCTGATCGGTGATTGCGTCAGAAGTCAGTATCGCATCAGTGTTACATAACCTGACGAGTTTATCTCTTGCCCACGCAGTATCGTTCCCTCTACCTGGATGTTGTGTCTTAGGCTGGGTTCAGGATGGTACCGACGACTGTCGTCAAACGCCTTTGCCAGGGTCGTGCCATATTATCGGCCGACAGCTCGGTCACAGTGTGTCTGATTTCATTCGTCAGTTCCGGGTGAAGTGAAGGAGATGACATCCTGTCCTCCTCAGTTGCATGTAATACGACGGTAAATTAATAATTTTTACTTTTTGACCGTCTAACTATAAACAAGTAAGACAAGTATCTTATACAAATGCAAGAAAACTTCCACCTCCAGAAAGCCATCGCTGAAAGCAAACATGTGATAAATAAGATAAACACACATCAGTACAGCCTCCCTACCACACTGAATAAAAGAAATGATAAAATAAAAATAAACCCTCTCACACAAGCAGCGACAAAAAAATCTCTGTCTCTCTCCCTGCCTCCATCCCCCCTCCACCTCCCTCCATCCATCCCTCCCCCCTTTTCCCTTCGCCTTCACACACAAGCGTACTCAAACAGATAACAGATATCTCAAAAACTACGCTCGAAAGTCGGCAATAAAATTCGAGCTTTGGCAATAACATCCGACAATCGACAACACAAATCAAAACATTTCTCAAAAAATGTGTTCAGTTCCTAGTGCTGTGATATGTGGAAAACAAAAACCAGAAGTGGCAATCATAAGAAGAGCAACAGCACCAAAATGGAACATAAATATAATATGTAGAAAATCGTTCACGCACCTTGAAACGTCCCCTTAGAAAAATTTATACAAGACTGTGCTTAAACTGACTCACAATATTTTTAGCGCAACGCAATCTGACTTCCATAAATCCCTACGAAAGAATGGCCCTGACTAACATTAACCTATACGTTTCACAAATCACTTACCTCACAAAAATCTTCGTTACTCAAGCTACTGCAATACAGCGAGCGCCACTACTGCCAGCTAAATAAAAGATTCAAACTACGGAAGGCACTAACTACTGATAGGTATAGTTAGCAAATGAAAGATTTTAATAGAGAACAAACAATGTATTTACCTTAGTAGTCATAATATATATATATCACTTCATGACACCAATTCTTACAAATTTCAAAACTCCGCCATCTCTCTACCCACGTCCACCACTGCTGGCGGCTCACCTCCAACTGCGCAACGCTACGCGGTGTTAGCATCCAGCCGCCCAACATTACAATGGCGAGTATTACAACAATGCCAACCAGCCACAGACTGCACACGGCACAGCCAGTGATTTTCATACAGAGCGCTACGTGGCGGCGGCGTTACCAATAAAAAAAACCTAAACAGCCTACTTACAATCTTATCTAGAATTTAAAATAGCAAAAACCAACCACCAGAACTGTTTATATCTTACAGGTATATTGTATCGAAATGTAAACTAAATAGTAATAATATGTACATATTCCAGGCCACTGAAGATGCCTTGCAGAGAATAAAGGCGAAACGCGTATGCCACGAAAATTGTGTATCATTTAGTTGTACTTATATGGTCCAAAAATAAAAATTATCAACATACCGCGAAGGAGATACTAGTTGGTTGCACAGGAGTGTTATGTTCAAATCTGAAAAAAAATTTTTTTGAAATAAACCGCTTCCAGCTGTGTACGTACTTTTGCAGAAACACGAACACGATTTGTGATTTCATATCATTTTTTTCAGGTGTACATTTACAAGATAGGAAACGTACAATCGACATTATGATAAAAAACATGTACCTGTCCCCATAATCTATCCTCATGACAACCAATATGAAGTACTCACAAGTCAACAAAACATTCAAGCCCTGATACAGAAATGAATCATCCTTCTCAAAATAAAATACTGTTACCTGCAACAAGCAGGACGTCATATTTCAAGTTGACCACTTGAAAAACTGCTACATTAAAAGCGAAATAAGAAAACAAAGAAAGATAAAAGCCCCAGCTACCAACAAGCCCATGGTTAAGAAAACTCACTAAATACCCTATATCCATTTGATTAAATTCTCATGGTTGGCATTCACAGTCACTTAAGAGTTTTTAAAAGACATCGTAGTAGCCACCGCATGGAGAAATTATTTATTTTCATTACAAAAATTTCGGCCTCAAGGACCTTATGAAGAACTAAACTTCAAAAGACTGTGTTTTAGAACATGAAAAACCTTAAAAATGTTCCGAAATGTACGCATATCATCGTCGTATCCAAGCCTCTTAACAATGTTTCCGTCAATATCCTATAGAACACTCTAGCAGTAGTGTGCACCAGAAGATCCTGAGGAAGATCCCAGCAGAGAGGTCGAAACGTCGATCATTTTAGAAGAAACATGACGCTGCCCAATAACCCAGAAGATTTTAACTTCAGTGACAATGGCCACGAAAGCCTGCAGACTTACATAAGATTTTTAATGTTCGAGAAATATTAAAGCACAGTCTTTTGCAGTATGCTACTTGGTAATCACCTTAAGGCTGAAATCACACTATCGAAAATAAATAATTTATACGGTCAGTGGCGACTATGAGGTCTTCTAAAAAACCCGTGCATTCATTGCACGCTAAAGCCTTTTGTATAGTAACAGACTGATCTAAGACAATTATACTTACAATATGAGCATCCCGACATTTGCGTTAAGAGATTAGAGGACATCACTAAAAGACGAAATCTGGATGACCGCAGTGGGGTTTGAACCGCCGTCGTCCAGAACACAAGTACAACATCTTACTCCTGCGCTGTCTCGCTTCATTGGCTTCGTTAGTGCAGTTCTGTCTTGAACGTTTTTGTGACTCACGTACTGTTCATTTACAGAATTCCACCTTGCTGGCCGTTATTATTGACATTTATTCTCGCAAAGTACCGAAGACTCGTGAGCCAGAAATAGTTACGTCCTACGTTCTAAAAGCAAAAGAAGTTTATGACACTAGTTATATTAGGCATTCGAAAAGGCCGTATGCTAGATTTAATTAAGGATTCTTTGTAAAAATCTGAGGGGCATTTCATTTACTCGGGCCTGTGTGCGATTCACCGCGAATGCCCCTAAAAAACGGTTTATAAAAAGTTTCGTGTTTCATTTTTTATTTCTGTTAGTATCGAACTGCGGTGCCTGAGGCGCCTGATGAAAGGGAGAATATTGAAAGCTTTTTGACGGTTACCGGACGCCCGCCTGCCTTTTTCCTTTTTTTTTGTGCGCGCCAGATTTTCGTCGTTGCAGTGAATTAGTTTAAAAGGAAACCCGCGAATTACAGTCACTCAGCTGTCTCATTTTGGGCCTTAAAGCACGCATCTCATCACGGCGGACCCAGTGTTTACTGTCGACGAGGGCGAGAAATTGTTTCCGTTAGCCGATCGGCTTCCCTTTTTCGTCTACCTGGACAAACAGCACAAAAAAGGGGGAAAAAAGGAGTGGAGAGGATGTGGCGGCCAGACAAAAAGGGGGTGAGTTGGGGGGCGGGGGACGTGACCGCAGGCGGAATCCGTCTGAACGCCAGCCTGTCGGCGGAGGCAGCGTTGTATCCATCAGGGGAGAAGCCCGCCTGCCTGCCTGGCTTGTCACGTGCACTCAAGGACGGCCGGAATGATCTCGTCGCCGGCTTGTCACTCGCAGAGCACTCTGGCGAGAGCGATTACAACTCTTACTTGGAAACGGCGGAAAAAAGCTCTTTGCCATTTGGAGGACGAACGCTGATGGAAAACACCAACTCGTAATGCTTGCGGATTTTATGTACATATGCAAGGTGGGTGAGAAGTCACTACCTCGTTTTAAAGTGTCCACAATTTTTTTATTAATGAATATTTGCACACGGAACAAGTTGCAGTCGGTTCTCAGAGCCATGAGAATATGTGTACTATACAAGAGTTTCTCAAATACTCCTGCTTTGTCGACCTAACGACGAAAACGTATAGGACTGTAATCAACTGATTTCTGCAGGAAAGTGACAGGTAAATTTCTGGGGCCAGCTGTGCGTAGGTTATTCAGTATACTTTGTCTCCGCCGGGGTCAGGGATTTTCACCTGCCTCGAGATGACTGGGGTATTTGTGTTGTCCTTATCATTTCATCATAATTCCTGAAAGTGGGGACATTGGACTGAGCACAAGTTGGGAATTTGTACGGGCGCTGATAACCGCGCAGTTGAGCGCCCCACAAACCAATCATCATCATCATCTACTTCATTTCTAGCCCAACCCCAGAAGAAGAAGACACAAGGAGTGAGACTGGTAATTCTCGGAGACCATTCATGAGGTCATCGCATTCCCAGCCAACGTCCTGGAAAGTTTTCGTCCAGCCAGTTACGAACGATGCCGGCAAAATGAGGTGGTGCTTTGTCTCGCTGAAAAGAGATTTCGGCAACATAGTCCCATTGTGATATCAGTGGCCACACATATTCTTCAGCATCCGGCAATACCCGTGTCTCTTCGTGGTATCTCGCAATGTGAAAGGACCAGCGAGATGACCCTCAGTAATACCGCACCATACTGTCAGTTTTGGTCGGCTATGTAATTTTTGAATTGTCATTCCTAGATTTGTTTCTGCCCAATAATGGCATTCCTCAACCTGAAACACCGGCTTATCGCTCCAAATAAAGAGAAAACATTTAAGTAGATGCAAGTACTTGTTTTAATGTTTTATGGCTGAATTTCGTTGAAGACGATCCTTTACTAACTTTCGTACCATTAGTATCTCAGACCTGCCATCTCCTTGTAAGTGTCCACAGTCTTGAAAACACGTACACACACACACACACACACACACACACACACACACACACACACACAAGGAAAAAAAGAAAGTAAATTGCAATAGCGAAATACATAATTGCTGTAATTTACGATAATGATGCTGACATTTACGTGGACATTCCCAACGGAGAAATACAGTGCAAAAATGTTCGCTGCCCTTCGTCCGATGTGTCACCTGCTAGTCAACAGGTGAGCTAAAACAATTAAGACAAGCTGGAGACTTCGGCTGCAGGGCATATATGAAAATGGTTTATCCATGAATAGAAACAGGTTGCTCGTTTTGCACCTAGAACACATTATAGGTCTCATACGTAATATCTGAGTTTTGATGATAGAAGAGGCAAAGTAGTACACCTTCAATTGCCAGTTTCTGCAACAGTTGTAACAGAGTCTCAGTTACTCTAGACCACCTCGTACACCATTGTGACACTCTTAGAGCCTGCCTGAGATTAACTCCTGTCTACTTGCACAACGACCACACTTCTTCCTCAACTTTTTGCCTTTACTTCGGCGCTAAGCTCCATCAGTCTGGAGCAAAAGTTTCGCAGAAAGCTGCAACCTATGAGAGCTGGTCCTTGATTTGCCGTGAACTTGTCGACCGCGGGAACAGCCCGAGTCCATTAGCTGCTCCCTTCCGTGGAGCCTGTCCGCTCACCACCTGTTCTCTCTCCTTTCTGCACTTGCCGGCAACTCGTCCGATAACCACAAGTGTCGGCCGTTTACTGCCCCCTGGAAAGGGGAGAAGCGCTTCTTCGATGAACAGTTTTACTGTTGCCGGAAATGAGAAAGTATGTAAGGCGCAGCCCATTCTTCTCTCCCTGCAGGTCGTAAATTCCTTCTTTTAAGGTCCATCAGCTGTTGTTGGAGCTGTATACCAGTGAAACAGATCTCTATGCCAGCGAGAAACTGCGCACTATAGGTATATGTTACTAAAAGTGTCGTAGTTGATCCACACGTTTTGAGCCTCCCCACCATCAAGTCCTCCCTCCTCCTGCTCCCCCCCCCCCCCCCCCATCTTTCTCCCACTGTTTCTTTCCCTCGCCACCCACCAAACAAGTAATACAGTTTAGGAATGTTCTTTAAAAATGAATTAGGAACTCAACACGCAGAAGATGTAGTAGCCTGCGCGGATTCTTTACTGCTTGGAAACTTCGTATTCATGAGATTACTCGTGGTCAGCACATTAGAAACTGCTGCTCAATTGCCAGTTACAACTATTTTCGCTCAGAAACCGTATCTATAGGGGCGCAGTGGATCTTCCTGGACCGTTGCTTAATCGTTGTGAATCTGAAGGCATGGCAGACATCTTATCATTAGTAATTAGCTAGCTGAATGGGAGATGTGGTATCATATAGCAACGGTGGAATTGTTGGTAGTATCAAGTGCGTAATTAAGTCGAGAGGGCATGAATGATCTCATGATATTGTTTTTGCTTCATTCTGTACGATATCTGACTCAATGGGCATGTTTCTCTGGCATCACGTTTGGTGCGTGATTGACAGTATTGACATGGTGCTTATATTTGTGTATGAGAGCTTTCTTATATTTGAAGCCCGATTGTCTTGTTTACATCAGAGATTATAAAACAACTGCTGCTGTCAGATGTACTGGCCCGGGTAGCCACGAGTGTTAACGCGACCGTTTCCAGATAAGGGAAGGTTCGCCGGCTCTGAATGGAATTCGCCTGGCGTCTTAACAAGGTCGGAGTGCCGGCCAGAATGGACGTAGTTTGTAGGTGTTTTCCCACATCCCACTACATCTACATTTATGCTCCACAAGCCACCCAACGGTGTGTGGCAGAGGGCACTTTACGTGCCACTGTCATTACCTCCCTTTCCTGTTCCAGTCGTGTATGGTTCGCGGGAAGGAAGACTGCCGGAAAGCCTCCTTGTGCGCTCGACTCTCTTTAATTTTACATTCGTGATCTCCTCGGGAGGTATAAGTAGAGGGAAGCAATATATTCGGTACCTCATCCAGAAACGCACCCTCTCGAAACCTAGACAGCAAGCTACACCGCGATGCAGAGCGCCTCTATTGCAGAGCCTGCCACTTGAGTTTGCTAAACATCTCCGTAACGCTATCTCGCTTACCAAATATGCATGTGACGAATAGTGCCGCTCTTCTTTGGGTCTTCTCTATCTCCTCTGTCAACCCGACCTGGTACGGATCCCACACTGATGAGCAATACTCAAGTATAGGTCGAACGAGTGTTTTGTAAGCCACCTCCTTTGTTGATGGACTACATTTTCTAAGGACTCTCCGAATGAATCTCAACCTGGCACCCGCCTTACCAACAATTAATTTTATATGATCATTCCACTTTAAATCGTTCCGTACTCCCAGATATTTTACAGAACTAACTGCTACCGGTGTTCTCCGGAATCATATAATCATACCATAAAGGCTACTTCTTTCTATGTATTCGCAATACTTTACATTTGTCTATGTTAATGTTAAGGGTCAGTTGCCACTCCCTGCACCAAGTTCCTATCCGCTGCAGATCTTCCTGCAATAGGTGTATACTGGGCTGTTTCTCATGTTCCGCCTGGAATACACGTTAAACAGTTGCACGTAGATTATACTCTATACGCAGACGGACTGAGTACCCTGCTTCTGTCCTGTGGTATGAATAGGAGATTGATGACCTTGGCTGTCTGATCTCCTTAAACACTCTGTCAGAATTGGCAGATGTGATTATTATCCCAGTTTCATAATTTAACTCTGAGACCGCAGCTGAATCACCATATATATATATATATATATATATATATATATATATATATATATATATATATATATATATATATATGGTGATTCAGCTGCCACTACTGATACGTTTTATTCAACGCCTTCAAAACCAAAAAACCCACGCTTAATTTTCATATTCTCTCTCTCACTACGTAAAAACTATTAGTCATTCATGAAAATGTACAGGAGATTTTTGTAGGAAATTTTGTACCAGAATACGTTTTCTCTTAAGGCAATTTTTTCCCACTTATTCAAGGAAAACGCCTTTGAAGGTCACTCAAGTACATTTTCCTCGAATAATTAGGAAGCGACAGCCCCTTGCGAAAACGTTATCTCAGCACAAAATTTAACAACATTACAGAAAGGGCCTGTCCATTTTTGGTATAGCTAATATTTCACGTGTAGCTTTCAAGAGATTAAGAAAATCTTGCGCGTGGTATTTGAAGGCGTTGCGGGCTTCATAAAACCCATAGGTAGGTAGGAAACATTCTGTATACACGCACGGTCGCAGGTGCGCGTATGCTCAGAGTATACGACTAGAAATTCTCCGAAGGGAAGTCAGTGAAAGTTTTTTTACGTTACCCTGTTCTGCAGTGCTCTATGCATCAGAACGTCTCTGAGTACTGTGCTCGTCGACGGCGAACAGACAATGGTGATTTGAATGGAACAGCTGTCGACAGCCATACTGATTAGAATACTCGCTCATTAATATTTAACTGAAACACTGTTTAATAAACAGTGATGACTATCTGTCTGATATTCGATATCGAGAGACTGCTGATCCTAGTGATCACTTAGGAACTCTCTTTACTCTGTCAAAAAGTGAGGTTTAAAATTAAGGCTCATCAAAAAGTACTTCATAACAATTTTAAAAATTACTTAGTTTTCCAATGTGTCTATAGGAAACTTGTGCCAGCAGCCGTCTGTCCTTTTTTTTCCCACTTGCCGCCCTGATTTTACGACCCACCACCTGACTGCTAAAGGTGGGTCTTTTTTGACCACTTGGCCGCCACGACCGGTGTACGGGTGCTGATGTAGTTGAAACTGCCACCAGTTCTCGCATCCGGTCGCACCGTTGCCCGTGTCCCGCCACGTGGGAGCGGGTCTTTCTTTCTTTCTTTTTTGCTCACTTCTTTCTTTTCTTTGGCAACTTTCCCAAAACCGTTTTAACAAAATTTTACAAAATTAAAATTTGGATTGGAAAAAGAAAATACAAGGAATAGTTTACAGTGAAGAGGAGAAAAGACGATAGGAAAGGAAGAGATGATAGTCCCACCGCCTTAGGGTACTGAGGATGGGCGCCTTAGGATTTGTCTTCAAGCCTCTGATCCTCAGTCTCCTGACCTTAGCCTAGGAAGTACTATTCTATTCTGTTTGTAACAATTAATACCTCTATTTATTTCTAGGAGGTTATGTTATATACAGGTGTAAAGTGCCGTGGTAGCTGATGGCAATTGCGACGGTGCGCCGACACTGTTTATACCAGTATTGTCCATTGCAGAACTACTTATGTGAGTCTAATGCATGTCAGTTATTTTACATTGAGTCCTACTTTACATCTTCCACACTGTGGTGCTTGTCTGGGTGCTGCATACGGGTTTGTCGTCTGTGTGGCCTTTCGCTCCTGTACTCTTTATGGCGTTCATCAGAAATTTTGTCTGTTAGTGCCGTCCGTGTTGGGCCGGGTAGCCGTCGTGATGTGAGGAGGCGCGGGAAGTGACTGCGACTCGGCGCGCAGCGAGCGACTCGCCGTCCACGTGCGGCCCTTCACAAATCACTCAGCCGCTTCCGACGCGACGCTCCCCGGGCGCAGCTGGCGCGCCGGCCGCCGCCGACCCGGCTGTCGGAGACTTCCGTGCGTCTGCCGCCTCCTCACATAAAGCCGGTGACGCCCCACATATGACGACGGCTGACCTTTCTCTCCGCCGCCGCGCTCCCATTCTGCCGCCGGCGTCCGGCTCGCGTATACCTTTCTCCCCGGCTTTCCTTATTTATTCGTCGCATACGAATATCTCACTCTTAGGGTCTGGCCGGCCGGCCGGTCGGCCGGCAGCCGGCGCATCAGAGCGTCATTATACTTCCTGCCACGACCACGAATTACGGCCCGCGTGCGCGCGGCATAAATATGACTTCCTTGAAAGAATCGTCCGGCCGTGCTCGTAATGTCAACCGGCGAGGAAGCTCGTTAAGGCCACTCGTATTTTGTCTTTGCGCGGTTATCTCTTTGCCGCCCCGCTGTTTGTTAGATCTTTCCCCGATGAGTCAGGCGCTGCGTGACTTCTCCGGTCGCGTCGGCACATTTTAAGTGATCCGTGATTGCCCTTTGTGACGAAGTTTTTATTCCCAGCTGCAGTGTTTTATGCCTTGTATCGTGTTAGGTGTTAGCGACTGACGTGACAAAATGAAGAGGTGTGCTCGTTCTTCAGTGGTTGAAGGCTGCAAGAGGTGTAATTCTGACTCAGCACACACTGCGGTGACAAAAGTCATGGGATAGTGGCATGCACGTATACAGATGGCGGCAATATCGCGTACACAACGCATAGGACTGTGCGTTGACGGAGCTGCCATTTGTACTCGGGTGATCCATTTGAAAAGGTTTCCGAGGTGATTATGGCCTCGCGACAGACTTAAGTCTGATTGGGAGCTAGACACATGGGACATTCCATTGCGGCCGCGCGGGATTAGCCGAGCGGTCCAAGGCGCTGCAGTCATAGACTGTGCGGCTAGTCCCGGCGGAGGTTCGAGACCTCCATCGGGCATGGGTGTGTGTGTGTGTGTGTTTGTCCTTAGGATAGTTTAGGTTAAGTAGTTTATAAGCTTAGGGACTGATGCCCTTAGCAGTTAAAGTCCCACAAGATTTCACACACATTTGAACATTTTTGAACATTCCATTTCGCAAATCATGTGAAAAGGTTTTCTACGTGATTATGGCGGTAATTAACGTAGTCTGAACGCGGAATAGTAGTTGGAGCTAGACGCATGGGACGTTCCATTTCGAAAATGGTTAGGGAATTAAGCATTCCGAGCTCCACAGTGTCAACAGCGGTGTGCGCAGAATAACAAATTTCATGCATAACCTCTCACAAATGACAACACAGTGACTGACGGTGTTCATTTTAACGACCAAGTGCAGTGGAGTCTTCGTTGTGCTAACAGGTAACTCACTGCGTGAAATAACCACAGAAATCAATCTGAGACGTACGAAGACCGACGCAGGAGCCTTTGCTAAGAGTACAGCGCCGCCTGCGACGCCTCTCCCGGGCTCGTCGCCATAACAGTTGGACCACTGATGACTGGCAAACCGTGGCCTGGTCAGATGAGCCCCGATTTCAGTTGGTAAGAGCTGATGGTAGAGTTCGAGTGTAGCGCAAACCTCACGAAGCCATGGACCCAGGTTGTCAACATTGCACTGTGCAAGTTGGTGCCGGCTCCATGGAATGGACTGGGTCCTCTGGTCCAACTGAACCGATCATTGACTGTAATTGACTATGTTCGGTCGCTTGGAGAGCAGTTGCAATCATTCATGGACTTCATGTTCCCAGAAGACGATGGTAATTTTATGGATGACATTGTACCATGTCACCAGACCACAACTCTTCGCGATTTCTTTGAAGAACAATTTAGATAATTCGAGCGAATGATTAAACCACATAGACCGCCCGACATTAATCCCATCGAACATTTAATCGAGAGGTAAATTCGTGCACAAAATCCTTCGTCGGCAACATTTTCGCAACTATAGACGGCTATTAAGGCAGCATGATCCAATATTTCCGCAGGGGACTTCAAAGATTTGCTGAGTCTATGCTAAGTCCGGCTCTTGTCACATCAGAGTACTTTTTACTATTGTCACTGCTCTCACGTCTGTCTTGAAAGACAAGTTCGTCGCGGATCTAGCTAGTAATCGTGACACGTGAACGTGAAGGTTTACCAGTGGGCGAGGGGGGGGGGGGCGGGGGGGGGGGGGGGGGAGACTCACACTCGACTAACCATTATATGGCGCGTCAGATACTTCTGTGGTGTGATACTGGGACCACTATAGGATTGCAAGTCTAAGTCAACCCATTCGAGAGAATGGACATTTGAAGTTCAGTGCTACACAGCGTTGACACCTGTGACAAAAATATTGCCATAAAGAGTGTATAAATGTATTATCTTAAGAAGTTTATTTGTAACTGAGAAGGAGAACACGGCAAGTGCCATAATGCGATATCTCAGAAACTTTGCTCAGTGGAAGAGTGGTCAAAGTAAGTGAACACGTGTCTCGGATTATCCATAAATACTTAACCTTTTATGAGAAAATAATAATCAAAGGTTTCGAGATAGTGTATGTGTCTTTTAGAGCATCGGAAAAGATGCGAAGTAATGACTCAGCGGGTAGCGTCGCGGTTTCATTCTTTCGAGGCCTGTGTGCGAAATCCGATAGTTATTTTTTTATGTTTTTCGATTACCTTCCGATGTCCGTAGAAGGCTACTAGAAGAATGTGTAGAACTTAAATGAATGTACCAAATCTTCCTGAAGAATAAATATAAGAATAAAGTATAAGAATAAACAGACGAATTGATATAAGAAGGAAATATAAGAATATGAGAGTTTAAAAAGGTTCTAACGCCTCGAAATACTATACGCACTCATATTATCTAATAAATGTATGACATTGTGAAACCAAGTTTGCTTAATACACTGAATTCGCGTTCGGGAGGACGACGGTTGAAACCCGCGTCCGGTCATCCAGATTTAGGTTTTCCGTGATTTCCCTAAATTGCTCAAGACAAATGCCGAGATGGTTCCCTTGAAAGGGCACGGGTGATTTCCTTTTCCATCCATCCGAGCTTGTGCTTGTCGACGGGACGTTAAACACTGACCTCCTCTCTCTTCCTTCTGAAACCAACTTGTAGTTTTACAGTTAATATAACGGTCTTATACCCCTAACTTGATAAGAAGCATTCGTGTACTAACCTTCCACGGGCATGGTTAGACAAACGAGAAAATATGATGATGTGCCAGACCGGGTTACATGTGTGGAAGGATAGACGGTACGAGAACCAATACAGCGCCGTTGGAGAGATTGTATCGCAGTAGGTAAACTGCATTTTTAAGGGTTGCCTTCAAACGGTGGACTTCTAACAAGCGTCTTTCGAACATATTAAGGGATGTTATTAAATAATAATAACAATAATAGTAATGATAATAGAAAGATTTTACACAGTATCTTTCAACAACTTTTCCTCCCCTCTTAATCCCACATACAGATTTATGAATTCGATATTATTAGTTATGAGGTACCCATTTTGTTCGGTGAGTCGAAATCGACGCAGCATTGTAGGTCTTCATAATATGTCAACTGAACTTTTTAGAATGGCGGACGTAAGCTATTTAGAGTATTAGTCACGGCCAGGCCTTTAGACAATGCCGTTAAAAGATTCTCTCCAACTGTGGCCCACTTTGGCTTTATGTGTTACCTGATAAGCCACTTGATTGGGTATAAGATTAGCAGTAAAAAGTATGACGTTATAAACCTAATTTTCCCTTAATTGTACTTTGCTGGTAACCAGAATACGTGTTATTATAGATCTCCATCAAATCATACTCCGACCATTACCCTGTATCTAACAAGTGTAGCACAACTTATTTCACCAAGGTATAAGTTTTTTTTTTATATCTGTCTGTCTTCTGAACGAAGCAAGCAATACTGTGGGGCTTCCGTTTTACTATTTCGTGAGACAGAAAATGAGTGCTTCACTATTTCGCGAACGACATACGCCTATGGAGATGTCCCTACAGTGATTCTGTTGTCGCTTTAGCCACTGTACGTATCGATTCCGTCCGGCACTTCATTTTTTTCTGTTTTTTAGGGGCCAAGATTAAGAATTAGGAGTAGTTAACAGTGACAAATGCCTTCAGTATCGTATTCATGAAACCAAGGTGGCGCATGTTGAATGCATTCACGATGTCGGATGTTGAACGTTCGACCTGACTGGGAACTATCGCAATTCCCTGTTCAGATTCCGTAAGCTCATTTGTCGTGCCGTAAGTAGCCTAGTTAGTATTCACCGGGTGCAGATGAGCAAGTTACGTTTGTGCATTCGCAAGCTGCTCAATGTTGTATACATTCCGTGGTGCGACTTGTTGATTATTCCGTGACGTGTGCTGTCTGTGTATATTCCTCTTTAAGGCTTCCGTTCGTGGAACTTCATAACCTTGCAATTGAATATAAAGAACCAAGTCGGCGTTTATACTTCACGGTGGCACTTCTGTTATGCCGGAGTGAGGGCGTTGTGTTCTTGTTATCAAGACGTGCCGAAGACAGCGCCATAGCGTGAAAAGCTGAGAGCGTTTCGAGAGTTGCGCTTTACCCGCAGACGCGAGGACCACATCCACTTGATGTTACACGTGAAGTATTCAGTTCTCTCAGAAGTATATTCGTATAATATTTGATGAGACGACCGCAGAAGATATTCCGAGCAAGGGCGAAGGCGACTGCCGAGAAGATTTAGGTAGCATAAGAAAGGGCACACGCACAACGGCGCCGATTTAGGGCGTATGCACACACACACACACAGACACACACACACACACACACACGCACACACACACACGCACGCCGCGCATGCTCAGGACACGCAGCAGTCGGAGGGAAAAAAGGAGGCGAGTACGCCAGGATGGGAACTGGCAGTCGTGAAGGCGGATCCAGACCCCCGCATCCGAAACGGCGCCGTGGCGAAATGTATGTGGTAATGCCGGAACGCTGGGGCTCTTTTAAAATTCCGCGCTCGCGGGACCGGAGCGAATAACGGGGGCCGGGGCGTATTTAAAATGTGGGGGCGAGGGGAAATGGCGGCGGGGGCGGGGGAGGTGGGGGGCGCGAGTTTAAGGAAGGGCCCGCCGGCCGCCGGCATACATAGCACTTGTTTTGCCGGCGCGCGCGCTGGGGACGACTGTTCGCCTCTGAGCTTAGCGCCGGGCTCCTCTCGCGCCGCGGTCCACCTGGCGGCCCTTTTACCACACAGCTCCTGACGTCTCCCGCAGTGCCACACGGGAGCCCTTGTCGCTCGCCGGGTGCTGGCTCCGTAGTGGTCTCCTCAAACTCGCGAATACTGCTGTTTGAAGGAGATGCGTCTATACTGTCTGAGCTTCCAGTATCCAGGAATTTGTGACGGGCAGCTTATATCGACCGTGGCAGACTGTACTTAACATTGCATCACATGTCTGGGCTTCCCATTCCAATCGTATGTGGCACACAGAAGAATGACTTCGCTTCTGCGCGCGTTGTAATTTCATTAATCGTGTCAAAAATGGTTCAAATGCCTCTGAGCACTATGGGACTTGACTGCTGTGGTCATCAGTCCCCTAGAACTTAGTACTACTTAAACCTAACTAAACTAAGGACATCACACACATCCATGCCCGAAGCAGGATTCGAACCTGCGACCGTAGCGGTCGCGCGGTTCCAGACTGTAGCGCCTAGAGCCGCTCGACCACCCCGGCCGGCATTAATCGTGTCCTTGCACTCTCTACTGGAGCGGTAAATAGATGACTGAAGTGCCTCTTAATACAGACTATTGAAACTCTGTAAGTAGGCTCTTGCTGCAGAGTAGGCGTTTACATTCAGCTGTCAGCCAATTCACAATTTTCATTTCTGTGATGTTCTACTGTAAAACAAATAAACGTGTGACCATTCGTGCTGCCCTTCTTTTTTGAATTTTCCCTGTTAGTCCTGCTTGCTAAGCACCTACCTTCCCTCCCTCTCCCCCTGGATTGCCGTGCATGTTAAATCGCCAGCCCCTGGTTGAATCGACCCGGCAGATTAAAAACGAAAGGTGGTATGCCGTCCAGCCTTGAAAGGGGTTTTAGGCGGTTTCCCACATCCCACTAGGCGAATACCGGGCTGGTACCCAAGTCGTTCACCAGGTGCAAACATGTAGAAGACTTTCCCTCACTTTTACATCCATACCAATGCACGCAGACAATTAGGGTTGTAAGAGGGTGGCAACATTGCCTTAAATCAACCATGACAGGTCAGTTAATAACCATGCTGACCCTCCGCCGATGTGGGACAAAAGCACAAGAAGAAGAAGAAGAAGAAGAAGTAGAAGAAGAAATTCTGCTTGCTAAATGACCCATACTCTTGAAAAATATTTTAGGGTGGGCCGTACTACAGTTTGGTAAGTATTTTCTTTTGTAGAGAGATTGGATGTTCTCAATTTCCTTCCAGCGAATTTAAGTCTGCCACCTGATTAACCCCTACGACTGAATCTACCGGACTACTCCATTTCGGTTCCCTGCAATTTGTTACAACAAGGTCTTTGTACGAATTCACTGATTCCTGTTGTGACTCGTTGTTAATGAAACCTTCTCGCCTTGTAAAGAGCACAATTTTACATTTCTAGACATTTAAAGCAAGTTGAGTATTCTGCAGCTTTTTCGGACAGTACTTGATTATGGCTAACTTTATCATGTGGAAAAACTCGCATATTTCTATCTAATACTAGCATATAGGCACTTGTCACCGTCAAAGACGAGTTTGTCATGTTTTGACCTAGGCTGATGTTATTATTCTACGATCAGAGACCTGATATCTGGAGGAGATGCTGACGAAAACACGGAATTGGCGAGATTTTTTAAAATGTAAATAGACGATATTGTTTCTATGGACGCTAAAATATTTATCTGGGATTGACTTTCCACACTTTTTAACTCTCTTCCACCGGTTCCTTTGCAAAGTAGTCCATTCAACATTATGAGCGCAATTGAGAAGCTACTTCAATATTCGCTCTTCTTTGGGGAGAAGGGTAGAAGCCTACAGTTTAATACAAGATACTTTTATATTTATGCCTTTTAGTTATTGATACTTCTGTATGCTAAAACTCGATGAAAAAAGGAACTAACTTTCCTCGATAAAGAGTTCAAAATAGTCTTATGCCCATTTACTTAAATAACATTCTCACTGTTTGCTGCAATAGAGCCATACTGTTTCGTTTATTTCTATTACTGGACCCTTTTGCCAAAGGAAGATTGAAAGATGCAATGACCAGATACAAAAAGCGCCTATCCTTACCAGATTGGATTGACCTAGAACTTGGAAAATGTTCTGACCTTTGAAGCTCGTTTTGTACTATCGCGAAATTGGTAGGTGTGTGGTAAGTGAGTTGCTTAAGGAACAGTGACCACCACTATAAAATAAGAGCAATCAGAGTATTTGGAAAGATTTATTTGGTCATTTTTCCACGCGCTATTCGAGAGTGGAACGGTAGCGAAAGAGTTCGAAAGCGATTTTAGGAACCCTCTAT
The DNA here is from genome assembly GCF_023897955.1 of Schistocerca gregaria. Taxonomy (NCBI): domain Eukaryota; kingdom Metazoa; phylum Arthropoda; class Insecta; order Orthoptera; family Acrididae; genus Schistocerca; species Schistocerca gregaria. The sequence continues at coordinate 245,392,661 of NC_064920.1, forward strand.
CAAACACTGAAGTGTTTTCGAGAGTCTAGTGTGCTTTTAGAATACTTCATCTCGTAGATCACAAATTTGTTGACATAGATAAGGTTTCAGACAATTTAAATGCATCTTCAGATCCATAGTCCAGGACTTGCATCATATTAGACATTTTATTGTGCCTAAGAATTGTGTGCACGGGTCAACGTTTGCGTAGCTCCTGCTCTTTTTAGCACTTTCCTCTTTCTGCTGTAAACTGTCCGAGGGCTGCTCTCCCACACTTATTGACACTTTTTCGCGAGACCACAAATTTTTTGACATAGATAACGTTTCAGTAATTTTAAATGGCTATCTTCAGATCCATAGTGCACGACTTGCAACATATTAGACATTGTATAGAGTACTGAGTACTCCTCGTATAGTGCTATAAACTGCGCAAAATTCGATGTGTACGATTATCTTACACTTTCTACGATAATAAACATAAGCAATGTAATACACCATCCTGTGTGAAATGGGAACCACTCGAAGTTGTCACGCTGACAGAAGCAGGCTATTTTGAGTTCGCCTGTTTCCGCCAGCGGAACAATTGCGACTGGTTCCCATGTGACACAGTATGGTGAATTATATTGCTCATGGTTGTTATCGCAGAAAGACCATCATACACATTGTACTCAGCGCCGTTTTATGTTATGCGAGAGCGTTCAATGAGCTATATAATGTCTAATATGTTGCAAGTTCTGCATTATGCATGTCAAGATGGAACTGGATCAGACTGGTTATCTATGTAACAAAACTTGCGATCTAGGCAATAAAACGTTCTAAAAGGACACTAGACTAGAAGATCGCACGCTGCTTCCACTGAGGATGTCAAGTAATCATAATTGTATATTGCAGAGCAATCATGTAAATGCAGTGGCAGTGTCGTTAAAACGAGAGGATTAGGGTTGCAGTAAGTTACAATCCCCACGAAGTTAATGACAATGCCTAAGAAATCTGTGCAGGGGTCTACGTTTGCGTAGCTCCTTCTCTTTTTACCACTTTTCTCTTTCTGCTGTAAATCGTCCGAGTTCTGCTCTCCCGCGCTTATTAACACTTTTCCGCGAGAACACAGCACTTCTGCGCGCAGGGCTCTCGACGGTGCAGACTGCAGTTACACAGCAGCGGGCGCTAATGGCCCTGTTGCCGATGCTCTAAAACCCGAACCACCTCTCCGCCAGCGTCCATTTAGCGCGTCCGTTCTGATATAACGCGTTAAGCTGCCCCGCAACACGGCGCCGCTGAGCGCAGACATCAAACGACCGGCAGGTTGAGCGTTCTCGAGGGCGCGAGCAAGTCGCAATGGAGGGTGCCCCGTACAATTACTCTGGCCGCGATGCGCATCTGATTAACACGGCGCGGCCATCCAATACCGGCGAGCGTACACAGGGACCTATTACTCGCCCGGAGCCCTGACAAATGGACTCGCGGCCGGCTCGCCACAGCCTCCGCCGCGCCACCATCCTGTGTAAATATTTCTGAGCTCCTAATTTATCAATTAATGGTCTAATTGCCGCGTCGTAATTACGTCATAAATGGATCGCGGAATAAAGATTTATGGCGCTGTTCCAGTTTCGGGGAAGCCGGTCGCATTGTTTGTCGTCGCCAAAGTTATTTTGCGCGCGCGACGTTCGGAATGGCCCATTAATAAGTCGGCCGGAAATCGTGTATCGCGTCGGAACACGCTCTGCGGTTTCGCTAAGGCCGTTGCGTGCCAGCCAGCCGGTGGGCGGTCGAGAGAGGCAGCTAGTCACCGTGTCGAATCACCTTCTACTGGCCGGAAATACGTCCAGTTCTCAGAGCCGCCCATGTGTGTGTATATAAATTCTGACCGTTCTTACCGACCCGACTGGAGAATTTCTTGCACCTTAAAAATGCGTTACTGTTAGTGACATACCGAACACCTCGGAGCTCTCGTGGGGTCGCCAACCCGGCCAGAACCCAAGCGCTCATAGGTTTCGTCCTATGTGTGTGACGAGGCCCACGGGAAAGACATGCCGTGGAGCCTACATCACAGCACGTGACACTACAGGTCTCGGGAGTGCAACCAGCCGTCTACGGCGGAGAGTGGGTGACTATCTGAAACGAGTTTAATAATTCTTGCTGCATGTTCAGACGCATGCGACTTCTCGATAGCACACGACAAAATTAAGACCTTTCGAAGGTACGTTTTCAATTACGTATTGATTTCTCATGGCACCGCACGGAGCCGAGCATTCGCAAAGTGTGGCGAACAAGCCGAGTAGAGTGACGTTACAACTTCATTGCAGTGCCCGTACATTACGCTGGCCCCGAGTGTGTGAAATGTTGTGAAAGCAGACGTCGCCCTCCGTGAGGGAACTGCTGCCAACGCAGCGCGGCGACCGCTCCGAAGTATCAGGCAATTGCCAGCGGTTGTCCATTGTGAAGACACACGCAGCCGGACGACGTGTGACGCGCGATTCTACGAAACGAACGCGATCAGTTAGTCTGATATTTTCGGGCGAAGTGGACGCAGTTTGTAATTTGTTATAAGATACAGTATCTACATTTTTTGTCAATGCTGCATATCTACAGCTACATTTATTGCTACACCCATAACCTGCAAACCACTGTGAAGGGCATGGCAGAGGGTACCAGTTATTAGAGCTTCTTACTATTCCACTCACATATTTCGGCTGGGGACCTTTTTCCGCTGACTCTTAATATCACGCAACCATTTTGTAGGCTTATCAAAATGGGGCACTAGCTTCGTGTGAAGCTGTTTGTAATTATTATCTGTCTTGCCGGCCGCTGTGGCCGAGCGGTTCTGGGCGCTTCAGTCTGGAACCGCGCGACCGCTACAGTGGCAGGTTCGATGACCTCAGATGTTAAGTCCCATAGTGCTCATAGCCATTTGAACCATATATATATATATATATATATATATATATATATATATATATATATATATATATATATATATATATATTTCGGAAACACTGTCTTGGACATGCAGGTTAATCAGAAGTGTATTCGGTATTTGACAATCAAGTGGCGAATCTATCGTATCATTGCAGTTCAAGTGGACACGTTAAAGCTAATTATGCCCCTCCGTAACAGCTAATCAGGCTTTCATGATTTTGAACGCTCATACAGTAAGATGCATTGCTCTACAGCACTCGTGAATCCTAAAAGAGACTGCCTACACTACGCTTGTCCGTCCTCTTTTGGAGTACTGTTGCCTGGTCTGGCATCCTTACCAGACACGATTAACGGAGCACATCGAGAAAATTCAAAGAAGAGCAACACGTTTTGTATTATAGCAAAATAAGGGGGAGAGTGTGTCACGGACATGATACAGGATTTGGGGTGGACACCATTAAAACAAAGGTGTTTTTCATTACGGTGGAAACTTCTCAGGAAAGTTCAGTGACCAATTCTCTCCTCTGAATACGAAAATATTTTATTTTGTCAGGAAATTTCAATCACCAATTCAAATATTTTATTGATTCCTATCTACATAGGGAGAAAAGATCATCATAGTAAAATAGGGGAAATCAGCGCTAACACGGAAAGACATGGGTGTTCGTTTTTCTCGCGCGCTATTCGAGAGTGGAATAATAGAGAATTATTGTAAAGTTGGTTCGATGAACCCTCTGCGAGGAGGTGGACCGTGATAAGACGCCTCAGACCGCGCCGCCCGGCGGCTACCCCGCTTTAACTATCCTACGCACCAGTTAGACAGATTTTAACACGATCTTCCTCGGGTGCACCAACGTGTTATTGACTTACTCAGTCTGTGAAGCTCTCTCTCCTGAATAAATCATACAATTTTTCTGAAATTGTAATCATTTGCCGGCCGGTATGGCCGAGAGGTTCTAGGCGCTTCAGTCCGGGGCCGCGCGACTGCTACGGTCGCAGGTTCGAATCCTGCCTCGGCCATGGATGTGTGTGATGTTCTTAGGTTAGTTAGGTTTAAGTAGTACTAAGTTCTATGGGAATTGTGACCTCAGATGATAAGTCCCATAGCGCTCAGAGCCATTTGAACCATTTGTAATCATTTGTTTGTAGATGTAGATCATACCTATCGATTTCCGTCCCATTCGAGTAATTCGTTCGTGGTGCACCTGTTTTTGTCTTAGGATGCATTTCCCCCATGAATTCGGATTTCAACTTATGATCCGTCTGCAATGACCTATTAATCAACCGGACGATAATCTTCAGTCTTGTTTCCTTCTTCCGTCTAGACAAAAAGACGTACGATTCAACCGAAGAACTGCCAAAGACGTCGTGCTTGCTTCATTGTCGGTACAGATGTGCCGAAGTCCTGAAACTGCCTCTTCTTGGCCATTGTACGTGGGAAAGAAACGCAGAACGAGTTACTCGCCGCACGACGTAGCATCTGAGGTTTCTCAGCGGTGGGCTGGAACGGGGCGCGGTTTACGGCTCCGAACGAAGTGCATCTTAACGCGCGTGGACGGCCATCTTAAGATGACTGCGAATGAGCGTAAAGTCGTCGGAATTTACGTCAGAATTCGCGCCTGGAGGATGACAGGCCCGGAGTTGCGAGCTGGAGGAGGAGGAGGGAAGGTGTGGCTCAGCGCGCCGCGCCGCGTCACGTTTTATAGGCCCGGTGGCCGGTGCGGAGCGGTGACCCCTTCACTCAGTTGCCGCCCGCGCACACACGTGGCAGCCGGAAAGTCCGAAAGCCTGAGAACTCACTGGTGTAGGGCGCTGCCTACTGTATTTCTGCTGCTTGCTATTCCGCCACATCATAAAATCTTCGTTACATCAACTTAAGATTACCTCCTGTGAATAATGTTCAAATATGTGTGGATTCCTAAGGGACCAAACTGCTGACGTCATCGGTCCCTATACATACGCACTTGTGCTAAGAGAAACACACACACACCCATGCCCCAGGGAGGTCCATGTCATGGCGCCTCAAACCGCGAGGCCACTCCGCGCTGCTTACCTCCTTTGAACACAACAAGAGTGCAGTGAAGTTGCTCACAGAGCGGAGACTACAACTTCTAGCTACATCTGTTACGTATCTAATTATGTGACCATACTAATATCTCTCTTACCCGTCGCACGTCTCGTCATCTTGTGCACAACGTCAATTCTGGATAACAGATCGTTCAATCACGCACTAATTTGTCATGTTAGTGTGAAGTGTCCGCATGCGCACTAGCTCTGATACTGACCATACACAGGGTGGGCAAAATTAAGAAAAATATTTCATGCCCCTTAAGGTAGGCAACACAGCTTACATCATCTACACCCGGAGTGCATGATGTAAGTTGGGTTGCCTACCTTAAAGTGCGTGAAATATGTTTCCATAGGTAGATAGATAGATATTCAGCGATCACAGGTCCTGCAAAAAACGCACTGCTTCCATAAACTGCCTCCATTCCTTCCTGTTTTGTGCCCAGTTCCACCAGGTGTCTTCGATTCCCAAGGCTGCTAGGTCCTTTGCCAGGTCGTTCATCCAGCGCTGTCTTGGTCGTCCAGTGGGGCGTTTAGTGTTTGGTTTGGCTCTGAGCAGTATGCGACTTAACTTCTGAGGTCATCAGTCACCTAGAACTTAGAACTACTTAAACCTAACTAACCTAAGGACATCACACACATCCATGCCCGAGGCAGGATTCGAACCTGCGACCGGAGCAGTCGCTAGATTCCAGACTGCAGCGCCAAGAACCGCACGGCCACTCCGGCCGGCAGTGTTTGGTTTCTCCGCTGGTTGGGGTTGGGTTGTTTGGGGAAGGAGACCGGAAAGCGAGGTCATCGGTCTCATCGGATTAGGGAAGGACGGGGAAGGAAGTCGGCCGTGCGCGTTCAAAGGAACCATCACGGCATTTGCTTGGAGAGATTTAGGGGAATCACGGAAAACCTAAATCAGGATGGCCGGACGCGGGATTGAACCGTCGTCCTTCCTAATGCGAGTCCAGTGTTCTCCGCTAGTGCCATGCGAAGGCCAGTCTTCCATCTGGCATGCAGGCTACATGCCCCACCCATTGTATTCTTTTGCTCTTTACCTTCTGTAGGATACTTGGATGTCGCATCAAAAGGTAGATTTCCCCGTTTTTCCTCCTCCTCCGTTCTCCATTATCTAAAATTTGTCCCCATATCTTCCTCATTACTCTTATTTTAATATTAATAGCTTTTCCATGACAGCTGTATTTTGTTCACGTTGTGCCCCGCAAAATATTGCTCTAAGAAATCGAAATAAAATATTTTATAGTTTTTTAGTCGGAGATAGTTGGCTGAAATCCAAACGCCGTGGTGTAGTGGGAAGTGGGAGGGTCAAAGACGGTGTTTCAGCCTATCTCAGCCGACGCCTGGAAGTTTGCAAAGCCGGGTGTCGTGCGTGGCGGCTGGAAAGACAGCGTAAATGACGGACCGCTACAGGCGGGGCGGAAGCGTCTTGCGCCGGAGTGACGTGTTGCCGCTTATCAATCAAAATCGCGACCGACGGCGCCTCCCGCAGTCAATCAATCTTGCCATTAATAAATCATTGCGCCGGAGGGGTGTGGGGCGGTCGCGACGCCGGCCGCGCCGCCGCCTCTGCCGCCGCCAGCGGCGCTGGTCGGTCTGACCAGACGCCGCCACCGTCCATCAGTCGCCGCGCGGACGCCGCCGGCCATAACCGTCAGGCGTGACGGACGCGCCGGCCGCGACGCCAATTGGCATTTATTCCAGATACACAGGCCGCCCCCAGTTTGCTCCCTGAGCTACGGCCCTCGGTCCGCGAGCCGCGCCAGCTACGGGGCGTCTAACCGTGTTTTACTCGCTCGCCGGTCGCACTTATCACCACTTTACTTTCGTCCCATTCTCATTTTAACCCTCCCACTCCTCATTATCACACCCTTTATCCTGTCTCTTCTTCCCCCCCTGCCTCCCTCTCTTAGATGGCCGAGCAAGGTGGCGCAGTGCCTAGCACACTGGACTCGCATTCTGGAGGACGACGGTTCATTCCCGCGTCTGGCCATCCTGATTTAGGTTTTCCGTGATTTCCCTAAATCGCTCCAAGCAAATGCTGGGATGGTTCCTTTGAGAGGGCACGGCCGACTTCCTTTCCTGTCATCCGATGAGACCGATGACCGCGCTGTTTGGTCTCTTCCCCCAAACAACCCCAACCAACCCCTCTATTAGATAGTAGTGATGCTCACCAGGTAGGAAATAAAGATGATATACCACGACGAGTGCGGTCTGAAGAGTTCTCGGCCTCGCCCATAGATCGCAGCACTAGATGCATGACTTTTTTCACCCTAGCTAGAGCTTAGCGCAACCGGCGTCTAAGACAATGAGTTGCGAAACTTGCGCGGTTTTTCTACAGCTAATGCAGCGCTGCTAAGCGTCTAGTCTGTATAAAATGAATAAAGTAAGAGCATATGGGCTATCAAACCAATTGTGTGATTGGATTCAACAATGGTTCAAATGGCTCTGAGCACTATGGGACTTAACATCTATGGTCGTCAGTCCCCTAGAACTTAGAACTACTTAAACCTCACTAACCTAAGGACAACACACAACACCCAGCCATCACGAGGCAGAGAAAATCCCTGACCCCGCCGGGAATCGAATCCGGTAACCCGGGCGCGTTCAGGTGTGCCGCAGGGAAGTGTCGTAGGACTGTTGCTATCCATAACGTACATAAATGACCTTGTGGATAAAATCGGAAGTTCACTGAGGCTTTTTGCGGATAATGCAGTGGTGTATCGAGAGGGTGTAACAATGGAAAATTGTACTGAAATGCAGGAGTATCTGCAGCGAATTGACACACGGTGCAGGGAATGGCAATTGAATCTCAATGTAGACAAGTGTAATGTGCCGCGAATACATAGAAAGAAAGATCCTGTATCATTTAGCTACAATATAGCAGGTCAGCAACTGGAAGCAGTTAATTCCATAAATTATCTGGGATTAGGCATTAGGAGTGATTTAAAATGAAATGATCATAGAAAGTTGATCGTCGGTAAAGAAGATGACAGACTGAGATTCATTGGAAGAATCGTAAGGAAATGCAGTCCAAAAACAAAGGAAGTAGGTTAGAGTACACTTGTCCGCCCACTGCTTGAATACAGATCACCACTGTGGGATCCGTAACAGGTAGGGTCGACATAAGATATAGAGAAGATCCAACGGAGAGCAGCGCGCTTCGTTACAGGATCATTTAGCAATCGCGAAAGCGTTACGGAGATGATAGATGAACTCCAGTGAAAGACTGCAGGAGAGACGCTCAGTAGCTCGGTACGGGCTTTTGTTGAAGTTTCGAAAACATACCTTCACCGAGGAGTCAAGCAGTATATTGCTCCTTCCTACGTATATCTCGCGAAGAGACCATGACGATAAAATCAGAGAGATTAGAGCCCACACAGAGGCGTACCGACAATCTTTCTTTCCACGAATAATACGAGACTGGCATAGAAGGCAGAACCGATAGAGATACTCAAAGTACCCTCCACCACACACCGTCAGATGGCTTGCAGAATATGTATGTAGATGTAGATGTAGAAACACATTGACGAACGATACGAAGTGGACAAGAACTTTTAAATGTGCCGCTATTAACAGTAGCAGAAATCAGAAAAAGAATCCACAAATATAACTTTTTTGAATTCTAAAAGATGCTAAGCAACTTATGAAGTCACATTATGGATACGAAATGCTCATTTTAGTATGGTTAGTTACACTTTTCACGCATGCAAGATAGTGTTTAACATTAACATTCACTCATAGTGTGCTCAGAACTTCTGCTCGTAATGAGGATGGCAAAATGTTAGCCATCTTGTCATGATTCTGCTACTGTGTAAATGTCTGTGTTCCGACGTAAAGTCAAGTCAGGAACGTTAAACCGAAGAGGGCTGTGAACAAGATGTCAGCCAATAGAACGCTGACCGACGCCTCTCTAGGACGACACCGAGACAGCAGCGGCCCCTAGGCGAAGAGAAGTGCCTGGTCGCAGCCCAGTTGAAGACTGCCAATTGAAGTCTAGCCGTTCTACGAGCTCTACAGCAACGACTTAGGAACTGTATAATTTCACTTGTATTATACATTGTCCATACTGATAAGATTTCTTATTTTGTCTGTCGACCATTGCTTGCGACACATCATTGTAAATCCTCAAAGTTAAGCATTTTCACTTAATTTATTGTAATAAAAATTCATTATTACGGTTTGCTTGAATTCTTGTGTAGCGATCCCAGAAAGCAGGTTTCCTAGGCATCACATATTCGACAAGTAGATAGAACACAACAGACTGAACGTGTCATGAAAGCAAATAAACAAGTAATTATTGTGGTCTTGCATAAACTGGCATGAATTTTTTAAAAATAGCAGCCCGTAATAAAGTTCATGAAAAGAAAGAAAAGAAACCTCAGTCCGAACAGGCCTCGAAAAACACAACGGTATCGACAAATCGCTGTGTCATCCTCAGCCGATAGGCTTCAGTGGATGTTTGGAAGACCCCGATGGTCGCTAATTCAACCAAAGCCTGACTGCGTTAACTGCCGTGATCTGACGAGAACCGGTGTTACCACTGCTGCAAGGCCGTTGTCAGGAAAGCAGAGAAACGTTTTGAAGTGCATTTCAGTATCCGCATACAACCGAAGAGATACTTGTTAATAATTTAATGACAGTTTAAAAACGTTTTGTGGTGCAGGACACGCCTAACCAATTGCAACTAGCACAAAACATCAGAAAGTACGATCCGAGAGCGTTGATACACTCATGATCTGTTCCATCAGATTACAGTTTATTTCTCGTAAAATGATTTTATGAGACAAACACGGCTCAGCTACTGTGAACCGTATGTAAATATTGAACTTAAATTTTGTTATTGTACTTTGACATTAGCAAGGAGGCAGCATATTAGATTACGTACATTTGTTTAATCGTAATGGAAACATTACTGGCCTGTTTGTAACTGGGAAATAAGGTAGTAACACCATAAAATACTGTAAATTTACGATTTGTATCATACCACTCTACTGTTATTACAGGTGAGCCGCTTGGAACACTAGCATCGATGCATTTTCTTTCTTTCTTTCTTTCTTTCCTATGACGTTTCGCGACTGTTTGTCGTAGACTGTGATACAACTTTCTACAGACTCCATCTGAAATTCCGAATCGCCTCTCCAGTAGCTGCGCTCTGGTGGAACCCTTGAAAATGGAAAATAGGACAATCAGAAGAGGTACGCTTTTCTTTGTGTAAAAGAAGAGATTACGCCAACTGAAATTCATTTCAGATTCATAAACATGTTTGGTGACTCTTCCGTTTCCACTGTGAAGAAATGAGCCGCCGAATTGAAACGAGATTGTGAAAGAGTCAGAGATGAGCGACGTAAATGGCTTCCGTATAGTCAACGACACCAGACATCGTCGAAAAAGTGAACGACATTGTCTTGGAAGATCGGCGTACGAAGGTGAGTGGAATTTCCAAGAATATAGGGATTTCAAAGGAACATGTCTGCTAGATTTTACATGAAGGACTCTTCGCGCAAAATGGATGTCGCACCTTCTTACGACGGATCAGTGACGAACTCACACGACAGATTCCAGACAGTGTTTGGTGCGTTCTCGTAAAAACAAAAGTGAGATTCTGCCTCTTTATGTGAAACTGAGTTATATTTGGAGTCGCCACTGCACGCCACTATGACCAATCGAAAGAGCTGGCAGCAGCCTGTTTATCAGCTCCAAAGAAAAGAAATATCATATTATCAACGGGGAAGCGCGTGGTATTGGTGTTCCGCGACGCGGAAAGAACTGTGCGAATTGATTGTCTTCAGAAAGGTGAAACAATTACTAGAAAATATTGTTCTGTTCTTGTAAAACACCGGGATGCAAAAATTCGAGAAAAGAGACCAGAAGAAGAGACGTCGTTCGAACTACGAGATGTGTATGTCGATTTCTGTGATGACCATGATGTAGAGGCATCACCATCTCTTCCTCCTACAATGTTAGAAGAATGCTCAAATGTGTGTGAATTACTAAGGGACCAGACTGCTGAGGTCATCGGTCCCTAGACTTACACACTACTTAAATTAACTAACGCTAAGGACAACACACACACACACACACACACACACACACACACACACACACACACACACACACACACACACATGCTCGAGGGAGGACTCGAACCTCCGGCGGGAAGGGCCGCGCAGTCCGTGACATGACGTCTCGAACCGCGCGTCCATTCCGCGAGGCTCCTATATTCGTCCCGCTCCCTCTCCCCCGGTTTCCCAACTCCCCTGTCTACTCAAAACAACATTATCTCCAGTGCTTGGATGAGGAAGCAACGGAACACCGAATACTTAATCGTGCAACAATTCGAACGCAACGGAATTACTCGAATCTCTATCGTTGGTTGCTGAAGACTTCATTGTGTGAGCACCTGCAATTTTGGAAATGAAACCGTTACCACAGGATGTAATCCGGCGATGCAATACGAGGGACTGAAGCCACCTTACGCAATCCGTGTGAGTCATAATGCGCCGGCAGGCGGCACACGAGAACACGCGTACCTGTCCCGCGGTAACAATCAGTAGTGACCTGCCGGGGAGCCCAGGTTAATATTCTCGCAGCGAAAGGTCACTCAGCCCATTACCCGCAGCCTGCGTGACCCGAGGGGCTGTCTCCGGCCAGATTGAATCGCGCCACCGTGGCCGACGCGCCAGCGGATGCGTACCGAGATGCCATCTCCGAGAAAGGCACGCGAGTCGCCTATCGTGTCAGCAGGTGCCTTGTTCTGCCACCTTGATACTGTGAATTGCGCGCAGAGAACGTCGAAGCTCTGCTAGAAACTGTTTGCGTAACTCTGTCAAGCCAGTGTTATCTTTTAGTTACCGCTGTGCTTACTGTTGCTGTGGAGTAGCACCGCTTGCCCATCTTGGTCTACCCTTGTGGCTGAGCGCTAGCTTACCTGTCCAGCGCTGGAGAACGCCACTAGCATCTTCGGCACGTCCATGGAAGTTTCGTCTGCCAGATGACGGCTCAGCGTTGCACTGAGCGGTGTTATAAACACGTCTTCCTCCAACCCAGCTGTCCTGGCGATTCCTCATATTCGGACGACAATCACGTGGTTGGTCGCCTCTCATACCACCTCGCATGAAGTGGTTTTGCACTCAGCACGCTGATATAATCATTTCGTCCAGTAACAAAGGAAAATAACCCAATGGTATCCCATTACAAGATGATCGGTATACATATAGAGCACGTCACATCCTCCATATAAGTATTTAGACGACCAAGTAAACTCCGTACTAAGGAAGGTAAACTGGAGACCTAGATCAGTTTGAAGGCTTACAGGTAAATGTTGTGCATCTGTAAAGGAAATGCTGCCAATTCCAGAACATTTTTCCAGCGTTTGGAGTCCTTAACAAGTAGCTATGACTATATAAGGCGTCCCAGGAGGAACGGTCAATATTCAGGTATATGACAGAGGCGATCACTCAAATAAAAAAGGTCTACTAAACGTGGACACTAAAATGCACAGCTTAAGAGGTACGAGTACTTATTGGTCTTCGATGCTGTGAAACAAACCTTTTCTACTGCAAGATCTTTGCTTTCCATATTTTGAGAGGAGGTAACATGAACAAAAAAAAAAAAAAAAGTCAAGTAAACATGGGTTATAGAATCGATAACTTAGGAGCCACTGACAAACACGTCTCTTCTACTGAACAACTGCTCAGAGCTCTTGAACTCAGCATTTTAGAGCCCATTTTCACTTCACAATTTTTTCTTATTTTGGCCCATACTACTTCCTCCCAAAATATAGAAAGCAAAGAGATCGCACCAGATGAGATTTGTTTCAGAGAATCAAAAATGAATTGCTCAAGCTCTTAAGCTATTCATGTAGACCCCATATTTAGTAGACATTTTTGATTCTAATGGTCGTTTCCGTCATATGCCTGAATATTGACCTTTCCTTCTGAGATATCCTGTATGGATCAAGTAATTATGATCGGTGCAGGTGGGTTTGAAATACACGGAAGTGTAACACGGATGCTCAAGGAACTTAAATAGGAATCTGTGGATGAAAGGCGATTTAACTGTCACGAAATCCTGTTTGGTAATATTTGAGATCTGTATTAGAGGATGACTGTACGATTGTTCTGTTGCCTACGTCCTATACCTTGTTTAGGACCAAGATAATAATAATATGACGGTGCGTGTAGAGGTGTGTAGACACGTATTATTCATGGAGATGTAGTCCTTCTGTGCAACTAAATGTATCATATGCATTCGGCTTTTTTATATATCCGAAGCACATTCAGTGTCCTGTAATACATGTTTATTTTACATGTATCGTAGTTAGGTCATATAATAATTTCAGATTTGTTGCTATATTACAGGTTGTTGTTGTTGTTTTTTGTTATTCTCTTATTGTTAGGTGAGAAACAACTTTTGGAGCGCAAGTCTCTTAAGCTTAAAGTGCTGGTCAGTTCTGCTTACGATTTTGTTGTTTTATGTTTCGTCCTGAGATTTTACTTGGTTGGCATGCGTACACCAGGATGTTTTCTTTTCGGAGATTTCGAATACATTTCAGTTGATCACTTCACTTTTGCTGTGTGTTGGTTTTGTGTTTTTATTGCATATAGTGTTTCCAACTATCGCTGTGTGTTTTTTTATCGTTTTGTTTTTATTACCGTAACTGTATATAGTTCGCTATCGTTTGTTTTTTATGTGTAGTATTGAGTGCAATTTTGTGTCTAGTGGTGCCTATAAAAAGAGGTGATTGTTTTTGGAAGGGATACCACAGAAAATCGCTAATATTGGCACGAAGCACCCTCCGTGAGGCACTGTAAAGTGGCTTGTTGAGCATATATTTAGATTTATTCGATCTTCGGCACATTCATGGAAGTTTCGTGCGCCGGATGACTGGACAGAACTTCAGTGAGCGGTGACTCAACTGTTGACCGGACAGAGAAATTGGTGTGGGGTGAAGGCATCACAGATTCTAGTGTAGGTTTCTGAAATATGACATTTCACCTCTTAATCTATGACTAGCTGAATTAAAACCTTTTTTTATTTTCTGTTGTTCTGCAGTTTTGGTTGTGTGCCCATTTTTAAATGTCTCCGTAAGTACAACCCATCAGAATGACCACACTTGGGTTAGAGTCTAAGAACTCTTCAGTGTCGTAGTACGAGGTTAGCCACATTATCAGACTACAGCTGAAGCCATGGCCATGGCAGTCGAATCTGGTACAGTAGTTATCCAGAAATGGAAGTATTGCTTAAAAATTATCTACCCAAATGTATTTCGTGAACTATGTGTCATCTTCAATGGGACAAGTTTGTTTCCAAAAACCACATTAAATCTAAAGATGGGATTGTAGAGTTTGGCCTGCTTTGATCCATTTTTATGGCCTGATTGCATGTTCTGTTTTCGTTGCGTTGTACATCCTTGGTATGTTTCTTTAGTGGACTGTTTTTATGTGTATAGTTTAGGGCGACTTTTTTTACTTCACTGTCACCTGGTAACTCAAGTTTTCATGCACAAAACGACGTTTAAGAAGCGTCTTTAAGTAATGGGCGATACGAGTAATGAAATGTGTTTCTTTGGAGGGAAGGAATTGCAGGAGACTACTTAGAAGACGGAATGAAGCTGTTCAGCGCGCTATGACTGCAAGATGACTTAAAGAAGTGGATTAGCTAGATAGGAGGTGGAAGCTGGCCAGCGAAAATCGGCAACAGCTGTGGAACACTCGCATGATGATGATGACATTCAAGAGGTTACAAGGGTATCGGGCACCTCAATATAGCGGTTTCGGCTACATAGGGGAGTGGAGAAGAAATAATTGTGTCGAATGTAAAGGGGATGTGGTGAGAAGTTTGCGAGTCTTTGGCAGTGACAGCTGGGGGTCAAGAACGTGCAACAGCAGGTGACACTGCGCCCTGAGGAGGACAGCCGGTGCCCTCTAATTGCGGGCGCCTGCGTGCTGCGGGCTAATGGCGGCGTTACTCAGAGATTGGGCCCATCCCTCAGTGGAATGACCGGCGCAGGCACGCGCCCCGGAGACGGATGGCGGCCGTTGTCCGCCCTGCTACAGCTCACTCGCATTGTGCGTGTACGCATGCTCCGCTACAATTGAGGCGCGGCTGCGGAGAACCTTCCGTTCTTACTGCTGCTCTCGCGAGACCGGCGATGCGCGAGGGGCGTCGGACTCGGAAGATACTTGTGGGCGAACAGCTGACGGTTGACAACCACAAGTACCAATGACAGTGTGAGGTGGAGTCAAATGGTTCAAATGGCTCTGAGCACTGTGGGACTTAACTTCTAAGGTCATCAGTCCCCTAGAACTTAGAACTACTTAAACCTAACTAACCTAAGGACATCACACACATCCATGCCCGAGGCAGGATTCGAACCTGCGACCGTAACGCTGTCGCGGTTCCAGACTGTAGCGCCTAGAACCGTTCAGCCACCCCGGCCGGCTAGGTGGAGTCAGTCAAGTTTTCTAGAGTGCAGCAGACCACAAGTATCTGGCCACCTACATCTGCATCAACACCTATACTCAGAAAGTCACCTTTTGGTATGTGGCGGAGGGCATTTATGTACAACTGTCACGTGGGCAGAACGATTGTTGGTAAGCCTTCGTGCTAGCATAACCACTCTAATCTTGTCTTCACGGTCTTTTCGAGAAATGTATGTGTGAGGAAGTAATACAGGGTGCCGCTGGAGGAATGGACAATATTCAGAGCTCTGATAAGAACCATCATTTTAATCAAACATCTTCATATACACATGTGCCCTATTCCGAACAGTTTCCGCGATAGAACACATTTAATATACATTGTTGTTTATTTTCTGTATTATTCAGTACCTTGTCAGGTTTACAAATGTGCACGTGTAGAACAGTTTGTAAACATTACAACATTCGTTTTGCAAAGTATCTGTGAACTAACACAGTTAGCTGATGATTCTCTGTGATACGCTTTCAGCCTCTTGCGCTAATTCACTCACAACACACGACGCACAACTACGCATTCAACAGGCTAGTTTAATGACTGGAATATATCTCGAGCAAAGAGGTTGAAAGCAGCGAGATAGGAGTTGATCTAGATTAAGACGTCGAAGAGACTGGGTGGGTAAGACACTTAAGTGCGCACCGCTAGCACAAGAGCAAATGTACATTGTATGCGTCCCGCCTCGGAAATGATTCGGTATAGGATATATGTCCATATGATTCAAGTGTGCGTTCCTGTCATATCCCCGATTTTTTGGGCACTCCTCGTGGGACACCCTGTATATCAGTTGACTGTCCCAGGGACGTACTTTCTCGACATTTTAATAGCAAATCCTACCGCGATGCACAACGCCACCGTTGCAGCGTCTGTCAAAAATGTCTCTGAGAACTATGGGTCTTAACATCTGAGGTCATCAGTCCCCTAGAACTTAGAACTACTTAAACCTAACTAACCTAAGGACATCACACACACCCATGCCCTAGGCAGGATTCAAACCTAGGACCGTAGCAGTCACGCGGTTCGGGCTGAAGCGCCTAGAACCGCTCGGCCAGGCCCAGTTGAAGTCTAGGTAGTCTACCAGTTCGACAACAGCGTCTTGGACTTGTATTATTTCACTTGTATCAGGAACTGTATATAATAAAGAGATTGATTATGTTTCATGTCGCCCTTTACTTGCAGCTCATTGTAGATTTCTCAAAATTAATTATTGTCATTTATCTTGCTGTAATAAAAATCTTTTAATTCGATTTTCTTGAATTGTTGTTTAGCGATCTCGGAAAGCAGATTTCCTAGGCATGCGATGTTAGACGAGTAGGAAGAACACAACAATTCCACTTTAAAACGCACAGTATCTATATTCCCAGATATTTAACTCTTTCGAGATTAAAACTCATTTTACATATATTTGAAAAGTAAACGTCGACCACTGTCTCCTGATTTGAGCAATATTACACTTTCGCTAACAAAAAATATTAAATGTGCAGCTAATGTGAGAATAACTGTAGTGAGATGTAGGTGTTCCATGAATGAGACTACGTCTGTGGTTACATCTGAAGTATGATTTTCAGAGTTAAATTTTTGTTCGTGGGGTGGCTACGCGAGATGATAAATACGGAAAAAGTATAATGAATCAGTAGCAAAACAAATTTGCTCTTGACAGTGAGAAACGCAAATAACTCATACAAATTTACAACATAAAATTTGAAGATGGGTTTGCTTTATCACATGCGATTTTTTTTTTTTTACTACATAATTTGCTGCAACGTATACGTCCCATTAAGTAAAATAGTATATAAACCAGGTGAATACTGCATACGGTAGTAATACTTCAAAACAATGTCTATAATCATAAGGAAATACAGTTACTCACCTCATAAGTTCTTGCAACGGAAAAGAGGGTCATTTGATTTGATTTTTGTGAAAGGTCTGTAATGTGTTAGCTATAAACACACGCCGCCACCACTTACCCGATCACAACCTTCTATGTATCCAGCCCATGGTCTGTAGTTTTATTCTGCAAGTTGCGAAAGCTTGTCGCTAGATGGTATCACTACAGAGACAGATATGGAAGACTCATGTCCCAACGCTCAAAACTGTCTATTCTTTAGTGGGAGCTAAGTGTCCAGCAACCACAAAGTGCAAGCGACTGCTTCCAGCGTTTGTTCTGAGATCGTGTATTCATTCTGTGACCGGTCTTTGGGCCTACTCATGTGCAATACGTCACATTTGTTTACGTTGGGTGGTTGATACGTTTGTTTCCAAGGTTAGCAACTATACGAAGAGCAAAAGTAGCTGAACTTAGCTGTCTGAGAAACTTAGTAATATGCTTCTTCCAGTTCGAGTTTTCATTGCTATGTACACCCTGAAACTCAGAGGATTCTACCCTACTTACTGACTTTTGCTCGTGTGCTACATCCATTGTTCGTATGACTATGTGTTGTACAGAACTGAATGTAATGCGGGTTTTCAACATTTAGGGAGAGTCCATTTCCAGAGAACCATTTAATATTTTTTTTGTAAAATACCGTTTACCAACTCTTCTGTCGCTTTCTGTCTAATGGCATTTATTATAAGATGTTCCCAGTCTTAAGTTTCTCATCTGTTCTGACTCCCTGAGTGCCCTTCAGACCATGCAACACTTGTACCCAGGGGATACGGTCGTCCAGAACGTCCATGATGCCCTACTCCACCTGCAACGGCAGGGGAAGGAGGTTTCTATCTGCTGGGTGCCGGGGCACTTGGGTATTTTGGGTATTAGGGGAAACGAACTGGCGGATGTGGCTGCCAAAGATGCAGGTTCCCTCCCTCAAGTTGTTGAATGTGCCGTCCCCCTCCATGCTGTTACCTCCCTTTTGCGTTTTCGTGTTATGCGTCAATGGGAAGAGGAGTGGCTGGCAGTCAGTGAAAATAAGCTGCGTTTGGTCAAGGCCACTGCGCGGCCATGGCGTACGTCCTACCAGTCAGGCAGGCGGGATGAGGTTCTCCTCACTCGCCTCCGCATCGGGCACAGTCCTTTAACGCATGGTTTTTTACTCCGGCGGGAGGACCGCCCAATCTGCAGTGCTTGTGGCGTCCTGATTACTGTCCGCCACATTTTACTTGACTGTCCTTTATTCTCTGACCAGAGGGCGGTGGTTTCCTTGCCACCGGATTTGCCCTCTATTTTGCAAGACGACGCAACGACTGTGGTGAAGGTCTTACGGTTTTGTGTCCTGTCCAATTTGTTGCCTCGGATTTTAGAGAGGGGATTTTAATGTGCTGCTGGGTGACTGGCTCACCCAGGTTTTAGGTAAGAGGTCCGCCAGTCACGATTACCTACTTGTTTCGCTCCGATTTCTGTTCTCTTTTCCTTATGTTTCCTTTCCTTTTTTAGTACGTTTCTTCTCCTCTTGTTTTGTCTCTGTATGTGAGGATTTGGAACTGCGTCAGGTCTTTGTCTTTTAGCTGTTCTCCTTGTTCACTGTCCGTCTTCGTCCCTTCACCGCATATGTTCCTGTTTCTATGCGTTTGGACGCTGATGACCATGCTGTTTAGCGCCCGAAAACCTCAACCCCCCCCCCCCCCCCCCCCACACACACACTTTATTATAAGACGTATCTTCTGCAAAAAGTGTCAATTTTGATTTTTGAATGTTAAGTGGAATGTCTTTCACACATATAAGGATTAAGAGTCGACCCAAAATTGAACCCTGTGGGACTCCACTACTAGCTAGATTAGTGAGAGAGCCGAGGCAATCGGAGATTTTTCGTTTCTCATATTTCGTTGCGATATTACGGCAGCCGATGGTGGCCATTACTTGTACGAAGGCGTCGCGATGAGGGACGCGCAGACCGGCCAAAGCGCCACTAACCACGGAAAGCATCGCATCGCGACAAAGTGCCGGCGTTACGATCCGGATGCTGCCATAAATTGAGCACGGCCGCGCTTGCTTTTCTCTCTCGTGAGACACGCGATCTGCGTCCGCCGGGGCCCGCACCCACCCTGGCGGGCTCCGCCGTCATGGCAGAGCCCAGGGGAAGGACTCTCGGCCGCGTGTATCGCTTAAAGCGACGCCCGCTGCAGCGGCGAAATCCTCGCCATATTAAATTTATTAAGCCGACACTGGTGATGGGCCGACGGCTAAATGGCGGGGGCAAGCTCTCATTTAGCTGTTTACTCTGCATCGCGCCGCGCCAAGCCTTAGCGTAGCACCGCGGCTGAAATTTCAAAGTACTCCGCCGTCGCGCTACTGCTACGTTTACTGTACATCTCTTGTTTAAACTACTGCCGAAAAGTCCAACTTAGCTGCTACATTGTAACGATTTTGATTCAAGCTTCTGCCGCGAATCTTTTTCCTTCGAAGTGGTCGAATGGTGTTCGGCCTAGAGGAAACAGATGTGAAACCCATCAGCGGAACATACACTGCCTGGAAAGCGTTAGTACAGCCTTTCAGGGTTGCTGCATTACACCGAACGAAAGGAGGTCCGACGCGATATTAGGAGGTATCCGGTAACTTTTGTCATCTCAGTGTAAAGAGGATAGTGACAGACTAGAATATGCAAGACAGTTAGTGACAAATGTTTACTTGGTTGTTCTAAGGAACTGAAAAGATTAACGCAAGATAGGAAAATAGGGAGTGCGGCATAAGAAAAGTAGTAAGCCTGATGATCACCGCTAGCTCAGCGCACAAAACAACTTGCGACGTATTGATCCAGTACGTACGCGACATCTGGTACTTAACTGCTGGTGCTTAACAGCCGGCGATCACGCCGCGGTGCATGCATTGCGCTTAGCGTCTGCCGGTATGTGAACAGGCGGGTGCGAGACCCCGGCTGCTGGCTGCTGTCCACTTGAGCCCGTTAATTGCGGCGCAGAGGTTTGCGCAGCCGACGCTACCGAGGCGAACAAACAGCCGCGCGCCATTACGCCGGCTACTCGCGCGACTCTGCCGCCATCCGTAACGCGCACACCGACTAATGAGGACTAATCTGCAGCGGTGTGAGGACGCGAGTTTCGCTTTTAATGGACCGCTTGCAGGCTGGACAGCTATCGCCGTAATCGTCCGACGTGCTGTCAGGTTCGCGTTTCGGATCTGTTGTGAGGAGACCGACTCTTAATCGAGAATCACACTTTTCAGAAATAACTGCTACTGTGTCACTTTTTGTGATGGTTCAGTTTTTATTTCGCCATGGCCGGTTTCAAGTCGCCTAGCTACTCATCGTCAGATGGCACTTTGTTGTTATTGTTTGTAGCTTTGTGTGGGGTCGTTGTGTAGTTGTGACGGCCGCGATGGTCTCGCGGTTCTAGGCGCGCAGTCCGGAACCGTGCGACTGCTACGGTCGCAGGTTCGAATCCTTCCTCGGGCATGGATGTGTGTGAAGTCTTTAGGTTAGTTACGTTTAAGTAGTTCTAAGTTTTATGGGACTAATGACCAAAGCAGTTGAGTCTTATAGTGCACAGAGCCATTTGAACCATTTTTTTGTGTAGTTGTGGCATGACAGAAAAAAAAATTGGCCAGATGCGAGTTGGAATCACGCACTGAGGGTTCTATACAAACTTATATATGGTTTTTATTCTTTTCTGAAATCGAGGATATTGACGATTTTTACCTGTTATCAAAATGGTTCGAATAGCTCTGAGCACTATGGGACTTAACTTCTGAGGTCATCAGTCCGCTAGAACTTAGAACTACTTAAACCTAACTAACCTGGGGACATCACACACATCTATGCCCGAGGCAGGATTCGAACCTGTGACCGTAGCGGTCGCGCGGTTCCAGATTGTAGCACCTAGAACTGCTCGGCCACCCTGGCTGGCTTTTACCTGTTGTCGACATTAATACTGGAAAGATACAGATCCTAAGGATTCCAAGACTTTTGAGAATGTTTTAATTTCATGTCTGAAGTCGGATAACAAATGAAAAGAAATGTTTTGTCGTATGTTGTAGTTAAAAATAAACAATTTTCAGATTTTTTCCTTAACTTGTAGTGTGAAATCTTTCTTCGTGACAGATTTCGTGGTTCGGTTTTAAAGAGTGAGTTTGCGAGAATCAAAATATGCGACAGAAAAGACCGTATCTTTTGATTGCACTGACTTAGAAGCTTAACATTCTTCTTGTCACCGAAGGACTGTAGACCTCAGTATGTGACATAAATTTCAACTTGATACGTCAACCTTTAAGTGAGAGAAATGGGTCATAACACACAGAGATAAAGACAAAATGCCAATTTTTCCTTGTGATATAATTAAAAATTCAGAATGTTTGGATTTTTTCCTTTGGTTGTTGTGTCAAATCTTACCGCTTGCCACATTCATGATTCTTACCCAACGGAAAGTATCCTGTAGCTTTTGATGAATGGCTTTCAGAGCATCAAAACATGTGGCGTAAATGGCGGTATATTTTCATTGCATTAACTTAGAACCTTCAGTTTTTTTGTATCATCAAGGGACTGTAGACCGAACTGAATCACATAAATTTGAACTTGATGCGTCTACTCGTTCCTGAGTAAACGGTTTTTTTAACAGCCGGGCAGACAGATAGACAACCGGCCAACAAAGCGACCTTTCCAAGGGTTCCATTTTTACAGACTGAAGCACCGAATCGTGAAAACGAAACAAGTACTTAGTGAATGTGGGAAGGTATGAGGAATTATTTATATCATAAGGTCGGCATGAATTCATTGCTTTACAGTCATTTGCATCTATGGTCTTAATGACGGAGTACTTGTTCACCTATAATTGCTCGCCCATCGATACCGTCCAGCCACGCAATAACGACAAACGTATAGGTATTGGACAAAAGTATGGTAACATCAAAAACACGTTACCACGTCTAATGCGGTATAGGAATCCCCTTGACATTGAAAACAGTTTCTATACAGGATGACTCAGGTGCTGCTGTCTACATGTTTTATGCAACGCGCAACACCTTCAAAAACGAGATGTGACGTTTTCATATTCTGTCACTTGCTATGCACAAATCGTTAGTTCTACAGAAAAAATAAATAAACGTTATTGTAGGAAATTTAATGCAGTTAAATTTATTACTGGGATACTTTTTGCTAGAGGGTGTAGTTTTCCAGTTCATGAAAAAAAGTGCAAAACCGTGGCCTGCAGCGGAAGCACACCCCACTACAAATTTTACTACAAAAACGCCTTGCTCGTTTTTTTCTGAACGCGTAATAGTTTTTTTTTAAATCTTTATTTCAATAACAATAATAATAATTATACAAATTAACCCACCACCTTAGTGATTAGTGGGTCCTAATGTTAATACAATATGTTATTTGCAGCTATTACAGTTATTCCAATTATTACAATTAATTTGTGAGCTACAGTCAGTGCGACACAGTACATGTTAATAGGCAAATTACGATTTGTTAAACTATACACTACTGCCTACTTCTACTTGTTAGTATTCCTCACTGCCTGCAGCGTTACAGGTGTGTCAGTGTGGATATAAACCTACTACTGTAGGCCCTGCTCATCGAGCTAATCCCGATGAACGTGCCCCTGACATTGGGCAAGTTAAAAACTACTGTCGCTGCAGGTTACTAGTTTGGTATCTGCTTCTAATTCTACTAACTAACCAACGCCAAATGCGGTGCTGTCATAATCGTGAATGGGGGTACTCCAGTCCCCTTAGCCCTGCACTTTGCGGATGCCAACTAACAAGTCGACCTGTGCACGCACAGGCGGTACAAGATTAGGGTACTATGACATATTCAGTGGTTGGTTCTAATCGCGAAAGTCCCTCAGGTATGCAGTCAGAACTTTACCTCATTTGGCAGGTTGTTCAAGGTTTCAAAAGTCTCTTCGTCGTTTAATAAGTCGTTTGTGTTGTTGTTTGGTAGTTGTTGTCTTAATGTAACTGCTACATCATCGAAAAGGGGGTACTCGTAAACCACATGGTCGGGAGTACCCTCCGAAGCGCCACAGTCACTCTCAGGTGTAGCCCTTTTCCCAAACCGACATAAGTATGTCGGGTAGGGCCCATGACCAGTGAGAAAATGTATTAGACCCCGGGTTGGTTCGAAATGCCTCATGCCTAACTTTTCTTTAACATTTGGCAAGCGTCTGAAGGTTCTTCTGCCAGAGGCATCCATTTCCCAAGATTCCTACCGTAAGTCCTCACCCCTTTATCTCTCCCTTGTCCCTAACCAGAGCTCCCAGTATATTTTCTATGACTAATAGTTTGCATGTAGCAAGCGAGAGAATATGAAAATCTCCTGCTTCATTTTTGAAAGCACGGTGGGTTGCATAAAGCCTATGGGGGCGGGGCGGCTCAATTAGCCTACGTAAACAAATTAATTTGTTAAAACACGTTTTTTCGTAAAAAGCTACATTTTGTTGTATGGCCCAAAGAACCCGCCACTTTACATAACAGCTCTTGCAAGATCATTTCTAGCTCTGTCATTTTGGCTAGAAATCTTGTATTCGCCATATACGGTAAAAGACATGTCCATGTGAAGGTTTTCTACAGTTATGCACTATTTCAAAACCACCAAAAAAGGTTTTTTGCTGTAAGTGCCACATTCTAGCTGCCATTCCCCTATAACTTTACTGATCTAGGTTCGTTAGACTTGTATCATGTGGGGTCGTATACAGGGAGCTGTGTAATATAGCGTCAGTGTTATTTCATACTTAGGATATAGGATTCACCTACGTCAGTTGTTATCAGTTCTAGTTCATCACCTAGCTTGTCGGCTGGTCCCGGCGGAGGTTCGAGTCCTCCCTCGGGCATGGGTGTGTGTGTGTGTTTGTCCGTAGGATAATTTGGGGACTGATGACCTTAGCAGTTGAGTCCCATTGGAATTCACACGCATTTGAACATTTTGAACCTAGCCTTTGTCAGTAGATGATGATGTCTGGTGTCTGGGGCGCTCAACTGTGCTCAGTCCAATCTCACCACTTTCATGAATGGTGATGGAATGATGAGGACAACACAAAGACCCAGTCATCTCGAGACAGGTGAAAATCTTTGACCCCGCTGGGAATCTAACCCGGGACCCCGTGCTCAGGAAGCGAGAACGCGACCGCGATACAACGAGCTGCGGACTGTGTAAGTAGAAGTACTCTCCTCTGGAAGCAAACACGGTGGAGGTATTTGGCAGTCGCACGTGTGGAGCTGGACGCGCTACGCGGCGCCCGGGTCCGTGGCGAGACGGTGATGTACTGTCTTTTACGTAACGCGTCTCCTGCCGACGCAATCGATACTCGGCCGTCACGCTGGAGCCAGGCGTGTCATCAGGTTTTGACAATTTTTCTGCCACCCGCCGCGCGCGCCCGCGAAACTCAATTAAACAGTCTAACATGTTTGCCTTGCCATTGTCCGCGACGCTCAAGAACAGCGCCGTAATTTGCATAGCCTTATTATTATACGGGCGGGGCACGGAGCTGAGGCGGGCAACGCTTCGCGCCCAGCCAGCCGCGGGCTAGGGCGAGCGGCGGACGCGCGGTGGCCAACATATTTCACTCACAGGTGGGCGACAGGGCTTCACGTGCAGGCAAGACACCTCGCTAATTAAAATGTCTCGCCGGGTTTATTCTCGGCGGCAAATCGTCGCCGGACAGCGCCGCGCCAGGCGCACAGCCTCCGTAATTAACGCACGGCATCCACTGTGCCCCGCGAGCCGAGCGCCGCGACAAATGATAAAAACTCCATTTCTTTCCCCCCCGCCACGTATAAACATAATTAACAGTAAATTGCCGACTGCAGTGAAAGAAAAGCGCAGTGCGCCAGCCGCGGTGTGAGTACTTGTACTTTCTGGCGCCTGTTCTTTGTAACTGTACGAGTCTGTTGATAGTATTACTTCGTTCGTTTACGACAGTCACTTTCATTAGCATTCGTTGCTACCCTTCTTATGATGTCTCCTGGAAAGCTTACGTAGGAATGCAGCAATCGCTCTGTTTGAATTAACCACTTTAACAAGATAAGAGTTATTGTATGAAAGTGCGGTGTCTCGAGGCGCAATGAATCTACAACCTTCAGCGCTGACGCACATTTACGTTCGACCTTCAGTGGGAATCTAAAATCACAGAGCATGGGGAACATGGACGGGGAACTGCAGATAGGTGGCACTAGATAGGAATTCGTGTTGGCTGGGAACGTGCCGAGATAGTCCGCACATTTGTGCTAAACAACGTGTCCGGGTGGCGCACTGGTTAACGCAACGGCCTTATAAGGGGCTGGCATAGTAGCACAGCGTGTTCAGTCAGAGGGTTAGCTGCCTTCTTGATTAAGAAAACTCAGTGAATGGGGTAACGGTGAACTTGAACGGGTGTCATCGGATGCCCGCCGCGAACAAACGCAATGGACAGTAACGAACAACATGAGATAAAAGCGGGAGATCCCAGGTTCGAGCCCCAGTCCAGCACATATTTTCACCCGCCGCAGCTGATACCGCATTAAGTCCCGGTGCAGCTAATATAATTAGTTCCTTCCGTTTCCTTTCCTTTCCTTTCTCCCCCTCTGCACCTTCAAAAATGGCTCTGAGTACTATGAGACTTAACTTCTGAGGTCATCAGTCGCCCAGAACTTAGAATTAATTAAATCTAACTTACCTAAGGACATCACACATATCCATGCCCGAGGCAGGATTCGAACCTGCGACCGTAGCCGTCGCTCGGCTCCAGACTGTAGCGCCTAGAACCGCACGGCCCCTCTGGCCGGCTCTCTCCACCTTTAATTTACATAAAAGGTGCATGCAGTTTTGCTTTGTGCTGTCGTTGGCAAGTGAAACTTCACAGGACACCTGTGAGCTTGTAAGTTCTTTCATGTCGCTCCTAGTTCTTTTCTCCACCAAAATCTGCTCAAATTCTAAATCTATATTTCGTAAGCCACCATACAGCGTGTGGCAGATTTATGTGCCCTGCTACCACCCACACACTTCCCCCTTGCTACTGAATTTGAGAACGGTATGCGGAAAAAAATTTTTGTCGGTACCGCTCTGTACGTAGGTCGATTGACACTTGGCGTCAACGGAACGTAGGCAACATCTCCGCCAGATGATGGTATTTCCACACCAATCAGTATTCCTTCGCTTAGTCCGCAGCTCGTGGTCTAATGTCTAGCGTTGCTATCTCTGGATCACGGGGTCCCGGGTTCGATTCCCGGCTGGACTGGGATTTTCTCTGCCCGGGAACTGGATGCTTGTGTTGCCTTCATCATTCGTGAAAGTGGATAGATTGGACTGTGTACAGATTGGGAATTTGTACGGGCGCTGATGACTGCGCAATTGAGCAGCCCACAAATCAATCATCATCATCATTATCCTTCGCTTAGCCCAAGATCGAATGGTGAAAGTGAGGCTATGAGCTGCATACCGTACACAAAATGTGTCCCTGAAATGTTGCAACAAGCTTCAGGTATACCGAAAGATATTGGAGATTTTAGAGGGCTCCTGGAAAAAATAAAGAAATGTTCAAATGTGTGTGAAATCTTAAGGGACTTAACTGCTAAGGTCATCAGTCCCTAAGCTTACACACCACTTAAAATAAGTTATCCTAAGGACAAACACACACACTCATGCCCAAGGGAGGACTGGAACATACGCCGGTATCAGCCGCACAGTCCGAAAAAATAAACAGCAGATGGAAACCTATGTTCGAGATCGACATCCACAGAGGCAACAGAGTATCGCGTTCATAGGAGACAAGGCATTTCTACGCACCAGCTCGCTCCATCTTCTCGATTGTCGATCGTAGGAGTTACTCGCAATCACTGAATAACTAACAACATTGCGAGACGTTCCGCCTACGGTCTTTCAAAAGAAGCCACATTTGCTGTCGAAGAGGTGCCCTAGACGCAGGCGCCGGCGCTTATAATTCGACGATCTGCAGCGTTCTTGGCTGACGTTTCTAGCCACGTGTCTGTACCCTCAATTTCTTCCTCAGGTCTCCCTCTACAGTGCTTCGAAGTCTGTCGCAACGTTTCTGGGACACTGTGTATATTATCACTAAATAGCTAAAACAGTTAGCTGTTAGTAATTGAAGATTGCCTAACAACTTCCAGAGTTGCTATAAATTTAATTTTCAGTATTTAATGTAATTAATCACCGAATTTAAAAAAATTAAAATGCTACCTTAATCTACTTATTAAGAGCTATGATCTTAGGTTAAAGGTGTAATGGAGTAACTGAAGTATTATAATTAGAGCCAGTGTAACTTGCAATGTGCAAATTATGCAGACTATTTTCATCCAATATTTGAGAATGAGGGCACCTAGCGACTTCCAATATACTGTACATATAATTTCAAACCTTTGTAGACTTTTTCCCAGCCGGCCGGGGTGGCCGAGCGGTTCTAGGCGCTACAGTCTGGAACCGCGCGACCGCTGCGGTCGCAGGTTCGAATCCTGCCTCGGGCATGGATGTGTGTGATGTCCTTAGGTTAGTTAGGTTTAAGTAGTTCTAAGTTCTAGGGGACTGATGACCCCAGAAGTTAAGTCCCATAGTGAATCAGGCTTTTTCTCGCTGACACCCTTAACAAAGTGATGAGACGAAAGTAGTTTATCGCTTACTACATATTCACTGTTCATGCAGTAAAACTTAGACGTCCTGCATTACGTTTTAATTTATTACTTCTTTACTAGTCACAATATTCGCAAAGCATTTTACAGACTGTGTCCTCATATGCCACTGTCTGTACTTGCAAAATTATGTCGTATTACGACACGTAGTTAAGGAACTTAGGGTTTCTTAAAAATCGAGCTGTTTTATACGTAGGAGGTCGATTTTTGAAGTTTGTCTGTCTAATACATTATTCCAAATGGGTAAGCGTCCCAGGTTGTCGTGTAATAATCAAGAATCGGACGAAAGATGATTTTCTGAGAGGCGTGTGGCCATTATCCGCAGAAAGTATATAAATATTCGGTTTATAAACTGAAACGCCATTTTGTTGATGTAACTTATAACTTATAACTTGCTTGTTGCGACGAGTGTAATGTAAGATATGTAGAATGCGTGGTTAGATGTAACTGGAGGTCTAACAGCCCTAATATTTCCAGGTTAAGTAAATCGACAATATCTGCTTCCGCTCATCAACTCTGCAACCTCGTCATGGGTATTCAGCTGTACAAAGATCTTTTAAGCGAAAGTGATCACCAGTAACAAAAGTGCAGTTTGTGCTGGTATGGAATGTTTCAGTACCATATATTTTTATATTGTTTTGATTCGCAAGCGTCGAGTCTTTGAAAATAACGTTCCAACGTGGATGAGAGGAGGTTTAAACAAGACTACCAGGTACATTATAAAGTTAACATAGACTAGTAAGAGGATACTGGATATAGTTGAGTTTTTCTACGAAAATGTAGACTGGTAAAAGATTTGCTGAAGTGTAACCGTATCTGAATAAAGTGACAAGCCTTTGTGGCACACACTGTGAGTTAGGGCTTGCGACTGCGGCTAGTCTAGTACGTCAGACACTGTGGGGCTCTCCGCCCGCGGACACACAAAGACCGCCACGAGGGAGCTCGCCACACAGCCTGTGTTTTCCTGACCACCGCCGCTCCTGCAATTGATTTCTTTACCGCTGGCTGCTAATGACAACTTGCTCCGCCTGCGCCCCCTTTCAGCAAGCGGCTGAGCGCCCATTGTTCTACACACGAGCTTGACGGTCTCTGTTTCTGTTTGTTACAGGTAAGTACACCTGCAGACCGCGCTGTCTGTCAACTTGGGCCGCCGTCCAGATGCGCGGCCTTTGCTGCGACTGCTGTATCGCCTCAGTTGGTGCAAGTGTTTGACCAGAAAGTACGTACGTACCGCATTAGCTCGTAGACCACCGGCTGACAATGCTCTGTAGGTGGAAGAGGCCTGTGCCTCGCGATGGCGCCCAAATGCAGCTTCGTCTGTGGAGGACTCCAACGTGCTGTGGCTGTAGACACTGCATTTTACAGAATTTGTAATAAGACATGCATTATAAGGAAAATCAGTGGATAGTTTACGAACGTGCTACCGTTATATTGTTTCTTGAGAGTCGTCCACCATCAAACAGTTCTGATATTGTTTATTTTCGTCCATCACAATTGAAATTATTAGGAAGGGAGCGTCTCTGTCAATAATGATTTCAATAATACGGCACCAGCTGTGTTTCTTCATGTGTAGCAAAACGAGCTTCAGGATTTTTTTCTCATTTTCAAATGCTATGGCAGTTTACACTGGTATTGAATATGGCGCATGCATGTGTGTTGTTCTGTTGTAGTCATCTTTTCACGGTCCTAGGGTACTGCGCTTCTTTTATTTCTCAGAACGTTACATACACCCAAGAAAGCGTTCATTCCGTTTGTTTATAGTGCTGTGATTTGATATAAACAAACAGTGTGAATGATGTATTTCATGTGTGCGAATTTCTGCATAGCGAAGAAGGTGCAGTACCTTAAGACCACAGGATCACTGCAGCGAAAGAGAGACGATACGCACGCATCCATTACGTACATAACTTCCCACATCCCTTGAGGATGAGAATAAATTCCCGAAGCGCGCTTTTTTATGCATGGAGAAACATTGCTGATGCCGTATTAAATCACTAACATTGTTTTCTCTTTTTTTCAGCGAGATATTTCTTTACACTGTCATATAAGCAATACAAAGTTTTGAGTTGGATCTATACTATTAAGTGAAATGGCGTTGCGAGGACTTTAAAAAGTCATAATTCGTAGAGCCTTTCAGTTGTCTCAAAATTTTAGTCTATAGAAAAGTAGAACGAAAATATTTTTCCCATCCGTTAATGTGATTATGCCGCCTAATCACAACAGAAAAAAGGTCGTTCATTTGACCATAAACACTCATTTTTTTCTGTTTGGGATGTTCATTCTGCGCTTCTACAAGTATTAATATTGAAGTAACTTTCTTGACTTTCTTACACCTAAATGGCTGTTACTGAAGAGGATCTGAAACAAGAACGGTATGGCTTAGTAACATATAATGTCATAGACTACTTCTGGCCGCACTTCTGAGTATAAAGTGCTTTATTATCAGTGTTATTCTGCTTGATTATCTGACATCTTCGTAATCTTCCTACTGCGAAACTGTTGATGTCTGGGTCACTCGATAACTGTGTGCTAGTCCCCACATTTCCTTGCATTGACTTCAATTTGGTTAAGGTCGCAACATAAGTAATTAATATAATTCTTGTGTTTACAGATTTATCGGATCATTTGAAAGAGCGGGTGGACATCTATTTTTTTTTGTGAAACAGGACAATTAATGACTGCTTTGTCACTCCAGCTGTATTTTTTTTCCTTCGTGTATTGAAATTCCCAGGACAACTTCCTCCGTTTATTTCTTAACCTCCTGTGTCCATTACCTCAAATGAGATATAGCAATAGGTATACTTTTAGCCGGCTTCTGTAAAATTCCTTGGATATGAGATCTACGTATGTACAGTGTTTTTTATTTCTTTATGCTATAACGAAATGGTTTCATCGTAAGCAGAAATCAGGCACATCGTATAATTCCTTACATGTAGGATGCTGTTGCTTATATACGAGCTAGTTAAATATTCCACCAGTTGTAGAGATGCCATTCACGTCGCCAGTTACTAAACGGTGTTAATTACTCACTGAATGTAACTACTGAGTCATTCCTAAAGCAGTTTGTTCACTGCATTTCGACTACGTTCTTAGTTCTTGATTAGACAACTACAAGGACTGGTGTAGAATGATGGTTATTTTTGGACATGGGTTTCATTTTATTCCAGTTGCGAGGTGACGGTGGGGTACAAGCTGACCGCAGCCGGAACCTCTAGCCGTGGCTGCCGTGGCAGAATGGTGCCGTAATGAAACATGAGAGATTCATTAGGGAGCTCTGTTCATCGCCGTTTGACTTACAGTCTCGTGACTGCAGACCAGAAGCTAATTGTATTTACTACTGTGTACCGCGAATGAAGCACGACTCAAATGGCAAGAAATAGTAGTCGTTACGAAACACGCAATATCCCATTACCAAGTATTACTCATTAAATCAGCTTCCTAGACTAGTTTATTATGCCGAGAAATAATTGAAAAACTACTCGTAAATTTATTGAGTGGGACTGTAAAAATGGGGCCCGCTGTCGTAATAATTTGTAGTGACGGTCTCGCTGACCTGCTAGTAAATCCTGTGGCGAAATCTCTGTCCGACGGCTGAAAGATTGGAAGATTTAATGTTAATGCTTAGCGCTACCTGCGGCGGTACCGGCATAATTGCTGTAGAGGGAAATCCGGCCTGATCGAATGACGAGTTGTACGAGACTCGCATTGGTTGTCACCGATTGTCTCGAGGCAAACGCATCTCTTACTCATCTACATCAGTCCCAACATTCGAATTCCGCTCTGCTGTGCGTGCCAGCAGTTTCCCAGTGAATCGAAGACGCAACACGGATATCTACATATTTACAACACTTTAAACAGTAAGATTGCTTTCTTCACTTATCGAAGATAAGCAAGCGCCGCTGTACGAGCAGTATGACCGTTCCATTGTCACAGAAACGCGTTAAGCAAAACGCGCAAAAATGGCAATGTCTTGGACGTTGGTGTAAAGTGCTGATCAGGTTGATCAGTTTGATACAGCAGCGTTTGTTAATTGAGCCCAAAGGCTGGACCCGAGGTTTTTCTTAATCCAGCATGATAAAATAATGCTCTACTTGACACATTGTACTGGAAGACAAAGACGTCCCTACTCGAATTTACCCTTAGGGCGTTTCAATAATTTAGAGGATCGTACAAGAAGTGATAAAATTTCTTTGCATTGCGTTTAGTACTTGTGATAGCTTACTATGATGCCATTATTATTTGGTCATTTTCACTCAGACGTTCTGTAAATCGTTTGTTTGGCGCTAGGGTAGTTCTCGCCGATTCCTGTAAGCAAGCCGTTGTGCTTTCCCTACGTTTCAGAGGAACTATTTATTCTCTGTTGTTAATTAGTCGCTGTTTAAAGGCCGTCATGTAGAAAAAAAAATCTATCCATCTTATTCCTTCCTCTGTTGATTTCAGTAAAAATATATGTGTTTGCTAAGATGCTGATTGAGTGTCTGCTGATGCCTTACTTTAGAAATTATGAGATATCCCCTATTATTCTTCTTTTGTTTTGAATCGAATAGTAAAGTAACTTTCTGTAGAAGTCCTTTTCCGTGGTTAAATGAGGTATTATATAGCGATTCTATGTTGTTTTTCGCATTTGTTCTTTGCTGAAATTCACGAGGAAATTGCTTGTGTCATTGTAAGCGACAGTGAGGTATTGTCCTTAGAACTATCGCACACCTACAAATAAACTTCATCTTTCCTCAGCGTCTAGTCTCGCGAATGCAGCTGCAATTTATGGAAGAGTAGTCAACGTAGACAGATAGTCCAGACCTCGTTCTTAGCACTAGCGCTAAATGCGTTTCACTGTTGTAGGTTAGTTATGTTCTTTGTCAGGCGAAAACAGCTGCAGAGGAATCTGAAGTGAGTGTCTCTCTATTTACGCATCTCAATAAATTTGTTTAGCTGTAACACTCTTTCTTTTATCTTTTTATAAAGCGCTGCAGAAACCGGTTATACAGTTATCTTGTTTGTAGGTGCTATGTTGTAATCTATGGAACCCAGGTCATGCACGATGAAATCTCCACCATCGTAGTTCGAGAGAAACTATGTACCACATCTCATCAGCATCGTTGATATTATCATCACTATACATTTTTTTTGTAAATGAACCACTTGCAGGACACCTGTTTGAGCGGTATACTGTTTTTAAGAATACTTGCAGAACCATAAACCACTTTGTAAGGAAGACGGCATTAATCACCATTTGATACACACGGTTGCTAACGCAATGCAGCTGCTACAAAAGAATGTGGATCAGATATTCAACATGACACCATTGAGTTAAGCCACCTTAATAACTTCGTGATATGTCCTATAGACGCTACCTTCTTCATTAGTACATATAACTTTTCCTGCCCTGAAATACTGAGCAGATTGAAATAGGGACGTCGTTAACGCTGGAGTCATGTTTGGGAAGAAAGGCGCCCAATTCCTATCTAGCCAGATATACGTTATGTTTGGATTCTCTGAATGATTTAAGGCGAAGTTTGGGAGTTTTCTGTAGATAGATGACAGACATCTCTTCACGTCACAATTTTCCACCTAAATTAGCGCTTCATCACTGATAACATTGACGATGACAAGGCGTAAAAATTTGACTTTCCTCCTTTCTAAATCTTGTATAGCCTCCTAGCAAAATGTGTCTACATTCAGACAACAAATAGCGGTTGTTTTGAAATGATGTATCCTATATTCTTACATGGGATAGTACTGCTCAAGCTACAAGAAATACTCATGAACATATCGCACCCTGACAAGAAAGTAACACAAGTCCAAAAACGGCAAATGTAGTATATGTCACTGAAAATGGTCCACGAAAAATATAATGAAATTTACTGTTAGCAATCAGCTTACATACCTTCACTATAAATTTTAAAGAATTAATTTTTAAGAGAAATTTTCCCAAATTCTGCATTTATAGCCTGTGTCACCGTTCTTGCCGTTGTACGATATACCTGTTGAGACGTTGGCTGGTCTGTCCTGAAAAAGCCACTCTGTCTGTTGACACTACAAGAGCTGCTCATTATGGTAAGTCTGGTACCCACAGTTCCTGCACTCACATTGATACTAATGCAAAACTAATGCTTAGCTTCCACGACCGCCTGAGGATTTACTTGCGCTCTGATGTGGTTATCATGATAATTTATTATCACACTCTGTCTGAATCCTGCTTAATCTGTATTACTAAATGGCTAAAACGGTGCGTGTTACTAGTTGCAGGTTGCCCATCTAACGTATTCCAGAGGGAACAAATATTTTATTTTCAAAATTTCAGATAGCTACAGGCCGAATTTAAAATGCTGTTGTAATCTAAGCATTAAGAAATGTAATCTGACAATAAAGGTTTAATACAATAAGTCAAGCGTCAAAGTTAAAAACTGTGTATATATCTTGAGGCAGCGTAACGCACGGTGCGCAAATTACCCACACTGTGAGAATGAGATTAGCGACTTGCAACAAACTTTACATACACAATTTCAAACCTCCCCGGAGCTTCCTCTTGCTGACAACCCACCCTCCCCCATATGCTAATGAAAGGAAAAAACTTCAGAAATTACTACGTTTTCGCTGTTCATGCAGTACAACTGCAGCATTAGGCATGACGTTTTAATGTATTACTTCTTCTATCTCTGTTTATAGCACATATTGTAGTCAGTATTCACATATAGCACTGAATGTACCTGGATATTTATATCAGTGTAAGACATATAGTTCAGGAGATATGTCGGATCATAGGTGGGAGGTCGATTTATATGTGAGGAGGTTTAGCGGTCCATAAATAAAATACAAGAGGTGATCTCCGGATCTTCAGAGCAAATATGATGTCAGTTAAAGGATACTATTCTAGTTGTGACTGACTCCTGCAATTCGTTCAGTGATTGAAGTACAGATGCAAACACAACCAGTAACTAACGAGCAGCAGATTTCAACGGAATGGAAGCCTACACTACTGAATATTGGCTGTTCTCAACACAATCGAAATGACCGGTGTATCAAAAGGTATTTTGTTTCCTTATGTATATTAATAGACCTTTTTTCTAACTCTGACCAGTACTATCTGCTGTAAAAAATATGGGCCATACTTATTTTTTTAATCTCTGTGTTAAGTTGAATAGAAAAGTAGCTGACACGCTTTATAATTTCAAATGGGTAGAAACGGAATAGTATACAAAGGCTCTGTTGATCGATACGAAACAGATTACGAATAAAGTGAACATCTGCGTACAGTAAGCTGTATGCCGTGTATCTTTCCTCTGACTTAAGACCCTTTCTGTCGACTTGGTAGCCAGGAGATGGACATAACGTGACTGTCAACTTCAGTGATTACGTTCCAGAATGTTTAATAGATGTAGACAACAGTAAGCGATGACAGTCAGGAAGCTAGCTTGTCAAGAGGGCTCGGCTCGCTGAATGCGGTAGCACGAAGGCGAAAGAAGTGGCGAAATGGTAGACTAGGGATAGCACATAAAGGGCTGTTCATGCTACGCCAATTACCTGTTGTATTTACAGCACTGTCGGCGGTAACAGCCGTGCACTGTGTTGTCCTCGGCGGTCGCCCGGCTAGCGCTGCAGAAGGCACGCCCGCGTGAAATCCGCTGTCACCGCGTCACTGGCCTGCTGGAAGCCTTAAGTGAATCTGGGTCCCATCCGGGTCGGAATTCATTTGCGGCTGACGCGACGAAACAGATTGACCGTCCCGTCGCCGCGGCCGGTTCATTGGCACCGGGCCTCCCCCGCAAAAATAGCGCGGCTTCCGCGAAGGCGAGTGTTGTCACCGCGCGGGTAATGAGATGGTCCATTGAGGGCGGCGCCGGTCACGCGGCCCACCGCCGCCCTTTTTCGCGTCGCTTTTGTCGCCGCTCTGTGCCCAACTCGCCGTGCGACTTATTCGGTCCGCCGCTTCGGGACTCCGGCACCTTTCTTCTCGAGCATCGCGGAAATGGGGCTGCGCGCTGGCTGCTTTTCTTATGGTCGACACCTGTTTGATCATTTTCACAGTGAATTCTGTGCATGGGCATTTCAAGTAATTCCTCTTACTGCTATGCACCACAAAATAAAACTAGCCCAGAAAATATTTCATGCACTTTACGTTAGGCAACCCAACTTACATCATCAGCAAGTGGAGCGGATAATGTAAGTCGGGTTGCCTATCTTAAGATGCACGAAATATTTTCCTACCCCCCTCTCCCCCACCTCTGCCTCAGCCAAATGGGCGTGTTAGCAATACGGCGGTCTACCGGATTCTGTAATATATCATAGATGGTATTATCCGGTAGCTATATTTCAGACTTTTGTTTCCATTCTCGACGTTCCTGTCCATACAATATTATTATTTTTTGAGTGATGTCTCCTGTGTACTTATGGTACTTTCCCTAGACGTTAATAATTTTTAGGCATTTTATCCCCCTTCACAATAGTGAGCCATTTATTATTTCTTTTTTCCACCCCTTTTTTTCTAGGCTTTGCTCATTCAGCAGTCATGCTTTGTACATTCTGACAAGTGTCTTTTTGGTGTACTCAATTTTATTATGACAACTCACCAGTGTGGTTCTCACCGTGGATAACTTCCCGAATACTGGGTCTCCGTAATTGTCCATCTACATTATAAAGAGTATAACCATTGTGGGTACTTGTCATTTTTTTGAATGACAACACTATGGCTCTGTATTTATACTATTTTTAAAAAAATTCATGCAATTCTTGGCAGATAAATCTGAAGATGTGTCTACAATGACGTGAAGCTGGTAGCTGCCAATAAAGCAGCACATCACTATTGACTTTATTAATTGCTATAATTTTTGTGGTAATTTGAATGGTAATTGAGTTTAGAGTGTTCTTTATTGTTATTCACAATGTCTTGGAGCTGTGGTGGCCTTCCACAGGAAGTTGTTAGTTTTGTTTTGTCTGCATGTTCACGTACACACATATTCCGCAAGAGGGCATTCTGTATGACTAATAATCACTTCCTTTCCTGCTCCATTCGCAAATACAGCGAGGGGAAAAATGTCAATATACCACTGTCTGAGCCCTAATTCCTCTCCTCTCATCTTTGTTTTCCTTACGATAATTGTACTTTAGCAGCAGTAGAATCATTTTGCGGTCAATTCAAATGTCTTTCTTTAATCTGACCTGGTGCGGATCCAAAATACTGTAGCAGTACTCAAGAATGGGTCGCGCTACTGTCCTATATCTGGTCACCTTCACAGATGAACGACACTTTCCTAAAATTTTCCCAATAATCTGAAGTCGATAATTAGCCTTTCCTACTTCAATCCGCTCGTTCCATTTCGTATTGTTTTGTAACGTTACACCTATTTAACCGAAGTACCTATGTCAAGCAGCACGCCACTAATGGTGTATTCGAACATTACTGGTTTATTTTTTCCTGTTCATCTGCGTTAGCTTACATTTTTCTACCCGTTTACCACACCAACTATCAGTTTTGTCTAATTCCACCCTGTAGCTCTTGATATATCACACTATTTGCGTAATTAGTTGCCTTTCACATTTCCGTATGGATTTTAGATAATAGAGAATCAAAGCTTACAAAAATCAATAGTTGCCATGTACAAAGATAATGTCATTATCGATTGGCGTGACTGGTAATCGTTACTGAATTAAACCCTTCTTTAAATCCCAGTTTGTCTACTTCACCTGTAGCTAAAAAGCATTTTAGGTATTAGAAGTTAGGATCTTCTGTAAACAAAGTAAGATAACACTTGCGTATTTCGATAAAGCGACTTATTCAACAGTGGTAATATTACATTATTAATTACTGTTAATTATGCAGTGTTTAGAATCTGTGATGCATATTATCATATTCAAACCTGATGATTTTTTACGACTGTTACAAAATCATATGTCTATAACAAAGAAATATAGAGAAAAATGTAACAGTTAATTCAGAATACGATGTTCAAATCAACTGTCAGGGGGAAATTGTTACAGACGTAGGTGACCGCCTGATAATTTATCCGACGTTTGCCCTAAAAATGTTTATTGCAATTCTTTTATCATATCATATGTGATGTCGTTGCTTTTAGACTGTGTACTTTCAGTTCGAATCAGTACATCGTGGTACTTCCTTTCTTCTTCTTCGCCGGACGATTAAAACTTACAGAAAGTTCATAGTTTGTTTTTGTAACTGGCGAGAAACAAACCATTTCCTTTTTTAAATACATTTCCCCCATATCTGCTATAGCGAAAAAATAAATTCTGGGCCCTTGCCATCTTTCCTCTGATTTATTTGCATGGGAACTTAATTTTCTGAAGGGCAGTGCTGCATAGTCAAACTTTCATGCTGCTGATAGAATTTTCTGTTAAGTTCGAATAAATTACAGTCTCAGACAATGCCAAAAAACCTATAAATATCTTAACTTACTGGCAAGATGTCTTATTTTTGTCTGTTAAAATAACTGCTTTTTTGCATTTATAATTTCGTAATTACATTAGTGAACAATATCTTTTGAAAGCAGCCTGCATGAATACGGTTCTTGAGAGTTCTATCTTCTTCATATTCTTCTGATTGAGATCACCACATTCGGGTAGAAGTGTCATCATGAGTGGTCTTCCATTTTCTGTACATGAAGTACAACAGCATCTGCAAATTCTTGTGACATTATCGTTAGCCTGTGGAAACTGACTCTGTCAATAATATAGTTAATGACGTATAACTGCGTCATGGCGTTAAAGAGTCTTTTTTTTCTCCAATGCTGTAGGCCTCCTATGTTAGGCTGGCGAGGAAGACATTTCCCTATATATATAACGTCTGCTCGCCTTAATATCGAGGTAATCGCATTTCCATCAGTGTCTAGTCAAGCGAAAGGACTACAATTTGAAACATTAGTCAGTTGTATTAATTTAAGTAATGACGATGCGACGCCATGAAACACTGCGGACAGTCCACTAATTTGCTGAGGTAGTAGTCACGTAATGCTTTAATAGAATCCACTGTTTCTCGAAAATAGTAGTGGTTTGAAACGACACCGTATTTATTTGACACATTTTAGGTTAAATATAAGACCTACTAATCTTGTTATTCCAATTTATTTTATTGTATTAGTAACATACACGTTGCTTCTAAGAGACTAACGACGGTTAACCTAATTCTTAAGTGTTATAATGGAAAAAATGAGATTCCAGTTGCTCTTCCACTGTTGCGATGTGAACTTTTACAGTCTTCGAATTCAGCATTAACAGAGATGATTCTATGCGACATATCAGAGCGTTGTGTTTTTGAAGGGGGGTACAGGCAACAGAAACGTTGGCATTACTGTGTGCAAATTATTCCGCCTTGGTGGTCTCCCTAAGTTTCTTTTCTTTTCTTACAAATTTTAGATTTCGATGATAATATCCGATGGATGAAAGAGGATTAGTGAGTTTGTTGGATTTTTGACACGTTAAGAACTTGATTTGTAGGAAGGAAGACGATCAGATTGTCGCAGCAATGTAACGGCCTCTCGTCTAACAAACTGGTATTATTATTTAACGTATCTTTACGTAATGTGTAGAACAGATGCATGCAGTTTCCCTGTTGGGAAGCGAGCAAACTTGTTCGAGCTGTGCTTGCATAATACATAGGTAAATTTGACGCGCTAAGGCTATGTTAGTGTTGCGCAACAATTTGAGTCGTCAGTACATAAATAAAAAGATGTTGACACTTCCACGTGCGGAATGTAGATGACTGGGCAAACAAATTCGTGACGCAAAGAAAGCAACTGCGCAACGTGATGTTACGGGGTTACATTTCCACGTGTCCCGTCGCTCTGACATTGTTTTTATCACTATTAATTCATAAGAGCAACACTTCTTCAGTGGGAGTAACTTTTCCAACACAAAAATATGAAATTAGAATAGACGTGTGTCGTGCGACAACGTGTACCTGCAAGAGCTTAACAGGAGAAGAGGGTGTTTTCAGACGTTCAAAGTGAAACGCGAGCTGTAAATATCTGTAAGAAAAGTAGCGTAATGTAGGACAAGTGAAGATGTCTGTCTGCTGTAATAGCACACGCTATTCCGAGAGTATTCCGTCTGGGAACAGCGCCTCGGAAAACACTGAAATTGCCAAGTTGTTAAGCTATGCAGTTGATGGTTCTTTGTGCTGCTTCACGATTCCTTCCACGGGAAGCGGTTACCGGCGAGCCAGTCGCCGCCGACGAAAGCCCGTCACGACTGCGCAAAGGCGTAGTCGATGCTTGTCGGCGAAAGTCTGTCGGGCCTTAGGCGTCAGTGTGATTTGTAGCGCGCGGTCTCCCAAGGCCTGGCCGGCTAGCTGTCTGCTTATTGATTAGGCGGCGACTTTACAGCTAGCCGCACGTGGACCCTAGAGCGCCAAGTTTTCCCCGCAGACAGGTCTGGAGGTCGCGGCGTTGAGCTTAACCATGTCACTACTCGCCGCTTACCGCTACCTGCGCAAGAAGTGCAGGCATTCCTGTCGCCAAGTCCGTGGGCACAGAAAGGCAGTAAAGTGGCATGCACTCCTCGCAGATTTTTCCCCTCATTCCACAGCCTGAATTTTGTATGGCGATCTACAGTATCTGATTAGTAACAAACACAGTGCGCTGTGAGACAGTATGGTATTATAGAATAACAAAAACTGTGGAAATGATCATTGAAAACGGTACGAAAATGACACATGTATGTATGGAGGAATAAGTGGTGAGCGAGAAGTTAAGAAACAGGTCATTTCGCTCGATAAAGGAAAGGTTAGAGGAATTGCTCGGGACCTAATTAATTTTGAACAGAATATACGGCGTAGCTGGACTCTCTTCTAATATGGTTTACCGTAGGTCGCTGGATAAGCGGAGCGTCTCACACGATTGGAAAATGGTGCATGTCATTCCAGCCTGAATGAAGGTACCACGATCGACGCGCTGTAGTCCCATGCAGGATGCCCCCAGGATTATAATGGTCAACATTTAGGAATATGACAGGAACGATTATTCGAATCAAAGATGTCTAGTAAATATGGTCTCTAAAATGCACAAGTTAAGCGTTATGAGCACAATACCGAAGATGAAAAAGTGTTCATATGTATGTGAAATTTTATGGGACTTAGCCGCTAAGGTCATCAGTCCCTAAGCTTACATACTACTTAACCTAAATTATCCTAATGACAAACACACACACCCATGACCGAGGGAGGACTCGAACCTCCCCCGGGACCAGCCGCACTGTCCATGACTGCAGCGCCTGAGACCGCTCGGCTAGTCCCGCGCGGCAGTACCGAATAATACAGAATGTCAACTAGTGCTCATAGCTCTTAAGGTATGCAATTTAGACCCCACGTTTACCAGACTTTTTTGCTTCGAGTTATGGTTCCTGATAGATCCTGGAATACTGACCATTCCTGCTGGGACAGCGTGTACAACTGCCGTCGATTTGTTATAAAAAAGCACTATGCAACTTAACTTCTGAGGTCATCAGTCGCCTAGAACTTAGAACTAATTAAACCTAACTAACCTAAGGACATCACACACATCCATGCCCGAGGCAGGATTCGAACCTGCGACCGTAGCGGTCGCTCGGTTCCAGACTGTAGCGCCTAGAACCGCACGGCCACTCCGGCCGGCCAATTTGTAACAGAATTGTGCAATGTGTACTACCTCGTCAGTGCAAAAAGTTTCGAGACTGGGCTAGCAAAAAATAAAGAAAAGTTCTGGTGGCGATGTTACCGGTCAGGTGTTCTACATAGTCTCACCCTTCTTCACTACAACGCACATGACATTCATACAGCCAT
Source organism: Schistocerca gregaria (assembly GCF_023897955.1). Taxonomy (NCBI): domain Eukaryota; kingdom Metazoa; phylum Arthropoda; class Insecta; order Orthoptera; family Acrididae; genus Schistocerca; species Schistocerca gregaria. Next base: position 245,434,387 of record NC_064920.1, read on the forward strand.
GTCAAACTGTTAAAATAGTTATTCTTTGGGATGTTGTTCATGTTGTGTGTTCTCATTAGCTTGACCTGTCGGTAATGTCGTCAAAGCGTTGACATTTGGTGTGAATTTTATGCACTGTGTCGTTTTGTAGTAGATTCGTATTGCTAACATCAAGTCTCCAGCAAAGAATTGTTCGGATTTTGTATTTCAACAATCAAATCGTGGCAGGAACTTCATGCTTCGATTTTGTTCGAATGTCAAGTTGTGCAGGACAGGCTTTGCACATACTTTTTTAAAATATTTTGGAGTATGTCTTGAACATTCGATTTAGAGATGTTACTCCACTGCGCTTTGTGACGCAATAATGTTGACACAGTACGCCCACAGGTCCACTAATTAACAGTGCCTGTTTATAACTAACTCAAATGTTCAAATGTGTGTGAAATCTTATGGGACCAGCCGCACAGTCCATGACTGCCGCGCCCTAGACCGCTCGGCTAATCCCATGCGGCTCATAACTAATTGTTCGTATGCACAGTTGTTGTTTACAGTTGTTAGTTCAAGCTGCTATCGTGGTTACTGAGCCGACATCGCTTGAACGCCACGAAGGAAACCAGTCTTTGTATTTTTCGGACAAATGATGTATATTCGCATTGATGATTTCCACGTAGTCATTGAGAGGGGTGGCGCATAAGTAAGACTCTGGGTGGCGGTGCAAATCCTCGTCCAGCCATCGAGATTTAGGTTTTCCGTGAGTTCCTTAAATCGCTTAAGGTGCTGGTATGCTCCCTTTGAAAGGACATGGCCTATTTCCTTCTCCAACAACTTGTCGTCGACAAAACCTTACACAATAATCTTCCGTCTTTCATACACCTATATAGGAATCATTCACTTTCGGCAAGCGCAAGCACCAGTCATATGTAACGCTGCTTTATCCCTTTGTTCATAGAATCTATGTGGTTGTAGATAGAGGATGAGAGGTAACTGCTGCGTTTCTTGTCTTCAAGCAAGTCTTAAATACAGGTTCGCACCGTCGCTTAATGAATAAAATACGTCCGTAAGGAGTATCCGAACAGATATACGGCTGGAGTGAAGGGTTCTTGGCAACAGAACTGAGTATGTTGTTCTTAAATGAGAGGCACCATTAGAAGGGGGAGCAGCAAGCAGCAGGTAGTCTGATAGAGCTCCTTCTGTTTTTCCAAAACCAAACGACATACAGATAAAACTGAAGTGAATCCGCAAGTTATTTTCACGTAAATACAGAGCTTTTCCTACTTTTCTGCAGATCACAAGCGATATGTCGGTGGAAGATAGAAGAAACACTGTATACATAAAATGATCTCGTAGAGATTTACGGAGTTACTTGCAGTTCTGGGATCGATCAACGGTCCCATTACTGCTGTTCAATCCTGCGAGTAGTATCTTGCTGCTAGCCTTCATCCAGAGCGTGACTGTTGGCGATATTTAATTAATCTGGCGACTGTCTATCATGTTTTTATCTCAGTGAGGTACAGGCGTAGTCGGTCAAAGTAGTTAATGAGCCATGAGCTATTAATTAATCTGTGGCAGAGACCGACGTAGGGGTAATACCACATGTTGTCTTGCAGAACTCGGCTGTACCAAAGAATATCTCGGTTTCACCATCCCAAAGAATACGTTATGAAAGCAGAATATCTATCTTATACAATTTTCGACAGTGTTAACTGTAAGCTTCCTACCCTTTTATTACTATTACAGTTTCTTTAATATTTAGGCATCGGATTGATTCAGGAGTAGCGGTACTTACATGTGTGTATCGCATTTACTGGTAAGAATGCTGTCTGTGTTCTTTCACAAATGCGACTACAGTAAGATTTCCTGTTTTCAATTATACAGGGTGTTATGGGCATAAGTGTAGATTTTGTGTTCATGAGTATCTTAATATTCATCCCTTCAGTGTGTTAGCTATTTTTTCTCTGTATCTAGCAGTCTTCCTGCAAATACATCACATACTGTACCACCTGATACTTTTTGCACGATCATAACTGCACCACGAAGGGGACTACACGTGTCAGTATAGATTAATCTTTTTGCTTCCATGCGTCCACACTTCAATGCTTGACCTGATTCCCAAGGGAAAATAAGGATGAGTGGCTTGCTTTAACCACTTCCACTTGGAGATACTAATCAAGCTGGAAACGTAGTACTCCTAATAGCTATATCCTGGAAATGAAGTAAATACTGATGCAATGTTGTTTAGACAATATCCTCAGTCACTAATAAAATTATCCGCACTTATACCCCTAAGACCGTGTATATCAATCACTCACCAGGGGAAAACCTAAGCCGACCGGAGTGGCCGAGCGGTTCTAGGCGCTACAGTCTGGAAACGCGCGACCGCTACTGTCGCAGGTTCGAATCCTGCCTCGGGCATGGATGTGTGTGATGTCCTTAGGTTAGATAGGTTTAAGTAGTTCTAAGTTCTAGGGTACTGATGACCTCAGCAGTTAAGTCCCATAGTGCTCAGAGCCGTTTGATTTTTTTTTTTTTTTTGGGAAAACCTAGAATGGAAATCAATTTTTAGAACCAAATTTCACTATTATTTGAGAGTATTTTATGCAATCTGTATCTCACAATGCTACTTTTTTGAGTAGTCCTTTAGACGATATATGACATCATTAGTCCTCCCTTGGTAATTTAATCTGAGTTCGGTTTGCTACTCTTATCATTCGCGATCGCATAACTGTATAATAGTAGTTTTAAGTACTGATGTTAAATAATCACTGTACACCCATTATAAGCATGGACAAGACGATGAGGATTACAGTTGAAATCAAAAGAAGCCAGAGAAATAATTTACGGTATTTCAGCTGTTGACACACGTGACCTAATTGGAAATTATGTTTCATCGAAAAGTAATTAGTACCAAAGTACTCCCAACTTATTCCACATCTCACGTGCACGTCGACTGTACTCCACGAAACTACTCGGCGGCCTCCTTGCTCCAACGCAACCACGCGCCTCGCACCCTAAAACCGACACTGTCGTTTCTCGACGACAGTGCCCAAACTCGCTGTAGCCGAGTGGCAGGAAAAGGACAACTGTACTCACGTGAGCATATACGGTACCCGAATATTCCGGAACAGATCGGAAATGGTCACCGAATCGAATCGGTGGCAGGACGGCTGTAATAAGGAAACGCGTGCAGTGCTGAAGTATTTTCATCATTTCTTCGGGCCCTGGGACGTCGGCAATAGGCGCCACCTGGCGGATCCCGCCCCGGCCGACCTCGGGCGACCGGGGTCCGGCGCCGGTGGAGTGACTGATGAAGTGCAACCTCCCCGCTGCCGGCATGCCTCGCGGTCCGAGGAGACGCGGGTTTAATTTCGGCGGCCCCCGTGTCCGGCCAGACACCCGCGTGAGTGACAGCGGCCGCGTAATATCTCGGCGTGCTGTCGCGCCCGGCGCAACAGTTAGGAGGGTGGGAGGGGGAGAAGGAGACACAGGCCGGCTCCGCCCCGGACCGCCTCATTGCATATTCAATGACGCATCTGCCCCAGGATTTCGTCTTGAGCCGACTCGTCGCCGGCGGCCGTCGCCGTCGCCGTTCCCAGGAATGCCCGCCGACCAGTAGTGGTCCCACCAAATAGGAAAATTCTGCTGAGGCGAGCACGCCGTCTGCTTGGCATTCGAGGCGCGCTCCGTTCGATTCCCCACAGCTGCCCGCGCTCTCGTCCCCTGCAATAAGTCAACACCGGATACTGCGCCGGCGGCAGCTGCTTCTAACACGACCACTGGCCAAATTTTTATTACTTGTAACCGTTTAAGCCCTTTCCTTGCTAAAGTACAAGATGGAAAAATAAAACTGGTCCATAAAATATTTCCCGAGCCTTAGGCAACCCAGCTTGCATCATCCACGCCTGAGGCAGACGATGTGAGGTGGGTTGCCTACCTTAAGGTTCGTGAAATATTTTATGGGCCCATTTTATTTTGACCATCCTGTACTAATGTATTTCGATAAAGTAGCTGGTCACCATCTTCAGCTGATGATTTCACCTGATGGTCGAAGACCCTACCTAACAAGGCATTAAAGGTCACAACAAAGCACCAGTACACAATGTTTTAGCTTCACTATACAAAGCGTTTGATCATGTGAACATCTGCAACTGAGCAACATATTTATGGAATACAAATCCGCTTTAGTTGCCAGTACCTTTTTTATTTATTCCACGATCGGTTTCAAAGCAAAAAAGCTTCATTTTCATGTGCCACCAAATCGTTAAGGCAACATAAATGTGTGACGGTCGCGCCAGTCAGTCATGAGGGGGGGGGTTCACACACACCTTAAATTAACGCATGGGTGCGTAGGACCACATGACACTGAAGTTTTTTCACCAAACACAGCGCCCGCCTGGACAGAACGAAATGGAAGTTTCTTCAACAACCACAACGCCAGCCTGGATGGCGCGACACGGAAGTTTCTTCACCAACCGCAGAGCCAGCGTGGACACATGACACGAAAGTTTCTTCCATGTTGTGCTGTCCAGGCTGGCGCTATGGGTTATGGTTCTTTGCTCCCATGCGTTTCTTTAACGTGGGTGAGACCCCTCCATGACTGGCTGGGCTACCACACATCTATGTTCCCATAATTACTTGGTGTCTCCTGAAGATGAAGCTTTATGCTTCGAAACCGGTTGAGGAATAAATTAAGAAATTACTGCCACCTGAAATGGATTTTTATTCTGTAAATACTACACTATTCAGTGCAACGCCGTAGAGATTGTACTTCCTCGTTTCTTTCACTTTTTTCAGTAACCAGATCGTCCGAAGCTTGTGAACTAGTGTGCAATGTTGTTTAATTACTATCGTCTCTTGGCATACTGAAGAATCATCTAATATGTCTATTAAATGAGCTTTATAAGAACCACAGTTTGGCTGGCTGGATGCCCAAATTGGCCTTCTTAGTATGTCAGCAGCTACGAGTCGGTATACCTGCTTGATTAGTTATGTTCCACTTCCAACAAGTGACTCACCTACCTGAGAGGTGGAAATAAAGGTAAACCACTCATCAACGTGTCAATATGTAGTTCTTGAGAAGCTTGTAGCCTGCTAATGGCAGTTGGAATTATTGTGTAAAGGGAAATTCGGGTCATAAGTTCAAAAATGGTTCTGAGCACTATGGGACTTAACATCTATGGTCATCAGTCTCCTAGAACTTAGAACTACTTAAACCTAACTAACCTAAGGACATCACACAAACCCTGCCATCATGATGCAGAGAAAATCCCTGACCCCGCCGGGAATCGAACCCGGGAACCCGGGCGTGGGAAGCGAGAACGCTACCGCACGACCACGAGATGCGGGCAGGTCATAAGTACTGGGTGATCAAAAAGTCGGTATGAATTTGAAAACTTAATAAACCACGGAATAATGCAGATAGAGAGATAAAAATTGACACACATGCTTGGAATGACATGGGGTTTTATTAGAACCACCCCATATTGCTAGACGCATGAAAGATCTATTGCGCGCGTCGTTTGGTGATGATCGTGTGCTCAGCCGCGACTTTCGTCATGCTTGGCCTCCCAGGTCCCCAGACCTCAGTCCGTGCGATTATTGGGTTTGAGGTTACCTGAAGTCGCAAGTGTATCGTGATCGACCGACGTCTCTAGGGATGTTGAAAGACAACATCCGACGCCAATGCCTCACCATAACTCCTGACATGCTTTACAGTGCTGTTCACAACATTATTCTTCGACTACAGCTATTGTTGAGGAATGCTGGAGGACATATTGAGCATTTCCTGTAAAGAACATCACCTTTGCTTTGTCTGACTTTGTTATGCTTATTATTGCTGTTCTGATCATATGAAGCACCATCTGTCGGACATTTTTTGAACGTTTGTATTTTTTTGGTTCTAATAGAACCCCATGTCATTCCAAGCATGTGTGTCAATTTGTACCTCTCTATCTACATTATTCCGCGATTTATGCAGTTTTCAAATTTATACTGACTTTTTGATCACCTTGTATGTGTATGTTCTGCTTCTGTTCCCTCCGTTCTCTGTACGAACGTATTCAAATATTCTATCGAGTACTTAAAATGGACAATGTCAGCCCGAAATGGGTTATCTCCTGTATTAAAGTAAAAGAAACAAAATATTGAATGTTACAGCTGGCAGGGAGACATCGAGAGGTTGTTTCAGCCGCCCAAATGGAACGTTTTCTTCCGTCCTACACAGCGGCTATTTTACTGGGAAAGTGTGAGAGTCTTTTCTTAAAAGTATCCACAGCGATGAGAATGTGCTGCTTCCGCGTTGTTTGGAGAATGAAGGGGGAGGTTAAAACATGTTAATGACAAGTAGTCGTTTAGTAATGAGATCGCTGAGCTTAACAGCTGCATCCAGGAGGTGGATCATCACGAAATAGACAACACGGCTTCACTCCAAGAGACACTCCTGGAGTGTTTGGAATTAACGCCTAGAGTTCAGGAACCTTGTATCATCTAGCCTCCTCCTCTTGCCGGTTAAATACCGGCGATGGAAATTTCTTACACGGCAGTGAAGAGGACTAGCAGAATCTAAGTCGAACTTCATTTAGAAGGCACGTGTTAGGTATCTTGGCCTATCTACATCTACATGATTACTCTGCAATTCACATTTAAGTGCTTGGTAATCATACTATCTCTCTACCATTCCACTCCCGAACAGCGCGCTGGAAAAACGAACAACTAAACTTTTCTGTTCGAGCTGTGATTTCTCTTGTATTATTTTGATGATCATTCCTACCTATGTAGGTTGGGCTCAACAAAATATTTTCGCATTCGGAAGAGAAAGTTGGTGACTGAAATATCGTAAATAGAAAACGTCTTTGCTTTAAGGACTTCCATCCCAACTCGGGGATCATATCTGCCACACTCTCTCCCCTGTTACGTGATAATACAAAACGAGCTGCCCTTTTTTGCACCCTTTCAATGACCTCCGTCAATCCCACCTGGTAAAGATCCCAAACCGCGCAGCAATATTCTAACAGAGGACGAAGAGTGTAGTGTAAGCTGTCTCTTTAATGGACTTGTTGCATCTTCTAAGTGTCCCGCCAATGAAACGCAACCTTTGGCTCGCCTTCCCCACAATATTATCTATGTGGTCTTTCCAACTGAAGTTGTTCGTAATTTTAACACCCAGGTACTTAGCTGAATTGAAAGCCTTGAGAATTGTACTATTTATCGAGTAATCGAATTCCAACGGATTTCTTTTGAAACTCCTGTGGATCACCTCACACTTTTCGTTATTTAGCGTCAACTGCCACCTGCCATACCATACAGCAATCTTTTCTAAATCGCTTTGCAACTGATACTGGTCTTCGGATGACCTTACTAGACGGTAAATTACAGCATCATCTGCGAACAACCTAAAAGAACTGCTCAGATTGTCACCCAGGTCATTTATATAGATCAGAAACAGCAGAGGTCCCAGTACGCTTCTCTGGGGAATACCTGATATCACTTCAATTTTACTCGATGATTTGCCGTCTATTACTACGAACTGCGACCTTCCTGACAGGAAATCACGAATCCAGTCGCACAACTGAGACGATACCCCATAGGCTCGCAGCTTGATTAGAAGTCGCTTTTCGTAATAGTTAATGAAAGGAACTCTGACCCGGATGTAAATAACGGGTGACAGTTCAAATGTAAAATATTATAAATGTAACGTGCAAGCACATCCTCTATCTCAGATAACACGTTGTCGCGTGCAGTACTGCTGATTCGCAGATGCTAGCTCTGCAGTGAGCTAGGAGACAGGAGCGCAGCTTTCCTGCACCCTCGCCGAAGTGCTTGACGCGCAGCTCGTGGTACATGTCGTGCCGTGTTCCGAGTACAGTGTTTTAGGTCAAGGAGCGTGACACGCGCGACCCGGCCCGACGGCCCCGAGAGAAAGCAGTACGCGAAATGGCACCACGGGCGCCGGCGCGCGCCCCGGCACTCGCCGGGAACACGCAGCAAGGCCGGCACCCTTCCTCATCCCAGCCACATCCTGGTCCCTAGACGCGAAAACACCTGCAAGCGAATGGGACGAGTCACACCACCAACAGCTACACAGAAATTCTTCAGCCTTTCCGGACATGCTCGTGGCATGATGGGCATTAAATGATTAAACTTCCATTCCACTTCAACTCATGTCATAAACAGCAATGAGAGACCACAATTAAGAATACAATTTTGTGATAGTGACGAATTTTTTAGCATATCTATGATGTGTCAGTTATTGAAGGTTTATGGCTGGAGGTTTGTTCAAATGGTTCAAATGGCTCTGAGCACTGTGGGACATATCTTCTGAGGTCATCAGTCCACTAGAACTTAGAACTACTTAAACCTGCCTAACCTAAGGACATCACACACATCCATGCCCGAGACAGGATTCGAACCTGTCACCGTAGCGGTCACGCGGTTCCAGACAGAAGCGCCTAGAACCGCACGGCCACACCGGCCGGCCTTAACGGAAGAGACACGCGCGAATCTCACGTATGCGCACAAGGAAAAGGACAGCTCATTCTCTCGACGTCATTCGTCCAATAAGGGTGCTGAGAGGCCTTACCCTCTCTCACTTAGTTTAATGAACTTTCACGTTCATTTTGCGACAAGTGTACAACAGCGCCTCTCCGACACTGATGTAAGAGTACTGTACCACTGCAGTACCTTCCAGCATTTTAGGAACATCGGATCAGTATGATAACGTCACGAAGTCGAGCATCGACGTTAAATCAAATTCAAAGAATCTCATCTTGCGTCCTCTCGATTTTTATGCTTCACGATAAAGGCCGCTGCGATATCATGGTTTATTTGGGAAATCACCGATAGTTTTATTGTTCTTGTTCAGTTCCCTATCTTTCTTGGGCTGTAATTTTAGCGAGTGTAATTACCACAGTCGTTAAGAGCGGAGATATGCAGCGGAACACGTGCAAGCGTGCTGGGGCGGCTTCTGTTTATCTGATGAAGTGATACATGCCCCGCCGTCGTGATCTCTGCTCGCGACCCAACCGTCCGGAGCTTCGTTTCCAGTTCGAAGCCAGCAATCTTGTTTCTCCATTCTAAGGTGTATTATGCAACTCAATTCTGATTTTGTATTTCACGTAAAAATTTTTTCCAAAAATTGCAACAACTAATCGTATGTATTTTGTAGGTTAAATAATTTCTTTTGTACAATTGTCTGGTTACGCTAGCGGTCGATCTTATTCTTCTTATTTACAAAGAAGCAGCAGGGTTCCGACCTATTTTAGGTCTTCCGCTGCCATCTCTGCAATGTTTTTTCTGGTGACATTTACGCCCGTGAATCTGTTTTCGTTTCGTACATTGGAATCTTATGGTACTCCTTTGCTTCGGTATGAAGTTTTCCTTTTGATTTTGTGCCCTTTAGGGTAATATTTTAACTGTCTTACTTTCACAAGATCTTTCTAACTGCAATGTTCCACATCGTGGATGCTCCACAATTCTAACTGCTTCTTCGACTTTTTTAAAATCATCTTTTTCGACGGGTATCTGGCGCGTAAATTAGTTCCAACTCTTCACATCTTCTACGCCAATATGCTTAATAATCTAACCTTTATCTGCTATACGTATTCTACTTTAAACCTCTTTCAATTGTCCCAGCACATGTTTACTTACATCTAACTTGTTCTATAATTTTTTCATACACTTTCTGCCATTCTCTTGTTTCCAGCGTCCCATCATTTCGTTCCTTAGCTGTACCGTCACATTTTAGACCATTCCAGTTTCCGCTACACTGCTTTCTCATAGGATATTTTACATTTCACTTCCACACAACGCTGTTTTAGCACTAGTTAGAGAAACTTCGTATAAATAAGAATGTTTCAAAACAGTGCACCTCTCCCCTCCGCTGATTGAATGACTCAGACTAGAGTAGGTGTGGAAACTTTTCAAAATACGGTGCATCGTAAACAAGTCGCACAAAAATCCTGCAACAAACACGTCTGACATTTTAATTTATCCTACTTTTAGTTTGTTAATGTCAATAGGCGTTGTTCCATTTAATAATACTAGCCCCTGACTATTCTGTGAAAACTGTGCATCAAAAGCACTTTTCATTTCCGAAATATTTGCTGTGCGAGTGATTCACTCTATATTCCTAACAACTCTAGAACTTCACACTTGCTAACTGCATATTAACTTATGAGAACGACAAAAGAGCAGTAACTCAAATCACAGAAAAGCTTGTGGGGCAAACAACACTCTAGAAACAAACATAAGAACATCGTGAAGCGCATCTTTCAACAGGGCGACCAACTTAAAAACATTTGTATAGTACATGTTTTTCGAACAGGAGTCTAATGACAACACTGACGTGTGACAGCAGCCGAAAGTACTTCAAGTTGGTTGTTAATCCTTTGCGGACGGCGACAGTGCCGATATGGCGACTGCCATACTGTCACGCAAGCCTGCAACTGAACGGGTATGTTTTCGCTTTTCTATCATGTGTACTGCTCTCATCTGTGACACAGTGGTGCGAACATCGCAATCTACGTGCGTTTTCAGAAGGTTTTGAAAACATTCGATATACGGGAGCTAAATTCGATACTTGGACATGCGCTTCCGTGTTTGATCAGAATGGGGCGTCCGAAAGATTTGAGTAACGATAAAATTGGGGCAATACTGCTAAATAAATGCTCAGCTGCGGAATCTGGTCACGATTTCAAATACCACGAAGACTGCAAGGTATTACCAAGAAAAAGCGAAGCTTCATGCCGTGACATTGAAATTATTCACGAACCGGGCCCTTCAACAGGTGAGGAATATGGGAAAAGTCGGAAACTGTGGGTGCAGGCGGTTGACATACGGCGTGTTTAGACCTCAGAATTACGCTTTTTCTAACGATAATTCTGGAGTACATCCTCATTGTGGACTAAGTGAGTAACCTAGTGAAAGTGGCTGTTTTGGGGTTATATCGGACAGGGAATTGATGTAATGCATTGCCAGTGAAGATAACAGCTTTTACGAAGTAGTGGATAAACGATGTTAGTGATCTTCCAGAGGAATACAGCGGACTGACAGACATGAGGTGTATCAGCTTTTAGCAGTCTACATGCTGGTGACTCACTTAAAAAGACGAATTTAATGAAGGAATATTATTCTGCAGATCCACTAAACGAAACACATTTCTTTTCGAAAGTAACACCTAGGTACAGATTTCTGACAGTTCTTCGAATGTTACATTTAAGTGATGTAGGCGTTTCGGGAGACGCTGAGTGGGCAAATAGGCTTTATAAGATATAATTTTTTGACAGCGAAATTCAAGACGGTTCTAAATCCACTCTGAAATTTGTACATTTGTGTCTGTAAGCTTGTGGAAAGGTAGACATGTTTCCAAACAGTACGTATGAATCAAAAGGTACGGATTTGGAATAAAACTATTTATACTGTGCGCTGTAGAATCTCGATTTATTCTGGATATTATATTGTACACACGAAGAAGAGCAGAAATTGAAGATATGTGAGGCCTTGGTGTTTTTGGCACTGTTGTAACTACTCTGTTGAAATTTTACCTCACCATAAATATTTATCAAGTAAATAAATGCAAAAAAATGAGGTGATAAGAAAACAGCAAGCCAAATGTCATTCAACAATCCCAAAATAATTCAGTCTAGAGTGTTTAAAAATGGCTCTGAGCACTATTGGACCTAACTTCAGAGGTCATCAGTCGCCTAGAACTTATAACTACTCAAACCTAACTAACTTAAGGACATCACACACATCCATGCCCGAGGCAGGATTCGAACCTGCGACCGTAGCGGTCCCGCGGTTCCAGACTGTAGCGCATAGAACCGCATTGCCAAGTGTTTAAAAACTTAGTGTTCAAAGAGTTAAACAACTTCCTCATGTCCGATTCAGTTCTTTCGACCACCAGTTTGTTAACAAAATTCTAAATATGGATTTAAGTTGAAAAACAAAAAAAATCGATTTTTTAAGCTGATTCACAGGGAAGTTACTTTAACATCGGTTCGACCATTCTATATATGCCGGGTGATCAAAAAGTCAGTATAAATTTGAAAACTGAATAAATCACGGAATAATGTAGATAAAGAGGTGCAAATTGACACACATGCTTGGAATGACATGGGATTTTATTAGAACCAAAAAAATACAAACGTTCTAAAAATGTCCGACAGATGGTGCTTCATATGATCAGAATAGCAATAATTAGTATAACAAAGTAGGACAAAGCAAAAATGATGTTCTCTACAGGAAATGCTGAATATGTCCACCATCATTCCTCAACAATAGCAATAGTCGAGGAATAATGTTTTGAACAGCACTGTAAAGCATGTCCGGAGTTATGGTGAGGCACTGGCGTCGGATGTCGTCTTTCAGCATCTCTTGAGATGTCGGTCGATGACGATACACTTGCGACTTCTGGTAACCCCAAAGGCAATAATCGCACGGACTGAGTTCTGGGGACCTGGGAGGCCAAGCATGACGAAAGTGGCGGCTGAGCACGCGACCATCACCAAACGACGCGCGCAAGAGATCTCTCACGCGTCTAGCAATATGGGGTGGAGCGCCATCCTAATAAAACCCCATGTCAATTCAAGCATCTCTATCTACATTATCTACATTATTCCGTGGTTCATAAAGTTTTCAAATTTATACTGACTTTTTGATCGCCCTATATATATGAAAACGGGCCAAATACCTAGCCCTGTGGGCGCCGTTTCGTAATTTAGCCTGTCACTTTCTCAGAATTTGTTTCTCTCTGTGAAATACTTAGTGCTGCACGCTTGTCTGGCACCAGCTGCCTTCGGTGTGAGTATGAGGCAGCTTTAAGGCGGGCAGGGGCGCGGGCCAAGATGGCCAGAGGCACCGCGTGCGCGGCGCGGCTACTGCGCAAGTGTTGCGGAGACTTGACAGGCATGTGACGCCTGGCGAGCCACGGCGCTTGCATTGATCGCCGGCGCCGTGGCCGCCGTCTTGTGATGGACCTGTCACTCCCCGGGGGCGCGCCGTCCGGCCGCGCTCGCGCACCCCTCCACCTGCCCCAAACACTCAAAACTCCTCGCCGTCTTCCGGTCCGCTCGCCGCAGCCTCTCCGGGAAAATCGATCGTGAATTAATACCGCATCTGGTCCTCTTCGCTGCTTTAAGTGTCGCAACTTTTCTGACAAAAAAGCGGACTGCAGAAACCGGGAATACGCATTTCCTCGGTGAATTTCACCGACTGAAAAGTTCTCGGATTATCGGCAGAGTAACGGTGTCGTCTTGAAAAAATGCTTCGACACATTTTTTGTCACGGTGGGCTCACATTCGGGAGGACGACGCTTCAAACTTCCGTGATTTCCGTAAATCGATTCAGGCAAATGTCGGGATGATTCCCTTGAAAGCGCGGGATTAGCCGAGCGTTCTTAGGCGCTGCAGTCATGGACTGTGCGGCTGGTTCCGGTGGAGGTTCGAGTCCTCCTTCGCGCATGTGTGTGTGTTTGTCCTTAGGATAATTTAGGTTAAGTAGTGTGTAAGCTTAGGGACTCATGACCTTAGCAGTTAAGTCCCATAAGATTTCACACATATCTGAACATTTTTTCCCTTGAAAGAGCACAGGAGACTTCCTTTCTAATCCTTTCCTAATCCAATGGGGCCGATGACGCTGTTTGGTCCTCCCCCAAATTACCCCCAAATGAACCAACCAAAGTTTCCTGCAAAGCAATGTGAAGTCACGATTATTGCTAATAGTAACTCCTCGTATAAATCGCTCAGAATATGTCAGTTAGAGAGCGTTAGAAAGTGAGATGAATGGTATGCAGTGTCGCTTGACAGGAAATCAGTTAAAATTACAGTACAGAGTATTACGATACATTTATTTCACCTGAAGTTCCCGTTAGTAATACCCTGTGAATTCATGTCGGGAACCCCAACTAGGCTGGGCAACTGGGATCAAGTTAGCGTAACCACTCTGGTCGGAAGTAAAGCTTGCTTCTCCAATTCACTGGAAGGCAATCCCCAATCTGGAATTCTGTCAGACGTATACACTTGACACCTCTTGAGAGAGCAGGTTGCCCCCGAAACAAGATTTTTCCCCTTTCTGCCAAGTGAAAAGGAAACCAATATCCAGGTTCAAAATGGCTCTGAGCACTATGGGACCTAACATCTGTAGTATCCTACATGATCCTTGCATCGTTTTAATATGTTTCCTATCCTGCATCACTTTAAGGTGCTGATTCATTCGAAAAAATGTTTTCCCCATGAGGACTAAATTACTGTTGCATCCATTAGTTCCTTACGATCAATTATTCAGCTGATTAAATACCTGTCAGATCACTAGCAGAGGTAATTCTAACTTCCAAAATGTTTATTTTTACAAAGATGTATTCAACATTATGAAGACTGTGTTTTTTAATTTAAAAAATTCATTGAAATGGTAAATTTTTTTACACAAGTAAATTTAATTTACCTTAATATAGAAACTTCCCCGTTTTGCAGAGCTGTGTATGGCAGTGATTGCCCATAGGAGGATAGCAGGGTTTGAGCACAAGATATAATTTGGACGTGTTTAAACTCAGAATTACGGTAAAGATAGCAGGTAGTTGGCGGTATGTTGGGCGGGGGGGGGTTATAGAGGGGGTGCTGTCAATCAACCCAATGCAAAAAACGGGCGCTGAGTCTAAGGAAAGATTTGAAACCATTGTCTTACAGGATACTTACAGAAATTCATCATGTTTCCTACTCCCGTCTTCTTGCAACATGTTAATATCCTACAGGCTCCTTATAACATTTCAGCTACTTTCCCAATCTACAATGTGTCAGTATTTTACAGAGTTCCAGAATTACGCATAAAGATTACGATGACGGAACTGAACACGCCAGTGTTGCTCACAACCACGCATTCTTTACGTACAGTTGGCAGCGCTTACTTTTGTAGGTCGATACTTTTTCACTACAAGGAACATATAAGACGGATTGGACGAAACTATAAGCTGCTGGACGCCGTGCGCTTTTTCTTATATTCAGATTCACAGTGAATGGGAGAAGACTTCCATTTAGACTGTATCAGAGAACTTTCGTAAAACCTATGCAGATACATTGACACTGATTTACATAAATATAAATGTGTTAGATACTGGATGTATTGCGTACAGGGGTCATTCTTTAATTTTAAATCAATAAAAATACTTTTATAAAACACACTACATTACATTCAAGAGCACATTTTACTCGAAGAAACACTAAGATACTTTTTACAGAAAATTTGAAAACAGTGCCCAAAAAAGGATTAAATCAGTTCGGAAGGGTCCCAAGACGGTTCCTACTACGTAAGCACGTCCTACTCCCTCTCATACAATTTTCTGATTTATCTAGTCTTCCAAGACTTTGTTGTAGGCCAGACGTTACAAGAATGGCATTGCAGTGCAAAGCTTGGAATTTTTAATCCTACACTGGAGTTGATTTTTAGAACAAAGTTTCTTACTTGACGTTCTGAGAAGTAGCTTGCAATCAGCTGTCAGCCAGAGTACAATCTCACACGTGTCTACTGTTATTCCGCTGGACTAGTTCCCATTGCAGACAGGAGTTCTTATAATGGTACATATCAACATACTTCTTAGACAATAACTGAAGTGATTGCACATGCACATTTCGTTTTGTCCGTGACAGCTTAATGTCGACGCGAACGGAGAAGCGAATTAGTGTGCGAGTGAACCTCGGAAAGGTCGGCTTTTCAGTTAAAAACCCTGCGCTAATGTCACCCCTTAAAGGTCGCCCACCACAGCCGCCGTTCCCACCAGATGAGTGAGCTTACGATAGCCTGCGGTGAGCCCTCGGCCGCAGACAGCGAATCGCATTCCTTGCGCAGCGTGGCCTCCTTGTTAGGATGGAGGCTTCCCTACGGCGATCTCGTATTTGGCTTGGTAATCGCCCGTCAGTCGTGAGGTTTTCTTGTTTGTTTCTCCACTACTCATGTAGTGAGAGATACGCATGTGGGTCGCTTCATTCTTTCCGGTTTCTGACCTCGCTCTGTTTCATAAGGCGTCAAGCGTCAAGGCGTGTCGTAAATATTTCTTTTTCGGTTACGCGTGAATCTAGAGCAGCGGTTAGGCAATTTGGTCTGAAGATTTAGTTATGGCTGAGCTGTCGCACTGAAGACCCTTTCACGAACCCAGAATTAACTTCTGTGAGACGCAGGACAATAAAAGAGAACTTTTACAGTTCTTGTTACATACCACTTACGCCTACCCGGCGGTTTAATATTTTTCATTACCTCTGACTTTTTTGCATCTGACTCAGCTATCTGATGTACCTGGTGATCAAAAAGTCAGTATAAATTTGAAAACTTAATAAAACACGGAATAATGTAGATAGAGATGTAAAAATTGACACACATGCTTGGAATGACATGAGGTTTTATTAGAACAAAAAATAAGCAAAGTTCACGAAATGACGCGTGAAAGCTCTCTTGCGCGCGTCGTTTGGTGATGATCGTGTGCTCAACAGCCATATGCGTCATTCTTGGCCTCCCAGGTCACTAGACCTCAGTCTGTGCGATTGCTGGTTTTTGGGTTACCTGAAGTCGCAAGTGTATCGTGATCGACCGACATCTTTAGAGATGCTGAAACACAGCATCCGACGCCAATGCCTCACCGTACCTCCGCACATACTTTACAGTGCTGTTCACAACATTATTCCTCGACAACAGCTATTGTTGAGGAATGATGGTGGACATATTGAGCATTTCCTGTAAAGAACATCATCTTTACTTTGTCTTACTTTGCTATGCTAATTATAGCTATTCTGATCAGATGAAGCGCCATCTGTCGGACATTTTTTTGAACTTTTGTATTTTTTTTTGGTTCTAATAAAACCCCATGTCATTCATTCCAAGCATGTGAGTCAATTTGTACCTCTCTATCTACATTATTCCGTGACTTTTTCAGTTTTCAAATTTGTACTTGCTTTTTCATCACCCGGTATATCTATCGTGTAAAAAGGAAACTTTCTAATACCTAGCGTGATTGGAAATTTTTCAATGCGTACAACGATTGCCACCTCGCATATAGAAAAATGCAAGTTTGAGAGTTTTAAAAAATTCATAAATCTAGCAGCTCTTAACTACGCGTAGAAAGTTAACTTTGAGGGAGTTTGCCACATGTGGAGAAGCTCGTAACAGTTTATGAATCAGACATCCAGAATTACTTTTTCTTTGGTTTCCTTAATTGATTGGAGGAGCATGCACGTGTTCACAATATATTTATCCAACTGAGTTAGCAATTCACTATCTTCAGTCACTGTATTTCATTTTGGTATTTCAGTCCAACGTGTTATGGAGCTATAGCTCAATTTTTATGGACCACATAGATACACACACACACACACACACACACACACACATGCATTACATGCTGGATGTCTGAGTGATATCTATTCAATTGCTGCTACCTATGGATTTTATGCAACCAGCAACACCTTCAAGAATCATACACGACATTTTCATATCCTCTTGCTCACTACGTGCAAACTATTAATCCTACAGAAAAATCAGCAGGACTATTTCGTAGGAACTTTAATGTAATTCAATTTTGTATTGGAATACGTTTTCGCTAGAGGCTGTAGTTTTCGAATTATTCAAGAAAAACTTAAACTCCAGAGGTATCTCAGTACTGAATTTAACTCGTGAAATCGTATGGGACTTAACTGCTAAGGCCTTCAGTCTCTAAGCTTAGACACTACTTAACCTAAATTATCCTAAGGACAAACACACACACCCATGCCCGAGGCAGGACTCGGACCTCCGCCGGGACCAGCCGTACGGTCCTTGACTGCAGCACCCTAGACCGCGCGACGCAGACACACAACTCAGCTAATGGCAATTTGGAATTTTCTCTCTGTCACCGTACGGTATAGGAGCACTTGAAAATTGGATGAAATCCCGCAGCCATTTTTGGACTCAAAAAAAGAAATGTATGATGCGGCTGCAGTGGTTTTTATGAAGCCAGTGATCCTCCAGCAAATGATGACTGTTACACGGGAATGTCAGAGCCAATATCTGGTTCAAAAATGGCTCTGAGCACTATGGGACTCAACATCTTAGGTCATAAGTCCGCTAGAACTTAGAACTACTTGAACCTAACTAACCTAAGGACAGCACACACATCCATGCCCGAGGCAGGATTCGAACCTGCGACCGTAGCAGTCCCGCGATTCCGGACTGAAACGCCTAGGACCGCAGGGCCACCGCGGCCGGCGTCAATATCTGGGTCTGATGTCATCATCACACTTGGAGATGACGTCTGAGACTGTGTACTAGAGCGCTGTGAGAGGGGCCGGCGCAGATTTGGGCAAAGTTTTTGAGGCGAGGCGAGGCTGTGGGCTCGTGGCAGGCGTCGGCGACGCCCGGGGCGTGGAAGTTGTCGCTGGCGGTGACGAGCGGCTGACGGCTGTGCCGGCGCGCCGCCGCATCGATCGCGCAGCCTCCTCCAGATGGACGCCCAGCCTCCAACCACCTCCCGCCACCGCCTCACGCCACTCACAAAACTGGACAGCACGTCACTCCTTGTGGCGTGTTTGCCTTGGGCTCCCAGCATAATCCGCTCCACGGCGATCCAGCCTATTACATTTTCCCAAAGGTGGGCTCCTTCTCCTCATTCTTACAGCTCGACCGAGCCAGGTTTTTACGCGGAAGAAGACTGGGAACTTTTCGAGGTGCAGTGTGGCCAGGACACGTTTCTTCTTCAGTCTGTTACATGTCTTCTCTAAAGATAGGAATTCTTCTGCTCTACGTATGAGGATGACGAGTCCCATACTTCTTTACAGAGCGTAGGGGAGCGACGCGGGAGACGCGCGCCGGCTTACTAGGCAACGTCCTAGTGGAGGTGGTTTGCCATTGCCTTCCTCTGACCGTAATGGGGATGAGTGATAAGATGAAGACGACGCAATAACACCCAGTCATATCGAAGCAGGAAAAATCCCTGACCCCGCCGGGAATCAAACCCAGGACTCCGTGCTCGGGAAGCGAGAACGCTACCGCGAGACCACGAGCTGCGGACATACGCACAATTACACAAATCCATTTACCTGCTTCATTAGGAAGCGCAACACTATTTAGTGCTACCCTCGATGGCAGTCGCGAACACCGTTCTGTATATAAAATCGCTAATCCGTCCTCTACGGGACTGGGGGCATGATCGGAACGTAATGAAGGTCAAAATATCAGAGGAACATTTTTATTGACCCATAACATCAGAATACAATACAGCTTGAGCTTAATGTTCACCTGGAAATACTGTTTGAAATGTTTTTCCATGTTAAAAGAACAACAAAATGAAAAGAAAACATTCACAGACTGAAACATCTCACACGAAAGTGTAGTATACAGTAGCGCACTTACTATAAACTACCTCTCTATCGTACGGTAATATCTACATCTACAGCTACATTTATACTCCGCAAGCCACCCAAAGGTGTGTGGCGAAGGGCACTTTACGTGCCACTGCATTACCTCCCTTTCCTGTTCCAGTCGCGTATGGTGCACGGGAAGAACGACTGCCGGAAAGCCTCCGTGCGCGCTCGAATCTCTCTAATTTTACCTTCGTGATCTCCTCGGGAGGTATAAGTAGGGGGAAGCAATATATTCGATACCTCATCCAGAAACGCACCCTCTCGAAACCTGGACAGCAAGCTACACCGCGATGCAGAGTTCCTCTCTTGCAGAGTCTGCCACTTTAATTTGCTAAACATCTCCGTAACCCTGTAACGAAACGCGCCGCTCTTCTTTGTATCTTCTCTATCTCCTCTGTCAACCCGACCTCGTACGGATCCCACACTGATGAGCAATACTCAAGTTGTTGATGGGCTACATTTTCTAAGGACCCTCCCAATGAACCTCAACCTGGTACCCGCCTTACCAACAATTAATTTTATATTATCATTCCACTTCAAATCGTTCCGTCCGCATACTCCCAGATATTTTACTGAAGTATCTGCTACCAGTGTTTGTTCCGCTATCATATAAGCATACAATAAAGGATCCTTCTTTCTATGTATTCACAATACATTACATTTGTCTATGTTAAGGGTCAACTGCCACTTCCTGCACCAAGTGCCTATCCGCTGCAGATCTTCTGCATTCCGCTGCAATTTTCTAATGCTACAAGTTCTCTGTATGCTATAGCATCATCCGCGAAAAGCCGCACGGAACTTCGGACACTATCTACTAGGTTGTTACTCTGAATGAAAGTTTAATATCTGATCATAACTTATTACATTCAGACGCAAATGATTTCAGGTAAACTTTTTACAACATGAGAAATCACACGTAAAAAAGTCTGTATGTCCTTTTGCTAAGCAGGCGATAACTTCGATTTTGCCACTAAGTCCCACGAGATCCTTATCCAGAAAATGCCTGTTGGGTTAGACATAGAGCTTTATCCAATGTATTGAAGGGTCAAATGCATTTTGAGCACCTTTATTACGAAGGTAGCCCAGAAAGTAAAGCATCTCTTTTTTTTCTTCAACAGTTCTTTATTGATCATAATGAGAATTGCAGACACGAAAGAATGATGGCTTATCTACACACCCTATTTTTCCACATAATCTCCATTCCGTTCTATGGCCTGCCTCCAACGCGAAAGAAGGGCATGTATGCCCTGTCACTACCAATCCTTGTACTGGTGGCGGAGTCAGTGCTTCACTGTGTGAACTTCCTTTGCTGATTGACAGATGCAGCGCCAACTGCCGAGTCGTAATGCGTCTGTCCTCGCGAATGACAACATCAGCTCGCTAAAACATATCACGTGTAACAGCCGTTGATGGTGTCCCCCACCGTCGAACCGCCTTCTGATGACCTCACCCTACGTGCCGAGCGACTAACTACACTTTTGCCGGCACCAGATGCTCCATAGACTTTGCGCAAGCGCTTGTGAATATTCCCCGCAGTTTCTTTCTCTGCAGTCAGAAATTCAGCGACAGCAAGTTTCTTGTAACGTACATCAGCTGCAGATGCCATTTTGAATCTGTCCTGCAGCTACGCTACCTGTCGGAAGTGACGGAAACTTGGCGCCCTCACTCAGGAGACTTCAAATAATACATACGCAATGTTTCGTATTCGCAGCATTGTTTCCGACGGTGCGTTACTTTCTGGGCAACCCGCGTAGATATTCGAGCCGTAGGTTTATTGTCTTCGTTGTCGTCATCTTTCACGTTCTCATCGGTTGTGAGAGCTCAGCGTCAATGAGATTGGTCGTCAGTTACTTTTGCTTCGGTTGTGCAAGCAACACCACCTGCACTGATCCATTCAATTACGTCACTTGGCTTAAGGTCCGCTTGTAAATACAGCGTCACATGTTTACTCTTATTTGATGCCATAATTTAGTTTTATTGTCACTACTTTATAAAAAAAAGTATGCGTACAGTAACACTTACTGATCGAGTTGGAAAGTTGGGAGGACGGGGCGTGAGTCGTGCTTGGGTGGCTCTGTTGGTAGAGCACTTGCCCGCGAAAGGCAAAGGTCCCGATCTCGAGTCTCGGTGCGGCACACAGTTTTAATCTGCCAGGAAGTTTCACACCAGCGCACACTCCGCTGCAGAGTGAAAATCTCATTCTAGCCCAACAGCAGGTATGTAAGTATCGCTACAGCTGGGTGTCCAGATTCATGGATGATTTGTGGTAATTTAGCGAGACTGATGTGCGTCTTACAGACCAATAGTGGTTAACAGTTATTCTGCGCCCGAGAGGCGGTAGAGGCGATAGGGTATATGTCCCTCAGGACAAGGTAAATCTTTCCATGAACCAGTTGGATCCGCAAGTCTACAGTGTCTGAAAATCGCCACGTCTGCATACCCGCGGACACCAAAGACTGTGCGGCTGATCCCGGCAGACGTTCGAGTCCTCTCTCGGGCATGGGTGTGTGTGTTTGTCTTTAGGTTACTTTAGGTTAAGTAGTGTGTAAGCTTAGGGACTGATGACCTTAGCAGTTAAAGTCCCATAAGATTTCACACACACAAACCATCCCTTTCGTATGTGACGCCGGAGTACGTGAGTCACACGCTGTCATTCCTTTATGTTCACTACGTTATCATAGACACCTGTGTAAAAGGGAACACCAGAAGAGGTGGCGTAGTGGTTAAAATGAGAAGTCGTATTTCTGTGCCATTCACGCTGGTAGAAGACGGCAAAGCCCTGCCACAACCTTGTGGCCAGCATGGGTTCGCGTTGCAGAGCATTGCCGTCTGTAGTGATCGTATATCCTAAACCACGCCTCGCCGTTTGTATGTCCAGGGGACGGCCATAAATGGCGGTGACTCCAGTGTCGTTATTGTCTTTGAATAAAAGTGTCATTTCTGTTCGCCTCGTCGTATATTTCTTTTAGTTACTTTTTGTAATCTATTGTAGCAGTTATTCCTACGTATGGCCGAAGATTTATTGAGTTGTGTTACTTGGCAGTGCCATACCGTGCGAAAGTTTCTTTCGTTTGTACGCCTGGCAGATCAGTGTATATTCATTTTTCGAGAGTAAAGTGGAACAGAAATAAATAGGGGGTAGCCATAAGTACACTTTAATCTCACTAATTTGGCTTCGGATAGTCTGCAATATCCTTTCTTTCAGAAGTGGTAGTTCTGCAAGGTTTGTAGGAGAGCTTCTGTAAGGTGTCGGATGGTGGCCGTGTGTGTATGGGTGGATGGGTGGGGGGAGAGGGGGAGGGGGGGCTGACGGATGTCTTCAGATGCCCGTCTGACAGTCTGGAGTTACTTGAGATCACAACAACGGAAGAGAGTAATACTTGTTTACTAATATAGTGTCAATTTTTGGAACTGTATAGTCCGAAGAATTTCTCATCAGGTATAATTGCCCACGCCGTGTTGTGCCGACTTCACTGTAGCTTGAAAGGATTTTTAAGTTTGTTTTATATGCCCGACTTCTAATTTCACCACACAAGTCTCCAGGAGCAGTTATTGCCCGATTACGACACGCAATACAGTTCGTTAAAGCGGAGTTGGCCGTTATTAATTATGTTTTTAGATTTAATTTTATTACTCGTACAGAGACTCAACGTCCCTTTGTTTAACAGCGCATCGTCAAAATAAGTATGAAATGCTAATGTCTTTGCAAATACATAATGTCGACTATTCAGTTAAAGTTCGTGCCTATTTTGCCATTTTAGAGAAGAGAAACCATAAGCGCTTCTGCTTCTTTAGTCTCAGTATTTCACTAATTTCAATTTACTTCCTATCTCAGTTCAGTATTTAACACAAATTATATATCAATGTCATTTCAGAGATATTACGTCGGTTCCACACTAACAGAATAAAACGTAGTTGTCATTTAACATCACTTTTATTAATAATCCTTTTTCTTATGACGTAAATGTTAATGAATGATCACTATCTTGGAGGAAAGGTGATTGATATTAATCATGAGATAATAGCTTTTAATGAGCCCGCTATCGTTAATTGAATAAAAAGTCACGTTCAAGGACGATATGCGAACAACTTTCCTTACGTCCGTTTTCACGTATCTGTCAAAACTAATCCTGTCGCCCACAATTCAAATTAACACTGACGTTAACCCCTTTTGTCGGCACATCGAATCGTAACTATTATGTGAAAGTTTATTATAGTCCCCGAATTAATTCCTTTCAGATACGCGCACGACCGATCAGCAGAACGGAACACAGACGACTTGTTTTAACAACCGAACAACGCAATAACGTTACATTACGACAATGTCCGCCCAATGAACATGTCTTTGACTTTATCTCTACTCTGCTTAGTTAAATTATTCCTAATTACAATATATTCGGCTATTTAACGAAAACATCTAACAAAAAATAAAATAAATTTATCCCAACATGAAAGATCCGTTATACAGGGCAGGTGTAAGAAGCGACTGCAAGTGTGGTGAGAGCAGCGTGTGCGGCCGTTGAACAGCCGTGTGTCGCTCGGTGAAAGCGAGCCCTGGTCGCGCGCGGCGCCGGAGCAGTGTTCTGCGCCCCCCTCCCCCCCCCCCCCCCCCCCCCCGCCCTGCTTGTTCCTTCCTTTGCTACTGCTGGCAGGCGGCTGACAATCGATTGATGGCTGTCGTAGCAGCCGGCTGCCCTACTTACAACGGCGCGCTGGCCTTCAGGGGCCGCCCCCGAGACATCTGCCGGCGTCTCCACGCGCTAATGCCGCGCGCTTCCAGCACTTCTCTGCAACCACGATGCGTAAAAAGAAAAACAGCAACACCAACATTAGTCTTACGTGTATAGTGAAGGAGGAAAAAAATGTCTTTCTTATTATTGGTGTTAAAAGTGTAATCTGACAATTTCCGTTACAGCTGGGGTATCAACTCGCGAAGGGTTTCTTCTGTAAAGTTCTGCACTGCGCGCGTTTCCTTGCCGGAATGGTGTATTGAAAGGAATCTTTTCTTAAGCAAGATTAGATTAGATTAATACTTGTTCCATAGATCATCAATACGACACTTCGTAATGATGTGGAACGTGTCAGGTTAATATAAGATGTCTGTACAAGATATTATATTACACAAAATATTGCATGACACTAATGTTTAAGTTTTTTTCCCTCCCCCCTTAATTTATATCTAAAAATTCAGCCAATGAGTAGAAGGAGTTGTCATCTAGAAATTCTTTTAATTTATTTTTAAATGTTAGTTGGCTATCTGTCAGGTTTTTGATGCTGTTTGGTAGGTGACCAAAGACTTTTGTGGCAGCATAATTTACCCCTTTCTGTGCCAAAGTCAGATTTAACCCTGCATAGTGAAGATCATCCTTTCTCCTGGTGTTGTAGCTATGCACACTGCTGTTACTTTTGAACTGGGTTGGATTATTAACAACAAATTTCATAACTGAATATGTATACTGTGAGGTTACTGTGAGGATCACTAGATCCTTAAATAGATGTCTGCAGGATGACCGTGGGTGGGCTCCAGCAATTGTTCTGATTACACGTTTTTGAGCAATGAATACTTTTCTACTCAACGATGAATTACCCCAGAATATGATGCCATACGAAAGTAGTGAATGAAAGTAGGCATAGTAAGCTAATTTACTGGGATTCTTATCACCAAAATTTGCAATAACCCTAATACCATACGCAGCTGAACTCAGATATTTCAGCAGACCGTCAATGTGTTGCTTCCAGTTTAACCTCTCATCAATGGACACACCTAATATGTTTGAAAATTCTACCTTAGCTACAGACTTCTGTTTAAAGATAAACTTGTAATCCTTTAGTGTACCTGTCTTACGACAGGTTTCAGCTTTAGGCACTCCATCGCGACCTGTTATGAACATTTTTCTTCCTTCGTATGTTCATCCATATCTAATGTCGTACAGGATGCCATTCTCTTCCTACCTCTTCCTCTCAATCTTTCCACTTTTACTACCATAATTCTTTGAGGCAGATAAGTCATATGCTGTGTATGTCACTGCCAAGTCTTTTTCCTCTTTCTTATCAATTCTTTTCCTCCCGCATTTTCTTCATTACTTCTTTATCTTAGGTCCGTCAGTCCACTTCATCCGTAACCATTTTTCTTCATAATAACATCACAAAACTTTCTAACTATCTTTCTTCTTTCTTTTTAATTGTCCATGATTCACAGCTGTGTAACACTACACTCCAAACATAACATCTCCGTTCGAAATCTTTTATCTATTAGTAACTGCCTCAACATTTCAAGTTCTCTCTTTCCTATCGACATACACCTCCCTATTTCTTTTGCACAGCTTCCGTTCAACACCATTAAATTTCCCAGGCATAGAAAAGCTTTTACGTTCCTTGCCCTATTTTTTAAATCTAAGAACTGGTACTTCCTTCTCAGTTATCCACATCACTTTTATCTTTCTCATATTTATCTTTGTTTAATACTCCACGTCCCCTTCTTGTAGTGCTAAATCATCTGTTGTTGCTCCTCTTCTGATTCAGCCAGCACTGTTAGAGCTGCCAGTATCATTAAATGGATAAGCTTACTTCTCAAAATAAACGGTCAGATAATCGCTCAGCTGTTAATCTTTAGTCTTATGGCCATAGCCTATGACGTATCTAGAACGTAGTCAGGTGGCTAGTGTGTCCAGCGTATCACTAAAGGGTTCTTTAAAATATTTCATTGCCAGACAAACTGTGCCTAGCTTTGCTATTGATAAAATATGCACGTTCATGACAGAGAAGCCGGAAGAGCTTTCTGTTGTTCTGGGCTGTCGCCCAAATTTTAACAAATTATATATATTATCCACGGTTTTGAATGAGAGTGCTTGGCCCAGAGTGAGTCCTTACTTAACATCCGACAACCTATAAATAGATTTACAAAATATTTCTGTTAGTTCAGTTGAGGAAAGAAAGCCCTTGCCACATCGTCCTTCATCAGCACATTTACTCCCTTTCAGATCAGAAGGACCTTTACGAGACTTCAGACGTTACAGTTCGTGCCACAGATTGCGGTGCTTTACTCGTTCACACAAAGAAAATGAATCGGTCTCTCGCCACGAAGCCGTAGAGAAAACTGTTCTGTGAGGGACCGGAAAAAGTCGCATTCATTCCTGTGTAATTTAAAAAAAGTTACGAAAAAAACAGTGACAAATGTTGTCTGTGAAAGGTAGTAGATATTAATGGAGCAGAAAATTGAGATTTTGCTCGAAGGATGACTGGAGGCATAGCGGGCGTTTAGTTACCGTTAAGTGCATTGCTGTTTTCCTTCTACTCTCGCCCGGTGCAGAGAAACGGGAAAGTACGCGAAATGCTGGTATATGGATCTCCTGAAGGAAAAAAAAAAACGACGCTGTGACTTTTCAAGTCGTATCTCGCTCACGAACTTCTTTCAAAAAAAAGCTCTCCGCGACAAAAGGTTTCCTACTGGTGTAGTCAGGATACTGAGGAATAAACACCTGAAACTGAAAGTGTTTAATACAGCACATGTGGTAGGGCCATGGGAAACTGGAGAAGGAGACACAATAAGCATTAGAAGAACAGTGAAAAATAAGTTCATAGATAAAGGGAAAAAATTAAGCCTGTGGAAACTCCGCACTAGAGTAAGGATGGTACATATGATAAAGCATTCAGGAGGGACATCGGACATCAAAAATTATGGGGGCAAACAAAAATTAGGTGATTTAAAACAGATTACTGTAGTTGTTAAATGAATGAACTATGTAGAAATGATAAAATTTGCATTAGAAGGAACTGGAAGAGGAAACCAAATCAGTAAAAAGACTATGGCTTAGAAATATTGATTGGTTGGTCCTTTTATGTTGTCTGTACAAGTGATAAATCAATACTGGAAGCCGGCCGGTGTGGCCAAGCGGTTCTAGGCGCTTCAGTCTGGAACCGCGAGACCGCTACGGTCGCAGGTTCGAATCCTGCCTCGGGCATGGATGTGTGTGATGTCCTTAGGTTAGTTAGGTTTAAGTAGTTCTAAGTTCTAAGGGACTGATGACCTCAGAAGTTCAGTCCCATAGTGCTCAGAGCTATTTGAACCATAGACGATAATCAGTGGACAGTCAGGAGGAGAATAGAAGCTTTTGAATAGTCGTATTATGGAAGAATGTTTAGGATTGTATGTGTTACGTAATGAAAAGATACTGAAACTAATTAGAGACAAGAAATTTATGGCACAACGTGACGAAGAGAGTGGGGTAGTTGGCAGAACACATTCTGAGGCTCCAAAGAATTGTCAATTTGGAAGTGGATGGAAAGGAGGGGGGGGGGGGGGATAAAAAACGTAGAGGAGATGCGAAGGTCAAGTGGTTGTAGGCTGCAGTCGTCAAACAGGGGTGAAGACATTTCCACAGAATAGACTGGCCTTGAGGGCTGTGTGAAACAAGTCTTCGAGCAGAAGACAATAGTGGCAACATTGGAAGATTAGAAAGTTTCGCTCCGATATTGACTGCAAACGACGGTACCGGCTACTCTTCGACCAGCAGGCGGTAGATGACGTTGCTTGTCATTTTCCCATTCCCCGGCAGCGTCTTTCACGGGAAGAGGAAGTTGTGCGCGGAGGTGACGATTAACGCGCCGTCCGTCGGCGCGTGTGCGAGGAGCAGCCCTCGCTCGTGACTGGCCGCTGCTCTCACATTCCGACGCGTCTGTCGCCGACGGTATCCGGCACGGCCGCACCGGCGCCTGCTACTGCCGCCGCCGAGAGCTGCAGGCGCCCGCCCCGCGCCTACTTACTCCGCGTAAAGACCCTGCGGCCAGTACTCCACAGCCACGTTACGGCGCCAGTTTTATTGACGGCGGCAAACAATTCATAAATCACCGGCCGC
This sequence comes from Schistocerca gregaria, assembly GCF_023897955.1. NCBI lineage: Eukaryota > Metazoa > Arthropoda > Insecta > Orthoptera > Acrididae > Schistocerca > Schistocerca gregaria. The sequence goes on from NC_064920.1 coordinate 245,462,591, forward strand.
AGTCCGAGTCGATACTTAGGCCTCGCGCGCGCGCCCGCCTTACCCGGAGCGCGCTAAGTGTGCGTAAATCAGGCGAAAATTACTCCGGCACCGGGGATAAATTATTTTTCCCCCCACGATACAGTGTGTTAGCCGTACAGTCGCGTGCAGCAGACGGCGGTGTTACTGCTCGGCTCTACAGGCTATCTCTCACGGCGGGTAACTGCATATGCTGACACTTTGTCCATTGGTACTGAACGATGCGTCGCTATGCGTAAGTGAAGCAAAATTTCACGATCGTTATCATCAGCACAATTATGGACATTGTATTTTGTAACGTCCCCTTAGAAAAATTAGTGAATTACTGTGCTGGTAAACCCCTTACGTTATTTGATATTCAAACAGCTGAGCAGAACTGAACGTACTCAGACATTTCTCTCTTTACTTATTCTGATCATTACTAAACTGACACACAATATTTTTAGCGCAACGCAATCTGACTTTCAATAATCCCTACAAAAGAATGGCCCTGACTAACAATAAACTGTACCTTTCACGAATCACTTACCTCACAAAAATCTTCGTTACTCGAACTACTGCAATGCAGCGAGTGCCACTACTGCCAGCTAAATAAAAGATACAAACTACGGAAGGCACTAACTACTGATAGGCATAGTTAGCAAATGAAAAATTATGATAAAGAACAAACAATGTATTTACCTTAATCGTGTTCAAAAGTCATAATATATATATATATATATATATATATATATATATATATATATATATAAGTTCATGACATCCAGTCTTACAAATTTAGTGTCTCTGATGGACACACGTCCAGATCATCCGCTCGCAAAACTCCGCCATCTCTCTCCCCACATCCACCACTGCTGGCGGCGCACCTCCAACTGCCCAACGCTACGCACTGTTAACAGCTAACTGCCCACTACAATAGAGAATATTTCAACAATGCCGACACGCCACAGACTGCACGCAGCACAGCCAGTGATTTTTGTGGTGTCACCGCAAGACACCACACTTCGTAGGTGGTGGCCTTTAAATCGGCCGCGGTCCAGTAGCATACGTCGGACCCGCGTGTCGCCATTATCAGTGATTGAAGACCGAGCGCCGCCACACGGCAGGTCTAGAGAGACTTCCTAGCACTCGCCCCTAGTTGTACAACCGACTTTGCTAGCGATGGTTCACTCTCATTTGCCGAGACGATAGTTAGCATAGCCTTCAGCTACGTTATTTGCTACGACCTAGTAAGGCGCCATTATCAGTTACTATTGATATTGTGAACTATGTACCGTCAAAACCGACCTTCGTCATTAATGGATTAAAGTTAAGTATTCCACCACCTACGTCCGTTTTTCTAAATTCTAATTTCCTTGTTCTGTTCCAGACCTCACGCTAGCCTGCGTGAGCTAAAACGCGTGCCTTTCGGCCTCCTCTAGTAACACGGTGTTGGCTCTCCTGCCAACCACAAAAATTTTAATACAGACCGCTATGTCGCGTTACCAATATAAAAACCTAAGCAGCCTACTTACAATTTTAGTTTCTATGCGGCGCTCCTTGTAAATACACTTAGTTGCTGATTCATAACTGTAGGCAGTTTCAGTCCTACTTCACATCTCTTGTACATGGACATTCATAGGTGTTTTACATCCTCGTAGTATGACTATATGTTCAGACCTACTCCTGCAGCTATAGAATCACATCACCAAAAGCTTCCTTCATTTTCCTACTGCAACGCCACATTACATAATCCCCATATTTAATAGTGCTGCTATTTATCAATCTAGATCACCTCATTTCATAACACCTCCTCAATCTAAGCTAGTAGTGTTGTTCTTTACCAATCGTGATCACCTCATTCGTTCCACTTCCTCAGCCCAGTGCGGAACACAACGTATTTCTAATCTCAATCAACTTAACTGATTATAACTGAGATTCGATCAGAACTGGTTCGAATTGAGAGCCCATCATCCACTGCAACAGATTTATGCGTCTATTTTCGCAGACCATTTTTCCAACTAAAATTATGTAAAATGTTGTCACCACACCATTTCATCTGAAATATGGCAAAAAAATTAGATTCGTTGCTGTGCAAGAATTTCCTTATCTCAAAGGGTTCCACGACTGCAGAATTCATTAAGTAGTGTACACGCTTTGGGACCTATGATATAAGCAGTTTATGCCCGTAAGGTCTTACCACAAATTTATCAAAATTTGCCGGTGCTGGGTTTTGTGCACGAACTGACCTTTCAATTATATCCATAAATACTGGATGGGTTACCGAATCATTCGCCTATATTGTCCAGAATTTTCTTCAAGCCAGTCGTGAATAATTGTGGTCTGGTAAACTGGTGCATTTTTAGGCATTAAAACTCCATCCTTGATTGGGAATATGAAGTTCATGAATGACTGTGAATGGTCTCCAAATACCCGAAGAAAACCATTTGCGCCGCCCGGTGTAGCCGAGCGCTTCTAGGCGCTACAGTCTGGAACCGCACGACCGCTACGGTCGCAGGTTCGAATCCTGCTTCGGGCATGGATGTGTGTGATGTCCTTAGGTTAGTTAGGAATCCTGCTTCGGGCATGGATGTGTGTGATGTCCTTAGGTTAGTTAGGTTTACGTAATTGTAAGTTCTAGGGGACTGATGACCTCAGAAGTTAAGTCCCATAGTGCTCAGAACAATTTGAACCATTTTGAACCGTCTGCAGTCAATGATCGCTTCAGTTGGGTCTGAGGACGCAATCCATTCCATGTAAACACAGCTCACCCTATTATGGAATCACCACTGGCTTGCACAATACGTTGTTCACATGATTTCTTGGGGTCTGCGCCACACTCGAATGGTACCATCAGCTCTTACCAATTGAAATGGGAACTCACATGAATAGTCCTCGGTTTTCCAGTTGTCTAAGATCCAACCAACATGGTCACGAGCCTAGGAGAGGCGCTGCAGACGATGTCGTGTTGTTAGCAACGGCACTCGAATCGGTCGTCTGCTGCCATAGCCCGTTACCCACATTTCGCCGCACTGTCGTAACGGATACATTCGTCGTACGTTTCACATTGATTTCTGCAGTTACTTCACGCAATATTGCTTGTCTGTTAGGACTGACAACTTTACGCAAACACCGCTGCTCTGCTGGCCGGGGTGGCCGAGCGGTTCTAGGCGTTACAGTCTGGAACCGCGCGACCGCTACGGTCGCATGTTCGAATCCTGCCTCGGGCATGGATGTGTGTGATGTCCTTAGGTTAGTTAGGTTTAAGTAGTTCTAAGTCTGATAGTGCTCAGAGCCATTTGAACCATATGACAGCTCCGCCAATGCACAGCCTTTCTATACCTTGTACACGCAATGCTACCGCCATCTGTATACGTGCATATGGCTATCCGATGACTCTTGTTACCTCAGGGTACAGTGGCTTCAGTGATTTATAATGACGCAGTCTAACGACAAAAACAGCTTTCTTCAAGTACGTCCATTTGTGTGATAATTATATGTCGCATATGTGTCTGGACGTTCGCACATTCTGCGCACTGTATGGGGAAAGCCTGGGGACACTGTGATGGTCGAGACCGCGACAACGTCAGACGAGCTTTCTCGCGGCTTTGACGTACGGCGCGGATTACGACAGCCGAGAACGCGAAACGGCAGGGTTTTATGCGGTCTGCGCGACGCGCGTCCGTCATTAATTACGGCAAGACGCGAGGGGAGTGGCGTCTGCCGCCATTACGGGCGCCGGGGTGAATATCAAGTATGAGTCGCTCGCCTCTCATTAATATCGCCGTGACCACTCCATTACCCACTTACTTATCCTTGTAGCCGCCACCTCTAAATGAGGAGGCGCTGCCGGCGCGGGCCCGACGCGGCTCGCAGCACTATAAGGGCTCACCGAGAGGTGCGAGTTGGCGGAGGTAACACCTCCGGGCAACCCAAAGGGGCCGCCGCGTTGCAGCGACGGCGGAGCGCCCGGGGCAGGGGGTGGAGGCGTGTGCGGGGATCCCCGTGGTAGGGAGGAGAGGTGGCCTGCAGGCTTGACAAGCATGCATGACCGGGCACTTGCTGCATGCAAAACCCCGCTTCAAGTTCGTGTCTGAAATATCTGGAACTCTAACGAAAACAGTTTGGCTTTGTCTTACGGAAAAGAACAAGAAAGAGGAATCATTATACGTCGCTTGTTTGGTTGATCTGGGGGAGGGGACCAAATAGCGTGGTCATCGGTCCCATCCCCATGGGGAAGGAAGTCGGTCTTGCTCTTTCAGAGAAACCATCTCGGCATTTGCGGCCGGCCGCTGGTGGCCGAGCTTTTCTAGGCGCTTCAGTCTGGAACTCCGCGACCGCTACGGTCGCAGGATCGAATCCTGCCTCGGGCATGGATGTGTGCGATGCCCTTAGGTTACTTAGGTTTAAGTATTTCTAAGTTCTAGGGGGCTGATGACCTGAGATGTTAAGTCCCATAGCGCTCAGAGCCATTTGAACCACTCCGCTCGGTGATAACGTGATTACTATTGTTATTTTAGGACAAATAAACTAACAGTGTTTCTATCTCAGTATCTTTTCTTCAAGCTGTAGGTTCAGTGACCATCTTTATAAAAAGGCAATTAATTGGAAAAAATTAAAGTTGCACATTTTTTATCGGTAAAACATAAAATGCCGTCTACTTTATTTATATTAATATATTTTTGTTCTTAAAAGTTACATTCCGTTCAACGGAACTAATTAATATTTACTATAAAAAACAGTCTTGATCACAATTTGTTTATTACGGTGACCGGTTTCGACCACTACTGTGGTCATCTTCAGACCAATGAGTAAGGACCTCCTTCTGCTGGAGAATCTCTTGAGTAGTATCCCGGCTGCGAATGTAGTCTATTGATCCATCCGTCATCACCAGGAACTCTGTTGGGTCGTCTGGGCTAAGCTCTCAGAGTACGTTCCTGAATAAGATGACGAACAGTCTACTTTCCAGCACCACAGTCACAACTTAAGGAAGATATTTTCTTCCAGTTGCACATAATCGGTTCAGCTTCCAGTGTTCGTTTCGGATTCGGTTAACAACCACCATATTTAACGTGGCATTTTAAAGCCAGGTGGCTTGGTCGATACGCACGTCATCTTTAACTCCTCCGTAGTAGCATTAATCTGCCATGTGTGTCTCTAGCAGTTATTGATATGAAAGCCGTTGTCAACTAACATATTTGTCACTTCCAGTGGTGAGTGACGAGAGTGCAGCCTTCCTTTGATATGAGGACTTCAGATGCGCAGCTACCTGTAGACACATCTGTGACAGGTGTAAGCCATATCTCTCCCAGATAATACCTTCGGTCCTTTTTCTCTTGTATTTGAATCTGAGAGAATTTATCGTTCAAATAATTTGTCTATAACAGGATCAGCTGCTTGATATTTTGTTATACTCGTACTTCCAATGACACGTGCAACGTTCGGAGCTGAAACGGGAAATAAATCTTATAACTCGTACCTGTATTCCGAAAAGACTATTCTGTAAGTTGATTCCACGCCCTTACCCCACGCCTTCTGACAAAGAGATTCGGTTATTCGTTAGTAAGTTAAAATATGCGGAGTAAACTACATTCTTCCTTTTTTAATGCGACTCTTCCACTAACGAGGCCTGATCTAAGTGTAGTGGAATTGAGGCAATTAATTTTAGGGTAAACTCTTAGTAGGATGAAAATTGGAGGACTATGTAAGAGGGCCTTTCTGAACATTTTGACATACAATTAATCACGTAAGTTCTCATGTTCACTTCATTATAATTTTTTGCGAAGATCAGTAAATTACATTTTTATATGCCGGTCCAGTTTTGAAATCTATGCACTGACTATCTTTCTTGGATGCTCGAAACTTTAAGTACACATTAACACCATGTCTATCTAAAAAGACCCTCATTATGTCGTTTCAGCCACAGGTTTTTATTCTAAACATGTTTACATATGATAATTAAAATTAAAGTTACTTTTTATAACTAAACAGTGGTAATTTTCTTCCTTTCGATAGTACATTAGTGTCTGTAGTCTACTTACCTCCAAATAGTAGCCTGAAATACGCCAAAAATTTCAGATCTCTAGCTCAAATAAATTTTTTATTCATAAAATCGACATGTCAGAAAATTTGATTCTCTTAAAATTTAGTTCAAAGCTATACTTGATATGTATCCATTTCTCCAGTCTCACAATCTTCTTCGTTTACATGTTCATCTTGTCTCATCCTTTTCTTGCCTCCTCTTGTTATATTGGCGTCTTCAATTGCTTCTAGGACCCACATTTCTGCTTCAGCCGTTATCATGGAAGCACTTGTCTCATATTAAACCCGTAATATATTATTAACAACTCTAGAACCTCAATCCAGCTACCTTCCTAAATCAAAACTAATTACAGGCTTAATAATTTTAGAGAATGCCACAATAGCAACAATTCAAAATACAAAAAAGTCAATTAGGAAAATAATGCTGAATAACAAGATATACAAGGGAAACTTAAAGAGCATCGCAAAACGAATGGTTCTCGAATAAGAGGCTAATGACAACAATGACGTGTGAAAGCAGCGGAAACATGGTTGTGGACGAACACCGAGGAATACTAGTGCTAATTCTAAACATCGATTTAAGATGAAAAATAAAAAAAATAGGTTTTTCGGAGCCAGTTCACAGGGAAGTTACCTTAAAGTGGTTTACCTGCTGCACTGAAAATTTAAAACTCTCTACTTTTTGTATTTAATTGTTTGAGTAGCCCATTTCTACAAGTTGTAGAGGTCTAGAATACGTATTAAATTGTATGGAAAGTTACTGTCGTTGAATGTTAATACATTCGCCAAAAATCATCAAGGACACCACACACTTCCATGCCCGAGGCAGGATTCGAACCTGCGACCGTATCGGTCGCGCGGTTCCAGACTGTAGCGCCTAGAACCACTCGGCCACTCAGCCAGCCAAAAATCAACCCTTAATGTTTCCAAACAGTTCGTTTTTCCCTCTCGTTTCCGGAACATATATATAAAATAATTATGCAAATTCAAGCATCTATTAATTAATAACTCACTCGCAAAACAAAATAACACACTTAAATCTTCTCGAGTGATTTTAGGGCCTTATAACAGTATTAAAAGTCTCCTTCGCTTTGGGCGCCATATCATTCTAGAAGTAGATGTGGCCTTGTTATTTCAGTGGACTAACTGACGTGCCTCACCTCGTCGAGTTCTGTGGGTGTCTGAGGACGAAGCTGGCAGAACATCTAGCAGGGGTAGCCAGATGGTGTTTGGCCGGTGTCTGCAGGCAGCCAGCTGAGGTGAGGTGAGGTGAGGTCGCCCCTCGTGACGAGGCGGGTTTTCCGCCGACATTCCGACTTTGAAGATCACCAGCGTCGCGCCCGCTTTTTCATCTCTCGGCCATTTGTTAGGAATTCGTCGTGGCTTGTCGGGTTCCGCGCAGGGATGTAAATTTCCGGAACAACCAATTTCCGTCCTCACGACTGCGACCAGCTGTCTCTTCTCTGGAGTACCAGAGCACATCTGGGTGATGTCAAGCTACCGAGAAGGTAAAAGTCGGTCATCATTCAGAAATCACCTAGCGAACTTTAAAATCGTCCTTGCGTTGGGTCTCATGTGTCGTGAAGTAAATGCTGGAAATGACAAGTTTGCTCATCCAAAGTGTTAACTGGAGAAGTTCACGCGAAACTCCGTAGCATTTTCCACTCAGCATGTGGTCTATAAACAAACATGTGGCTGTTCCCCTTCTCTCACACACGTCTAGTAGCGCAGCAGATGACAGTCTGGCGGTCACAGCCACGTTTCATATCTGAATCTGCCTGTCCTGAGGTGTCCCCTACTTTGCCAAGTAAATATCGGGTAGAGGTAAATTTATGCTGCCCTAAATCTGAAAGTTCCTTCCGGAGGCAATGACTATATATGACATGTGAATTACCGACTTGGCATCAGATCCACAAATTTTCGATTTGCAACCTGACACGTAAACACTCTAGAGACGAGACCTGAGCAGTCTCAACTGTTGTTGCTTTCATATCAACTATATTCTCTGCCTTTTTTTCCGAAACATTTCACCGTGAAATATAACAAGTTCCGCGCGGGATTAGCCGAGCGGTCTTAGGCGCTACAGTCTCTGACTGTGCGGCTGGTCCCGGCGGAGGTTCGAGTCCTCCCTTGGGCATGGGTGTGTGTTTTCGTCCTTAGGATAATTTAGGTTAAGTAGTATGTAAGCTTAGGGACTGATGACCTTAGCAGTTAAGTCCCATAAGATTTCACACACAAATATAACAAGCTTCATATCATTGTCTTCCTCCTTCCAAATGCTTTTTACTGCAGTTATAAAAAGTACCTTCTGTTTTGACATTAAAAATTGAAATTCCTTCGCTCTCTCTATACTTTACAAAAAGACGAGCATTGGACATATAACGAAACACTTGCCATTTTAATATTTCGAAACCTTCAGTGGTTCCAGAAATGAAAATAAGTGCCGCATCAAACTAACTGTAAAAGTCTGGTGTCAGACTCTGCTGTAATGATCGAACTCGAAGCAAAGGTAAATCATCTACAAACGGAGACTTCACAAAATCATTATTAGACTTATTCTTAAATATCATTTCACCATGGGAACCTTACCGGACTCGATCATTAGAGAGTATAGAGGAGATTTAAAAAAGAACAGCACGTTTCGCCACCGTTTTGATCAGTAAACGAGGCAGTGTCGCGTAGATACTTATAAAATTGCAGTGGTAGACACTTGAAGATAGGCGTTGTGCGTAGTGAGTGGTTTACTATTAGAGTTATGAAGGCATTTATCCCAATAAGCGTCGTGCAACGTATTACGTCCTTCAATATACAATTCACAAAATATCAATGAAAGGAAACTCAGGCAAACTCGAGCTCAAACAAGCGCTCAACTGTCGTTTTTCCAGTGCTCCAGTCGCAAATGTAATAGTAGGAGGCGAAACGATAGTAGCACACGAAATTCACACCACTGCAAGTATAAGGTCGACTACGGGTTCTAGATGGAGACTAAGCAAAGCACATCTCACCCTTTTCCAGACAAGTTTCTGTATCTTAAATAATCTAAGTAATTTTCTTCGTAGGTAATGGATAAATTAGTTTTGTTAGTGCTGTTAATACAAAGTAACCACTACATTGGATTTACTGTAATCATAAAAGACGAAAAACGAGAATGAAATTTTCACTCTGCAGCGGAATGTGCGCTGACTTTGAAACTTGCTGCCAGATTAAAACTGTGTGCCGGACCGAGACTCGAACTCGGGACCTTTGCCTTTGTCGGGCAAGTGCTCCACCAACTGAGCTACCCAAACACGACTCAAGACCCGTCCTCAAAATTTTACTTCCGCCAGTATCTCGTCTCCTACCTTCCAAACTTCACAGAAGTGGTGTTTCGAAGGTAGGAGAACTTCTGTGAAGTTTGGAAGGTAGGAGACGAGATACTGGCGGAAGTAAAATTTTGAGGACTGGTCGTCAGTCGTGCTTGGTTAGCTAGGTTGGTAGAGCACTTGCCCGCGAAAGGCAAAGGTTCCGTGTTCGAGTCTCGGTCCGGCTCACAGTTTTAATCCGCTAAGAAGTTTCAAAGAAGAAGAACGTTTGCGTAAGTTCCAAAGGACTGTAGAAAAACTGGAAAAGAAGGAAAATCGAAGCGTTTCGGATGTCGTGTTGTAGAAGTGCTCTGAAAATTACGTGAACTGCTAATATAAGAGAAAGATGAGAAACCCTGAAGGAACAGAGAGGAAATGAATATACAGGGAACTTGACATAGAATATCTACTGTGACGCTAGAGGGAGACAGGGAGGGCAAGAGTTGCAGGGGAATACAGATTGGAATAAATGCAGGACGTTGGGTAAGCGCTATTCTGAAAAATGGTTCAAATGGCTCTGAGCACTATGGGACTCAACTGCTGTGGTTATCAGTCACCTAGAACTTAGAACTACTGAAACCTAACTAACCTAAGGACATCACACACATCCATGCCCGAGGCAGGATTCGAACCTGCGACCGTAGCAGTCGCACGGTTCGCTATTCTGAAATTAAGAGGCTGGCAAAGGAGAAGACGTGGCAAGCCTCATCAAACCAGCTAAAAAAACTTCCGAAACCCAAGCAAGTTGCCATAAAAGCGGCACATAATCGTTAAAACGCAATCAGAAGTGCAAAGTAAATGCCGTAGCTACAGGATGATTACGCTACGGGCTTTTAAAATACTAAGACAGTAAAACTAAAGTAAGAGGAAAGCGACGTTCATAGGCACAAGCAATATTCAATTACGACTCAGCCGCGGCAACTGGATGACGCTTGCTTCATTGCCGGAGACGCTGAAGTAGCGATCGCGGAGTTATTTTAAAGCGAACAGTTTGCTGGGGTCGGACTTTCGATGTCCACAAGCCAGAGGAGAATCACCGAGGCTGCGTGCCCTTAGCGGTACCCCCCCCGCCCCCCCCCCCCCTTCTCCACCCCATCCTCACATCAAAGCTCTGGCGGGTACTTGAAGCGGCGCGCGACGCCCGCGTGAAAGAGCGCGCGCGGCGCCGACAGGCTTACCAACGGCGGCGCGCGGCCGGCCCGGGTCGTTTTTAATTACGCGCGGTTGGCAGGCGTGTTGCAGGTGGCGCCGGACCGGCCGCTTCTCACGGCTGCTCCTGATTTATGTGGCACCGGGCCCACCCCCTCTTCCTGCGGCGGCACAATTTATGGTCAATCAGTGACGGGGACAAGGTGACGTGGCGTGGCGCGGGGGGTGCCAGATGGATGGGCGCTCTTACCGAATGATGGCCTGCCTTTGTCTTGCCGTCCGTCTCGCGTCCGGCAGGCGACACACGTACAGATAAGGCGGCGCAGGAAGCCCGCCGTGATTTAAGCCTAAAACTCTGTGTGGCCGCCGCCTCACAAGCGCTTTTTTCCCCGATTGTACGTGCTGCTTGGCCGTTCATTATTGTCTAGGTGGGAAGACTCACTGATACCTCTCAGGAAAAAAAAAAAAAAGGAAAATATTCTTCCCCATCTGCACTCTAACCGTCGATCGATATCCAGGCTTTTAGAGAGGGTCGTTCCGAACGTATGTCTACGTTGTGCAGCCTTATTATAGGGTACGAAAGTATGTACAGCGCCTCGATTATTTCCTGTCTCAGTAATGAAGCTGGTTCTAGTCTCGTCCATAACAAACCAGTGGACTAATTCGAAACTTTCGTACTTTTATCGTTTTAAATATTGACAGTATTTGGAATAAGTGTAATTGTTGGAATAAGGGTAGTTGTTGGAATAAGGGTAGTTGTGAGAATGAAGAGAAAACACCTTTAAAAATAAACCGAACAACGTGAAATACTAATCATGAATCTATGATTCAGTCTTGTACATACATTTCCATGCACATAATTTTGTACAATTTTCTTTTCAGAGCATTACTTTACATAGGGGTAAACGATATTTGATGTAAGACAGTAATCTTCGTGCATTTTTTGTTTTTATATTTTCTTTAAGGGGTACAAAAATGCTAGCTGAATTAGTTACCCCTGAAAAGGCTACATACATCTGTCCGTCTGTAAAGGCGGGATTTTGTAAATGCATTCCTGCTGTTTGAAGAGCTTGTCCGTGCGACTTGTTTACAGCGATCGCCAAAGCATTGTTAATAGGCAGGCAACTGTCTTCTTGTCAACTGAATAGGCGTGCTTGGGTCAGATGGCGTTGATTTTATCCGTGATATTGCGACAGTTTTCCCTGTGACAATCAGCTGAGCATTAATTGTAAATTCATTAAATGTTGCCACAGTAAGCACGTTATGACGTAGTAGCAATAGGTAAATTACAATTCAAGCCCACAGTGACAAATATGTTTGTCGCTTCGGTAAGGATATTCGTTTATGAAAGTCAACTTGCACGACGCACTGTCAAGATGGTCACGGTTCTAATCTATGACAATGCTCTCAACAAATTGTCCAAGTAATAAGAAGTTTAAAACAAATAAAATTGTGTTTATAATAAGATAATATGAAAAGGGAGTCTCTTATTCGTGCCTTTTGCCTTTGATAGTTAAAAGTCTCTTTCATGTTAAAAATTTTCACAAACAGTAAATATTAGCGCAAAATCGGTATACGTCTCAGAAGCTGGTAAAAAAAAAAAAAGTAACGATATCCCATTCATCCCTGTATGGTTACTGTGTGTTGAGAAAAAGGGATATTGACTTGAGAAATAATATATATGATCGAAGCAAACTACGTGCCTTGCATGGAACTGAATTTCTCCCAGATTTGTTTCAATACTGTCCGGTGACATTGACTGATGGTTTCAATCTTCTATTTGCTACGTGTTTTTGTTGCTCTACTTTTCTCTCGCCGTGCGAGAAGCTGAATGCAGTTCGACCGCCATTTTTGTAGATAGCTAGCCGTTTTGTTCTAGCAGAACGCTGCTCCGAGGGTACAACCTTGTAGGGCGTCTACATACATACCGAGCGTGGCTAAGCTCGCTGGACACAGAGCTTTAATAGAACCGTAAAATTAATTATGTTTGTAAATGTTCACTAGATGAAGTTTTATACTAATTCGTTAATATTGTACTACGTCTCTTTTATATCTTTTCTTTCTGTTTCACCTTGTCAGGCTCTACTAAAGCCGTAATTTTTTTATTTCCTTAAAGGAAAGCACAACCAGGTTTCAGGACCTGTGTCCCATCTTCAGGTGCATCTGCAAAATTATAAATAACCAGTGATGCCTATCCAAATTGTTAGCATCAACAAAGCTAATTAACAGTCCTGCTAAAATTTTTAATAGAAAACCCAATGCACGTACATAGAATTTTAGTCCATAAAAGTCGAATAACATAGGCTACATTAGGTTAAATCAGTGCATCCTTGGTACACGGCATGGAACAGGAGGCGCTCTCAATTCCTAGGCCTGGAGGAAAGCCTCTTGCAGAGCAGGACCTACATAAAAAGACATGAGCGCATAAATTAAAAGAGCGAACCACCGTAAGTAAAATCAAAACATAAACTGTTATTGACCAAACACCGATAATTCCTATTCCAAAACTAACAGATGTCAGGACTTAAGGGCGTGTCAAACATGGATAAGCATAGCGTTAGATAAGCCGTCTTTCAAACACTGAAACGAACAAAGTAAGGGGGCGTATAGTCTCTGCACCTGCAGTCATGTATGAATACGCAATGTAATCGCTGAGTAGAGGTCGCGGCTTACCGAGTGCTTCGTCCACACCCATCATACGCGTGCCAAGAACGCACCAAAGTTAAAATGCCAGCGGGGGAGACTTTGTAGTCATAACATAGCGAGTGCAATGCTTGAGTCGACTGACGTTGAAAATCTGCATATTATAACCGTTACCGTCCGGTCTAAGAACTCAGTTTTGCCGTATGATAAATAAAAATAAATAACTGCCTTAATGCAGCCTGCCTCGACATCTTCTCATGTGTCCACCTCTTCATCTCACACACGAAGCCATCCATTATTTGTTGGATACATCCAAATCTTTGTCTGACTCCTCGAATCACACCACAGAAATTTATTTCTTGATGTCTTAACACATGTCCTAATATTCTCTCCCAAAGTTTTTCGTACATATATTTTTTTCATCGTTCGGTCTGCCAAGGACCTTGTCATTTATTATCATTTCTGCCCACTTAAATTTCAACAACCTTATCTAATACCCTACCTCAGGCACTTCGATTCTCTTCTTTCCCGTGATTCGCTTCCATACAGTGCTGCGATCTAGGCATGCATTATCAGAAATTTCCTCAAATTAAGACCTGTGTTTGATACTGATGGACTTCTCTTTTTTTTCAAGTTTAATAAGATGCTTCTTATGTCATCATCAGGTACAGCTGTAAACAGAAAATTATTTCCCAAGAGCACTATACATGCAAGGCCTTCAACAAACAACGAAATTACAGGGAAACCTCTGTTTTCAGAACTCTGCTAAATTGTTTCGGTTTATGCCATCGAGATGTTAAGGTACTCTTTAGTGGATGACACTATCGCCTAGACCGTCAGGTTATAACAGCTCAACAATACGGTTGTGGCCGGAAAGTGGAGTTAGAGCCATGGACTGCAGCGGAAGATTTGCTGGGTTTCATTTGCCTTCAAATTAGAGCACGGTTTTTTAAAGCGTTTCTTCTTTCTAGTGTTGGACGAATAAGAAATGACAGCTAGATGAAAGTGTGCTCTATTTACCTGACCGCTTATATCTTTTAATGATTGCTCTTCAACATCGTACTCTTCAAAGTACCTCAACGGAATATTGTGAAAAGCCGTCGAATGTTTACGGCGAACGGCCTTTCCTCCTACTGTTTCTTAACCATTCCTATTTTCCCTCTTTTATTCTTTTAAAGTATTTGGGCAGCATGTTGAGTAATCTTCCCTAACATTAATATTACTCCAACTAGTGAATGAAATACGCCAGTCATTGTAAGAAAATGTGATTGGAAACCGGAGTGCAGCATCAAAATGTACACTTTCTGTAAGAAAAAATGTAAGGAGGAGAATGATAGAGCAGAGCACAGCCTACTTGCGTCCACAAAACACCAAAGGAAGCGGCACGTTGAACATCATCGTCCGATGGCATAAACACCGTCAAGACTTCACTATGCTGTCACTCCACAACACACTGGGAAGAGCTTGAGATTTAAACCACTCAGCTGGTGATGATTTTGGGTATTTGTAATATACAGGATGAGTAGCTAACTATTGCTATCAAGAATAACTTCGAAAGTATGTTAGGATCTGAAAAGTTTGTGGGACAAAAGTTGCATAGAACAACGAGGGCCACAATATGACGTTGGTTTTTTGTTGCTAGGTGTGGTCGCTTCAGAGATATGGTCAACTTTGTTTTTTTTCTTTTTTTTTTAAGTGGGATGCTATAGTTTGGTACTCATTTTCTGACCGCAGCTATCGAGACGAATCCAATGATGTGTAACAGTGAAGTCTTTGAAGCTCAATGAATGTCTATTTACACAAGGTGTTCGAAGTGATGACCATTGGTATCAATGCAGTGCTGAAATTTTCTTATCACTTCGGCACCTGTTGAAGCGCATGCTCTGACAATTGTCTCTCGCACAACTTTAGGTGTAATTAGAACGTCTTCACAAACAATGTCTTTTTTGAATCCCCACAAGAAAACATCCAGAGGCGTCAAGTCTGGCGAAAGAGCCGGGCACGACACATCTCCTCCACGTCCAATCCAACGATTTTGGAATTGTCTTTGTAATCATTACTAGCCATCAGCAAAAAATGTGCCGGACACCCATCGTATTGATACCACATTCTGTTCCTTGTTCCTAAAGGTATTTCTTCCAGTAACATACCTAATGTTTCTTGCAGGGATGTGGTGTACTTCCTACCATTAAGACTTCTTGTGATGAAATAGGAGCCTATGATTCTGTCCTCCAGAATCCCACGCCATACATTCACCGACCACGGTTTCTGTTGTACAACTTGCCGCAGCCAAAATGGATTTTGAGTGGCCCAGTGATGCATGTTACGCAATTTAACGTTTCCATAGTTCGTGAATGTAGCCTCGTCAGTAAATAAGATCAAATTAATAAAAGTGTCATCCATCTGAATCTGAAGTTGAGTCCATCGGCAGAATTCAGTGCGACGCATACAATCCGTACGAGTTAATTCTTGGTGAAGACTGATATGGTAAGGATGATATTTATGGCTATGGAGAACACGAAAAACACTGCTCTGGATCATGCCAGATTCCCCTGCGATTTTACGCCAACTAACACAAGGACCTCGAACCACGTGGCAAGGGTACTAATTTCTGTTTCCTCGTTAGTAACTTTCATTTGCCGGATATGTTTCCGATGCGTTAAAAACCCAGTTGTTCTCATACACATATTTAAATGTACGACTTGTAGGTTGAGTTCGTTGAAGATATCTTTCAGCGTATAAGTCTCTAGCGATCACTGAATTTCGTTGGCATTCTCCGTAAATGAAAGGCATAGACTTGTTCTTCGAAGGAATACATCATTCACATTCACATTCACTTGATTCGACGATATTAGTCTTGCTATTCCTATTAGTGTTGTATTGCAAAACTGTGGAATGTTGTTTACGTGTCAATGGGACGTTAGATGCATACGCCTTATTCGGCGAATATTTACTATTTGCACCATATACAGAATTGTCAGAGCATGTGCTTCGATAAGTGCTAAAGTGATAAGGAATCCCACTCAATCAGTGATAAGAAGATTGCAGCTCAACATTGATACTAATGGTCATCAGTTGGAACACCTGTAAATGAACCTTCATGCACTTTTTTTACCTTCGTTCACCTTCAAAGACTTCACTCTTACACATCATTGGATTCGTCTATTCGTCTCATAGCCGCTATCAGAAAATGAGT
Source organism: Schistocerca gregaria (assembly GCF_023897955.1). Lineage (NCBI taxonomy): Eukaryota > Metazoa > Arthropoda > Insecta > Orthoptera > Acrididae > Schistocerca > Schistocerca gregaria. The sequence goes on from NC_064920.1 coordinate 245,478,959, forward strand.
ACCAAACTATAGCATCCCACTTAAAAAAAAAAAAAAATGTTGACCCTCGTATGTGTGACGTGACCATACCTAGCAACAAGACACCAACGTTATATTGTGGACCCCGTTGTCCCATGCAAAATTTGTCCCACAAACTTTTCAGCTTCTATCATGCTTTCGGAGTTATTCTAGGTGGCAAGAGTTAGTGACTCACCCTGTATACTACCACCTGTTCTTCCGCGTGTTTTCCAGAATTCCGATGGCGCAAAAATTCTCCACTACAGAGTTTCAAATGGCGTACTTGTTGATCTATCGCCGTCGAGATAAAGCTCCTCCGCCTACGGATATGTCATCTTCAGAAACTTTAGACTATCGACGCGCAACTATTTCTATAGCTCCGGTGTTGTTCAGTGTCTTTCATAGGACGTTACTGATGGACTTTGTGCATCTTTCGAGACAAGGAAGTCGCGAAGCGGTCGGCCGAACGAGCGAGAAAGCGTCGTGTGTTGGCAGCGTGTCGAGTGATTAACAAACAACAGGCGTCTTGCGGAACGGGCATTGTTTGCGGCCGTCATCTGCTGATGTATGGCCGCAGATAAATATAAATATCTCGCTAGGCGTCGACAATAATTCTGCACCGCGCTCCGTGCCGTAATTACAAATACGCATAAATGACACGTGACGGACTCTGTGCGCGGATTCAGGGTGGCGAAATGCCAGCTGTCTCCCCGTGTCAGAACGCACGTTGCTGCAAGTCAGCTGTTTTCACTCAGAAGCCGATCTAAAATTTCACGCTCTGTTTTAGCATCATTGCATCAGTCCACAGCTCTAGTTCGGAGATCCAAACAGCCACGTGCGTTATATTCAAGAAATGAATGGTAAATCTAAGAACTTCAAGAGCATTCTTTTGTCTATTCGAATTGATATTTCCAATTGTGAAGCAAAGAATGTGATGAAAGTAACAGTGTAACCATTGCATTTACTTCGTAATAATAGGTATATCAGTCATGGTTCTTGTATATTTAAAATTTCAAAAAGCGTCATTACCATCTGCGTGTTCGTCCTCTTGATTCATAAATTCGTAACGAACAGCTCAACTTTATATACCATCAAGTTACGTACTAAATAATATAAATAGCAGGGACTGCATTTCTGCTCTGTTCTCATCATGAGAGCTTTTAGATTCTTCCTTTGGAATAGCGTTACTGTGACTGTTAAAGCAGTTTTATGCTATGTCACTGTGACGTCTTTGGTAACATGTTACTTTGGGTTTTCGAGTGGTGTATTTAAGTTTGAGCACTTCCGTAACGACAAATAAATAAGGCAATATTCAGAACATTCAGGTAGTTAGCATTTTTATTGCAGAAAGTGTTATGAAATTTCGAGCGAAATGGACATTTTTATGTCGAGAGTGATGTCTTATAATACCACGTAAGAGCTAAGTGTTGTTGTTGTAGTCATCTTCAGTCCGAGGACTCGTTTGATGCAGTTCTCCACGCTAATATGTCCCGTGCATGCTTCGGCGTCTCTCCTTAACTATCGCTTACTCTACCGAACTGCCGACGCCGTGGTCTATGAACATATCCCTTATTTTAGCGACTTTGTGCCATAAATTTCGTTTTGTCCGTTAATCGATTCAGTACATCTTCGTTAACAACCCGATCTATCAGTCTAATTTAAAATCTTATATTTTCTTCTTGTTTGCCCTCTGCACGGGGCAACACTCCAGGCAGTTCCAACATAACCATGGCATTTTGATTAGTGTTACTAGACCAATCAGTCAGTCATCCAAATGTTGCCTCTGCAACTTCTGAAATTGCTGCTGGCAGATTTTAGGAAATATATGTTAGTGCGTCCCCTCTATGCATACCCTTTCGATGTGTTTGCACGTACTGTTCGACGGTCTGTATCGTTGAGGAACACAAACCACCCCATCGCGGCAAGGTCCATGGTTCGTGGCAGAAAGAGCGAAGTACGAATACTGTACCAATGGGCCATGCTGCCGCTATGCGAAACGCATTTCTGTCACTGGTGCCCTGTCGTTCCCTAGTGAGTTTGCTCTTCTGGACTGTGCCATCGGGACCACCCCCCTCTCCAGCCCCACCCCTTTTGACCCTTCTGATCCCCAGCCTTTATACGCGCCACCACACTGAAGCGGTCTGCTGATTGCCTCTCGGGATCAGAGGGTAACAAATCGGCACCCACCAACACTGCAAGAGCCTGAGGTCTCAGTCGGAATCGCGGCATCAGTGCTGTTGCCGATCATCATTTCTCATCTGTAGAGTCACGCCAGCTGACTGACTTCTTTCATGGCAGCCAGCATAAGTAGCCATTTCATTGTCTGATCTTAAAGACTTGGTCAAATAGCTTAAGGCGCAACGTGCTGTCTCCGCGGAGATGAGGTAAACTGTACCCTTGTTGAAACCGCTCGCAGGAATAAAGACGGGTGCCTGATAAGATAGTCAACCTCGGTGTGATATTTCAGTGGTTTATCACTCACTGTAGCCAAATACTAGGATTGTCTTCCATCTCCACACGAGATCCAACATACACGAACTTTCAAAATGTAAATATGAAAAGGACAAAGTTTACAGGAGTCAGCGAGAAATAGGGCATACGATTTCTTCCTATAGTGTAGTATGCGTTTGTGGCATCAGGTGGGCCGCAGAGTTAAAATAATAGTATTTCAAATTATAAATGGGCGACCGATCCTCACTGATTGACCCCATCAGGACAGCGCAAGCGCTAAACCTTTCTTGATCTCCACATGAAGCGGTTATAAATGTTTCTGTTTTTCTTTTTTCATTTCTCAAATGAACCATTACTGCTAGGAGGTAGAAATGGATCACGTTCTTTTATTCCTTTGTAAACAGCTGATCAACAGACAACAACAAATTCTGTTTCGCCCAAGGCAGAATCTGCAAAATATAATTATTATTCGAGCTAACACAGATGCAAGTAGCGATTCTTGTGAAAGAAAAGCCTCAATAAGCAAAACTTAATTTCAGTGACAGTCAACACAATGAGAGGATGTGATATTGCGATGCTAAAGTGTTGGAAAGTAGTTCGTATTTTTTTAAAAATCACCTAAAAATGAAAATTTTCTTTTTCTTTTTCTATCTACCCGGTTGCAGGATATTAAACCAAAGTATTTGAAAATACGACTTTATGCAAAATAATATCTGTATTATACTGTAGAAGTTACCTTCCAGTTTCCACGAAAGACGTTTCTGTGAATGAAGGGATGTCTAATTCCAAGTTGTGACTTGCGACGTCAAATACCACTCGTATCAAAGGAAAACATCCAGAATTCTCTTTCGCAGGGTCATTGACAGTCCTTTCAGTACTACCTATAGTTTTGTTTGTTAAATAACGGTTACCCGGATTTACTCGGTTACGTATTTATCCCTTTCATACTAGACAGGAAAATGATTGAAATGTATGTATAGTGTAATATCGAACTTTGTTCACTTGCATGTTAAAAATATAGATACAGAACACAAATTACAAAGTCGTGCTTAGAGGTCACCCCTTTCCCTCCCATAACGGCACCACCATTCTTAAGAGGGCTAGGGGTGTCTTAGTCCTTTTTTTTCTTGGTAGTAAGACATATGTGTACAAAGTTTGATTGAAATTGCTCCGAGCCGCTCGGGGTAGCCGCGGCGTGGTCTAAGGCACCTTATCACAGTCCATGCGGCTGCCCCTGGCGGAGGTAGGGGTTCTTCCTCGGACATGTGTGTGTGTGTGTGTGTGTGTGTGTGTGTGTGTGTGTGTGTGTGTGTGTGTGTGTTGTTCATAGCGTAAGTTAGTTTACGTTCGATTAAGTAGTGTGTAGGCATAAGCACTGATGACCTCAGTAGTTTGGTCCCATAAGACCTTACCACAATTTTAAAAAAAGAAAAAAAATGCTCCGACCGTTTCGGCAGTACACTTTGCACGTCGTCTCTAAGGCATCTACCACAGGAGGTCGTGTGTCATCAGGTCTGTCGACACCTAAATGAATATGGATTCGTTTGCCATTATTTTTACTATTTTCATGTATCACTCCCTTGTCACCCGTATTCCACCACTACAGTTGTCTTATCTCAATAGTATTGTTTTGTTTTTTAATGATAGTAGTTACTTACCGAGTTCGCTTGAAATTGCTCCAGGAGTACTACACACTTGTCACCACTTGTTTATCCTCACAAATATCAACTCGAAGGAAAATTTTATATTTTAGTTCCTAGAAAATGACTTTTGACTAGTCGACCATGCAGCCAGCACACCAGCTTTCAATACTCCACCTACTCATTACACGTGTTATTATGATCGAAAAGTAATTTCCCGGTTCTTGATTTTTCCATAGTGTTTCAAGAATTGGGGACGTCACCTGTAAAATATTTTATTTTGAAGAATAAATATTGTTTATTCACTTACTATTTTATCTCCAATCTATTGGCTTTTTTATTTTTCCTCTTTACGACGGACTTCAAAGCTCTTAAATAGAGAGAAAATAAAAAAAAACTCTCCGTAACAAGATGGTTTTCCATTGCTTTCCTTTGTACTGTATATTGCAAATGACATTTTAAATCTTCGTTGATTGCGTACAGAGGAAATACAGAGTAACGGCGTATTTAAGACCCATTTCCCTGGTCGAGATGGGCTTCGTATCCCGAATCTCCGATATATGAGGCAGCAGCAATATGCTGAGACTACGATAGGCACCAGTGTTCGTACTCTGTGAAGGAATATGTGATATGTGATCCGACTTCTACCCTGTAACGGAAAACAGCGATACGCTGGCAAAGTTAGTCGGGAAAAGAAACATTTGCACTCATAATCTGGTCATGCTAAGGTCGGGTCACGAACTGAAATATATTACCTGACGGCCATTCGGCAACTTTACGAGACTGGAACCGGTCGTAACATCCGTCTTCCATACAGAAGGAACGAAGCCGCGCCGCCGTCGTCAAAGCCGCTCCGGTCGCGGCAGCAACGCGATTATACGCAGCTGGACACGTAATCCGCGGCTGCGGCTGCGAGGGGACACGTAGGTGTCGCCGGCGGCGCCGACGTCAGATGCTGATGGCAACAAAAGGGGCGGCCCGATGACGTATGTGTCCCCGCGCGCGCGGAGATCCGCGGGGATCGTTCGCCGTAACAGCCTCTCGGCCGCGCGTCGACTCTAGCACTCGCATATAAGAGGCGGGCGAGCGAGCGAGCAAAAGCGCCGAGGGAAGGGAAAAAAGGGCGCGGGCCGCACAGAGAACACAGAAGAGAATAGTGCATAATTCGCTCATAAAATATGTCGGGGGTTCTCTAGAATTGAACGCCATCCTTCAAAGCTATAGGGGACCCTAAGGTCTGATTTATTGGGCAATAAAGTATTATAATTAAACGCGTTGTGAGCTCCCTGGTGATGTCACTCCCGGGCGGCCGAGATCTATAAATCTCACCCCCCTGCCCCCGCCGGAGTTTCCGCCACCCCCCTCCCACCCCCTTCGCGCCCTCCACCCCTGGCCTGGCGGCGAGAGCCGGCGGCTCGCGGGGCTAAGCAAAGGTGAGGAGACGCGCCCGCTCTGAAAAGGAACACCGGCGTAAATCACTCGCTGCCCTGGCTCCCTGGGAAAAAAAACTGCCCGCACTGGCGCGCTGCGCCGTTATCTCGGAAAAACAGCGGCTTGTCGCGGCCCGGCCACTGGCCGTGGGAAATGCAAATGGTGCAGATCTGCCCCCGTTAATGGCTGCACACCGCCCTGCCGTTGCCGGGCGTGCTCTGCCCGCATTAATGGACGCTTTATGCATCGCTGACCAAGTCGCGCCACTTGTCTTCTGTCTGTCTCTGTCTGTCGTGGCCTCCTCCAAGTTCTGCTGATCCTGCTGATCTCGTAACTAGGCCGCCAGGATAGGGCGCGATCCGTAACCCGAGCAGGCCATAGCTGGAGGTATTTACGGATATATCCTGGGGTAACCACTTCGCGGATAAAACCTTCCGCCGATACGGATATGCGTGGGTATATCTGCAGATAAGTTGTGGTTAAACATTAAAAGAGTATCATTATTACGATTTTCGTCTATTTGGATTATGAGGTATCAATAATCCACACATATTATTAAAATGGATGAATGCGTGCGTCAGTGTCCCACGTCACCACCTAAACCCCAAGACCGATTAAAAAAAAAAATTGTTCAAATGGCTCTGAGTACTATGGGACTTAACTTCTGAGGTCATCAGTCCCCTAGAACGAACAACTACTTAAACCTAACTAACCTAAGGACATCACGCACATCCATGCCCGAGGCAGGATTCGAACCTGCGACAGAGCGGTCGCGCGGTTCAAGACTGTGGCGCCTACAACCGCTCGGCCACCACGGCCGGCTGTACAGGGTGTCCCAGCAGGAATGGTCATTATTCTAGGATATATCAGGAAGCATAATTCGAAGCAAAAAAGTCTGGTAAACGTAGGGTCTAAATTGCATACCTTAGCAGCTATGAGCACTTGTTCATCTTCGGTATTGTGCTCATAGCGCTTAACGTGTGCATTTTAGAGACCATATTTACTAGACTTCTTTGATTCGAATAATTGTTTCTGCCATATTCCTGAATATTCACCATTATAGTCCTGGGACACCCTACATGGGTCTACAGTGCGTCGGTCGTGGTCTTTTCATTCAGGCTGGAACGACATGCACCATTTTCCAATCGTGTGAGACGCTCCCCTCATCCAGCGACCTACGGTAAACCATATTAGAAAAGAGCCCGGCTGCGCCGTATATTCTTTCGAATTTAATTTTGTCCCGAGGAGTTCCTGTGACCTTTCCTTTATCGAGCGAAATGACCTATTTCTAAACTTCTCCCTCACTTATTTCTCCATACATACAGGGTGATCAAAAAGTCAGTATAAATTTGAGAACTTAATAAACCACGGGATAATGTAGATAGAGAGGCAAAAATTGACACACATGCCTGGCATGACATGGGGTTTTATTACAACACGACCGGCGACCGATTTCACCCAAACGTGGTAGGCTACACATGATCATTAGACAATAATTGCTGTGGGGGTAAGAACCACCAGCCTATCTTGGTTCAAGAGATGTGACATTGTACACAATGATATGCGTAAAAAACTGCTTCACCATGCATGACGTTTAAATTTATCCCTTCTGTGCTGCTAAGTCTTTTCGAAATACATTTCGCAAACAGTATCCACGTATCCAGAATGAGATTTTCACTCTGCAGCGGGGTGTGCGCTGATATGAAACTTCCTGACAGAGCACTTGCCCGCGAAAGGCAAAGGTCCCGAGTTCGAGTCTCGGTCCGGCACACAGTTTTAATTTGCCAGGAAGTTTCAGTATCCACGTATGTTCCTAAGTGCATTTACAAAATTTTGTCGTCGTTCTTCACATAGTTCAGGAGAAATGACGTTACAAGCACTGAGATACTTGGCAAACTATTTACTCTTTTTTGTTTTGCGTAAAGGCTTAGCAACACAGAAATAATAAATTTAAAAGCCATGCATGATGAAGGAGTTCAACTGCTGCATTGTGCGTAAAGTTTAAATTTGTTACTTCTTTGCTACTAACTCTGTTCGCAACACATTTTGCAGACAGTATCCACATATGCCACTGACTGTTGTACCTACAAAATTATGTCACTATATGGCGCATAGTTCAGGAGATATGACGTTTATATTTATAGTTTCTTTTGTGTGTGTATGAAATCTTATGGGACTTAACTGGTAAGGGCATCAGTCCCTAAGCTTACACACTACTTAACCTAAATTATCCTAAGGACAAACACACACACCCATGCCCGAGGGAGAACTCGAACCTCCGCCGGGACCAGCCAAACACAGCTTCTTTCCTACTAACTCTATTCGCAACATAATTCGCAAACAGTGTCCACATATGCTGTTAAATTAACCTACAGAATTATATCATTGTGCCGGCCGTTGTGGACGAGCGGTTCTAGGCGCTTCAGTCTGGAACCATCGGACCGCTACGGTCGCAGGTTTGAATCCTGTCTTGGGCATGGATGCGTGTGATGTCCTTAAGTGACTTAGGTTTAAGTAGTTCTAAGTTCTAGGGAACTGATGACCTCAGATGTTAAGTCCCATAGTGCTCAGAGCCATTTGAACCAATTTGTATCATTGTACGACACACTCATACAGTCTAGTCAACTTACGGAAGTCTCTGACACCTATTAGCGCTTTTGTCAGCTTTCAACTGTGAACCACAAACGGCTGTAGCCTAAAGCAGTCGCCGTCCAGAGAGCAATGAAGAGGTGTTGCCATAGAGACGTTTACAAAATAGCGCTGTACACACGTGAAGCGGCTGCGCCCAGCATACAGAAACTGTCCGGGATGCTGTACTCACGCATTTGTTTGTGCGACTGTTTCATAATTTCATAAGTTTTTTCATGAATGCATGCAAATGAATATTTTTCGATACTGCACTAAAAAGACAAATAATTTTTTTTGTTTCGTTGCTAATAGACATTGGCAAAATGAATACCCAGGCAATGTAGGATTTGTCAGCTAGTAATAATTAAAAATAAATTAAGTTCTCCCTTCTGGTCACGGATGGGTCAGTCTGCCTTCCTCTGCCAATGGCGTCATCGGCTGCGGTATGGACGGGCGTTGCCGGGTTTCTTCACCTGGGATCTATTACTAAGCGGCCGAGTTTTTTGGCCTTATGAGGCCAAGGGAAAATCCCTGCCAGTGCCGGGAATCGAACCTAGATCTCCTGCTCGGCAGTCAGCAGTACTGACGACTCTGCTACGTAGGTGGACTTAATATATACGCTTATTAAGAACAGTAGACGGCTAACGTGATTTAACATAATGGTAACTTAAAATACATTAACCTTATCACTAACTTTACACATGACTTCATTTAACTTCCTGACGCTGCGGAAATGATCCCCAGAGAAATTCAGTAAACCGTTTAACTAATTACGACAGCATGTGGCAGTTACGGAGCCTGTCAACAAGCTATGTTGCTTTTTTTAAATGTGATCTTGATCGCTCACAATCGATTACTCTTAATCGAAAATGATGACGCCTTCCAAAGATAGGCATACCGTCAGCATCACGTGACGAATGGTGGTGCCCTCTATGCGCTCTATAAATGCGGAAGTACCTGGAGCCTCAGTGGCAGTAGCCGGACGACCTCATACGATGTCTCCCGCAAATGGAGACGAAACGTCAGGTGAAAACTTTATGCATCGACCACGGCCTCTCAGCCCGGAAGTTTCAACTGAAGACAATACCGGCCGTGGAAGCCTACATTGTATGATTGCCTTTCATTTAGTTGCATATATCTCCATGAATTTTGAAGCAACTATGTAACGACGGAAAACGGAAAAGGAGGCGAAGAGGAAGAAGAAAAAAGGCGATATGCGCCCTTCGTTTCCCCGATTTAACGCGCTAGTGGGCCTCCTTGGGCAGTGGGTCAGTGTGTATTCCTGGGGTTGGGTGGTAGGCGGGCCGCGACGGCCGACGTCCGCGCAGGGCAGCGCGTAGGTAAGCCACGGCGCGCCGGCCCATTGTTCGCACCGCACAAAGCGTACGGCGGACAGGTTTTCTGGCGGGGTCCGGTTTCCTCCCCGGGGCCATCTCACCTCATCTCATCTCCCTACGACACGTCCTACAAATCGCCCCACTTAGCCACTGGAGCATGAGAGAGAGCTAATTTGAAAATGCCGTTGCGGACAGCCGTTCCCAGCCGGCTGCCGCGTAACACAATCGACTTCTTGCAAATCCTGTTCTGCCATCTCTGCGTTCCTAATGTCTTCTTCCGAGCTTCGATCACAGTTTTTCTTTCGGCCAGAGCCGACGTGTCGCGAGCCACGTACGGCGACGGGGCGCCGCGCAACCTTGTACAAGAGCACATTGCCTTCTTTAGATCAACGTGTGCTGCCACAAACAAATTTACTCAAAGGCAGCTCTCATTTATCTAATATCGCTAGTACGCTACAAACGGAACGTTAACAACGAAATGCGGTGGCTATTTAGTAGTAAACCGTCCTTCAAGCAATTTAATATAAAATGGAAGTTGCATATTGTTGAATGTAAAACTACCGTTCCTGTCATTTGAACAAACTTCAATTAAAACTGATAAATTTTGTAAATGTCTGCAGATTCATGCCACGAAGATAATTTCTTAACACATGACAACACATGAAGTATGAAGTCCAATGTGTTGTACAACACTCTTTTTGAAACTTCCTGGCAGATTAAAACTGTGTGCCCGACCGAGACTCGAACTCGGGACCTTTGGTAGAGCACTTGCCCGCGAAAGGCAAAGGTCCCGAGTTCGAGTCTCGGTCGGGCACACAGTTTTAATCTGCCAGGAAGTTTCATATCAGCGCACACTCCGCTGCAGAGTGAAAATCTCATTCTGGAAACATCCCCCAGGCTGTGGCTAAGCCATGTCTCCGCAGTATCCTTTCTTTCAGGAGTGCTAGTTCTGCGAGGTTCGCAGAAGAGCTTCTGTAAAGTTTGGAAGGTAGGAGACGGATACTGGCAGAAGTAAAGCTGTGAGTACCGGGCGTGAGTCGTGCTTCGGTAGCTCAGTTGGTAGAGCACTTGCCCGCGAAAGGCAAAGGTCCCGAGTTCGAGTCTCGGTCGGGCACACAGTTTTAATCTGCCAGGAAGTTTCATATCAGCGCACACTCCGCTGCAGAGTGAAAATCACATTCTGACCACACTTTTTATTTTCTATCCAGTCTCTGTATACCCGACGAGTTTTGTCATATCTTTCAATAGGTTACTATAAATTTTAATAACAGATTCACTTTACATACTCAAATGACGAGTTGTAGTTCATCCATCTTAAACTGTCATGATCTGATGATAGTGCTGTTGAAACGTCAGATGCATGTTGATATAACCATGAGTAATAAAAGTGAAATATTCAAAAAACAATACTTAGTAAATGCCAAAATTGGTATGAAGGAGACAATTCTAGCCAATACTGTGGATTCTAGAAGAATTTCTTTGTTTTGTTTTGGAAATTTGTGTCAAGGACTATGCGACCAAACTGCCGAGGTCATCGGTCCCTAGGCTTACGTAGTACTTAATCTAACTTGAACTAACTTACGCTAAGGACATCAAAGACACACACACCCATGCCCGAGGAAGGACTCAAACATCCGACGGGGGGAGCCGCGTGAACCGTTCAGGACGCCTCAGTCCGCGCGGGCTATCAGAAAAATAAGCTCTCAGCAGAGAAGGAAGATATCTGCACTTACAAACTTGTAGTACAGTATTATATATGAATTAGCACCATTCTGCCTTGACCACGTTTCTGTACTTTAATCTCTAATATTAGCGACAGGCGCTGAAAGAGAAGCAGTCAGTGATACTCAGACCGCAGTCACCGTTGTAACAGATATGGTGAGGTATTCAAAATACGAGATGTATTTTTTTCATGCTTTTCCGGAATTTTACTGCCGTCGTCTTTTTCTGTACCAGTGTAATTTTCTCCTTTCCTGTTTTACTCAAGAACGGTGCTGGTGATCTTGCTAAATTGCCGCGTGAGCGCCAATCTATGTAGCTCTACCTGTAAGCGTTCGTGGCAACACCTACGTGCAGAGGTGGCGGCTAAAGGGGGGGCGGCGGCCTAACTGGTGGCGGGCGAATTTGAAAGCGCGGCCGTCGGGGTGCCGGCCGATACCGCGAGCTGCTACTCCGTGCCCCAGACGGCGGTTCTCTACAGGTCTTCCAGGATTTCGCTACATTTTTATAGCCTTGCAACTCAGTCTCTCGTATGTACAGCGCCGTGGAACCTTGGACTTGACGACCCTTAGATAATTTATAAGGCCGCTGGTGACACCGGCACTGTTCCGAGACAGCACAGCAGCCAACAACAACAGCAGCAGGAGACCCTGGCGTCCCGCGCGCCACACACCGGGGTCTCCAGACTTCCGCGCGGGGGAGGGAGTTGAGCGATCGGTGCCGGCGAGCCAGCAGCCAGCATCCAGCCCGCAGCGCCGCGACGCAGTTCGATGCAAATGAGGCGCAAGGCACGGGCCGGGCCGGAGGCACGCGACCGCTGTTAGCGCCCTCATTCCTCCGGCTTTCATCCCCGGCTCAGGCCGGCACCACTCCGGCCCCCCGCCGTACCCTACCGGGGGCACACGCGTCAGCTCCTGCGCGGCCCCGGGAGAACCACCTCACTGCACGTTTTTTTTAGAAAAACTTGGCCTTTCATAAGCATGTGGAAAAATCTCGCCAATGCTTCTCTTATTAACTTTCTGGATATACACTACTGGCCATTAAAATTGCTACACCACGAAGATGACGTGCTACAGACGCGAAATTTAACCGAGAGGAAGAAGATGCTGTGATACGCAAATGATTTGCTTTTCAGACAAGGTTAGCGGCGGTGGCGACACCTAAAACGTGCTGACGTGAGGAAACTTTACAACCGATTTCTCAAACACAAACAGCAGTTCACCGGCGTTGTCTGGTGAAACGTTGTTGTGATTCCTCGTGTAAGGAGGAGAAATCCGTACCATCACGTTTCCGACTTTGATAAAGGTCGGATTGTAGCCTATCGCGATGGCGGTTTATCGTATCGCGACATTGCTCCCCGCGTTGGTCGAGATCCATTTGCTGTTACCAGAATATGGAATCGGTGGGTTCAGAAGGGTAATACGGAACGCCGTGCTGGATCCCAACGGCCTCGTATCACTAGCAGTCGAGATGACAGGCATCTTATCCGCACGGCCGTAACGGATGGTGCAGCCACGTCTCTATCCCTGAGTCAACAGATGGGGACGTTTGCAAGATAACAACCATCTGCACGAACAGTTCGACGACGTTTGCGGCAGCATGGACTATCAGCTCGGAGACCATGGCTGCGGTTACCCTTGACGCTGCATGACAGACAGGAGCGCCTGCGATGGTGTACTCAACGACGAACCTGGGTGCACGAACGGCAAAACGTCATTTTTTTCGGATGAATCCAGTTCTGTTTACAGCATCATGATGGTCGCATCTGTGTTTGGTGACATCGCGGTGAACCCACATTGGAAACGTGTATTCATCATCGCCAACAGGCGTATCACCCGGCGTGATGGTATGGGGTGCCATTGGTTACACGCCTCGGTCACCTCTTGTTCGCATTGACGGCACTTTGAACAGTGGACGTTACATTTCAGATGTGTTACGACCAGTGCCTCTACCCTTCATTCGATCCCTGCGGAACCCTACATTTCGGCAGGATAATGCACGACCGCATGTGCAGGTTCTGTACGGGCCTTTCTGGATATAGAAAATGTTCGACTGCTGCCCTGGCCAGCACATTCTCCAGATCTCTCACCAATTGAATACGTCTGGTCAATGGTGGCCGAGCAACTGGCTCGTCACAATACGCCAGTCACTACTCTTGATGAAGTGCGGTATCGTGTTGAAGCTGCATAGGCAGCTGTACCTGTAGACGCCATCCAAGCTCTGTTTGACTCAATGCCCAGGCGTATCTAGGCCGTTATTATGGTCAGGGGTGGTCGTTCTGGGTACTGATTTCTCAGGAACTAAGCACCCAAATTGCGTGAAAATATAATCACAGGTCAGTTCTAGTATAATATATTTGTGCATTGAATACCCGTTTATCCTCTGTATTTGTTCTTGGTGTAGCATTTTTAATGGCCAGTAGTGTATTTTATTTACAGTTAAATAGCCACTGCCGACTTACTCTATAATTTTCGCTACGTATTATTTTCTACTTACAGACCGTGTTTGCTATCTATTATGATGTTCTCATGGTTGATACATTTCCTTTATAATTTTCCACTTATTTTATTACTATTCACGTATGGGTCCAATAGGACCATGCGAGGTACAATCAGCCAATGTACCTTTTGACGGCTGGCCTTCCTTTATTTCCAAATTTGTCTCATCCTTTCAGAATGAAGTCTCTTTCTGTCATCAGACCACGGCGGTTCAGTCCGTTTTCTAATTTGGCCCTGGCCAAGTTTCCAATCAAATATCTTTTGTTTGTATGTTTTTCTGTCTGTAACGTCTGCCTGAGCTATACCGGTTACTTTAAGATCCTTCTTAATCGCAGCGATACATTTAACTGGCTCAGTTTTGGCCTTACTTCTGTTTTCGTAGAATTCTACTATCTGTTTCGTTAACCTTGTGGGTGCCATTCTTTTAATGTGCCCATAAAACGCAAGCCTTCGTTTCTCCATGTCACCATGTATGTGTATTCTTCTATTTCCTTATTGCTTCTCAGCCTATAAGTTTCTCCGTCACTAATTTTGGGGCCCAATATTTTCCTAACAATCTTTCTTTCTTTCTTTTCAATTTCTTCAGTACCTCTCTTTCTACTCGCAATTAAAGCTTCTGCTCCATAAAGGTTTGATTACAATGCTGTAATTCCTAAGTTTACTGAATTTAGATAGTGATTTTTATTATAAATATTCTCTGTTAATCTGAATGCAGTTGTCACTTTTTGACAGCGAGCTTAGTTTGCAGCTTTTTCCAGGCCGTTTTCTTCTCTGATTTCCCCCAAGTATTTAACTAAGGAACCCTTTTTATTTTTCCATATTTCGTGTTCAAAAACCTTAGTGTTTTTTGTTACATGACATATATTCTGTTTTATTCGAATGATATTTGTAGTCCTACTTTTTCCACAACTTCTTTAAGAATTTCTATTTGTTTCTGAGCTGTAGTAATATCCCTAGTGAAAATTGTCAGATTGACTTAATATTAATAAGGTACCACTAGAGCTGTATCCTTCCTCTTCCAAGCTCCTTCCCGTCGGAATTAAGTCCGTTTTTTGGGTCACTAACGATCTAACGCTTCCTGTGAGTATAGGCTTGTTCATCTGAGATCTGAATTTGTAGATCCTAACCACCGTAACTTAGGTCTTCAGCGCTGTCTCTGGCCTTCGACAGTGAGGGGCTGAGCTGATGAATGAAATGGGCGGTGTCGGTAGAATGTGTCCACGCCAACAAAGTCTCCATTATTGCATCTTATCGGTGACTGGAGCCATTCCAGCTGGTTCTTGAATCTTTGTATTTTTTGTATGGTCGAGCACATTAATGCATAATGGTCTTCTCAGACTCCGTATTCCCATGATGCGTAGTAGGTGTTTAACAGGCCAGCAGTCGTTATCATATAAATTTACGTTCGAAGCCCTTACAGTCAGGAATTGGTATGCCAGTCAGACAAAATCGCCGTGAGCATTAAGGCCAGTGTTGACGCGCCAGATTTAAGACACACTTTTCGTAAACATTGTGTCTTGCTGCGCGAAGAAGTCCCTAACTGCGTGCTCTACATCCTCGCCCGACAGGAATCATCGACCCTTCAAGGCTGATCGAGACGGGATAATCGCATGGGATGAGATCAGATCTCCAGGGCGGATGCTCGATTGTCTCCCGCTTGAGCTGGCGTAACTCCTGAGTTAAGACATTTGCGATGTGGGGACGTGCGTTTTCATGAAGCAGCAGCACGCATTGTCGCAGCTGGATTTTGACAGATGCGCTGCCCCATAGATATTCTTAATGCTCCTTTGGATGCTTACAGGTGTTTGTTCTTCGGCCGATAAGAAAAGAGAATCAGCACGTTGATCCTGTTTGGTTGCATTTGGCTCTGAGCACTATGGGACTTAACATCTGTGGTCATCAGTCCCCTAGAACTTAGAACTACTTTAACCTAACTAACCTAAGCACATCTCACATATCAATGCCTGAGGCAGGATTCGAACCTGCGACCGTAGCGGTCACGCGGTTCCAGACTGAAGCGCCTAGAACCGCACGGCCACACACGCTGGCAATCGCATTTGGTAGTAACATCGTCACGGTTCATGTTTCCGTATTTAAGACACGCACATCGAAAAGACACAAACGCCACACTAACTCCCTACCCATATGTAGGTGCTTATAAACCCGGATCGGAATCGAGCTACGTTGCATATACGGAAGCTTCTTGATCGCCTCTGATGTAATGCAACCGGCCTAACCATTGTGCGGTGTACGTTTAGTTTTAGGCAGACAGGCCTCTTCTTTCCGCAAGTAACACCTGTGACGTAAGTGAATCACATCCAGTTAGTTTTGATTCTTGCTCACACACAATCTTCCACATAGCCGCCACTCTACATTCGAGAACTTGGCATCGCAATGTGTCCATTTTACTGAGAGGAACTCCTTTTATTTTTGTAGATCCAGGAGACAGAATCGTTTCGAGTTTCTCACGCTAGTGGAGACCAAATCTTTACAAATGCTCATATCGTGTCTGAACTTGAATGTCAAGATCATTCCTGGTGTTTGCAGCAAGCATCACATCATCTGCGTGTAGCACTGTCCAAGGTACACACTTCTGTAGGTAACGCATTTTGGTATACCTGACGGTAGTAAAAATCAGCGAAGACAGAGATGAGCGTTGATGAACGGCAGCTGCCACAGAATAGCTCTAAGTTGAACAAAACAGAAACTAGAATAATAGCTACAGTAATTTACACGTATAAATGATATGCAGGCCACAGTATCAACTATCTTTATAACAAATCCCGACACAGTTGTGCCAGTATCATGCCTTAAACTATCTGGCTGTCTTACGTAACGTTACAGACAAATCCTTGAACATGATTATGTAAATACTACGTCGACCGCCTGGCGCAAATACTGTTACTGACTGTCATTTACATTGTTTCATCAACAACCAGAGTAGAAAGTAAGTATACCTAAACAGCAATACATCGTGAACATACAACCCGCGAAATGTAGTACCTAAACAAAATCGTTATTTTGTATAGGGCAGGTGCAGCTCCCGTTTTTCTGCCAATGTTGTAACTGTGTGCTATGGATGGGAAAAAACGATCGGCTAAATCCGATATCGGTATTTTAGTTCTAAATAACCAGTAGTTTTCTGTCTTTGTCTGGTATCGATTATAACAGGTGTTTTTATTTTTTACTCATAACTGAGCAAAAAACCGAATTATCAATTAGTCATATCACCAGTGCTAAAATTTTTCGTTCTTAAATAAACATTTTTAAAGAACAAAAATTTTTTCGTAAAATTTGCATTCCGCTAAAATATTGCGTTATTATGGAAAAATGGGAAAAGTGAACAATGCCATTTTAACAACAATGCCGATCGGAACGAGCAACAAATAATAATGTTCATGTTACGATGTGGCGTGGCCTCCTAGATGGTATGTGTGTACTCCTACATGCAATGAGCGATACTTGCCCCATATGTTCCAGATGGTAGTTTCTCACTGTTGTCGTCGGACACCATTTGTATTACAAGATAGCGACATCTCTAGTCTAAAAATGTTTTACGAAGTGCTATATCAGTGAACTACAATGCTCCTATTCGCTTTAAGCCGGCCGCGGTGGTCTCGCGGTTCTAGGCGCGCAGTCCGGAACCGTGCGATTGCTACGGTCGCAGGTTCGAATCCTGCCTCGGGCATGGATGTGTGTGATTTTCTTAGGTTAGTTAGGTTTAAGTAGTTCTAAGTTCTAGGGGACTAATGACCACAGCAGTTGAGTCCCATAGTGCTCAGAGCCGTTTGAACCATTTTTATTCGCTTTAAAAGCTTGAAAACAGGAGATCTCACAACAAACTTGTGACATAATATAGGGAGAAAACTTAAAGATTAACGCTTCATTAATAGATAAAATAAAAAGAGACAGTAGTTGTCCTGCTGCCTGTGTCTATATAACGTGCCTTCATCTGCTTGTAACCCTTGAAAACGGACAAATTAACACGAAAAATACAGTTCTTCAACCTCAGTTTTCACCCCTTAGCACTGACCACTCGCAGTGTCCGAAAAGCAGCATGATCCTCTGTTACCGCGTTATTTTTGAGCAGAGTTTCAAAACATTAGAATCAGTTCGAGAAGACTGTTTTTTTGTGGCAGTCAAGAAATTTCCTTTTTTCGAGAAAAGCAGGGAACAGTGGACGGCCTGTCTTCTTTTATTTGCTTAGTTACTTTTTATATTTTGATTGAATGTATCTTTAAACTAAGGGAGTCAAAATTTTTCAATCTTTGTTCGATTTCTATGTTTATTACAGGAAATACACAGAATAAAAGAACGAAAATTGGTTCTTTCAAATGGTTCAACTGGCTCTGACCACTATGGGACTTAACTTGTGAGGTCATCAGTCCCCTAGAACTTGGAACTACTTAAACCGAACTAACCTAAGGACATCACGCACATCCATTCCCGAGGCAGCATTCGAACGTGCGACCGTAGCACCAGCGCGGTGTCAGACTGTAGCGCCTACAACCGCTCGGCCACTCCGGCTGGCAACTGGTTCTTTCAGAAACCGAATATTTTGAGTGGTTTTAAGGGGGGTAGGACGTCAAACGGACCGACTTGGAGCAGGAGAGGCACCATAGGATATTTTATTTTCTACTGTCTATACTTTTACAAATAAATTCATAAAACTTTGTCCGCATGACCAGGAAGTATTCAGGATTCACAATCATAGCAGTGAAAGTGCAAAAACATAACAAAATAAAATTTTTTAGATATGAAATTTCATCATTTTTCCACTTACTGTTAGCTGCATTTGTTGCTATAGGTACATTTTTCTTCACAAGTAAGAGAGATTCTTTGATGAATTTTGCACAGCATACAAACCATACTTACAGGTGTATGAAACTCTAGAATTTTCCAAATCTATTAAAAACTGTGGTAAAAATTGAGATAATTAAGTACAAAATTTGATTTTTTTCTGAACATAAAGTTTAAAACGTAACAGCTCATTCATTTTTTCATTAATTAAATAGATTTTAGAGTTTCATACACCTGTAAGTATGGTTTCTATGCTGTGCAAAATTCATCGGAGAGTCTCTCTTACTTATGAAGGAAAGTGTACCTGTAGCAACAGATGCAGCCAATAGGAAGTGAAAAAAATGATGAAATTTCACATGTAAATAAATTATTTTGTCATGTTTTTGAACTTCCGCTGCTACGAGTGTGAATCCTGAGTCCTTCATGGTCATGCTGACAAAGTTTTACGAATTTACTAGTAAAAGTATAGACAGTGGAAATTAAAATGTTGGAAATTAAAATGTCCTGTGGTGCCTCTCCTGCTCCAAGTCGTTCGACGTCCTACATCCCCCTCCCCCCCCCCCCCCCTTATCGGTGTTGCTAAACTGGTGTTGGAGAAAACCAATATAACCCAACACCGGTTGTTTCAAGCGATAACCACTGTGCCTGCTATGCAGTGACTGAAGCCCATAACGGGTATTATCATAGATAAAAGTACATAAAAGAGTTTCTGATTAAATCAATAACAGACTCCATGTGAACTGGTTTTTTAAATGCATAATATGAAAAATTTTTCTTCGCTAATTATCTGCGTTTTTTGCCCCCCCCCCCCCCCCTCAAAATTAAGGGTGCGATTTTTATTAGGATGCGGTTTATATCCGGGCCAGCAGTGTATTATTTTATCCATTTCGTTTAAATTCTCCTCAAGGTCTTTTTCGGGTCAGTAGATACTTCAGAGGTGAAATGATGTCGCTGTAACAAACGGTTGTCATGTAAGTCTTGAAATGCCATAGGAGTAGCATGTGATTGGCACATGTTGAGATCGGCGTCATCAGCAGTGACAATCAATTTGTATGCGTGTAGCGCGGACAGCGTCGGGCCCTCCCCTGCGTTGCTGGTGGTGGAGGTGGAGGTGGCGGTGCTGGCAATGCTGTGGTGGTGGTGGTAGTGGTGGTGGTGGCCGTGGTGGTGGTGGTGGCGGCGGCGGCGGTAGTAGTAGTGGTGGCGGCGCTGGCGCTGGTGGTGGGGTTGATGACGGTTGGCGCTTCGGTGCGCGTCGCGTCGCGTGCTGCCCCGAGGCGGCGGGGTGGGGGTTGTCGGGCGCAGGGGTGGGAGCGGCGCGGCGGGGAGGCGCTGGAGGGGCGGCGCGGCGCGCGGCGGCGGCAGCGGCGGCCGCGTCAGTAGCAGTCCGCCTCCAGCAGCAGCGGCCACGCAGCGGCTCAACATGCAGACGCTGCTCCTGCTGCAGCAGCACATCGCCAGGGGAGGTGCGTAGCGTAGCGCAGCCGTAGTCGCAGCCGCCGCCGGCGGGCGCACGTGCTCGCCTCGGCCCTCTGCCTGCGCACCTGCCGCCGATATCGATAGCGCACTCTTTGGTCGACTCACACTCTCCCGCTAGTGTATCGATGTTTACTCACCTATATCGATATTAAATCACGTGGAGCGGCATGTTTGTTTACAAGTTTTTTTTTTTTTTTTTTGGCTTTTGTTTCAAACAACTCTGGATTTCAACATTTTGAAGTTTCTTATTTGCGTTTTAGTGCTCTCATATGTGCGTACGTATTACAAGCATTTTTCTTTTTTTTTCTACATATATTTTGTTGTAATAGTTCTTCGAGTGTTTGTTTACGCTTTTTTTCGATTAGCTGAATATTCTTGTTCCCAGCTTAATAGTGTGCTTTGCGTTTATGCATGTAGGTGCGTATATGTGCTAATTTTTTCCTCTTATTGTCTTGATTTTTGATGGAAAACTGATGTGATCTCGTGTGCGACAAGTGCGAGCTTCCAATCGTAGTACTTGACCGTACGCTTACCGCCATCTGTGCTTTGCAGTGATGCATATACCTTCTCTTCCGGAATTGTGCACAGCCTCCTTCCAGGTAATAAATGTTACAGTGCATTCATACAATTAATATTTTTTCTCCTTTCGTAACTTGTAATATTTAAAACATTATTTTGTAACTAAAGCGGGTTCCAACCAAGTGCGCTAACTCTACTTTGAAATAGAGAATTTTTGACAGGTTCGTCTCTATATTGTTCGTTCTTGGTTCGTTTCTCAAACTTGAGTGTTCCGATTCTCCAATGTCGTGTCAGCCGTGTCTAATGTATCTCTGCGATACACGGACTTTCAAGGTGCGACTGATGAAGAAGATGTGTGTTTATGTTATCAGCCACGCCCACTGTTTTCACAGTCGCCACATTTTTCGTAGAGCTAAAACCACTGTGGCACGCAAATAGTTTGCAGAGCCGGTATAAGTGTGTTGCTTGTTCTTCGTGCATTTATGCTCTCATAACTGGAGAGCTGAGTTCGCTGCTATTTCACCCGGCATTTCTTTTTTTTCTGTTCATGTATTCAGCACTAGCACGACATTATCGGGATTATTGCCGTACCAGTGATCTAGAAATGTAAATATCCCCCGTCAGTATATATAAAAAAATTTGCTTTCGTATATCCTACGACTACCGCACCAACTTAAACAAGTAAGGAAGCGTTGTTCGCCCATTATATTTAACACCGGTGTAGCATGACGTATCACATTTCAGAAAATTGTGGATATGCACAGTAGTTAGTTACCTATATGACACAGAAAGACGCGTAATAATGTCATAACATTTCGTAAAGGTAAGTAGTTGGCTCCTAGTTTGCAGACACAAATAATATTGGTTTGTTCCATATATGTATACGTTTGTCCAGGCTGTGTTCGCCATTACTTTGTGTTAAATAATTACTGACAACAGTTTCGGTTTGTCATTCGTCAAACCTCTCATCTGTCAGAATGCCAAGGAGCTGTCATTGTAGACGCTGTAGTCCTTTAATATTTTTACTTACTTTTTGCATTGTCATTTGATTTTCGCCTTCATCCCCATTACGTTACCGACAGCCTTGCTCTCGCCACTGAATACCTCAAAGTCTCTGTTTTGTTGCCTGTGTGTTCGTTTTACGCACGTGAGGTTTTTTTGCTGTGGTCGCAGAGGCTCCGCAGATGCCTGCGCTGTTTGTGCTGGCGAGCAAACGCAGATGGAGGTCAGTTCGGCAGGTAGGACGGCGCAGACGTGGGAAACGCAAACTGCGAGGCGCCGCCCCCCAGCCTCTGTCCTTGTCTGGGGGCGGTACCCACCTCCATGCGGCCGCCCGGGTACCACGTGCTCCTCTGCGCGCGCTACTGGTCTCAGCGATTAGCTCGTCCTCACTGACCGTCACATGTGTACACGTATTACAAATTAACTTGTTCTATACATACAGATGTTCCATAGGCTCTTTTCCGTGGCTCTCCGTTCAAAACAGCAATAACAAGAATAACGGTACCAGTCACTAAATTTTTAGGTGTTTTATTTACGATGCGTTTCAGCGAGTATTGCTCTATCATCAGGTGACAGTTCTTGTTTTTAGATTCGGCGCGTTGTTCCTGGAAACCTAACGATATCGAGGTGTCCGGGATATTTTATCATTTGCTTGTAAAATGTTTTTGGTAGATTAGTAAGAAGAAATAGTTTGGAACTGATGTGGCGTACGTGACAACCATTACACGTCCAAGAGTGAAGTGTTCAGACGAGTAAGTTCAATCATAAATTTTTTAGTAAATCGAGATGAAAAGTACGCTAGAATAGAGGGAGCACAAAAATATTAAATCTCTGTGTGATGCAACATTTCAGCAGATAATTAAATCAGATTTGTTTATATCACTCCTCCCCACATTGTAATACTGTCTTCCATCGTTACGCCAGGCTTGTACCAATACATTTTGAATGATTGGTAAGCGTCACTAGTTCTGAAAATTATCAGAGGAGGGTTCTGAAAGCGTGGGCTCAACTGTGTAGCATCTCTGCCCGTCACTGACAGGTAATATAAAACCTCTTTTCTTTTCTAACGAGCTTTCATACATTGATAGTTCTCCTGAAATTGACGACAACTCAAAATTGTCTCAGATTTAATAATTTAATGATATTTGAATAGAAACAACCAGGTCAGCTGTAGAGCTCATCAAGGTAATATGTTCTTCTGAATACAGATATGGCGTTTTCTGTACTGTGCATGCACATGCAACCACCCAGTCAGAACAGAAGTAAATCTGTTCCTGTAGTTTTTTTATATAAAAAATATCCTTATTTTTTGACAGGCGTCAGCTACACACATGAAATTCAATAAAGCTGTCTAATCGATCAGAATAGTAGGTAAGTGCATAGAAATCACTGACGCGAAACTAGACTGATTGCCTGAAATCATAACTATTGATCCCATTATGTAGATGGTTAGCCGTAAATTTGCTTGTGCAAGAAACCCTGCTCTCAGAAACAAATAAATAGAACGTCATACGGACATTGACTATACATAAATACATAAAGATCGAAGCAAGAGTCAAATGTTGCTCAGGTTCGTGTAAATTTTTTGTAGGATCTGTGGAGAAACGATTTGTGGCAATTTTTGATCTTTGCGTGGACTGTGTGGAAAAATCGATTTTTCTCTTTGATTAAGGAGTCTTAGCGAATGTCTCCTTTCATGGTTTTATAGTGGCAGGTCTGTTATGTAGAACGTCTTCTCACCACTGAGTTGTTTTCGTCAGTCTTATACCGCTGTTCAGGTGGATTGAGGGCTCGTACGTACGCAGATTTATTTCGTGTTGGTCCGCACCAGTGCTTCTTCCTGATTTTCAACTGTTCCAGGGGACGGCGCTATAGGAAAGATGACAAACATTACGGGGAGACTTACTTGTAAAACGTAAAAGTTGCAAGAGGATTCGAGAAAGATACTGCTTCTTCTCACATATTCACACCGTCAGCGAATTAATTACAAAGGAGAGGGAACGTGGGGTGGAGTACCCTGTTACGTCACGTTCCTCCCACCGCACACTGAGCGTAATGTTTTGCTTTTTAACTTGCTAACCGTGATTGTATAGAACCAACATTGACAGTTTTCTGTTAACGGAGTCCAGAACCGTCCATCACTCGTAGGTGTACCACTGTTTTCAATAATTTTATCTTTTCTGTTCGCTTCCTGGTCTTTACCTACCATATGAAGTGAACAGAGAGACGTGCGTTTTTCTCACGGGATAAGTTTCAAAAAGCTGTCACTCCCCATAGATGGTCCGCACGAGGTTCTCGCACTAATTTTCTACTATTCCAGGGGACGGCGCTGTAGGAAAGGTGACAAACATGATAGTGAGACTTACTTTTGTAATGTAGAACGTGAAAGACGAGTCGAGAAAGTTACTAATTGTCCCCACGTACCTTCATCATCGAGGGAATGAAATGAGAAAGGGCGAGCTATGTACCCTGTATCTCGCGCCGCGCACTGAGCGAAAGCTGTTGTTTTTTAAGTTGCTACACCATATAATACGGAACCAGCACTTAGTTTTCTGGTAGTGCAATCCGGAACTGCCCACCACTCATCGGTCGACCACTGCTTTCACTAGTTTTGTCTTTCCTGTTCACTTCCTGGCCTTTTCCTACCATATAAAGCCCGCACAGAGACGTGCGAGTATTTCACGCAATAAGTTTCGAAAAGCCATCTCCTCGAGAGGTAAAATTTTCGATCCCGGGTCGCCGCACGGCTCGGCCAGCGGGATACGGCTGAGTGTGCCAGACCCCGGCGCCGCCAGCGTCGCCGTCCCCAGCGCAGCCCCAGCGGGCCATCTGGCGCCGCTTGACACATGACGGATGTGACGTGCGTGTGTTGCGTGCGTCTGACGGAGGGCCGGGCGCGCCGGTTTGTTGCCAGTACGGTCGCCGCCGCTGGAAACTAGGCCAGCGCCGCGTGGGGTGGCTGGGGCTGTTACCCAACCGCGTTGCGTAACGCTCCACCCGCCGTCAGCGATTGATTGTCCCCCCTGCACGCGTACGGTCCATGTACTCTGACGCTCCTCTCTCTGACAGCTCGCATTTTCTCCTGGAGGCTGAAGGCTGCTCTCCTCTTCCAACTTATCGACAACTGGTGCACGAACTAATACCTGACAATGAACGTAAATACGTGTAAGTCATTGCACTAGATAGGCGGAGAAATTAATTACTGTTAGTGTACACTATTTCAAGAATGAGGTTTTCACTCTGCAGCGGAGAGTGCGCTGATATGAAACTTCCTGAAGGAAGGTAGGAGACGAGGTACTGGCGGAATTAAAGCTGTGAGGACGGGGCGTGAGTCGTGCTTGGGTAGCTCAGTTCGTAGAGCACTTGCCCGCGAAAGGCAAAGGACCAGAGGTCGAGTCTCGGTCCGGCACACAGTTTTAATCTGCCAGGAAGTTTCAGATTGCACTGTTGGTGAAAAATCATTGCAGGCGTTAACAACTCTAAAATACTTAGGAGAAACAATCCGGAGCGAACTGACGTGGAATGAACGCACGAAACTTATCTGTAAATAAAAGTAGATGCTAGGCAATTAAAGAATCTGAAGGAAATGTAATTCGTGCGCGAAAGAAGTGTTACAACGTACTTGTGAAACAATTGTTGAGCGTCAGCCATAAATTTGACACCGTTACCTAGTTGGTTTAAAACAAGAGAGAGGGGAAATCCAACGTAATGTCACGGTATTCTGTAGTAAGCGCGAGAGCGCTACGGAAATGCTCGAAAACTCCTTTGGCGTAACGTAAAAGAGGCGCAATTTATCAAAAAAAAAAAAAAATTCAAATGTGTGTGAAATCTTATGGGACTTAACTGCTAAGGTCATCAGTCCCTAAGCTTACACACTAGTTAACTTAAATTATCCTAAGGACAAACACACACACCCATGTCCGAGGGAGGACTCGAACCTCCGCCGGGACCAGCCGCACAGTCCATGACTGCAGAGCCTTAGACCGTTCGGATAATCCCGCGCGGCATGCAATTTATCACTGTGACGTTTATCACTGGAGCGCCTGATCGAAAAAAAGTCGGGCAACGTATTTTTTCCTCCCACATAAGTTTCGCGAAATGACCACGACGAGAAAATTCGACAAATTAGTGCTCATAAGGAGCTTTGCCGATCCCCATTCTTGCTACGCGGCATTCGTGAATGGTGTGGGGAAAGTAGGAATATATAATAGTAACGGAATTATCCTCCACCACACACCCTAAGATCGGCTGCGGAGTACAGATGTAGACATAAATCGGTGCTCAGAAGGTCTGCAACCCTTTTTTTCTGTCCGATAAGGGAGCGACACAATGAGTGGAAAATAGCGGCCAGGGGTAATTTTGACGACTGCCATGAAAACGAGGTCTGTAGGATCGACGTGCTGCAGCAGAAACTTAATTCTGAAACTACTATCTTCGCAATAGTCACGCTTTTTCTGTGGCTCTCGGCAAAATCAAGAAACGTTTCCCCAAATGTTGGGCAATTTCCAGCAATCACCCTGATAATAAATTCACTCTTAAGTCGATCGTGAAAAGCAAATATTTTCCCTTTCCCCCTCGTTTCCTCATGATATCACTGGATGGACTTACGAGATTTGGTGAAAGAAGGTACAGCAATCAGTCGCAACTTGCGTTTATTGCAGGAAATATAGATTGCGGTCACTGAGTGACGCTCTTCAGTGCTAGAGGTAATACAGGAAACGATTACAATGCAACAGCAATATGTTAACACCAAAGAACAATTCTATAAATTTCGCATATAAGTGTGTAGTACATATCATCAGGTGAAGCTAACACATTTCAGCCTTTATTTGGCCTAGTCCCTCAAGTACTATACACGTCAAGAGTTAAAACCGCTCCTGAGCCTGCTCTTTACAGTTATCTCACAAATGGCCCAGGTGTACATTATAAATGGCTGTGGCGTCCTTTACACATGTGTCGTGTTAAAGTAATGCATTGGACAGACGTAGTTAATTGTTTATCACAAAAATAGCCATCTTAAGGAAATACATTTTTTACCAATATATAATTGAAGAGACTACAACTGTGAGTGATGTTAAAGCAGTAAAAAATTCTTTACAATCGCTTGTAATGTGAAGTAGTTCGTACATATGGGCGATCGGAACTACATAATCAAATCATTTAAGTAATTCAGAATTTATTTATTTATGATTATATATTATAAAAATGAGATGGAATTAACCGGGTTCTCATTTTAGCGGTAGTGTGCCACTTGCTCACTTCTTGGCCTCCTTTGATAGTTGCTTTTGGCCGCATGTGGTCCACAGGTCGCGGGTTTGACAGCTGTGTTCTAGATGCAGTCGAATTTAAAAAATACTTACAACTAACTGTTTTTTGCCGGCCGCGGTGGTCTCGCGGTTCTAGGCGCGCAGTCCGGAACCGTGCGACTGCTACGGTCGCAGGTTCGAATCCTGCCTCGGGCATGGATGTGTGTGATGTCCTTAGGTTAGTTAGGTTTAAGTAGTTCTAAGTTCTAGGGGACTGATGACCACAGCAGTTGAGTCCCATAGTGCTCAGAGCCATTTTTTTTGAACTAACTGTTTACACGTTTCGACTGTATGAGTCATCATCAAAACCAGAATCTTTTTACAAAAGTAACTAGTGAAATAGGCACCTAACGCCCACCTCGAACACTTGACAAAATTTAGTGACGTGGTTGCCAACCGGAAGTTGCGCTTTTCTTCTTCCTAATTTTCATGAGCCATGCGATCGGCTGGTGTCCCAGTAAGCCGAATGGGGGAGCGGTGAGGACCAGCAGAGGCCTCGAGTGCTATCAGCGAACATTTTTTGACGATCTGCGGTAACAAATGGCGCGGAAGAGTTAATAAATTAAGGGGCGGTCAGTGCGGAGCATCCGAAACAAACAGCGCCAACAATTAGGGCACTCGTCGCCCGGTCGGCGGGTCGTGCGGTGGCAGCCCCCACCCCCGCTATCAGGTGACGGCCGGCACCCCCGCCATACGTCACGCATATTTAATGACGTAGCGGGGAAGCGCGTGCGTGCCAATGCGAGTATAAATCTCCCGCCCCTCCGCTGCGCCGGGCGCGGAGCAACGGCCTTTTCTGTGTGACGTCTGGGGTGACTCATTTCCTGTCCGGTGATAAACTGTCGCCGCCGCCGCCACCACCGCCGCCGCCGCTGCTCCCGCTAAACCTGCAGCCGCTGCTCATTAGGTTCTCTGCAGTATACTGAGGTGTCGCCCGGTTGACGGCTTTTCGTCACTCGATACACTGAGAACGCGGCATTGAAACCGTATCACGTGCTACTGTGCTTTCCGAGAATTTTGTCCCGACTATATAGTGAGCTGTAAAAGCGTGGCACAACATCGTTGAAGAAACAATACCGCGTAACTGACTCTGTGTCGATTTCTCGCGTAAATGAAAAGCGCACGCAGCCACAGCATATTGTTGACATTTCATGGTGGCAAGCAGTCAAAACTTCTGTTGTAGCGTTTCACCGAAAATCGTTGCACGTGTGAAAGCAGCGTATGAAAGAGATAATTTGCCTTTGAGAGAGGTTGACAGCAGTGAGCTACTGCGCAAATGGTCCTCTGAAGTTAATTTAGGCACGCGCCTACAAGATTTGCGCTTGAAGAATGCGTGTATCCTGCAGATTCTGTCTCTCATCTCCTTATGCAGAATTTCTCACACATCACCACCATCAACAATCACAGCTCGCAATAAAGGGAACGAAAATTCATTAAATATCTCGCCACGATTACGTTTAATGCATGCAATCGCTACGACATTCACAGTAGAGCGCTCAGAATACTACTGAAGGTTTTTTACCTGTGGAAAATTGCGCGACGTAGGCGCGCAGAACAAGTCTAAACTCGAACGCCATCATTCGTAACTCCAACTACAGCATCGCAGCTTCCGTAAAAGACAACAGCAGCATCCGCGAACAGTCTCGCGGAAGCTTCCAGTTTCGCGGTATTCCATTCTTTGACAGTTACGTGAAAATGACTCATTTTACCTACTCCGATTTGGACAGAGTTCTTTCGTATTCATCTTCGTTGTCATTAATTGAAAGTTCCTCATCCCCGCGCTAACAACAGATGCACCCTGAGTCAAGTATGACAAGTGACTGAAATCTAGAAAATCGAAAAAAGTCAGTGTCGCTGTTTTCTACCCTCAGTTAGGACACAGTCTCCCATTGAATGACGGATGGTGTAATGGGGTGGGGTGGGAGGGGATAGACTGTCAACTTTGCGTTGTAATATTTAACCGAAAATCATTTGCAAACCGGTACAGCAATTATTGAGTGCTTCATTGTACCTCATGAAAAAAAAGAAAAAAAAGAGAACCCTCCCGTAATTATTACGGAATTCCACTGTCTTCTCTCCATGACATTATCAACTTACTGAGTCAAGAACAAGCTATGTCGCTATATTCTGTGCAGACATACAAAACGCTGCTTTGTCGAAAATTGGCACCGTGAGAACATGTATACATAGAAATACAGTTCATTCTTACAAAAAAAAAAAAAAAAAAAAAAAAGTGAAACCAGCAACTAGTCTCTGTTAATAATACTACTTATTAATAAGAAATAGCCAGTTACCGGTTTCGAATCGACATGATCACGTTTATAATTAGTCTTTTGTTGCACAGTGATCTTAGCTGTTTTCTCGCAGTGGTGAAAGTTCCTTCGGTTAATGATGGTGCTGTACAGAATTCTGCCTCATTTTATGGTACTTTTTTAATGTTCCACCCACGCAGACGTTTATATTAGCGTCTATGTGGACACAATGCTTATGTTTTTCCACCACAAAATACGTTCCCGAGATTAAGAAATTGTATGTACAGCAGATCGTCAGAATAAAGTGGTTACATCGACTGCTATTCATATATTCTGGATATTAGAAATACTTTGCACTATTAGCTTTCTAGCCCTTTAATTTTTCGAATCAAGTGAACATTAACATGCAACTGTTGTCTCTCTTCTGTTGCATTAACAAGTCTGCTGCCGCCCCCCCCCCCCCGCCCCCCTCCCCCCTCTCTCTCTTGTACATTTCCTTCCTGACAAAATGCGATTGTTACACATCAGCGTAACACGAAAACCTGGGCAGATAATACCGACGCTTAAGTGCAACAAGTACGTTGAGAACGTCACGAATACAGTTCCAGGAAATAGCACATCAGATTAACAGACTGTATACATACGTCAATGAGGAACACACTTCAATAGCATTGCAACCAAAAAGAATGTGTAATGCGTGACTGGACAGATAAGAACAACGTGTAGGGCCCTCTGTAACTGAGAACTGCGCTGAGGAAAAAGGAGTGGCGTTGACTTAAGAACAGTGGAAAGTATCGACACAAGTTAGAAAATAATTAACGAAACCGGAGAAAGCAGGTCGTGTGGAGTCGTGTTGCTGTCAGCCCAGGTACTTATATAACTATAGCGCATTATTTTGGCATTGTTGTGTGTGTTTTGTCCTTGCCCAGAACTGAGTTTAACATCGTAAAATATGTTAACTCCACTGGGGTGGTGTGAAGGTCTTATATGGAAATGGAAATGTGTGTGAAATCTTATGGGAGTTAACTGCTAAGGTCATCAGTCCCTGAGCCTTCACACTACTTAACCAAAATGATCCCAAGGACAAATACGCACACCCATGCCCGAGGGAGGACTCGAACCTGCGCCGGGAACAGCTGTACAGGGTCTTATATGTTTCGATACTAAATTCTGTGGGATCAGTCTAATCGTATTCCCACATAAATTATGCTCGAGTAGTCAGAATGGTTAATTAAACCGCGGAATCTTTGCTTCATCTAACATCTGTTGCTATTTTCGTCAAGCTTTAATCTGTAAATAAGAGTCACTAGCGTGCTTGGTAATACACATTTAAGGTCTACGTATTGCGTTGTTTAAATTGAGTTTTTCCGTTAGGGAAATGTACGTACCTGTCCTTCAGCGAGGCTCAACCTGCGTGCGCGGCACGCAGTATGTCACGCGAGCATTAAGGAAAGTACAGTCAGACGTGTGTGCAAGATGTTTATGCTGCGGCACAGGTAAGCATCGACCACCTGCCACGAGAAGAGGGAACGGCTTGCGAGAGTGCGGCGTTGCGCAACGCGGGCGTGAATCAGCCGAGTGTTTGCCCGGCGCGGCTGGCGGGTAATTGCCGCGGCGGCGGCGGCGGAGGCGGCGTCACAGTCCCGCGACCCGCCGGTGACGTCTTCCGCGGGCTACCTGCCGCTGACAAGCCTCTCGCAAACACTGGCCAATTATTTTGCAGCGGGCGTAGGTGTGGCACTTTTAGAACGGCGGGGGAGCGTCCACTGGCCAGCGCCGTCTGTCTCCGGAGGAAAATGTGCCAGCGCCAGGTACACCGCGCGCCTAACACCCTCGCGGTTTTTTTTTAAACTTGACCACGATAGGCAAGAAGACGAGGCAGCTTTCTCAAAAAATATATTTTGCGCCTATTTTTAATTTTTCATCACGAATGTTGACTCCCTATCTTCCACCTGGTAACTTGTTTGCATTTTTTTTTTCGCCATCATTACTCTGAGTATTATGATGTGGCCCTCCACGACTTTCTCTTCTAATTCACCCTCTACATCTCTGAGTAGAACTTCTTTAGTGTCTAGGAACCCTCCATACTCGGTTCGATAGACAAACAGTCAAACAACTCGTATTAATGAGTTTTATTACAACAACACAAATAAAAATACTCAATTTTGATCTGAGAATTCGTGTAGTGATTCTTACATGATCATCCATAAGCGCAATCACATAGATTCGTCGCAAGCAAAGAGCGACATGCAAAATAATCATTCTTCAGAATAGACAAACACAGGTGACACTTCGGGTCCTAGCGACAGCTTCTAACAAAAGTCTGTCAGCTGAAGTGCAGTGACGGCTGATCCCTAACTGTAGTTAATTTGGAATTATATCACACGAACACAATATTTCTTTTGTCATTTGGCATGCGTCGTCGAACTTGATATTAAGAGATTCTCGAAAGTCTGTGACTGATATCTTGTCAGTATCATTGTCGATAACCACAAAAGTCGTCCAGGTTCTCGATTCCCGGAATGGATGAACAGTCATATACATAATTTTGTACCGAAACCTGAGTGCGTGAGTCCTACTCGCCTCTGGCCAGTTTGTTTTTCTATTTTTCAAACAGTTTGTGATTCTCTTTCGTACAGTGCTATGCTCGAGACGCATATTTTTAGAAGTTTCTTTCTTAAATTAAAGACTATGTTTGACATTAGTACACTTCTTCTAGGTATGAATGCCATCTTTGCTTGTGCTGCTTTCCCTCTTTCAACCTCTTAGGCGACTTCTTTCTTGGTTCGTTTTTCCTCCTATATGTACCGAACGGAAGCAACCTAATGTATATGTATAAATGTAGCTTCAGTAGTAATGTTACTACCTTAGTGAAATAGGTACTATTAATTATTAAATAAGACTAAAATGTTGTTTTTAAACTATAGTGAAATTATTAAATGCAAAAAAAGTATCGATAAATTGTTGACTATACGTGCAAAAGATAAAATCTTTGTAAATACAGCCGGAGTTCTAACTTTTATAAAAGGCAATGCAATCACAATACTTTGTCCTTGGTTTCCTTATGATCCTCTTTAGTTTTTAGGTATATTTCAATGCTACTACAGTTCACTTAATTACTAGTATCTTTCGTAGATGTCCGCACGGCACTTTTTATTGTTTACGAATAGGTATTTTCAACGTGAAAGTTGGTTTGAGCACCACAGTGCTTTACTAATTAGGGGCCTATCGAAAGTAGTATGTTCTCGCTTTTCTCCGATTTTTGAACTGAATTACGCAGCCTAATCTAGGGACGCCTACAGTTTAACGTGAAATCCGACCACGGTGCAACTTCACTGTTTTCGGATTAGAAGAGCACAACCAGAAATGAAAGAAGTGAGAAGTGACAGAAATAAATTGAAAATCGACGTTATTCAAAACCATATTATATTTGTATTATGTCATCCACTTAGTCATCAAACACATTTGCTTATTTTTATTTTACTAGTAAGTGGTTGTAATTATATCTTCTGTTAATATCAATGATTCACTTCCTGTCCTACGAAATACATCAAAGCAGCTAGTTATAAATTTAATCCATTCTGCCTGAATTCGGGTCTCGCGTTTCTGCCTTTAAAACATTTTGATTGAACTCTAATTTTATCTTGAATCTTCTTGCTCGTTTCTCACGATATTTATTGCATGACTACTGAACGATTTTATGTTAAGTCAACGTTGATGAAAATCTACGCATGTACGGATTAAGTTCTGTTGTAAATTGCAATTCGAGTGTTTATCGGAATTCAAACGTTCTCGTTTTAGATCAAGAGATACTACTGAAGATTGATTTTTCTATGATAAAGATTTCTGATTATGACCACTAATAATTTATGTCCTTGCTGCCTTCAAATAATGTGCGCATTTGGGCGTATAACTCTTCACAGGACGCTCTAAGCTCTTTCTTAGTTTCGAAAACTTTTGTCGCAATTGAGAATCTGCGCCAGTGAATTCGTGAACGCTGGAAGAACGCTATTTTTTTCTTATGGGAATTTAAGCTGATATCTGCGTCTGTGCGTGGTAGCCTTGCCATACCACGGATTTTGACCAGATTATTGCGTATTAGTTATTTCTTGGATGGTAGATTTTCGCAGTAGTCGTACGTGCTAGTTTTCGAATGAAGGCGGTATGCATATTTACGCTTACTGTTAATTATTCCGTCGTCGCACGTGGGAGGCGCTGCGAAAAGGCGCGGAACACGTGAAGGCGGCGGGCAGCACGCATCGCAGGCGCCCGGAAGCAGCGTGCGACGCCGTCTGACGGCGCAAGAAGTGTTAGTGCGCGCAGCCGCCGCCAGAAAGCGCGCCAGTCGTGACGCTGCGCGCTGCCGGAAGTACCTTGCCGTCGGCAGCGTCATTTCTCTTCAAGATCCTGCCTCCTCTCCCTTACTGCGGACTGATATAGTAACCTCTGTGTCAAGAAAAACAAGTATTGGTCATTACTTCTCACTTCCCGTAACAAATATCTATGTGCCTTGCTCGATTGAACCATTTCTAAAAGAGAACGAACGCCTTTCATCTCTTTAGATGGATACATTCGTGACTTGTAAGCACAGTGCAGAATATTGATTCTGCGTTCAGATGACTCAGAATTACTTATGCTTCATGCTAACAGAAATTTTGCGAACAAGAGACAGGTTGCCTATATTAATGAATGTGATACGAAAATTGTTCATTCCGTATACAAGATCGTGGTCGAGTTTATCAGTAGAAACATATATTTGAGAACAAACTGAAACACATACCATATACGAACAAAAGAAAAATGCAGTTACATTTAATAATCCCCCGCAGCGTCGATACTTGCTTGGCATCTCGGGGCATGCTTCAAACCAAGTTGTCTGCCTATTCACATGAAGAGACCGCCAAATGCGTCAATTCCCGTTTACAGTTGTTTAAAAGTGAATGTTGCTTACGTTTGATGCAATGTTAAGAATGGGTTTCCCAAATAAAGGTTCTTAATCATTTTTTCCACCTTTGTAATCACTTTACCCATTGAGTCACGTTCTTCAAACTATTTACGTATTTAACCAATTTATAGCCTGTTACCCACTTTAAACAAATGATTTTGATTTCTCCAAACTTTTAGACACAATGGCATAATTCACTTTTGGAGCTTTGGGTGGCTACAGAGAAACACAACCTCAAGACACGAAGCATAAACTTCACTCATATCTCTATTTGTGTATTTCAGTTGAGAATTCAGAATAAACTAACACTTTATGGACATAGTATAAAGGTAAAAGGTTCCCTTTATGGGCTGTGAATGCACTAAGACGGTATCTTTTACCGTATATGTGTAATGCCGATCTCGCCTGTACTGAACAGACTGACAACAAAATTATTGAAGAGAAAAACACTTCCCAAACTTCGGCTCTACAGAAAAAATAGTGTTTACCATCATGAAATATATAGTTGGACGACTGACAAAATGGAATACCTGCTTCGAATAATACAAAAATCGTCGTTACAACAACAAATGACATTAAAACACAAATTTTGCGTAAACAGCTACGAACAATCGGGATTTTTAGGGTTTCAAGCCACAACTATGTTAGAAATTACATAGGTCAGACGGGTAGAACATTCACTATAACGACATTGTGAAATGCTCATGTGATTGTTTTTTAGAAAATAAACGAACAGAGTAAACCACTTTAATCTCCTTGAACAGAAAGCAATTTCCCCCAAATAAACCTACATTTTTGCACGAATAAAGTGTTTCTATTATACGCAATATATTTTTGATTCAAAATTTTTTTCGTTTCTTCTGATTTTCATTACATCTGTGCGAATACATTGTTTAAAAAATGTATTATCTGTACTATGTTTCCACTAATCCTCAGTCTACATTGTTATATAAATAGCGTGACCATGAGTGCCTCAAAGCAAAGGAGAAAATAATATGGTACGCTCATATACTTTCTGGACTTGGCTCTAAGGAATTTCTTCAGATCTTACACAATGCCTTTATTCCGCACAAAGTGTGCTACGATTCTCATCAACAGGGGACAACTGCAGCTGGTGACACGATTTGTGGTGGACATTGTGAGCGAAGCAGTGTGCAGCTGAAATCTATTAACAAGCTGAATGTCACTGGAACTGCTATTCTTCTATTGCAGGGTTGATTTTTTGAAGGTCGGACACCATATTGCTTGCATTGCAGAGACCATAGTGTGAGAAGTATCATTTGTGTTCAGGCTTGCTCCCTTTTACAGTCAGTTCTTAATTTCGATCGCACACACAATGAATCCCTTCATAGACAAGGACACCCTGCTGTGCTTGCGTGTTGTGACAAAGATCATTGCGAAATGCGCGCCACTTTCTTGAATCCGTAAGAAGGCGTGACGAATATCTGAATGTTGCACTGAAAAAGGAAAAAAATTGCGTGTATTCCACTAGCATTACCTTCAACTGCAGAGCGCAATGGTTACATGGAAAATCGAGGTCAGTGAAATGTAAAATGTGAACTTGTTTGTGCCAGGCAGTTAAGTGATTCGCTGTTAATGTACTGCACATCTGGCGCTGAATCTTCCTTTTACGTGACCGTCACTGTCACCGGTGAATGTTTTAACATTCCTGGAACGTGAAGGGACCGTACTGAGAGGGGAAGACAGTTCAAAGATCGGAGGATGTCTGCAACTGGATCATAATATTTATTTACCTAATTTTATGTAACATATAATAACATACCATACAATCACACCATAGTAATAGTAAAACAACCAACATACCAGCCTTCCTGATGTGGACAACTTGACTTTTTTATTTTAATTGCCTATTATTTTATAGGTTTTTATTTGACGCACACATGGTGGTTCTGAAGATGTTACTCACGTCATCGGTTCGTAAAAGACACATAAACGAGTTGGAAATGTGTGATTATTGTTTCAATTTTGCTTCCTTTCTTAGTTAATGATTTAGTTCTGCTGCAATACCTGCAAAGTTAGTAACCATTACTGAGTGTGTTGAACAGCTGCTGTCAGAGCGCAAGAATGCTGTTGACCTTCTTATACACATCTTTTTAATGAAGTTGGCATAAATGCGTAGAAGAAACGTTTTGAACGCAGATGGATAGGTCGAAATGGACCTTCTGTGTAGGTAGAGTGTTCCTATTACTTTATTTGAAAGCACATGTTTTATTCAGAAAAGAGGATATTTATATGTTGGACCAGACAAGCACACAACGCTTTGTAGTTTGTGGCATTCTCAAGTAGTTTGACGAACAGAAAATAAGCACAAGGGTTTAGCAACTAAGTGCGGTGTATCTGCTTGTACTGGAGGAGAGCGGAGAATTATGACTGATCAAAACGTGATTGCAGATGTCATAAATTCCACCAGATAGGCAGCGGCTCTGCTACAAACATGGAAATAGAAACAATGGAGATAAATATTGCGTTTTATTTCTTGAGAAAGGGTGATTCGTTGTGTAAGCTGAACAAAGGTGCAGCTTGACTTTCGAAGCAAGTGCAATTTACAAACTGTAGTTTATTCAGGGAAATAATGTTAGTGTTAACTCAGAGACGAAACTAAACTGAAACTGTATTCCTTCTGACTTTCTTTTTACGATCTTCCTTCACACGTGCTCACCGCTGATGTCATAGGTACTGTTACCAGTTCACAGATGTGTCAGTTGTCCAAATATCTGAGACGTAACACGGGTTGCCGAAGTAGTAGGGGCATAGGCCTCTTCTCAGTAGCTTTTCCTGTGTTAACGATACCCATCCAATGTTATATCTGCTAATTTCTGCTTCGTTAACTCAGTGTCTTATGTCTTATTCGTAACACTTATTAAGTGAGATAATTCCACCCAGTCAGACTTTTAACTGACGAAACTATCTCGTGTTACGTCGTTTCTTTTAGGAACTGTTTAGTCTTATGCATTTCTGAAGAAGTAATTGAACTAATAGCTCCGTAAATGCAATGAGTACTATTCTGTGCCAAGTGGCATCACATTGGTGCCATACGCAATGAAAAGCCGGAGTTTTGGGTATGGCACACTGAATTTGTGGGGAAATTATGTTCCAAAAATTTAATTTTATTAAGTGTATGTGATGGCGGTAATTGAAATTCATTTGATTTCTTGGTACCAGTGAACAATTAATTCAATACATGTTATGTTTTCATTCGTTTCACAATGAGGAAGATAATTTTACTACTTCACCACTCAGGCATGATTTCATTGTTTGATATTTTAAATTAGGCAATTGTTGTAATCAAGTACTTTTCATGTAATCTATTTGCCCAGAAAAAGATTGAAATAAGTAAATTGTGGATGTCGGAGGGTGTGTGTTGTTACGAAATGGTTAGAAAATGATTGTAAATTTACGCAGTCCCTATTAGAGCCAAGTAATAACAACAGAAGCATTAGAAATCTTTGTACATTAAATGTAAGTATGTTTGAGTACTAGCCACGACGACTTGAAACCTGCATGATGCGGATGAATATCTAAAGAAATAAAAGAAAGTGACCATTTACGGTGTTATTAGTCTCATTAGAATAGTCGCATTTTCCCTATGTCAGTTATGACTAAAATATCAAGATTACGTAACCCCGGTTCTGATAATAAATTCGCATAAGCGATCAGTTGCATGACGCTGCGTGGATCGTGACAGGGCTGTGGAAATTGTAGTACTGAGACAAAGCACTGTAGCCAATTTAGATGGTAAGTACTAATACGAAATTGGTAGAGACCACTGTCCATCCCAGAATAGATTAATGTTGTCCCTTTAATTGTCATCAAATTTCACCATATCCCAGCCGTCTTCTTTCTCTTCAGCGGTGAACGTGTATTTCTATCCCTTTCTCAACCCTGTAGCTTTCCGTATCCTTATACAGTATTTTAGTGTTTCGTTTCCTTCCATTTCATCTGTTAACTTTAGCCTGATATTTATCGCTCTTCTCCGGACTAGTCAATATTTTTCATACTTAACTCTGTATGTACCATTATCTTGCATTTCTGTTTGTTCTGGTGTTAACACACTAAGGATGTTGCTGTTGTCGTCTTTTAAGTCCGCAAGACTGGTTTGATGCAATTCTCCATGCTACTCTGTCCTGTGCAAGCCTCTACTTCCCTTATAGCTATTGCAACCTACACCCTTCTGAATTAAAAGAGCCTAAATTTGCCAGATTTGAACGTAATAACAAGTAACAATAAAACTAAAACGTTAGTTATAGAGCATGTTTTTGGTAAGGGTGCGTGATCAGCACTGCATCTTCAAATACTACGCCGTATGGGTGTTGCAAGTTCGTCTTAGAGATTTAAACCTGTGCTCTGTTTTTCTCGGAAGGTTCCCACAACCAGATGTTGTGTATTCCGCATTTCTCGGCAGCTGTAGACAAAACACTTTACTGCAACAACACGCGTAAATACCGCGGACGGGCGCGGATATAAAACTTAACGTGCCCGGCTGCGATGCTCTCATCACGGTCCGCAGATTTTACTGCGCATATTCGGCGAGTGGTGGTGCGTATTCTGTGAAAAGCGTTGGACCGCCACAGGAATGTAGTCCGGGCGCGTAGGAAATGCGCCATCAAATATTCATACGGGGCCGGGCGGCCGTGTCGAGGTCAGGTAATGGTGATTGAGTGATGGCCCGGTAAATTATACGGCCGCAGTGGTCTGGTGGTCGCTCTTTTTTTTTCTTTTCTGGAAAACCCCGTCATGCTTGATAGACAGTGTGGGAGAACAAGGTACCGTCTATGTGATCGGCTGATCGACCTGTCTCACGAGTGGGGACTTTTTATTACGGCTGCAGCGCGCTCCATGTCGGCAGTCCTCGTTTTCTGAAATTGCTTGCATCAGTCACAGTCGCTGCTTACCGGCCGTCGGTCGAGAGATTCCTTTTTGGCATTTTCCTTGACGAAGCTGGTAGGAGAGGCGAAGCTGCAGGGAATTTCTGTTCGGTTTGATTAACTCTGTGACTGCCGTAAACACCTGTTTGGACGCAGACGATGCCTATGATAAGAGGTGTGTGTGAGAGAAGTAATGAGATTGATTTGTTGTGTACCAAAACTTTTATTTTCTTCAAACAACGTCCCCTTCAAAAGATTTCCTTTCGGCAGCTATACACCAGCGGTGTCATTGTTCCCTGTCTGCAGCGCTGGAAGGCTTCAAATAGTAGCGCCTTTACATGTCGGTCACATTCTTTTGAATATACTCCAAAGTCCCAAAATGATGTTCTTTAGGATATTTTTCACTTTTGGGAAAAAAAGTCGCAAGGATTCGGATTAGGTAAACGGGGGCCCGTGGGACAACAGGAATATCTTTTTAGGTCAAAAATTCCGTAGTGGAAGTAGCTTTGTGACATGGGAAGTTGTCGTGAGGCAACATCCACTTGTCTGCAATGTCCGGTCTCACTCCATTCACTCTTTTCTTGAGCTTTTCAAGGATCTCTCTGTGAAACACTTTGCCGAAAATTTGTCTTGGAGGAACAAATTATGTCGGATCTCACAAGAGCATGCACACATTTGTCGTTTGTGTCTCTTTTTGAAGTTGAGGGTTTCCCTGTGCGAATCTCATCTTAAACTGGGTGTTCTGACATTGGCCTCCCAATATATATACTGTCGTTTCTTGTTAACAATGTCAGCATATTCTCAAGAATGAGCAGCTTTAACTCAGTTAATACTAGGCAGAAACCCAATCTGCATTTGGATCGCACTTCCTTGGCTCTTGTGCAGTATACTGCTGCATCGATTTTCAATAAGCTGTCACAAGGGTTTCAAAGATCTTAGCAGTAACCCAACGCTTTCAAATCGAAACTGAAGGGTTTCCTCGTAGGTCACTCCTTCTATTCTGTGGAGAAGTTCCTTGAAAAATAAAGCTAATTCCTGTGTCATACTGTTGATTGCGTTTACATAAACTGATGGCTTGTCTTTGTTTTTTGGATTCATAAACATTTTATTTTATCTGCTGTTACTTTTATGTTGTGATTTTATGTACCGACAGGTTCCTTGACCTAAGAGATTTGCTCCTCAGTTTCGTCCTACGGGACTGGACGTGCAAAATAAAAAAATAAAAACGGGTTCTCGGCCTTCCAAAACTTTTTGTTACAGCGAAAAACTTGTGCTCGTGATATTGACTGTTCCCCATAAGCCTGTTTCAATTTTTCAAAGGTCACAATCTATTTCCAAAGTGTGGCACAAAATTTGACGGCATAACGTTGCTCTAAATTTCACTGTTCCATTTTTGTAACACCAACAAAAACACAACTTCACTGGCGCTCCCAAAAATCACATGATGGAGGTGCAGACCTGAAGCTAGGACTGACCATCTGCAAGGGATTAACACACCGGCCATTACAAGCAGAACACCATATAGCGTTGCCAGACCGCTCTTAGTGTTGTCAGAGCCATTACTTTTCTCACACATCTCGGATGGGAGACAAAGCTGTAGAATTTTTGAAACAAGGGCACACGATAAAGAAGGTGGAAAGATCACTGACGAGACCGGGAGAGACTCGGTGCGCGTGGAAGGAGACAAAGGTAGTGTCTGTTCTTGGATATGACTCATTGGACGATCTATTAACAGCAGAGCGATGTGTGGCAGTAGTTAAGACGTTGCACTAGAGAGAAACGAAGTTCAGACCCATCTCTGGCCGTCCTGATTTAAAGGTTTCGGCGATTTCTCTCAATTATTTCTGACTTATACCTCTATGGTTCTATTGAAATTCCAAATTGTCTCCCCGGCCCTTCTCCGTGCCAGCTTATCTAATCTAATTATTGAGCAACAAAATCTAATATCTCCTCTTCGTGTGTTAACGGGTAATTTAATGTAATATGATGTGTACAATCTAGCTTGTTATTTACTTTTTGTAAACTACAAATTCAGTCACAGACTACAAATGTTTGTTAATCAGATTATTAATTTCAATGAACGATGACCATCTTCAGAACAGAGTAAATCTAGTATACTACACAATGTGTATCATTACGTACTTTGATGGTACAGTCAGTCAGTTATTTACGATTGAGGAAGCTGTGGCGAGAAATGTTAATGACTGACGCTGGTGACGTGTTGTTCTCGCTTGAGCTAGTTGTCACAGCAGTGCCAAATTTAATACGTAAGCTTTAGTAAACCTGCGCAGAACGATCGTTAACATTCTTTGAAAATGTACACCACTAGGCATGATCGGATTTCATATTTAGTTGTAAAAAATATATAAAGCGATGCTTTTGAGAAATTCACTGCCCTTTCCGTGTGTCCGATGTGTCAAGAGACAAAGAAAACGACATACTTCTAGAAACGAATGCGACGTAAAGAAAATAAAGAAATAAAAATTCAGTGGTCTACGAAAGTAACGTGAGAAATGGTATTCGTTGGGTTTCGTGCGAAACCTACAAATAATTCCGACATAATTTCCTGCCTATTGAAGAGCACACAGAAGGAAAAATGTACAATACGTCCTTCGCACACACTCAAAAATATTTTCGCTTTCACGTGACGAGTAACAACTAACCGTCTCATATTTTGTAGCCGTTGATAAAACGACAGTTTGGCGCCGTAAGGCAAATGCTCGTCTCACGGAATCAAGCAGAGCTGTTTAGCGTTAAAAGGCTGAAGTGTGTTTCTTCCTTTACCTCCGTCGTCAACTACTGCCAAATTTTCTGTGTGTCTAAGTGATTTTTTACCCTAAGTATTAACACTTTCCGCTCTCTATCAACCTGATCAGACACCACTTATGTTTCCCAGGTCATTACCTGTTATCCGCAAACAAATGCTGTCAGTAAGATTCATTAGACGACTTTCACTGCATGAGACAAGTCACTACCACTTCAGCTTAAATGAAGAGCTGTCTTTCAAAACAACTGTGAGCCAGGTAGGCGTCGAATTTTGACACCAGTAGTAATATCTGCGCATCTTTCATTCCCTGTTCATCAAGCTCTTGGTCATCATTGTGGGCGTTCAGATCCGTCTACCATGCAAACAATCTTATCAATGCCCAAACACGTTTCGGCAATTTTTCGCCATTATAAATGCGTGGTTTTATTCAGGTCCTTCTTTCTGGAATTAGGTTCTACAGGACTTTCTTTACATTATTATGTACCTTGACATAGTTAATGTAAGGAAGCTCTCGACTTGACCTAACATTCTACAGAGTAAGACCGATGTGGAGGTACCGAAACATTTTAGGGCACTAAAAAAAAGTTCTTTGCATAACAGGTGGACCTGGATTCCCAAAAGTTAATGAGCAAACACGGCTGCTGTTAACAAACAATATTTTCATCAGCGTGGAAGGCCAATGCTCTAAACTAATCTTCCTTTTGTAAGTCGGATGTGATGACCTTTCTTTTGGTAAAGGACGACAGTGTTTGAAAATACGAAGTGTGCCTGTCATGTCTTACAGTCCATTACGACAAGGAAAAAGTCGCACTAGGACGCCGCTAAGTGCGTAAAGTACACCGTAAAACATTACGCGTAGGCCCGCGTCTGTCGAGACGTCATCTGGCGTCTTGAAATAGGCAGATTAATTCGGGACACAAGCAAACATTGCAAGAGGGAGCGGGGTGAGTTGTGGTACTGGAACAATGTCGTAAAGACGAGAAATTTAGGGGCGCCCTTAGCGGATTCTCAGCACCTGACAGCCTTAAAAATACCGGCGGCCCCCTGCGCAGCGTCCAGTCCAGACTGGCAGACGCACGCGCGCCTGCATTTCACCCGTATGACTCACGGAGGTCGCAAATACTGCACCGGCAGTCGTGTGGTTGTCGGAACAAGGTGAATCTTCTGACTTCTCTCACGATTCTGTCTCTAACACTACTTCCCTACCAGTTTCCGGAACAGGTCAGGTGTATTATGAACGTATCACTTAAATACTGATCTGATCACACGAGAAGTACAAAGACTGTAGTAGATAAGAGTAGTGTGGAGGGGGGGGGGGGGGGCGGAGGGAGGGATGCAGAGGAAAAAATGCACAGGTTTTTGTGAGGTAGAGCTTTTGTATTTCACATGACTTGTGGTATAGCACAAAGAATAGTGAAGACATATTTCGTATCGTTCAATATCTGTCGCTTGTTCCTGTTTCTCCGCTTGTCAGTAGTTACTGGCTAATGAAAGTCCTTGAATTAATCTTAGACGGATGTAGAAAAACGTTTCATAGAAGAATTATTAAGTGTCAGGCATCACTTGTGGGTAGAAATATACCGTTGTGATTGTCATTCCCTACGCGCCGAACACAAAATTAAGAAATTTTTTTGGACGTCCTGGTATTATAGAATCATCAGTTTTTTCTGTGATAGCTTAACAGATAATGATTTGTCTAACAAAAGGTACAGTCTAAGATAATTTTCGTCTATTGTCGAAGTCTTGACATACCCTATTAGTTACTCCTGACCAGGAGGTATTACAGCTTAGAATCCAAATATTTATTTTATTGAGAAGCTCTTGGCACAGTTACAGTTCCTTATGGACAGTTACCAAATAACAGTTTCAGAAATTGAGGGCCACCTTCAGATCTAGAAGAAAATGACAAATGTCTGTATTACTAAACGGAGAAAACAGCCACCGGTGCAAGTTGTTAGTTGCCTATCTGACAATTTCCAGAACAACTAAAATTTGGTTTGCAGTATTTCATATGCCAACGTCCGCAGTGGTAACACCAATTCCCGTCAGATCACCGAAGTTAAGAGCCTTCGGGCTGGGCTGACACTTGGATGGGTGACCATACGGTCTGCCGAGCGCTGTTGGCAAGCGGGGTGCACTCAGCTCTTGTGAGGCAAACTGAGGAGCTGCTTGACAGAGAAGTAGCGGCTCCGGTCTCGTAAACTGACATACGGCCGGGAGAGCGGACCACACGCCCTTCCATATCCGCATCCAGTGACAGCTGTGGGCAGATAATGACACGGCGACCGGTCGGTACCGTTGGGCCTTCCAAGGCCTGTTCGCACGGAGTTTAGTTCCGTTTAGTTTAGTATTTCATATAATTACCGACCGAATTTAAAAATTTAAAATGCTGTCATGATCTACTCTCTACGTTAAGGATTTAACACAGTAAGTCACGTATTTAAGTTAGTAACTGTGCGCGTGTCGTAAGGCAGCGTAACTCAAGGCGCACAAATCAGACAAACTGTATTCGTACAGTTTTTGAGAACGAGCGTACTTAGCGATTTTTAATAAACGTTACACATAATAATTTC
This sequence comes from Schistocerca gregaria, assembly GCF_023897955.1. Taxonomy (NCBI): domain Eukaryota; kingdom Metazoa; phylum Arthropoda; class Insecta; order Orthoptera; family Acrididae; genus Schistocerca; species Schistocerca gregaria. The sequence goes on from NC_064920.1 coordinate 245,523,189, forward strand.
AAGCCTTTTCCCAAGTTTTTCTCGCTGACATCGCACCGCAGTCCCAAGACCCCCACAAAACAATGAAAAGGAAAAAGTTTATCGCTCAGTACATTTTCGCTGTTAACAGTAAAACTTCAGCACCAGGCATGACGCGTTATTTATTGTTTCTCTGCTATTAACTCTATTCGCAACACGTTTTGCATTCAGTATCCGTATATACCACAGAATGCATCTGCAAAATTGTATCATTGTACAACTATTTAGTTCAGGATACTGTGTATGATGTAATAAACGTAGAGATGGGTGTAAAACTAGCTTTCTAAAAACAGAGGTAGAGGTTAAGTGATGTCAATGGCTCCCATGTAGATGGCGTTGTCATACCGATAAGCGCCACTAGCAGAAGACGTTGTATATCTACATCAGCATAGATACTCCTCAAGCCACCGTACGGTTGGTGCTGTAGGGTACCCTGTACCATCACTTGACATTTCCTTTCCTGTTCCAAATAGAACGAGGGGAAAACGACTATCTTTATGCATCCGTATGGGACCTAGTTTCTCGTATCGTATCTTCGTGGTCCTTAATCGCAAAGGACATGGGCGGCGGTAGAATCGTTCGGCAGCCAGCCTCAAATATACAGAAGAAAAAAGGAGAAAAAATTGAAAAATACATCCAACTGGCTGAGGAAGTCAAGGACATGTGGCATCTGGATAAAGTTGACATTATACCAATTATACTATGAACTACAGGAGTCATACCACACAATATCCACCAGTACATCAACGCAATACAGCTACATCCAAACGTATATATACGAGGGTTGTCCAGAAAGTAAGATCCGATCGGTCGCAAAATGGAGACCACAGTGAAAACCAGAAACGTTTTATTTGAAACACTTAGATACACCTTCCACATACTTCTCTAAATAGTCGCCGCTCCAACTTCGATGTTGTCGTAGTGTTGTATCAACTTTCCAATATCCTCGTCATAGAAAGCAACCGCCTGTGCTTTCGGCCAGTTACCTGCACTGCTCTACAGCTCGTTGTCAGTGGAACAGTTTTGTATTCATACCAAGCGATTCTTGTGAGCAGAGATTAGACTCAGGGGGAGCCAATTACGGACTGTTATGCGGGTGATCAAACACTTCTCATCGGAAAATCTGCAGGAGCGTCTTCACCGCCCCCGCAGTGTGAGGCAGAGAATTGGCATGAAGAAGGAATTGCTCGACAGTTGTGTAATGTGGGCTGCATGAAACAGGCGAAATCTGTAACCATGCCTTCTTACTTAGCGGGAAACGCTATTCCCTATGCATCTTTACGTGCTCACTGTTCACTCAAAACTGAAAAAAGCGACGCGACACGATCGACGGACGTACTAGAGACACTGCCCAACACATCTGTGCAAAGATTTACCGAATTTTCCAAATGGTTTCCATTTCGCCACCGATCGGAAGTGACTTTCTGGACAACCCTCGTACAACTACAGAAACCTGTAATTATTGTTACATGTTCAATTGCCCGTAAGTTCCTAAATGCAATGCAACATATTCCGTACAGTTAAAAGGACGTCACGCTTGATCAAGGTCTGCGTCACTTTCCATTTTTAACCAGACGTAACGTCTGAGAAAGGAAAGAAAAAATAATAATTATAAAGGATGCTCAAGTGATGCGACAAGGCCGTGTGTGGATGCCGTCCACCGACAAAGTGGCGAGTGGCGGGCAGCTGACACTGGAGTGTTGACTGGTGATGCGTGGACGCTGGCCGCGAGTGCGTTCACCTCCGGGATGGGGCCGCGACGTGCTTGCCCGCCCGTCTCGCCGCCGCGGTGACAATGGCCCGCTATTTTCGCTGTCCGCTGACCGTGACGCGGCCGTCACGACGCCGGTCGCAGCTCGCAGGTGCCCGCTGCCGCTGCGGATGCCTCCGGACGCTTCCGGCGCTCTGCAGATGGGCTCCCAGATTGCGGCCGCGGGCCGGCACCGCCACCGCCCTCCTTTCAGCTCCCCGATGCTCGAGATGAGCACCGTTCTTGCCTTCCGCGTTTCTATTGTTGCAGATGGACGTCGGTCACTTCAGAGATGCAATCGGCGTATTGTCTGGAGTGGCCGCGAAGTTGAATAGAGAAGGGGCCGAGTTGTAAGAGGATCCAGGCCAATTCGGCGATCGTAAAGACTGTGCACAACATGGTACGAGGAAGAATGAAAGACAATAGATGGATAGCCAGTGCATCGTATGTCGGTGCCCATTCTGTTGGGAGAACCTCAAATCAGAACTGTAGGTACTTGCGGCAAATGAATTAATTTGCTAAATATTTGATGTTGACCACGTAAAACCTTTGTGGTTGCAGACTTTGTACGAGGAAGTGCCGGAAAGTAACGCCTCCGAAATTTTATGTAAAATCTCTTGAACTTTTTAAATAAAACAAACAGTGTTAATACACTACATCTTTTTTCTTCATTTCTACATATTTGCAGCCCTCTGCCGTTAGAGGGTCTGTAACTTGTGGGCGTGTAACGTAACTGTGTCGATGCGTGAGAAACATCGTGTTGTAATAGAGTTCGTCCAGACATTGAGCACCGTCTCCTTCAGCATGACCGAGCGAGGTAGCGCAGTGGTTAGACACTGGACTCGCATTCGGGAGGACGACGGTTCAATCCCGCGTCCGGCCATCCTGTCTTAAGTTTTCCGTAATTTCCCTAAATCGCTCCAGGCAAAATGCCGGGATGGTTACTTTGAAAGGGCACGGCCGACTTCCTTCCCCGGCCCTCCCTAACCCCATGAGACCGATGACCTCGCTGTCTGGTCTCATTCCCCCCAAACAACCCAACCCTTCAGCATGACAATTTCAGACCATACTCACGAGCTCTGCGACATCTGCAACAATCCGACCCCTTGGGTTCCCTGTCACCGATCACCCTTCACACAGTCCCGACTTAGATTCATCCGATTTTCGTCTGATTTTCGAAACTTAAAGAACACCTTCAAGAAACTGACTTCGATAGTGCTGAAGCGGTGCAAGCTGCGGTGAGGTTGTGACTACGTCAACGAAGTCAAACATTTCTACGTGACGGTATCATCAAACTGGTCTCTGAGTGGGACAAATGTGTTCTTCGCCAGGGGGACTGTGTTGAGAAATAAATGAGAAGACTAACAATTTAATAACGTGTGTTTTATTTAGAAAGCCTTACGACTTTTCACTTTAAAAATTTAGAGGCATTACTTTTCGGCACTTTTTTCACTTGTCTAGTGACCTGCATGTCGCACAGTGATAAAATTTTGCAGGTACATTCAGTGGTATAAGTGTACACTGTCTGCAATTTATGTTACAAGCAGAATTAGTAGTAAAGAAGTAATAAATTAAAACGTTATGCCTCATGCTGTTCTTTTATTCCATGAACATCTATAATGTAGTAAGCGATAAACTTTTTTCGATTCAGCGTGGAAAAATTTCGAGAAGTCTTGAAATTATGCGTAAAGTTTCTTGAAAGTCGCTAAGTGCCCTCATTGTCAAATACTGGATGAATGTAGTCTGGGTAATTTGCACGCCGTGAGTTACGCTGCCTCACGACGTTCACACACATTCTCACTTTAATGCTTGACTTACAGTGTAAATCTTTAACATAAGATTATACCTCTTAATGGGCACGTAATGACAAGATTGAAATTTTTAAATTCGGTCAGTAATTGAAATCAAATTTTAGTTGCCCCTGGAAGGTGTTAAACAGGTAACATGCGAGTGGATCAGGCGATAGTTAAGACCGTTTAGTAATACAGATTTCATATTGGCCAAGACTGTAGTTTATTTTTTGTTCACTACTCTGCACGCAGTGTGATCTTCAAGCTTCTCTGTCGGATATAAGATTCCATCCTGTCTTGGGTTTGAGTCTGGAAGAGCAGTACGCCTTCTTCCGACATTTCGGCTATCAGCGTTACGTACATTTTCAAGGAGATTTTTTGGCTGAGTCCAAGTGTGCTTGTTTATACACTTAAGTGCCGAAACAATGTATACTGAGAAGTAAAATGAGCGTACGTCACAAATAATATCGTCCCCAGAACAATGCAAATCATAGATTATACTTCTAATGCGCTAAAATTAGGCACACAAGAAATGAAGAAAATAAGCAGCTGTGGTTCGGACTCTATATGTTCTATAGTTGGTCACTCACCACCACCCTGCCCAAGTAGTTGATTGGTTAAAATGGTTCGTAGTGGAAGACTGGAGGTGCACACCACTGCAAAAGACTGGTGACCTTACTACTAAGATAATTTGCCATACATTGCCGATGCGGTAAACTCGGAATGAGAGACTACTTTCATGATTCTGAAAGAGGTCAGAGCGCTTGTTCTTTTCCTTTTTTTTTCGTGATGTGAAGTTGTCTTGCTATCCTTTTCCTTAGCTCGCTGTTATTTACAATTCTGTCCGTTCTAAGCGATGTGCGCGTCTGGATACTCTTGTACCAGCGTTTGTAGTTTTTCGCCTACTGCCAGAGCCGTTAAGCAGAAAATGACCCACCTCACAAATGAGGCAACAGATGGCTTCCAGGAATGACCCTGAAGTCGCGGTTCGTTTCCACTTGTATGATTAGTTGGAGCGGACGTGCTTGTCGGGCGCAACCTGCTTTTGCGTTTGCGGCTGCCACAACTTGTGTGTGGTTATGAGAGTGTCGGCTGTCTTCATCAGAATTCCAACCTACCAGGAAATGCAAGATTTGTTGAAGGTCAGCGAGAAAGGGGGGATGTCAGCTTCCTTTCTGTTTCAAGACCTCTGCACAGTGGTGTTCAGTATCTCCTGTGTGTACAAAAAACGTCTGTACAATACATGTGAACCTGCGCTCATCTTCGTTTCTCCTGTATGTATACCTACACTGAGTTTTGGCAGAAGTGTCGAGACACTGGCTATAAGAAGAAATTTGGCGACGCCCAAAATATTTTACTTCCTGACTTAGCCCTATGCATACTTCATTTTACAGATACGGCGTTTGAAAGACGTAAATTTCGCTCAGAAGAAATCTTTAGATTTCTCGCGTCTTGTTAGCTTGAATGTCCATACTGACTTGAACTTTCAGTAAAGCGTTTTCGTGGCGTTCTAGCTCCAGTAGCTACATACTAATGAGTTTGATAACGGCAGCAACTTGCTCCCCGTACAAAAACTTTGAATCGGTATCAAAGGGGCCATCAATAAGTTTCCGTTTCAGGGCGTTGTAGCAGCGCATATGTAACGTACCTCGATGCCCATGCGTGTATATAAGCACTGACATGCACGTAATGGGTTAGTGTGCCTTTCGTGTCTTTCCGGAGTGCGTGCGGTAAATGCGGAAACATTATACCAAGTGCGTCCAAACAGGATCAATGTGTTGTTATTCTCTTCTTGACTGTCGTAGCACACATACCGGTAGATATCAAACGGAGACCGAAGACAGCATGGAACAGCATGTCTGTCGGAAATCACCGTTGTAGAATGGTGTGCCAAGTTTCGTACAGGTCGCCATTCAACACAAGACGTGGGTCGATCTGGAAGGTCAGCCTAACTAAAGCGGGAGCCAATCGAGTACCCATGCGAGTATCGCGCCTTCGGTCCCTTAAAAAAGGTCTTGAAGGGTCGACGATTCCGCTGTACGAAGATGTCCAGCAGGCACTTACGGACTTCTTCACGCAACAGGACTCAGTATTTTACAAAATGAGTATTGTCAGCCTGGTGTGTCTGTGGGATCATTGCCTTAATGCTCCCAGAGATTTTGCCTGTTTGGCATGCCGATTCCAGACCGTACGCCCATCGAAGGGAAACTTTTGGTTCGCCAGTTATACTGTTCATTGCCAGCTGTACAGGACAACGACTAGCTCCTTGAATAAATACCGTCATGGCTGCAAAAATTTGCAATTAATTTACTTCAGCCACAAACCGCCACAGGCTGTAAAGGAATGCGAGGAGTTCGCAAACGATGTGCACATCTTAGGCTTTTCTCATTCGCAACACTATCGCTGATATTGACAAGGGATCAGTGGTTTTGCCCTAGCCTCTTGCAATGTAAGCGGGTAAACTATTAGGGTTTCACAGTACGTTTGTGAAATTTCAAGATCGTTATGGAAGTCGCCAAGAAGACGCTTGCTACGGCGTAATAGGTGGAATGTAGAGGACTACGCTAAAGCAGTTGAACTGTATGACGTCAAGTTTCCTTTGAAAGCATTTTGCTTCTTCGTGGAGCAAAACCTTGCACACAGCATGTCTGAACTCGTTTGGTGGCTACAACTGCCTTTGACTTAGTGTCTCCCACACTTATGCTTGCTCCACAACTTGCTGCTAGTCGCTTTGCACGTTCCCATGCTCGTGAACGATACGTTGCGGAAGGACTATTTCTCAAACGATCGCCTTACGACCACCTCTGTCCATAATGTGCAGCTCCAGAGTATTAAGTGGCGCACCATTTCTATAAAATACGCTAATCAGCTGCGGAAAATTCCGCATAATTTGCGGTTGGCCGTTTAGGTTACATGGCGGGCGACAGGTCTTCTAAGTGGAAGACTTGCCTGCTAGAAAACTGGACCCGAAGTTTATGGCGTACTTAGGCGTCGGGAGCTGCCGTCAGATATGGCCGGGAAGTGTAAAAATAGGGGGGACGCTATGCAAATTGCGTGGGAGCCAGTGTTGAAATATTCCATGAGTAGGCGCGTCGCGCCGAGTGGCGCAGATTTACTGGCTGGTAAACAAATAGCGCCACCGTGCACTTTTTAGAAGGCAGATGGGCGGTGCCGGGGGGTTGCGGACGTCATATCATATAAAGATATCGCGGTAAACAGACAAAATAGCTATTTGTTGTAATATTGCCGTGCTTTGGAAACGTAACTCTTCTACTGAATGAGGCTATACTACCACAAACTTATACAACGAACTTTAATACTCGTGTATAGCGTTGAACTTCATCAACAGCGTTTTCGAATAATGACTGAACCGCTTCAGTTGGGCTTAATGGAATATTTTCCTCACAAAATGTTCTTGATTCAGTTATCATGAAGTTATTGGTAACAGTTTGATCTTTAATGCTAATGATATGAGTCGGACAATGACATCATACTGTTACACAAATCATTACAGATCAGACTTCGTCGTGTACTGTACTATTTGAAAGAAAAAAAAAAAGACCTGGAGCATAATCTTCTCCACTAAAGAATGTAGTTCGTCATATAGCTAATGTTGCTCAGTCTTCACCAGTTGGTGGCTTATTCTTCGTACATCTTAATTTCGCTATAGAGATTTAGACTTATTACTATTACCGAAGGCGCGGGTCTCTCTTTCAATTGAATTATATTCTTCAAGGTTTTTATTGAGCTCTGAACTTGTGTGCGCCGTATTCTTTGCCCCCTCATTTTTGTCAGTTATCTGCAATGTTCGGAGCTCCTCTGTGTTAGAAATGATTTCATGCGAGTGTATCTAGTAGCTCATGCACTCTTGATACGATTTTGAACTGGCTTTCATTACACCAGAACACTGAATAATATGGCTATTTTGTAACGTACATTCTTTCATCATTTTTATTTATGGAGTGTTGCTCAAGAGCGTTCTAAATGGTGTGCATGGATAATAAATACAATAAGAAAATAGGTTTCTAAAAAATAGTGACCGATAATTGAATAACAAGCAATCGGAAAGAAATGACATATCAGTAGTGGGTAATTTCTATTATTATCTTCACCACTTGGACATAGAGAATGAAGTGCAAATACTAAACTTCCTGCGACTGCAAAATTGACGCTTGAACATAGAGTGATAGACCACTTATCAAAAGTAGCCCTATTCTACTATCTGTGTTGAGTATTTTCGAATATTTCATACAAAATCATTAGAAATGTTGGTCGACAGGAACTTACGTGGATATAAGACTGGAGCCAAGATTCTATATAGCAGAGATTTGAATAAAAAACTATTTGCTAAGTCTCCTAAACAGACAAAAGGAATTAAACTTGCACAGAGATGTAGGTTATGCAGCATTTGTAAGGGTGAAGAATAAAGTCGAAGCAAAAATCGACATGATTCGACAAGCTGTAACCCTCGGCCATTTTCTTCCTGTTACCTGTGTGAACGTTCACTCGTCTGTTGAAGTTGTTACTGTCTGCTCAAATAAGTTTCATCCAGATGATTCCTTACCCCCCTTTACGGAGAACAATGCGGACGAAATAATGTCCTCCATTGCAGGTGAAGCAGCGTTTAAATTTCCGATCCTCTTTCCAAGGTCCTCGGCGTCTGTCGAAAGTGACGGACGGATAAAGGAAGGTAGACCGATGAAACCAGAAAATTTCTGGGGCACACTGTGCGGTCGAGCGTATGTGTAAATTACAGGTAATGCTTGTAATAAATGTGGGTAAGTGAGGGTTTCTGGCAGGTCGGCCCTTAATGAAATCGCTCCGAGAGCAGAGTGGCCCTCGGACGGTTGCGGCCGACCCTTCAATCCCGCATAATTACCGCTCCTACTACACGGCAAATTGCATGTACGTGGAAGCTCAAATAACACGGCCCCATATCTGCCCGCTACGACTATCGCGGCCGCTTATCTATTCTTGTTGTCCTTTGGCCGTAATAAGCGGGTAAATTTTTCTTGATGGCCTCAGATTTTGGGGTTCGTCCTCTGGCACGGTTGTAATTTGTAGCAGCTTTATAGGGCCTCTGCTGCGTGCTCCTCAGCCTGTTCCGAGCGAGCGCCACCCCTTTTCCCTCCGCTTCCAGCAGCGACGGACGTGTCCTTTCCTGAGGAGCAGCTTTGCACTCGGCCGGGGAACGGAAGACGTCCGAAGGCAGTCTGCTCAGATGAAAGTCTCGTCACACCACGTGGATCCGTACTCACCGTACTGTTACGTTTCCAGTATTGTGCATTTATTTCGCATTTTTTGATATCGATGGAATTAATATTACTCATACCATTTTTATTAGAATTCAGTACTGTATTTTCCTGTTCCATGCGGGATGCACATATGTTGCTGTTGGTACCTAACGGAAATTTATATTCTTACATTTTAAAATGTTTAGTCCAAGCACAGGCTTTGCCTTTTCAATTCCGTACATGTACTGCATATTACATTTCTTTTACACCCTTTTTTTGCTCTCTTTTTCAATTCCGCACAAGTACTGCATATCACATTTTTAACACCCTTTTTTACTCTCTGAACCTTTTCCTCATACGCATTAAAAAACCTCTTAGACCACAAAGTCTTACTACTCTGGGATGCCTAACTTGACTTGTGGCAGTAGGCACCGGTATCTCTGACGAAAAAAATTGGATCGCAGATTTTGGGATGTGGTACGATAGAACTTGTTTTTACCTGTACAAATGTTGTATTCACACTTTTTAAATGGTCAGAAAAGCGCTAAACTAAAGTTTTAAAGTCTAAATTTTATAACCCCCCCCCAAACCAGGAAGTCCACAGTGCGGGATTTTTATTTTTTTTCCTTCAAATCACGAACACTGTAATATACATGCATAAATGTTAAGTAAATAGTCATTCCTAATTGTGTAGCCCATTCTTTCGCTGGAATGTGTAATTTTATTGCTGCTAATAGGGTTTACAAATTCGAAATACACCCTTTTAGTTTCAGGTTTCTTATGCCTCTTTCAGCAAAAAGTTACAAATTTCCTATGGATTGTCCGGTGTATCAGCATCTTTCCTCGAGAATAATGCGGACATCTTCTTCGAGGACTCGACGATGAGCTGCGATGTACAGGGTGTTCCAGGGAGAATAGTCAGTATTCGGAACAACCATTCGAAGCAAAGAAGTCTTGTAAACAAAAAATGTTCAAATGTTTGTGAAATCTTATGGGACTTAACTGCTAAGGTCATCAGTCCCTAAGCTTACACACTACTTAACCTAAATTATCCTAAGGACAAACACATACACCCATGCCCGAGGGAGGACTCGAACTTCCGCCGGGATCAGCCGCACAGTCCATAACCAGCTCCTTAGACAGTTCTGGCAAACATCCCCTTATAAAATGCATACCTTAAAGGCTATGAGCAAGTCTCCATCTTTGATACCCTGAAAGAAATCTTTTGAAGCCCTTTGCTTTCCATATTTTGAGAGGAGATAGTATGGACAAAAAATATTCAGCACACATGTGCATACCTGGAAAGCAATAAGCGCTTGCTGATTTCAGCTACTGTGAAACACGTCTTGTATTGAACAAGGGATCATAGCTCACCAGTTATGCATTCACACACACACACACACACACACACACACACACACACACACACACACAGTGTGTGTGTGTGTGTGTGTGTGTGTGTGTGTGTGTGGTGTCCCACGAGAGTTGGTCAATAAAATAATCATGGCTACGATAGGAAAACGATCATTCGATGCAAGAAAAGGCTAGTAATTATGGGGGTCTAAAATGCATAACTCGGTCATCGGCGTATATGAGTCTGAAGACTAGCTGAGTCGGTTCATGAGCCTACCCGTTTGGCTCAATGGGAGGCAGTGGAAAGCATGTGTCTAGGTTCAAAAATGGTTGAAATGGCTCTGAGCACTATGGGACTTAACTTCTGAGGCCATCAGTCTCTAGAATTTAGAACTACTCCAGCGTAACTAACCTATGGACATCACACACATCCATGCCCGATGCAGGATTCGAACCTGCGACCGTAGCGGTCACGCGGATCCAGACTGTAGCGCCTAGAACCGCTCGGCCACCCCGGCCCCCGGCCGGCTGTGCAGTTTCGAGTCCCAGTCAAGCTGTGTTGATATTGAGACGAACTCCTCGGAGGCCCCACACGGGGCGATGTAGGTGTGTCGCCGGGGTTGCGCGAGTGGCTGAGCGTCAGGGCAGGGCACGGCGGGCCACGTGTGAACGGGAGGGCGGCCGCGCGGGTCACTCGATCCCCATGTGAAGCCCGCGCGACACTGTAAGGCGCTTACAGTTGTGCCCGCTGGCCGGCGCCGCCCGTAGCCCGGCCGGCCGGAAACTGGCTCGTCTCCCGTTACAGCCCGCACGCACGCCCCGCTCCGCGGCCCTCATTATGTAAAACCCAGCCCGGGGCTCAACTCTTGCCCGCTTTTTCCCGCGGGCCGCCCGTACGCTCCGTCAAACATCCCGTAATCTGGCGTCTTCAATGGCCGCCGCAGCTGTCATCTCGGCTCACCGGGGGCCCCAAACCTGTTAGGGGCCCGGCCGCCCGTCGTTGAGGAGACGCATACCGCCGTGTTCCCGTCCTACCGGTGTCTATTACGACTCTATCAAGTGGAACCGTTGCGCTCGAGATGGGCCTCCGGGCGCCCTCCGTGACGACGCATTTGCATCTTACCTCTCCCCTTCTCCTCTCCTCCTATTGACGTGCCAGTTATTCTGGTCTGCGAACAGAGCGGCAACAAAGGAATTGCACTGCTAGTACCTGTCTGACGGGCCACTGTCTGTAATCACCACCGCAGCCGATAAGTTTACAATGACATACTGAACAGCGGCGTGTGTTGCATAATACTTTAAGTTGTTCTTCAGCATGTTGTCCAGTCCATTTTGCCGTTGTTTACTTGTTGTAGTGCACCATATCCAAATATAAGTAGAAATCCCTTTGCTTTAATTTATGCTGTTTACATAGAGAAAGGTTGATTATATATTGATAATAATTATGGTCCCGTGCCCCCTTTCAGTTCATATTCGTTCCTAACAACACCAGCTTGGATTGTTGTTGTGGTTTTCTGTCTGAAGACTGATTTGATACGGCTCTGCACGCTTACCACGTGCAAGGATCTTCATCTCTGCAGAATAATGCACCCTACATCCATTTTAAATGGTTCAAATGGTTCTGAGCACTACAACTTAGAACTACTTAAACCTAACTAACCTAAGGACATCACACACATCCATGCCAAAGGCAGGATTCTAACCTGCGACCGTAGCAGTCGCGCGGTTCCGGACTCAGGCGCCTAGAACCGCTCGGCTGCTGCGGCCGGCTATATACATAGTTTGTATCTCTGGTACTTGTCTTATTGTGTTAAACCTTTAAGTTATACGACTTAATGAATAGCTTCTAACGGCATTTTTTTAATCATTCTGTAGTTATATCAAAAACTGAAAATCAAATTTTTGTTGTTCTTGGCTGCAGTTAGATAGGCAACTTACGACTGCAGCTAGATGACAGTTTTAGTCATGTGATATAAGTGTTATTTGTTGCATTGAAAGAGATGAGGAAAAAATGATTTAACAGATTAATGCATTGTGGATGGATGACATAGAAGTAAATAGGAGAATCATCCATGGGTACAGCTGTAGACAATACCTACGTGAGAAGTGCTGATAATGATGCATATGACGATTATAATGACAGCAGTTACCAGAGGGATCGTCACTATGCAAATACGCATCTGTCTAAAACATCATGAAAGGTGACGCGACGCCAATCTCAAACTACTTCCGTCAGTACTTTGCTCGTGACAGCGTTACGAATTCCCTTACTGTCCTCAGTGCTCATTGATGAATAAGGGGCTCAAGAAGAATTCATTCGCCCTGACTCACTATTTGCTAACTAGGTAAAATCAGTTGGTAGATGCAGTTCTTATTCAGTACTACAAAATGTCTCGCTTGAAAGACCTGACGATTCAGCTTAAGTTCGAACCACCGTGTCTCATCATAGGATTCGACACAGAACCGAAATGCATACTAAAAAAAGATATTCTTCAGCAAAATGTTTTCTTAATTTTAAATAATATTATTGGGAAACAGCGATCTGACGGTTAAGTAAATTGGTAAAAAAATAGTTTCGGTCACGATCGAGACTGTTTACTAGTTTTAAAAGGTTATCGCTTTCAAAAGGTTACATAATATTGCAGGTAGTATAGGTGTAGTAGAGTAGGTGAAAGAAGATCCCTTCCAGTTGCAGTGGGCGTGTAGTTGCAGTGGGCGTGGCTCGACTGCTTCGCGGGCCTACTTCAACCAATCAAGTAACACGATTTTGTGTACGTCTCTATGGCGACACCTCATTGTTGTTGTAGCTCCATAGATAACAACTGTTTTCACCTGCAGCCATTTTCGCTTCGCAGTTGAAAGCAGGCAACAGCACTGCCAACTGTCAGGAGTTCTTCTTTCCCCGAGTCCACTACAGACATGTAGGGCAGTATTGAAGAATCATGCAAGAGTTTTCACTCTCCCTCCCTACTAGTTTCCTTGTACTCCCGTTGGTGTATGTCGAATTTAACTACAAGCGCGCATGTTGATTATCTGGAGGTGGGAAATCTGCCTGCCTTGTTGGGTCACTGATTCAGATCTGTTTAGTATTGTACGATACAAGTGACGGTTGTGGAACAAGAGGGAAAGTGCTTTGCGGACAGGAGTGAGAAATTCTGTAGCCGTGAGTCACCCGACAATTTCTGGTGGTGGCGGCGGGGGGGGGGGGGGGGGGGGGGGAGAAGGTAGATGGAGCGGGCGGGCGAGGGGAGGAACAGGTTGGTGGCGGGGACAGAACGCGTCATCGCACCGCCGTATCGGAGATCATCACTTAATGGCTCCCCACGGACTTAGGCCAATTTTCTTCTCCCGGTCACGGAGCGAGCGAGCCGCGTGGTATTTTAGGATGTGTAAACAACGAGATGTTATTTATTGAGGTCAGATGGACGCTGATGAAAACCCCGGAGCTGCTGCGCTGCGCGCGAGGCGTTTTGCGACTGACAGTCGGTGTCAACCAGTGTGTCGAAGAACTCTCCGAAGACCCGCAGCTTTGCAGCAAATACAGTTTTTTCTTCTGTCGTACTTACGATGCTCACTTATGAAACGGCGTCTTGGTTATCACCTTTACTTCAAGCATTTCTTGGCTTCTTCGGCATTTCCAGTCGAATTTCTGCGATGACAAAAACATTGCTAACGAAGTTTTCCGCACATGGGGTGACTAAAGTATCCTCTCGTTATCGTCGTCGAAATCACTGGGACTAAATTATTAATAACGTTAGTGATGGCGTGAAACTGGCCGTGATTTTAGGAACCCCCTGTAGTGACATAAGGTGCATCACAGAATCAGGACTGCCGAGCATGAGGATAAAGAAGTCAGCATTTTACCGTTGTTGAAAGACTGAAACTATCTCTAGTAAAAGCCATAAATCGGATACGTGTGGTTAGGCTCTTTCGTTGTGTCCAGGAAAGTCATTAATGTACAGAAAAGTGATTTAGCTCTGTAAGGCAGGTATGATATGGCTTATTCACATTACAAAAGGACCGTCTGCGCACGAAAGCAACGTTTGACTGCTACAGCTCGGGGCAGCTGTGCGACGCTGTTGGTAATGCGTTAAAAACAATGGTGCAAACGGCCCGTTATTTAAAATACAGTCAGAAACCTAACCTTGCATACGACAAGGCCTGGAGGCGACATAGTAATCGTAAAACTAAGTACTCTCAGAGAAGATGTATTCAATAGTTAGTGAAATTTCCGCTCTCTCTTTCTGAACAGTTTACTTATTATTTTTTTTTTTTAAGCAAAAGATAGAATACAAGGAGAAGAAGGAGACGAAGTTCTCCCATGTCAGTTATCCTCTCTAATTTCACTCTGATGATGATCAAGATTAATGTATAAGACTTGACAATACCTAAATGTTGAAGCAAACAGAAATTTATATTTCAGTTTTAGTTAATTTATTCTAGTAATACCTAAAATTTCATTCTACTCTGTAGTGTCCATTGATGTATTTATATAGGTCAATTTCTTACGGTATTCACGTTCAATGGTTTAACTGCAGATGCAGACCATCTATATTGCTCAATGTATCAACTTTATATAACACAATCTTCGTAAATAATTCACTGCATAACGTGTTTGATAGGCGTGCACATTTAAACCGTTCGAAACGCGTGGGTCCAGTTCCACATCCTATGACCAGATAATGCGTGCTTGATTATGACGTTCACTTCGAAATAGCCCAGTAACAAATAATTTTGAAAGAAAAGACACTCTTAACACGAAATTACCACTTCCAAATCCTTTACCGACGTTATGCAGCCGTAATTAGTTTCAGCTTCTGGGGCCTCGTAGAGCACCCACTAGTGACGTCATTTGAATGGCTGCGCCAGCAAGAACTATAGAACGGTAAAAATATACATTCGTTCTATAATCACTCACTTCACTATTGTGTGACTTCAGAATGATCTGTTTTTGTGAGACGATGACAACATATGACATCACGATATCCTCTCACACGAGACTAGTACGTTTGATTAACCTTTCTAGAATCGCTGTGAGAACGGAAACTGGAACTTTTTTGGTATATGTATATAAATAGTTCCGATGTATTCCAACTGTGGTGGTAGTGTCGATGAACGCCGGGAACGCGTTGCGGTTGGTTGTCGAGACATTTTGGAATGTGCCGTTGTTATGGATTTGTCCTCAAGTGCGTAAGTGCAGTTTGGATCATTGGGGGTCTTTGAGTAAGGTGCTCATGTAATCCGTATGCCTCTAAATCCGTTGGTTTTAGGACCTTTGTTAGGATTATTTGCCCAACACGATTTCACGAGAAGCTATGTCCTCTATCAGCTAAAACTTCTGGTTTTAGTTTGCAGACGTTCTCTGTTTCTTTTTCATATGAGCCAGAACGACTTGTTACGATCAAAGTAGCACACATGTCTTTGAATCCGTTCGATGTAGCTACTTGATAACGAATTGGCGGAAATTTCCCGTCCCACGAAGTAGGTCCCTCCGCCATCCACCGCCGATGCTCGCTTATGGAGTATCGGCGCGGGCCGTGGCGCGCGCTGTATGCACACATATCATGCATCTGTTTGCTTTCTCTGCTGTCCGTCTCAGCCGTCAGCTGCATCTTCTTCTCGCAGCGGGCCTGATCGCCGGGTCACTAAGAATGATATTCCCCAAATAAATAAACAAGTGGCGAGGAGTGCTTAAAACAAACGCTGCTGGCCGGTCAAACCGGCGGCCGTTTGTTTTCGTTGCCCCTGTTGTGACAGGCGGGTAAACCGAGAGAGTGAGCGGGTGTAACGCGCGCGTGGCTCGGCACAGGCGCCAGTCACTGCCGCCAATAAAAAGCCGGGCGCACCGCAGCCCTCCCGCACTTGCAGAAGCGGCACTCACTGAAACCGGGAGAATCACTCTCCGACTGAAATTAAGGAACTTCAGGCTGTTACAGCAGTACCTCAATGTATTTTAGTTACTTCTGTAACTCTAACTAAAGTAAACGAAAAATTTCCCTCTAACTCGCGGTTTACTTACTATCATGTCTGAAGCAAAAGACATTACTAATTACGAAATCAGTTAGAAATAATTTCGCTGAGTACCAATATCTTGGCATTGGCTGCATTAAGTATACCTCAACTACGAATCAGTGACATGTGAAAATTTGTGGCCGACTAGGACTGAATCCGGATTTCCCACTTAAAGCGAGCGGGCGCCTTAAACGCTTCGGCAATCCGTGAACGTATTCCGAACCGACTCGAACTTCCATGTGCCACTCTGTCTACAGCCTTGTATCATCGCCTCCTACTTTCATGACATGATGGTCGCAGCATTACTCGCAGGACATCCGACTTCGAGTACCGTTCCGGCACAAACTTTTATATGTCAATAATAGGTAAAATATATATACCTAATGTAACCGATACCAAGATATTTGCACTCAGGGAAATTTATCTCGAATTAAAGGTCACAGTTCGTAGTAACAGACGGAAATTCATCGAGTAAAACAGAAGTAATATCCGCCGTTGCCCAAAGACATGTCATAGGCTCTCTATTGTTCCTGATCTATATTAACTACATAGGAGACAATCTGAGTAGCCCTCCTAGATTATTTGCAGATGATGCTGTCATTTACCGTCTTGTAAAGTCATCAGATGACCAAATAAATTGCAAAATGATTTAGATAAGATATCTGTGTGTTGCGAAAAGTTGCAATTGACCCTGAATAAAGAAAAGTGTGAAGTTATTCACATGAGTACTGAAAGAAATCCGTTAAATTTCGATTACGCGATAAGTCACACAAATCTGATGGCTGTAAATTCAACTAAATACTTAGGGGTTACAATTACAAGTAACCTAAATTGGAACGATCACATAGATAATGTTGTGGGTAGAGCAAACCAAAGACTGCGGTTCATTGGCAGAACACTTAGAAGGTGCATCAGAACTACTATTGAGACTGCTTACACAACACAGGTCCTCCCTGTTCTGGAGTATTGCTGAGCGGTGTGGGATCCGTATCAGGTGGGACTGATGGATGATATTGAAAAAGTTCAAAGAAGGGCGTCTTATTTTGTATTATCGCGAAATAGGGGAGATAGTGTCACAGACATGGTAGCTGAATTGGAATGTCAACCATTAAAACAAAGGCGTTTTTCGTCGCGACGGGATCTTCTCATGAAATTTCAGTCACCAGTTTTCTCCTCCGTTTGCGAAAGCATTCTGTTGGCACCCACCTACACAGGGAGAAATGACCATCAAGATAAAATAAATCAGGGCTCGCACAGAAAAATTTAAGGGCTCGTACTTCCCGCGCGCTTTCCGAGAGTGGAACGGTAGAGAGCCAGCTTGAAGGTGGTTCATTGAACTCTCTGCCAGGCACTTAATTGTGAATAGCAGAGTAATCACGTTGATGCAGAATCCCATTTTTCTTATCAGTTCTTCCAGGTGAACAAGTGCTCTCTTGTGGCCCCATGTGTCCTCTATTTATGCTCGACCACATAGGGTTAAAAAGAAATGTCGGTTCACGATTGTCTGTAGGTGATCTACATAAACTATGGTCCAATCCACCCAGCGTTCGTGCTAACTGCACGTCTCTTCTATTGTGGACTACTACGTTTTATGATAATCAGATTTTTTTATATTTTGTCAACACAGCTTTGATGAGTGACACCTTTCACTAAACGGTGCCCGTTACGTGTTTGTGCGCTATATGTTTTACTTACTGCTTCGAGGCAATCTGCTTTGGGATGGTAGGTCTGCAACTGCATAGCATTTGAGGAAAATTTCATAATTTTTTTTCAGCCTCAGTTGCATGAATATAGAGTTAAGTGTTGCAGTGATCCGTACACTCTCAAACAACACTCCTTGTTATTAAGTGTAACTAGGTATATAGCATGGTACCAAAAGGCACTGCCGGCCGCGTTGATCTAGCGGTTCTAGGCGCTCAGTCCGGAACCGCGTGACTGCTACGGTCGCAGGTTCGAATCCTGCCTCGGGCATGGATGTGTGTGATGTCCTTAGGTTAGTTAGGTTTAAGTAGTTCTAAGTTCTAGGGGACTGATGACGACAGATGTTAAGTCCCATAGTGCTCAGAACCATTTTGAACCAAAAGGCACAAATAACTTTGTACGAGAAAGCCAAACTATGAGCAACAAATACTCTCACTGACAGGACAGCCTATATGTCTGCTTTTATATTTGACGGTGTTAAGAAAATCTGAATACCTCTTGAAGATCAAGGTCATATGAATTCGCTTATACAGCATTTTTATAAAGGAGAAAGGAAAATTTGTGATGGGAATTTCCTCTCTGTTGATATAATAGTAGACAGTGTGACAGACGGTGTGCTTCATTCTTTAGAAATGCCTATTAAGATCTCGCAAGTACAGTCAGTGTGTCGCGTTCTGTGTACACGAAAGTGGTATGCTTTTTCGTGTGGTGTTATTGTGAAGATCATCTTTGAAATCGATTTGAGGCAAGGGGATAATGAATTTGGCACAGTAGTTCCGTACAGACCTTAATTTAAATCGTGGAGACGCTTTGAAGCGAAATAGATATTCGTGCTTGCAGCCAATGTGTTGACACTGCGTTATCATCAGAAACTGCGGAAATATTCTATAACTCTACATTTCAGAGGAGTCACAGACATAAAAAATCTTTCGATTTGCATCCTGCTCGTCCGAATTGACCGTTCATCAGCTTATCCGGTAGCGTCTTTCGTGTTGTAATTTTGAACGAACGTCTGCGGGGGTGCGGTTTCTCTTGATCCTATATAAGACAGACAACGGAAACGTGCGTCGCAAAGTGATATGTGGGCTTCGTGGAAGCCACGCTTGCCGTTTCTCAGAGCCTCTGCTGATGGCCGCTCCCAGTAGCCGCCGGAAGCGACAGAAGGGGATATCTTTAGAAGTGTGCGCACAGTCATTAATTTTTCACTCTACGGGAGTTGCGGCGGGCAGCTTGTAAAACAGATCCGTTGCTAGACCGAGTGATACGAAACAGCTTTCCGAAGATAACTTCAGAGCAGAGGCGATCGCCGAAAGGGAGCCAAGGCTGTGGTGGTATTTATCAAGGCTCCTGTCCCGTTTCGTCCTGAGAAGACTTGTCAGAGTTTCATCCGGGTGATAATATCGCGGTATATATGAGCCGGACTAGCAGACAAAATAACTACGAGCTCAGGAGTGAGTAAACGTTGTGGGCACCGGGACGTGTTCCCAGAGCTGAGGTCAAGCTGTTTCGATGCCTGTGTTCGCTCTCCCCACTGTAAATGGAACTTTTCGAGTTACTTACGGTGCAGGCATCAAAGACACTACGAACAGCACAGGATAGAATACCGCTGGAGTATTGCGCTACCCATAAGTACTTGGATGTCACGTACAGGAAAAACTGAATGAATACGAAGCGTAAATTAGTTGCTAGAACAAACATCACGTTGGTACTAGCAGGTACTACATGGGGTGCACAAACCAGGACAGTAGGAAGTACAGCTTTATTTAGCTTTGTGCTACTCAGCTACGGAGAGCGCATGTCATGTGTGGTATAACTCCAGGCATGTAGAGTAAGTGAACATACCATCATAGGCTGTTTGAAATAAACAGTGACTCACGAACTACGGCCTGGCTAGCATCGCTACCTCTAGCACCAGGCTTGAAATGACAGCTAAGAAGGAAACAAATCTAAATCGTGTACATTGACGGTCTACCCTCTTGTTGGATATCAAACAGCCTAACACCGACTTACATCGACGAAGAGATCCCTGCACACAAAAGAAAATTTCAGTAATACGCCGCAACAAACACGAGTAGAAATGCAGCAAG
This sequence comes from Schistocerca gregaria, assembly GCF_023897955.1. Classification (NCBI taxonomy): domain Eukaryota; kingdom Metazoa; phylum Arthropoda; class Insecta; order Orthoptera; family Acrididae; genus Schistocerca; species Schistocerca gregaria. The sequence goes on from NC_064920.1 coordinate 245,543,134, forward strand.
GAACATGTGTCCGAGACTGGTCTGTACCAAGGGAAGAACTTCCCCCAGGACACACAGAGAAGAGGTAAATAAGATCTTTGAGCAGATCACGTTCCAGTTACAAGAAGCGAAAACAACATGAACACATGGGTTATCAGATGATCCGGTGCTGTGCGACAATGGTCAAGATCGTACTACTACCCCCTTACGCAGAGCGAACGATGTCCAAGATCCTGCACTATTGAGGAGTTCAGACAATCCCAAATGCGCTAGACGTGGCCAGTCGGGATCGAACCCGCGTCACCGTGCTCGGGAAGCGAGAACGGTACCGCGAGACCACGAGCTGCGGACAAGTGGCTGAATACTTGAAAAAAAAAAGTCACCAGTATTCTCCTCCTGATTCTAATCTACTGAAACACTGTTCAGAAATGGTGGTGTGATTAGGCATCATATCAGTTTTTGGGCATCAGAAATAGTTCAAAAATGTTCAAAAGTGTGTGAAATCTTATGGGACTTAACTGCTAAGGTCATCAGCCCCTAAGTTACACACTACTTAACCTAAATTATCCTAAGGACAAACACACACACGCCCACTGCTCGAATACTGCTCAGCAGTGTGGGATCCGTTCCAGATAGGGTTGATAGAAGAGATAGTGGAAGACTCTGGAGGAGAGACGCTCAGTAGCTCGGTACGGGCTTTTGTTAAAGTTTCGAGAACATACCTTCACCGAAGAGTCAAGCAGTATATTGCTCCCTCCTACGTATATCTCCCGAAGAGACCATGAGGATAAAATCAGAGAGATTAGAGCCCACACAGAAACATACCGAAGTCCTTTTTTCCACGAGCAATACGAGACTGGAATAGAGGGGAGAACCGATAGAGGTACTCAGGGTACGCTCCGCCACACACCGTCAGGTGGCTTGCGGAGTATGGATGTAGATGTATATGTAGATGCCCGAGGGAGGACTCGAACCTCCGCCGGGGAAATAGTCAGTGCTAAAGGGTGAAAACCAAGGATGAGGAAGTCTTTTCTGTGTTAATTTGTGCGTCTTCAAGGGCCAGAAGCAGATAAAGGCTTATTATGCCGACAGCTGCAACGGATCAGCTACTTTCTATTTTTTTGTGCATTATTAAAGAACAGTTGAAAAGTTTTACAGAAGTGGCAGACATCTTTAATGTTTTAAAGCAAATGAAGCATTTTGCTTCATTGTTATGTTACTTCGTAAACATATTTCGAGACTAGGGTTGATGCCATTCTGCAATACAACGGATGTTCGGCGGCGACAGGGGTAAACTACCGTATAGATAAACTGGGGGCAGGTCTTGCACATTGCACGTACACATATACCTTAGGCCATGGGACGTTATTGTCTCGACAATATAGTACCAGTTCTTATGCCACGGGTTTGTTGCTCGTTGCTGACGGCATTGTTATTAGAATAGCATTGATTGCTTTTCCCGTTTTCTGCAATAATGCATTTTTTCAAAATAACGTCAATTTTACTTCTTTTTTGAGAAAAGTTTATATAAAAACGAAACATTTTAGCACTGATGCTGTGGCTAACTGAGGTTTCGGTTTTTTTACTCGGTTATTAGTAAAATATAAAAAAGCACCTGTTATACCCCGATCAAGAAAAAAGCAAAAAATACTGGTTATTCGGAAGTACAATACCGGTATTGGTTTTGGCCGGTCCGTTTTTCCCATCGCTAGTTGGACATCTGGCTCGTTTGAGAACGCTTTCATGAATCAGCCATGACGACTGGCAGTCGCTGCAGAGCGCCCATCTCTTCGCAGTGCAGGTAGACGGGCCAGGAAGCGCCTGCGCGGCCGGAAGACGTGGCGCCAGGCCCTCCTAGAGGCGTGTGCAAGCAGGCCCGGCGGCCGTTATCTGGCGGCTGTGCTGTGCTGTGCCGTGCTGTGCTGCTGCTGCTGCGGCGCCAGGCCGTGACAAACAGTCGCCTGCAGCGGGGAGCACTTAGCGCTGCGCCATCTGTCGCCTGCCTGCCTGCCACACGTGGCCCTCGCCTCTCCAGCCAGGGCACGCCCGCCCGCTTTAAGGAGCGAGCCTGCTGCCGACTGACGGAGCCGAGCGTCGGGCCTAACACATGCTAGTGGCCAATCCCCTGTATGCACATGCGCTGTGATAAATATCATACACTGCCCAGTCACATTTAACGTGATCACCTGTTACAAAGCCGGCCGCTGTGGCCGAGCAGCTCTAAGCACTTCAGTCCGGAACAGCGCTCCTGCTTCGGTCGCAGGTTCGAGTCCTGCCTCGCGCATGGATGTGTGTGATGTTGGGGTTGCGTTCTTTGGGGGGAAGGGATCAAACAGCGAGGTCATCGTTCTCATCGGATTAGGGAAGGACGGGGAAGGAAGTCGGTCGTGCCCTTTCAAAGGAACCATCCTGGCATTTGCCTGGACCGATTTAGGGAAATCACGGAAAACATAGATCACGATGGCCGGACGCGTGATTGAACCGTCGTCCTCCCGAATGCGAATGTGTGATGACCTTAGGTTAGTTACAGGATTTGACACGAAATGTGTTACCATTTCGTTTTTGAATATAAACTTTATTGTCAATACAATCTGAAAGAAACATATACTACAATGAAGAGCCGTCCATGGAGATTTGTTCCAACTAAGCACATGCTCAATATGTCCACCATTTCGTTTCCTAATTTCCTTCAAACACTGAAGTTAGTGACTAGCCTACCGCACATTTCTTCCGTAATTTCACTGCAAGTTTGAAGAGTAAGTCTTCTGAGTTCCATTAAATCACGTTGACGTTTCGGGAAAATTTTTTCTTTCAGGTACCCCCAAAGAAAAAAGTCACCGAGCGAGGTGGCGCAGTGATTAGACACTGGACTCGCATTTCATGTTGGTCCACTAAAATACTGCCATATATTCCGTGTAAATTACTTTGGACCTTTATGACGCCAGTAGTACTCAGTGAAACAAAACTCATGGTATTAGGACGGTGAAAAGTGGTCGCAGAAACGACAACTCGACAAACTGCGAATCGGCTAGAATAAAATTAATAGTCGTAGCAGCCTCAGTCGTCGCTTAATAACAACAGCGACTGAGTGAGCGGTTGTTATACTAACTGTCTGAGTTACTAATTGTATTAAGTTTCATTTTTACCGGCTACATGCTGATGGCTTGTTCTCTTTCCCGTCAACTACCGCTCGAAAGTGGCTTACTAGCCGCAATTAGGCAATAGAGGCAAATAACCAGTAATTAAAGTGATTGCAGAAATGTTGTCAATTCATAATAGTAATAGCGAAATCTACTAGTCTTTAGTGGTTTGTCCACTGTAGGCATATGTTGTAAACATGCATACTGTAACAATAAATACTGATATCAATAAAAATAAAGCAACGAACACATTTTACCCATCTGTTCTCTATTTAACTAACCCACCAAACTACTGGAAGCGTGATACTTATTTTTCAAAGTGTCGATCTATACAATTTACTACACGAATATTTCTCCATTTTTAGGTTCTCCCATGAGTATCGAACTGTGGCACTACTGTCTTTGCTTTTAAGTAAGAGGTGAGACTTTTGTCTCATCTTCATTGTGTGCTAAACTTTCTCTCAGTATTTAATATAAAACTTCAGTCGGAGCTGGGAAGAGACTTGTTTTCTTTCATTGCCCGTTCTACCTCCGCTTTCTTCATACAGCTATCCCACATGGCAGTACTGATCGAGTTTAAGGCCACGAGCAACTGTACCAGTCCATTACTGACGACACAGATATCAAAAGGAAGTTAAAATTTAGTCTTCCACGCATCTTGCGCATGAAAGCATCTCCTAGATATTTCGGTGCTTAGTGATAGTCACAGAGTGTTAATGATCCTTTGAGTCGAGTATTGCAGATTAGTCTACATAAGTAACTAGATCTTGAGGTTCGAAGGGTACTATCAATGTCATTTAATATCACAGTTACAGTTGCAGCTTATAGAAGACATTAGAATTACTTGAAGTACTTTCAATATACACTTTCCGTTTAATGTAAGCTAAATCCTTAGTTTAACTACCTGATTATCATGCATGGTTAGTACCCTGTAGGTTGATAACTTAGTCCGACTGATTCAGTACAAGGCGCTGCAGTGGTTACAGAAACTTAGAGCACCCCCTTCTTCATCTTATGAATTCAAATCACCATGTCTGATTACAAAGAAACCTTCACATTTGAGTTATCTTACTACTTATAAGTTCTATTTCTCCGTTGGCCCTGTGCTTCCAGATGTTAAAGGAGTTAATCGTGTGCTTTTAGTTACAAACGCTTAAATTACGTAGCAACATAATATTTAAAAAAAATGCAGCAGTTATTTTTTCCTGTTCACGTGATGTCATGCTAAATATATGAAAATGCAGTTGGTGTAATCTCGATTTTAATGGTACCGTATGCTTTATCTGAATTCTGTTTCTCTGCCCTGTCAGATAACAGGGTGATTGTTTTTAAATTATCATGCACTTCCTTCACATTTTCGCAGTGAACCGCAGAGCATCTCGAAGGCTGCAGGCTTACAAGCTGCCTACAATAATCTAGGAACTGTCAGCCTCGAAACTGTGCTACTGTCAACGGTTTTCTTCTTACCAATATTTTTTATACCCTTGGAGGCAGATGCTTACAAATTTACGAAATTACTATTAAAATTTCTTACCCAGTGGGAAATTGTTACTAATGCGGTACTCTACAGACGTGAAAAAATAATTAAAGTAGGAACCTTTGTCTGTTATTTGCCTTGCTGTCTGTTCCTCGCTAGTGGATACTGAAACTTGAATCCGTTTGATAAGTCTCTCCAGCCTTGAGAAGTGACGCAGTTGCTGGCGATATGCCCGTATAGCGCCATTGTGGAGTCTCTTATACCACATGTGCTGTCAGTTTAGCCAACATTAGGAGGCGAGAACAGTATTAGTGTCATTATAAATCTGCTCTATAGAGATCGGGTGTTCTGGGCCCAGAACTCGAAACTGCTGAAGTTTATTCACTGCATTTTTGTGTGCATTGCGCTGGTAATATCATTAGTCTGATTCGTGCAACTGATGCAGTACAGTTTTTTTTATAGATTCGTGACTACGTAAATCCGCACTTAGGCAAACAAAGGCGACTGTGTTGGACGCATTAGTCGTGCGTCTCATGCCGTGCAAAGTTATTTACTCCCACAGCCTGCTCAGACGTGTCCTATGTCACAGATGCTTCTAATTTGTGTGAACGGGAGTTGGCTCGTCGTATTGTAGTACTTGGGATTTTGCCACTACTTCAGCTTTGTGCGGTGTTCTGAAGTTTTTGTTCGCACTGTTATTCACTTTTTCGCGGATTTCTAGAAGCTTCAGTTATTATGTAACTGTTTTCTGTACCGCTATCTGTGACACATCTTAAATTTGTCTACCTGACTACACACTACCTTATGCATTTACAACTATCGTTCTATGTACAGTGTTAATTTTAATAACCTATTAATATGAATGAGAATGCCTTGGTTTGCCTTTCTTTTCTCTCTTAATCAGCAGAACAGTCTTGAAAAACCATTGCCAAGAAAGGCTGCTTTGCTTGCTACGTTAAAGGTAGTGTGAAATCAGAGCATGTGAACTGAACTGTCATGTGAGTTGATAATAGCAGGTTCAGAAGTGTTTGTGAATGGTTTAGGGAGTATTATTAAATTATTAAGTAAATATTTCTCTCTCTCTCTCTCTCTCTCTCTCTCTCTCTCACTCTCTCACTCTTTCTCTCTCTCTCTCACACACACACACACACACACACACACACACACACACACACACACACACACACACACACACACACACACACATACGTACAATAAAACACCTTATCTTTAGACTCGTACATTTCCGAGACACTTTTTCTGTAAGTAACAGGTGGCTGTGAATCAATATTGGTGTTTGGTTTTGTTGCGTTTCCTTTCGAAAACAACCATTCTTCCTTTTGCTTCTAGGCTTTTAATCATATATTATAAGAGAACTGATTTTGTTTCGGAAGCATGCCTTTCCGCAGTCCAGTGCACTCGACTATAAAAATACCGGCTGCCGAGGCATAAAAAAATCGTACTCGTTTGTTGACTACATATTTTTGGTTGAGCTGCCTCTAGCTATCGGTCTTATGCAACCCGCAAGCCTTCAGAAACCATGCACGGAATTTTCAAATTCTCTCGCTTACTGTGCTCAAACTATTAGTCCTGCACAAAAAATGAACAGAACTTTTTTTGTAGAAAATTTAATGTAGTGAAGTTTTATACCGTGATACATATTCGTTGGACGCCACGGTTTTCGAGTTATTCAAGAAAAATGCGTTTTAAGGCCACTTTTGTACGTTTTCTCGAATAATTAGAGAACTACGGCCTCTATCGAAAACATATCCCAGTATCCCAGTACAAAATTTAACTACTTTACATTTCCTACAGAAAAGTGATCCGTTTAGCGAGTGAGAGAATATGAAAATCTAGTGCGTGGTATTTGAAGACGTTGTGGGATACATAAAACCCATAGGTTGGTGCAGCTGAATCACCCTATATATGTATTATATATATCCTTTAGTTTGTGTTCCTTTCTTTTTTCCTTTTCACGTCCCAGTGTCTGCTGTGTGGAAAATTCTGTCCCTCAGTCATCGTCTTGATTATGCATTGAAAAACATTTTATCATTTCCTTCAGAAGAAACGATTCTTGCAAGGGAAATGCCTTCCTCATCTCGTTTCCATCCGCAGGTCTCAACACATCTTGTAAATTGGCACATCCCTCATGCTCTTCCGAGGATAGGGAAGTGCAGAGCGGGGACAGAGCAGTTCAGAGCGCAGATAAATCAGTGATTTTTTTCCGGCAAGTTATTCAAGGCATCAGGCAGCCGGACGGCAGTAACGTATACGGCGAATATTTCGCGGAAGAGGCGAGAAGTGGCTCGCAGAAATAACGACGAGGGTTGCTGGCCGTCACGTAGCGATTTCTCTCTGACCTCTGTCGTCCAAGAGCAAGGAGTATCATAGTGTTCCACGGCCGTGTATCGAAGCCACCTACAGATCTGACACTGGTGCTGTAATTCGGTTTGCGCTCGCATTTATCAGTAACACAAGCGCTGTGTGTCTCCCTAGTGTGATTATTCAATCATTTCTCTGATATTCTTAAAGATAGTGTTTTTCATGAGTTTTTCATTAGAATAGAGGGCTCTGATACCAGTCGTACATGCCCGCGTCAAAATAAAAATGTTAATTTCTCATCATTTTTCCTCATTGTTGTACGTGTCGTATTAACCGTATCTTAATCAAGGGAGAGAGCCTTTCCTTTCGATACGATGTTTTGCTATGATATACTTTCTAAAGGCTGCCTCATCTGTATATCTAAACTGCGCTACCTGTCGCAAATGAATAGTCTTTACTGATGCAATCGGTTGCGAAAAGCGTTCCTGCGAGTTTAGGCATCTATGCACTGTTGCGTTAGCTCTATGTACGAACACTAATGTGTATAAGCACTGTTGCGTTAACTCTGTGTACGAACCTAAAAAATCTCTACACTTTTATATGTTGGCACTCGCTCCATGTGTAGCTGGATACCATATTCTATCAGACAGACATTGACTTTCGTTAATGGAACGATATTCAGAATGCCTCCACATAAGAGTAGTGCCTTCTTCTGTTGATATTACAGTCAGTAGAGACGTGATTATCGTTCTGATGATATGGGAAGTCTAAAATTTAGTGGCATTTTAGTTACTGTATTGTTTTTGGAAAATGCTTAACAAATTGTACATATACTGGTACAAACAGATTTTGAAATAGACTATCAATAACACAGTCCAACTGAATCATGTATGAGCGGCTGGGATATAGTCCTCTTTCCATAGTTGCCTTCTTTTCTGTCACGCTAATTAGCAGATCGTCTTCCAAGTACGTGCTAATCTAGTGACGAGAGGTTCGAATAGCAGTGTGTCCATCGTCGTGAATTTTAATTTGTATATAGTTTGAATATGCTGCGTGTCATTTTCATACGTGACACACACAGCTCGTATTTTATTTATTTATTTTTTTTAAATTTAGGCTTTTCTCTGCTACTTCAGACAGTTCACGTGTAGCTGAAAGACTTACGTCTTCCCGTCTGACATTCGTCGACGTGTCGCTAGCACCTTTACCATCAACGGTTTGCGAAGCATTGACTGCTCTGCAGATGACCGCGTCACACGATCCACATTTGCGAGAGTTATTCCCTTCTCGGCCTGAATTTAGAGCGTAGCTTTCTCGCCTCAAGTCAGTTATCATCCAGAGCTATCAACGGCTCGTGCAGATAGCAAATATCCTCGACCAGTCATTTCAGCGCCTCTGCAATCGCCAACAATATCCAAGCCTTTTCGATTGCGCTGGAATTTTTTTCAGCTATACTACCCTGTGAAGTATTGTCAAGTTTTCTTCAGACTTTCGCTGAGCCAATTCCCAGCCTTCTTGTACTTGTATTTCTGACTTTACCATCCACTTTCCTTCTTTGTCTTAATTTTCCTTGTAATCTAACTCGATGACCAAGGCCACACAAAAAAGTTGCAGTTAATATTTGAGAGGATACACTAATATTTAGCAGAGTGTCTCCAGCGGTAGGTGCGCTACTACGAAACTTTGTGGCAGACTGGAACTGTGCGCCTATCCGGAACTCGAACTCAGAACTTTGGCCATTTGCAGATGACGCTCTTACTGGCTGAGCTATCCGGATTTGAGTAATTATCTACCCTAATAGCTTCAGTTCTGCAAGTACCTCTTCATATTGTCCAACATAAATGTTTTATTCGCACTTATATTCAATGGTGCTGTAGTTGCAGGTACAGTTCGGGGAAAATTAAAGTAGTGCGGACGAGTAGATATGATTGGTCGTGAATGTATGCATATAACCATACCCCGTGACGCACACATCACAACACCTCGTGTACGCCCGCCACGTGATCCTTACCGATTCAGAGCATAGTGCGGGTTGTATCAGAGTGAGAGGAGCAGTGCAAAGGGGACGATGGTACTCACAGTGGAGCAGCGGATGTTCGTTGTGGAAAGATACGTCGCAACAGAGTAGTGGAAACGCTGTGGTCACTTGTTTTTCAGCAAAGAATACCGTGTAACGCTTAGTCCGGAAATGGCGTCAGACGGGATCTGTTTCGATCAAGATAACGAAACGCGCCCGCTCACCAGAAAATGTGGCTGCAGTTCACCAGTAAATGTTTCCGAGTCCTACCAAATCAACCCGACGACTGTCATAATACACCGGTGTATCACATCGATCGTGTGGACGAATGTTCCACCTGGGCCTGCACCTGCATCCGCACTGAGTGTCTGTTGTTCATACATCAGAACCAGCAGATGCTCCTCAGCGTCTCCAGTTTCGTGAGTGACTGTACACAGAGATAACAGTGAATGGTTTGGACATGGATCTGCTCTTTACGTCTGATGAAGCCTGGTTTTACCTGAGTGGTAATGTCAACTCGCAGAATCACAGGTTCTGGGCAGCGGAGATTACGATTAACTTACAAGAAACACCATTGCGTGACCAGGAGGTTTGGGTTTCGTGTACAGAGCCTGCACTCCGCGTTATTGGCCCCATCTTCTTTCGCCAGACGCTAAATTAGGCGTGTTACATTGTCAACATTTGGAAACCAATTGTGGCGGCATTAACGGAGGAGGAAAAGAGCTACACTTACTTCCAACAGGATGGAGCAACTGACCATACAGCCGGCCTAACCTTCGAGCACATTTACACAATCTTAACGCCTGACAAAGTTGTTGTCAGAGATCAGTCTGCTCACGGCCGTAGCTGGCCACCCATGTTACATGATCCGTCAGTGTGCGATTACTTTGTGTGGGAAGCCCTCAAGTCTAAGGTGTGTCGCAACAACCCTCATTTGTCTTTAAGAACTGCAGCGGACATTTCGAATGAGACTGCAGCAATTCCAGCAGTCCAACTTCGATACGGCTTCAACAACTTGCTGACCACGGCCCAGAAGTGCCAAAATATGAATGGTGTGACTTTCAGCATCTGCTGATAAGTACAGTATTTCCTTTCCTCTAATGTCATTTTTCGTGGCCTGGAACACTCTTCTTCGGGGCATTTTTATTTGCCTCACTTTGTATTATGCGTGAAGCGGCACTAAGATACGATTCAAGTCAGTAGTCATCAAGGCTCATATCCACCAACAAGTGAACAGAAGACACTGATTTGTAAAGGACTCAAGAGACTGTAAAGTGAGGCCTAAGATAAAGGATACTTTTTTAGCTTCTAAGATGTGGCTTTTGTTTCTGTACGCAGCACCTATGTTACTCGGAGGTTCTGCCAGCGACACCTGTGGGGCGGTGCGGGAGAATGCCCCCCTCATTTCGCGGACGCCTTAAATACTGCGAGCGGACGCGGTAATTTACGCGGCGTCTGTGGCGTCGGCCGGTCCGGAATGGCCTCAGAGATAAGGATTCCGCCGCCAGCAGCGGCGATGCGATTTATTGGTCGTGTAATCCGCGGCCGCAGCCTCGGGAATTCGCCCGCGGCGGCCACGCGCCGATCGTCCGCCGATAAACGCGCTGTATATCAATTGGGTTCATTGTTCTCACTTCCTCAAGGTATTGTTCGGGACGGACGCGAAATATCTCCAGCACTTCGGACGGAATTGGGAGTCGGCCACCACGACGCTGCGAGGAGAGGTTTTATAGGCGCCTTTCGGTCATCGCCTCTCTTTCTCGCTCTCTCTATAGAGAGGGAGAGAGAGAGAGAGAGAGAGAGAGACGGAGAAGACCTTTTTCGTATTCCGCCACCTCCTGGAAGCCCTCCTGCAGATTTTCCGACGCGAAACATTTCGATTGTGCGCCTCCCTGCCGAAAAACAATGCGCCCGCTACAGCGAGAGGCACTCGTTCTGAGCGGAACAATGGTAACAACTGAGGTGCAGCAGCGGAGCACAAGTGGGAAGGGCAGGGGGTGAGGTTGAGGGGGCGTGGGGGGTGGGGGGGGGGTAGGGGGGAACCCAACGACAGGGAGCGCAGGCTGGCAGCGGAGGGACGATCCGCGGGGTCGCGACCTCTCGGAGACCGGCGAGTGCGCCTGGGAGCTTGCGGCCCATTGTATTCAGGCCGTCTGGCCAGTGCTTTATTAGATCGAAAAAATAACATATATCGGCGGCGGAAACCGGCCGGCTGGCGTGGAGCAGCGCGCTTGTTCTACCACCTGCAACAGTGTGTCTTATGCGCGGCTGCGGAGCACAGACTGCTTGCTAGCGGCAGCAGTCGCCTGCCGGCCCCGCGTGTTTATAGGTGTTTCCTCGGCGCAAGGGGCGCCGTGTAACACACAATTAAACACGCCGCTCTTAAATTAGCATCGAATGGCACTCGCGCTGGCCGTGTGTGAACCGATGTTTTCCAGCGGCTACTGTCTCCACTTCGTTCCGTTGTGGCCGTACAGGATTCCTCCGTGCGTCCGCGTAACCTCTTCGAGACTCCTACAGGTCCGACAAAATAACGCTTTCCCGGAAAACATTTACAATAAGCCCGTCGTCTCACGGAGCGTGCTTCTGAACTTCAACATCGAGCTGCAGAGTTCAACGAGCTGCTGAATGCTCAGGAACGATGCGACTTGTGCGTACGGTACGTGTACCTCGATGTGGTGTACACGATTGCAGCGCTCTCCGGCGGCAGTTGTCGGCTGTATCTGGAACGCATATCGCCTTATTTACGAAATGCACGGACGCGAAAATTCCAGTGTTAGCTTTATTAGAACGCACATTCCCTCCCTCATCCATATGCTAGACACGTCCTGTCTGTAGAAAACACAAATAAAAACTTCAGTATAGGTGTACATGTATAAGGCAAAAGGGAAAGTACCATGCCCAGACAACAAGGACATTGTCTTACAAAGGTTCCATTATGAATAGTACAATACAAATCTGCAGCAGATCTCCACATAAGATAAAAATTATTTCATCGTTCTCACTTTTAGTAGAATCTAAAGGTCATTCTTACTTGACCACCGTTCTTATTTAACACCGGACTATTTACAAAATCTGAAATACAAAAATTAAATGAAGAAAGTGCAAAATATCTTACTGCAAGTAGTGCAAGCTGTCTTGTAGATTAAGCCAGTCAAACAAACTCTCTCCTCAGAAAGAGCACATTTATTGAATGAGGAATTCCGCCTTATGCAAGACATCTTTGGAGTTTCGTTTTACCCAGACATGTTTCAGCACTTTTTGTGCTGTCTTCAGTGGGTTACTTTATTTCATTTCTTACATGAAACTATGTTTATCACTGTAAGTCAGCTACACAATCTACAACTTGTCATGACAGCTTTAGATTGTGTAGCAGACTTAGAGCTACCAACCTAAACATTCGATAGCTTCTTGTAAAAAGCAAGTAAACTAACCCACTGAAGATAGCACAAAAAGTGCCCAAACGTGTCTAGGTAAAACAAAGCTCCAGAGGTGTCCTGCATAAAGTGGAATTCGCCTTCCAATTTTCTTAGGAAGCCCGGAAATAAGAAGAACTGTAGCACCATAAAACGAGCACATTTATCTTTATGTAACACTGAATATTATAGAATATATGTTCAGTAAACTAATAAGAAAGTATCGTAACCAATTAGAAAAAAGTATTTGGGTCCAGTTAGACGCGAACCAACAACACATCACCAGGTTTCTTACAAATTTTATGACGCTACTCATGGCGCGAATGAGTTATTCCAAAAGTCATCATGGAGCCGTCTAACGGTGGAGATGTGTCTGCAGTGTGTGTGTTTGTGTGTGTGTGTGTGTGTGTGTGTGTGTGTGTGTGTGTGTGTGTGTGTGTATGTAGTGTGTATTGAACCAGGGACCTAGAAACGACGGAGAGGCTTCGCCTGCCGTAGCCCTCACTGGTTCACAACCCAACAACAGGCTACAACAGTCCACCCAATCCACCACCGCCCCGCAGCGAACCCAGGGTTATTGTGCTGCCCCCAGTGGATCTCCCCGGGAACGTCTCATACCAGGCGAGTGTAACCCCAAATGTTTGCGTGGTAGAGTAATTACGGTGTACGTGTACGTGGAAAAATTTTGGAAATTCGTGGAAAGGTCTTATGGGACCAAACTGCTGAGGTAATCGGTCCCTATGCTGACACACTACTTATTCTAACTTAAACTAACGACAACACACACAACCATACCCGAGGGAGGACTCGAACCTGTGATTGGGGGAAGCCGCACCGTACGTGGAGACAGTGTTTGCTCAACAATCGCCCACATAGTGTAACTGACGCGGAATAAGGGGAACCAACCCGCATTCGCCGACGCAGATGGAAAACCGTCTTAAAATCCATCCACAGCCGGACCAGCACATCGGACCTCCACACTAATCCTCCGGGCGACCTCGTGCCGGGGACCAGCACGCCTTCCTGTTTGGGAAACAGCGCGTTAGACCGCGCGGCTAGTCTCTCAGGCGTCTGCAGTGTTGTTTATGGTTTCGTGAATCCAAATCAGCTACTAAAACTCAGAGACAATATATGGGAAGCCACCACTTCAAAGACTGTTATAGTTGGTACAACCGTTTCATCTAAACTGGCTGTGTATCACTTAGGATGCCAGGCCGAGGTTGGCCAACAGTCTCTTATGAACACGTCTATTAACCCCAATGGACTTCTGTGTATGGGTTTATATTAAAGACAGAGTGTTTATCCGTTCACTTCCGTCGACGAGCTGCCGCAGCGGATAACACAAGCAGCTGCCACCATACATCTTGCTTCATAGGATTTGGCAGTAAACTGATTACAAATGGGTCATTTGTCATGTTAAAAAAGGTAGCCAATTGAATAATTGTACAGCGTCCCGTACAGTAACAAGTATTTCTGTAAGTTATTTACCCTTTTTTTTTACAATTGTTTGGTTGATTGGTTTGAGGGAGGGGACCAAACACCGAGGTCATCGGTCCCATCAGATTGGGGAAGAATACGGAAGGAAGTCGGTTGTGCCTTTTCTTTTAAGGAACCATCTCGGAATTTACGCGAAGAGATTTAGGAAAATCACGGAAAACCTAAATCAGGATGGCAATACGTGGGTTTGAACCGTCAACCTCCCGAATACGAGTCTCGTGTGCTAACCACTGCGTTACCTCGCTCTGTTTACCACAATTAAAGGTTACTTTTGTGTAACAAATTTATAAACACCATGAAATGCTTCCCCCTGTCTGTATTTCGCAAAAACGACATTGAAGAAAGAATTGGAGAGAATCAAGATCACACGAGGCTTACCAACGTTCTTCCCGCGCACCATTCGCGTATGCATTCAGAAATATGCGCTGTTGACAGTGGCACACGAAGAAACCTCCGCCACACACCGTTACGGTGAGCTGGAGTAAAACAACTGCGGTCGTTACCCTGTCCGACGGGACGGCGCATACCGCGCCAAGCACAGTACACGCGCTACCCTGCTGCATGCAAAAAAGCCGTCTTGCGCGAGGTTTTAACGACAGTAGGTTGATCAGCATTCAAGCGGGCCGCAAACTTTAGGAAGGCTGTGATGACTGATAATGACAGGTTGGCAGTAATAAGGCACGCGCGCTATTAGGGAACACGGCGGAGCCAGCGCGACGCAAAAACGGAGGCGAGGCGATGTGGGAGCCTCAGGCTGTTCGGCTCATCAGCGACCTAATGGCGCCCGGAACCCGGCAATTAGACGGCCGCGTCGCCTCGCGACGAATCGCAAACCCGCGTTGCAGCCGCCGCCTTCGACTCGGCGCCTGTTGGTACTGCCGAACGACCATCCCGCCCTCATACTACAAGACCAGAGTTGTCTCTTAACCTGAGATGCTACTTGCCCATAGGACAGTCATTTCTCAGTGCTTGAGACAGGCGTGTACAGCTCGACTGGGGTGGTCCCACAGATTCTCTATTGGGCTTAAATCCGGGGAGTTTGGTGGCAATGGGAGTAAACTAAACACATCCTGGTGCTCTTCAAACCATGCATGTTCAAATCGTTCAAATGGCTCTGAGGACTGCTGAGGTCATCAGTCCCCTAGAACTTAGCACTAGTTAAACCTAACTAACCTAAGGACATCACACACATCCATGCCCGAGGCAGGATTCGAACCTGCGACGGCAGCGGTCGCGGTCGCGCGGTCCCAGACTGTAGCGCCTAGAACCGCTCGGCCACCCCGGCCAGCACGCATGTACAGTGAGATCCGTGTGACATATTGCACTGTCCTGCAGGTAGATGCATTCGCACCAAGTAAAAAGAAACTCCATGTAAGAGTGGACATGGTCCCCAAGGATAGACGCATATTTGTGTTGATCCACTGTGCCCTCCAGAATGAAGTGTTGTAGAGTGTTAGCTTTCACATGTTTCATGCCCGATGGAGCATAAAATGGGTTTCATCTAAAAAGGCCACATATTGTCACTTAGTGTGGTCCTGTAATGGTATTTGCATGCACATTTCGTCGACCCACGACTGTGCTGTAAAGGAGCCGCGGATGACAACCAGAGGTGTCCTGCTATGAAAAGAAGTGGGACCCCAGACCATCACTCCTGCTTCTCGGGCAGTACGGCGCGCGACCGTGATGATGGTAATCCACCGCTGTTCGGGCCGTCACCACACACGTCTTCGCTCGTTACCGGGGCTCAATTAGAGACGGGACTCAACATCAAGACAATTTTACTGCAGTCAGTGAGATTCCAGGGTGACGAAATCAATGTGTAATCGTGATTTTAAATCCAGAGTTGCGTTAAGGATCAATTCATCCTACAAGAGAGACGAGAAAGGGCGACGATTGGCGGATTTCACCGACCCAGCATTTTTCCTTTTATTAAAGGAGGGTTAAAATATAAGCCAGTGACGGAGTGAAGATATAGACTCGTAGCACTTCTTCAAGCCACTGCGATAGTTTCGAGAAGGGGAACGACTGGCAGAGGGGTGTGACTGGGGAACAGCTGCTCCGCGACAGGTTGGCAGCAGCGCGGTCTGGCGCATCGGGCCGCTGCCTTCGGCGCGCCAGCCGTTCCTGAGCTGGCGCGGCGTCATAAACAGAGGTGGTCCGGCTGGCGTACACAATGGCGCCGTGGGCGCTGCGCGAACACGCCACGGTTCATCACCGCGGCCGCTCTCTCCGATGCTTATCGCCTACCAGGACCACTCCTGCGGCACACGACCTCTGCCCTGAGCGCACCACCTGCCCCTCTTACGCCATTAGCTCACCTGCTATCCTCAGCTCCACGATAGTGTGGTGTCCTGCAACTTCTCTTGAAAGCAGTGAGCGTCTGTTGGGAAATATCTACTGTGGAGACGCTGCTTCAAACGGCCCCATACCTAAAACCTTCACAGGTCTGTCAAATGATCAATGATGGGTGCTCGATTGAATGCCTCATTATCGTAGTGGTAAAACTACCGTAGTGTACCGTAGACCACCGCAAGTAAACGTAGACTACCGCAATAGAAAAGAATCGAAGCATTTGAGATTTTATGCTACAGAAGAATGTGAAAAATCAGGTGGACTGGTAAGATAAGCAATGAGAAGCTTCTCTGCAGAATCGGCGAGCAAAGGAATATATGGAAAACACTGACAAGAAGAAAGAGCAGGATGGTAGAAGGTCTGTTAAGACATTAGGGAATAACCTCCATAAAAAAAGGTTCATATGGCTCTAAGCACTATGGGACTTAACATCTGAGGTCATCAGTCCCCTAGACTAAGACATACTTAAACCTAACTAATCTAACCACATCACACAACACCCAGCCATCACGAGGCAGAGAAAATCCCTGACCTCGCCGGGAATCGAACCCGGGCGTGGGAAGCGAGAACGCTACGGCACGACCACGAGATGCGGGCGTAAAAACTGTAAGGGAAGACAGAGATTGGAATAGATCCCGCAAATAATTAAGGATATGGTTCGTAAATAATGCTCTGAAGTGAAGAAAGTGTCACAGGAGAGGAATTCGTAGCGGGCCTAGTAATTGTCGTCGGTTAAGATCGTTCCCGGCAATGGGAATCTTTTCGTGGGTCCCTCCAATCTAGAGGCATGAACGACGCGTACTCTTGTGTACCTTCACGGCACACATTGCTGTTAACAATGGCTGAATTAATTGTTGCCCGACTCCAGCGATTTCCTGACACTGGTGCTCTTGTCGTAAATATCAAGAATGTTTATTAATGGTGTGCCTGTTTTTTAACTGTCGACATACTTGACTTATCGTTTAGAATTTATCTAAGGGGGAGTCTTGGGTGAAATATGAAACAGTCACAGTTAGAAGATTGTTAGTTACGTCGCACTGAACACTTTCAGTGCCGATCTCGTCTTTCGCTACTGAAATTAGCACAGTGTGGATGGTGCTGAATTTTGTTTTGACACTAACATACTGGATGATTTTCTCGAAGAAGCTGACAAAGAGACAGATAATGGATAATTTAGTGAAGAAGAAGATAACGTTGTGTCTACGGATAACAGTGATGTAGATTCAGACTTTGAAGCAGCAAATGAGAAGCTAGGAATCAGAAGAAGAACCCCTGGGTGAGCGTGGAAGACTGAGTTAGGTCTTGCTTAGGGTCTAAAACAGTAGGCTGTCTACGCATTTTGAGTGTAAAATACCCTTGGAGTTATAATAATTTGTAACTAGAGCATTACATAAATTATGACTTCTTTTCCAGCAACATTTTGAGCAGTAAAATTGTCACTGTAGGGTATAAAACAGGACATTTTGTGCTTGCTTTGTATGTAAATAAAATATCACTGGAGATCTAATAATTGTAATTAACTAGTACATAAATAATGACTTCCTTTGAATAAAATTTGGTGTAGTAAAATTACGATGGTTTAGTAGCAGTGTAACGTTTCCCTACTCTTTAGTGCTCTAGCGTTACTAAGTGGAGCATCAATAAGGGTGTTTCTAAAAGAATATACATATTACAAAGTATTATGTTGTCCAAACTATCGATATTTGCGCCTCGGATCGGCTATTGGAGAAACGAATACATTGTCTAGTTTATATCAATAGCCGCTAGATGTCAGTTGTCTTCTGTTTTGGTTGGAAACAGGTGTTTAAAAGGGCTACTCCGCAGCAGAAATCATTTTGTGTAATCGAGTTTGCCAAGTGCAATTCCGTGATTACGTTGCAAGTACGTGTCAGGTTGAGGTACCAAATTGATCCTTCGAATGGGTGGAACATTCGCATACGGTATCGACAGTTTCTAGATACAGGATGTGTATGTAAAGGAAAGAGCCCTGGCCGCCCACGTGTTGCTGAAGAAAATGTTGCACGAATTGAAACTACTTTCCAACGCAGTCCTTCAAAATCAACTCGTCATGCCAATCGGAAGTTACAACTGCCTACAACAACAATTTGGCGTGTTTTGAGACGTCGGTTAGTTACGAAGTCGTGCAAGTTACAGCTGTTACAAGCTCTGCGTTCCGGTGTCAATCGCAAACGTGTGGCATTTTGTAACGAGATACTTGATGCTATTCACAATGATAACACTTTCGCACAACGCACCGTGTTCAGTGATGAAGCGACATTCCGTTAGTGGTCAGGTAAACAAACACAATGTTCTAATTTGGCACCTACAGAACCCACATGGAGATATTGAAGATGTAGGAGATTTTCCCAAAATCAATGTGTTTTGTGCGATATCCCATTCTTCTTTGATGGAAACACTGTTAACGGTCAAAAGTAAGTCGCTAAGTTACAGAACTGGTTGTTTCCGAGGCTGCACGAAGACAACTTCATTTTTCAACAAGACGGGGTATTCCCTGGCTGGAGTAGTCAAGTGCGTGAATATCTGAGTGAAACCGACCGGAGTGGCCGAGCGGTTCTAGGAGCTACTGTCGGAACCGGGCGACCACTACGGTCGCAGGTTCGAATCCTGCCTCGGGCATGGATGTATGTAATGTCCTTAGGTTAGTTAGGTTTAAGTAGTTCTAAGTTCTAGGAGACTGATGACCTCAGAAGTTAAGTCCCATAGTGCTCAGAGCCATTTGAACCATCTGAGTGAAACTCTACCGAACCGTTGGATTGGTCGTCAAGGAGCTTGTGACTTAGCATGTCTCAGCAGGGCTCCACGGTCACCGGATTTGACACTCTCTGACTTCTTCGTGTGGGTTTTGTTAAAGACAAAAAAATATGCACCGCCATTCCCACAGAAGCTGGAAGAGTTGAAAAACCGGACTGCCATAACATAAGTGACGAAGGACATGCCTGCAGGAGTATGGGAGGAATTTGAGTATCGATGTGATATTGTTCGTGTCGCTGATGGAGGACATATTGAAACATCTGTAATCTGAACGTGAGTGGTTCGTAAATACGTGTCTAAAGTTTCATATTCGTATGTCTTAAAGTTTAATAAATATTCGCATTCCAAATACGTATATTCTTTTTGAGATACCCTGTAGTGTTTATTGATGGTGAGACGAGTGTAATTCACATTACGAAACGCAGAGAAGGTTAGACCGAAGGGATAACGTAAATAGTATACTTTGCAGAAACAAGTGCTGTTGTAGACTGTAATAATCAAGCAAAGAGACGGTTGTGAAAACTCGTCGCACATGGCTGGACCTAGTGAATTCTCTCTCTCTCCCTCCCTCCCTCCCTCCCTCCCTCCCTCCCCCGAGCCCCCCCCTCTCTCTCTCTCTCTCTCTCTCTCTCTCTCTCTCTCCCCCTCCCTCCCTCCTCCCCCGAGCCTCTCTCTCTCTCTCTCTCTCTCTCTCACTCGCCGTCTCTCTCTCTCTCTCTCTCTCTCTCTCCCCCTCCCTCCCTCCTCCCCCGAGCCTCTCTCTCTCTCTCTCTCTCTCTCTCTCTCTCTCTCTCTCTCTCTGTGTGTGTGTGTGTGTGTGTGTGTGTGTGTATGTGTGTGTGTGTGTGTGTGCGTGCGTGCGGGCGTGCGCGCTGCTCGTGGATGCAGCGGCGCTTACTCTGCTGTGCGTGACGTCAGCGGGCGGCGGTGACACGTCCCGCCATCGCAGGCGCCGCCTGCCGGATTCGCCGCGCGTTGTCAGCGCTCGTCACGCCGCGACACGCCGCCACGGGGAATCCAAATACACTACTCCGCCCCTCTCTTGCATTCGTAGGTGTCGGGTTGCCACGACAGTTCCGACGCGGCCAATAGGATGTCGAAATTTGCATGAGCTCTCCGCGCCAGCCAAGGAGCTGTGACAGCAGCGAATCCTGCGTCTGATCGCAAACACGGGTTTACTCGTCTGTGCTGAATGTTGATTGGCAGTTCACCGGTAGCATAGAAGCGTCTGTTTCGTTTATCTAGAAACGATCTGTCCTAAGCCATCGCCAACGAATTTCTAATACCGTCGGTGTCACCTCGTTTCAAACAAGTAGCAGCAGCAAAATTGTGAAATCGTAGGATTACTTCGTCTTTAGATCGTGGACAGGATTTGCTTGAAGGTCCATAAGTCATAAAATATGTGTAGCAGAAATTAAATCACCATAACACAGGAATTCCTTCTTCACTTACGAGTTCCATTTTTGCGTCACGACCATAGGGCAATAAACAAATAAAATGTTTTGCTTTCACCCTTTGACTACCACGATAGGTTTTCTATGCATCAATCAAAATTTATTGCTTGTTACTGGTATGTATGAGTAAACGAACTCCGTCTCCAGGCCACAAGTGGCCCATCGGGACCATCCGACCGCGTCTCATCCTCAGTTGAGGATGCATATAGGAGGGGCGTGTGGTCAGCACACCGCTCTCCCGGTCTTATGATGGTTTTCTGTGACCGGAGCCGCTACTATTCAGTCGAGTACCTCCGCAATTGGCATCACGAGGCTGAGTGCACCCAGAGAAATGCAACAGCACATTGCGGCCTGGATGGTCACCCATCCAAGTGCTGGCCAAGCCCGACATCGCTTTACTTCGATTATCTCACGGGAACCGGTGTATCCACTGCGGCAAGACCGTTGCCCCACTGGTAAAGGGAAATGTACTAATCGTTAGCAGAATTACTATAATTACAAATTGCACCTGTAAGTTGTGCTGTCCTCAGGTTTCATTGTTAATCTTCGTCGCCGTACTGTTGCATAGAATTAGTTCACACCTGCAGATAGGCAACCCCAATACCACATTCACAAAGCGGGCTGCCTTCGCATCTCCCCGCACTCCGCGCGCCGACGACTTGCACCCAGGAATTGACGCCTGCCACATCAGGATCGGTCCATAATGAGCACCTGTAGTGTGATGTACAAACTTGGAGAGATTCTCTGTCTACTGGTATGCGTCTGTTTGCAATAGTCTTCTGAAACGCTGGAGGTACTCACGAATAATACTGTATGTTTTGTCCCCCACTCACCCAGTCCATTGCAAAACGAACCGGTGGGAAACATTCTTTTCATATTGTTTCCTATGACTAAGACACTAATTAAAATAAACATACATTAATGGTTTTGAAAGGAAATTGATTGTCAAAGAGTGGAGGAGGAGGAGATTAGTGTTTAACGGCCTTTCGACAACGAGGTCGTTAGAGACGGAGCACAAGCTCGGATTAGGGAAGGATGGGGAAGGAAATCGGCCATGCCCTTTCGAAGGAACCGTCCCGGCATTTGCCTGAAGTGATCTAGGGAAATCACGGAAAACCTAAATCAGGATAGCCGGACGCGGGATTGAGCCGTCGTCAAAGAGTGGATGTATACTTAAGTTAGATGCGAATTCATGCATGTCATGTGTACGCCGTTTCAAATGCGTTTCACTACGTCGAGAGGGTAATGTGATGCCGAACGCAACATTTACATTACTTCCTTCACGATGTAACAATTTCAAAAACATACATTGCAAAATGTCCTAAATTTACGAACTGCTTACTACATAGACCCCTCACGAGACTGTAAAGTTTGATTGCGCTTATTTTCTACATATTATTCTTGCAACATTGCTGAAGTGGGTTACAGATATAAAGTAGTTTATGATTAAAATGTACCTAAAGAAGTAATGTGTCTGTTATTGAACTACACACTATTTACGTGGGCCTTTCTTCTCATGTCGCCGCGCGGGGTTAGCCGAGCGGTCTAGGGCGCTGCAGTCATGGACTGTGCGGCTGGTCCCGGCGGAGGTTCGAGTCCTCCCTTGGGCATGGGTGTGTCTGTTTGTCCTTAGGATAATTTAGGTTAAGTTGTCTGTAAGCTTAGGGATTGATGACCTTAGCAGTTAAGTCCCATAAGAGTTCACACACATTTTCAGTGACAGCTCTCTGCTTGGAACGCACCTCCATTACAGTCGTCATTTTGAAGGATAGGTATAGATCTGCCACCTACCGGAACATCATGAAACTGTAGGGGCAGAAGCGGGAATATTCCTCGATGTACCACAACAAATTTCGCGTTTTGCCTGCCGAAACAGGTCGAGAAGAAACATGTGTTTCATTACTTCTTGAACGCTGCTCATTCGTCAGGGAGTAGAAAGGAGTGGAAGGCGATATAATGGCTGTAATGAAAATTAAATGGAGGTGGATATGACTTTTAACCTGAGGAACGGCTGTTAAACGACAAGAGGGAGTTTTTTTTTTTTTTTTTTTTTTTTTTTTTTTTTTTTTTTTATGACCTAGTGAAAGTGCATAGGTAACAGTACGAAACGCGGGGAGGCGATATGGATTGTTGAAGGCCTGAATGCATGAAAATAGCCTACGGTCGACCTCTCTCCTCACTGGATATAAAATGGATGAGTACATTTTTACACCGACCCTTGAAAGTTTTGAACCTGACGACCGAGATAGGGAGAGAGCGTACGTTTTTCCTAGGCAAAAATATTCTTCACCAGCCGCGCTAGCTGATCGTGTTATCATGAAGCCACTGATTTCATCGAGAGCTGCAGCGTGAATCTGAGACGCGAATATTTTACTGATTACTGCGAAGATCGTCAGGCCGTACGCGCTGGCGCAAACGCCAGGCGGCGATTTCCATACAGCGTTGGCAGCCTTCCACCGGGGGCGGGTGTGAGGCTGTCCGTCTTATCGTGACGTGTCACGAGGCCATGAATATGACATGCGACGCACGGTAATGAGCGGTCAGACAAAGGAAATTTTTCTCCCGCCTGATATACGGCGCCCGCTGGCCTACACACCACGTCAGATTTCTCTCGTTCCCGGTACTCTAGGACACGCCATCGGCGAACATTCATCTAGCAGCACAATTTACTTCGTCCTCGCCAGCCCACTGCTATCGCAAAGGTGACACTGACGCAAAATATTCCTTGGGACCTTTAAAGACCACCAGGCCAATGTCTCGCGGAGGATCTACCTGTTTTCTGTTATGTATTTTCCATTCAGATGTTCACATTTATTTTCTCTCCTTTTTAATTACAGCAGTAAATCGTTTTTACGTGACGAAGCAAGTGTTTCTCAACGTATCCCGTGTTTTTTTCTGGCATAGCCAATAACTATAAAAATTCATCCATTACGGACTACGTCGATATGAACATTGATTTAAATTTTTAAAAAATCGAAATTTTCTTTAATTGCAAGGGTTTTATTTAATCCACTATGTGTTTCAACGGTTAAACCATTATCATCGGGTGAAAGGCGTCTCTTATCCGTAAGAATCAGCCCACATGTTGTCCTTAAATGTGCAAGACGCAACATAATTTCTTGTCCTCGGCAAATGTTTGTTGCAGGAAGTTGCAATGCAAAATACGGTGGCTGCTTTAACTAATAATTGTTATCAGCAGAATGATGTGCAGTTGTGAACAGACAACGTTAAGTAGTGGACGTGCGGCCATACCGTGCGCCTCGGGCATGGATGTGTGTGATGTCCTTAGGTTAGTTAGGTTTAAATAGTTCTAAGTTCTAAGGGACTGACGACCACAGATGTTAAGTCCCATAGTGCTGAGAGCCACTTGAATCAACGAGCCGAATATCTTTGTAAAAACAGACATGATGTCTGAAGGGATAACCGCAATCAGTGGTTTTACAATGTTACTTATAATCCGTTTTCATTGCAAAATGTTCATTCGTATGACCGGTTTCGGTTCCTCTAGACGCAGCATGTGAAGGTTGCTGAGTGTGGACGGGTTACTCCTGTAACCGAAATATCAGATCTGAAGATGGTTCTAGAGGAACCGAAACCGGTCATATGAATAAACATACTGCTATCAAGACGGATTATAAGTAACATTGTAGAACCGAATATCTCTAAATCAGCTGTTCAAGACATTCTCCAGACAATTTTCTTCAAAAGTTCATCACCGGTTTGGTAGTTGTTATCAATATGAACGTACCAAAGAATGTTAAAGTGCATAAATCCACATGAACGATCAACCGTCTCGTAGCTGTGCAATTTTCCTAAACCATTTTTTTTCCTTTTGACTTCCGTGTTAACTGCGTGGTGCAGTCAGGAGTTTAACTACTATGTGGGTTTAGATAGCTTGTTTGTCAACTTTCATATCTCTCCTTGGTTGCAAAGGGTGTTCAGTTACAACAGGGTAGTAACTCTCGTGGAGCTGGCAAGATAGATCTATTGAAGTAACAAGTCATTACTTTTTAACCAATCGTTTGTCGTTCTAACATATTTGTTTATTCAGGTGTCAGACCAAAATCTCTTAACATAATTTCAGATTCTTTCAGTAACGCTAGGAAGGACATTTACCAGAGCCGAGTGATTTCACTGCCACTCGGTTTGCTAACTACTGACTACTTGGCCTAAATCATAAATCATCAATACTTTGAAGTAATTCGCTGTCAGTCAAGGACCATGCGTCGTACAATACAAGAGACAAGTAGCAATCACTTGCTGTTCACTTAAATTCCTCAAACTTCGTTCTTCGAGACGGAGACGGACAGTCTCTGTTCAATACTGTTGCAATGAGTACTGGAAACTGCTACTTAGCTTGCTGCTGGAACTCCTCCACTATGTGCATCGGAAGGTTACCACTGGCGCCTGCGGCGTCGACCTTCGTCTTTTTGGCGAACCATCAACAGTAACCCCAACTGGTGTGCTTCGTCAGTTGCTGAGCAGAAAGCAGCTGCCTGAAGGATGAAGTACTGAGTGCCTCAGGGCACAATACTTCATCCTGTTTGTCAGCCGTCTGTTCCACACGCCAGGAAGCTTGCGTCTGCTTTTAGGTATGATCTAACATGTATTTAAAATTATTAACATTTTCTGATCCGACATGTTATTAAAATTATTAACATTTTCTACAGCCATGGCGCAACTCTTCAACGAAACAACCGTCATTCAAGCCAATGAGACACACGAGTTGAACAATATCCCAAAGAAGGACATTGAAAGTTCTGTGCGTTGTACTGAAATGGAGAAAAAATGGTTCAAATGGCTCTGAGCACTATGGGACTTACCATTTGAGGTCATCCGTGCCGTAGAACTAAGAACTACTTAAACCTAACTAATATAAGGACATCACACACACCCATGCTCGAGGCAGGATTCGAACCAGCGACGGTAGCGGTAGCGCGGTTCCAGACGGAAGCGCCTAGAACAGCTCGGTCACAGCGGCCGGCCCGCAAAATCAATCCTTTTATGAGAGGAGTATGTTGGAAAAAAAGTGGTGAAACATTTTTTTTTTCACACAAAAACAGTAACAAATATGGCTACAATGAAATGACAGAAATAAGGTGACAGATAATCGCAGTCATAAATTACAGCATTCAAACATTGAGGAATCATATTCAGTCTTTAACAGTAGCGCAGTTTAGCACCTTCACTGTCACCTTCAACTGTTAACTGTTCAGCATGCACATTTTCTTCTTCTGTAGCCTGAGGTTCCTCTCGGCTACCGCGGCCGGCGAAGTGGAGAATACTGTGCAGAAGGCATGAAGCATTAAAACCACCGCCTCAGCTTTTCTGGATTGTTTATTAATCCAGTCACGATATTTTGTGTAGTATACAATAATGTGCTAAGGACAGATGGGCACCAGGAGATAGTAACGTGGCACCAAAACCGATGCTGGACTTCTGTGTACAAGAAGGCAGGATGGAACATTTGGCTTCAACGTCTTGTCGATGACGAGTTAATTGACGGTGGACTTCAAGCTGAGATTCGAAGAAGGGCAGAGGAGGTAATTGGGCGTGTTCTTTTTTAAAAGAAGAAACATATCTGGAATCTGTCTTGAGCAGTTTAGGTAAAGGACGAAAAACAAAATCTGAGTTTCCTGTCGCTGATTTGAAAAGCCGTCCTTTCAAATGCGAGTCCAGTGTCTTAACTTGTTCTCCAGCTCGCTCGATTGTTTCAATACCAATACTTTACATAAAAGGATCAGGGAACTACCGGAAACTTTAAGGAGGACAATCTAAAAGGACATCAGTGTTGATAGCTCGACACGAACGTCGGTGCGACACGGTTTGAGTTCGGAAATATACAAGCGCAGACAGCGGTAGAGGCAGCAAAAGGCGACGAAGTTTGGAGGACTGCCTTCCGTGAACAGCAGGGCGCGTTGCCAAGGTGCGCTGCAGTTCGGCCCCGTATTTTTGAAGACCCCCTCCCGGTGGGAACGAGCCAATTATCTGGATTGCCGATCTCGGGGAATCGCGCGCCCGCGCCCGCGCAGATCCCGGATGCAATGCGGCGGCGGCGGCATCGGCGGCTGCTACTTCCAACTCGACGCGCAGTGGCGGCGTAGTCCCGCGGCGCACGTGCGGGCGCTATCGCCGCGGCGGAGAGCCGGCGCCGTCAGACGCGCCCTGGGTGGAGATGCGCCGGTTTGGCAGAGTAGCGCCGGGTGTTGAACCCAGGGCAGGGGCAGGCCGGCCCGCATTCCTGCGTGGGCTGCCGACTCGCAGCACGCGGCGTCGCGAATGTTGATGGCTGCCGACGCCGACGGCGAGGCATGGGCGGGCAGAGGGCGGGCTTCACACGGCGCGGCGCTGAGCCGCGGGTGTTGGCCGGCCGCTAATGGGGAGACGGATGGTGGGGTCATCTGGCCGCTAATTGTAATTAATGACGTCTGCAAGGCGAGAGGGCCGGGCCTTCGCTCCCCCGGGGGAGAAGCGGCGCGTCCGTCTGCGCTCTCAGTTGCTTTCCGTGTACTCGTTACGTAAAGCCGTCTGTCCGACAGGGCCCAATTGCAATCCCTTTACGTACGCCAAAAAGTCCAGCATTGTATTCTGGGGAGAACTTCTCTCTCCTACTCCCTTTATCCCTGCCCCTCCCTGGAGATGTCTCTACGATATACACTCAGGTGACAACGGGAATGGGGTATCTCCTAACATCGTGTTGGACCTCTTTTTGCCCGACGTAGAGCAGCAATTTGATGTGGTTTGGACTCAAAAAATCGATGGAGGCCTACAACTGTGGCTCTCGGACTGAATTCTGAACGATTTTAGAAAATAAATCTCCTATCTAGTACTCCTCGTTCAAAGTCTCTTAATTCCCGTCCTATGGCCATAATCGCGTCGGAACCATTGAAACGTCCCCTTAAAATGTAATGAATTACTGTGATGAATCTCTTACGTTATTTGATTTTCAAACACCTGAGCAGAACTGAACGTACTCAGACATTTCTCTCTTTACTTATCGCCGGCCGAAGTGGCCGTGCGGTTCTAGGCGCTGCAGTCTGGAAGCGCGAGACCGCTACGGTCGCAGGTGTGTGTGATGTCCTTAGGTTAGTTAGGTTTAACTAGTTCTAAGTTCTATGTTATGTTGAACAAGGTGCCTACTGTATACCTACTTTACTTTTCAACATACACTAATTAAAACTCAGGAGATGATGATGTTCATGCTGTTATGATCTTGTGGTTCTTATGTGGTGTATAGGGACGATCACGTTTGCGAGAAATATGATCGCTGTAATGGACAGGAGTGGCAGAAAAATAGGGATTTGTTCTGAAAATTGTAGGGAGGACTATGGATGAGATGAAAGGTGTCTTGTCGTATAGAGATCGCGTTGCCACACCAAAATTGGCAAGACGAAACGATATCCTAGACATTAGCGGGGGTTCGGTACAATCCGCAACGACCAATGGTAGGCGCTCTTGATAACCCTGCCTCCCTTCTCAGCACAGATGCGATCTCACACTGAGGTCAATATAGTGTCGAGCTAGGAGCAGCTGTGTCCATTTTGTAGGCTCATCTGGAGGAGTCAGCATTATAGTATTGGACCAATCTGATAGTTATAATTTCTGATAGACAAAAATGTGGAACACTGAACTTGACGAGAAGAGCTCGTGAATTAGTACATCAAGTAATGCTTTGCTTGACCATGGCTGTTGTGTATTATCCAGTACCCTCGTGGCAAAGAAATGTGTAAAAGTTAAATAAATATTTTATTCATTTATGTAATAAAGCTAACTAACATTTCATGTATTCTAGTTTGATCTGCCAGCTCACTGGACGAATCAAAGAACCCGCGGTTGTGGCTGGACGAAAGTAGTTTTTCCTGGTCACAACAGAAGAGCTATGTCGTGATGGACTGAATGTCTGGGAGTTAGCAGTTGACCGAACTCCGACGGGAGAGGTTGTGCATACATGTGGGTGTAATGGCACAGCGGGATATTTTGAGATGAAATGGTAGCATATGCGGTCGTGGGATTGGATTCTTCCAGTCGGCATACTGCATTCGAAGAATACCTATGAAAAGAATCGGGAGTCGATGAGTTAGTGTTAAGATGCGACTTGACGAAAGCACCAAGATGCCAAGTGGCGACTCTTGAGGATTTTAAGGCGTTTGTTAAACTTGGAAAGGGTAGACAATCAGACAGTAATGGCATAAGCTAGAAGGAGAAGGAAGGGGGATTTATAGGTAAGGCTAAGGGTAGAATGATGGAGACCCCAGGTTTGCTTATTACGTTTAGTCGGTTTCCTGCTTTAGGATTTTATCAAAGGTTATTGGTAAGTATTTTACTATGAGGAGTGGGTTGGCTGAAGGTGAAGGAATGAAAATCGTAACAACGGAGGCGCTGAGCGGTGTTACCAGAGACAGAGGTTTGGCTTTTCTATTGCGATGAATACCGGGGAGCATCATAGAGAAACCGGATGGTGATGTACTGGAATAAGTGCAAAGTGCATGTAACACTGGTCTGGTAGTGGAAGCGCTACACGAGCGGTGGTGAGGAGGTGACTTTGAGACGGAGGGGCAGCGCGCTCTTTGTGGAATTGGCGGCGACCCCCGGCAGGAAGGATATCTGCGCGCGCAGGATTTATGGAGAGCAGCGCCGACAAAGCGGCGCCCTCCCCTGACAGTCATCTGTCTTGGCGGCGCTGTCACTCTCACAATTACCTGGCGCGGCCCCTCCCCCGCAGTTCCTGTTGCCAACTGTCCAGAGCGCGAGCTGATATATGGCGTCCGCGGCGTTTCATTTCGGTTCGGGCCCCCGCTTGACTGATGCAGTCCGGGCAGCTCATGTGGAGGAGGAACTGCGGCCGCCTTTCTTACGGGGTGCCCCCGCCTGCCTGGCCGGAATGTGCCTCTTGTACGAGAGCGGCAGCTGCGCACCCCCTCACTTGCTGCTCGGCCTGCCCAACGACCGTATTGTATTCCCAAACTGCGGAAGAAGGCCGCCGTTATTAATTCTAAGGAAGCTGTGACGTTGAGCCGCACCAGCATGGTCACCTCAAGGCCCCGTATTAAATCGATCTCAATGCTTTAGATATAGCTACCTGCTGTTAGTGCTACTTGTATTCTCGCGGGAGGGTACCGGACCCCTTCACCCCTTTCGTATGTTTATTAAATAAATGTAGGGTGAGCTCTTGACTGGTTGAAGAGCCAGATGTCACTTCATCACCCCGGTTCATACCAAGATGGGTCGTCAGTCTTCATAACAGGACGCAGCATTTGCAAACGAGCAGATGAAAACGTCAAAGTACGAAACGTAATCCATGAATAACAGACTACACGAAATTGTTCGCCATACCTAAGTTTCACAAAACCTTCAGCGATGTCCACAGGTTCACAACTACACGAAAATTCGTTTGATACATAAAAACAAAATTGTCACAGATAAGGACTAGCAAAGTACTACCATGGTAAGACCAAAAGCGGGCATATGCTACGAATTTTACCAGAACGTGCATTTTAAAGATTGGATGGTAAAAAAAATGCAATTCAGACGATCTTATTTGTAAATCACATCGTTTATCAGTTTAGACCCATGGCTGATTTTGGGTGTCAGCCAAAGGACGCACACAATGTAAAATAAAAGGTAAAGTACACATTCATTTTAAATGACAACAATGTATGCTGTATCATATTCCTTAACCTAAAAATAACCTGTATGTATGAATTCCAGGAAGATAATAATAACAAAAGAAGTGAGGGCGCCACAGGTGTGGTGAAACATGTTTGGGTGATAAAACGAAATAATTATTTGTGTACTTGCAGAAAGGACGGCCCGTTCGTAATTCATTATTGTTTTTCTGCAAGCACGGGGATGGAGCTTAAAACTGGAATAGGATATATTAGGTAATGTGCTGGTGTGATCAGATGAGCCACACAGTCTCTTCCCTGCCTTTACCATTGAACGCGTATGAGATTCCCAGAGCGTATTTAGGGAAGGGGCAGCCGAAAGAGCACAATGTAGGAAGACAGGCCTGTGCATGTAAGCGAGTGATGTGTGTTCGTGTGCGTGTTTTCCCTAAAGATAGGAGAAGGAAGTGTATCCCGAAAACTAGCCAAGCTCTTTTGTTTGTGTACCTATAGGATTCAAGAGCTGACAGTCGACTGACCACAGTGTTGGTAGACAGATGTGTGCATGTGACCGTGTTTGTCTGTGAGAGTTTGCGTGCATGTATTTTAATACGCATGAAGTATTTTATATTTTAATACGCATGAATCACTTACATGCTAGGTACTGTTTATTAGTTTCTATTTTTTTTCTCCTGGCTGAGGCAGGATGAGTACTTACGAACTACTGCAGGTGGTGACAGCATATATAAGTCTGTGTGCTGTGAAATAATGCAGTTTATCACAGGGTGTAATGAGTGTAAGCGCAGATGTTTCTAGTGATGACTGAGTACGGTGTACTGAAAAACATTATATCATCAGTATTTACGTCATTTGCAGAGTAATATACTAGGCACTAAAAGTTTTATGTTTTAAGGTTGGTTCGTACCTCCAAGCCCAAGTGCCAGGAACAAGCCATTAATCCTCATTTCCCCCTGGCGAACAGGTCAGGAGGACTCCAGACAGTTAGTCTATACAGACAGGCGTAGTCTTCTCAGTACTGCAGTATGACTGTGCAGAGTTGTTTGTGCCGTGTCTGTGGGAAGACTGTTAGACGCAGATAAAAAAAAAACCGGTCCAAACACTGACGTATGTGCAAATCAACGTACCACATATAAAACTACCTGCACTTATATCAATTACACCCTGTATAGGTTAAGAGTACCACAGTAATATCAATTTTCTCCCGTAACTCCCCATATGTTTCCTGTGCACCGACAGTACACGAACCTCTCGGCTGTCCATTCTCTTCCTCCACCACTCTGATTGATTTGTCGTTCCGCTCCCATGAGAACGACTGATTCACCATACGACGACAAGTCCCTTTTCCCAAACTGGGGTCGCCGTTGCAGATGCTAAAACAACACAGCGTTCTCGTGGAAGTAACCGTCATCTGTAAAATACTTCTTCGCATTCCTCAGCCTTAAGGTTTCAGGAAGCAAAAAGCATCAGAAAATCGTCGACGTCGGCTCGGACAACATAAGCAAAGGTAACCAACCAGATGTAACAGCGAGCAGTCACATAACTTTGCGCCCCATAACAGCCTTCTGACGAGGTTTTAATTAGTGGTACACGGGATCACTTCCTATGCGAAAGATGCATTAAGGGTTGCGCAGTTGAGAGAGGAATTATCAATAAACCACTATTACATCTACACCTACGAAACTATGCAATTCACACTTAGGTGATTGGCACATTGTTCACAGAATCACTTTCAGACTCTTTCTCGACTGTTCCACTCTTGCATAGCAAGTGGGAAAATTGAACACCTAAATCTTTTCGTGTAAGCTCCAAATTCTCTTATTTTATTATGATGATAATATCTCCCTATGTAGGCGGGAGTCAACAAAACGTTTTCGTATTCAGAGGAGAAAGTTGGTGATCGTAATTTCGTGAAAATATCTTCCCTTAACGAAAGACACCTTTGCTTTAATGACTGCCACCCCAACAAGCGCAGCAATCCGTGTCTCCCCTACTTCGCGATGATCCAAAATGAGCTGCCTTTATTTTAATTTTTTCGACGTTCTCCGTCGTACATGATAAAGATCCCATACCCCAAATACCCCGAGACGCAGAGGAAGACGCACAAGTGAAACAACATAGTCTCATTAGAAGTATTTTAGCGTCTTTTTTTAATCCCTCACGGAAGGACCTCACACTTGTTATTGTTCAGTGTCAACTGATACTTTTCTCACCTTAGGTATATCGTGTCTAAGAAATTTTGTAGTTCGTTTTGATCTTACTAGACGGCAAACGGCAGCTTTATTTTTAATGCACTGGTGTCATTATTTGTGTCATATGATTGGAATCTTTTATCGACACACCTAAACCTGGTGAGTGAGTGAGGTATGCTACCTTGCCCGCTTTAGGTGTTATTGTGAATGTAATCACTCCCAAAGAAGTGATGAAAACATAATAGTTCGTCACATAAGCTGCAACAAGTGAGCGCAACAATTCACAATCACAGTTTTTACTGTGCTCTACCGAAACATACGCGTTTAATGTTTTTGAAGTTGCGTTCCGTTTTGTTGTGACATACTTCACACCTGTTTACTTGTTGTTTTCATTTCTGTTAGAGGTCTAGGCGGTATCTCGCCTTGCTCACACTATTCGTTACATTTACTTGCGACGGTAATATATTCTTACAAATTCACTCATATTCTATAACCAATGTATAGTACAATTGTCAGGACTACATAAAGAGAACAGACAGCTCAATATTATTGTGGAAGAAAATGAAAAACTGGGGCACAAGAGAGATTTGAATATGGATCTCCTCCTTGCAGTCTAACACCGTGACCACATAACCACGACGCTGTAGCTCTTCCTCCTCGCTCGATGTTGCACATCTACAGCTCGGACTGTTCACTGTTAGTACTTTGCTTGTATTTTCACAGTTCACTATACCTTCCTATCGTTTTCATGCTTGACCTCTGTTCAGTTTTTGACGGACTAGCCACTGGGCCGTCTTACCACTAAATCTGAGAGAGATTAGATGGGAAGTTTCCCTTGTTAGTGTCTGAACCGACGGCAAACGATCGCGTGCATTCAACGCCTGTTGTCATCAGTGTAGCTCGGAAGGCTATTGCTCAACTTATCGCGGCTCTACTGCCACGGCAGAATTCCCGTCGCCGCGTGGGGCTGCAGTGGCCCCCTGGTGTATATGGTGGGGGAGGAGACGGGCCTAACTAGTCGCCGACCTTTGGCGGTGTTTACCCCGACCGTTACTCAGCGAGATACAGCGCCAGTTTTAGGGGCGCGATACGGCCGCTGAGCTACCTGCGGCAGACATCTCAGGGGCGCCCGGCGCCTCCGCGCGCATTAAGCCGTCTGAGGACCCGACCTGGCCCCGCAGGAAAAAACGACACCCCCTTCCCCCTCCTCCTGCCCTGATCACAGTCGTGAAAGGTGCCGCATAATGCCGCCAGTCGGCTCCAAGCCAGCGATCCGGGCACCCCGGCGTTTCTGCGCTCCTGTCATTACTCCCCCCTGCCATCAGGAACCCGCCGGGGTCCGCATTATTTGTAAATAATCGGCTGTAATCTGCTTGTGATCCAAAGCTGATG
Organism: Schistocerca gregaria; assembly: GCF_023897955.1. Taxonomy (NCBI): domain Eukaryota; kingdom Metazoa; phylum Arthropoda; class Insecta; order Orthoptera; family Acrididae; genus Schistocerca; species Schistocerca gregaria. The sequence continues at coordinate 245,576,767 of NC_064920.1, forward strand.
GGGAGTAATAGCTCATCTGCACCATAAAAAAAGAAAAGGTTTACCTCTCAGTTCAGGCCACTCGACACCAACGAACACCGCTTTTGTACAATTATTAGTCTTGTGGGAATAAAGGGGACGACTCACCGAAAGCCACAAGCGCTGCGTCGTCGATAGGCAGACAAACAAAAGGTACGGAGCTTGGCTACCTTCCGGAATGCATTTCTTTTTTATAGCTGTAGGAAAAACATGCACGCAAACTCTCACAAACACCAGCCTTTAACATCCTACCAGGATCATTAATAAGTGGGTATTTCTAGGATATTTGCAGGTCCACACCCATCGAGATTACACCTTATCTAGCACATAAGTCATCTTTTCCAGATACTAGTATCAACAGAGCAGTCACTCTGCCCCTCAGCAAAAGCTCTATCAACCAGCTATTTTACAATGAGACTGTGTAGTTTTCGGCCAGTTTTGTTTCTTTCTAAGATATTGGTTAAAGATGAGGAATTTCTCTATCTCGAATGACTTTGCTGTCGATGACAAATGGGAAGTGTACGGTGTTATTTGTAAGTACGTCCGGGATTTGAGAAGACGATTGCTCGAAAACTATAAGTCATGCATAAGATATAAGTGTATCAGCGGAAGGAGCAGCTCTTAAAATGGTTCAAATGGCTCTGAGCACTGTGGGACTCAACTGCTGTGGTCATCAGTCCCCTAGAACTTAGAACTACTTAAACCCAACTAACCTACGGACATCACACACATCCATGCCCGAGGCAGGATTCGAACCTGCGACCGTAGCAGTCGCACGGTTCCGGACTGCGCGCCTAGAACCGCGAGACCACCGCGGCCGGCGGAGCATCTCTCCAAGTTTTAAGTCACATTACACGTGTTCAGTATGGGCTCCGTTTGGATGCGGCGAACGCCAGTATGGGTGGAAGACTACTTGCTTTTACGTGAACCTTTAAAATGGTTCAAATGGCTCTGAGCACTATGGGACTTAACATCTATGGTCATCCGTCCCCTAGAACTTAGAACTACTTACACCTAACTAACCTAAGGACATCACACAACACCCACCCATCACGAGGCAGAGAAAATCCCTGACCCCGCCGGGAATCGAACCCGGTAACCCGGGCGTGGGAAGCGAGAACGCTACCGCACGACCACGAGATGCGGGCGACCCTTTAAGACCCTCAGGCTGCAGTTGTGTACATTAATGTTTACTGTGTATTAGCTGCTACAGAAAAATTTGTCCTGAATGGAAATCTCATATACAGATTTGTGAATGTTCCATCTTTTCACTATGCACAAGTGCTGTCACGTGTTGGGCGTAACTATAAAAATATCAAAAGGTGAATGTAGCAGTATGCAGCAGCTTGTGGCCGCCAGAATACTCTGTTTAATTGAATAATATGATTGTTATTTGAGTAGTAATTTTTGAATGATCGGTTTATTTACTACAACAGTGAATATCACGATTGATTATTTTAATCCATAAATAGAAGCCAAGAGTACATGGCATATTTTGATGTGTATAAATCTAGCATCAAAATCATCCAAAGGTCACTTAAGAGCATTAGTGCGTAAAGAAAAATTTTTTTTCCACCAGATAAAAATCTGGTCTCAAAGATTTAATTAGAGTCGCTACAGCAGCATTAGCAGCACTCTTCGTGAATCTGTTCACTGCGTTGCCTATCTGCAGGCGCTTTGTAATTAGATGGGACAAAACAGAGTGGCTGATTTTGTCTACATCGAGTTTCTGTTAAGCCCATCTGTGTACAAGATGTAGAATTAAAAACACCTTCATCCGCCTATATTTTTAATGTAATTTATTTATGCGACCAGTTTCGGCGTTTCACTACGCCATCTTCAGGACCGCTGACTAACGTATAGGAGGAATTCTGCCTCATGTGTATTAAGTAAATGGCATCTGTAGACTTCTGGTTTCAACAACGTAAACCCTTCGTTCATCACAGTTTCTACTGCATATGAAGATGCATTCCTTCTTTACGTTGGTCGGGGAGGGGGGCTGAAGATGGCGTAGTGAAACGCTGAAACTGGTCGCGTGAACAAATTACATTCAAAATATAGACGGCTGTGTTTTCAGTTTTACGATTTTACTCTACTTTTTCCAGCGCACTAATGACGCCTTCTTTATCGCCACGGCGCTTATTACGAATCGAAACTTGGAGAGGTGCTCTATTCTCTGATATTTTTCATTTTACTGGTATCTTGTAGTTTTTACGTAGTCATCGTTTGAAACTCCAGAGGTACTTATGAAGGTACTGCTGTGTGAGCCACGGGCAGGAATGCACAGTGCAGCGTGGAATGTGGGCATCGGCGGTGCTGGCCGAGGCGCCAGTACAGGCTGGGAGGGGTCAGTGTTCGACCACCCAGGTTGCGACAATGGCTTCGCGGGGCCGCCTCGCTGACTGCCAATCAAAGCGGCGGGGACCCGCGCCACGGCCGGCGCATACAGGTTGGCCGATTTGCGGCGTCACTCCCTGGACGCGTGAGCCGTCGTCCGCCAGCTGGCAGCTCCATCGTCTCCTCAACGCTTTCGCCTCGCCTCGCTCCTGTCCGACACACACCGCCGTGCCAGAGCGGCTGTGCACTACAGTTTGTGCAACAATATTCGTTACTCAGTTGCTAAGCAATCACTTCTAGTTGTCTGCCCCGATCGCTGGCATTTCCGCGTTTCCTACCGAGCGCAGCAGTGGGCACGCTTCCGCAAGGAGTGCAGTACCAATTGCCGTGCATCCATCCTCATTAAGGTATCTCGCGAGCACCCTAAATCGACCGAGCCGAATGCTAGGACGGTTCCTTAGAAACAGTCGCTGCTGATTTACTTGCGCAGCCTATCGCAGACGAACTCGAGCTGCACTTCTAATAACATTCTAGCTGACATGATGTTGATCCCCATTCTTGTTGTTTTGGTCTTCAGTCCTGAGACTGGTTTGATGCAGCTCTTCATGCTACCCTATCCTGTGCAAGCTTCTCCATCTCCCAGTACCTACTGCAGCCTACATCCTTCTGAATCTGCTTAGTGTATTCATCTCTTGGTCTCCCTCTACGATTTTTACCCTCCACGCTGCCCTCCAATACTAAATTCGTGATCCTCTGATGCCTCAGAGCATGTCCTACCAACCGATACCTTCTTCTAGTCAAGTTGTGCCACAAACTCCTCTTCTCCCCAGTTCTATTCGATACCTCCTCATTAGTTATGTGATCTACCCATCCTATCTTCAGCATTCTTCTGTAGCACCACATTTCGAAAGCTTCTATTCTCTTCTTGTCCAAACTATTTATATTCCATGTTTCACTTCCGTACATGGCTACGCTGCATACAAATACTTTCAGAGACGACTTCCTGATATTTAAATCTATACTCGACTTTAACAATTTTTTCTTCTTCAGAAACGCTTTCTTTGGTATTGCCAGTCTACATTTTATTTGCTCTCTATTTCGACCATCATCAGTTATTTTGCTCCCCAAATAGCAAAACTCCTTTACTACTTTAATTGTCTCATTTCCTAATCTAATTCCCTCAGCATCACCCGACTTAATTCGACTACGTTCCATAGTCCTCGTTTTGCTTTTGTTGACGTTCATCTTACACCCTCCTTTCAAGACACTGTACATTCCGTTCAACTGCTCTTCCAAGTCCTTTGCTGTCTCTGACCTCAAAGTTTTTATTTCTTCTCCATGGATTTTAATACGTACTCCGAACTTTTCTTTTGTTTCCTTTACTGCTTGCTTAATATACAAATTGAATAGCATCGGGGAGAGGCTAGAACCCTGTCTCACTCCCTTCCCAACCACTTCCCTTTCATGTCCCTCGACTCTTATAACTGCCATCTGGTTTCTGTACAAATTATAAATAGCCTTTCGCTCCCTGTATTTTACCCCTGCCAGCTTCATTATTTGAAACAGATTATTCCAGTCACCAAGCTTTCCGTATTTCTTTTCCTACTAACTACTGTTCAAACACAGGTAAACTTCAACATACACACCTTTCTTTCAGAGCATTCATTACAGTAGTAGTAGTCACATTGCACACACATGGTGCAGATGGCAGCGCAGACTTCAGTTCGCTGTGGAATGGCAGCAGAATCCGCAAGAGATTCTTCTCATTCTCCATCACTTCCCTCCCGCACGTTCCTCTTTCAGCAAAATCCGCATCTTAAAAATTAAAAATTACTTGATTAAAAAAATTTTAATGCCTACACTGCATATATTTTTTTCCTTAAACAATTAAATCACGATAGCTAGTTTCGGTTTCTTTCTACAACAATCTTCAGATCGTCTAAACCGTAAAAAAATGTGCAGTGTAAACTATCATCATTACCTGTAATCATGCAATTACATGCACTCGTATTGTGGGTCTTGAAGACTATGACATTATGTAATTACAATCTTCATCGTGACTGAGCCAAGTTGTAAACCATAATCTTGCAAGATGACGGGTAATAAGGTTGGCGTATTGCCAGTTGCATTAGCAAAAGTAGTTTACAACCTGGCTCGCTCACGTGAAGTTTGTAACTACATAATGCCATACTCTTGTTGGCCCATGGATGTGTATGATTTCGTTATTACAACTAATGATGATAGTTTTACTTCACATTCACGTTTTTTACGGTTTCGACGATCTGAAGCTGTTTGTAGGAACCAACCGAAACTAGTTTTCGTGCTTTAAGTGCTGAAGGCGAAAAAAATTATATGCTGTTTAGACATTAAAAAGTTTTTAAGTTAAGAAATTTTTATTTCAAGAATTACATGAAGACCGTCGTCTCATCCCCGACAGTGTCAGACTTTACTGAAGTCCGCATCATTTTCTGAGCTATTTGATACAGTGTTCCTCATGCCTGATCTCTTAATATTTTCACTTATTCATACACAACTCCTCTCATTCTTGAAGGACTTCCTTTCGATGGTCATAAATCATATTTTATCAGTCAAGCATTTTACCTGCCATCCTACTACTGCATCCACTACAAAACGAGAGAAATTGTAAGAGAGTCATTTTTGATGAGTACTTTCTTTTTTAAGAGGAATGTAACCTAGCAGAATATGAGAGGAAGCGAGCGCTACTCTCACTGAATGAGATGGTATACGTGTGTGTGTAAGGTAAAACAAAGTGACACTAATTGTGGTTTTTCAGAGCTTCTTGGTCTGGAATTCAACATATCTTCAGGAGTAACCTAATGCACGGGTTTCCATATGCGCTGCCGAGCGATGTGCGCAGAAGCTAAGATGACTGGTCCTACTTACTAGTTAATTACGAATCCGGTAGTCTGATATAGGCATGGCGCAGTTTCTCTATAGCGCTTGGACGAATACTGGAGTGGTTTCTGCAAAAGGTACACGATCGATATCCGTCTCCCCCTTTTCTATCATGGCTAGGATGTCGTCCTATTAACTATAGCATCACAGTAGATATTTATTGCGTCGTTCCAATACTGTGGAACTTAAAATTGTATTCAAAGTATTTGCAATTTGTTTTAGCAACAGTTAACTATCGGCAATTATTTAACAGCCCACTGTTGTTTGACACGTGGCTGTAAAAAGTGTGTATTTAAAATTAAGAAAATGCTTTCCGTTTTTTTTTTTCTTTTTGGGAAAACTATAGGGGCTACATCTCCGAAGCCATAGTGAAATACGGAATTAGTACCAGAAAAAAAATCTTGTAGTCTTTGCGCAGTTTTTTGTGCGGGAGCTTTGGCGAAGACTGCAGAATATATTTTCTGCTCGTCATCATTAAAACCATTATTCATCATTTCAATCGACATGCAGATCTCATCATTATTTCTTTATTTCCAACTTTTCAGTTTCTTTCGATAGTGTGACTACCGAGAACTCGCGCATCACAATGGCTTCAGTGTCTTTTATGTCATCAAAGCGTTGAGCGTTCATGTGGATTTCTGGACGTTGTTGTTCTGTGGTAGGTTCGATTGGTAAAACCGTCTCTTCACCCGTGATGAATTTGTTGCAGAAACGAATTATCTGCTTTTCGCATTTCAGGGAAGTCGTCCATGCGTCGTTGTTTTTGTTCGGGAGTCAAGGTGTGTGCGAAAACTTTGCACACATCTTTGGGGCTAATCAAAACGTTCTGGAAAATGTCTTGAAACTTGATTTAGATACGTTCAGTTCGTTGCTCTATTTAGATTTGTGACACAACATCTTTGACACGTTGCTGTTCACCGGCTGGGGTGGCGGAGCGGTTCTAGGCGCTACAGTCTGGAACCGCGCGACCGCTACGGTCGCAGGTTCGAATCCTACCTCAGGCATGGATGTGTGTGATGTCCTTAGATGTGTTAGGTTTAAGTAGTTCTAAGTTCCAAGGGACTGATGACCTCAGAAGTTAAGTCCCATAGCCATTTGAACGATTTTTGAACGTTGCTGTTCAAATCAACTACTAAGCACTGTCTGCACGTAACTGACAGGTCCAGTGCACATATGTTGTTTATTGTAGTTAGTTCGAGTTGCCTCCATAGTCAGCGCTCTGATGACGCTTATATGCGAGGAAAAATAGTTTGGAACTTTTTGGACGGCCAGTGTAAGCACTGAGCGCCCTCTTCGGTTTGTCTCTCATGACAACCACTTGCTCAGCGTGTTATGCAGCTGCAGTTAAATGTGCACTATAGATGAAAACTGAAAATAGAATATGTTCGTGGACACATATACGGAATTTATTCGCTTTGCTGACAATACCGACTCTAGTGGCTATTAAAAGCAGAAGAGGACAGAGAAAGAAAGGGTTGTTGATACTGTGGCGCAGTGGAGGTATAAGACTGCGTCCGTTTCTTGCGCTGAGCGTTTCCGGACGGCCGAGTGGTAGCGGCTGATTTGCAGGGGAGTGCGGGCATTAGGCGCTGCTCCGTTTGTTTGCGGTTTATCAGGGCGCGCGCGCGCGCGTCTGTCCCGCGCGGACGTGCGTGAAGAGGGCGCAGAGCGGTCGCCGGATCGCCATCAGATATGCAAATGTCGCATTACTGCGGGGCAGTATATCTGCGGGTGCGCTATGCGGCCCCTGCCTCCTTACGACGGCCGGCATCAGATAGCGGGGCCACCGGCGAGCGCTTCCCATAAGGCCGCGGCCGATCCTAATAACCCCGGTTCCCAGCGGCGGCGGAACGGCCGCTGCTATCTGCCTTCGGCGTATTGTTCTCCCGGAGCCCGCCTTCTGCGTCTCGGTCCGCGCCGGGAGCCATTACCACGTTCCAGCTGCAGCTCCGGAGATCCGTTTCCAGTGGGACACTATTCAGTGGCTGTCTAGGGCGGGCGGCGCGGCTCAGCCGTAACAGGAGTCAACCGCTCTCCGTTGGCAGCCACACAGTGTATGTTCGAATTAGGAAAGGCGAAGCTTGCGTTAAAGATAGGACGCAAGCACAGGCCTAGGAGGTTTGTAAACTTGTAAGTAGAGTAACATCTTTTATGTCTGATGTTGTTAGCAAAGCCTGAATGGGTGGAAAAAGTGGTACGTCAAGGATTACACGGTTGAAAGTTTCCTTTCGTCTGTGCCTCGAGGCTTCCTTGGCGTCGCGTGTTATCGCACGCGCGGCTCAAATGGAGCACTGTGGGATTTAACATCTGAGGTCATCAGTCCCCTAGAACTTAGAACTACTGAAACCTAGCTAACCTATCACACACATCCGTGCCCGAGGCAGGATTCGAACCTGCGACCGTAGCGTTAGCGCGGTTCCGGACTGAAGCGCCTAGAACCGCTTGGCCACAGCGGCCGGCAGGACGCGCGGCCTCAGCCGCCCTACTGGTGATGTGCTGCACGCGAAATAAACTACGTGACGTATTACTCTGCGGATTTAATAGGAAACATTAACTGGCGAGATAATTCTCATTTATTGTTCCGCCTCAGTTCCACATTTTTAATTAGGTTGTATGTTTCGACCACTCTGGGTCATCACCAGATCTAAAACAAAGTAAAACTAAATACTTAATGTAGCTCCGTTCGAACAGGGCTCGGGAGGCCAACGGTACCAGCCGACCGCCGTGTCCTCCTCAGACAACAGGTTTCACTGGAAGCGTCAGCACAACGCTGTCCCGCCCTTTGTCAGTTTTCGTGACTTCAGCCGCTACTTTTCAGTCCAGTAACTCCTCAATTGGCCTCACAAGGGCTAAGGGTGACCCCCCCCCCCCCCCCAATAGCAATAGCGCTGTGCAGCCTCGGGCGGTCACCCATCCAAGTGAAGGCCAACTCCGACAGCACTTAACTTCGGCACTGACCGGAACTGGTGTCACCACTGCGGCAAGGCCGTTAGCAGAACTAAATATGTTAGACCTAATATCTTACAATAAGCAGAAAACAAAGTAGCTGTACATGAACGTAGAATTTACCTAAGTAGTTGCGTTAGCAACCTGTCTTGTCTGCTCAGAACCATTTATTGGAGAACTGTATTTTGGAACTTCGTTCAGTGCTTCAGATCGGAATGTGCTGGAAGTAGTCGGGGGGAGGGCTGAAGGGCTCATTGGGGAAGGGGGAAAAGAAGCAGGGGATGAGTTTAACAAAAGAGGTCATACTAAAATTATAGAACGTATAATTATATAAAAATTCCCATTGACAGACTAATATCGTAGAACGATGGGTAGGTAAAATGTGAAGTCGTAAAATATTGAAAGTATAAAATGGAGCTAGGGGGCATTGAAAGCGCGCAAAGAAGGGAAGGTTGGGGGGGGGGGGGGGGGGGGAATAGTGGCGTCGATGCTATGGGCTTAATAAAAGAGGATCTTATCCTAAAATTGCAGAAAGTGAATAATGTAAAAACCTTTCTGTTAAGAAAGCAGAATGGATGTGCAAAACTGTAAAAGAGGAATAAAATAGTAAACTGTAAAAGACGAAATAAAGTAGCGAAAATTTAATTAGCTTCTGAAGATACACAAAATGTGAAACTATGAAAGTATAAAGTCATAAGTTCTTACTGTGAAAGTATAAAAGTAAAATTGTATGAAATTTTTTTTCGTTAAAATATTAACAGCGTAGACCTAGAACAATGATCGCATAAATAGTGAAAGACATAAAGATAGTGAAATGACGCAAGTGGAATTATGTAGTAGACCTGTAGCTGCATGAAGTGTCATTATGAATTCTAAAAAAAAAAAAAAAAACGGAAAACGCATTAATTCTCTGCTGCGCTACTCTACCAAACATTCTAAACAAGGATCACCATTCTCGCTTAGACGTCTCACAACTTCAAGGGAAACAAATTTCGGGCATGAAATAAAGGTGGAAGAGGGTTAGATTACAACTGCCACAAATATCACAAAGTTTACAAGAACAACACTTCAATGTGCTCTTAGTTGCTGATGTTAGATCATTGCCTGTTAATTTCATTGCAACCGAGTTGCACTGGATACAGGATCGTATTTTCGTTTGAGCTACCACTTTTAATGTATCGATACCAATTACACACATTATACTTCCCGTAAACCATTATGACGCCTCGTAAAATTATTCGTTACGCCTACAGTCCTTACGCACTGTTTGGATTTAAATGAGTTCTTTGTATCTTGTCAAAATCCTATTGGTATTAAATGTTGGAGATTTGTGTCCGAATCATCGTTTTACACAAAGTAGACCTTTCCCCTCAGCCATCGCCTTACTTGATCACCTTGTTGACTTTTTCCACGTGTAGAAGCCACGTCGGAACAGAACCAAAATAACGCGAATGCTGTGGCGGTGAGATGTGGGCTGGTTGACATGGGAACAGAGAGCGATTAAGGGGAGAAGGTCTGTCGCGGCTTCAGAACTGCGGCCTGTCGGCTCCGCCTCAGGGCGAGGTGGTGGGCGCGAGACGCAGCACGCGAAGCGGCGGCCATTATCCGGTAGCGGCGTGCGTGCGCGGCTCCTAGCCGGGTGCCCGCTTGTCACGGCAGCGGCTGACTGATTGATTGCCGGGTTGCGGCAGGCGCCGCTATTAGGGCTGCGGAGGCGCGTGCCCTCCTGCCAGCCCTTCCCGAGGATGCTATTGCGCTTTGTGGTCGAAACGTCTGTGCGATACGGAGTCACTATCCAATATCACCTGATTTCCGCGAACATCACATAACCGTGAACGTAGTGTGTCTGTAAAATTTTGTTTACAAGACGCATTTAATTGTTTAAATTAAAGATGGCGTTAGCAATGTGTGTCTTTGTTTGTAAATAGGTTTCATCTAGAGGAACGCTCTCTCTCTCTCTCTCTCTCTCTCTCTCTCTCTCTCTCTCTCTCACACACACACACACACACACACACACACACAAACGAGCGCGCAGTCACATTTACAGAAGTGCGGGGTGTTTCAAGATTTTTGAAAGAAACTCTAGGTGGGGGGGACCACTTCATGAGGAACAACTTTTCCTTGAGACAAAATCTTTGCTGTTGCTTCCAAGAGACACTGGGCATCCTTTTGTTTTCGTTACGGCCCTGACAAGCAGCAGGGAGCAGGCGTTTTGCGACATGTATATGCGTTGTTCGTTGCCAACAATCCAGTCATCTTTTCCGTGTGAAAGGGGGCAGGATCAGGAAAATTACAGTTCCTGATTCGCTTCCAAACTCTCTTTTATATACGTATACATATAGCATAGACACCTTCAGTCTGATTAATCACACGTCATCTTTGAGTGAAAGTCTACGAATACTGAAGTAAAATGCGTTGAAGACTACTCTTCTGCAGCCATAAACTAAGAAGTTCTCTCCACTATTCTGACAGTTCTCCCTGTCTTGTCATCGTCATTTACGCGAACGTCAACCTGTTGCCGTCATAATCTTCATGAAAGGAAAAAAATGAGATTTTGTATTTCGTTAAGTGCTACCAGTATCTTCCAGAATTTCAGGGTAAGGAACAAGCTTTTTATTCTAGTCGCGTAGAAACAAAAAATCCTCTGCTCTCATCTCGTGAGAAAATGTACATAAAATTAATATATAGCTGAGACATTTTAACATTCTGATTTCAGCTGCGTCTCTAATTTTTGCATGGCGATTATTATATCATATCCTCGGTGGGTTGTTGTAATCTATCCTGAAGATGGATGGCGTCCACACAGCAACTGTAGAGCGCCATATCGTCGGCGTACAGGACTGGCTGTACTCAGGCCAGTTCACGCGTTTCCGCTGTATACAGTTACGGTCCGAGAACAGACCACTGTGGCACGTCGGTAGGGATGCGGCGTTACCGTGCGGTGGGTGATATTGGCAGTTGAACAGTTCCAATAGGAGCAGTTTTTCGTCCGAGTATGAGAACTATCGTGAGAAGCAGTTGGCAGTGCACTCGTCCTTGCCAAAGAAGTTGACTACCGGTTATGAAGACAGAGAAGTGTGTGCGGGATTGTGGAGACAGCGAGTCCCAAGGTGGGCGCCGCGATACGGAGCTGTGCCCGACTCCTATCCTGTCCTCTCGCCTCCTCTGGGCGAAGCGAGGGAGGCGGAAGGCGGCTAGGCGGCAGGCGGCAGGCGCGGTACCGGCCAGGCGCGCAGCTCCGCTGTGGCCGTAATGAGCGCTCGTGTAGGAACAATCGGGCGTCGGCCGCATCTCGGCCGTGATTCAGCTGCCAGTCACGCCGGCCACAATGAAGGCTGCCACTCAGCGCGGCGCGCCAGGCGCACCTTTGTTCGCCACGTCCGCTGTCTTCACGTCCGCCATTGTTGCGCCTCCTTCTCTCGTCACTGTCAGCCGCGCCGGCGCGCCGGCTGGTTCTTTCAGGGCCCGTCACCGTCGAGGGCCGCGCCCGCGCCTATGCCCGTCGCCGCACCACCACCGCCGCTTCTAGCGGCTCCGCTTCTCGGCCGGCGCCTCGACAAAGCAGGCTTAGCCGCTCACTCGTCGGGATTGGATTTCTGCCGCTGGTGTCCTGCAATACTGCCCTTCTGCCCGCGGAAGTCTAGTCCGTCATAAGTATTACTCAGCAGTATACCTTTAATAAATTCGACCTCTGATGATACACTATAAAAACACCGACGCCCAACGAATGGGGCAGAAATCCGCAGTTATGACGTACAAATAAAAAAAAAAGACTTTTCAGAAAAATTGCAAGAAAAAGAACTTCACAAATTGAGCAAGTCAATAACGTGCCGATCCACCTCAGACCCTTATGCAAACAGCTATTCGGTTTGGTTCTCGGAGGCCCAAACGTTCTGAATTGGGGCGACATATGTTAACCTTGCTGGCCGAGGTTCTGTTTGGCAAACACAAGGACAAGCAGTAGAAACTCGCAGTGTGTGGGCGGTCATTATCTTGCTGAAATGTGAACCCAGTATGGCTTGCCATGAAGAACAACAAAACGAGACGTATAAATTGTCCAGGTACCGCTTTGCTATGAAAAGAAATGGCACATTAGACCATTACTCCTGATTGTCGGGGTTTATGGCGCGTTACTGTCAGTTTGGTATCCCACCGATGCCCAGGGCGTCTCCATACATGTCTTCGGCTTCGAACCTCACGAAATGGAGTAGAATTGTCTCCACTGATAAGCCCCGATTCCAGCTCATCTCCGGCCGGTGTGGCCGAGCGGTTCTAGGCGCTTCAGTATGGAACCGCACTATCGCTACGGTCCCCGGTTCGAATCCTGCCTCGGGCATGGATGTGTGTGATGTCCTTAAGTTAGTTAGGTTTAAGTAGTTCTAAGTTCTAGGGGACTGATGAGCTCATATGTTAAGTCCCATAGTGCTCACAGCTATTTGAACTACTTTTGAACCAGCTCATCTCCAATGACAAGCCAAGACGTGTCTGGAGACGCCCCGGACAAAGGATGGATACCAGCCCGACTGTCACTCGCTACACGACTGACAACCAGGAGTGATGCTCTGGGATGTCATTTTATTTCATTATAGGACGCCTTTGATTGTCATTCACAGCACCCCTACAACACAGTGATTCCTAGACGATATTATACGCTTGCCCTTCATGCCGAGCCACCCTGGGCTTACATTTCAGCAAGGTAATGGCCGCCCACGCACGCTGAGAGTTTCTACTGCTTGTCAATACTGTGCCTAGCAACATCGGAAGATTTATCCCAGCAGAGATTGTTTGGAGCATAATTGACAGGCCCTCCAACTAGCTCATAATTTTGACTATCTAATGCACCAGTTGGACAGGATTTGGCGCAATATTCGTCAGGAGGACACGCAACAACTCTTTCATTCAATGCTAAGCCGAATAAATGTCTCAATAAGTGCCACAGGTGGACCAAGACGTTATTGACTTGCTCAATATGAGGAGCTCTTTCTCTTCAATGAATCATCAAGTTTATCTGAAACTGTAATCATTTGTGCGTGCATGCACATCTCATCTACCGATTTCCGCCTCATTCGGTTGACTCCTTTCTGGTGCATCGCTGTTTCCATTTTCTGTCTTGGTGCGTATGTCAACCATTCAGATGTTGAGATCCGACGAAACGTTTATAAAACGAGCAACATCTTGCGAACAACTTCATCGAGTGTATCTTAAACACAAGCTGTAAACAACCTCACTTCCTTAAACTGTCTTTAAATCTCCTTGTTAGCCACGGAGAAAAGTGACTACTGAAACTTACCTTCCGTTCGTTTTCAGAGCTTCCGTAGCGTCGACAGATGCTGCAGCACCAAGACAAATAGGCTTACTGCTCTGCAAATTCACTTCGAAACGGTCATTAGTGAACAAGAATTAATCCTACACTATCAAATCAGTCTAAATAATTGTCGCCAGCATCGCTTTGACCGGCGAGATAAGATTAAAGTTGATGTAAGTTGACATGTTCATCTCGATGACTGCAACGATCCAGTCTTTAAGAATTCGTAGAAACTAAAACAGTCTTTCACAATACTTTTTTATTTAATTCAATCACCGGTTTAGATCATTACGATCATCATCAGACTAATTTGTCTCCTTAAACTTAGAAAAATAAGTAAATGAAATTTTTAGCTATGATTGGCATGGTGACAAGACTAGCATGATAATAGTGTAGTGAACACCCATGGCCCATGATGACTATGTCAATCGCGACTAAAAGTTTTAATTTGCTTCTTCTACTACCTTGAAGAAGACAGATCAGTCCGACAATAATCTAAATAATCTAAACCCGTAATTTAATTAAATAAAGAAAACTGCGATAAAAACTGTTTTAGTTTCTACGAGGACTAAACTTCTCACTACTCCAGAATTAATAATTAAAATCTCTGGAACTGTCTAAATAACATTCCGAGATGTGTCCACTAGACTGGAAAATGACATCGCTAAGCATCCAAACAGGAAGTAACTAGAAGTCAACAGCTAAAAATCACACAAAAGTGTTGCACTTGTTTCGACGTAAATATAATTTATAGTATTCAGTTAAACCTCACCGAGCCAATCACTTTCATCAAACTCCCACCTAGGCATTGGCTCCACGATTTGGTATAAGTGTTAGCCTACTGTAAATGTTTACATGTATAAAACCGCGACACTCCACACTGAAAATCAGAAAGTGTCTAAGCAGAATTCCAGGCGCGCATTGTCGGATGCTTGTAGGCTTCCCGTACTGGTAAAGTAAACTCGTTGATCACGAAAGACTTGTAACTCCAAGATCTCTAACTCCCTGCTTTCGAAATGATAAGCACTTGAAAGTACCACATCCAGCACGTAAGTTCTACTAATATTGCGAAGTCCGTCTGCCAGCCGTCTCTCCGTTGTGAGCTCCAAACCGACCCACGAGGTTACTTAACATTTATGCTTTTCAGCAGTCGCACTCAGGTTCATGACAGAGTACAGGCACTGTAATTGGTCAGTTCCTGTACCCAATGACAGCGTTATTCTTTAATATGCCTCTTCCAATGGATGATACAAAATACACCTTGTCATGGTAAATTTACAAGCCCGATGTTAAAAGAGTAACCACTTGACACGAAACTTGTATTAAGTTTGTCTTTGATATTCTGCTGGTGGGTCATACCAAAAATACGCCAATAAAGCTGTTACAACAAGTGAATCCTTGATGTGTACTTATAACGGCGACAGCGCTCTTTCACGATCTTCTGGCACAACAACATGGCAGGTTCTTCTCTTTCCTACCTTTATTAACAACGTAATCAGAGAGTGATTTGTCAAGATACATCAGTCAAGTTACAGGGTACTTAGTCGAGGCGGTCTTCGACTAAATTTGTGTTCAGAACGTCTCCCTTGCCCTTCACATCCTCCCTACGAACACACACAAATATAACATGTGTTTATGCTTAAAGAATGAGATATTATCTTTTCATTGAGCAGAAGCCAGCCTGTAGCACCTCGTACTTCTACTTTCAAATGCGAGTACTCCCTATGGAAAGCTTTTTGGACTAGGCCTGATAGATCGGGACGACCGCCAAATAATGGGAGGGAGGAGGAAGTGGGGGGGGGGGGGGAGGGAGGGGAGGGTCGTTAGGCAGTGAGCGTGTCTGACGAGACGTCCGCCAGGAAGCAAGCGGGCGGTCACGATGTCGTTCAGAGGTTATTGCTTGCTCCAATCGCCATCTTTACGAGCGCGGCTGGCGTCTTGTCAATGTTTAGTTCTTGCTGCTTCGCTCCGACAGAACAAGTCACTCCAAATCACAACCGGTCTCATAACATTCCTCGATGTTTATTTGCTTGTCCAACTATCTTATTACCTCTAGTTCTTCTCGGTCGAGTTGGGAACGGTAGATGATGAGGAAAGAAAGAACATGCTTACACACACACACACACACACACACACACACACACACACACACACACACACACGCGCGCGCGCGCGCGCGCGCGCGCGCGCGCGCGCACGCACACAAATACACATACTCAGGGTGAACGCACTAAAAGATGGGGCATGTGTCGGATACATCTAATGCTGAGCTCATAAAAACTCGATAATCTTTAATATGCCTTATGTCATCATTGTCGTAGAGAAAAGTTAAAATGAGTCAGGTGTTCAAATGCACAGTAGAGTCTGGCAGTCCCAGTTTCTAGTTTGTTTATTAGTTCTCCATTCTGTGAAAACGTTTGGCTACTTCCTCGAATACAGTACTTTAACCCCTGCTTCCCTGACGAGTATGACTTGCTGCCTTAACAGCATACGTGGAGCTTCCTTATCGCTAAAAGCTTATCAGAGTCTGAGATTATTCAGGTAAATCAGCAATTGCTTTCGTTTTCCCGAATAAACGGACGCATTTAATACCGCGGTTCCTGAAAAATTAGGGGTTGTCGCGGCATAATGAATTAGCTACAAGCAACAGTATCTGCATGGGTAAGGTCGCCTTCATTGTTACTATTGCCGAATGTTTCATGGGTGTTTTAGGCGAGGGATGAATGTCTTACACATCAGCAACTTGATCTATTCACGCCGAAGGCGGTGAGATAACATAACATCGATAAGTCTGTAGTATCGGAGGTTCTATCTGGAAATAGCTGCATAAATATTTAACCAGATATCGATAAGAAGTCGAAGTGAAGGTTGTACAAAGATAGGCCACTTATTTTAAATGTTCAAAAATGTAAAATTGTGTGCTTTAAAAAAGTAGAAACGTATTGTATGATTACAATGTTCATGGATCACTATTGGAAACGTTGAACTGATACGAATCCCAGCGTGTAACAGTTTGCTGGAGTTGATATGGAATGATATCATCGGGGCTGTCACAGATAAAGCAGTTGGCAGACTTTGTTTCATTGGATTCGGGGAAAATTCAGTCGATAAACAGAAGAATGCTAGGAATCCACAAAAGAGATTGATAACGGAATACTCGTACGATCCATGCCGGAATATTGCTCAGGTGTGTAGGACCCTTACCAAGCAGGACTAACGGTTGACGTTGAATATAAACAAAGAAGAGCGGCTCAAATGGTGGGAGGTTGGTTTGGCTCACGGCGGAGAGCGTCATGAAGATGCTGAAATATCTGACCTGGCAGATGCCCAAAGAGAGACAACAATTCCGCGGCGCGGAGCCTACTTGTAAATTTTCGAGAACCGGTATTGTGGTTTGTAGGAATATGCTACAGCTTCCTGTGTGTCGTTCCCGTAATACCGTCAAAAACGATTAGATTAATTATAGCGAACACAGTGGCATTTAGTCATTCTTCTGGCCTTACATACGGGAGTGCAACTGAAACGAACTTTAATGTTGGTACAATGGGAAGTATCCTTTAGCATGTGGAGTTGGGATGTAGACGTAGAAGTGTGGTATCGACGACCGAGAAACCCCACTGCTGCAAGAATTTAGTACGTGTGTGCATATGGTTCAGAGTAGATGGGCAGAGACCTGAAGTCTCGAAGTACGAACTGTCACACACTTCTCAGTGGTTTTTAGAGTATGAATGTAGACGTAGGAGTGTGGTATCGACCAAGAAACAACATTCCGACAAGAATTTTGAACGGGCGTACCTACGGTGTGGTTCCATAGTCGATAGGCAGAAACCTGAAGTGTCGAAGTACCCTCTGTCACGCACTTCTCAGTGGTTTGAAGAGTATGCATGTAGTTGTAGAAGTGTGGAATCGACGAAAACGGAGCCGCATTGCGGCAAGAATTTTATACGCGTGTGGGCCAGAGTAGATGGACAAAGATCTGGAATGCCGAAGTATCCTCTGTCACTTACTTCTCAGTGGTTTGTGGACTATGGATGTAGTCCACAGGAGGCCCTAGTCACAAGACATTCACAGTGTGGTGTCGAACAAGAAACCGCACTGCGACAAGCATTTTGTACTCATGTACCTGCGGAGTGGTCTAGAGTCGGTGGACGGGGATCTGGAGTCTCGCCGATGATGTCCTCTTCACACTGGTATGCCTGCCAGCCTCTCCTAGCGGAGGAAGCAGTTGGTCTTGGCAGCGGAGCGTAACCTGGCCACAGTCGCGGTTTGCCTCGTGTCCGACCCGGTGCGGCCGCAGCCGCTTATTATGTTTTATATCTGCCTTCAATCACCTGCTGCCCGCGCCGTCCGTCTTGATCGATAATAACCGCCATCTCATCCGCGCGCACACCCCGCGCCGCCCCTCGCCATGGTTTTTTCGAGGCGCGCCCCGGCCGTTGTTTCTGTTGGCACGCAGTCATTGTTCGCCGTCGGTATCGCAAGTGTCGGCACGAAACGAGCGCCCCCTGATTGTCAGTCGCCGACGTGCTCGGTAATAGCACGACACGGTAGTTAATTGCCTGCGAGCAGTCGGAGCGGAGGCGGCGGTGGCGCGGCAGGAAATGAATTCGAGTCGCTGCGGTTCTGTTTGAAGGATGCCGCGTCTCTCATGGCTTGCCGCACTCAAATTAACATCGAATTTTCTGTGCCCGCGCCTTCTGCTGCGGACTCCTGCCGTGGCCGGAAAATTGAATCGGGTGTTTTTTCTCTCGTGATGTTCGACTGCCGTCACTTGTATTGCCGCTACGATTCCACCGATCAAATGTTAATACGACGTCTTCACATCTGGCTGAGCACTAGGTCAGTAATAGTGGGAGCCCCGTTGGGCAACAGTAAGTGTAAGAGTATGAAGGTCTTGGTTAGAAACCCTTTCATCTGATACTGGGAATGACTGTCAGGGCGTCGAGAGAATCATTTTACAGTTTAGCTTTGTTCTGATTAATTCTTGTGTAAGATGGACCCCGAGTTCCATGTTCTCTTTCGGCAGAGGTGCACCAACATGGTGATGAGTTTGCAGCGATGGTTTTAATGACGCACCGTCATCGAGGTTGCGGAAAAAGGGACGGAATCAGCTCAGATTGAATAAAGAATTTTGAAAAATTCGACTGTGGAACAATCGTGATACTGAACTGAGTGATACTGGTAACAGTCCTTGAATTTCGCGTCTCGCTCACTGCATTCATATTGACAATGAAAGACTGCGACCGATTTACTGCTGTATCATTGTCGAATCCCAGCTTGAGCCACAGTAATGAAAGTATGCATTCAGCTTTTTTTTTAAATTCCAGAATAACACCTAATTTATCCACAGTCAAGGGCTTGTAAACATGTTGTGTAAGAACAGACAACGAATGCCAGTTTCTATGACTGTCCTTCTGCTGTCAGCTGAATGAAAATTACTGGAGTATAAGAGAAGACTGTTGTAGGAGATACTACCATTCTATCTTTCTTACTCTGTAATCGTATTCACTAATGCAGAGGGCAGCAATGGTGGAGGAAACGTGATTTTAAGAATCGGGTGGACGTGATGGTTTGTTTGTTGCCTTACTGTATAAGTGTCCGTTTGCAGTATCGCAGATTGAGAGCTCGACACTTGGTCGGCACCAGAATCTCTTCTTTGGCTCGTTCAAACTCTTTCACTTGACAGAAAAAAATTCTGAAAACTGCCAACTGCCATACTTCAGACACCACGTTGTGCTGCAGGTGCTCTACTGCTGGCAGGGTGAGCTCTTCCACAAGGCTCACCTTATTGCAGGTGACATCAACGCTGAGGAACGCATTTTAAATGGAGTGGTACAATTCTAAAAATTTGTCCAATATGACACCCAGTGACCGGATCACCCTTTTTTTAGTCCACCGGTCGGAATAGTCACATTTATATGTTGTACTGTTTTAAACTGTCGATTGATGTTCTCAGTTTTATAGAAATATTAGATACATATATAGATTTCTTCAGTTTTCTGTCTGTGTGTTTTTTATAGTGTTATATTTTAATGCTCGTTGCATTTTTTACCGTTTCACCACTTCTTTTCAAAATATTCCTCTCATAAAAGGATTGATTTGGATGTCGTGCTGCCAGACCAAACATGTCATTATCAATTACCTTCGAAAAATATTTGTATTAAAATGAACCCTTTGGTTGATTACTGTTCTAATTCACTTCTAATCGTGAATACGACTTAAAACGGATGAACCAGGACGAAAGGCACGTGTTTTGCCGAGATGGAACATATTTAATGTACATTGTTATTTATTTTTTGTATTATTCAAACATTGTCATTGTTTACAACGTACCACGACAGTGTAGATGAGGTCGAGACGAACGGTATTTGACAGAACACTTGTGGTATATGAAGTCGGTAAAGAACCTCAGATCGGCCAACAAAACCTATCTAAGCTACAGTGCATGCGCGTCGCTCGAGATTTTCAATATTCTCGTACATCCGCCCTCTCTTCGACTACGCCTGCGAGGTCTCGAGTAATGCTGCGAAGACTCACCTGCAGCGCCTCCAGTCGCTCCAGAACAAACTTCTCCGTTGGGTGTTCCATGTGCACCTCCAATTCCCACATCGTTATCTTCAAGAAGGAGCTGAAGAATTAAAGGTGTCTCATTGACACCAGCAGATCACCCGCCGTTTCTACACAGTGACTGCGGCTTCAGCAAATCCCCTTATTAGAGACTTAGGGGCCCCACAAGACCTAAGAGAGCGTTACCGATGCCCCATTGCACTAATAGATAGATGATAAAGCAGTATCCACAGATGAAGAGGAAAAATGCCCCAAATAAGTAATTAAACCAGTGCCCGCACACACCCATGCAGCACAGGAAATAAAGAAGACACAATTCACCCCCACTCAGAAGAAGTGGGCAACGCTGAATAGTGTATCCTAAAAAAAATAGCTATAGAGTAGCCTTAAGAATGCGGACGCAGCTCTGTCTTCCCGCTATTGGTCGCAGAGAAACAAATGAATACAACCTTTTTGTGGGGAATTTAATTTAGTATAATTTTGTACTGTGACGCGTTTTCGGTGGAGGGTGCGGTTTTCTAGTTATTCACGGTAAAGTACAAAGTGATATTAAATGTGATCTATCTCGGAAGCCATTCGGAATAGGGCGTATGTCTGTATGAAGCTTTTTGTGCGGAATCACTCATATTATCAGTCCTCATAGCATGTACCTTTCTTCCCGACTCAGTCCGTATATACTTCAGTTGGATAACTGCTAATGCCACGGACGACACACGGTGGTTCGTGAGACAGAGATTCAAATTCAGGTCAAACGTAACTAACGCAGCAAAACGTAGATACTGTCAAGTAAGGTGTGAACGCTGACAGTTGCGCCGAGTGCAGGCGCGGCCGCTGCAGCCCGGCCAGCAGCTCAGGGGTGGTCTCCAGCAGTTCTGGCGCTCTTGGCAATTCCACGCAGCCAGCCGCGGCTGCTTCCCTTTGTCTAGCGCTGCGCCCTGCCAGCTCCTGATTGATCCCTTAATGAACAGCATTATTCCGCGGGCGAGAGCAGCGCCCAAGAAAAAACTCAATTTGCCTTTTCTTTTGTCGCTGCGCGGGACCATTTGAATTGCCAATAGATACAAAGCAGGATTCGCCGAGGTCTGTTAAAACTTTCAAAACCGTAAGCCTCCTCGCCGTCTTCTTTCCGTCCCCCCCCCCCCCTTCCCTTCTTCCCCCACCGACCTTGTCGCAAGTAGGCGCGACCTCGACTCGACCGAGAAGGGGGTGAGGCGGGGGGGGGGGGGGGGGGATTCGGCATCGCAATTTACTTTGTGTTTCTCTTGGCTTTAATTGAGTTGACGGGCAAATCTGCAAGGAGGACGGCGGTGGAGACGCCTCGGCCACCAGCGGCAGCTCGCGTCGCGCGCTCGCCGGCAGAAGAAAACAGGATTAGGCGGTATCCGGGAAATCGCAGATGCCGCGACTCGACGCGTGTGCTGATTTATTGCAAATTACGGCCGCAATCTTCGGGCGTAATCTGTAATGTGGCGGTGCGCGCGAAGAGGAACAACTGGCTCCCAGACGCCGCGTCTGCTCCGGGTTAAGCGCGGGATTAATGGAAATTATACGGTTACGGGCCCCCCCTCCAGACGCCTTGCCGTAATAAAGTTATACCAACTTGTAAATGATGATGATTATGATGATGCTTGTCTTTTAACGTCACGTTTGCGCTGGGAAGATAATTGAGACGAGATAAAGAAATAAATCATCCCTTCATCTCGGGCAGAAAGCGCGCGCTCCGTGATAAATGATCCGTAACCCTTCCCCTCATGAGGCAGGCGGCGGGTCTCACCACGCCGCTGCAGACGCAGAAACAAGGCTGCTTATAATACGCCCGCTCCTCGCCCACACACGGACGGCCGTCTTCACACAGCTTGCGGTAGCATCAGACGCTTAACCGCCGCACTTCTCCTGAACTGATACTCGTCCCTGCAATTTAACCCTGAATATCAATTTTGTTCTCTGGCGAAGACGTGCAACAAGCAAGAACATCTCAACCCCCGACTGATTCGTCTTTTCTGATGTATCACTTGGGTTGAAAAAGCTACGCGGTAACTTTCAGCCCTACTAACATCGTCCCGAATGGGCTTTCTACAACCGTTAGGTTCTATATTGCATGCCCTGTTCAGTTCGGGATTGCAACAAAAGTAAAAACACCGACATACATTCGTAACTTTCTTACCTTTGTCGTTGATTTGGCAACCATAGTACTGCCTGTTGCCGATATCAGACCTAGAACTTGCTCCGTCCTGAAAATTGGTTCAGCCCTTGAATGGGAGAGTGTCTACAATTAAAGTGGGACTCGACTATGTTTCTTTTCCTATTGTTCACAAAGCCAAACCGGAATCTCTCTCTGTAAAAAATGACACAGATAATAGTACCACCAATCGATTATCAGACGCAGAAGCCTTCGACGCAGAAGAGTCCGCCACCTGTAAAATAACATGTTACTTAGTAACGCGAAATAAGGGTCGAATTGACCGCTACGGTCGCAGGTTCGACTCCTGCCTCGGGCATGGATGTGTGTGATGTCCTTAGGTTAGTTAGGTTTAAGTAGTTCTAAGTTGTAGGGGACTGATGACCGCAGATGTTAAGTCCCATAGTGCTCAGAGCCAAGTAAGGGTCGAATTGCAATTAAGGTGTGCAATACGAAACACGGATCAGAGATGCCCAATTCAATACTTACCAATATATTTGCCTATACAGTTGAAAAAGACACCTATTTATATTTAAGACCTTATTTACTCTATATTGCACAATACCATCAATATATTGAAGTTTAAACTACTGATCCCAAAGGGGCTGTAAATGTTTGTCGAAAACTGAACTTTATTGTAATATTTCTACTGACCAGTTTAGGTCTTGGCCGGCTGGGGTGGCCGAGCGGTTCTAGGCGCTACAGTCTGGAACCGCGCGACAGCTATGGCCGCAGGTTCGAATCCTGCCTCGGGCATGGATATGTGTAGTGTCCTTAGGTTAGTTAGGTTTAAGTAGTTCTAAGTTCTAGGGGACTGATGACCTGAGAAGTTAAGTCCCATAGTGCTCAGAGCCAATTATGAGTTTAGGTCTAAGAGCCCATTTCCATGGGTTAACAAGAAGTTGCAAAATATATCAGATATTAGAATAAGGGGAATCACACACAGTACTATTCTCAGATTTGTATCGGTGCTGCCCAATACACAAGCAGTATCTAGTGTTTTTATGATACTACTTGGAAATGACCTGAGAATGCCGATACTGGATAAATGTACCAATAATATTAATTTTATTAAAATGTCTGCGTCCCTGCCGATCCATAATTATTACCTATTATAAAGATACGTATTTATTATATAAAACTGTACTTGTAAACAATAGTTGTTGTTATATGTAACTTATAAACTGTGAAAGATTTTTCTACATGCCTCAGGATGGTTAACAGCTCAGCCTAAGCCTCAAAGAATAGTCAATACCGTTCTCTGTCTGGTTCCAACGAGGTCAGTTGTAAGCCAAGGAATAGCATCTGCCCTGACATCAACCATACAATATCTGTGTAACGGTAATGCACAAATCAGCGGGCCATTATCTACGCAATTTATATTACCTGTGCATGGACATCTAATGCCACATACCTCCACAAACGTACCGACAAACTGTCGGAGACGCAGAATCAGTGATGTATTTAATTCGAAAAACGGACAAACAAGCTAATTAAGCAGGTGGCTATAATGTTTTGATTCATCGGTGTGTAATTGTGTAATATATATACTTCCCACATAATAGGATGCCGTCGTGCAGCTACAGGATGTACTTGCGGGTATATACCATTTCGATAACTGTAAGTACCTGAAGATGAAGCAGAAAAATCAACTGCAAATAAACAACGAGCAACATTATTATGATAATTCCACTTGAACTCTATAAAAAAATAATTGACGGCTGATTCAAAATGGCTCTGAACACTATGGGACTTAACATCTATGGTCATCAGTCCCCTAGAACTTAGAACTACTTAAACCTGACTAACCTAAGGACATCACACAACACCCAGCCATCACGGGGCAGAGAAAATCCCCTGACCCCGCCGGGAATCGAAACCGGGCGTGTGGGAAGCGAGAACGCTACCGCACGACCACGAAATGCGGGCAATTGACGGCTGAAGGTACCAGTATCCAGAGTAATGGAAGCAAAATAAAGTAAGATTTAACTTTTTCCGCTGTCACTGGGGGTAGACAAAAATGATAATCCACATTACTAAGCAGCAACAGCTGCTGACTGCTTGCAGCAACAACGAAAATTTGATTTTCAGTGTTTTGCGAAAATAGTGACTGAATTTAAAAAGTTTAACTGCCGTCATAATCTGCCAATTAAGAGGTATTACATTACGTTAAAGGTTTAACACATTAGTTACGCATAATAGCTAGAAGCTGTGTATCTGTCTTGATGGGGCGTATATCACGGCCCACAAATTATCAAGGTTGTAATCATCCAGTATTTGAGAATTAGCGACTTCCAACAAACTTTGCACGTAATTTCAAAACAATTCGAAACTTTCTCACTAGCACCATCAAGAAATAACGAAAAAGAAAAAAAAAGAAAATCGCGTACTGCATTTTCGCTGTTCTTGCTTGGCGTGGCGTTTTAAATTATTACTTCTTTACCGCTGACTCTATTTGCAACACATTTTGCTTTACCGTGCGACGTATAGATTTGGAGATACGATGTCATAAACATTGAGAAGCGTTTAAAACTAACTTTTCTTAAAATATGAGCGAATAGGACTCACGGTCTGAGGTACCGTTCAAACTTAATTATGTATGCGAAGTGTATAATAATTAATGGCGTAAACGCGTACAGTTATAAGTTCACTATAATAGCACCAAAATGTCACAGTGAAAGTAGTATCGAAAACGCATATCTTGGACATTTTGAAAGAAATCTCTTCTTCTAGAGGTCTGTGTTTTCCATATTTTGAGATGTGTCAGTATTAAAAGAGGTAAACATGGACTGAAAAGTTCATGCTTTAAGAGCTATGAACACTTGTTCATCTTCCCTACTGTGAAACACATCTCCTTTGCTGAACAAGTGATCATAGCTCTTAAGGGACGCATTTTACAGCTATGTTTACTGGCCTTCTTTTTTCTCGTTTTGGTCGATTATGCCTTCTCCCAAATCATGAAAAGCAAAGAGTTTACAGCAGAAAAGATCTGTTTGACGGCCGGCCGCTTTGCCCGACGGGTTCTAGGCGCTTCAGTCCGGAGACGCGCTGCTGCTACGGTCGCAGGTTCGAATGCTGCCTCGGGCATGGGTGTGTGTTATGTCCTTAGTTTAGTTAGGTTTAAGTAGTTCTAAGTTCTAGAGGACTGATGATCCAGATGTTAAGTCCCATTGTGCTCAGAGCCATTTGAGCCTTCAATTATATGTATTTACTCCATTATGACACAACCCGTATAGAGCGTTCATCTATAGGTTTTGACGAGTGCGTTTGCAATATGGACGTATCTTTTGATAGCTTGAGTCTGAATTTTAAATTTTTTACATGGAAAACAGACCGTAGAGCTTATTATTTGACGTAAACTTCAACTTCATACCTCTACCCATTCCTGAGAAAAAACGGTCTCAACAGACGGACAGACAGGGAGACAACAAAGGGACAACAAAGTGATCCTGTAAAAGTTCCGTTTTAACGACCGAGGTGCAGAACTCTAAATCTAAGCTGTTTGATGAATGAGAGTTCGAATTTGTAAGGAACTTGGGGGTGCGGGCGGTAGTAGTTTACTCTAACAGTTCCGTAAGTCAGTACGTCCATGTGATGTAATCACGTAGTGGTCGCCCTTCCTTCGTTCCTTGTAATGGGCTAATGGGTGCCTTCGGTAGCATCGAGCCAGTGTGGGAGGATATTACAAGGGACGGGAACACTTGGGGCAAAGGCAAAGAGTGTTCTCAGGAAGCCCTGACTCCGCGGCGGCATCGGCGCCATATGTGCTGACGACGCCGGACGTTAGTATGCGAGGCGCGGATCAGCTGATTAGCGCCGGCCGACCGAACCCACCCTCCGCCCCTCACCCCGCCCACGGCGCGGAGGGAGAAATCTTATTTCCCGGGCGGCGGCTATGTGGCCGCGACGGGCGCGCTAATCGAAGGCGGAACAGCGCCGCTGGCGCAGGGTCAGTCAGCACTTCGCCGCCGCGGCTAATGAAGTTTCGGCAGCGGCCGCAGATGCTGTTTACCGGTAACGGCTAATCGGGAGACGTGCCGAGTCGCCACGGAAATAGGGCCTGTCCGGCGGCTAATTCTCGCCGCAGCGGCTGCTCCCTGCAGCGTACACCGTGGAAGAAAAGGAAGGCCTCCGCTGCGCGGAACGGTGCCGCAGACTACGGCGCTGAATTCGTTATCTTCATTGTGCCACTGCACGCTGCTACTAGGTATTAGGTTCCAGCGACTGCGCCGCTCCTCGGCCATACTGAACACCGGAGGAAACCTACTCTCGTATGAATGTTTCGTCCATCAGGAACGGCATTATCAGGTCTGCGACTGATGATAAATACACTACTGGCCATTAAAATTGCTACACCACGAAGATGACGTGCTACAGACGCGAAATTTAACCGACAGGAAGCAGACACTGTGATATGCAAATGATTAGCATTTCAGAGCATTCATACAAGTTTGGCGCCGGTGGCGACACTTACAACGTGGTGACATGAGGAAAATTTCCAACCGATTTCTCATACACAGTTAACCGGCGTTGCCTGGTGAAACGTTGTGGTGCCTCGTGTAAGGAGGAGAAATGCGTACCATCATGTTTCCGACTTTGATGAAAGTCGGATAGTAGCCTATCGCGATTGCGGTTTATCGTATCACGACATTGCTGCTCGCGTTGGTCGAGATCCAATGACTATTAGCAGAATATGGAATCGGTGGGTTCAGAGGGTAATACGGAACGCCGTGCTGGATCCCAACGGCCTCGTATCACTAGCAGTCGAGATGACAGGCATCTTATCCGCATGGCTGTAACGGATCGTGCAGCCACGTCTCGATCCCTGAGTCAGCAGATGGACACGTTTGCAAGACAACAACCATTTGCACGAACAGTTCGACGACATTTGCCGCAGCATGTATTATCAGCTTGGTGACCATGGCTGCGGTTACCCTTCACGCTGCACCACAGACAGGAGCGCCTGCGATGGTATACTCAGCGACGAACATGGGTGCACGAATGGCAAAACGTCATTTTTTCGGATGAATCCAGGTTCCGTTTACAGCATCATGATGGTCGCATCCGTGTTTGGCGACATCGCGGTGAACGCACATTGGAAGCGTGTATTCGTCATCGCCATACTGGCGTATCACCCGGCGTGATGGTATGGGGTGCCATTGGTTAAAAGTCTCGATCACCTCTTGTTCGCATTGACGGCACTTTGAACAGTGGAGCAACTGGCTCGTCACAATGCGCCAGTCACTACTCTTGATGAAATGCGGTATCGTGTTGAAGCTGCATGGGCAGCTGTATCTGTACACGCCATCCAAGCTCTGTTTGACTCAATGCCCAGACGTATCGAGGCCGTTATTACGGCCAGAGGTAGGTGTTCTGGGTACTGATTTCTCAGGATCTATGCACTCAAATTGTGTGAAAATGTAATCACATATCAGTTCTAGTGTAATGTATTTGTCCAATGAATACCCGTTTATCAGCTGCATTTCCTCTTGGTGTAGTATTTTAATGGCCAGTAGTGTACAAATAAAGCTGCTTTTGAGTCAGTCACTTCTTAATTTTGCCACTACGCGTTTCGATTGTTCACACGAACATCTTTACATGGAGGATTGATAATTTACATGGTGAAAAGTGCAGACTTCTTTTCACATAAGCATACCAAAGGCAGTGTACGTTATGCCGCATGTTTTGCTATTGATAAAAACTGTTTTAGAAAGGCACGTTTGAGGTTAAAAACATGTGAATCCTACTTCGAGTGACGGTAGAGTCGTAAGAACACTGCATACTGCTGCCTGATGTACGTCCTCTCCACTGTACAATACGTCTACATTGTCACCTCAGAGACGTTGTACATGTTACAAGTATACTTGCTTACATTGGATGCAAAGATAAAAGATGAAATGGTGTCTATATAAATGGTTAAAATAATATATGACTGAACCACACCAGAATATGGACATGTACACGATTCTCTAGGAGAGAGGTTTGTGCAATTTCTAGAGAACGGGGTGGACGTATTTCGCTAATTATTCCAAGACTGAGCGACATACTAGTAGTTCGAGTAAGAGGAAGGGTGATTAGGGGTTATTGTTCCATCGAGATCGTTAGAGATGTAGCACAGATATTACTAGCGTTTCATGGGGAAGGAAATGAGCCGTGCCCTTTTGCATGGAATCATCTCGGCATTTGTCTTTAATCATGGAAAACCTAGTACATGTGGACAGCTGGAACCGCGAATCCTAAAGCACCGGAGCAGTAAATAATGGAAGATTTTAGAGGAAAAGGAAGATTAGGATATGTAACACAGATCTCTCCGATATGAAGAGATCGGCACAGTACAGCAACATATGTATCACATGTCAAGTCCAGAGATCGTTAACAAAAAAAGACCTCCCGCTTCGCACTGATCGAAGGTTCCATTTCCATAAACAAGTCCCACGTTGCTGGGCCGTCTTACCAGCCAGTGTCCATAAAACATGTCACCTTCTAATCCTCCGAGTCCTTGAATTACACCCGACGCGTCGATATTAACTGTATCGCGGATCCGCCATTACGCACCTGGAATCCTTTTTTGCCTCCGTGGCGCAACGCGTCCCCGCCGTTGATAAACGGTAGCCGCACTCTCTTTCCCGGCCGGAATGAAATAGTGTGACAGAGTTTTACCGTTCGATACTTTTACCGCGGACTGTCTTACGCGCGCCGACACGGCTCGTATTTTTTTATTGTCGCGGCACGGCGGCGTGCGGTGCGGGCGCGGAGCGCTTTCTGCGGACCCACCTGCTGCCCGGCTGCCTTTCACGATTAATAGTCAACCGGGCGAGACTTCCCGGACGCATACGTTGTGCCGCGGACAGCTCCAGTGCCGGGCCGGCACCTGTTCGAGACGTCAGCCGCGCTGAGTAACGAATTTCGCAGCGGCCGTAAAACGCGCGCCCTGGAGGTGGCATCCGGAAATGAAGACGGCGCCGTGCTACCCATGGCGATGGCCGCCGCTGTCACCTGTGCAATTAACGTGTCCTACGTGACGCAACACGTCGGCGCTACCCTCGCTATATTGCCAAGACGCTCGAGCGTGGAGCGGTTGGGGTTGATATACGTCTGCAGCCGCGAATGCGCAGCCTGTTAGTCTCTCAGACAACGACTGCTTTATGCTCCTTTTTGACGTGCTACAACTTCGAAGACGGAGGTCTCAATAGAAGAGCTGCCAGCGAAAAAAACAGCGACAGATGTGGAAGATTAAAAAGACGACGAGCCGAACTACTCCGTGACCGTAGATGCTGTGATACAAAAACGAATGGTATCCTATAAGAAAGCAGAGAAACCTGAAGCATTTACATGCAGACGGCTGTCCTAACTCCATTTCCTCTGCCTCTGTAGGCAGACGAAATTTTGTGTCAGACGCTACTAGAGGTAGACACGATCGCTGATCGCACCGTCTGGTGTGCGAACACGGCTTGAAAAAGATGAGGCTGTCGTCAACTCTGAGTTGTTTAGAACACTACAGTGCTTTACTAGACATTTTCCTCTTCCGATATTTGAACTGATCTTGAAAAACCTTTGAACCTGAAGAGAAGATGAAGCTGTTCTCAACTCTTTGAGCTGATCTTGAAAAACCTTTGAACTTGAACAAGAGCCGGCTGTGGTGGTCGTGCGGTTCTAGGCGTTTCAGTCCGGAACCCCGGGACTGCTACGGTCGTAGGTTCGAATCCTGCCTCGGGCATGGATGTGTGTGATGTCCTTAGTTTTGTTAGGTTTAAGTAGTTCTAAGTTGTAGGGGACTGATGGCCGCAGATGTTAAGTCCCATAATGCTCAGAGCCATTTGAACCATTTTTTTTGAACAAGGGATGAAGCTGTCCTCAACTCCTAAGTTATTTCAAACATTGCAGTGCGTTACTAGGCATTATTCTCTTCCGAACTTTGAAACGAGTACTCAACCATTCAAGGCGGTATCAACAATTTAAGGTAGATTCCGAACCTCGGTGGGACTTGGCATTTTCCACGTTGATAATTCATTGCCAAAGCAGTAAGTGACAAAAAAAAAAGAACATCGGTTGAATGGGAGTCATTGACGGTTGCTGTTACATGTGCTGAGAGCACACACTGTTCGAAAGACTTCAAATCAAATGATCCAAATGGCTCTGAGCACAATGGGACTTAACTGCTGAGGTCATCAGTCCCCTAGAACTTAGAGCCACCTAAACCTAACTAAACTAAGGACATCACACACATCCATGCCCGAGGCAGGATTCAAACCTGCGACCGTAGCGGTCGCGTGGTTCCAGACTGTAGCGCCTAGAACCGCTCGGCCACTCTGGCCGGCCGAAAGACTTCTACGGAATCCAGTTACTGCTGTGGTTCCTGTATTATGTACATAGAGGAATTGAATACTCCGGGCGTTCGATGTACTGGAACTTGAAGAAGACAATACTGAGGCGGTGAATCTGGTAGTCTAAATAAGTTTTAAAAAATAACGGCTGGTGGTATATATTTCTATAACACAATTGGGAATCAAGCTGCAGACTCTTGGATTTATTGTTTATTATTTGCACAGTGGTCCAACGCAGAAACGTTATGTTTGATATCACTGAAAACATTTACTTTTTGGATAATAAAAAAATTCGCTTGTGTATAAGTAATACATTTACATTCATAGGAAAATGATTGTGACTCCTTCCTAATTGTACACAATGCCGTCCTCGTCTTGAAGTTGGAGCCAGTGCGTCGTCGCGTGGACTGTATGAGTCACTGAAGCGTTGGAGGGGGGGGGGGGGGGGGCGTCCTGATGCATGACTTTGGTTCACAGTTCAATCCGAATGTTGGGAACTGCCTCCAAGACGCGTAAGTCTCTTTACTGATGTACTATTCAAGTTAGAGATCAGGCGATCTATGCAGTAGGTTGTTCCTCAAACCACCCTGTCCCATTGAAAGAGGTATGCTATAGCACATTACATTGCTGAAGGTATGGGTTCTAAAGGCAAACAATAGGATACACCTAATGTGAATCAGGATCGTTCATTGGCTAGAGATAACGACGGACGTATGAGCTACGCCGTTTCATTCTAGAAAAACATACTCATATTTTTCGTATTTATTTATTCTCCGTTAGTCACCCTTCTCCCTCCGAAGAAGCTAGGATTGTTGTAATGATTACCTAAAAAAGCTACTTTTTACTTTTTATTATAGGCTGCTGTATCCTTATTACAGTGTTATTTGAGTATTATTAGATTTCCGCCACTTAGTACACCAGAAGCGCAGATCCGTCTGACCACTGACAGGTGAGCGCACCACTATCTGCGAGACCTCTTACATATAATGTCAGTGTCCTCACTACTAATTAAAGTATCTACATCACTAGTTAAAGACAAACTTCATTCCCATTTCTGGATGGCACTCTAATATTTTCAATATTCTCGTGCGGCGTCATGTGGATAAACGTGGTGCAACTAGTAAAATTATCGAACACGATCGTTTTAGTTGGACATGTGTTGTGGTGTGGGGACGTACAATGCATGGGCATGCTGACCACTAAATCTTTGAACACAGTCCTCTCGCCAGTCAATGTTATTGTGGAACTCAACTCACTCCCCCATATGCGCCTTTTCAGTGTGCTGACTTCACGTTCATGGGTGACAATGCGCAACCACATCGAAAAGTGCGGATGTAAGAGTTCTTATTTGGTACTGTGGCTCATCAATGTAGACGATTTTTTTTCCACGTTTCCAGCGACCAGTGTGTCCTATACACGTTCTGATAAGGCCTGGTGCTGTTGTCCAGCCATGAAATGGTGTGTTGCTACGCCTTGGCCACTCCGCCGATATGCTCCATAGCCGTCGACAACTTTGTTGTTCCCAAGTGTAACTGACTGTGGCTGTCATAGCCATCGGACACCATGATTCCGTTCACGATAAAACGGAGTAACATCGCGCTTCCCGTCCATCTTGTCCACCGAGGGTTAGGAAAGGTCCCAGTCAGGAATGATCTCTCTCCAACACAGCATATGTCTCTGATACAGGACTATATACTACCCCCTTTAGACACAGAGCAGAATAGGACAATGTTCACAGAAAGTTAGCCTAACCTCTACGCCGCTAGAGGTAGATTGAAATCTGTACCGATTACTGCCGAGGGCTATATAGAACGAAATCGGTAATAACATTAATAGGCGTACAGACGGCGTCACAATAATCGAAGCAGTGAGATGTGTAGCAACCTGTCGTACGACGGAGTATATACTCTGCTTGCTGTGTTCCGTGTTTGGCAGCTGGAACGACACTTTTCTCTCTGACGGATATGTGCGTTTCCTTGCCACCGGAAGCGACGGCGGCACACGTGTTTGGCGTCCACTTGCGAGCTGCGCGATGGATCGGCCATTAGCGCTCGGACGGCCTCCTGCCTTATGGATTCATTACAACCGGGGCGAGGGGAAAGGGAGAAGAGGGGGAGAGGCTAGGTAGCTACGTTGTCAGCAGGGGCGCCGCACATCGGACCACGTGACAAATTGTCAGCCGTGTATGCTGGGCGCGGCATCATTCCGGGGAAATAACCCTAATGGCCTAGTTAAATGGCGACAGCTCGCCGATTAATTTGGCAACGCTGGCGTTTACTGAGCGGGGAATGGCATGTTCTCGACTATAATCTCTGGAGTCTACTTCACTTAACCACGGCAACTCTCTACTAAGTGAGTTGTTGCCTACTGTCTACGCTTCCGTTAAAGAAACGTATTATTGACGTTTACATTGCAACGGAGAGGGTTGGTGCATTACAATAAGTTGTGTCGACCTGATTTTTACTTTCACAAGGTTTCCCTAAATCACTTCCAGAAAATTCCACGTTAGACGGAGGTGGTGCAGTGGTAACACACTGGACATTCGTTTGGGAAATCGACGGTTCAAATCCACGTCTGGTCATCTCGATTTAGGTTCCCGGCTTGTCCCCTAAATCTTTTGTGTTCATCTGTAATGACCTCGTCGTCGATGGTCGATGGACCGTTAAGCCGTTAAGTTTCTCCGTTTCTTTGTAGCTTTTAAGATGACTCCTTGACCAATGTCAGCGAGATTATAACATGAAACTAATGATTTTCATGCCCCCCCCCCCCCCCCCCCCCCCCGGTCGTCCCTGCGTTTGCCACAGGCATGCGTCCTGTCAAAGAACCAACTTTATTAGAGGTATTAAACATGTTCAGAAGGCTTCAAATTCGATTTTCTCGAGGATTTTTCAGAGTTACATCGAACTTCCATAAGAGATTTATGTTTGAGTTCTGAAATCCACGCACCGTAAATACAAAAAATACAAAAATACGATTAGACTCATTTGACGATATTCTATAATGAGTATTCCGAGAGCTGGATTCAGGAATGCAGGAACATCTATCTGTCCTTCACATTTCATTTGGAACGAGAAGAGACATTAATTTTATTGTTTTCTTCTTCAGTCTAAAGATTGGTTTGACACAATTCTCCACACTAGTCTGTTCCATGGAAGACTCTTCATCTCTGAATAAGTATTACAAATACAGCCATTTGAGCCTGCTTGTTGTAGATCTTCGTCTACTGTTAATACACAGGGTGTAACAAGTGTAAGTGAAGATATTTTTGTATGTGGTACCTTAATACGTACACACATTCGTGTATGGTTGTTTTTTCTCTCCATAAAACATTCTTACCGCAAATACAATACGAACCTTACGACCTGATGTCTTCGGCACGGTCGTAGCTGCACCACTAGGTGCACTACGCCTGATAGTATAGATTACCCGTATTGCGTTCGAGCGCCCATACTTCAACACCTGACCTATTCCCCAGGGGAAAATAAGTGTAAATGGCTTGCTCTTGTCACATGTACTTCGAGGTACAACGCAGCTTTTAAGCTTTATTAGTCCGCATTTGACGTAAATACTGATGTAATGTTGTTCAGTACGCCGTCCTCAGTCAACTATAGACATATTTGCATTATACCTGTTATAGCTTGTATTAATATTTGTTCCAATGAAATCATCCTCTAACGATTTTAGCCGGCCACGGTGGTCCAGCGGTTCTAGGCGCTCAGTCCGGAACCGCGCGACTGCTACGGTCGCAGGTTCGAATCCTGTCTCGGGCATGGATGTGTGTGATGTCCTTAGGTTAGTCAGGTTTAAGTAGTTCTAAGTTCTAGGGGACTGATGACCTCAATAGTTAAGTACCATAGTGTTCAGAGCTCTTAAATTTGCAAGGTCTTGTTTTTCCGTCATATTATTAGTCTTAGCTTATACTTTTCGAATGTGTTATTATACAGAGTCAGTAGTGTAACGAGTCAATGAAACTCCAGAACACTGCCATTGAGTGTATTTAAGAAGTTAGTCATGTTGTATGTTGGCGACTTTCCAGCAGAGGCGCTGCACCTGTCACCACCAAAACTCCCCCCACTGTTCCAGGAGCAGAGTGAGTGCCGGACGGCGAGGCGAGTCGGTGTGAGCAGAACAATTGCGCGCCCGGTCCCGACCGCTTCGACTCTATCCGCGCCTTTGAATTACACGCGCATAAAAATTAATGTGGCAGCGTGACGACCCTCGGGGCATGCGCTCCCTGCAGGAATTCCCCGGCCGGTCCTACCGGCAGCAACCAGCAGGCAAGCCTCTGTTTCTGGACCTCGGCGATGGCCACGCAGACTCGCAAAACGTCCCTTTCCTCGATTTTGCTTCTTCCACGATACAAACCGCACGCACAGCACTTTTCGTTAGCATGCAGCTTCGCACATCTGCCATTTACAAATATATTTGTTTCTACTGTGCAAAATCCACAGCAATACTCTTATTTATTATGGCAATTGTTGCTTGACTTGGAACTCGGGATACTGTTACCGAGGTCGAATCGTGAGCTAGTAAAGTGGCTCTTTCTCAGTTTGTCCGATATGTGGTGGAGAGTTAATTGCCTATAGTTACTTTCCCCTAGACTGTTATAAAGCGCTCAGGTTTATATGCCAGACTTTTCTGCGGTGTGCAATGGAGTCGACGTTGACGCTGATTCGCTGGTTGGATGGAGTCCACAGACTTCGGTGGCCCCCTCGTACTGTTCGAGAGGAGTAGGTTGTCTGCCTTTCACCTATCTGCCTTTTCTCTTCCCCGTTGCCGGCCGTGGTGGCCGAGTGGTTCTAGGCGCTTCAGTCCGGAACCGCGCAACTGCTACAGTCGAGTATACATTGAAAAACATATTACGCATTTCATGACGTTCCGACATGTCACCACGAAATTTCGGCTGATGTCCATTTAGCCATCTTATGGTGAGTTTTACGCTCCAAACTTGAAATCTCACGACAAAATCTTTAACAGTCTGATGTTAAATGCTTTCTAATACGTTGAACGAGAGCGTTCAATAAGAAATGCAACACTTTTTTTTCTGAAAGCTGGTTGATTTCATGCCCCACTCTGTTGGCCACAAAACTCTATTTTTCAACACAATTTCCGTTTAATGCGATGGCCTTCCGCCACCTAACTGAGAGGGTCTATAGGCTATGCGCTCATGGTGCCGTACTGGTCGAGGTGAGAGCCAACGCTTTATTGCATCAATAACCTCACTATCATCCATGTATTGCTTCTCGCGGGGTGCATCATCTTTGGGCCAGACAGATGGGAATCGGAAGGCGCGAGATTTAGTCTTTAAGGTGGATGAGGAGAACAGTGCAATAAAGTTTCGTGAGCTCCTCCCAAGCACTCAAGCTTGTGTGAGACCTAGGGTTGTCAAGGAGGAGGAAATCACATCGAATGAGTGTGTCCACACGTTGCAACATTACATGAGTCAAGGTGGGATATCGGGCAGGTTTGCGCGACCCTGCTGCGATGATGATAAACGTTTCGCCCACCCACTCACCGTTCTTTTATTCACTGCCACTTTCCGTAAACATTCGGCAAGCGCCTATGAATATCTGCGATGTTCTGGTTTTACGCTAAAAGGAACTCAGTGATTGCTCTCTGGTTGGAACGCGCCACCGTTACAGACGCCATTTTGAAGGCTGTGTATGGCGCCGCCAACTATAGCAATACCATGAAACTATGGGATCTGAAGCGTGAGTATTCGACGATATCCCACAACAAATTCCGAATTTTTTTAACTGAATCTCGCTGAGAAAAAAATGTGTTTCATTATTTATTGAACGCCTCTCATATTACTCTTTAACCCCACAGTCCTTGTTATCAATACCAACCACCAAATCTGTAAAGTTCCTCCACCAGTATGAGGAAACAAGATTGGAAGGACGGTGGTGGTCACCCCTGAATTAGAACAAGGGTGGTGCCGTGCAGAGGCGTGGGAGAAAGGGGAGGGGGAGAGGGGATGGAGGACGGAGGGTATGCTTATTACGGGAGAGAAGCGCAGCGGGGGAGGCAAAAGGCTACGGAGGAGCGCAGGACGACGTTATCGCGATTTCATTCCGCCCACGTTCTAATAATGGCTGCCATAATTCGTGGCAAGTGTCCGATTTTCCAGCGGCAGCAGCTGAACTCGCGGCCTGTGTATATATAGATATAGAGCTGCGGCAGCGGTAGGAAGAGCTGCCCTGCCGTACATAGAGGGCGCCTAGTGTGGGCCGGATCAATATGGCCGCCTGGTCCTTACCTCGGCACGTACGGCCGTCCCGCCAGCCACACTTAAACGTTATGTCCTCCGCCAGCCGGCCGAGACCGTGTAATTTCGTCCGCGGCCGCCAGTCACTCCCAAATGTCGCCTGACGCCCTCCCGAGTGAGACTGCTGTACCAATGACCGGCCCAACTTTGCTGCAGTGACACCAGCTGAGACTCTATACTTTAGCTCGGCGCATGATCGCCGCGGTAGTCGTCCCACTTTGCCACATGGGTCTCTCGTTGCTCGCTGCGATTTAGGTATTACAAATTCCCCAATATATATTCGCCGATACTCTCTACGAGCAAAAAACAGCTTAGTGTTCTAACACCACGTACTCCTGTTAGCTGTCACTGTTTCTGCGGTGCGCGCCCCTTTGCGAGATAGTTTAGTGGTCCCGTACGAATATTCACTCTGCAGAAAGTGTGCGCTGATTGCCGGCCGGTGTGGCCGAGCGGCTCTAGGCGCTTCAGTCCGGAACCGCGCGACCGCTACGGTCGCAGGTTCCAATCCTGCCTCGAGCATTGATGTGTGTGATGTCCTTAGGTTAGTTAGGTTTAGGTAGTTCTACGTTCTAGGGGACTGATGACATCAGATGTTAAGTCCCATAGTGCTCAGCCATTTGAACCATTTTTGTACGCTGATTTGAAACACGCTGGCAGATGAAAACTACCTATTAGACCAGGAATCGGACAAGGGACCTTTACCTTTCGTGGGCAAGTGCTCTACTTGCTGAGATATCCAAGCGCGACTCACGACTCGCCCTCACAGCTTTACTTCCGCCATTACCTCCAAACTTCACAGACGTCCTTATACATTCCTTGCGGTCCTAGCACTCCTGGAAGACAGGAAACTGCGGGGACATGTGTAAGCCACAGCCTAGGGGGTACCATTTTCAGCATGAATTTTAACTCTGCAGCGGAGTGTGCACTGATATGATACTTCTTGGTTGGTTAGACATGTGTGCCAAACTGGGACTCGAAGCTGAGACGTTTGCCCTTCGTGAGCAAGGGCTCCACTAGCTGAGCTATCCAAGCACGACTCAGATTCTCCCTCATATCTTCACATCCCCCATTACGTCACTTCCCACCTTCCAAACTTCACAGAAGTTCTAATGTATACCTTGCGATACCAGCACTCCTGGAGCAAGGTCGCAAGCTCAAGGTCCCTTCCAGCACATTATCTTAATCTGCCACGAAGTTAGCGTAGTGACGTTTCGAAGAATCTGGGTCAAATCCGTTCCTGTGTATTCTGATATCGCTTTTCCATAGTTTCCATAAGAAATTTGAGACGAAGGTCTCATTAATTTTTTGATCAAGTGTTCAACCAATTCCCTTCCCTCTTAGAATGTCTAAAACATGGAGGGAGCCCATTTGAAATTCTGTTTATGGTCGATGACGGGGTCAGAACGGGAGCTCGGGCTCGGACAGGGAAGGAAACCGCCGCATCCTGTTGATGATACTATCCCAGTGTTCGCCTTAATTAGTTTGTGCGAAACCTTTAGCTGAGTATTCGGGCAGCGATATGAGCCCCACGGTTCCCATTTACGTGGCTCTGAGCACTATGGGACTTAACTGCTGTGGTCACCAGTCCCCTAGAACTTAGAACTACTTAAACCTAACTAACCTAAGGACATCACACTCATCCATGCCCGAGGCAGGATTCGAACCTGCGACCGCAGCAGTCGCGCGGTTCCGGACTGAGCGCCTTAACCGCTAGACCACCGCGGCCGTCCAGTTGCGTTATCACAAATAAAAAGAAAGGAGCGAGTTGATGACAATGAATGAATCAGATAATACAAATAAACTTAGGCCGGAAACCAGTGGTTTCCCCGATACCGCCACATTTCATACCTGCTCGTCTTATTGTCGAAGATTCGTGTTACGTATACCCGAACAGCCACATGGAAATGTGCCGGTGCACCATCACGCATGTAGCACATACGCATCCTTTCACCATAAGGAACATCGGCAAAACAGTCGATTAGTTTGTGTTGCAGGACACGACGTTACACACGTCCAGTAAGTATGTCGGTAGACCGCCGTGACCATGTTCTCCCAGATTTCCCGGTTTGAACGCCTTAAATTTTTTTGTGTGAGGATATTTAAATCTTTTTTTTCGTGTTCGCTAACGGGTATACTTCCGTGATTTTCAGTGGATACATTTAATAGTTCCTCACAGCCTATGTCTGACACTAGCAGTCCGAAGTAAACGGGTGCAGATTACACTCGACATATCCTGATTTGAGAGTCCATGATTTTTTTAAAATGTTTCTAGCTGATAACTCTGTTTTCTTAAAGTTCAATGATTCAAGCCTTGTTCAGATAACATAGGGCTTCTTCTCGCGAAGATCCCAGTGCTAGCAGGTCGTAAAAGTTCCTTCTCTGCTGCGTTATGCTCATTTTACTTCCAGTCATATTACGCAGTTTGAACTCTATCATGATCTCTGATAATTTAAAGATACTATACACCCCTAGGTACCTATTTTCTCAAATTAGCATACACCCAGGTAGGTGGCGCTATGGATGGGTATTACGGATCGATGCTGGAATTTCCCGTTCGGCCATCCAGATCTCGCTGAATCGCTCTAGACTAATACCGGAACGGTTCCATCAACTAGACATTCTGTGAGTGCTTCTTCTCTAATAATTATCCTCGACTGAAGATGAAACCTCTAACTGTTGGATGAATAGTCCTACTAATATAATCGCTATCCCATTCCACGTGTCATAAGGAAGCATTTGAGGCGTCGCAGATTATCATTATGAAGTTCAAGGTGAGATCCGTACATAAAATGTAGCCAGTGCCTTTTCACGTCACAGAAGCGGCTATGGGACCGTGATCCAGCGCGCTTGCTAGCCGATCACATAAAAAAAGGCAGCCCAGTTTTTGCTACAAATTCGCTGACGGACTCTGGCCACGAATGCGGACAGGCCCAGACAGCGCAGTTAAGCGATGTATATTTTCTTCGTGTTCCCTTTTTCCCCGCCGACGCCAGTGCATTCGAGTAATAAACGTCGGCCTCGGCTGGGAAGGGAAGCGAATGACGTCCGCTGAAGAGCTGCTATCAGCTCATTTCCCGCGGGCCGCTGCGGCACTTCGACTGCCGTGTCAATTGCGCGACCCCCCCTTACGCTCATTGAAATATTTGAGGGTGCGATGTTTCTGGCGGCGGAAATGAAGCCGCTCCCTGCTGCCTGCTGCCTGCTAGCCGCTAGCTACGCTGTCAGCAGGTCAGCGCGCCGGCGTGGCCGACAGCGGCAGTTACCGCCGCGCCGCTGACAGGGGGCGCGGCGCAGCCTTCTCCCACGCTCCACTCCAAAGTTCTGCCGCAGTTCTCTGCAGCGTAGCCTTCCTCACTGCCACAGGCACTTAATGCAGTACATCCAGATTAAGTAATGCACTGACGGCGACAATTACTGTTCAACGGAGCGACTCACAGCGCCTCGCAATTTCCGTGTTGCTATAATCACATAGGCCTCGAAACCTTCTACTTCACAGCCACGGCAAAAAATTTGCAACACAAAAGAAATTAGAGCAATGAAATTTTTGGAATACATTTATATAGGCCGGCCGGGGTGGCCGAGCGGTTCTAGGCGCTACAGTCTGGAACCGCGCGACCGCTGCGGTCGCAGGTTCGAATCCTGCCTCGGGCATGGATGTGTGTGATGTCCTTATGTTAGTTACGTTTAAGTAGTTCTAAGTCTAGGGGACTGATGACCTCAGATGTTAAGTCCCATAGTGCTTAGAGCCATCTGAACCATTTTCATGAGATATTATATCATAAAAATAGAGATGAGAGAAAAATTAGCTTTTCATAAAACGTGGCGTCTTTGAAAATTCGGGGATTTGAGAGTTACTGCATTTCATCTGATTCTACTTTCTCAAGACTGGAAACGCGTGTCCGTTTTTGCGGTAGGTGTGTGTTTCTGTGCAATAAAATAAATGCAAATAAACATAATGTGTTTATCAAGACTTTTGCTAATACTTGATGGTGTCATTACACTGATACATAAACCGACATTTTCCCCACGTTTGCAAGTGACCTTTGTCAGGCTGATGAATTTATACCAACCTGACGAAGAATGGTTTGAACAGTGGCGGAATTGTAGGTTTATGTAATAACTTGGCTAAGTGGTAACACACTTGTCAAACTGTTGCTGAAGATGTCAATTCCCTTGAAAGCCTACCATCCCACAAATTACAACTGCTTCGCTTGCACTGGAAACTTTTAAAATGACATATGTGTGTTACTGCTGCCTGATAAATATTTTTGTACACCACCTGGTTAAACGTATCCCCAAGTTACAATATAATGAAAAATTGACCACTAGATACCACGAGATGTGGGCCCGTCAGTATAAAAGAGAGCGGGGTACATTGTGCGGTCAGTAGAGAAGCAGTAGCAACGGAATAGATCAGCCAGGACAAATCATTGACTTCGAACGTGATCTAGTCATTGCGTGTCACTTGAGTAACAGATCCATTAGGGATATTTCAACCCTTTCAGAGCTACCCAACGGCTGGCGACGTGGCTGTAGATTGAAATCTCGAAGGAAAAATCACAGCTACACCAGGACCAGACAGATCTAATTCAATGATGGACAGGGACCGTCGGGCACTGCGGAAGGTGATTGTAATAAATCTCGTGAAATCGGCTGAAGAAATCACTCCTGAGTTCCAAAGTGCTACCAGCAGTCTAGCTAGATCGCAATGGCGTACAGTGGTCGGCAGCTTTTTAAGTTACACGTTTCTGTGGACAATGCTTTGTGATGCTTGATGTAGTGTAAACAGTAACGTCACTGAACAATGGATGACTGGAAACGTATGATGTGGATTGATAAATGAAAATCGTTACACACTGTGGCAATCCGGTGGAAGGCGAATGTCTTCAGAACGTTGCCTGCCTTCATGTGTAGCGCTAATAGTAAAGAACGGAGGGTGGTATTGCGTCAGTTAGGTATTTGGCGAGCTTAGTGTGTGGTTCGTTTTTTGCGCTTTAGAAAACATACACGCGGGAGAAACTGAACACATTCTACAGAAGTGTGTACTGCGTGCAACAGAGGACGGAAACTGTAATTACCTATCTGAACCCGATGGTACACTTTTGGGATGAGGTAGAACAAAACCCTTGCGTCCAACTTCACTACTCTCGAGGCGGAAAAGGCTACCATTCCATTTAGTCACTTCATTCACCAGAGTACAAGCTGTCGTAAGGGCGAAGGGTGGATTCACCCTGTGTTAATACCCCCTACCCAGTGTGATCAGTTAATGTATAGGCCTAATGTTTTACGCAAACATTTTTGCTGATGATGTAGGGAAGATGTTGGAAACTTTAAATCTTTATGGGTGGGCGGGGATATGAACTACACACTGTGGTCATCTTCAGACCAATGGGTAAGAACCTCCTTCTGCTAGAGAATCACTCTCTTGCAGAAGGAGGTTCTTACTCAATGGTCTGAAGATGACCACAGTAGTGGTCGAAACCGGTCACCGTACTGAACAATTTGTGATCAAGACTGTTTTTAATAGTAAATAATTTATTTAGAGATTTGGGGATTGGTCTGTACCATACGTTAATGACTTTCAAAGAACCGTATGTAATCGATTTCCGTTTAATTGAGAGCTTTTTT
Source organism: Schistocerca gregaria (assembly GCF_023897955.1). Classification (NCBI taxonomy): domain Eukaryota; kingdom Metazoa; phylum Arthropoda; class Insecta; order Orthoptera; family Acrididae; genus Schistocerca; species Schistocerca gregaria. The sequence goes on from NC_064920.1 coordinate 245,619,255, forward strand.
TTTTTTAGCCGTAAAATAACCAGCTGACACGTACATCGACAGCGACGAGGATTTCGCAGTCCTCTTAGCGGGGATCGGGCGCGATGCTGCCAGGTGAGGCTATCGACAGCTTTAGTGCCCAAGGCCCACCGCGGCACATATCTTCCCCGAAACGCCAAGCGCCACAATTTACGGTCGCCAGCGCAGACGTCTGGCGAAGCCCATTCTGTATTTGTGTCGAAACTCGCGGTTCCACTTAGCGCGATTTACATACGGGCATAAACAAGGCGCCGACGTCCGTCTCCGGTGACCTCCGCGTTCTATAGCTGGCCCGTCGCTGTAAGACAGCCGCGCGTCCTAAACTTTAAGCACAAGGCTGCGACCCGAGTCGTACAAAGTCGTCCCACGTCACTCCTTCCAGTAACTCGCGTCAGCGCTCGAGGGGCTGCGACCGAGCTAGGTGGCAAGACAGCGGACTCGCATTTGAGGTGGGTGGAGAGAGGAGGAATGTGAGGTTCAAACCGCCGTACGGCTATCCAGAACTAGGTTTCAGTCAATTTCCTAAACACTAATACAACTAGACGAATAATGGCTAGTATCGTGCACACGAGGTATAAAAGGAGAGTGCATTTGCGGAGCTGTCATTTTTACTCAAGTGAGTCACGTGAAAAGTTTTCCGACGTAACTGTGGCCGCAAGACAGGAATTAAGAGTCTTTGAACCGGTGTAGCTGTTGGAGCTAGACACATGGTAAATCGTCAAGGGTATGCCGAGAGTGCCAAATTTCAAGCATGACCTCTCACCAGAGACAACACAGTGACCTACAACCTTCACTTATCGACAGAGAACAGCGGCGTTTGTGTAGATATGCCAGTGCTGACAGACAAGCTGAACTGGGAGAAATAACCACAGAAATCAATGTGGAACGTACGACGAACGTATCCATTAGGACAGTTCGGCGAAATGTGGCGTTAATGGGCTATGGCAGTAGACGACTTACGCCACTGCGAATGCTAGTAATGCCACTCCGCTTGCATCGCGTCTCCTGGACTCGCACCATTTCGGTTGGACCCGAGATGACTGGAAAGTCGCGGTCTGATCAGATGAGTCCCAATTTCAGTTGGGAAGAGCTGACTGTAGCGTATGAGTGTAGCGCAGGCGCCACAGAGCCATGGACCCAAGTTGTCAACAAGACACTCTGCAAGCTGGTGGTGGCTCCATAATGGTGTGGGATGTGTTTACATGGATTGGATTAGGTTCTCTGGTACAACTGAACCAATCACTGACTGTATATGGTTATGTTCGGATGCACGGAGGACACCTTTTACAAACTATTCACGGACTTCATGTTCACAAACAACGACGGAATTTGTATGGATATCAATGGGACAAATTGAAAATTTATGCTTGAGCGGTATTTGAATCCGGATCTCGTACTTATTAGGCAGTGGACACAGTGTTCATTACAACCGCAATGACTGCCGTAGCACGCCTCCCGTCAGATCCAAATTCTCAACTTATATCACACACTAGCAATGTAGTCCCGCTGCTCATTAGCCTCATTATTTGCGGTATCTCGCCGATTCCCCCAAGAGTTCGAGCTTGGTGTGCGACTGCACTGAAAGGATCTGTTTTTCAGACATGGTTGAAAGAACAGTCACCACATATGTAATGGATTTAATTAGGGGGAGGGGCGGGGTTGTGCGGGGTGAACAAGGTTTGACAATAATAACCTGGTTAAAATGGCTGTACGCCGCATCACCAATGCAGAGATCAAGTAGATGCTTAGATTGGAGTGGAGAGCTGCATCAAACCAGTCTTCTGACTAAAGACCTTAACTGAGACGGGTGTTACGATTAATCAAGGAAAACCCCCAGTTGGGAAACGGGGCCAATATTAGTTGGTTTCTGTCGAGTTGCAATTTATAATTTCTTCATTGATTACTTCAACCATTAAAAGTCATTTCATTATCGCTTTACCAGGAACAGATCCAAAATGCTATTAGACATGAGTGCCTTTTCAAAACAATTTACTTTACGATTAACAGCCAAGCCATTTTACTTAAAACCGACTTTGATAAAACATTTGCCGGCCGCGGTGGCCGTGCGGCTCTAGGCGCTCCAGTTCGAAGCCGCGCTGCTGCTACGGTCGCAGGTTCGAATCCTGCCTCGGGCATGGGTGTGTGTGATGTCCTTAGGTTAGTTAGGTTTAAGTAGTTCTAAGTTCTAGGGGACTGATGACCACAGCAGTTAAGTCCCATAGTGTTCAGAGCCATTTGAACCATTTTTTGATAAAACATTTGATAACAAATCAAAATTTTCCAATTAATGAAATTAAAAACTTTACTTTACCGTTAATAGCCAAGCCATTTTGCTTAAAACAGACTTTGATAAATCATTTAATAACAAAATTAAAACTACCAAGTAATGAAACAAAAAAAACACCTATTTGCATAGAAATTCGCTACCGAACAAGTAGGGAGCCCACTTCTTTTAAACTTTGGCACAACAAGATATTAAATTACAAGGGCTCGCTAATCGGGGGGCATAACTAGCATTTTCATAGGATGCCAAGTAGATTAAAACAATCAAAGTAAAGATACAAGCATTCACCTTTTACAATAACTAACAATTTTAAAGTCACGTAATTTTAAAAACCCACCATGAAAGGCAAACTTAACCTTTTTAAACAGTGGCCAAAAAACAATCAGAGTAAAATACAACCATTTAAGATTTTACAATAACTAACAACTTTAATACCATGTTGTGCCACCAAAATGTCCTGGGTTAGACATAATTAACCGACCGGGTGTAAGGGAGGCCACAATTATCTCCCGAAGGTTGCTCAGACTGGAAGCGGACTAACAGACCCACAACGCCTCGCACTCATCAGTCACATCGACCTCACACGAGGCCAGGGGAGGAGGAGGAATCAAATCAGGAACCATAATCCCTGCCCAAAAATACACTTCCTCCCAGGCAGCACTAATAAGAAGCCAAAAGATCACTATCTATAATTACACCGGCGACAGGGACAGGAAATCCGAACGCAGGAGGCCACAAGGCAGAAAAAATGTAATCTAAAACAATAATCACTGCCCAAAAATACACTTCCTACCGGGCAGTACTAATAAGAAGCGGAAAAGATCACTGTCTATAAATACACCGGTGACAGGGACACGAAAGCCGAACACAGGAGGCCACAGGGCAGAAAAGACACTGGTTGCACAAACCAAAATTCTTCAATTAACATCTAAACCTTTAACCAACTTAACTTGCAGTTTATCAGAGAAACAGCAGGTGAATTCCGATGCAAAGGTTCCTCACACCCGACCGTGTACACGTCGCCAGCGTACCCAACTTGACACAGTCACGCAGCCACGCGCTCTGCCACCGGAGCCCACGTCTTCTCTGCACCCACGGCGGCGAAATACCACTCCTCAGGTTAGGCGAGTTGCTAGTCCATCATTCCCGCCTGCTGACGGAAAATTAAAGACGTCCCTTGCCGCTCCCACCAAGTAGTTACTCGGAACCACAGCCGTGGCCCCCGGGTGCTCACAGCAAGAGCTTACAGCTTTGTCCCCGTCAACTCGTCTCACTCGTCTCGCACCGCCAGCATAGACCACGCCGCTTTTCGGAACAATAGCCAACTGTCCACAGCGACGGCCCGCCGCGGTCTCATAGTACGACATTCTCTGATTCCCGACTTTAAAAACCGACCGACCGACTCGTCACCGCTAGGCAACCAACCGGCCATCCCCCCAAAGATCTTATTCCCTTACACAAGGCTAACAGGAAGCAACGACTCGAGGATCGGTAAGACCAGACACGCCGACAGAGGGGAATCTCAACAGAATCGTACGCAGCATAACGATAAATATGAAAGAATCAATTAACGATGGAATGGAAGGACTCAAACAATCTTGACAGCGCTATATATTTTGAGAGCCGACACACGGCTCAGCAACAACGACAACAAAATCGACGACGACGGCGAACAACGACAATATCTTTATCAACAAGCAGCAATTGCAATAGTAACTCATTTCTGAGCGTGATCGGTCTCGTATGAGGACCACGCGGCAGAATGCTGTAGCTCTACTTGAGTCTCCCATGTCGTAGTGAAGCCCCATATAACGAAGACTTGCCTGCTCATCATATTCATCGTGCTTGCCAATGGCGCCCGAAGATTTATCAACAAACGTGTGATGTTCGATTGGACATTAATACATCGGCAACTGCTGCCAAACATCAGCGTTCGTGCAACGGCCATGCATTATTACGTGGTATTAAATATGAGTTTGCGTTAAGATTTGTGGAATTCTAACACACGCTCCGCGAAGTAGCGCCGAAGGGAACCAGCGCCGGCGCGCCCTTAAGACGGCGAGGACGCGCAGAGGTGAACGCTAGGGGTGGGCGGTGGTCGGTTGGGTAGGGGGGGGGAGGGGGTGGAGCAGCTCTATTTACATTCCTGGCGGCGGCAGTGACGCGGCCGGACATCTCATCAGCCGGCGGCGCCTCTGGCGGCGGAATGCGGCTTCGCGTCTTTATTGCGAGCGGCCGGCCTGCCCATTAGGCCCTCATCACTCGTGCCGGCGGTCCGAGGCCGAGGCGGAGGCGGAGGCCCCGCGAATAAAACCTTACGGCCGGCGGCTGGGAATGCGCCGCACTTGCGCCAATATGGCACCGGTGCTTAGCGGAGGCTGCCGAGGCGACCGCGCAGCGCCGCGGTTATTAACACGGCGGGCGATGGATGGCTCGCTATTGCCGACGCTCTCTCTGTCCGGTCGCTGCACGCAGCTGCTGCGAATGGGCGCGGCTGGCCTAGGCTGGCCTGCCTCCATTTCCGGCGCCACTAATTGAGGCCTGAGGCTTCCCCTTGGCCGTCCCGGAAGAAATGCTGACAGCACGCACTACCGGCCGGCTCTTTCGGCGATGGAGACCTCTGCAGCAACGCTCCCCAGCGGAAGAATCTTCAGTGTCGAATTTAAAGTGCAAATCCATCAGGTGTCTCTCTCTAAACAAACGCATCAAAAATCAATTTTATGTCTGTGTTTCCCCCACTTATTTCCTCTCATGCTCGCCAAAATTAGTGAAATAGCGTTAGTGGCCCCTACAGCACATACAGTAGTCGACAACTTCTCAAACTACTTACGAACGCCAGCGCAATAATAGCAGGCCTATTGTAACGTCTTATACGTTTGTTCTTTCACGCATAATCCCCTCTAGTATCATGAGATAATTCCAGTTTAGCTCATTCCAGACGAATACGTCTACGTGTTTTACAGCTCTCGCTTCTAGTGATTTTTCAGCGACAGCGTGATCGAACAATAACAAATCTCTTCACCTGCTTGTGCGTAGTACTTTACGTTTATTTAGTGGCCGTAGTGACCCATACTCCGACCTTGGACGTCCCAGGTCCAATCCCTGATGGGGGCGGGCAATCTCACTGATCTCATTCCGTCCACGACTGCCCAGGTCCACTCTACCTGCTGTTAAAGTGAGTACCAACGTTCTTTCTCGAGGGCAAGGGAACCGCGACAGTTAGGAGGGATCTACGTGGCGACAGGCCGATACTCTGGTCACGGGCTAGCGCCACAGACTTTACCTTTTTCGCATTGGAGCCTTGGAGTCTCTGACATTATGCACTAGATCAGTTATATGCAGGTAATCCCGAACTTCAAAAAATGGTTCAAATGGCTCTGAGCACTATGAGACTTAACATCTGAGGCCATCAGTCCCTAGAACTTAGAACTACTTAAACCAACAGGACCTAAGGACATCACACACATCCATATCAGAAGCAGGATTCAAACCTGCGACTGTAGCGGTGGCGCGGTTCCAGACTGGAGCGCCTAGAACCGCTCGGCCACAACGGACGGCAAACCCGAACTCCACCGAGAACATGTCAGAGGTTGTGACATGTATTTTCTATGTTTTTCGATATCAGGGACTCGTCGTCTCCGGTGCGTTCTTACACCGCAATAATGCAATTGTGATATATTCGGTCTGTTACACTAATTATCTGTGTTTGTGTGAAAATGCCTCCACATCGGCGAAAAAGGCCTAATTTGCTAACGTAAAACTCGAAACACAGTGTAATGCAACAATCCCCAGATACGGAGGTACTGTGATATAGTTGCCATCGCTGCACAAACAGTACATCTAAAGCCTTGGTGCCGCATTTCCATAGCATTTAGTGAAGCCATACACGAAGAGCGTATTAGCTAACTCTTCATCAGGAAACCAATTTTGTCGATAAAATTCTCCCATCTTGCGTATTGTAAACAGTAACGGTCCCTAAAAGAGTCCCTTGTGGTAGCACCTAAATTCCCTTTACATCTGCCGATTTCTCCTCTGCCAGAAGTCAGTCTGGAGGGTACAGCCGCAACTGCCTGACCCTTAGTATCTTTCCGACTCGTACCCGTGCCTACAAAACGAGCAGCGCGGTAAATCCGCGGCGGCCGGACGTAACTCGCTTAGCCGCGAGGCGTGACGACGGCTGCGCCAAAACTGCGGCCGGGATAAGCCGCACCGCAGCCCGGCACGGCACAGAGCCGGGCCGAGCCGCGATATACGTGATGGAGCGCCGGCGCCGCGCCCGCCGCCCTCCTGGGAGAGCATAAGCAGACGTAAAGGCATCGTAAATATGGGGAATATCCGCCCGGGCAAAGAAGACGCAGCCGGGGTAATTTGGTTAATTGGCTCCAGGCATAATGGTATAATATGTTCTATGTGGCGGCGGCGGTGGCGGCCGAGGTCTCGGCGCCCCTCCACTCCGCCACCCCCCTTCCGTCTGCCTCACCGCCTCCGCCTCCTCCTACATCCTGCCCCGGTAATTGCGAGTCTGCCAGGGGACGAACCGTCCATAGGTTTATATTACAGTTTCATATCCCGCGCAGGCGGGCGCCGGGCGCCAGAAAACCACCGACTACCGTGCGCCGGCACTATTCTGCCTCCCCACCCCCCACCACCAACCACCGGCCTCCGACTGTCCTCTTCCTCCTCCTCTTCTTGCCCTCATCTCTCTTTTCTCTTTTTCCTCCGGGGCCTTAGCTGATTTATCGTCCATTGTCTTTCAGTGGAACATAGATATTTCGCGTCGCGTGTCTCTTTTTGCATATAATGCGCTCGCCTGTTCACTCGAGCCGTCGAGAAGCAGCCGTATCGCGCACAACTGTGTGTGTGTGCGTGTGTGTGTGTCCTGGAGATGGGGAGGACCCTCAAGATACGACTGTCATTCCGCCTGCTCCCTAATAGCGAGCCTCGACTGCTGGCGTGCTTGCCCTGTGTTATTCTTCTGGTAATCTCGCCCGTAGCTTTGCGCCAGTCTCCATCGTCCTTCTTGATTCCCCTCCCACCCTCACCTCTTTCCCTCTCTCTCATCTAAACTTGTGCCCGGCGCCTCTCCTCCCCCACTTCCACCCCCTTCCCCCGGTTTTGAAATACCTGCGGCCGTCTCGTTGCGACCGAAGCGAGTAGCCTTTTCGCAACGCACCTGGGAGCGAAAATGACGTCCGGTTTTCAGCTGTCGGGTATAGGTTGTCAGTGGCCGCCGGCGCTGACCACGCCCAGTCAAAGGAGAGTGGGGGTCGTAAGGGAAGGGGGAGCTGCGCTCTTCCACGCAGCCAACCCAGGGGCACAGAGCCGTCATGAAAGTGTGCGATATCGCAACTGTTTGTTCCTTTTTAGCGGGAGATCGGTCGTCACTTGACCTTGGAGGAGTAACCAACAGCCCACAGCTCGCCGTGAGGCACCGTGTGTACGAGTACACCAGTACGTAATTAATTACGACCTGTGGCAATGAGCAAAAAATGTAGCTCGTAATCGGATTACTGGCTCTCATCAACGCCGGGCTCTGCCTGCTTCGGTCCGCAATAAATCGAGGCGACCGCGATAAATCGCCGCGATTTTCTCGTTCCTGCTCGCCCCTCCCGCACATTTCATCCAATCCTTCTTCCATTGAGCAGACCGTACAGGCGGCGCTACCAGTTCGACCACGTCTATCCTTTTAAGGCGAAGACATTCGTTATGCCATTGCAGCCCATGGACTGCCAGGACTAGCACGTCGTGCGCTGTTCCGCGTGTATTCTGTAATTGTTCACTATAATTGGCATTTGCACTCCCCATACCGGACGAGTATGTAAGACGCTGTAAAATCTGGCGCGACTCTCGGCCGTTGGTGTGACTGCGGACAAACAGAGCACGCAGAGCACGCTTGTTATGGTGATTACACTAACAACACGACCGTGTCACGCGCCCTCCGCTGTAGAGTGGATTACTCTGCCAGGTTCCATTCAGAGAGCTGTCTTTGTGCAAGGAAAGCAGCTCTGAGTTGACAATGTCCCATTTAGGTACAGCAGTGAACTGCAGGATTTTTATGTGGCAGCTGCTAGTAGACTAGCATTTCTTCTGAGATATATGGGAAGCAAGTAAAGGTGGATGAGAATTGCACACATAATACTGTTTCTGTACCGCTCTTTACCCTCATGTTAGTAGCACTATATGTAAATGTGTGGCATGCTTTATTTTTCCTTCTATTGACTACTGGCTTGTTTACTGTGCCACGTACTGGTAACGATGTATTTGGGCCATTTAACTGATTATTTCACTTTTCTGAAATTCAGATCCTGAATGTAAAAGCGTAAGCTTGCGAAACTGATAAGATGTAAAAAAAATAAGCTAAGCTACAAAACTTGCTGTGTTTTTAAAATATCGAGCAGCGTTTCCCTTTTCCTCATCTGACAGTTCATTGCCACTTGTAAAGGTAATATGGCCCAACAGTATGATTTATTTGAACTCAGTACTTGTCTCCTAGCTTACAGTGGGAAAACTATATTCCTTGAATATCGTTTAAGAATGTAGCATTATTTTCTCTGCTAAGTCATTAATTGTGTTTTTGTTTCCGTTTTAAGAGAACTGTGTGATAGGACCGATGTGTTTCAAATATGTGGAACTTACTAACGAAGTTATTGCTTTAAACACAATAAGATAATTAGGTTCTATGTTTACCTATAGGGAAATGAAAGACACAAGTTCCAAATAATGGAATTTGTAAATATTTTGCTTGAGCGATACATTCAACATTCATCTGAACATTGGATTTCTTGTTAATAAGACACCTTTAGCAGAAACCCTTCCCTTACAACACATTACTTTTGTTATGAACCCGAGCTCCTCAGATCTTGTATTGCCACTATTTTAAATAATTAGTTAGCTTCATAAACTATAATGTCGTGCTACCTATGCCCAACATATACTGTTTTTGTGATTCATTAACAATAGTACTACCCATATTTTGCTCCAGTAATTGTAAGTCATTAGATGATACCGACGATACTTTACACAACAGACTGAGAATCTGTAACACCCTTGTAGATATTTTTGCAACCACACTCTCAGTTTTGTTACAAGATCAGTGAGAGAATCGAGTGTTCTCTTGTTATAGGAGTAATACAGACGTACTGATGACAACCCCAATACGCCCATGATTCGATCCATCTCAAACAACCCTACTAAGTAGTGCATAACAAACGAATACCTCTAGCAGAGACAAATTTCCTGAAGTGTAATATAGGAGGCGGATGATAGGTACAACAACTTAGAAGCGAAATTAACATATTATTTTCAGTATTTTCGGATTACTAAAACAGCGAAGTTTGAAAGATTCGCTGAAAGACAAGACCAAAAAGTAATACTGTAAAATCAACATTTCTCTGGAAAAATTAAAAATGATAAGTAACAAGACGCAGTATTGTAAGCAACTACCATATACGAATAGAATAGCATACTTCTCTGCGGAAAGGTGCGGTGGTTCTGCTTTCTGTCCTCTAATCCGATTAACATATCAGTGTAATTAAGCATTCCGTATCATTGTGACGTTAAAATTTTAACATTCCGCTGACAACTACTAATGGTAATCGATATATATTTTGTACCCCTTTAAAATCTTAGTCTATTCAGTCTTAATAGCGTTCTTCATATCCGTTTACGATTTCATTTGGCAGCTTTTGGACCACAGCGTCTGGCAGAGAATGGAGGAAAACATCGGCCTATTACAATTACTTCATAAAGACCCTCAATGTTCTACAAAATTGAATGGACGCTATCTTAAGAAAAATCTTGCCTTTTTATCCGCAATGAGAAGATATTTTGTAAAGTATAATAATAAAATAAATAAATAAATAAATGTTTTGCGTCACTGAAACTTTCGCAGGATTGTTTTTCTGTTCTATTTTTGATGCAATAGCAAGCTAATTTAAAGAATTTTTTGTTTCTGATGATGGTCGATTAACATACGGTCACCGTACACTCACAGATGAATCGTTGGCTTATATAGATGGCTTAGAAATTGAGTGACGGGCTGGCTCTCTGTGATCATAAAGCAGTAATGATTAGTGAGATATTTATGTGTACAGAGGACATTGTACTTAAACATGGTTAAATGTAGTGATATGAAAGAGTGGCAGGAAGTGGCAAACTGAATTTGTATGATGTAACATGTAAAATCACCAAATGCACGACCTGCCATAAAACAGGTAGCTTGTCTTTACTTGAGAAATAAATAAATAAATCGTGTTTGGCTGTTCACATTGCCATAGGGTGTGTAAAGTTTCTGGATTTGTTGGTGTTTTGTAGTGGACTGTCATACCTGCTTACAAGCAACGTTTAACACACGTGGTAACGAAATGTGTTGTAAGAATTGTGGTAATAAAAAGTTGTTGACTGAGGCGGACTGGAGACGTGTTTCAAGGATTGTGAATCAAAATCGCTTCCAAACCAGAAAGGAACTGCTGCAGGCGATGAATCCCAGCCTGTTGAAATACTGTGAAAGGAATACATGCAATGAACGTTCAGAGTCGCTATCCTCACACAGGCAAATGAAGACAACAGCAACGGGCTGGAAGAATATTCGACTGGTTTTCTGAACACTCCCCCACCCTATTACATCTCGAATGACCTGATAACTTAGGTGACTTGAAAACCACAGAAAATTGTGTGCTGTATACTGGAAGAGAGGGAAGAAACGCCAAGCAATTTGGCGGAACTGAGCGATCAAATCCTCAGCAAGTGGCTTAACCTGGATGCGACGTAACTGCAGAAGCTTGTGGACTCACTTTCTAACCGGATCCAGGCCGTTATCAAAACCAGGGATGGAATTACACGATGTTAAGTGTGCTTGCGATAATTTTTCTAGTGGTTTTTGTCCGGTGAGTTTATTACTTTCCATTACATTTTACTTTCTATGCTCCACACTTTGTATTTCGTCGTTTTCCTCTCTTTCTTTTTCTTCTGCTTCTCTCTCTCTCTCTCTCTCTCTCTCTCTCTCTCTCTCTCTCTCTCTCTCCTCCCTCCCTCTCTCTCCCTCTCTCCCTCTCTGTCTCTCTGCTTGTCTGTTTGGGAGCAGAAAAGAAAGACTGAAGTAGCATTGCGGGATGCGTGTATAAATTAAACCTTCGCCCTGGCGATACTGCTTTCTGCGGTGAGAGGGGACAGTCGGGGCCTATGCAAATGAGTGGCTGCCTCCCACGCCCCTCTGCAGAGGACCTTCCCCTCATGTCCCCTGCTGTTTCTGACCAAATCCACTCCCCCCCCCCCCCCTTACCACACCCTTCCCCTCCACCCTTCCTGTCGCAATCGCGGACACAGTCGAAAGCTCAGTGCAACCAGCCTTCCATCAACGGAGCAAGCAAATAAATAAGTGAACGGAGGAGGAGGAGGGGGAGGGAGAGAGATTGGCTGGCGGAGGCGAGCCGCGGAGACGGCTCCCAAAGTGAAAAAGAAGGGTGGGAGGAGCCAGCGCCGGTCCGACCGGTTACCGCGCGCGCGTCACGCACTTTACGCAGCCGATCGGAGACATCCGCGATCGCGATCCGCCGCCGACACGGCCCGGGCACCCGGCTGCAATATTTTTTAAATACCTCCCCACTGTCCACCTCTCCAGACCCCCCCCCCCCCCCCCCCCCTCTGGCTGCTGTCCGCGAGATCGCCAGCGCCTGTTCGCTGCACGGCCAGCGGTCTGCTCTTCTCTTTCGACCCTCTCTTTTTCTCTTTTTCGTTTCTCTCCCTTCCCGTCGCCGACGGGCAAGACTCGTCTTTCTTTCCGCACGTGACCCGGTGCGTGTGTGTGCTGGCCGTTTCTTTCCTCTCATTGTCTCGGCAGCGACGTGCCTCTGCGTGCTACCTCTTTTAGGCAGCCGCCGCCGTACCGTCCATTTACGGTATTGTCTGTGGAATAACAAAGGCCCACGGCGCATCGGCAGTGTACATTCTCCGGCCGGCCGGCAAATGAATGACGGAAATTTGGACCGAGTGGCTGTTTTTCTCTTCGCGTTTTTTTGTTTCGCAACCGGTGGTACTTCACCGACAATCTGTTCTCTCTTGTCGATAGGAGAACTATAGTCTTGCTGCCTTGTTTATTGACCACTTGGCGACAATGGCGTGTTTCCCATGCTGAGTATAATGTTGCAGTAAAACCTCTGGTGCTGCCCACATCAGCTGCGATGAACTTGTTGATTCAATTGTCAGTAATACCTACAACTCAAAAATCTTGGAATTCTAGGAAAGGATTTTAGGTATTACCTGTACTGAAGCACATATTTGTAAATATAATTACGATATTAAAATATTTTAACTTTTCCTAGATAGAATCTTTTCATTGTACCGGTTCTTTTCGTCCAATTATCAGGCGAGCTGGTAGTGGTGAAAAAACTGGAGGGGTTTACCAATTTACCAATTCCGGAATTTTCCTTCCAGCTATGTGAAAACTTGGTCGGGAGACTGGAATTATTTTTACGTTATTTCTATATCAATTACGTCTATTCTGTCAGAATTATTTTATAAAAAATGTGTGTGTATGTGTATATGTCTCTCTCTCTCTCTCTCTCCCTGTGTGTGTGCGTGTGTGTGTGTGTGTGTGTTGGGTGAAGACAGAGAGAGAGATTACTAACCAGAGAACGTCTGATAAACGTATGTATAGCATCATAGTAAGGAAGTCGTATGAAGCAAGAAGATGAATTAAGTCATTTGCGAAAAATCATGATGTGGCAGAATAGCTTTTAGCCACTTTGTTAAAACTACGAGAGTCAGTCAAACAACAGACGGTCTTCGAGTAAAACAAAATGACATTGTTTCGTTTGAATACAGCTGTTGTGCCAAATGAATTTGCCAATTGTTCCAATGAATTTTCGAAAATATTTAAAAGCTACAAATACTCACATCCTTGAAATAGTGATTCAATTATGTTGAAAACGGTAAATTTATTTAAAAAATTAGAACTCTGTTGCATTGTAAATGAAGTACTTTGTCAGTGATAATCTATAAAGATATGTATGGTTAGAAAAAACAGATGAAGAACATTTCGATATGCGCACGTGAATGCATGAATGATTTGTGCCATTGTTTTTCTCAGAAATATTGTTAGTCAGTTCGTATTTATTTGCCTTTTTTATCGTGTTAAAGTTATGTCATTTCCCTGGTTTCGCGAATGTTAACTGTAAAGGTATTAGTTTTGTCATGCTACAGATATGAAAGAACTCTTGATGTTTTATAGCTGATTAAAGGCAGACGTACGCTGTACAAGGAAACAGGACGAAGTTACCAAAGTGGAGGCTGCAAAGTGGTTTTCACGATTCATTAATTTCGTTTCCGGTTACTGTTGTATTGATTTGTATTTGATCTGATTTCAAGAAATTGGTTTCGTTAGCAGGAGACTTACACGAATAATTTTCTTGATCACAGATAGTTAACCTCATTCAACGAGTCAGTATATTTTGCGACACATTCAGTATGGTAGTAACTAAGTAGTGTTCTAAGCCACTGTAAAGAATAAACGAAGGACATGAAAATATGTTTTCGCGGTGGTCACATTTCTCAACTTTCTTCACACCACGGAATCGTTGCTGAAGTTTGCCACAGATGGAGAGAACAATGGCGCTTTAGATATTATCAATTTTTTTCCTTTTTCTCGTCACACGCTTTATAGCCGCTACGAGTGTTGGACCTAAATCCTCAGATGGCAGTTTAACGGCGAACAAGATAAGATTTATTGAAAGAATGCCACCGAGCGTTAATGTAGCATTGTTGCGGGGTCCTATAGCGTTTTTAAGGTTTTCTCGTCTCGATAAGCCTTCGGCGAGGCACTAGCGAGCGGAAAGTGGACGCACGGTTGGCGCCATGTAGCGCTGATAATGTCGCCTTGCTGCGGAATTTACCTGCAGTTCAAATGTTATAGTTTCCTACATCGCTCTGAAGGGTACCCGTCTAACAAAGTATTACGTGTGCTTGAAACTGATGAAAATTTCCTTGGTTTCTGCTAGGCGAACTCTTTAATAAAAATTCATTTCCTCTCTTATACTTCATAGATTTTGAAACTATCTCTGCCTGCATAAGTAAGATTAAAAGGTGACCGTGTGATGTGCCGGTTACCTTATTTCATACCTATTATCCATTTTTATGTGGAAATAAGTTGCTAATTTCTTTGGAACAGACAAAAGAAACATCATCTGAGGGCTTTGCACATACATTCTTACAGACAACAGCCCAGATAACTGTATCATGTATTTCTTCTCTGCCTCAGATTACCTAAACCTCCAGTTGTAGAATGACATCAAGTAAATGCGTGAGGTATTAAAGTGCTGTTCATCAAAACGTAAAATTTGACTTTTAACAGAGAAGGGCTTACGTTTGTTTTCACTTCTGCATCGTAGAAAAGTCAGGATTTAAGTTTCACGTTTTATCTTACATTACGACACATCTGTTCCCTCTGCATCCTTCTCACTTCGGTCCAAAATAATCTCGACACCAGCTCTAAAAGATATTGATCCTGTTTGAAGATTCGTGTAGCAAATATGTAACTGGTACTGTTCGATCTACTAATTATGTGATCATTCAAAAGCACTCACAAAGCGCTGACGTGTCCTACCAGTACCAGACTGAAATTAAGAAAATTTAATAACACACATTCAAAGTGTAGAATTAGATCGTCAGCTTCGTTTCGCATATGTTTGTCCCCGACGTACATGAGTTAAAAAAAAATTGCAAGAGGACTTGGAGATCAGTTTTATGAATCAATTGCTGCCCATGAAATACGGCAACATCCAACACTCGTAAATAAAAAAAAAAGTGAATAAATATTGAGGGGCCTATAATCGCAGTATGTATTGTTTATGTCAAGTCATTACAAAAGCATAGAACGTCCTGAAATTCTAAAGAATGTATATATTTCTTTGTAGGAATTGCTTTCTTAAATAGTGAAAGGAAATCGCCTGACGTGGTAAAATAAAATGCGAGTAGTATCTTCAGCTACATATAGCACCGAAAATTTCGAGCAACATATAGTACTTTCTGCAGATTTCGAAGGACGTATCATCACTTTTTATTCTAATGTGATAAACTGTCGGACCCGTGTAGATAGTAGATACTGCTTTTCTCATTAATTCGATTTTGCTTTAAATACACTAGTGGAAGGAAAATAAAGACAAGAGGAACTGTGTTTTCAAGATGCAGGCTGACACTCGGTTTCAAGAAACTGGTTTCACAAATTGATGAAATTAGAATGGGTTTTTCGAATATTGCAATATAAGGGAGTATAGAAGAAATATAAACGCTCTCATCTCATTATATTCTGCATTTTATTTTCTTACACCACTTACCAGCTAGATATCAAATGAAATTGACATAGGCTATAATTCTTTTTTGCAATATTTAATGTACACGTCTCACTCGCTTAGCTTTGCTACGTTTTACACAGGCACAGCGAAATCATTCGTTCCTTTATGGCGACTAGGCGTATGATACTTCTGAGTTACGAATTTATCGATTTGTGTCGAGTTTTCACCGGCGAAAGAATTAAATTGTGTCCGAAATAATCATAGACTTTAAAACAGTGTATTCATCCTTTTTATTTTCTGAGGAATAATTAATGCTACAAGTAGAAAAAAAACTTGAAATAACGAAAAATTGCTACTTTCCTTTGTATATACGACCAAATGTCTTAAAAAAGCAGGTCTTGGGTGGGTGTATATATTACCGTTTACAGAGCTACTGTCTCAGCACGTTCATAGTGCAGGAATGTACTCTGCAACGTTACAATCTGCTTCCACATCTATTTAGCATCTTATATGTAGTAAGCATAACATCATCGGCTGTATTTACCGGTTCTACTCATACAGAGACGGTTTCGGTGTTATAGAGGTGCCTGAAGATAATGTACCATAACACCGAAACCATTTGTGTACGGCTAAAGCCGTTAAATACAGCTGTCGGTGATGTCCTTATTACATAAAATTGACAGTAGAAGCCGTTGTTCTAATATCTACCAGGAGGAGGATTTACGGAGACATTTGTTTAGCGTCCACCCCGTATTGCTGCTCGGATTTCTATGCAAATAAACACAAGTTTGTCAAGATACACTATTAAAAGTGCATAAAGTGAACTAGTTGACAGTAGCTGGCATCATTAAGTAATCCAATAGCAGACGATGCGAAAATAGTATGGAAATATACGAGATCTCTAAGTACTCGTCATTCATTTCTAACCGAGAGCGTAATAATCGGTAGTGCTTTTTCTTTCAGTAACATGAAATAATTGTTCGTGGTTTGTATGGTGTGAATATTTTGTAATTTTTCATTTTTTTTAATTTATGGGGAGGAGAATCACTCTTTTTAGTCATATAATCACTGATTTGAAATGTAGGCTACAGGCTAAACAAAACTGACAACAACATTATAAAGAGAAAAGATTGAAAGTATCATACTTAATGTTGCAGCAGAAAAATAATCGGAATACCAGAGATGCATATGATTTCGTCGCCTAAGATAGTGTGCAAAAGAGGTTATGAATAGTCGACGCCGTATAATGGTAAAACCATTAAGTCGTTACATGTTCAGTGCATGTTTCTTTATGAAATATATGTAAAATATCGTGAAATGAGAAGCATAAATTTACATCTGCTTGAGCTTCCGATGAAACGAGATATACCTAATGGTCGGTAGGATATATGTGTCACTGCTAGTTATGAAGGAAATAAAATTAACGTGACATTAAAATGATCTGTGACAGGTAAGCAGTATGTAAAATGGTTCAAATGACTCTGAGCACTATGGGACTTGAGTGTTGAGGTCATCAGTCCCCTAGAACTCAGAACTACTTAAACCTAACTAACCTAAGGACATCACACACATCCATGCCTGAGGCAGGATTCGAACCTGCGACCGTAGTGGTCGCGCGTTTCCAGACTGTAGCGCCTAGAACCACTCGGCCACTCCGGCCGGCAAACAGTATGTAAAGAAACTATTAACACACCGTATTTTGGAATAGAGAACAGTCTCCATTATAAGTTATGCGGATCCCTGACTCGAGGGCCAACCGAAAAACACCCATAATCCAACATACACTCTTTTTTGTTTTACCGATAACTGTATTTTATAAAATGTGCTACATGTCACATCTGAAGTCTCAGTCAATTGCTTACGCAGCAGGCACCTGAGACGACGGGTTGAAAATTATCGACCAAGAAAAAGTGGAAATCAACGAGAAAATATTTCAGTGTGTTCGACGGTGGGCTTATGGATTGCGTCATCTTACGGTGGTAGCACGCGAGTCACATGAACAACAATACACTGTGGACGAAAACATTCGTTGCAATAGAATACTTCAGGCCTCGTTTTTCAGTTTGTTCAAAAAGCGGCTAACTGTACACGGGTAATCTGCAAAACCGGATACTCTGCCCGCTGATAATCAAGAAGTTTCTGTAAATGCTGTCTCAGTGTCGACGTATAGTATTTTATGTAAAGTTTTATTTTGTGCTTTGTATTATGCTATGGGAATCCTTATGTGGTTGTTAAAGGTCTTCTGCGGGCGCATTCTATCCCATTCGCTCGTAATGTAGTTGGTAGGGATACGTAGCAGGCTGTCAGCTATTGTGCGACGGCGCGAGCGCCTGGTGTGCGGCAACCAGCGCTACACGCGGTCGCGGGACAAGCTCGGTCGCCTCCGCCGCCGCCGCCACCGCCACAGCCGCCTCCAGCGCCGCCTTCGCCGCCGCCGCCGCCGCCGTCCACCGGTGGCGCAGCGGCGGTGGAGGTGCAGGCGTCCACACAATGGCGGGGATGAGGGCGGAGAACGGGGCGTGTGCGACTGTCTTTTGTGCCTGTCCAAACACGGGACACAGGCGCTGAACAATGGCCACATAAATCAATGTAATTGGTTGCAGCCATGCTTACCCCGTCCGCATGCAAGTCTAAGCAGACTCGAGGGAGAAGCGAATCATTGGTCGGCCCGGGAACATCCCGCCCAGGGCCCCTCCCACCTGCCGTGGCCGTCGCCGATGCCACCGTCCGGTCGCCACTGGCCGGTAGCCGGTAAGCCTCCACCTGCACGCGAGCGCAGCCAGAGGCACACGAAGCGTTCCGAGAAGCGCTCTAACATCAGAACGAAACAACGCTATACATTTTTTTGGATATGTCAACAGTAGAAAAAGAAAAGGCCAATACACGCACTGGATGGCTATAATATATCTGTCAGGCGATTTTATATATATAAAAAAAGGAAATACTTATAATGAACCCTTACAGTCTGTCTTTTCATTGGCGCTCTTACTTCTCCGATGCACGTTCAGACTTCAAAGCTTCATTATCAGGGATATAGTTGTGTAAGGACCTTGACTACAATGACAATACGCCAGAAAAACGTTATCAGTGGGAATTACGGTGCATTCTTAGTTGAAATTTGCGGAATTGTGGTGGAACATATACAGTATTATTCAAGAATTTACAGCAGGTTCCTGATTATCAGGGTGTGGATTTATCCGGTTAAAGGATTATAGATGCATGCTTCGACAATTTTTGTAGAACGAAGCCTAAATTGTTCTGTTATTACTAGAACGAATATCTTCATTTAGACTGCAATATTATCCATTTGACTCATGTTTTACCGCCAGAAGACGACGCCGGTCCCAATTTCACCGTCGGAGAACACCGAAATATTTTTCCGTTGTTTCCCATTTCCTCTGCAGAAAAATTCGAGGGCCCTATCCTCGTAACATATCCCCGGCTGATTTTCTGTCTAAACGTTTGCCTAGTTCTTTCTTTACGGATTAAAATGGGATAGGAGAAGAAGAACTGCAGCAATGGCCCCTTGATTAGTTTACATTCATCGCGAATCTCTCGCCCAGTGAAAAGACCCGAGGGAATGGAAAAAGGCGCAGAAATGTAAGAGAACTGACCCACATAGTTACGGACCAGTATTTTTAACGTCGGTTTGCTGCAGTATTCTTGAAAATATTCTGAGTTTGAACATGATAAATTTCCTTAGAAAAGCTTCAGTCCATAAATCAGCACGATTTAGAAAACATCGTCCGTGCTAAACTCGGCTTGCCGTTGTCTCACACGATGTCCCGCAAACCATGGATGGAGGGCAACAGGCAGATACCATATTCCTGAATTTTCGAAAAGCATTTGACATAGTGCTCCACTGCGGAGTGTTAGCGAAGGAATGAGCTTATGGATAGGTTACCAGGTATGTGAATGGCTCGAAGACTTCTCAAGTAATGGAACCCCGTACGTGTCCTGTGTGTTTATCGGAGACATGGGTATTTTGACAGGAGTGCTCCAGAGGAGTGTGACAGGACCGCTACTAAATTCTGTATACGTAAATAATATGGCGGCTGTTTGGTGAAAACGCTGTGGTGTACTGGAAGGTATCGAAATTGAGGAAATGTAGGAATATACAAGATGACGTAGACAAAATTTCTAGTTAGTGTGATGAATGGCAGCTTGCTGTAAATGTACATATGAGAGGATGAGTTTGACGTGTAGTTTGACACAGTCAAAAAATGGTTCAAATGGCTCTGAGCACTAAGGGACTTAACTTCTGAGGTCATCAGTCCCCTAGAACTTAGAACTACTTAAACCTAACTAACCTAAGGAAATCACACACATGCATGCCCGAGGCAGGATTCCAACCTGCGACCGTAACGGTCACATTGTCCCATACTGTAGCGACTAGAACCACTCGGCCACACCGGTCGGCTGACACAGTCGCATCGATTAAATATTTAGCCGTAACGTTGCAAAACGATATAAAATGGAATAAGCACGTCACGTTCGTGTAGGGAAGGCGAATGCTCGGCTTCATTTTGTTGGAAGAATTGTGATAAAGTACAGCTCATCCATAAAGTGCGACTCATTCTTCAGTACGGTTGGAGTGTTTGTGATCCCCAGCAGATCGGAATAAAGAAAGACATCGAAGCAGTTCAGAGGCGTCCTGCTAGATTTGTTTCCGGTAGATTCGATCAACAAGCAATTGTTTCGGAAAATCTTTGTGAACGCAGACGTGAATTCCTGGAGGAAAGAGGACGCTCTTTCCGCAAGGCACTGTTGCACAAATGTAGAGAACCGGAGTCTGAGGCCGACTGAAGAACGATTCTACTGTCGCCGAGGCGGCCGATGTGGCCGAGCGGTTCTAGGCGCTTCAGTCTGGAAGCGCGCGACGGCTACAGTCACAGGTTCGAATCCTGCCCCGGGCATGAATGTATGTGATGTCCTTAGGTTAGTTAGGTTCAAGTAGTTCTAAGTTCTAGGGGACTGATGACCCCAGATCTTAAGTCCCATAGCTCTCAGAGCCATCTTTTTTTTACTGTCACCGACGTACAGTACGCGCGTCGACCATGAAAATAATATGCGAGGAATTAGGGCTCATGCGGAGCTCTGTTTGCGAGTTTGAACAGAGAGAGTCTCGTGGGCGATATAAGCAGAAGAGGAGAAGTATCCTTACAGCCCCGGCTCATTTTATTTGGTACAAGTCGCAATTCGCCACACGCAGCGGTAGCAGAAGGGCCCGCCCGATCTCTCTTCCTCTTGACGAGAGCCGTGTCTGAAAATTTCCAGGCGCTGATTGCGGATCTCGGTGGTCCGTCCGTCAGTCAATCTCCATCAAAACTTCATTAAGTAAGTTTCTGCGAAGAAAGTGCGGAAGACGAGAAGAGCAGACGACGGCGACGGTGGCGACGCCTCGGGAATGAGCCCTCCAGCCCACGGCCGCCTTTTGTTTTCGAGCGGGCGATCACGAAACGTGATAAATTACAATAAATAGAGTTCTGCGCCGCGCCGCGCGCTGCCGACCGTTTTGATTACAACATTGTTCGGCGGTGGGCGGCAGCGGCGCTGATTTCATTTGCCGATACGCACGCCCAGTTTTACTAAACGTCGCTGCCGCCCTCCTCCCCCCTTTTCTCTCCCGCCCCCGCTCTTCAGGCGTCTCTCTGTGAGAGCACCGGTAGCACCGGGCGGGCGTCGGGAGCGCAGGCTGTCTTTTATGACGGTGCAAGTTTTCGCCCCGGGGGGAAAGTTTTCGGTGGCTGCTGGCGGAGATGAAAGGACGGGGGTGTAGCGCCGATGCACGGCGCGTGCGGCCTTTGTCTTGAGCAGGTACTGCAGACAGCCCGTCACACACGTCACGCACCCTCCGGGTCCGTCTCCGCCCCCGCCGCCGAGCCGTGCACGGGCAGAGGTGGTCGCCACGCCACTTTCCTGCCTGTGGCGGCTTTTACTTTTCGCAGCAAAGGCTGCAAAAGACCGCGACCGTCCCTACAGCGCTGCAAGGAGGCGAACAAAGGCAGTCTCCGGTATTGCCACCAGCTGGAGGATACCGGAGGAACACCGGCTTAAGCCGTCGGCACTCTGGACGAGTTGACGTGCACACAGACGGGATGTCTAAAGTCCCGAAACACAGCGTCGCCGGCACACGGGATGAGATGGTTAACGTGATTTTACGCTCCCGGCGCTCTCCAGCGGAGTTGTCGGCCTCATTTGGCTATCAAACAATAGAATTTGTTCACGAAAATAGACGCTCGTTAAATTCCTACTTTACCTCTATGAAAACACACATATCCACCCTTGTCCATTTGCTAGACGTTCTGTCTGTGGTACACGTAAGCAAAAGCTCCAGCATACATGAACGTGTAATAAGACTAAAAGGAAAGATACACATACGGGTCAGTAAGGACATCAGCCTATAAAGGGACATCACATCGAACTGGCTAAAATGATTCAAATGGCTTTAAGCACAATGGGACTTAACATCTGACGTGATCAGTCCCCTAGAACTTACTAACTAACCTAAGGACATCACACACATCCATCCCTGAGGCAGGATTCGAACCTGCGACTGTAGCGGTCGCGCGGTTCCAGACTGAAGCGCCTAGAACCGATCGGCCACACCGGCCGGCACCAAATCGAACTAAGGCACCCCTGACACAGAACGCACTTATGAACATAACAGTAAGTATTACAGGAATTATTTTTAATAATTTCTTAAGGAAGTCCCACAACCTTTCGGAAAACGCAAAGGTGAAGAAAAAAAAAAAAAAAGAAAAACACATACCACAGGATTTGAACCCTAGAGCGATCTTATCGCTGGACAGAAACATTCTGCCTGTATCATATTACGTTAGGCTGTAGCTTCGTTATATCATGTTTGAATTTATGTTATAGGTTTTTGTTTGCTTTTACGGGCGATATGTTATCAATTTTCATTAATTATAACAAATCCTTACAAGAAGGACAGGTTTTTCGTGAATCTTAAATGTTCCGTTGCCTTAAAACTGCTTACTCTGAAACACTCGATAATACTAGATAAGATTTTTTTTATCTCATGAGACTTAACTGCTAAGGTCATTAGTCCCTAAGCTTACACACTACTTATCCTAAATTATCCTAAGGACAAACACACACACCCATGCCCGAGGGAGGACTCGAACCTCCGCCGGGACCAGCCGCACAGTCTATGACTGCAGCGCCTCAGACCGCTCGTCTAAAACCGCGGGGCGAAAACTCCTTAACCGTAAATATAACGTTTCCAGTAGTTTCAGTACAGCAAATCGTACAAACAACTACTCTTTCTCGTGTCGTTCAATGTACTGGGGTGTAAGGTACAACTTAAATTCTATCAAATGTAATGCCACATGTCTTATTCCATGAGGAACTGCTGAGAGATTTGGAATGAACACTACCGCTCTGTAGCAAAGTTAGTAATGAGAAACTTTTATCTGTCTTCTCTCCAAATAACGTGGCCCAATAATGGTGGTAGAAGTTTTTTCCAGTAGGGTTGGAAATGGCTATCCCGCTGAGTGAGAGCTGAAGTTAATTTTATCGATGAAGCCTTAAATAGTCGACTTAATCTCGACGTTTATAGGCTTCAAGTCTACCAGTGATACGAACAGATACTGACCATTCAAAAAGTATGATACGCCAGTGAAATGTACACCAGTCGAAAAGTTGGTCTCATATCTGCACTGTTGTCCTTTTTGAAGCTGTTGTGTCAGCTAAACCGGTTGTGGATAAGTAATTTATATGGCAGCACTGAGTCAACATGCATTTTTCCAAGTCCTCCTTTTTTTTGTTTACACATTTGGGAAACCGTAGTCTTGGAAATATGTTTAACTGTAGTAGCAATATTAAATTCTGTTTTAAGATTTCGCAGCAGTTTACCGCTCTGGTTACCAGAAAGAAGTGGTCCCGAGGTTGAAAACGGTGTACTATTCAGGTAGTCAAAGATCGAAGATTACAGTAAAGAATTTCTAGAAGCTCATGGACGAGAGTGTTGCAGGGAGAAGTAACAACGCGTGTACACTAATAAATGGCAGCGACGCAAATCCGTTTCTTGATTAATTTGTGCCTCATCTCTTCTGCGAAAGTATTCTCATACGGCGGCTCCATTAATCGCGTATACCACACCGACTGACGTAATGACTTTGTTGTAAAAATCACAGCGCGCGACGTGGCATTAGTAAAACACACACAGACGCGCGCGCGCACACACACACACACACACACATACAGAGAAGGTGCAGGTTCGCGTGTATGAACTGGCGCGCAGCTGCGCCGTAAATCTGCCACCTGTCGTGAATAAATATTGCTACGAGCGCGACTTCAAGGCCCCACGAGGCGATCGGGGGTAAACAGAGTTGTGGCCCGCGGCTATCGGGCGCGCGTGACAATTAACTGCTCGCTTGATGAAATACCGCGCTCCGCCGGAACAAAGCCGGCATCGGTCCCGCCCACCGTCTCTGTGAGCCGTCCTTATTACCCAGCTGCTCGTCATTACTTCGTATAAAGCACCGCATGCGTTATATCGAGTGTCGATTATCTGTGTACCAGAATCTGGCTTATAACGCACGACGGCCATTCGCTCGGACTAAAAATGTTGCAGCCGGGAATTAATGATCGCCGCGGCGCGTAAAATATACGCCTCAGTTAACGTCGTCGGCTGCCGAATACGGGGACATGTCGGGGAGGGCGTACTCGTTTCTGAGGTGATGATTGGTCCGCGTGGTGGCCCCAGGATTAATGGACGGAGACGATGGCGAAAGCAAGGCGGCCCTGCCGATGGAACTGCATTGAAACTGTTGTTTGATATGCTCGAGAATTGAGTTGTGCGGTATAACGAGCCCTCGTAGAGGCACTATTTCATGGATAAAATTACTGGCGTTTCAAGAAAGAGTGTATCAATCCGTTCACATCTCCGCTTCGTGGTTAACGAAGTCAGGTATTGGATCTAGACATTCGAGTTGAAGATGGACGCGTTGTGAACGCAGTTCAATCATAATTGCTGGTTAAAGACGCAAATCAAACATTTCAAGTGAATAATGGTTCAAATGGCTCTGAGCGCTATGGGACTTAACATCTGAGGTCGTCAGTCCCCTAGAACTTAGAAACCTAACTAACCTAAGGACAACACACACATCCATGCCCGAGGCAGGATTCGAACCTGCGACCGTAGCGGTCGCGCGGTCCCAGACTGAAGCGCCTAGAACCGCTTGGCCACAGCGGCCGGCTCAAGTGAATAACAATGTTAATAAGCTTGGTCGCAGTCCGCCTCGGCAGTATGCGGCCAGCGCGGTGGATTGCTCATCAAAAGGGCCCGGGCTCGATTCCCGGCCGCGTCGGAGATTTTCTTTGCTACAGGAGTGCTTGTTGTGTTGTCCTTACGTTTACGTCGTCGTAATTGACAGAACGCTGTTGAGCTGGTTGAATGGAAACAGCCCGAAAGCCGATAAATTGAAAAAATAAATCCTTGATGGCAATTCGGTTCATTAGTAAACAAATGACAAGTTTGTTAGCGTGGCCATCATCCGCTGCAGGCACATAAATACTAAACCTATTCTTGAGTAAAACTATCTATTACTTCGTGACTACCATATAGTTTCAAATTGCATCAAGGGAACTCCCGATGTATATATTGTGTAGATATTTTATCGTAGCAGTACATGTCGCCACAGTTGTAAAAGTACTGTAGCCTACCGTTGACTATCGTAAATTATCGTAGACTACGGTAGCAATTAGATAACCTATTTCGGCTGATCAACAAAAATCTTCAGATGACTCTGAGAGTGTTAATCGCCACAAAACGGTTATTACAAGTAACTTGTGAAAATACATGAAATTGGGCCAGAGCATGGTGTCGGCATAGAAAACTTGGAGGAGAATGTTACCAAACGGAAAGGCAATTGTTCTATTTGTTCCCTACATCTGAATATTGTCATTGCTCAACTGAAACCGGTTTTCTAGTTTCTGCTGTATTGCATTGCGTCAAATACTTTTAAAATTTATCATAAGTACTATAGATCACCGTGTGTCCTTCAGCTTTTGCAAATGCCAAGTAAAACTACGTTTCAATGAAACTGTTGGTCGGTCGGCTTTCTTTTGGTGGATCCTAAAAACTCCAAAACTTTAGTAAAGAGAAAGTTGTGAAGTCTTCCGTCTAGGCCGCTTTATTCTTGAGTAAAAGAGTCTATTACTTCGTTGTGAACAGATTACTACCGTAAACACAGTCTACGGTAGTTTTCTTAGTAGCTTTGGTCAGATAAGATTGTACCTACGTTACCCGTACATTGTCTGTGTTGCATATCTGTCGGGCGTTATCTTATAACCATCTCTTTCTTTAACCTACGGAACATTTTTGTTTCATATAGTTATCCACTTGTCTGGTATTTAAAAGTAAAGAGCATTTATAGCAAAACTGAAACTGTCAATGTTTAACTCAGCTTTTATTGAAAAATTGTTGATTTGTAACGTGAAACGGAAGGGTATGGTTGTAAAAATAACAGAAACAATACACATTTATCATAGAGCTCTAAAAAAACGCAATTTTCTTAACAAAAACGTAAAAAACAACGATGTATCAAACATCGCTTCAATACTTCGTCGAACTTATATTAAACATATTTTTGTTATTCACAAAGGACTTTCCCATTAATCAATAATAACACGAAACTCTTCCCTTTGTTCATGTTGAAGAACTTTCTGTTAAGTACAAAATAACAGCAATAATCATACATATTTTTTGTGTTTGCGCACCTAAACTATATGTCCATCAGAAGTAACTGTCTTGGTTACATAAAGCGCAGAAGTTACGCAATTAACTAATTTTTATTACTTGTAGAATGCAATTTACGTTTTGTAAGGCAGTAAGGTACAAAGTGGACAAACACTGAACGATGAGCGGTTCTAATTATGTGCAAAACAGGCAAACAGAAAACAGAGAGAGGTCGTTGCTTCCCTGTTTCTGTCTTATATAATCATTTCTGTTTCTTTCCCTAGTAATGCTACAAATACTACCGATAACCCCATCAGTTACTACGTCACTTATATAGTATACCAAAACTACCGAACCGTAGTTTTGGTAGAGCGCAGCTCTACATGCAGTGCATAATTGCATGTCATTAAAAATAAGCAACAATTCTGAGAGTCTTAAATGTATCATATGCATGACTTATATTTCTAACAGCTCAAACCATCTTATTCATTTGTTTGATAAATGCTTTATCAAAATAAACAGATGACTGCGTTGTATAGGCGAACGGAACCAGAATTTGGCCTATCGTCTACATATTATCTAAGATGTGTAAACAGTGTGCTCACATTACTCTTTCAAGATTTTGAGAAACGATAAAAGAATGCCACATAATGTTTGCTGATAAAATATTCATTGTGCTTTTTATTATAACAACAGATCTGTTCTTTCGACCTTGCATTTATTGACAATGAATTATTTACATGTCTTGGCCTGTAACACACCGACCGGTATCATTCTGTTTTCGTGAAAGCGCTTGGTTAAAATACGAAAATTACATCGGAAA
This sequence comes from Schistocerca gregaria, assembly GCF_023897955.1. Lineage (NCBI taxonomy): Eukaryota > Metazoa > Arthropoda > Insecta > Orthoptera > Acrididae > Schistocerca > Schistocerca gregaria. The sequence goes on from NC_064920.1 coordinate 245,646,371, forward strand.
ATAATTATAACGTGTCCCGAATGTCATTGGTCTTTTGCTGATCAGCAAGTGAGTCGCTCTGTTGGCAGGTAATGAAGGGACCGACGAATTTACCTGAATATGCCCTTTTCATTTAAAAAAAAATATATATTTATGCTTGCCAGTGAAGGTCTGTGATAATTTTCCCCTCATTACTATTCCGGTCTTCCTGCTCCGACGCGGCTAAATTAATTATGCGCTGTTGCTTTGTGGAGCGCAAAAATGAGTATTTCTATACAGCACTGGAAACACGTGCGTATGGCCAGCGCATATTTAAAGTTTGTCGGGTAGAGCCGAATGTGCAGTTGTTCCATTGGACAACGGCTGCAGTTATCATTCTGTAACAACTGCGAACAGTACGCTTGAGGCGGGATCCCATCGAGCGGATATGATACATACACGAACAGAAATATCGCTAATTATAGGATTGTCAGAGTCGTCAGATACAGTGAAAGATCGGTGTTGTGTGTCATGCAAACACTTGCGTGTCACTGTCGATTTCTGTTTATGTGTTCACCTTCCCAGATGAGTTCCCGATGCTGAGCAGTCCAGTTCAAGACCTTCCCACTCCATAAATACCCCAAATTGTAATCGAAAGGTGAGACCTTGGTCTCAGCGCATAACTACGCTAACCACCGGACCACAAATGCGGCCGGGCCTGAGGCACCGATGAAAGCGGTTTGCAGGCTGGCTGAAGACGAGCCTCCGGTTCAAGGCTAGCTGGGGGCGCCACCCGCAATCACGGCGTAATGCGTGTAAATAACTTTTGTTCCCCGCCGAGGAAAGAATGGACGAGGAAACTTACGCGGGGGTGGGGGAGAACCGAGGCGGCCGATCACCGCGCCGTGGAAAAAGGGAGGAGATTTGATTTAAGATAGCATATGTAATGGCTGCGAGCAAGTCAATCATCGGGCCTTCATAACCCCGCTCGCATCGTGTTATTTTTTATGGTTTTAATTTTATGTTTTCCTTGAAACGATGGCCCTGCTCGTACTTCATCCATGGCTGAGCACTAATCGAATGTTGGGAAATTTATATATAATTAGTGCAATGCCTACAAGCGGCCGAGCCAACAGCCACGTGTGCCGCCGCGCTGCTCATTTTGTGGTTGCCGCAGTGATGGATAAGAAAATTGCTTTCGGTTTCTTGGAGGGGTGGGGGACGCAGAGGGGTGGGGGCGGGCATTACATGACGTCAGCCGCTTTCGTTCGGCGGACTCTGCCGTGCCGTACTGAACGCGGTGCTCCTAGCCTGAGGCGAGCCAATCACAGGGCAAACTCGATGGTCATCGGCTTCCTACAGCAGCACTTGTTGCGTCCGGAGTAAAGCAAACCTCTCTCACACGTAAAGCTCTTCGACCCCAATACACTGAAGTAATCAGACCATCAAATCACCTTGGTTCAAATGGTTAGAAGCACTATGGGGACTTAACACCTGAGGTCATCAGTTCCCTAGATTTACAACTACTTAAACCTGATTAACCTAAGGACATCACACACATCCATGCCCGAGGCAGGGTTCAAGCCTGCGACCGTAGCAGAAGCGTGGTTCCGGACTGAAGCGCCTAGAACCGCTCTGCCACAGCGGCCGGCAGTCACCTTCGTATTGTCCGTTTGTCGTGGACGCTATGGACGGAGTACTACATCGACAATAGGAAGTCGAGCAAAACAGCTACTGCGACATTTTAAGGCACACGAGGCCCACAAGGAAGACAGGCCGTGGCCCGTGTGTCACAGCATGTGACACTACAGGTCTTTTGAGTGGCAGCGGCCGTCTCCGGATGGCAGCGAGTAACTGATTAGACCAGTTTAATAATTTTTATCTGCGTGTTTAGATGCGTGCGAGCTCTAAATAATGTACGAAAAAGTTAAGACTTTTAGTGCGTACCTTATTATTGTCATATTGATTTCCTGTGGGCCTGGCACGGTGCCAAGCGATGTATGCTGGGCATGGCGACTAGTGTGATGTCACAAATTCGTTGCAGGTTCCGCATTTCCCGTGGGCCTCAGAGAAATCAGACCGGAGCTGAGCGCAAGGGCCAATGCACACTGAACCTCAACAGAACGGAACGTGACGTCAGCGTCAAATGGTGCTGGTCACACCAGACCGGAAGTCAGCACTGCGTCACTTCACTTAGTACAGAACCGAAAGGTGCAAGTGAAGTTGCGTGACACCATCCGTAATACGAAAAAATCGGACTGTAGTATCCGGATAAAGGAACTAGCAATGATTAAGTTTATTAATGGTGAAAGGAAAACTGGTAAAGACGATCTTGCCAAAGATTGCATGGTAAACGGCTGCTAAATAAAACAATGGGAAATGTCGGATGATCTTTGAAAGTTGGCCCGCAGCTGCGATGAATTGTGTTAACCATTTAACGCCGCTTGCAGCTGTCTTTTTTTGTTTCTTTATTCGCTGCTCGATTGCACAGTTTCGATCTTAGATCATTATAAAGGATCATATTAAAAGGAAACAACATTAATTCATTGCATTAGTAACCAGTTAAAACTAAAAGATAGTAACAAGTCAGATCTGAATATGTGCTACGATTAATAAAACATACTTTACAAAAAATTCATCCCTGCCATGTTATGCAATGCACAGCCTTACACAGGTACACGGACTTTTATGACATAATGTGCCATCGATGAATTTTTTTGTATAGTAAGTTTTATTAATTCTAGCACGTATTATGACATGACTTATTATTATGATTAACTTTTATTTCATTTGGCGCATTATAACGACTCAGTGTTCGTGAAGAATACTTACGACAGCCCCTACCCTGTGAAATGAATTTGACGAACTTTGCACGTGCGAGAGCCTCGAATGACACGTCCACAAACGTGTAGTCGTGGGGGATTTCACTCCGTCACTTAACATGAATGTCACCTACTAACCTCTCATGTGCACGAGGAAAAATTTCAGGTTATAGCGTGATCCAGATTGCACGTTGAACAATAGGTCTGCATCCTAAATGGCCGGTCGCTTCTGCTTACGCGTGGTGAGTACAAGGCTTTTCCTTTTCGAGTAGGATCTTGTTTGGTAAAATATTGTGGTAGTAACTTTTTAATGATTTTTTTCTGCTTTTTACAATTAGAAGATGTTTATTCCTCGAAATGAAATCTAGATTGCATATGGGTGCAATAACATCCGACATTTTGTATTCTTCTAGATAGCCCATGACACCATGCAGGCAAATTAATTCGTGCAGCTGGCCAACTTATCCTCACAGCGCATCTGTTCTGCGAACAGAGAAAAACTTATCTTGCGTCACATACGGTAGAAATTGTAGTGGAATTCTGCGGTATCGAGATCTAGCCCAATATCATCATTGCGCACAGCGCTTCATGCGAGCCATGTGCGGTGGCGTCGATCCAACTGTGGCGGAAGAATAGAGGATTCATGCATTTCTAAGTCCCCACCATTTATAAAAATGGCGACCGGGGGAAAGGAATGTGGCACCCGGATCCGACAACGTCGCCGCAAGCGATGTCGGATGGTTTACCGTATCGATACGTGGAGGGGGTCCTGGGTCTGTAGCCTCGAGGGGAACGAACGTCGCCTAAAAAGGAGCAGAGGGAAGGAAAAGTGGTCCGCGTGTACAGTGGTGTGTGAGGCGGCGTGGTGTCGCGTTGACAAGCTAATCTCGCCGCGTCCATACATCACAGCACGCCGCCGCCCGGAAAATCGCAAGCACTACCCAAGGCCTCATTGCGCGCGGAAGCCGAATGCCAACACACGCACACCGTATACTGTGCAACCGCTTTCATCCAGACTGTCACGCCAGCTGCTGCGACGATGATACCACCCTCGTGCTGTGTCGAACCGTTCGTCTTTTCTCAGTAATCAACAGCCTGCAGCGATTGATTATTTGGGGGTGGGGTGAGGGGGATTATGCCGTTATACCGAGGCATTATTCGTAGTCAACTCGAGACGGAATGAAAAAGCATGCCTTGCCCCCTTTTGGTCAACATCCAGTTGTCTCATTATTTCCAAAAACTCAGTAATATGAAGACGTTTGCATTGATACAGTGTTTTTTGTTCGCCTTTAGCGCAGTTGCTGGCTGAGCTTAGCACCGAACGGCGGAAGAAGCAATACTTCTGTTCTCAGTGTAACTCGTTTGCTAAGATGATATTTGTTTACAGAGAAACGACGACAATGTGTAACGTATTGATATTTTAATCTGATCAAATCCGTTAAGATCCCGATGCACAACATCATCGGCTTACGCTTTTACAATTCTAGACAGTTCGGAATGTTCAGTGACAGTATGGTGTGACATTTTTGCATACTCCTACGATTAAATAAACGAATGAAGTCCTTAAATTTTACGGTAGAATAATTCTGGGCCAGTAACATTGTAAGCCAGTAACAATGGGATTTCGCCTTGTCTATGACTGAAGGAATAAGATCATCAGTTTCAGTATGAGCATATTGATTTTTGATTTCCGTGGGTCTGCTTATGTTTATGACCGCAAACATCACATAAAATTATTCATTCATGTATGTTCAGTGTATATAGAGGCTATCAGAACGTGTTTCAGATTGTCCATCATTTGGAGCCTTGTCTGCTTAACCCAGGACACCTCTACACGCTATAAAATAAAATAATACCAGCAGGTTGAAGCCGTAAACATATCCGTTTCGTAACTGATTGCTGTCAATATCATACCACATAATCCGAAAAACACTCGCTGACTTGTATCTGCCCCGATGAATAAAGCCACATTTACAACAGCGTTTATGAGTCTGGTGTGAAACGGATCGCAAAACAAATGTCGTGATATGGAACCCCTCTTAACGTCCTTCTAAGTCAATGTTCTAAGAAAAGTTTTGTTATCCCCTTTCATGCAAATGGCTAAGCTTCTGTAACAAGTCGTGGAGTAATGAATACAAATTTGAGACCCTACTAAGATTTTTTTGTTCAAACAGACGTAATTAGATAGCTTGGTCGTCAAATTAAAGACGTAACAAGCATTATTTCTGAAAATAAAGTCTAGCTCTTTAGAAGAAAGGAAAATATTTAATGTTCAACGTATCGTCGTCAGGTGTCTCCAGGCAAGTATGATAGAACCGCTATTATTTTCTGTATCCATAATGATCTGGCAGACATGGTGAGCAGCAACATACCGTTGTTTACTGATGATGCTGTGGTGTAAGGGAAGGCGTCTAAGTTGAATAACTGTAGGAGGATACAAGATAACTTAGGAAAAATTTCTAGTTTGTGTGATGAATGGTAGCTACCTCAAAAAGTACGAAAATATACGTTAATGCGTAAAACAAACCCGTTATATTTGGATACTGCGTTAGTAGTGTGGTGTTTGAAACAGTCACGCCGTTTAAAGATCTGGGCGTAACTCTGAAAAGTAATATGAAATGGAAAGAGCGTGGTAGGGAAAGCGAACGGTCGACTTCGGTTCATCGTGAGGATTTTGGGAAAAAGTGTAGTCCATCAGCAAAGGAGACCACGTAAGGATGAAAGTGCGACCTGTTCTTGAATGCAAGTCGAGTGGACTCCACACCATGTCGAAGCATTTCATATGGGAGCTGCTAATTTGTTACCTGTAGGTTCGAACAACATGCAAGTGTTACGAAGATGCTTCAGGAACTCAACTGGAAAACACCGGTGGGAAAGCGAAGTTCCTTTCGAGGAACACTACTAAGAAAATTTAGTGAACAGATATCTGAAGCCGGATGCAGAACGATTCCACTGCCGCCAACATAATCGTAACTTCGCGTAAGTACCACGAGGATAAGATACCGTATGGGAAATTAGGGCTTATACGGAGTAATATAGATTGTCGTTTTTCTCTCGCTCTTTTTACGAGTGTAACAGGAAGGGAAATGGCTAGTACAGGGTACCCTTCGTCACGTACCGTAAAGTGGTTTGCGGAAATGTAGATGTAGGTGTAGACGCAGACAACGAGATCATTAGAAACGGAGCAGAAGTTCGGATTGTTTCAAAGATGAGGAAGGAAAGCTGCCGTGCCTTTCCAAAGGTACTGACCGGCATTTGCCTGAAGGGATTTAGGGAAATCACGGAAAAAATATGGATGGTAGCATGCGGATGTGATCCGCTGTCTTCCCGAACGCGAGTCCAGTGTACTAACCACTGCGCAACCTTGTTCTGTCTTAGCTCTCTATAGGTTACATTTTTTGCTACGGATCACCTGGTACTGTCAGATCGATATAAAACGTCGTCGATTCGTTAATTAGCGCACTGCTTTATGGTGTCAAGACATATCATTGTACATCTCACGATTCATCCTCAGAGCAGTTAATTGACCACCGTTGTTTCGCACGTTAGGCTATTCGTTTCTTATATTTCTTAATTCTCCCGTCAGCTGTTCCCTCCAACTCATTCAGCACTTGACAGCTGGCACTGCAAGTTGAGCACAAAACCCAACGTGGAACTCCATCAAGGCATGAAGGAAGGGAAACGTGTCTTGCCTTTAAAACTGGCAGTTTCTGCACGCTATGGGCCTTTGCAAGCAGTCCGAAAGCCAATACCGTGCATGTACTGAAAGAAATCACGACTCTCCGTCACGTATTACTCAGAGAACAGGGATAGCAAAGCGAGGGTGGCTTTTTGCAGTATCTGGCGCTGCTGTGCGCTCACGGATCCTTTTTATCTCGTGTGGCGGCTGTCAGTCCGCTTACCGTTGCCGATACAAGAGGTTTATCCGCTGGACCGAGGACGGGGGTACGCTCTTCACACCTCCGGCTCGGGTCATGTTGGCGGCTGCTGAAAGCGAGGGTATCATTCGTCTTTCACACGCGTGTTATCTGCTAAACTTCCCTACCACGATCTTGTCCGAACTGATATCCTTTTCTTGTTGCTTGTGGAGTTCGGAGCAAAACAGGTAAATAATACTTGATGTTAGATAAGTTCGGAATAATGATCTGATTTGCTAGACCAAATCTTAAATTAAAAATAGAGAACTCAGTTTTTCTATTTACTTTACAAAATTATCAATGGTACTGGATTTTATACTTGTTGCATTGCTAAATTGCGAACTGCATTATTTTGAATATCATGCGCGTTTTAGTCGGCCGCTGTGGCCAAGCGGTTCTAGGCGCTTCAGTCTGGAACCGCGTTACCGCTACGGTCACAGGTTCGAATCCTGCCTGGGGCATGGATGTGTGTGATGTCCTTAGGTTAGTTAGGTTCTAAGCTCTAGGAGACAGTTGACCTCAGATGTTAAGTCCCATAGTGCTCAGAGCCATTTGAACCATGCCCGTTTAACTGATGGAAAATCGAATGCGAGAGATGTAAGACAAAGACGTAGTCAGTGATGTTTGGTTGAATATGGAGAACTTGAGGTCAGTTATGATAGTAATATCCTCTTTCATTAATTCATTCTTTTTTTTCTTTCATTCTGCATATTGCCTCTGAGAGACTGAAATGGATAGGGACTACTTACAATAGAACGGCAAAGCCAAACAATTACAAGAGATTTTTCTCCATTCGTAACAACATGAAATACTGCTTGTAATACGGAAAATAATTTAAGCATTACGTAAGAGACAATTAATTTATTTTTCCATTACCAATACACGTTTCAGCACTTGATGTACTGTCTTCAGTGTCTTTATTAAAATTATTATTCTGCCTTTTGTTTCACCGTCAGTTAGTCTATGCTTGTAGTGTAATGCAACATACTTTATTCAGCGTGTCACAGCTTCTGGTGCTGCCATCTTGTTCACCATTGTATTATACATATTATTTTTTTCACTATTTTATTGCAAGAGTTTTCATTTTCTTTCACCATGATAATACATTGTTTCTGTTGTCAGCTCATGTGTTATTATGCTAAAACATGTAAGGATAAAGGGAAAAAAATTAAATGTGTCTTGTATAAAAAGGAAATCTTTTCAGCTTTTCGTAGCAAGTACGTGAACAACGATGTGCTTCACTGCCGAGACGACGAATAGGTGTTGTCATAATTTTATCTCAGTGCAATGGCTATTGGCATAGAAAGATGCAAATGCGTAAGAGGTATGGATAACAACTTGGGTTCTGTCTACATACTATACGAAAAATTTGGAAATTTACTTGTTAACTGAGTTACGAAACTTCCATATGAAGCTGCTTGGTCCCTTATCGGCAGAAATATTATCTGTTAACTACTGGCACCGAGTGACACATTTCACAAAATTTGAACTGTCTACCACTGATTGGTTATTAAAATTCTGAGTAGTTGCCAGCCATCCTTCCTCACCTTATCATGTACCTAATAGAAATTTCAATTTGGACTTGTATATATTGACGTTCACGTAACATCTCTGTATTGAAGAACCTGATTTATGAAGTCGCAGACCTTGTTCGGCGGGAAGTGGTGATTGAAAATTCTCAGCTCCTGATTTATTGGCGATTCCTGCAATCATAAACGAGGGTACGGAGTAGTCACGAACTCCACACTCCAAGGCTGCGGTTAATTGAAACGTGGAGCTCAGTGTTTCCTGCTGATGATTGCGGAGCTTTATTGAACAACGACCATCTCGGTATTTATTAATTCTGACAGGTAATGCTTTCAAGCTGGACAGCCATCGAAGCTAAGGATACGTTATAGTCAACTGGCGAACGGCTGTGACCTGTATTGACGCCTGGGAAGTTCCTGAACTTTATGTCGCTGTGGTATATTTTTGAAGCCTACTGTTTTTTTTGCGTTAGCGGCTTGCTCAATTTATTTGATTTTCAGATCGCAGAGATGGCATATTGCACACTTCTGACAGAGGATATCAGTCCCTTTATTAATAGAAATTTTCATTCCAAACGTAGTATGGATTGGTATAATATTAATCACCTGTGATGATTGACAGACAACAATATTAGAAATGTTGTCTTAGAAATACTTCTAAGACGATATTTCTTATACAGATTGCTTTTTAGGTAATCGGAAGACACTGTTTACAATATTAAGCGTAATACTCACGCTTCTTCAGATTAAAGTAAAATCTACTAATAATAGCAAAATCGTCTTGTAAACATCGTTAATGTATTCCATTATTAATGTGAATCGCACATGAATCATGATTTAGTCCATGATCTGACGATTATATTAAAATTTAGAAGTTAGTTTCTAGTCTCACAGATCATTTCAACGACTCTTTTATAGAAATGATGTGGAACTAGTCAGTTTACAGGATATGTACAAATATACATGCTTACTGTTAACACTAATGAAAATATTATTAGTTTTAGTCCTCCTCATGCAATACTCTTTTCTTTTACTGGCTACCAATTTTTAAGTGGAAATTCATCATTGGATTAGACGGAGTTGTTCAGGAGAAATGACTTTAAATTAGATGTAAAATTCGCTTCTCCGCCTGTCATACATTTAAGTTATTGGGCAAATGATCAAAAGTTTTTGTTTCTGCACATTGAACTCCTTTCTGAGCCAGTGACTGCTTCAACAAAGGTAGTAAATATCGTTTTCTCCTCTAGTGTTGCAGGTATGAACATCACCGTTCTTCTCAAATTTTGATGGATTATGTATGACGAGTTTCACTCGCGAATATATGTTTTGTGACGGAGCAGTTGAAATGCCTAGCTTTTTGAGGAGGCTGCATTCCGGCAAATAATTCATTCAAATTTTGGTGGAGCAAACTGCAGTACCAGCTAGAGGTATGACTCCCTTAAAAGAACACCACATATAACTGTTATTGCTCGCTTTTGCCCACTCAGTGCTTTCTTTCTAATTGTTGAGTTACCACAGAAAAATGATGTTCACATTACTTTCTGTGAGATGATGGTACGAATTTCCGTGTCCTGGAAATAGGTAAAATGCCATTGTATTGTGCCCTTGCAGTATCAACTCAAAGCCTAAGCATTCCTCTATGTAAGTTAACGTGGAATATTTCTTAGCTTTTTTTGTGAGGCACATGCTCCCAACATACACCAAAATGTTTTGTGCACGCGCTGTGTATACTGTACCTACAAAGAAGAAGCTGATGTGACTTGGATCCATTTCTTCGATGTTCAAGGTGCGGCCGACGTCTCCTTGGCCGCTGCCGGCCTCCTAGGAAATCAACGGAGCCGGCCACCAGTTAGGCCGTCAATTAAGCGATGCCCCAGGGTCCGGGCCCAAAGAAGGCAGCACGCGTCACGGCGGGAACGGCAGCTGAATACTGCACGAGCGCTCTCCACCGTGCGTCGCCACGCGTTTTCGGGAAACAGCAGGAAGAGCTGCGGCTCTGTCGTCCACGTATACCAGATTTATATTCTCTCGCGCCAGTTTGCTCAGTGCTGTTTAAGTTTTCTAGCATTCGGGTGATCGCGCCATGGACATGAATGTGGGAAAATGATTAGAACCTGCTCACAATTTCGACGTTTCGTTTACAGCACAAAGAGCTGAATTTTCCAGTAATGCGTACGAAGTGCCAACTGTTTTCAAAAGTGTTCGTCCACGTCGCTCAACCGTAGGGGCCATGTTAGAACATTCCGGCAAATAATTCATTCAAATTTTGGTGGAGCGAAACTGCAGTACGGGCTGGAGGTGTACAAAATCACTTGTTTATCTTTTAGTATCTACTAAGGTTTGTAACTTTATCTGTCCACATTGTGCGCAGCAGATCAGATATTTTTATGCATGTTGGTATAGATCAGTGAGGGCACCGCTTGTAGCTCGACAGATATCTGAATGGCACTCCACTTCTAGCCCCATGTTCATAAGCACGACAGGTGTTGTGGCCGCTACTGCGACGTAGGTCCCTTGTCTCAAATGTACCAGATATCGAACCTTTGTCCTGTGAACAACGTCCGTGGTAAGCCCTCACGAACTGAAATCCATCGGAGTCAGGTCGGGAGACCGAGGGGCCCAGGCAATATGACTGCCCCCCATTCAAATTCAACGCTCAGAAAAAGTCTCATGGAGAAATGTGGTAACAACGCTGTGGTAGAGAGAGGTTGGGAGGGGGCACCATCTTGCTGGAAAATGACGTCAGAAGGCGTCAGTGGCTGCATAGAGAGCCAACGTGCCGTCACTAGCGCTCATGCGCCATGCCACTCGGCGCTGTTCGTTATATGGCGAGGATCAAATGGTTCAAATGGCTCTGAGCACTATGGGACATCTCATTTCAACATGCAAGACGCCTCTAATAATAGTTGGCAAGAATAATCTTAATTGGTTCATCAACAACTAACTAAAACTCCTTGAGCTGTAGCCGGTTTCCGTGTACCCCGACGACCCTCGTGCATACTGAATCTGATCTGAACTGACTGTGCCATATGAGGAGCATTGCAACACCATTGGCGATGAAACTCCTCTCCTCAACATGACTGCGGGGAAGAGCAGAAAACTGTTCATCATATAGCATTTACCTGTTCCCTCACAGCATTCAAAGGGGCAACACAATTAGTTTGCAGGAACTTCTGACTGTATTTAAAAGCTGGTCTTATCGTTATGAACCTATTACGAACCTGAGATTGTGTGTATCCGTGTAGAAATGTACATATTTGTTATAGATAGTTGTTTACTATTTTCTCCTGTCGTCATAAGATAAATAAATAAACCTGGCAGTGGGGAGAGGATACCCTGTCCCAACATTCGTGTAGGGTTGAAGGGAAGCTTCCCGAAATCTTTATCAAAGCCGGTGGATTGGACCTACTTTTAAGATATTCCTTTGACCAAGTTGTCCACTGTCGCATGCCCACTTAAAACAAAAAAGAAGGATAAAAATGCATGCGACTGTTTATCACATGGGAAAACAGCTATGAAGTTACTGCGAGTGAGAGAAGTTCATGTTCATTAGGTCAGTATATGATGTATACACTCCCAAGTGAGTGGGAAAAACAGCCAGGGCGTCTTGTCCTGTGAGCTGCAAATTCATATCGCCATGACAGAAAAAAAAAGACTCTGTGAAACAAATTAGCTTTGGCGACGATCTGGCATCTCAATCCTCGTACACGGTATCGGTGTTTTTGCCTATAACATTGTGAAAAAGTTCATGACGAAGTCTTTGAGGGCTTTTTTTCCGAGAAGGTATGGGAGTGTGCCAAAGTAGGGTACAGAGAGCCGACTGCGGAGTCGAGTCAGACCGTATCGGCGCGGTAATAGGCAGCTAATGAAAGTAAAGCGAGCCCGCGATGGGTGGCGAGCAGCTGAATGAAGATGGAGTAGCTGCTCTTGATGGGCTTGTCAGTTAATAGAGCGCCGACTCAACTTCGCCTCCGTGAGACGGCCCTGGAACTTTCCAATTGCGCCCTTGTCTTAACCGGCTGATTGCTCATTTGGATTTCAGCTCGCGGGTTTACGGAACCATAGCTAATCTTTCACTCACTTGGGTGAATATTCGAAAATGTACTGTGGAGAGTACGCCTCGGACAGCTGGAATTCCGTCAGCTGAGAGAGGAGGGAGAGTTTGTGTCAGAATGACTGTGACTAATGTTATGTGCTCTTAACGCTCCTGTTGAAATTCCTTAGTGGCTCAGTTATGCACAGTCGCTCTGTATCGAACTGATAGGATCGACAAATGTTTTAGAAGACTGAAGATCCAATTAGGAGTATGCCGGAACGAAAAGACAGGGGCTGCTTTCTAATTTTCATGTAGAAAGTGTATAAGGCAAGGTCCTACAGCCCAGAACGGATCTTAAATCTCTTGAGCCTTTTTGAACTGCACACTACTTCAAAACCACGCGTTATAAGCGCACGGCTCGACAGCTAAGAAGTTCAGAGCATGCGCCCTGTAATTAAAGGAATCTTAAGGGATACCAGCTTTCTGGTAATTACAAGGTCCCATCTCGCTGGTTTTAGTCGATAGGACAAGACGGCAAAGGATTTCAGCTTTTGATGTGGGTTTTGCGCTCCACGTCCTTCTCTTCACAAAGAAAACATATCCGTTTAGGTTACACAGCAGGGCATTTACAAGACCTAAGAGAGAAAACGTCCTAGCTGCAGAAGGCTGCAGATCGTATGGGGAAAGGGGAAGGTGATACTGGGAAATGGGAAAGTACAGCTTCCGTGCGAAAGTATTCGTTCACCTAGTCGAAAGGGCAAAACTACACTTCTTAAGATATGAATAAGATTTTTCACGGGTAATTTCCTGCCTTTCATCTATTTTTACAGCGCAGGCCCTCCAGATTGTCGCATTCAACAGTCGTAAATCGTTTCAAGACACACTACATATGCTTCCGTTACACGCAAACTTTCGATTTAATGGCGCAGAATTTCGTTTGTATAAGTTATCAGGAAAGACATGTACAGTTGTTAACCCCGAGGGCCAACGTAGATGGAAACGAGTCCTTCCTTCGCTCACATAGACTCTCTTCGTTTGCACGTGGGCGAATGATTCCCCTCAAGCGTATCCGTTTTTGTGCTGGTGACTATCAGTACATACAGAATGCAGCGAAAGCAGTGGGTGAATTTATTATTTATTTATTTATTTCTTACGTTGCAGCCTATTACTAGCGATTTGCAAACACATTGTAGTGATGCTGATCTGTTAACGTAAGTTTTCTTATCTTTATGACAGAACGTAATTGAAGTAATTCTTTCTGCGGTAGCTGTAGATGTTTCTACTACCATGAATACAGGAAATGAAATAAGATGTTGCTTGGACCCTTCACTGCCACGCGGGATTAGACGAGCGGTCTAATGCGCTGTAGTCATGGACTGTGCGGCTGGTCCCGGCAGAGGTTCGAGTCCTCCCTCGGGCATGTGTGTGTGTGTTTGTCCTTAGCATGATTTAGGTTACTTAGTGTGTAAGGTTAGGGACTGATGACCTTAGCAGTTAAGTCCCGTAAGATTTCACACACACATTTTTTTGTAGCCTGCGCTATTCAGCCGGTTGCAATGGCCGAGCGGTTCTAGGTGCTACAGTCTGGAATCGCGCGACCGCTACGCTCGCAGGTTCGAATCCTGCCTCGGGCATGGATGTGTATGATGCCCGTAGGTTAGTTAGGTTTAACTAGTTCTAAGTTCTAGGGGACTGATGACCTCAGCGGTTAAGTCCCATAGTGCTCTGAGCCATTTGAACTAGATTTGTTACTGGTAGGTTTGATCATTACGCTAGTGGTACGGAAATGCTTCAGGAACTCGGGTGGGAGTCTCTCGACGAAAGGAGGCGTTCTTTTCGTGAATCACTACTGAGGAAATTTAGAGAACCAACATTTGAGGCTGTCTGCTGTACAATTTTACTGCCGCCAACTTATATTTCGCGTCAAGACCACAAAGATAAGATAAGAGAGATTAGGGCTCGTACAAAGGCATATAGGCAGTCATTTTTTTCCTCGTTCTGTTTGTGAGTGGAACAGCGAGAGAAGATGCTAGTTGTGGTACGAGGTACCCTCCGCCACGCACCGTATGGTGGATTGCGGAGTATGTATGTAGATGTAGATGTAGACTGCGTGCTTGTCCTGTAGAATGCGACTTCAGTGTGTTACCAGCTCATCACCCCTTTCGTGTAACAGCATTCGAATCGACTCTCTTCGGAGCAGTAATGTGTTTAGCATCTCACCAACGGAGGTGGCCTGACGTAACAGGGGCTTCAATATTTCTTTGGCAGGCACATTCGCACGGCTCTTTTCTTTACCTCCGGGCAGGCGGGTGATTACGCCGAGCAGAGGTTACGCTCATCTCGTTTATTTGTTACTCGGTGCCTCGGAAACCCTGGGACGGACGGGATTAATAGAGAAGCGTCAGCCACCTGTAGCTGTCACGGCGTGAAAGAGAGCCTCACTTAAACAGCGCGGGGCCCTTCTGGAAGGCGCCGGCTGCAGGGGCCTCGTTAAGGTGTTTTGGCGGCAGCCGCTGCGCGTGTCCGTGCGCCCGCCAGCCACTTAGCCGCTCCTTTGAGCCGCGCCGGCCCGGGGTCAGCGTTAACGCGCCGATGCGCTTTTTTACCTCCTTTTCCCCGGCTGCCAGAGCGCGCTTCTTGTCGCTAATTACCACGAGGGTGTCGCGGCCGGATCCGCTGAATGGGGCGGACGGGCAAAAAGAGAGCTTCCGCCTGTGTTTCGGCGGACGATTTGCCGCGCTCGCGGGCCCGTCCGGCCGCGTAGCGATTCCCTGCGGACGTGACAGCGCTATGCCGCAGTGGGTCGCTAACGCGCCGTGCCTGGCCAGCCCTCGCGGCGGGGGTCGGCTCCCGACTACGCCTCGCACCTGAGTACCCAGCACGTTGGTCGCCCACCTCATCACGTCGGCCGCTGCCAACATACCATAGTGGCCTCGCTTTTTATCTAGATTTCACCTTCGGAAAGCTGCGGTGCGGCTTACATCCGCTACCACTTCTTTTTACATATCCTTGCTCTAAAACAAAGCCGGCCGGGGTGGCCGAGCGGTTCTTGGCGCTACAGTCTAGAACCGCGCGACCGCTACGGTAGCAGGTTCGAATCCTGCCTCGGGCGTGGATGTGTGTGATGGCCTTAGGTTAGTTAGGTTTAAGTAATTCTAAGTTCTAGCGGTTCTAGGGGACTAATGACCTCAGAAGTTAAGTCCCATAGTGCTCAGAGCCATTTGAATTTCTAAAACAAATTGCGCTCATTAGAAAAAAATCAGTTAGCATCTGTAATCGAAACTGGCGGCAAGGCATTATATTACGCAAAACTGCAGACGTTTACCGGTATTTTAGTGGCGTTAATATTATATTGGTCTACCAATATTGTTTCGTAACCTTGTAATCACTTTCAGTTTGGTACTGGTACTGGTACTGATTTCTGCCGATATGGATGACAATTTAGAGACAAAAGCATCAACGAGCCAAGGAATTTGACGCAGATACGATGCAAGCTTCAAACATATGCAACAGACAGGCCGGAAGAAAGTATAGACTGGACGAACCTGAAGTGCGACTTTGTGTTGCTTCAGAGGAAAAACGGGCGAAGGCAATGTCAACGACAAAATCGGCCAGGGGACCGAAATGTGGCGAATGTGCGGACCTTGAAGCTTAAGTTCTTTCAAAATATGGTTCAAATGGCTCTGAGCACTATGGGACTTAACATCTGAGGTCATCACGTCCCTAGAACTTAGAACTACTTAAACCTAACTAACCTAAGGACATAACACACATCCATGCCCGAGGCAGGATTCGAACCTGCGACCGTTGTGGTCGCGTTGAGGTTCTTTGCTCTGTGCAAGATAAGAGGAAAGATGGGATGCGTATCCAATCGAAGGTCTTTGAAATCGCGAGTCTTAAACGTGCGAGAAGGAAAATTTCGCCGGGGGTATTTTGTTGGTGTCGTCAGTTTATGCGGACAAATGGTCTTATTCCTCAGTGAAGTACTATTCTAGCACAGAGAATGCCAGCAGATTTCGAGAAAAAAAGTCACTCATACTCTTTACAGTAGATTCACAATGCTGACGAAACGCCAGTATTTTTTTTTTTTTACTAGGAGAACAAAACGACACTAGACCTGAAAGGGGGTACGAAGTATTCCATTAAGAGGAACCTGGAATGACAACGTAGAATAAATGTGATATTTGTTGTTACAGCCAATGGGGGCAAGTTACTGCCCTTATGTCATTCTGAAAACGAAAACTATGTGCAAACGAAACTTTTCCAAGGGCTTAGCGATTTGTTGCCAAGAATAGAGCTGGCTGACAATGCAACTGATTTTCGACTGGCTGTCTACTGTTTGGAGTGGCAGACGTGGGGCACTCCTTGCTAAGAGAGTGAAGCTAATGGCAAATTACTATCAGACCAATAAGGTGACTGGCGTTCGTGAAACCGAATCTTCTGGCACTAACACGTTAAAGCGTCTGCCGCCATCGAACTATACGAATAACAGCCAACTACTCTGGCTAGGCCACGTTGTCGAAGGGTGAGTGAAGCCCTCTCAGCCGTCTCATTGTTAATGCGGTAAGTGGGACAAGCTAAACAAGCCGACAAACTGCTGCGACCTCTTCTCTTTTTACCATTTACTTCGTTGTCCAAAATCGAAGAATCAGATGGGTGACAACAAGTACGCAGTGCTTTGATAAGAAGGTCATTTGTTCTGAATGAGCCATAATTTTGAAGAGGTAATTGGGTTTCGCTGTCTCGGAAGTAGAGCAGATTAAGAAGGAACATTCACGATAGGCGTAGTAGGAAGCACAGCGCAAGCATCGTTATTACGTACAAGGAATGGTTCTGACGCCTTTTTACCAGGGAAAAATTCGTGGAAAGCAGCGTTTGGGGCGCAGAGTAAAACATGGGCTGTGGAAAAGATGGAAGTGAAACGATTACAGTGGTTTGAAATGTGGTGTTAAAGAAGACTGCTAAAGATCATCTGACTTGATGGAGAAAGGAATGAAGATCTGCTGATACGAGTCAACGACAAAAAAAATTAGTGATAAAGAACTAAATGAATCAGAAAGAGAGAATAGCGGCTTATATATTACATGCGTTAATCATATTTACAGGGATGTTGGAAGGTAACAGTCATAGGGTGGGCCTAGATACGAGTGCATAAGGAATCATTGATGATATAGGATGCAGGACTATGTTGAAATGAATAAGATAAGACGCAAGCGATACGAACTGAGAACTGAATCAAGAACTCCGTCGCTCTCTAAAAAAATACCCTTGGCATCGCTCTGTGACGATAGCGCAAAAATAATAGATAATAAAGCTGGTATTCTAAGTAATTATAGCCGAAACTCAAATTTATCGGGAAACGTGTGTAACACGACATCGTAAGACTTCTTTGAAATACATTCTTGTTCTGGTAACGTTACCAGATACTACGCTGTATTTAGGATTCGGCGCGTACAGCTGTCGTTTCCCTCTTAGTTTTTTCTGCTTACAGTAATGCCTCAAATATTCTCGTCAGGCGTTGATGCCCAGAACAGTGTTGCTGGATATTGACAACCACAATAGTTATTGTTGCGTGTACTGTATCTAGGAGAAATTGGTGGATGCCTTTCTCGGCAGTGTTCGTACATCATTTGCCTGATACTGACAATACTTAGCAGTATACGCAATTCCCAATACAGTAAACATCCATTGCACCTCTGGCGCTAAATGTCGTCGAAAGAAGGACAAAGTAGCGGTATTGTTTTGCGAACTGATTTATACTCATCCTTTTTTGATATGTTTGTGGTCTGACATCGACTGCAATGAACTTACATCTCTTTACATTTTATGCGAAGACGAGAGCACTTTTTCAGTTTCGCGCGAACGACTCAAGACTGCTTCGGGACTGAGCGACCAGTGAAATGCGATGCTACCGGATTTGTTGGATGTAGAGATCACAGAGAGGCGTTCCCTTTCAGTGGGATTAGGAGCGTCAGGTCGCAGCGGATTCCGGCGTCGCAGATCACCGCCTCTGATCTCCTTACCTCTGGGTGCGCCCGGTGACTCATCAGCGCCTTCATTCTGACGTCACTCGGTCTTTTCCCCGAGTCTTCGGCCGAGCATTCATTAATCTTATTCATGTCTCTGAATGTTTCCTGATTCACCGTGACCTTCTCCTGTCTGTCACGTAGAACTACGAAACTAATCGTTTTGTAGCGAACTCAATGTGAATCTGTCAGACAGTTCTACGCCAAATTCTTGAAGTTACTTTCGTGCAAATGCGTTTGTATCAAAATAAACAACTGCGTTCGCAAGATAATGACGTCTTCAAACGATTCTTTTTATTTTATTTTCAGATGAAATTCGTTTTACGAATAACACCATTTTATCCTCATCATTTTCCTGTTGGACCATGCTGTCAGTTTCATTCAAATATGATATCTGAGGTCATTCGCCCATGTGTTCCCCAGCCACAATATCTTCGAAGAGCTAATTTTAGACGGAGCCTTTCTATCAGCCCTTAGGTGTGTTACCATTTTGTTTTTGAATATAATCTTTATTGCCAATACAATCTGAAAGGAACATACACTACAATGAAGAGTCGTCCATGGAGATTTGTTCTAACTCAGCACATGCTCAATATGTCCACCATTTCGTTTCCTAACTTCCTTCAAACGAACACTGACGTTAATGATTACCCTACGGCACATGCCTCCCGTAATTTCACTTCAAGCTTGAAGAATAAATCTTCTGACCTCACGTGGACGTTTCGGGAAAATTTTTTCCTTTAGGTACCACCCAAAGAAAAAAGTCACATGGATTAAGGTCTGGACTGTGGGAGGGGCCAACTTTGTCCGTCATTGAAGCGACCTGGAAACCTGAGTGAAATGATCCGCATGTCGAAATGCTCGTGTAAAAACTCCAACACAGTGTTTGCAGTACGTGGCCTTGCTCCATCTTGCATGAACCACTGCGTATTGAAGGGCAAGGCAGTAGCAAGAAGCTGTGGCATTTAATGGAGCTCAGAAGACTTATTCTTCAAGCTTGCAGTGAAATTACGGAAGACATGTGCCGTAGGGTAATCACTAACTTCAGTGTTCGTTTGAAGGAAGTTAGGAATCGAAACGGTGGACATATTGAGCATGTGCTGAGTTAGAACAAATCTCCATGGACGGCTCTTCAATGTAGTATATGTTCCTTTCAGATTGTATTGACAATAAAGTTTATATTCAAAAACAAAATGGTAACACATTTCGCCACCCTGTATATTGCTCTTAAGATGTTGTCTAGACTGTGGAAATCGGTATAAGACCACGTTCTTCAACGTCTCGACGAGGGAATAACACGAAAGTACAGTTAAAACTGTCGTCATCGTGGCCACCGAAAGGGTAGCGAAACGGTCCACCGGTCGAGTATGTGGCGGAACGTACTCGTGCGTGACTTGCAGGTCCCTCCCAGATGAACACTCAGAAATTACAACTCATCACGTTTGATTACCTGCTCGCAGCTGGAGTCATAGTGTCTCCAGAGTGTGGGAGAAAAAGATGCGAAACCCCGGCTGGCTAATTTGCTGACAATGGCGTGCCCACGGAGCGGCCAGTGGCAGCCATCCATGAAGCGTGCACGCGGGGCTGTTTGCCGCGACAACTTGCCCGGAGCTGCCCGCTTTTTCCGACGCTCCACTGCCGCTGTAGAGACATCGGCGCCTCTGTTCGGCGACTGCGGAACGGCACTTTTTTTTATGGTTCGGAAGAAACGCGCCACAGTATGCTCGCTAATGCTCGGACAACGGTAGCTGCAGCGCAGGCAATTTCTTTTCCCGTTTTATTCTCGCCGAGCTGCCACTGCATTCTGTACTTCGAGGACGTGCTGTTTGTGCGAAGGACAATGGGGCAGCATAAGCTGCTGTGTTTGTTCCATTTTCTCCTTTGATCGCATGCAGTTCTAGCAGTAACATGTAAATATAGAATTTTATCTGTGTACACATCACAAAAAAGTAATACACAGTGTAAAAGTAAAACAAGAAAACAATGGATGAACGGAAACCAGATGTGGAATTAATCTGTTGCGTCCTGATATGTGAATTCCACGACATCTGGATTGCCATCTCTTAATCTGACTTTACTAATTATAGATGAGACAGATAGACTTTTGTAATTATTAATAGCATCTTGATGTGCGGCTGGCCGGGGTGGTCGAGCGGTTCTAGGCGCTACAGTCTGGAACCGCGCGACCGCTACGGTCGCAGATTCGAATCCTGCCTCGGGCATGGATGTGTGTGACGTCCTTAGGTTAGTTACGTTTAAGTAGTTCTAAGTTCTAGGGGACTGATGACCTCAGAAGTCCCATAGTGCTCAGAGCCATTTGAACCATCTTAATATGCACTCTTAGGCTGTACGGCGCTGCCTGTAGATCAGATAAAAGTTCCTCGCATACCTACAATCGAGGTGGTAAACTCTGGTATCACTTGCGAACGCTTATTGCCAAAAATTCCATCATTTGGGGTATCATCTGAAGTTCGTGATTTTTTTTTGGGGGGGGGGGGGGGGGGGTGCGGCGGGCCGCGCTTCACGGTACGAAATCCTGATGATTTAACCTGCATTCTTGTCTCTTCTGTCCAAAAGCATCATGTTGCCCTTCCTGCAAACATTTCAGATATCAAACTGTTCAATTCGATTTTTTATTTTACTCCACTGTGAAGCTCACTGTACACGTAGGAGATGTGGTGGTGTAGAGTTGTTTCCATTAGATTAGCAGTCCAGGGATATTGGCGCTGTTGAAATACAGGGTGTACGGAAATTCCCGTTACGAACTGCTGGACTTGTAGAGGAGAGTGATTAGATACTATTTTGAACTGAAACCAATGTGCGAAACCGTTCCATTTCTGTGTTACTAAAAAATGGAAACATGTTGGTAACGTGACCACGTTTACAAGTAATTGATTATACGTGACCCAGTACGTCATTTATTTTATAGTTCGACTCATTAATGGCCATATAAATCGCTCGTGTGTCCGTGTATGCGAGGGAGTCGGTCGTTGTGGAGAGCGATCTTGATAAAGGATCTTCCATTGCCGTGAGCTTAGCCATTCAGAAGGATCACGTTTATGTATTCTGCAAACGAGTACTCAACTCTGACTCTCACAGACAGGTGAATGAGAAACGAACGAGGTCAGTGAGGTAGGATGGAGTCAAATGACATCAGGCGACCCGATGTAACCATCCCGCACCACGACTACCGTGTTGCATACCTACCTATCAAATGTGTTTTCAGATGGCTGCAACATGTAAACATTTCCAGATATGGGTTCCTGCTCAAAGCATTGCGCACTCACTTCACTCTAAAAGTCCCAGAAGTCTGTAATGGAATTTTCCGAACACCCTGTATAGTTAGTTAAATGAGCTTTGGCCTTCCCTTGGCATTATAATTACCAAGAGCATTATATAACCAATCTAGGGAGCCGTATCTTGATGCAGGCTATGTGGACGGACTTGTACAGTAGTTCATACGTTGCTATATCGTTGGATGCTAACGGGTTTTGGAGGCTGATTGGGAACTGATGGCCAATAGCCTGAAGATTACTGACATGAACATTGATGTGATACGCTTTCCGAGGACATCGAATAATTATGCAGCAATGACTTTAATGAAATGCACGCACCTGCTTTTCAGTCCGTACTGGCGGTTGCCGCACCACAGTGTGTCCATATTTAGCATTGGTATTTCGTCCGCCCCTGGTAACTGAGTGGTAGCCCGACACACAGTTTTGCCGGCACTGTAGCTCAGCGTGCTCGGTCAGAGGGTTAGCTACCCTCTGTAAAAAAATAAAAATAAAAATAAAAATAAAAACTGAGTGAATGGATCAACAAAGAACCTGAACGGCTGTCATTGGACGTCCACCACGAACAAATTCATCGACCAATATAGAGCAAAATGAGATTAAAAAAAAAAAAACTGGTCAGCGTGACGGAATGTCGTACCTAACGCCCCGGGTTCGATTCCGGGCTGGTTATTAGATTTTCTCCGCTCAGGAACTGGGTGTTGTGTTGTCCTTATCATCATTATCTCATCCCCATCGACACGCAAGTCGCCGAAGCGGCGTCAAGTCGAAAGACTTCCACCAGGCGGTCTACCCGACGGGAGGCCCTAGCCACACGGCATTCCCATTTATATTGCGAGTTAAAAAATTGGAGAGATGTTCTGTCCATTAATGTGTGTCTGTTTTCCGTATTCCTTGTATTTTTGATGCTACCGTATTCGTAAACCCCGAAGGTACTTATGAATAATTATGTATACTAGGATCCAAAATGCTTAATCTGGCTATGAACTAAACTACTGACAAGGGAACCTCCCCATCGCACCCCCCTCATATTTAGTTATAAGTTGGCACAGTGGATGGGCTTTGAAAAACTGAACACAGATCAATCGAGAAAACAGGAAGAAGTTGTGTGGAACTATGAAGAAAACAAGCAAAATATACAAACTGAGTAGTCCATGAGCAAGATAGGCAACATAAAAGAGAATGTGAGCTCAGGAGCGCTCTCGTGGTTAGCGTGAGCAGCTGCGCAACGGGAGGTCCTTGGTTCAAATCTTCCCTCGAGTGAACAGTTTATTTTCGCAAAGTTATGATCTGTCCGTTCGTTCATTGACGTCTCTGTTCACTGTAATAAGTTTAGTGTCTGTGTTTTGCGACCGCACCACAAAACCGTGCGATTAGTAGATGAAAGGACGTGCCTCTCCAATGGGAACCGAAAACATTTGATCGCAAGGGCATAGGTCAACCGATTCCTTCACAGGAAAACACGTCTGATATATTCTATACGACACTAGTGACGGCATGTGCGTCACATGACAGAAATATGTTGTCGACCCACCTAACTTGTACACTTTGTGAATGAGTAAAAAGATTCTTCTACCTTGCCCAATTTAGTGATGAAAACATAACGGACGGACAGATAATAATTGTCTGAAAATAAAAAATTAAACTCTCCACTCGAGGGAAGACTTGAACCAAGGACCTCTCGTTCCACAACTGCTCACGCTAACCACGGGACCATGGCGCTCCTGAGCTCACGTACTCCTTTATATTTCCTATCTTACACATGGACTACTCAGTTTGTATACTTTGCTTATTTTTTTCATAGTTCCACACAACTTCTTCCTGTTTTCTCGATTGATCTGTGTTCAGTTCTTCAAGGCCTATCCACTGTGCCAACTTATAACTAAATCTGAGGGGGGTGCGATGGGGAGGTTCCCTTGCGAGTACTTAAATGAGTGTACGTTGGAAATCAAAATAGCGATACTTGCCTCTGCGTTGACTGTGTCTCTCTGATATGGTGAGTAATGCGTGTCTGTGGTTGTGCTGTTACAGGGGAAGGCGGTGAGGGCGTGGTGGGAGGCGCGGGTGCGGCGGGCCCTGACAGCCCCGGAAGCAAGGCCGGCGGGGGCGGCGCCAGCTGCTCAGAGTCCGCGGGCTCCGCGTCGCCAGACCGCGACGCCGACGCCGCCTCCGACTGCTGCAGCCCCGAGCCGGAGGCAGACCAAGAGCCGGAGGCCGAGGTGGACGGCGACGCCGACGCCGACCAGGAGAGGGACTCTGAGCAGGGCGCCGACGCCGAGCACGAGGCCGACGCCGACGGCGACGGCGACGCCGCCTCGCCAGACCCGCTGCATCTCGCCACAGCGCACAGGTGAGCCTTATTCTTGCGCCATCCGTCTCCTGACTGGTTTGATGCCACCCGCCACGAATCTCTCTCTCGTGCCAACCTCTTCATCTCACAATACCACCCCCACAAGCGTAGTCAGTTATTTCTAGAACATATTCCAATCTCTGTCGTCTTCCACAGTTCTCACACTAGTACCATGAAAGTACACGTTCCAGTCACACTAATGCCACCACCTGTTACAGTGGACGTCGAAGTGCAATAACCACTCACAGGTGGCAGCATTAGCAGTGCAGGGTTCACAAAGTGTGTTGGGGGGACGCAGACAAAAGTGGAGTCGACCCAGTAAAGCGGAAACTGAGTGATTTATTAGACGTATTAAAAAACTAAAAACCCGCCTCGATTGCGAAAAAAGCACCTAGTGTTAACCCAGGTTGCGGCGTAGATAACTACACCTCCTTCAGAACAACAATAAAACCCACTAGTGCCTAAGAAGACCTTTTGTCAATGATTAAAAGAACACCATAGCTATATACTTATAAAAGAAAAAGGAAAGGAAAACACAAACAGTACATATGTACGAAGTCAAAACCATTACTTAATAGTGTACGCTCCACCTCACACCCATTCGGGAGGACGACGGTTCTATCCCGCCTCCAGCCATCCTGATTTAGGTTTTCCGTGATTTCCCTAAATCGTTTCAGGCAAATGCCGGGATGGTTCCTTTGAAAGGACACGGCCGATTTCCTTCCAAATCTTTCCCTAACCCGTGCTTGCGCTCCGTCTCTAATGACCTCGTTGTCGACGGGACCTTAAACTCTAACCACCAACACCACTCCACCTCACACCGGCCTATGTTCGATGGGCCATGACCCGCCATAAAGTGCAACTAGGGCTTGTAAGTGAGCGACCATCTGTAGCTGCAGTTTGTGGCGGGTCATGGCCCATCGAACGTAGGCCGGTGTGAGGTGGAGCGTACACTATTAAGTTACGTAATGCTTTTGACTTCGTAAATATGTACTGTTTGTGTTTTCCTTTTCTTTTTCGTTTATAAGTATACAGTTATGGTGTTCTTTTAATCATTGACAAAGGTCTTCTTAGGCACTAGTGGGTTTTATTGTTGTTCTGAAGAAGGTGTGGTTATCTACGCCGAAACCTGGGTTAACACTAGATGCTTTTTTCGCAATCGAGGCGGGTTTTTAGTCCTGAAGCGAATTCCGTCAGCTAAGTAGATATAGAAGGGCTATTCAGAAAGTAAGGTGCGATCGGTTGCGATATGGAAACCACTGTGAAAATCAAAAATGTTTTATTTGCAACAGTTAACTACTTCTTCCTTCCACTTCTGTACATGGTCGACCCTCGAATTTAAACACTTGTCGTAGCATTGTATCAATTTTCCAATACCTTCCTCATATAAGACAGCCGCCTGTGCTTTCCGTCAGTTCTCTACGCTGTCCTAATGTTCGGTGTTTGTGCCAAAATGTTGTCTTCAGAGCCAGCAGTTCAGATAAGGAGAGATGTAACTCAGTGGGTGTCACGAGCTGTATTGTGGGTGATCAAACAGTTCCCATCGAAAACTCTGCAGCAACGTCTTCATTGCCGCTGCAGATTGTGCCGGGAATTGCCATGAAGAAGGAAACGAACGACAGCTATGTTACGTGTGCTGCATGCCATTAGGCGATATCTCTCACCAGGCCCTCACACGTGGCGGAAGACACTATGTATCAAGAAATCTACATGTGCTCACCGTGGGTTCAGAACTGAAAAGAGTGACATGACACAATACTAGAGACGCTCCCCAACACATCTGTGCTGCAAAGTTTCATCTGATTTTGCCTATGGTTTCCATTTCGTGCCCTATATTATCATACTGTTTCAGAATCGCAGCGGGACAAATTCATTGAGAGTATTTACAGCCTCTGTACTTGAAGCGTAAACTTCTGAGGCCACTGAAATCTCTGATGTGTTTTAATGACAGCAGCTTGCCCACAAAGGTCCGACGATGGCGCAGCCCATCCGTCGCGTCAGAAACTCTTTCTTTGCTGGTCGCTCCCGCTCGCCTCGTTCCCTTCTTACCCGCGTGCGTCATCTGATTTATCGCGAGGTCGGCTGTAATTTACAAACCAGTCTGACGATTTTATTACGTCTCGCGACATCAGACGCAAGTTTCTGTGCTTTCCGCGTATCCGAGACGAAACAGGTTTTGTAATACTCCGCGACGGTCCCCGTCGTCAACTAAGAATTCGCTTTCAAAGCCTCCTTAGCTGGAATTTGATGTAAGCAAGCGCACTGGGCAGCCATTTGCACATTTTTTTCTCGCATGTTTACCTGTCTGCTTTGTTACACGATTTCACGGTAAAACAGCCAATTGTAAAGCTACAGCAGTTTTCGGTGGAGGTGTGGATGCCTAATGCAACATAGGGGTTGTTGTGTTACAGGAGCTTTCCAAGGAAGGCTTTGAGTTCATATACTGAGTAATTCAGTCTTGTGTACTGGCTTGTTTTTTGAACTCT
Source organism: Schistocerca gregaria (assembly GCF_023897955.1). Taxonomy (NCBI): domain Eukaryota; kingdom Metazoa; phylum Arthropoda; class Insecta; order Orthoptera; family Acrididae; genus Schistocerca; species Schistocerca gregaria. The sequence continues at coordinate 245,672,785 of NC_064920.1, forward strand.
GACCCTGTCTCGTATTTTTTAAACGTAGAAATACTGCCTTTAACTACTCACTCAAAGTACCGGAAAGAGTTTTTTTCTTTAGTGGAAGCCATAGTTTTCCATGCCAACCTCTTCAAAGGACCGGCTTATTTCTAATTGGACAATTTCTTTGATCTACTTGGATACAGTAGCATCCTTGCTTACGAACGAGGAAGGTTAGAGTGTTATTTAGAATGAGGATTCAGGACGTGTGCGTAATCAGAAGGCAGATATAACCATGGGCAACAGAACTGAGTCTAAAACCGCACTCTACAAATCTGTTATGGCTTCAAAGGAAAGATCAGAGGAATCGTGAAACGTGCATTTTGTTTAGTTTACCGTCTAAAATACACAAATGAAGTCTGTGATATGGAATTGCGACTTATTCGCCTGTGTTTTCGTTGTGTACAAACCAGTGACAGGTAGTAGTATTATATATGTAAAATTATCATCATTTATTTTCTCTTGCCTCATTTTCTTTCACTTTAGTGTACTCCTCTTCTTCCTAAGGCCGACCGGCCTCTCTTTCGTGTCATCTTTGACCTGAAGTGTTTTCCTCCAATTTTACTAGCTAAGGATGAATTCGTCGAACAGATGCTATGATATTCGACTTACGTTGCTACACTTGATAAATTTTTCACTTAAATGCTTTATGGAATGGCTTTCAGATTCTTGACGTTCGTGAAGCTAGCGGAAAAAAAGTGGACGTTGTCCCGCTAGCGTGTTTATTTACTATTACGTATGAACTGATATACCATAGGGAAAGATATAAGCTGTCGCCTCTTCCATATGTGTTAATACTGATGATAAATAGCTTTACTGTCAAATTCTTTTACTACCTTTCCCCCATTTGCTCTTGTCATATCATTCTTTTCATTTTTGTTATTATTAGATTCTTTTAGTAACACAAGTTGATGCGTAGTTTCAAGGTTAACTTACTAGCCTTTCATTACTCTCTTAATATAAACAAGTGCAGAAGAACCCGCAGTGAATTGAGATAAATGAGTTAGTAAAAAATGAAATATTTTTCACTAAGTACGCAAATTTGTACTAGAAACGGTGATTTTATAATCAGTACACGATTCTGCTCCATTAATGGTTTAGTGTCGATATCCAGTTTCCACTACGCGTTCGGCAGCATGATGTGACCGTCACATGCCCGTCTAGTAATTACATATTATTTTTCCCTAAGTGTGATGTTTTTGCTATTGGTATGTGTTCCAATGACGTTACGTGGCGAACTAGCGTAGGTTCTTCGAGATACTCTGTTACATATGCAGCACCTCCACCTCATTTCATTGGCTCACACAATCCACCACCAAAAATAACGCGTGTATTCCATGTGTAATTCTACGAAATAGTGTTATAGTACGAAGTAGTATATAGTTAATAGACGGGCACTTGATAATTGCAGCATACTGTCATACCTGATTGAGGCTGATAAGTGTGTTTCTTATAAGACTCGACAGACTGTCCAAGAGTCATGCAGTTCGATATGATATGTTCCGGTATAAGTTGAGCCGTTTATTTAAGTGTCTGACAACAGCTACTTAGCAGTCTGCTGTTAGGCGCTGTGTTTAAATATTCAGAGTCATCGATGCAGGACTGGGGTTGTAATGGGTTCGTTAATGGCACGGCGCTATTCCCGACAGCATTTTGCCCAGGTTTCCTATGGACTTGAGACCTTGCGAGAGGTAGTCATAAATTCATAATTATGACATCTAAAAATAAAGTTACGTAATTTCATTTTATTCGTTGGCAGGTACGCGGCTGCACTAGTGGCACCCATGAAAACCTCGCACTACAGCGCCGTAGCTCACCACTAGACGAACCTTAAAGAATGTGGAGTAGCCCACATCCATTTTTTCAGTGGGTCTCACCGTCTGGTTTAGCTCGTCTAGGGGTAAAAGTGTTTAAAACAGGGACGTAGTCTTTCGTCCCCACTGTTCAGTCTGTTCATCGAAAAAACAATGACGGAAATAACAGAAAGTTTCAAGGGTGAAATTAAAATTGAAGGTGAAAGGGTATCGATGATAAGATTCACTGAAGAAAATTCTAAAATTTTATCGTCAGTCAAAGTGAAGAAGAATTACAGTGACTGTCGAAAGGAGTGAGCATTCTAATGAATACAAAATATGGATTAAGAGTAAATCGAAGCAAGCCGAAAGTAATGAGGAGTAGCAGAAATTAGAACAGCGAGAATCTTAACATCAGGATTGGTGATAGCGAAGCAGATATGAGGAATTGTGCTACCTGTGCAAGAAAATAAACTATGGCAGATGGAGCAAGGAAGACATAAAAGCATACCAGCAATGGCAGAAAGGGCATTCCTGCGCAAGAGAAGTCTAATTCTATAAAACATAGACATTAATTTGAGGACGAAATTTCTGAAAATGTACGTTTGGACCACAGCATTGTATGGCACGGTATTGCCGTATCTATGTTATTCTGAATTACGAAGTAACGTATCTATGGATATGCATGCATATGCAAAGGAACTTAGCATCGTAATTCAGAATAACAGAGACAATGTAATATCGTCTTTTCCCACTGACACCAGGGAAGCGACTATGAAGTAAAATGTCTACCAGTACGGGAATATGCATAATGTATGAGTGCAGGTTGTAGGCGCTTGGTTGACGCCATATGGAAGTTGGGGTTTGGCCGTGAGTTGTCCACGGATAGCCAAACGGTAAGGCGATCGCTTGCGGTAAGTGGAAAATTCGGGTTCGAGTCACGGTCCAACACAAGTTTTCATTGTCATCACACCATTCCGCAGCTGATGGTTGTCCATATTCGCAATTACGCTTACATTTAATACACTGTGTGGTAGTGAAACATGGACTGTGGGAAAACCAGAACAGAAGAGAATCGAAGCATCTGAGATGTAGTGCTACAGGACAATGTTGAAACTTAGATGGACTGATAAGGTAAGCAATAAGGAGATAGTGAGCAAAATCGGCAAAGACAGGAATATGTGGGAAACATTGACGGAAGAAGGGACAAGATGTTAGGTCATCTGCTGAAGAAAACATGGAATAACTTCGATGGTACAAGGGCGAGCTGTGGCGGGCAAAGACTGTAGGGAGAGGCAGAGATTGGAATACAGTCAATAAATAATTTAGGACGTAGGCTGCAAGAGCTACTCTGAGACGAAGAGATCGGCACAGAAAGGTGTGTGTGTAAAGGTGTTGCTGTGCGAGACTTTCAGTGTGTACTGGGACTGCAGACGTTAACCGGTTAACAGACAGGAAAAAATTACGTACATTTATACACTACTGGGCATAAAAATTGCTACACCACGAAGATGAAGTGCTACAGACGCGAAATATAACCGACAGGAAGAAGATGCTGTGATATGCAAATGATTAGCTTTTCAGAGCATTCATACAAGGTTGGCGTCGGTGGCGGCACCTACAACTTGCTGACAAGAGGAAAGTTTCCAACCGATTTCTCATACACAAACAGCGGTTGACCGTCGTTGCCTGGTGAAACGTTGTTGTGATGCCTCGTGTAAGCAGGAGAAATGCGTACCATCACTTCGATAAAGGTCGCATTGAGGCCTATCGCGATTGCGGTTTATCGTATCGCGACATTGCCGCTCGCGTTGGTCGAGATCCAATGACTGTTAGCAGAATGTGGAATCGGTGGGTTCAGGAGGGTAATACGGAAAGCCGTGCTGGATCCGCTAGCAGTCGAGATGACAGGCAACTTATCCGTATGCCTGTAATGGATCGTGCAGCCACGTCTCGATCCCTGAGTCAACAGATGGGGACGTTTACAAGGCAACAACCATCTGCACGAACAGTTCGACGACGTTTGCAGCAGCAGGGTCTATCAGCTCGGAGAGCATGGCTGCGGTTACCCTTGACGCTGCATCACAGAAATGAGCGGATGGGTGCACTAATGGCAAAACGTCATTTTTTGGGATGAATCCAGGTTCTGTTTACAGCATCATGATGGTCGCATCCATGTTTGGCGACATCGCGATGAACGCACATTGGAAGCGTGTATTCGTCATCGCCATACTGGCGTATCACCCAGCGTGATGGTATGGGTGGCCATTGGTTACACGTCTCTGTCACCTCTTGCTCGCATTGACGGCACTTTGAACAGTGGACGTTACATTTCAGATGTGTTACGACCCGTGGCTGTACCCTTCATTCGATCCCTGCGAAACCCTACATTTCAGCAGGAGAATGAACGACCGCTTGTTGCAGGTCCTGTACGGGCCTTTCTGGATACAGAAAATGTTCTACTGCTGCCCTGGCCAGCACATTCTCCAGATCTCTCACCAATTGAATACGTCTGGTCAATGGTGGCCGAGCAACTGGCTCGTCACAATACGCCAGTCACTACTCTCGATGAACTGTGGTATCGTGTTGAAGCTGCATGAGCAACTGTACCTGTACACGCCATCTAAGGTCTGTTTGACTCAATGCCCAGGCGTATCAAGGCCAGAGGTGGTTGTTTGGGTACTGATTTCTCAGATCTATGCAGCCAAATTGCGTGAAAATGTAATCACATGTCGGTTCTAGTATAATATATTTGTCTAATGAATACCCGCTTAGGATCTGCATTTCTTCTTGGTGTAGCAATTTTAATGTCCAGTAGTGTATTTAGAGGCAATAATTAAAAGTTCGTGGCTACCTCACGGAGGACGCTGTGTTGTAGGTGTAAGCCAAAGTGGTGGTAGTGGACGGAGGTGAGCAGTGTTTTGCGTGCCCGCAGGGAGCCGTCTCCGCGGTGCGAGTCGCGCGACTCGCGCGCCTCCTCGGGGCCGCCGCGCTGCGCGTCGCGGGAGTCGCTGTGCTCGGAGCCGCGCGCCGCAGCCGCCGCTGCAGCCGCCGCGGCCGCGGCCGCCGCCTTCCTGCCGGGCGTGCTGCCCGTGCCGCTGGCCGGCGTGCTCCCCGTGCCGCTGGGGCTGCCGCTGCACCACCACCACCACCTGCAGCACCAGCACCACCAGCCGCTGCACCAGGCGCCGCCCGCCGCCAGCTCGCCGCCGCCCGTCCTCGACTTCAGCACCAAGTCGCGCGGCCCCTCGACGCTCGACGAGTCGCCGGTGCTCAACCTGAGCAAGCCCGCGACGCCGGAGCTGGCGGCCGGCGCCGGTGCGGCCAGCGCGTCGCAGCCGCTCGACCTGTCCGTGGGCCGCAAGCGCGCCAGCATCGACCGCGACTCCTCGCCCTCCAGGTCACCGCTGCCGCCCTGCAGCCCGCACCCGCCGCCGCGCAAGAACTCCAGGATAGACTATTCACAGGTACGCCGCATTCGTAGATGAAAAATTGAATTTCCACGAACACACAAGGCTAACAGGGGCAACGACCTTGCCGCAGTGGATACACCGGTTCCCGTGAGATCACCGAAGTTAAGCGCCGTTGGGCGTGGCCCGCACTTGGATGGGTGACCATCCAGCCGCCATGCTCTGTTGCCATTTTTCGGGGTGCACTCAGCCTCGTGATGCCAATTGAGGAGCTACTCGACCGAATAGTAGCGTACCATCATAACGACCAGGAGAGCGGTGAGATAACCCCACGCCTCTCCTACCCGCTACTGGCTCTGAGGATGACACGGCGGTCGGATGGTCCCGGTAGGCCATTCGTTGCCTGAGGACGGAATGCTTTACATAAGGCTAACCACAAATAAAGCTAAATTGAAAACAATACAGACTATCCGTACCAGTCATACGCACATACCACTGTGCGCTCTTCGAATCAGTAGTCAGCTTCGCAACTAGCACGTTGGCACACAGACTGAACCTGGTCACCAACAAAGCATCGGTCAGATGAGGGCAGAGAAGTATCCTACTTAGGCTATCTGGAGTCTTCGGCACCACCGTCAGTGGATACACTGCGTGTGATGCTCTTAATATTCCCGATAGATATCACGATCAAATACAGAGCTGCAAGGTACTGGTTGGAGACGGGAAGGCTAGGTAAAGTACACACAATAACTAGTGTTCCGATAGAGACGATACGTCATCTTCAAAGTTATGGTTTGGATATACGGCAAGGTCAGTGGGATGTAAGTGATAAGGGACGTAGACTGCACTGCTTCTTCCCTGACATAAGACAGCGGTTGAGAAAGAAACATATCGATCTCAACCGGACACGTACCTTATTCCATGTGAGTCTGAGGCAGACATCTACATGGACGTGCGGGGAAGAAGGTTCCCCAGAACACACAGTCTTTTTCTGCAGGAAATACGCGAACAGCAGGCATACACTACACCTACACTACAAAGAAACAGACGTAGTTATATACACAGCACTAAGAGACGAAGTTATGGTTTGGATACACGGCAACGTCAGTGTCATGTAAGTGATAAGGGACGTAAACTGCACTGCTTCTCCCCACAAGTAAACATATTGACAAACAGTAGCCGGCCGGTGTGGCCGAGCGGTCCTAGGCGCTTCATTCTGGAACCGCGCGACCGCTACAGTCGCACGTTCGAATCCTGCCTCGGGCATGGATGTGTGATGTTCGTAGGTTAGTTAGGGGACTGATGACCTCAGATGTTAAGTCCCATAGTGCTTAGAGCCATTTGAACCATCTGAACAGCGCATTGTGAGAAACATTTTGATCGGCTATCTACATCCATCTTGTTCGAAAAAAAAGAAAAAAAAATAGGCTCTGAGCACTATGGGAGTTAACATCTGAGGTCATCAGTCCCCTAGACTTAGAACTACTTAAACCTAACTAACCTAAGGACATCACACAGATCCATGCCCGAGGCAGGATTCGAACCTGCGACAGTAGCAGTAGCGCGGTTCCGGACTGAAGCGCCTAGAACCGCTCGGCCACAGCGGCCAGCTCCTCTTGTTCACTTCGCATGATTCATCAAGGTAACTTTACGGACAGCAGCACACAACTGAAAGGTAGTAGAAACCATGAGGACAATTTTACATAGTAATTTGTAGTTTCAGTTGGAATTCGTAGCGGTCACGACTTAACCTAGCCTGAATACCCAAATTTGAAACTACATTTGGAGCGTGCCCTGTGCCAGAGAGGTGAGTGCTGTGTTAACGCCGCGCTTTGCTGTGTCGCCAGGCTAAGCCGCCGTCGGTGGTGTCTCCGTGGACGTCGCCGGTGATGGCGCCGCACTTCCCGTACTTCGCGGCGGCCGTGTCTGCCAGCCTGTCGCCCAAGCAGCAGTCGCAGTCGCAGCCGCTGGCGGACGCGGCCAGCGCCACGGTGGCGGCGGCCGCGGCCGTCGCGCTCTGGAACGGCAAGCTGAAGCAGGCGCAGGCGGCGGCCGGCTTCGGGCCCACGCCGTCGCCCAGCGACGCCACCAAGGCGCTCGAGAAGATGAGCGAGCTCTCCAAGCTGGGCGGCGACGAGCTGTTCCGGCCGCAGGGCCAGGCGGCCAACGGCGCGGCCGTCGCCGCCGCCGGCGCCAACCGACACAGCGCCTGGCAGTCCCACTGGCTCAACAAGGGCGCCGACCAGGCCAAGGACGTTCTCAAGTGCGTCTGGTAAGCCTTGCTGCTACTGAGCTTCTGACTCCTCTCCCTCGCTCCCCATATATTTGTTAGGTGCTGTAGTGAGTCCGGACTACTATATCGGGCAGTAACAAGTACGAGGCGTGTTTTTTAAGTAAGTTGTTGTTGTGGTCTTCAGTCCTGCGACTGGTTTGATGCAGCTCTCCATGCTACTCTATCCTGTGCAAGCATCGTCATCTCCCAGTACCTACTACAACCTACATCCTTCTGAGTTTGCTTAGTGTATTCATCTCTTGGTCTCCCTCTACGATTTTTATCCTCCACGCTGCCCTCCAATACTAAATTGGTGATCCCTTGATGCCTCAGAACATGTCCTACCAACCGGTCCCTTCTCCTTGTCAAGTTGTGCCACAAACTCCTCTTCTCCCCAATCCTATTCAATACCTCCTCGTTATATGATCTACACATCTAATCTTCAGCATTCTTCTCTAGCACCACATTTCGAAAGCTTCTATTCTCTTCTTATCCAAACTATTTATCGTCCACGTTTCACTTCCATACATGGCTACACTCCATACAAATACGTTCAGAAACGACTTCCTGACACTTAAATCAATACTCGATGTTAACAAATTTCTCTTCCTCAGAAACGCTTTCTTTGCCATAGCCAGTCAACATTTTATATCCTCTCTACTTCGACCGTCATCAGTTATTTTTCTCCCCAAATAGCAAAACTCCTTTACTACTTTAAGTGTCTCATTTCCTAATCTAATTCCCTCAGCTTCACCCGACTTAATTCGATTACATTCGATTGTCCTCGTTTTGCTTCTGTTGATGTTCATCTTATACCCTCCTTTCAAGACACTGTCCATTCCGTTCAACTGCTCTTCCAAGTCCTTTGCTGTCTCTGACAGAATTACAATGTCATCGGCGAACCTCAAAGTTTTTATTTCTTCTCCGTGGATTTAATACCTACTCCGAATTTTTCTTTTGTTTCCTTTACTGCTTGCTCATTTTACAAATTGAATAAAATCGGGGACAGGCTACAACCCTGTCTCATTCCCTTCCCAACCGCTGCTTCCCTAGGATCTGTATTGCCTCACGTATTCCTATATTTCTACGGAATACTGATCTTCCCCGAGGTCGGCTTCTACCAGTTTTTCCATTCGTCTGTAAAAAATTCGCGTTAGTACATTCCATGCGTGACTTATTAATCTGATTGTTCGGCAATTTTCACATATGTTTAAGGAAGTAAGTACCATTTTGAAATTAAAATAAGACGTGCTATGATATCTCAATAATTTTATTCTCACATGAAAGTCTGTACCTGAATCTACTTTTCTATATAATTTCCGTCAATATTGAGGTACTTGTACCAGTTTTTGAATACCCTCCTCATAGAAGTCTGCCGCCTGATTTGTTAACCACTGCATCACCACTGTTTTGACTTCGTCATCGTCTTGAAGACGCTGACCGCCCAGGTTTTTCTGCAAGTGCAGGAACATATGGTAAAGATCGTGGATGTACGGAGGATGATCTAGAATTTCCCATCGAAAAGATGTGATGAGATCTTTGGTCTGATTCGCCACGTGTGGACGGGTATTGCCTTGCAGCAAACCGATGCCATTGCCCAACTTCCATGGACTGTTGCTTTGATTGTGGAGTGACGTAGGCCACCCATGTTTCATCGCCCGTAACAATTTGGCTTAAGAAATCATCACCGTCCTTGTGGTACCGCTCAAGGGAAGTCAATGCACTGTCTAAACGTTTGGTTTTGTGCACATCCGTCAACATTTTTGGTACCCAACGTGAGCACAATTTTCGGTAGTTCATCTGCTCGGTCTCAGTGCCATACAAAACACTACGAGAAACATTAGGAAACTCATCCTGCAAGGACGAAATCGTAAAGCATGTGTTTTCTCTCACCTTATTGTCCACTTCCTGCACGAAACTTTCATTAACGACCGAAGGACGCCCACTCGTTTGTTCATCATGCACATTTGTGCGGCCATCTTTAAATGCTCTCGCCCATTTTCTTACCATTCCATCACTCATAATGTTTTATCCGTAAACTGCACAGATCTCACGATGAATATCGATCGCTTTTAGGCTTTTAGCACAAAGAAATTTTATAACAGCCCGTACTTCACAGCCGACGGGAGTCAAGATTATCGGAGGCATCTTAAACACTCAGTACACAACATAAACAAGGAAGAATCAAATTGTAATGGCGTCAGTGCGTAGATTAAGGTACAGGATTTCATGTAAAAATAAAATTATTGAGATACCTTTGCGCGTTTTTTTTTTAAATTTCAAAACAGTACTTACTTAAAAAACACGCCTCGTATATTGAGTTATATGCTATTTCAGCTATGAAATCTTCACGGGTTATCAGCCGAGTGGCGTCGTCTTCTAGTGGCAACGTTTCAATGGATTGCGTATCCATCATCTTGAGACGAAGTTAATGGATACGCAATCCATTGAAACGTTGCGACTAGAAGACGACGCCAGTCGGCTGATAAACTGTGAAGTTTTTATAGTCCAAGTATATTGAGTTCTTACGACGAGATGTTCCATGATTTTGAAATAGGCACGGATTAAACAAGGTTAATGGTACAGAAGTGTCGCGCTGGATCTCTTGCCTTTCGCGGGCACACACAGTTTTAATCTTTCAGGAATGCTAGTTCTGCAAGATTTGCAGGAGAGTTTCTGTAAAGTTTGGAAGGGAGGAGACGGGGTACTGGCAGAAGTAAGGCTATGAGGACGGGGCGTGAGTCGTGCTTGGGTAGCTTAGATAGTAGAGCCCTTGTCCGAGAAAGGCAAAGGTCCCGAGTTCGAGTCTCAGTCCGGCACACTATTTTAACCTGCCAGGAAAGCTTCATATCAGCACACACTCCGGTGCAGAGTGAAAATCTCATTCCAGTTTCAGCACATGGTTCTAGTACGCTAGGAAAAGCTTTTACCTGCGGATATTCTTTGTGACGCCTCACCATTTGGTACTCCACCTCAGCACGTAATTTTTAAATGTCTTCCCCAACACCGCGTTGCACACTACAGTTATCGATGTTGTTTTGGTGACAGGTGCAAGCAGAGTTTCCCGAGCCTGGCAGCCATGACGGCGCACATGAAAGAGGCCAAGCACTGCGGCGTGAACGTGCCCGCACCGCCGCCGCCGCCCCCACCGCCCCCTACGACGCCACAGCAGCCGCCGACGCCGCAGCCGACCACCCCGACGTCCAACTCGAGCACGCCCAACTCGTCGTCCGGCGGCAAGCCGACAGCGGCGGACCTCAACCTGCTGATCAAGGAGACGATGCCGCTGCCTCGGAAGCTGGTGCGCGGCCAGGACGTCTGGCTGGGCAAGGGCGCCGAGCAGACGCGACAGATTCTCAAGTGCATGTGGTGCGGTCAGAGCTTCCGCTCGCTCGCCGAGATGACGAGCCACATGCAGCAGACGCAGCACTACACCAACATCATCTCGCAGGAGCAGATCATCTCGTGGAAGTCTGCCGACGAGAGTAAAGGCACCGGTGCCGCCAACGCAGGCGGAGGAGCGGGTGCCGCTTCCGGCGCCGGCAACGCCGTCTCCGGCGGCGGGGGTGGCGCAGGCGGCGGCGGAGGCGGCGGCGCCAGTTCGCACGTCAGCGCCGTCCTCACGTGCAAAGTGTGCGACCAGGCTTTCAGCTCGCTCAAGGAGCTCAGCAACCACATGGTGAAGAACTCGCACTACAAGGAGCACATCATGCGCTCCATAACGGAGAGCGGCCGCAGCCGGCGCGCGCCCAGAGAGAAGCGCAAGAAGTCGCTGCCGGTGAGGAAGCTGCTCGAACTGGAGAGGGCGCAGCACGAGCTCAAGAACGGCGAGAAGTTGTCGCTGCCCCGGGACGCCGTGACGGGAGGCAGGATCACATGCGAGAAGTGCGGCGACAAGATCGAAACGGCGCTCTTCGTCGACCACATCCGCCAGTGCATCGGCGGAGGTGCGGCGGCCGCCAATCACGAAAGGAATCTACTGAAGAACCGGTTGCTGTCGACGGGACTCGTGGACGGTCACGATACCCTGATCAAGGACAACGGTCGCCACCACAGGCCACCGTCCGGAGGCAGCCTCACCGCCACCGATCTCTCCAAAGATGGAGCCCACAACTCTGTCACCACACCTTCACCAGCCGGCAGTGGCGACGTGTCCTCGCCGTCGGTGCTCAACGCCATCGAGAAGCTGATTGAGAAGAGCTTCGACTCCCGGGCGAGGCACGGCGCGGGGATGGCCGGATACGGTGGTGCCGCCGGCGCCGCACCGATGGGGTCGTCGATCCTGAAGAGGCTCGGAATCGACGAGAGCGTCGATTACACGAAACCTCTGGTCGACGCGCAAACCATGAACTTGCTTCGGAGCTACCACCACCATCACCACCAACAGCAAGGCTACATGCACCAGCGCAGCAGAGAGCGGTCGGGCAGCGAATCCAGCTCGGTGTCGGGCCGCGTGACTCCGGCGAATGCGGCGACGACGCCGAGGACGACGCCGGAGAAGCGCGTCCAGACGCCGCCGACCAGCGTCAAGTCGGAACCGCCGTCCACTCCAGTGGCTGCGGACGAGGAGCCACTGCCCGCCGCGCCGCCCGTTAAGAAGGAGGCGCCGCCTACGCCGAACGAGGAAGACCACTCGACGTCGCCGGCCCCGACGATAGTCGTCAAGAAGGAAGCTTCCGAGCCGGAGGAGGAGCAGGAGGAGGACCGGCAGCAGAGGGAGAGGAGGTCTGAGGATCGCGAGGAGGAGAACGTAGCGCGGTCTCCAGGGACTGCGAGCAGCCCGTGCCGGAGCAGCCCCGCCAGCAGCGAGCGTTCCAATACACCGCACAAGAAGTCCAGCCTCGGCGCTCTGTCTTCCATGTTCGACAGCCTGAGCGGCGGCGGTGGGCCCGGAGGGTCAGCGGGGGCGGACGGCCCCGGCTCGGCGGGCTCCAGCGCTGGTGGCGGCAGCCGAACGTCGAGCAGTCATCCTCTGGCGGCGCTGCAGAAGCTGTGCGACAAGACTGAGCGCCACGGCGGCGGCCGCAGCAGCAGCAGCGGCAGCAGCAGCGCCGCGGGGATTCCCCCCGGGCCTGCGGGCGCCGCTGTGCCCAACTCCACCCCGGGCGCCATCCTCGCCTTCAGCTGGGCGTGCAACGACGCCGTCGTCACCGCCGACTCCATCATGAAGTGCGCCTTCTGTGATACGCCCTTCATCTCCAAGGGCGCCTACCGACACCATCTGTCCAAGATGCACTTCGTCAAGGACGGCGTGATCCCGGACCCGGTGGCGCTCAAGGCGGCGCAGCAGCAGGCGGCGGCCGCCGCTGGTGCGGCCTCCGGCGCGGGCCCGGCTTCGACGCCCGGCGCGGGGGCCTCCGGCGCGCCCACAGTCGTCAAAGGATCTCCATCCGGCAGCTCTGCGAGCGGCGTCAACAGCGGCGGCGGGTCCTCCACGCCGTCCGGCAGCGGAGGCAACGGCGGCAGCGGCGCCAAGAGCCCGCAGACTGCGTCTAGTTTCGAGGAGAGCCCCCACTCCAAGTTTCTGAAGTATACCGAGCTCGCCAAGCAGTTGTCTAGTAAATACGTATAGTCAGCGACGCGGGACTCTTGTTTGGTTATTCGTGCGGCGCGGCCGATTGCCTGTTTGTACATAGTGTAAGTGATGGAAGGCGAAGTTCGGTCGGCCGTGCTCCCCCGGGACAGGCGCGCAGTTACACGTTTACGACAGCCCTGGGTACTACTTCTAGCCCCTGCCTCACATTACCCCTTTCTTTCCGTAAAGTCGTCATTCCAATGCCCACTGTTCTTAGTAGAATACGTAAAATGATGGAAAATTAGAAAAAAAAGAAACTTGTCCTCTTCCTGTACTCGCTGTTGGTGTTTTAAAAGAAGTAACGAGAGAAGAAATAATAATTTATGAATCTATTAGTATTAAAACTGCGTGGACGATTCTGTTGCCTAGCGACGTATTTTTGTCCGCGCCGAGTACAATGTGATGCTACCATATCCTGCAGAGGTGAAAGAGTTCTTTAAAATGTAACAATATTGTCCTAGAGTAGAGTAAGAAACTGTATCTGATGAAATTAAGAAAAAAAAGAGGAATATACATTTTTCTTCGATGCCACTGGGTTGTATACACCACAAAGAGAAGCGTACGAACCAAAGTTATCAGGAATGTGGTACCTTCCCGTCGCAACTAATATTCAAATGCCTCCGGAATTCGACGCAGTCTGTTATACGAGATCACAGGAACGATTATACTTACCTGTATTAACGTGATACGCCACAGCTGGGACTTTGAATCTCGCGATTAGTCGTGCTGACCGGAATTGGGGCTGCAGTCTCAAGTTTTTGAGTTTAACAGGTACTGTGATTTTACATAATAATTCGGTGTAACTTGCTTCCTGCTCATGTTACTGGCCAGGATTCCTCGTTAGGCTTACTACTGACAACTAGCAGCAGTACAATTACTTAGCGCCCCCCCCCCCCCCCCATCTCAACCATCTCCGATTAGAGAGAAATTATTCCTCTAAATCATGGTACAGCCTACTGAAAAAACACACCGGTTTCGTCATTTCTCAGGTGTCCTCGGTTACATCGTCTTACATATAGCGATTTATTTTTGTGAGTTAACTTTTTCTTTTCGAATGTAGGGTAAAATTAATCCACGTAATTCATGTTTCGCGTAATTATTACCTGGATGAATAATGCTTTATTCTGTGTTACAAATCGCGAAACCACTGGAAGCGGCGGTCATCATGATATGGAAGCAAGTCGAACTTGCCCGTTTCTGTGCACGTGCTCAACGCCTCACTTTCTGGCGTTTTTTGTATGTAAGTTTTTTCCGTCTGAATGAAAGCGGCCCTCAACCTTCAGTAACTTCTTTCAAGCCCATGTTCTTCCTTGATATACAGGCTGGCTCCTACGATCTGAACACGAAGCGAATGATAAAATATTTGGAGATCCAGTTGACTTTATTTTCATTATTCTATTGGTATGGGCTTGGAAAAGTGAGAAGAATACAACGAATGAATTTACACCCTTATGTTTAGTTCTACGATCTTCCTTCAGCATTCAAGTTGGTATACAGATCCAGAAAGTAATAGCATAAAAATACATTCGTATACGTATCTTAAAATATCCAATTCTTCCTCTTCTGAATAAATGCACTTATTTAATCAGCAACTATGTAAATATTAAGGAGTATTTGCATAAAACAAATGTATACGCTAGCTCGAATAATCAAGCTGAAACTTAATGTACTTCCCCCAACCTTTATTTTGTTAAGACATGTTCTTTTTTTTACATAATTAGTTTATTTTGTGTAACAGAATTCGTTGGACTTACGTTGATACATGGTCAGATTCAATATTTGAACATCATGCCTTTTCAGCCTTAAATGCAGAAAACTTTGTAATGGTCACTCTTTATTTATTACGTATAACGTATTCTGTGAATTTGCGCTAATTTAATAAAACGAAATCTCTTTTCTTGTCACTGTATTGTTATTAGTTTTACCTCATCCATCACCATTCCTTGTCTCACACCCAGTGCAGTCACTTAAGCATATTACACGAGGAAGTTGAGAACTCATAATTACTGGAAACACTATAGTTCAAAATGAATTTATATAAATTACTATACATTGGAAATCTATGCCCTTTTTGACCAAATCTGAACTATAAATTTTATTTCTGTGCTGGAATACAGTAGAATTTTTCGATGTGCGAGGAATGGTTATTTTGTTGTGAGATGATGCACGAAAAAGCTATGAAACAAGACACATACATTGTACGAAGGCCACACTTCTCGAAACACATAGTGACACTGGCAAAACTTTCTCGCTAATCCTATGAAATATGAAGTAGCATTAAATAATGTGGAATACATTTAATGAAAGAACACTGCACTCATTTACGCTGAGCTTTTTCGACCAAATTACTAAGAACTTTGATAAAGTAAATAACATGCATGCCAAATCACACAGAAAATATCAGAAACATAATATTTACGCTGACGGAAGCTTGCTTAAGATAGGTATCACAGAAAAGCTTTATATATGAAACACCCATAGAGTCAACTGCCAGTCATGCATAAGACTCTCACGTTCGCTGTTCTCTTCCTACATCCAAGCAAACATTTTCAGGATGTTGTAACATACTTTTTTCTGTTCGCATGTGTAAGGGCCTAAGCCCTGGCATCTGAAGGGAAGCGTGGAGCACATACAACAAGCAAATACACCACAGGAATGGAAGGAATGGAGAGAACATCGCATAGGCAGGAACCTGGTTTGGATCGTAAACCGACACTCAATTTTACCCTGTCACGTGTCGCACGTAAATGCTATGAAGGCCACGCTCTTCGGAACATGTATTAACACTGATGAAACGTTCTCGCTAAGCGTATGAAATCTGAAGAAGAACGAAGGAATATGGAAGACGTTTAACGATAGAAGACTACATTCATTTACGCTGAACTTTTTTGACCAAATTACTAAGAATTTTGATAACATAAATAACACGTATGTGAAATCACACAAAGTATTAGAAAAATAACATTTACGCTCACGGGAAATTGCTCAAGAGATCGTGTCTCGGAAAAGTATTGTACATAAAACACTCATAAAATCAGCTACCACTTATGCCTAACACTCTCAGCTTCACGCTTCTCTTTCTAGCTCTACACAAATATTTTCAAAATTCACCAACAAGCGCTAATACTATAACATAGCACTTTGTATTCGTATGTGTAAGCCTTGGCATATGAAATGAGTCAGGGGACACATACAACAGGCTAATCTGCCACAGGTATAAACAATGGAGAGCATCGCACATAGGTAGGAATCTGGAGGTAATCCCTAACCGACACTCAGTTTTAACTTGTTTCGTGTAAACAGTAAAGGTAAGTACTATGAGGCAGAGCATTCAGTGATGGCAAAACACATTCAAGCTTTGCTAATTGTGGGTAGAAGCAAGCAGTATAACTGAAAGATATGTGCGTTCAAGAACTTTTCAAAATTTTATAAGTTTTCACAATGAGACCAATCAACGTTTTATAATAGAATCCCTGTACAACAGCAAAAACTTGACAAGAACATGAAAATTACTAACTGCATTCGTTATAAATTTCTGATTAATATCCTCTTCGGATGTACAGCTAAAGTTCCTGATGGTTACGCGAAAAAAGCCAGTTTTTAATTGAAGTGGTTGCTTCGCAAACGGCAACTCGTATTTAATATATTTGGTTGGAAGCAACATGTCATTATCTTGGTTATTACACATTAGGCGGACAGATCAATGTTTCATCTACGCTCTCGCAAGTTAGCTGTCAGTGGAATAGCCGTCTGTTCTGACAACTGTACTCAGTTTTATTGTAGCATACAGCTAGTCACGCTGTTAATAGAGAAATTTTCACAATACTTAGTCACGTTACTGTTGCCGACAATAACATCATTACATCTATTCAGCAGCACGAAGTAACCAAGCAAACTCACATTTAACTTTTAACGCTATATTCATTACAGGACGTACAAAATTTCATACGAGAAAGAAAACAGAGTAAACGAAACAGAAACGTCTCGCTGATCACAATTTACAGTTGTTCAAATGGTTCAAATGGCTCTGAGCACTATGTGACTTAACATCTGAGGTCATCAGTCCCCTACAACGTAGAACTACTTAAACCTAACTAACCTAAGGACATCACACACTTCCATGCCCCAGGCAGGATTCGAACCTGCGGCCGTAGCGATCAAGCGGTTCCAAATTGAAGCGCCTAGAACTGCACGGCCACTCCGGCCAGCCAATTACAGTGGTGATCAAAGGTATGCATTCTCATATTACAAAGTATCTCAGTATCGACACATATCTTCCTTGATAGCACACATAGTGAAATGACAAAATTTTATTCATAACCACTTTGCACAAAAGACATTGATTTTTTATTTTTTATTTAATAAACAGAATTCTGTACGATTTTCCTTCAGATTTATTGAAATTGTCGGACGAACCTGGTGTGTAAGATGTATGACAGAGGCGAAAGACACTCAGCCTTCCTACTCCAAGAAAACAGGTATTGACAGGCGTGAATATTACCGACCATCAGTTTCATAAGTCATGCTTGCAAAATTCTGACACAAATTATGTACAGAAGAACGGAAAAAACCGCAGAAGCCAATCTCGGGAAGATCGGTTAGGGTTTGCCACGGTGCGTTTAAATAGTTTTGTATTTAATGAAATTGCTTAATAATGTCTCTTAATTTTGTCGCTTAATTCTCTGTTCCCCTATAAGTGTGCATGTATTTTGACTAACTTTCGACAAGGTCACAAAAAGGAACATTCACACTTGTACTAATTTTGTTGATAAGGCTGTGGATAATGATGTAGGTTAGTGATTACAAACAATTTGTGATGGATAAATGATGTATTGTTGCACCAAAAGACCACTTCTTACTCAGAACAACCTAATAGACAGTTATCAAAATCCAAACATACCATCAAGCTAAAATAATGAAAATTAATAAGAGTTCATAAAATGTTTGCTCGCCCTAAAACACTAACAACGATCGTAACTGTCCGAAATACATTAGTGCTGCCAAGCAGTTTTTATAGCACGGAACAGAATACATGCAAAAAGTTGTGATTGCCACACATAACTCATTCAAAACTATTCAAAGTTCCGAATCAATATAATAGCAGAAAATCCAACAATGAAAATTATCAACGTAGTTTGCGCTCCAAGTTACTGACTGTCTCCACATTTTCACCCTCCAATAACGAAGTTCTGAAAGGGTTTCAAATTTTTGAAATTCTTTCTCTACACATCATTTCTGTGCCAAAAATATTCTAAGTCGACAATTTTGTCACTTGGTGTGAAACAGAAAATCGAGCGATATGAATTCGGCGTAGCAGTAATGCCTATTAACTCTCCAGCCCTGGGCCCAGCACCTTATACTATGCAAAGGGAGCGGACCACGTATAGAAAACTTGTTAATTATCCCCGCATACACGGACCCTGTAATGCGGCAAGCGTTCGCTTAAGGAAACATTGAACAACTCCCCGCTAGCCCATATCGACTCTTTGAATTTTTCCTCAAAAGGAGATCCTTAGCTTTCTCCTCAATGCTCAGCGTAGATTCCGGAGTATAAAACAGTGAGTTTAGGAATTTTTCTACCTGACGAACTGGTAGCTTTAGGACATTTGTCTTGGAAGATTCCTACTCCCCGCAAATGTTCATCATTTAAACTGACTTACATAATCCCGTTAGTAATTTTGACCCTCGACTAAAATTGATATTAAATTGTCTATTGTCATATGACTAACAGCGGAAACAAGCAAATTTCTCATAAACTACTACTCCTAGCACAACATGGCAGTAACCCAATGAAAAAAAATATGTAACTCAACACTCACACATACTTTGGTGCTAGTAGCTTTAATCTTCAGCTAAACTCAGTTTCAATCAAACATCGATAAAATGCTAATAGATTACGAACTACTACTCACAAAGGAACGAAACTCCACCTCCTGTGGTACTTGTACATCCTGAACACAAATTCGTAATCAAAATATTAGGTCATAAAAGAACGTAGTTGCAATAATTGAAATATTTTTAACAATGGGACTCAAGTTAACTGCTCGCTGCTCTACTATGGCGACGCGCAGTCCGTACAAAAGATTGAATAGACTTCGAATCCCCACAGATTCCGCAGAAACGTAGTAAAAAATGAGGTAATGCTGATTCTACGACTTGTCTTAGACTGAAGAAAGGCTACATTTATTGCATTTGTAGAGTTAGAGAAAGCTTTTAACAGTGTTAAATGAAATACACTCTTTGATGTTCTGAAGTCGGTAGGGATAAAATACTGCGAACGAAAGGTTATCTACAATACGAGAAGATTTTCCAGTGATCGCTACCAGTTGACGGATTTTTTGACTTACTTGGCAGTTGTTAAATGAAGCACTCTTAAGTCTGCAATGACAATACAAAAACGTTTTAACATATCACAGAATTACAGTCGTGCCATGAGCTGCGGTCCGGCGGAGAAAACGAAGGAAAACGTAATATGAGGAAATATTCACGTCGTTTGTCGGTCTGCTGTTCTCATAAAGAACTGCAAATAAATCCACATTTTGTTCATATGACATGGTTGCCCTTTCATATTTTCAAATTCACGGTCGATTAACAGTCAATATGATTTTAAAGTAGGTGATCTAAGACCTTTACAGACACCAGACTACAGTTAGGAGAACTGAAGGCCATGAAAGGAATGTAGTTGCTGGGAAAGAAGTGAATTGTGGCACATCCCCATGTTATTCAGTCTTTAAATTAAGAAAGCAGTAAGGGAACCAAGGAGAAATTTGCAATAGGAGTTAAACTTCAGGAAGAAAAATACTTAGATATATCCATGACACTGCAGTTCCGTCAAAGACGCCAAAATACTTGAAATACCATTTGAACGGGTGGATAATGTTCTAAAAAGAAGTTGTAAGATGTACATCAAAGAAAGTAAAACAAGTCATGGAATGTAGTGGAATTAAATCAGGCAATGATAAGCGTAGTTTCTTGGGTGATTTTTGTTATTTGGATAGCAAAATTACTTACCGATGGCTGGAGTAGAGGGGATTAAAAATACAGTCTGGCATAACAAAGGATATATTCTCATCATTTTGTCATCTTTATGCGGTTTTCGACGCTAGACAACTAAAATGGTTGTTATGTGGAAGAGTAGAATTTAGACATAACACACATAGAATCGCCGCTTTCCCCGCCTGTTCGACCCTCTCGTTTTAAATGATTCTATAAACGAATTCTGATGATTTATTGCAGTTTATACGTTTTGTAAACTCCTAAAGAAGTTACTAACAGAGTAATTCCCTTCCTTGGCCAAGTTTCTGAATCAAGAGGTTTCTATACAGAGACAGTGTCTGTCACTCTGAAACAATTTACCTTCTGATCAGCATGAAGGTTAGTAGTGACTTTCACACTTCTTTATTACACAAATTATGATGTTGTACTGTGGAAGAAAATTTTGATGTAAACAGTACCGTATGGGAAATTCTGGAGCTTCCATTATATCAATCGAAACAGGAGATGTTGATCCAAAATGACAACTCTTAAGTACTAGAGCAGAGCAACGCCAAGAAAATTCAGAAAATTGCTAAGAGCGCTGATAGTTGTAGTCATAAAACAAGGTGAGGCGTGAGGTAGCTATTTAAAAAAGAAAGTAAAAGGAAAGAAAAGAAAGAGCACCATGTTTCTTTCCCTCTAACACTGATAATACCTAACTCATGTGAGCGAACCACGTACGCCTGAACAACGAATTGAAATCAACAGAGAGATCGGATTCTGAAGCGCTTGTATCGCAAGAAAATCCATTGCTTCTCACTGCTCGTGATTAAAATCACAACCGGATGTAGCGTAGATTTGGCAATGTATTAAATAATATATTCACTCCGACTTACGTTTTCAATTAAGTTAATAGTAATAACGGAATTAACACGTAAGCATCAACAGTGTTGTTAATAATGATGTTAATGCTTTCACTTTAGAGCGCTCAATAGAGTGACCACCAAACTACAATGATGATATGCGATAGCTATATACTCATGCCCGTAAGTTCTAAGATGGGATCCACGAAATACAGAGACTCACAGCGAAGACTTATTCATTTAAAAGTACTGTGCAAACGTTATGGGCTGTAACAGGCAACGGATTAATACCAGGACACACACACACACACACACACACACACACACACACACAATGACGGTCACTCATAAATGCAGTAGGTTTTAAATGATACGTGGTACAATGCACCGAAAACGAGGTAGCAAGACAGAAACAGGATACAAGGGTGGCACATTACAAAGTAATGAATAACTCCATATTACTATACAAGAATGAATACTGGACGTTGACTAAGAACAATAAATGAAGAACTCACTCAGACTAAATGGAACATTTGGAGGCAATTAGAGCAATGTGCGAGTACGTTCAGAGATAAGTTACAAAGCAATATTATTCGAGAGTAATTTATTACATACTATTTTAATGGAAAAATCGAACAAATACGTGCGTATACAACGGAAACGGCAAATCATCACCATGGGGGGAGACAGGCTGGTTAACAAGTAACCAGTAACAAAACAGTAGGAAAGAGAGGCAGAAGTAGGTCACCTAAGACACAGACGGTTTCAGTGAAGACGGAGCAGGCCTTATGAATACTACACGAAAATGCGAGGAAGATGTAACGAAGCTGGGGACCGACATTGTTTCAGTATGTGGAGAAACAAGTATGAAGAAGACCACTCCTATCTCGTCATTATGGTTCGTCTCCTATTCAGACATTATTACATAACTGTTGCTGGAAACATTGCAAATGGTGTCATGAAATGATCCATTTAATGGATGTAAGAATCTATTTACAGCTATTAGGACGTATCGTTCGAGACAGCGCTACAGACCAATCATTTGCACTGTACATAAACTTTTATGTACAACAGCAGGGACAGGTACTTTTACAAATGTTAGTTGTTCTCCCTGCCTTTACCGATGCCAAAGATAATGAATTTTGCTTGCATAACTAAAATTATGCACTCACGGCAAACATCAGTTCCACAAAAATTAACTCAGTTTTCGATGTCAATTAGTGTTCCCTGACTACTATGTCAGACACGGGTTTTATTCCCAAACAGCACGATTAAATTGGCATCACGGTATAGGGGGACTCAGTGCTTTATTTGTACGTAAAGGAACATAAGCTCATCTTGGATACGGAACAACATACACTGAGTTACACATAATTAATGTTTCGACGTACGATTACATCTCAGAGATCTGTTCTCACCAACGCATGGATACAATTACAAAAGTTCGATTGCTCCCTGCTTAAAATGTGTGTTCAACATCCACTGTGAACTAAAAATTGAGATGATCTTATTGGCCCAAATTGTATTACCACAAAATTAATGTGTGTTCAACATCTACTGTCAATCAGCAATTCAGATGATCAACTAAAAATTGTGATGATCTTATTGGCCCAAATTATATAACCTCAAAGTAATCCCCTACACACCCGAGGAATAGCAAAACTCTGTAATAATATTGTTGCAATAACTAAACCGCTGCGAGAATCTCTTGTGTTCAACAGATAACGTAATGGCACGTTACACGGAACTGAAATCTCTTGTCACTGGAATTTTAACGGTTCTCTCTTCATTTTAGTCATGTCCATAAAGCTCCTGAGAAGCGTTCAGTATAGAATAATTGTGCACTGAAAGTTATGTGTCATATGGTTTAGCTTAGAGATTGTGCAATAAACAAGCGACGGTTTTGTTACCTCTTTTATGAACGATGGCAGACGAATGATGTTCTTTGCTCCAGATGATCTGCGTGAATCTTTGTGTTCATCACTGTGACGGCTAAAATTTTTAATTATCTACAGTGGAACAGTTAGATTTGCTGTACATTCCAGCCAGATTCAGGCAACACATATATACACTGAAATGGTTAGATAAAAGTGTGAGTATTGTACCAATCTAATTAGTAGTTAAACGTAATTCACATCCTACAGCTGAATTCTGGGAAGTTCTCAGACGCTCCGTATAAGCTGCAAGTGCTACGATGTTTATCGATACATTTACCACCAGAAATTCAGTATTTGCCGAGTTGGAATTAAGCTACCCTATTTTAAACAAGTCTCATCTTTCTCACAGTTTTTCCCGTGTCACAAAATTTTCCCTCGTCGAAACAATCGAACGACTATTGATTCTAAGAAGTAGTAAACCTTTCTTCTTCCTTGAAAATATTGGTGCCTAATACACTCCCTTATTTTTATCAGAGCACAATACTTATTAACAGTCATTTGCTGCTGCGTTGCACTACTGAAATTCCACTCCATTTCCTTTTTCTGTAATTCGAAATTTCTCGCTAACACAAGTGCTTATAAGATCTCTGTCTCTTTTTCATTTGTCTCATAGATAACAACTTTGACAGTCCTATTATATTTTACGTTTAAGAAGAAAGACACTTCTCCTTAATTACACACATCAAAAAAAGTTTTCCACACCTCGGTTACAAGAGTTACGGAACCTGTAGAGAAAACAGGAATAGAGATCAACATAAACATCATTTCCGCCCTTTTTATTGCTTATGAAAATCACACATTGGATGTTGTACCACCATACAGCGAGACTTTCAGAGGTGGTCGTCAGTGGCGGATTTAAAAATTTTGCTCCCCTAGGCACACCATATTATATGCGCCCCCTACAAAAAATTTAAATAATAACTATTGCCCGATCACTTCACAATTGCCGTTTAGAGTGGGAGCCCTGTGAGCATACTCTGCTATTCGTTGTTCCGAAGGACGCGCCAACTGTCTAGTCGCTCTCAATCAAAATGTAATGTGGGTCCTGAACTGTACTTGGTGTACGGCAGCGGATAAAACAAACTTAAAATTGCATTGTTTTAACACACCCTTCTGTCGAAAGACAACAGAAACGATCACAAGCAAAATAAAATTATACATTTATTTTAATATGTTCCTTTACACGAAATCGTTAAGAATGAAAATAAAAAACTTATCTTACGGACTAAAAATTGAAGCGAACGTGTCATACATTAGAAAGTAATACGTACTTTGCAGAGATGCGTTCAAAATTAAAATTAAACTGTCGTTTTACGATCTAATAACTTGAATGTATAGCAGATAAAAAGCACGTTCCGTATTAATACTTTAATCTATAGGAAAAAGTAAGAAATGGAAATGAAATAGAGATTTCGGTGCACGAACTAACAACTAAATGCAGACGAAGAAACACAGAACTATTTGCTATTACAAAATTTTACAGACAAGTGTGGAATAATCAAATTTGTTTTATAATCTAATAGTAAAGCATTAGGGTCTGTGTAGCTAGTTGGTGCATAAAAAGAGTACACAATATCTTTGATCTATGTAAGGGCTGAACAGTTTTGTACTGCAGCTACTGCTCTCACCATAGCTCATTCTAACCTTATTAGCAACGCTTTTATGTATTTAGCGACAGAACTGAACTACGTTATTTATTAACACTTTTTCATCTGAGCGTACTCTCCGATAACGTACATTTCCCTGATAACTGTACATTTCAGCAGACGCAAAGAATACGCATCAATTTTACTATACTACAGTATGACTTGACTGCACAGCGCCGAGAGACCTGAGTCATTCGGGTATTGTCTAGTACTGTCGGACGCCTTCGGTCACGTCTGCACATAAATGAGGATTAGTTCTGTTCTCTGCTATTGGCAGTTGTAAAATAAGCAGGTAATACGTAGTTTGTAAATCCAGTTAAAGTGCTCTAAGTTATAATAAAAACCACATTATGATCTTAAATTTTTAAAACTAATACGAATAAATAAATAAACTCAACAGTCAGCAAAGTTTTCGTCTGGCTTTGACGGCAGAAAACTAGTTATCATATCTTCATAGTTCAGACGATTATTAGTTAGGAGGTCGGCTTCGATGTGAAGAATGGACAAGGCGTTCAATCTCTCCTCAGACAACGTAGAACGTAGGTACGAAGTCAGTCTTTCAAGAACAGAAAACAAGTGTTCTGCTGAACTATTTGTAAATGCCATACATAGAAATATTCTAAAAGCAATTCCAACATTCGGAAACACGGACTATAACCTCTCTTTTCGTATAAATTTACTCTTTTCGACTGGCATATCACTAATCTCAGAAAATTTATAAAGTTCCGTGAAATGTATACATCCACTATGGAAGTAAGGTTCTAAATCTGTGTCATTGACGCTGCACATTCATCTGTATAGTCAGGTGAACTGTTCTTAAGGTTACTGAAAACTGTGAAGGAGTCCAAAAGGGTTCTATAACTTTCTTTCCTCTTCACTAATTCACCGTACAAGTTGTTGAGTACTCTAAATTTTTCCCTTCCAGTCAGAAAAAACTTCTTCAGAGTCAGCTTCTTTGTCATCATGAAGTTTGCGTTTTCGTGATCTTTTATAGGTGCATTCATAATCTATATGTCACAATCTCCATGGATTTATTTCCATAATAATCGAAAATGCCACGAATGGATGCAACAAATCCTACAGTGATTTATATAATTCACGCACTATTTTAGCATTAATATTTAGACTTTGCTATATCATATTTACACTATTAAGCCACAGGAGTATGTCCTTCCAAGTTGTCGTCATAAATACAGGTTTATAGTCCGCTGAGTTGATTTAATAAAGCTGAAGCGTCATTTCACTGTTTCTGGTCTGCTGAGTTGATTTAATAAAGCTAAAGCCTCATTTCACAGAAGTGATTTTTCAAACGTGTTATTGGCGATATGTGTGAAGGCATTGAAAATGGCCTTCCAGTTCTTATATAGACATACACACGCTTCCTCTCTTGTTGACCAACGTGTTTACCGTTTCGCATCCTGGTTCCAGGAAAGAAAGAAGTTTTATCCCAGCGCTGTGTAGAAGCAGCGAAAAAATTATGAAAGTTTTGCACTACACTGAAAAATGAACATGCTTCCCGACAACAGCTTGCAGCACTAGTGCCGACTAAATTCAAAGAATATGCTGCACAAGGCACATAATGCGCTTTCGGAATTCGTTCTGTAATGTGAGCCAGCAAACCAGTGTAGGTTTCTGACATATTGCTTGCGTTGTCGTATGACTGGCCTCTACAGTCAGTAATATCAAGGGAATTTGTAGACACGACCTTTATTACGGCCTCAGCTAAGTTTTCGGATTTGTTTGTCGGGTTTGGTAAAAACAGGAGGGAACGTTCAACAGGTTCACCATTCTCGTTCACATATCTTAATATGAAAGATAACTGATTAATATGTGAAATTTCAGCAGAAGAATCTACTATTATACAGGAAAAATTTGGCCTGTTTTATTTCACTTATGATAATTTTTTTATTTGTTCAGAAAGAAGCTCTATTTTTTCATGACAGATATATGAAGAAAGAGAACTTTTATGTCCCCGCCCTGGATTTCCATATGGTCCAATGAACTCTACGAGAAAAGGATCAAACTCAGCTATAAGTTCAAGATACGTCATAAATTGACCATTATGTAATGAATGGAATCTTTCAACGTGTCCACGCACTCGAAGTCCACGACTTGTTAGCATCTTCACTACTGCAAACACCATTTTCAACACCCTGCACCAGAAAAATTTTTCTGTCTCAATATATGGCTCGAAATGGTTAGCTAGTGTTCCAAGTGACTTCTTTCTTGTTAAGAATGATAACTCAGAATTTTTGTGTTCAAGTGAATTCTCATGATGAGATAAAATATTAGAAATATTTTTCCAATCTGCAATACCATTTGTGGCAATTGCTACAATTTACATGGTGCACAAAAAACAGCACCGGTGCTACAGGAGTATGCTAGAAAATTAGGCAAAGTTGGTTCACCATTTAAAAGTTTATGGTAAATACATTTTTGTTCAAATATCTGGTTTTATCGCTTATTGATCTTCTTGAATTAGATAAATCACCGTTACAAATTTGATTAATGCCGCGTTGTAAGAGAATGTCGATTGTTTATTCATTCACGCACCATTCTGCAGTATCATCACTAACGAGCTTATTTCTTTTTGTAACGTCTGACTCGACACTTAGTTTTTCGTGAAACACTAAATCAGGAATAATATGCTTTTCTTCATTTTTAACTTTTGTTTCGTCTGTATTTACTTCTTTTACAATATCTGCAGTGCCAGAAATATCATCCGTACTACTTGAATTCGAAGTCGAACCAGCGACATTTTTTGCGAGAAATTTATCTACTCTACGAAGTGTTTTTAGAACATTGGCTTCTCGTTCTCGTCGCCGGCCGCGGTGGTCTCGCGGTTCTAGGGGCGCAGTCCGGAACCGTGCGACTACTACGGTCGCAGGTTCGAATCCTGCCTCGGGCGTGGATGTGTGTGATGTCCTTAGGTTAGTTAGGTTAGACTCGAATCCTGCCTCGGGCATGGATGTGTGTGATGTCTTTAGGTTAGTTAGGTTTAAATAGTTCTAAGTTCTAGGGGACTGATGACCACAGCAGTTGAGTCCCATAGTGCTCAGAGCCATTTGAGCCATTTTTCTCGTTCTCGCCATTCCTTCGATAACTTCCGAAATGCCGCCCCACGTAATTTTGCACGCTTGCTTTCTTCACTGTTATTCACGTTCAGGCACATACAAACTTGTCAACCAACATTCAAAACAAAAGAAAAAAAATTAGTAAAAGGAAAGAAAGACGGTATTCAGTTTCAATGGTGCTACACCTCACATGAGCACAAAGTTTTTCACTTTAAACACGGCACATAAGCACAAAGATTTTCCCTTTAAACACGGAGCGATGAACTGACCAACTCGGATTACTCGACGTGACTGTGCTATGAGAGAACTAGAATGCAGGATAATTTAATTTCATTGTCACTTGTTTCTCTGTTGTCAGTGAACTGTAGAAGCACACCTGCCGGCTGGAATTCGTCTCGAAAAGAAAATGGTACAGTCCCTTTTTTGGCTTCTGTTTCCCTCGTCGCCGGATTTTTGGCTGGGACGCAAATATGTTCTGAATGTTCTTGACACGGTCTTCCTAATTTTAAAAAGCATATAATTTTTGCAGATTCTTGCAGTTAGGTGTGCTGGATCGACTCTTATCCCACTTATTCTTATAACATTTTATCGGTTTCTGTAGGCAGAGAAAACAGACTACAAAGTTAAAGTAGTTGTTGGCAATTGATGTGATGTGTTGTCATTTGTGTGAACACTGCTGTTATGTCTACACGTAAATGCACCTTTTGCTCCAACATAAAATAAAAATAGCCTTTCCTCGAAGAAAAAAATCTCAGTTAAGAAGTTTAATACAAAATTTGCAATGCCATATACTATTCGATTGCACAGAATCGTGCTGGCTGCAGCACAATAAATGAGACAAACAGAAGTTGATCTCTTCTTATTTTTTTCCAAAAAAAGTAACTAAGTAAATAAATAAATAAAATTTTAAAACTGTTGTGAAGTGTGTTTCACACATTATTAGATATTCTGCTTATGTTCTTTTCGTAAAAACATGTGTTTAAAAATGCAAAACATTCCCAGTATCAAGATGTTTTGTTAAACACGTGTCATTAAATCTAAGCTCAGATATTAGATACTGAAGATCACAGACCTTTCACATTAATTGTACTAACGGAGGGCTGACTTGATACTTCTCCGTAATTTCTACAAGAAATTTAAGTAGTGTCAGGTTTTACATACTGAGGCCCACACAGTAATTAAGAAACTGCTGAGTAGTTTATCACAGTTTTTCAGGGTGTCCCGGTATTTTCACGGGGAAAACATGGTAGGGTTAAGTAGAAGCCGACAACGTTCTCGGAATAATCATGAAGATGATACCAGACAGAAATCCAATGCTAAATTTCCATTTAGTCACCAAGTAAACAACGTATATTTTGAAGCTTGTATTGACGAATTTCGTTCTTAAGCTTATTTAAACTAATAAGTTGTTTAACGATATTAAAAAATTTGTCGTTTGTAAGTGCAGTTTTTTAAAACATAAAATGTTAAAATGAGTACACAGCCAAACATGCCCTCCTCAAGGTGCAGCCCCTAGGCCGGTGTCTAGTGGACATATTCATATATGAAAATCCACCACTGGTGGTGATCCAGATTGTTGTACTAACCGGTACCTCTAATACCAAGTAACACGTCCTCTTGCATTGATGCATGCCTGTATTCCACACATCAAAAAACGTTTAGCACCACCCCAGTTCCCATAACTCCCGAAGATAAATGTTGACTGTGGATATTACATCACGGACACAGTTCCTTTGACTGTTCAGAGATGTCACTAAACCCGTCTAAAGACGTAAAAAGCCTATTAGATTGGGTCCGACAGCCGATCAATTCCACTCATTCCACCAGGAAGGAGGTACACGGCTCGTAGTGTCTATAGTTCAATCATGCCTAGACGGTCAATACCGCGGTTCGATCGCGTCCGCATTGTTACTTTTTGCCATGAAGGGCTCTCAACAAGGGACGTGTGCAGGACCCTCGG
Source organism: Schistocerca gregaria (assembly GCF_023897955.1). Taxonomy (NCBI): domain Eukaryota; kingdom Metazoa; phylum Arthropoda; class Insecta; order Orthoptera; family Acrididae; genus Schistocerca; species Schistocerca gregaria. The sequence goes on from NC_064920.1 coordinate 245,702,311, forward strand.
AATGAACCAAAGCGATGTTGTTCGGACATAGAGGAGATACAGAGAGACAGGAATTGTCGATGACATGCCTCGCTCAGGCTACCCAAGGGCTACTACTACAGTTGATGTCCGCTACCTACGGATTATGACAGCAACGCTTTTCGTGCAGCCAAAGGACGTCGTGCTAGGACTCAAACTATGCGCAATAGGCTGCATTATGCGCAACTTCACTGCCAGCGTCCATGGCGAGATCCATCTTTGCGACCACGACACCATGCAGCTTGGTCCAACAACATGCTGCATGGAACGCTCAGAACTGGCATCACGTTCTCTTCACCGACGAGTGTCGCATATGCCTTCAACCAGACAATCGTTGGAGACATGTTTGGAGGCCACGTGGTCAGGCTGAACGCCTTAAACGCACTGTCCAGCGAGTGCAACAAGGTGGAGGTTCCCTGCTGCTTTTGGGGTGGCATTATGTGGGGCCGACGTACGCCGCTGGTGTTCATGGAAGGCGCCGTAATGGCTGTACGATATGTGAACGCCATCCTCCGACTGATAGTGCAACCTTATGGGCAGCATATTGGCGAGGCATTCGTCTTCAAGGACGACAGTTGGTGCCCCCATCATGCACGTTTTGCGAATGACGTCCTTCAGGATAACGACATCGCTCAACTAGAGTGGCCAGCATGTTCTCCAGACATGAACCCTATCGTACATGCCCGGGAGAGATTGAAAAGTGCTGTTTATGGACGACGTGACGCACCAATCACTATGAGGAATATACGCCGAATGGCCTTTGAGGAATGGGACAATCTGGGCCAACAGTGTCTTGATGAACTTGTGGATAGTATATCACGACGAATACAGGCATGCATCAATGCAAGAGGACGTGCTACTGGGTGTTAGAGGTACCAGTTTGTACTGCAGTCTGGACCACCACCTCTGAAGCTCTTCTGTATGCTGGTACAAATGCAATGCGTGGTTTTTCATGAGCAATAAAATGGGCGGAAATGACGTTTATTTTGATCTTTATTTCAATTTTCCGTACAGGTTCCGGAACTATCGGAACCGAGGTGAAGCAAAACTTTTTTTTAATGTGTGTATATTTGTATACCTATGAAAAGTAACTGGTCCTCCCTTCACGTATTTCCCTTTACATCCATAGTAACGATTACACTGCGCCATAGTTGTTACTAAAACTCAAACGTGCAGAAATGTATGTAAGACCAGGGGACTAGGTGTAATATTCAATTTTTACTATTACCGTAAACTGTAGACAAGCAGCGTCATCCCCAAATCACTAGACCAATCCGATTTGGTGTTGAAAACATATGCAGTAGACTATGCTCACTGCATAGCTCCACATATTCTATGTTTAATTTTCTTCATAGATCTTCAACTTCTTCACGAGTTGATTTAACGCTTGTTATGTCTCATATGACAAATACACTCCTGGAAATGGAAAAAAGAACACATTGACACCGGTGTGTCAGACCCACCATATTTGCTCCGGACACTGCGAGAGGACTGTACAAGCAATGATCACACACACGGCACAGCGGACACACCAGGAACCGCGGTGTTGGCCGTCGAATGGCGCTAGCTGCGCAGCATTTGTGCACCGCCGCCGTCAGTGTCAGCCAGTTTGCCGTGGCATACGGAGCTCCATCACAGTCTTTAACACTGGTAGCATGCCGCGACAGCGTGGACGTGAACCGTATGTGCAGTTGACGGACTTTGAGCGAGGGCGTATAGTGGGCATGCGGGAGGCCGGGTGGACGTACCGCCGATTTGCTCAACACGTGGGGCGTGAGGTCTCCACAGTACATCGATGTTGTCGCCAGTGGTCGGCGGAAGGTGCACGTACCCGTCGACCTGGGATGGGACCGCAGCGACGCACGGATGCACGCCAAGACCGTAGGATCCTACGCAGTGCTTAGGGGACCGCACCTCCACTTCCCAGCAAATTAGGGACACTGTTGCTCCTGGGGTATCGGCGAGGACCATTCGCAACCGTCTCCATGAAGCTGGGCTACGGTCCCGCACACCGTTAGGCCGTCTTCCGCTCACGCCCCAACATCGTGCAGCCCGCCTCCAGTGGTGTCGCGACAGGCGTGAATGGAGGAACGAATGGAGAAGTGTCGTCTTCAGCGATGAGAGTCGCTTCTGCCTTGGTGCCAATGATGGTCGTATGCGTGTTTGGCGCCGTGCAGGTGAGCGCCACAATCAGGACTGCATACGACCGAGGCACACAGGGCCAACACCCAGCATCATGGTGTGGGGAGCGATCTCCTACACTGGCCGTACACCTCTGGTGATCGTCGAGGGGACACTGAATAGTGCACGGTACATCCAAACCGTCATCGAACCCATCGTTCTACCATTCCTAGACCGGCAAGAGAACTTGCTGTTCCAACAGGACAATGCACGTCCGCATGTATCCCGTGCCACCCAACGTGCTCTAGAAGGTGTAAGTCAACTACCCTGGCCAGCAAGATCTCTGGATCTGTCCCCCATTGAGCATGTTTGGGACTGGATGAAGCGTCGTCTCACGCGGTCTGCACGTCCAGCACGAACGCTGGTCCAACTGAGGCGCCAGGTGGAAATGGCATGGCAAGCCGTTCCACAGGACTACATCCAGCATCTCTACGATCGTCTCCATGGGAGAATAGGAGCCTGCATTGCTGCGAAAGGTGGATATACACTGTACTAGTGCCGACATCGTGCATGCTCTGTTGCCTGTGTCTATGTGCCTGTGGTTCTGTCAGTGTGATCATGTGATGTATCTGACCCCAGGAATGTGTGAATAAAGTTTCCCCTTCCTGGGACAATGAATTCACGGTGTTATTATTTCAATTTCCAGGAGTGTATTTTGTTGAGTAAAGAGTAAACTTTCTAGCCTGCCTCTTTCGTCTTGTTATTTTTCCTGCGGCAGTATTATGTAACACATGTGTGTCAGCCTGATGATCAGAACATAGTTCTGTGGTTTATTCACGACTGAAATTCCAAATTCTGCTCCACCACGTCGCGTACAACACATATCATCGATCGAAGATCAAAGATGAGTCGAAGCTGCTACAAACCGCTGGCGTACCAGACAACATGTGTATCCCGCACGATGAGGACTCTGATGATGGAACGTCTAGTTAAGATATCATGTACATAATCAGATCAACATAGGTAAGCAGTGAAGATTCTCCATCAAAGAGAATACCAGACTTCACAGTCCTTTTTTAGTTTCAGAAAAATGCATTTCACGATTTATCCGATGGGTACCATTGGTTTATTACTAAATCAGCTTGTGCAGTTAATAACAAAACTGATGTCGGGGCCAAACATTGTTTTATGGCACCACATGCTCCCTAAGGCTTTCCGTTAAGGTTTAGTTTTCTTCGATGACTTTTTGTTTACAATTTTCCTTCATATGTCTCCCTTCCACGTCCAGAGAGGGTAGCTATTAAATTTAAACTATTAAACTTGAAAGGTGTTACGATTTCCTCTGTTAACATAAAATTTAAATGTAAGTGAAGCTCCGACTACAAATACTACAGAGTTTTAAAATTTGTGTTATAGGAGAAGGCCGAAATAAACATGCGCGTGTCAGACAACATGAAGAGATATTGAATAGACACGGGGATAGAAAGTCTTTAGGCGTAACTTGTGTATAATGATAGGGTGACAGAGCACGACCTGGGGCATAAGAAATAATTAATTTGGTGATAAAGCGTGGTGGGTAAAAACTGCAATGGGAGACCACGGTTTGAATATAGTAAGCTTGTTCAAGTGGATATAGATTGCAGCAGCTGTTTCGATATGAAGCCACTTGTGCAATGCAAATTAGTGTGCCGCATCAAAATTACTTGTGTGAACATTACCCTGTTGAAGTACCGTAACATGCATTTATACCCAGGTACTTGTATGTGATGTAAATAATTTATCAGAAGCTGGTAACTGATATTTAGAGAAGGAAATATAGTACATCCGCTATAACATCAGACTTGCACACCATTGTATATGAGAGCACGTATCAATGTACTTCCAACCACAACACTAAAACGGTAGTTATCATAAACTGACTTCGTACACAAAATAACTACCACAATAACACCTCTCAGTTTTTTACTGAGTAAACACGACTGAATGCCAGACTATTATATGCTCAAAGTTCTGACTCCGCAAATGACAACGCTCACTATGCCTTACACCACTAACTGCTAACTTCAGATTCTGTCTTTCTCTCTCCAAACTCTCCTGGTGAGCGTGCTAAGTTTTCACATCGACATAATAATCGATATTGGTCAGCGTGAAATTATACATCAAGTTTTATATAATTACTTCACACCAGCAAATATATTTAGCAACGTATTATGCTGCCATCTGACATATAACAGCGACGTAGTGTAACGGGACATCCTCCTCTAGCATTACTTTATATCGACAGTAGTTGTCGATACCAGTATTATTTTTCAGCTTTTGAACAGATCAGTATTATCTCAACTGCTTTTCTGAAAACTTTCATATAATATTATAGCAGTATGTTATATTCCAGGCTGAAATTTACGGAAAGAAATTACTTTATTTTGGATGTTATAATCTATAAATACTAGTTCTGAATGTACAGTTAAAACTATTTTCATTAGGTACATCTCAAATTACGAATTGTTTGGTACCCTTGAAATTTTTAAAATTAATTACACAATCTAATATTGTTTATTTTTTTATTTCTGGATTCATTTATGAAATAATTATCGAAACTAATAGAAATTTATTTGTCAAGAAAAACTCTAAATCCTTTGGAATACTGTTATTACCGCAGAGTGAAGTAGTAGTAAGGATGCCTCTGATGTAATTGGACGTATTTATGTACTTTGAGCGAACAATGTAATTTCGGCTTTGTTAACGTGAAATTCAAAAGACTGTACGATATACTAAAATGCAACAAAAAGTTTAACGTAACAACAAAAATTCTGCAACTACAATCTTCAAATTTATTTAGATCTGTTCAACCATAAGGACCTAAAATGTGAGAATGTCAGCTTCAAGATCAGACCCCCTGAAAACAAGAACTGGAGCCAGCTCTAAACGCAAAGATAAGTAAACTAGAAGGTTTATTGTAATCTTCGCTCCTCTCAAATGTTTCGTAAAAGACTTTGCTTATTGTGGACAATAGCTGGAATTAGGATGGAGGGGGAGATTATAGTAGTTCATAAGGGTTTGAATTATCTGAACACGTTCCCCAATCTTGTTATGTGTCCACACTAATACATCATTTTCATTTTTTTGCTGAGCTTGCATGACCTAGCAGAATATGAGCCGAGTTCCATCAGATCAAATATTGTGTTGAATTCTGGCTAGCCCTTCCTTCTACATCTCGTTAGCCTTTCTGTTTGTATACCAAACTGCCTGTGTTTCTTAGAGGCAGACACAATAAATTAGGCGTCGAAGCTGAACATTACTGAAGCTTGAGGAGGCAAGATACAATACTTGTACACACTGTTTAGATGAGATCAAATTGTTGTGTTTCATTCACCTTCTGTTAATTTATTTCAACAATTTCTTACATAATGTACAAAACTTATTATCAGTGTTCAAAATGGTATCGCCTTTCCTCTAGGTTCAGATGTTAACAGCTAGATGTGTTTATGTTCCCAGACACTTATACTTAGTCCTTTAGAGACAAATCAAACCGAGGTGGTAGCAGAGAAATATTTCTTGAAGTGAACTCCTAATGGTAAAAGCGAAACCACAAACACAGCAGTGAATCACAAAATTAAATTGGTTAACTTAATCTGTGATTGGAGAAAGCATAATATGACTACATCCATGAATATAGGGAAAAGGTGGTGTACTCTCGAAATGGGTCACTGCTGTGCCAGCAGTTCTGTCACATGCCATGTACATACAGGTGCAGGGCATAGATAAGGTGTTGCTCTCTGTCTAACCACAAAAAAATGACTGAAAGAAATATTTTCGATTTTTCTGGTTCTCCCAAGGTCTTTCGTGACGACATGGGTCGCAGGTGAACGGTTGGATGTCGTTGTGCAATGGTCACAATACACTGGTGGGCAAAAATCGCAACACAAAAAAGACAAAAAAATGTTAATGTAGCGTAATGAAATTTAGGGAATACGTATGTCTAGGTAACATATTTAAATGATTAGAGGTGGCAGGTTAATGTAAGTGCGAGATACACAATTGCAAATGTGAAATGATAGTACATTAATAATCGGTGTAATCAGCAGAATGTTGCTTGCAGACATGCTTTCATTTTGTTGTACGGGTGTCGGATGTCAAACTGTTGCATGGAATTCCATGCCTGTTGCGTCTGTCTGTCAATATAAGCACGATTAATGCTGTTTGTGTATGTCCGATGACGACCACAACAGGTCGAATTACCAGATTGACGTACAAATTTGCATTTACGGTGCGTGGGATAACCCCGGAAGATCCTGCTATCATAATAAATCGGATCCCAGACGATAACCCTAGTGTGTCTAACACGAAGATAGGTTAGTTGCAACCTGTGAAGCGGCCATAAATTTCATCGTGTCAGAACCAGCTTTAATAAAAAAAATGCAATAGACTTCCATCATGCCCTCAAATGAGCTCTCGTTGAAGTCATATATGGTGGTGGTTTGGGGTCAGTGGAATGTACGCTGCAGGGCGTCTGGCCCGGAGCTGTGCTTGAAGCAACTGATTTGTAACAGTTCGTTGTGTCACCGTAGAAACAACTGCTGCTGATATTGCTACGACAGAGCCGTATTCCGCATATGATGGTCCTCCCTCTCGATGGTGCACGTGGCCGTTCGGAGTCCGGTTTTCTTCCGACCGTACATTCTAGTGACCACAGATTCCAGCAGTCATTTACAGTGTCTACTTTCTTGCCAGGTCTTCTGCAGTACCGCAGAAGGAACTTCCGGCTCCCCATAGCCCTATTGCACGACCTCGTTCAAACTTTGTCAGATGCTGATAAGGGTGTCTTTGTCACCTTTATATCCATACTAAAGTAACATTAATTCACCATGACTAGTCTCAAATGTAACTAACGGTCACGACAGTTACATAGTATATTTAAATCAAACCTGATTCGCATCCTCGTTGTGGCGCTATTAGCGCCACTACTGTACAATTGGAGCGAAATTGGAGTAGACATCATTTTTTCATATGTAGAAACACACCTACCATCTTTCGTTTATATCTCTCAACTCGTTTTTGGTGTTCGGCAAGAGACCACATTGCTATCATCAGGTGCGCTGATGAACCGACCGCGCCACTTCTGTACAATTGGAGCGAAATTGGAGTAGACATCATTTTTTCATATGTAGAAACACACCTACCATCTTTCGTTTATATCTCTCAACTCGTTTTTGGTGTTCGGCAAGAGACCACATTGCCATCATCAGGTGCGCTGATGAACCGACCGCGCCACTCCTGCACAATTGGAGCGATATTGGAGTAGACATCATTTTTTTCATATGTAGAAACACACCTACCATCTTTTGTTTATATCTCTCAACTCGTTTTTGGTGTTCGGCAAGAGACCACATTGCCATCATCAGGTGCGCTGATGAACCGACCGCGCCACTACTGTACAATTGGAGTAGACATCATTTTTTCACATGTAGAAACACACCTACCATCTTTCGTTTATATCTCTCAACTCGTTTTTGGTGTTCGGCAAGAGACCACATTGCCATCATCAGGTGCGCTGATGAACCGACCGCGCCACTACTGTACAATTGGAGCGAAATTGGAGTAGACATCATTTTTTCATATGTAGAAACACACCTACCGTCTTTCGTTTATATCTCTCAACTCGTATTTGGTGTTCGGCAAGAGACCACATTGCCATCATCAGGTGCGCTGATGAACCGACCGCGCCACTACTGTACAATTGGAGCGAAATTGGGTTAGACATCATTTTTTCATATGTAGAAACACACCTATCAACTTTCGTTTATGTCTCTCAAGTCGTTTTTGGTGTTCGGCAAGAGACCACATTGCCATCATCAGGTGCGCTGATGAACCGACCGCGCCACTTCTGCACAATTGGAGCGATATTGGAGTAGACATCATTTTTTTCATATGTAGAAACACACCTACCATCTTTCGTTTATATCTCTGAACTCGTTTTTGGTGTTCGGCAAGAGACCACATTGCCATCATCAGGTGCGCTGATGAACCGACCGCGCCACTACTGTACAATTGGAGTAGACATCATTTTTTCACATGTAGAAACACACCTACCATCTTTCGTTTATATCTCTCAACTCGTTTTTGGTGTTCGGCAAGAGACCACATTGCCATCATCAGGTGCGCTGATGAACCGAACGCGCCACTACTGTACAATTGGAGCGAAATTGGAGTAGACATCATTTTTTCATATGTAGAAACATACCTACCATCTTTCGTTTATATCTCTCAACTCGCTTTTGGAGTTCGGCAAGAGACCACATTGCCATCATCAGGTTCGCTGATGAACCGACCGCGCCACTACTGTACAATTGGAGCGAAATTGGAGTAGACATCATTTTTTCATATGTAGAAACACACCTACCATCTTTCGTTTATATCTCTCAACTCGTTTTTGGTGTTCGGCAAGAGACCACATTGCTATCATCAGGTGCGCTGATGAACCGACCGCGCCACTTCTGTACAATTGGAGCGAAATTGGAGTAGACATCATTTTTTCATATGTAGAAACACACCTACCATCTTTCGTTTATATCTCTCAACTCGTTTTTGGTGTTCGGCAAGAGACCACATTGCCATCATCAGGTGCGCTGATGAACCGACCGCGCCACTCCTGCACAATTGGAGCGATATTGGAGTAGACATCATTTTTTTCATATGTAGAAACACACCTACCATCTTTTGTTTATATCTCTCAACTCGTTTTTGGTGTTCGGCAAGAGACCACATTGCCATCATCAGGTGCGCTGATGAACCGACCGCGCCACTACTGTACAATTGGAGTAGACATCATTTTTTCACATGTAGAAACACACCTACCATCTTTCGTTTATATCTCTCAACTCGTTTTTGGTGTTCGGCAAGAGACCACATTGCCATCATCAGGTGCGCTGATGAACCGACCGCGCCACTACTGTACAATTGGAGCGAAATTGGAGTAGACATCATTTTTTCATATGTAGAAACACACCTACCGTCTTTCGTTTATATCTCTCAACTCATATTTGGTGTTCGGCAAGAGACCACATTGCCATCATCAGGTGCGCTGATGAACCGACCGCGCCACTACTGTACAATTGGAGCGAAATTGGGGTAGACATCATTTTTTCATATGTAGAAACACACCTATCAACTTTCGTTTATGTCTCTCAAGTCGTTTTTGGTGTTTGGCAAGAGACCACATTGCCATCATCAGGTGCGCTGATGAACCGACCGCGCCACTTCTGCACAATTGGAGCGATATTGGAGTAGACATCATTTTTTTCATATGTAGAAACACACCTACCATCTTTCGTTTATATCTCTGAACTCGTTTTTGGTGTTCGGCAAGAGACCACATTGCCATCATCAGGTGCGCTGATGAACCGACCGCGCCACTACTGTACAATTGGAGTAGACATCATTTTTTCACATGTAGAAACACACCTACCATCTTTCGTTTATATCTCTCAACTCGTTTTTGGTGTTCGGCAAGAGACCACATTGCCATCATCAGGTGCGCTGATGAACCGAACGCGCCACTACTGTACAATTGGAGCGAAATTGGAGTAGACATCATTTTTTCATATGTAGAAACATACCTACCATCTTTCGTTTATATCTCTCAACTCGCTTTTGGTGTTCGGCAAGAGACCACATTGCCATCATCAGGTTCGCTGATGAACCGACCGCGCCACTACTGTACAATTGGAGCGAAATTGGAGTAGACATCATTTTTTCATATGTAGAAACACACCTACCGTCTTTCGTTTATATCTCTCAGCTCGTTTTTGGTGTTCGGCAAGAGACCATATTGCCATCATCAGGTGCGCTGATGAACCGACCGCGCCACTTCTGCACAATTGGAGCGATATTGGAGAAGACATCATTTTTTTCATATGTAGAAACACACCTACCATCTTTTGTTTATATCTCTCAACTCGTTTTTGGTGTTCGGCAAGAGACCACATTGCCATCATCAGGTGCGCTGATGAACCGACCGCGCCACTACTGTACAATTGGAGTAGACATCATTTTTTCACATGTAGAAACACACCTTCCATCTTTCGTTTATATCTCTCAACTCGTTTTTGGTGTTCGGCAAGAGACCACATTGCCATCATCAGGTGCGCTGATGAACCGACCGCGCCACTACTGTACAATTGGAGCGAAATTGGAGTAGACATCATTTTTTCATATGTAGAAACACACCTACCGTCTTTCGTTTATATCTCTCAACTCGTATTTGGTGTTCGGCAAGAGACCACATTGCCATCATCAGGTGCGCTGATGAACCGACCGCGCCACTACTGTACAATTGGAGCGAAATTGGAGTAGACATCATTTTTTCATATGTAGAAACATACCTACCATCTTTCGTTTATATCTCTCAACTCGCTTTTGGTGTTCGGCAAGAGACCACATTGCCATCATCAGGTTCGCTGATGAACCGACCGCGCCACTACTGTACAATTGGAGCGAAATTGGAGTAGACATCATTTTTTCATATGTAGAAACACACCTACCGTCTTTCGTTTATATCTCTCAACTCGTTTTTGGTGTTCGGCAAGAGACCACATTGCCATCATCAGGTGCGCTGATGAACCGACCGCGCCACTACTGTACAATTGGAGCGAAATTGGAGTAGACATCATTTTTTCATATGTAGAAACACACCTACCGTCTTTCGTTTATATCTCTCAACTCGTTTTTGGTGTTCGGCAAGAGACCACATTGCCATCATCAGGTGCGCTGATGAACCGACCGCGCCACTACTGTACAATTGGAGCGAAATTGAAGTAGACATCATTTTTTCATATGTAGAAACACACCTACCATCTTTCGTTTATATCTCTCAACTCGTTTCTGGTGTTCGGCAAAAGACCACATTGCCATCATCAGGTGGGCTGATGAACCGACCGCTTGGGATTTGGGATCAGCGCAGCGCTTCTCTACCCCTCCCCCCCCCCCTCCCCCCTGTCCAATCTGCTGCCCTAACAGCTTCAGCATATCCTCCTCAACTCCTCTAGTCGACGCTTGCTCCATTCTAGGTTCACGCATAGACGCGTGTGTTGGCAGCACCCCTGCTGTTCCTCCACCTGCTCCTAAGTCAGTTTGTTGCGGGATATCGTCTTTCATTTCTTAATCAGACTAACTTTGGGCCTTACTAAGGCTGTAACTGCTAACACACTTGACTGGCGGAGGTGGTCGCTTGCTGAAATATTGTGCCCATTTGACATTGCCATCTAGTTGCTCACCCGTGAACTACTTCGAAAGAAATATCTGTTCAATTAGGTATACAACTGAAACGCTACTCTTTCTGTGGAGTTAATTTCTTAAAAAGAACCAAATTTTTTCAATAATGCAAGTGATGTACTTGAACCATCTGCGTAAAAATCAGTGTAAATCAAATTTCTAACGCTTTTAGTTAGTGAGTAAAAAACATTCATAACTTTAGAGGTGGATGCAGCACTGTACGTAATTGGCTGCGTTGCGGTCAGTAAGTGACCCAAAGGCAGCTGAGGAATTGGCAGGTCATAGATCATAATTAATCCTGCTTCCTTCGCTGGACTGTTAGCCAAATATCACTGAATATAACAGCCCTTTATTCACGTTAGGTACAAAGAGTGGATCGCACCTCGTGGGGAGGCTGTTACACACAATGATGTCCTTGGATGCAGGTGTGTGGCGTGCCGATGTCAACAGCTGTCAGGAAGGCAGAACGTGCTAGCAGTGATGGGCACTGGTGACCAGTGGTGACCGCAAAAGGGTGACGACGGCACGTGTCACTGGCGTTGAATGTCAGGCACAGTCCAGGCAGCCTGACTGCCTCATGGTCGCAGTGGAATGGACAGCGTGTATGCCATAGTATCCAGTACGTCCAAGATCGAAGGTGTGTGCCCACACGGGTTGGTGATCAGCAACAATGACTAGACAGCCCTTAGCCGAACGTCGAACATGCAACCAACCAGGGAGATGAACACCAGGTGATCCAGTGATGAGGAGAAACCAAGTTGTCTGCACACAAACTCCATCTCACACGGACGCCAGCAGCTGCTGGATTCAAAGTCCGTGAAATGTGGCTGGCTGCTTCATCTGGTACTGCAGCAGTCTTCATCTCAAAGTTAATGATTGGACTGGACTTTGGCGATTGGCGTATTGTACATATCCAAATACTGTTGCGTAGAAAAAGTGTTAGCAAGCGCATGAGAACATCTGAGAGTGAGGGGTCTGATTGTGGGGAGTACACAGTATATGAGCTGGCTGGTTGGTATTTCTCCGATGGTAGCACTCCCACCCCCAGAACTCATAGCAGGCTGTAGCGGCCGGGATCACCAATGGGCGATGATTACTTTATCCGCTCTGTTTTCTTCTTTGGTCAGCTCCTCCACAGTCCTGCCAGAACTATAAGATTTCCCAGCTTTGCCTTTCTGAGGCGATGGCTGGAGTCTTCCGTGGTGTCAGCGTCCTGAAAAGTACTCTTGCACTCTGAACACACCTTCTCGTGGAACGTTGCATGGACAACTGCTTCCTCAACTTTGACAACGTTCTGCTGATTGCAGCAGGACAGTTCATTGCCCCTGTAGGGTTGTGGCAAAACAGCTGTAATAAGATGAATGTTCTTGTCGAACAAGCGCCCATTTTTCTGAACGTACGACTTAAGGCGCCTTCTAAATGACCTGCCAATGAGATGCAAAGTTGCTATTGTGAAAGAGCGACATTCTTGCTCGATAAGCTGTTTGAAGTCATCTAGGTTTATGGGCTGTTGTCATGTGTACTTGATGAGGTTTTCAAGTGGGAGATCAGTGCTCTCAAATTGTCCACATTAGAATCTTTTATGAGATTACCTTTGCAGGAGAGCCTTTCCAGCAAGTCTTCCATTCAGCTTCCCGAATAATGCTTATACGTGATCACTTCATTTAATATCGCTTGTAATACTTATTCGATGTGGTGTTCTCAAGATGTGCACGTTCCTTTCCAGAGGCTGAGGATTTTTAGTGGTTCTACGCTAAGTTATTTCTTGGAGTTTTGTCAAAAACGCTTTTCAAGGCCAGTAGAGCTCATCTTAACATAATAGACAACTCTATAGACCCTGAGAAACTGCAGCAAAACATCTGTTGGCTTGGTGGCGATCGCTCCCATGAGTCAGAGGAGCACATCTCCATGTGTAGGTCATAGGGTTTTCCTGTTTCGGTTGCTAAGATCCCAGGCAGTCGCTGGATGTGTAAAAGGTATCGTGGAACATCCTTGCAAAATGCAGCAAGAGCTTATAGTTGCTAATATACCAGATATGAAATTAAAGGTTCATCAAGACTAAACCAGGATTCACGAGGACCCCAAGAAAGTTCGACAGGGCTAGTGCAGCGATCACCGTGGCCACACTCTGTCTTGATTTCGTAAGTACGTACATAGACACCGCACCAGCTGCTAATTTCGAATGTATGCTACAAGTCCAAACATCATTACACATTACGAGCTGTTGCAGTACTCTACGTGTTTTCACAGCGCTAGAACACTCAATACGGCTAACTAGGCAGATGGCGAATGATGATAACATCACAGGTTATCAGTTCCCAAGTTTGTCTCTTGTCCAACACGACTCCCGGAACAGCTCATAAACTAATCCTGTAATAGATTTGCGAATACAATGGGATATAGTCTAAGTTACCCGCAATAGCAGACAGAGTCGTAATTTCAACTGTCAATTAAAAGGCTAACTAACAATCGATGCATTGCAAAAACGTAGGAAACTGCCAAGATGAAAGAGCCACGAAGTAATATCGAGTGTGCGTGGCTCCGTGGTAATTGACTTGTTCAGTGTCTGTTCGTAAAGGGCAAATGCTATAGTAGTTTGTTGATCTGCTTGTAACGCCGTGGGAGGTGACTATCGCTGCAGATAATATCGCGCTGTTGGATCAGGCGGCGGTTATAATGATACACTTGGTGTCCGTAAATAACAGCCTAGCTTCTAACAAATCACTCGTTTTACACTTCTTTGTTTAGGAGACATTCGTAGTCTGTTTTTTGTAAGAACGAAGAGATTTTCCAACAACAATAAAACCTTATTTCTCCATTCAATTGCCACTTGTAACAGATGAAGGTGACAAGGTATCACTGCGCTGCTGCTACGGTCGCAGGTTCGAATCCTGCCTCGGGCATGGATGTGTGTGATGTCCTTACGTTAGTTAGGTTTAAGTAGTTCTAAGTCTAGGGGACTGATGACCTCAGAAATTAAGTCCCATAGTGCTTAGAACCATTTGAACCATTTTTGACACGGTATCATCAGTCTGGGAACGAAACAGTGCGTTATTTAGGTAATAAATTTACATGCTTTTGGTCGTATGCCCATTTACGCCAATGCACATTGAGCAGTGTTTTTTGGTTTAATAGATTCTGTCTAGAAGAACGATTCTCTGGAAGGTCCACGAAACAACCAACCACTGCTGTCCTAAAATCTTCGTATGTCGTTTTCGTGTACGGATTTCTTTGAAGTTGTGTGGAAATACGTGCAGTAAAGAGGCTGTCAATTTTGTTGAAAAATTTGGATGTTCTAATAATTCATAATACACATATCTTAATAGTCCCCATCTCAAACAGCACATTGGAAGACACGTATGTAGTCTTACATAAGTACATGCATCCTTTCTGTTGAAATGCAGATTTACTCGAGCCTCTATATTCACCTTGTTGGTCTATAAGACTTTCGCAGGACTCGCCAACTGCCGGCTGATCACTGCAAGGAACTCAGAAGAACCCCTTATGTAACCTAACCTAAGAAACATAACTTGTACTTTTGGACACGCGAACCCAAGGAGTCGTCATGAGGATTGAGACCTCTCAGTAAAACCTATAATACTTCTAAATACAGTGTTTGAATTTCCAGTCTATTCTGACGTTTATTTTTAAGTCATTTATTTTTGAAAAATTTGTTATAATTTTACATACTGTATATAAATTTCCAATTTAGTCTGCTAACTTTCGGAGAATAAAGCAGTATGATAGGTAACAAGGGGCCCTGACGGTCTCTGAAACTCAGTTCGGGATGAGACAGTGGGTTAGTATTTCTGCCTCAAGGGTGACCACCCATAAACGTTGTAAAGCGCACTCGCTAGAAGATTCCGAGGCAAAGGACGCTGAGGTTTTACGCGCAGATCACATATCAGTCACTCTACATGCTATGACTGTACAGCGGACCCGTTTGCCACGTGATCGTTCCAGGTTTGCTTCAAACTTTCAGTAACTTTTAATTTTTTTATTTTCATTGTTTTAAAAATTATAACGCCTTTTAAACAAAGTTAATGATCTAAAATGTAATCATTTAAATAATCAAGGATTTTATTTTATTTATGAAACAACTGCTACAGCTAACTGACATAAATTGTGAATAACGGTTAATATTTTCTTCTTAAAAACTTGAATTATTTAAAATGCATTTTAATGGTGGTAAATTAAAACTTTAATTAATACTGGAATAAAATTTTGGGTAGTACTTTATTCACATAACTTTTTACAATAAAGTCTTTATTTGCCAATTTCGTGTTTTACATACCTTAAATACAAACAGAAATATTTTAACATCTTACGCAATATCTGAAGAACAATTGCTTACGCGAGCGACATTTTTTCAAAAGATCTGATAGAAAATATACTCATTTAACATTCACTTCTTTCATCAGAAAACCTGGAAGAGCACCAGGTATATCAGATCATTTCATTAAAGCATTGGCTATGACACTTTCTGATGCACTACTGATTGTATTTCTGTACAGTCTTCACGGTGATTTATTTCTCTACTATTTTCTATCATATGGACGCAATTTTATACGCTTTTTCCTGGCTATAAAACAGACGCCACTTAGCTGAACAAGAGGAGTACATTGTGGAAGAATCATTTCAATTGCACATGCCGGTGTTTTCTCGTCATCATATAATTTAGGCTTTGATTGTCCTCCTCAAGAGTCAATACGTAATGGAAACCGCTCTTTTCTCACATAAGACTTAAAACAACGGTTGAGAATGTCAATAAGCAGTCCTGTCGTTGGCTTTCCGGAATTGGAATATTTTAGGGCATTAAATTTATTTAATGTTGTTATAATTTTTAAAACAATTAAAAAATATCTGAACGTGGGATCGAATCTGGGTCGTCCACGTTGCAAGCGAGTCCCCTACAGCCGCAACCATTTTGCTGTTCTAGCATAGCACATAAATTGACTGCTGCATAACTGGTGCGTACGATTTTAGAGCAGTTTTCTCGGAACATTCCGACTAGTGCGCATTACAACTTTTGTGGGTGGACATTCTTGAGGTGTGGTACTGACCTGCTAAATCTCCTCCCGAACTGAATTTCCGAGACCGTAAGTTCCCCTTGTACTAGTTTCGAAAATGACAAAGCTTATAGAAATTACAACCTACGTATGACGTAGGATACTTCTCAGTGGCTTGCCTGTGGGCAGCCCGCGTGGCTGGTACTTGCGCCTCGACCGCATGTGGATGATATCCCAGACAGGTAACAGAAACTATTAACGGACTGACCGTGCCTAATGTCAACAACAAATCCAACACGCGTCGCGACACAGAGAGCCACAGGCAGCTGAATAAGGCCAGATGGAGAGAGAAATGCTCTCTATTCTGAAATAAAGAAACCGCAAAAGTTACAGAAAGACTGCTTTCCGAGACGTAGGCGGAAACGACTGAGAAAAATACCATCATCGTCGTTAACACTCTCGCATGTCCGTATGATTATGTTAAAAGATTTTATACCTTTTATTCAAATTAAATAATCTATTATTAATACTATTATTATTATTACATTAAAACATTTTACATATTTAACTGTTGTTATTAGTAAAATCGTAGGAATATCTGGCACTTTAGAAATAGACATATCGGCAAGGTATGCTTGTGGGTGTGGGGGAAGGGGAGGGGTGGCAGTGAAAACTCTAATTGCCTCCCCTCTAGGAACGAACCTGTATCTATAATTTCAGTTCGCGCATTTTAACCACAAAATGATATGAGGTAAACCATATGTACTTTCATTTCCTCTGTGTAAGTGTGGATGCAAATGAGAGAGAATGTATCAGAGTGGCTGAGTACTACATTTTATACTTTTCTTTTTGGTGCAGACTTACAAAAATCACCTTCACCTTGTAAGATGGTAAGAACTATACCCCTTACGAGAAGTAATTAAAGATCACTGATCTCACGTTGAGCGAATAGTGGGGCTGAACAAAAATGACTGACATGGCACAATGCATCTTGTAGAGGGTATAATATGGACCTATTGGAATAATTAATGTCAAATGGCGAACAAGACGGCTAGCGTGACCTCACAAGTTCGTTGCGGCGTCCATATTACTCGTGGGCTTCGAATTTGATGCCACAGAACGTGTCCACCTCAGCGTCCTCGTTCGCTTTCTCGACCCGTGTGAAGACGCTCTCACGCTGCACAGAGCGGCGCGAGTTTCCCCGTGTGTCGCAGGCGGCTACCCCGGGAGAGCTGAGCTGCCGGAGGAATGCCGCGGCCCACACGCGCGCCGACCGGTTCCGTAATGACGGCCGCTGTCGGCCGTGATTTACAGGGGACGTCCTGTCACGCCCCAGACCAGCGGAGCCCAGGCCGGGCCTATCCCCGCTGCGGCCGCACGACGCCAGCACTGTGCACGGCCGGCCTTCTTAATTAAACTCTCGCCACGTCTGCCCCTGCCCTGGCCGGGCGCCGTAATTACTGCGTCGCAGGTCTGCCGCTTTGCCAAATAAAGCGGTAATGGGCGAGACGCGGCTGGCAAGTGCCCGCCCGCTGATGGACTGTCGGGACACGCCGCCAGCTGGAGCAGCCGTGCCGGCAGGAGCGACCCTCGCCTGCACTTCGCGGCCCACTGGCCGTCGGGCCGTCTCCTTCTTCTGCAACACGTGAGGGGCCTCAGACAGATCGCGAGTGTTCGGCAAAGTCTAAAGCTATACCTAGGGGAACACAGTGACGGAAGACATAGCTTCAACGGACGTATGCGACTGATCACGACCAGAGCCGAAAATATATTTCACCAACTACGTGTCGAGTATCACGGACCCTGAAATCATTCGGCGACCTTCCTGCATAGATGCCGATCTTGTGGTTTTTGGATCCAGTTCTCGTGGATAACCTACTGCTGAAGGTCTTCCTGCAGTTCATCCTCCCTTTGCTTCCTTGGTCTTCCAACTGGACCAGTTCTTCCAAGATTTCCCATACACAGCTTTAACCCGGCTCTCTGCCCTTCCATGCTTATTCTCCTCAGTTGCATATTCTGCACGATGTTCTTTCTACGTCTCAGTTTGTTCTAGTCGCGGATTGCTCCGAAGTTCTTTCTCACGATTTTCCGTTCGAAGATCAGCCGATTTTCTTCATCTTTTTTTATAGTGTTTAATGTGTCTGCCCCGTACATCCACACTGGTACTATCACGATATAATGGGCTTTCAGTTTGGTCTTAAATGACAGAATTTTTGATGACATTATCTGGTTCAGTCTGAAATAAGTTTTAGGCCCACTGAGATAACGATTAATTTCTTGTTTTAGATTACTATGCCAGTTGAACCAGGTCCCAAGATATTTAAAATTTCCCACTGTAGTTATATTCCATATTCCAATCTGCAATGAGAACAATTATGGACTTCTTTGGATATTTCTATCATTTCAGTCTTCTCTATATTAATCCTCAGTGCAGTCTTGCTGACATTCTTTGCCATACTCTCTATGGTTCCTGCCATCTCTTCCTGTGACTCCACTGTACCCGTAATGTCTTCCAGTAACTGTGTTCTTCCATTTATCTTCACCCTTTTACCTCCTCGATTTCCGAATTACTTACTCTAGGAGCAAATGAAAAAGCTATGGAAATGGCATCGCCTTGTCTCTCAACTGTTCTTGAGATATCGGCCGCCACCCAGTCGGCAGCACTTTCAAATAAGCGAGCCTCCAGCTACACCACAGCGTTTCCTACAGTCGCCACCGCGGCGTGAGGCCGCTGCCACGAACGACTACGCCGCTGCCAGTCAGATGGAAGCATCTGGATGGCACATTCATGCACTGCCCCCATTTTGTGTGTTTGCCAATTGAATAACATTTACAGACTTTCATTGTGGCCAGGGCTCGACATCTTCTGAATGGACATTGTACTGAAGAGTGACAAATTTATAAATCTTTGTACATATTTCTACAATCAAATCTACTGTTAGTATCTGACAGTACAGCTACAGAAACAAAGTTATGTATTATTTTTGTATTTCATATTAAATGTGAAATAAAATCTCTCTGTCCGAGTATTAATCCTGACTCCTGGGGTCTGCTGGTTAATCGGATGTGACATGTTTAATTTTAAGGGGTGGCTAGATGCCCTTCCTGTCGCCACCCCGTACCCCTGGGGAAGGAATTAGTGTACCCCAAGTGTCTGCAACTAGTGCAATCCATGGAAGAGTGTGAATGAGCTCAGATGTCTGTGAGCCGTGTAACTGAGGCGGAACGTGGGGACCAGCCCGGCATTCACCTAGCGGGATGTGGAAAACCGCCAAAAAACCACATCCAGGCTGGCCGGCACACCAGCCCTCGTTGTTAATCCGTCGGGCGGATTCGATCCGGGGCAGTGCGCCTACCCGAGTCCAGGAAGCAGCCTGGTAATGCCCTCGGCTACCCTGGCGGTTATATGTGAAATAAACTAATAACTGAATTCTCTGTTTATGAACGGCATCTGTTTATTTCTCATTCCTGTATCCACTAAAGAGCCACGCATTGTGCAAGGAAGACATAACTGTTCTGATGTTGAATACCTTGGACAGTTAACCCTCGTATTTCACCTTAGCTTTTGCCTCTGCTGTACACACCTTCATCAGTTTAATTAACTTCCTTGGTACGCCACAAACTAGCGTTATTATATTCTATACAGCACAGACTACCAACTGCACACGTAAGAATATACCACTGTGCACTATTGGAGTCAGTAGTAAGCTTAGCAGCTAATACATGGTTGCATGGACTCGCTCTCGTCACAAACAGGACTGGTGTCAGATTGGAGGCAGAGGAGTGTGCTACTAACGACAAGAACACAGGAAATGCCATAACCCAATTTCTCAGGACTTTCTCTAAGTGAAAGAGGAACCAAAGTAAGGGAACATGTGTCTCAGCTTATTCGTAGGTACTCGACTGTTTCTGAGAACAGGACCATCAGAGTCTTTTGCGTAGTTTAGATGCCTTTTCGTGCGCTACAAGTTTGTCACAGTCCGCTTTTAGGACCAGCGAGGCGAGGACGTCAGCTGTGTGTCTACAGTGAAGCTGCGTGCAAATGGTTTGTGTTTACTTCCTCGGGACCTAGGGGGTTAGTTTCGGCTTACATTCAGCGCGCTATGATACATTCCAATAGGCAGGACACAATAAAGATCTCTTTTACACTGAACCTCGCCCAACCATGTGCTTACGAAGTTAAGCAGTAGTTTCAAGACCAACTCAGACTGGATCCTTTGCTCATTCTGGGCATACATTTTTCCATCATCGCCAGTATCGTTCACGTAAAGATGACATCTGCGGCCACATGCTCTGATGTGGTCAGTCAGTAGGATGATGCCTTTAAGTTCAAACACTCTGACAGTCATATTGAAATTGTCATGGTGGATACCAGGGGACTTGACATGCGGACACTGTGAGTAGTTGACTTTCCTTTTGAGGTGCTGCAAGATACTGCCAAGGCAGCTTTTTGCCCATATGGCAAACTTTCGAATTGTACAAAGCTTACAGCGTAGTACGTCATATGAAAATCTGAGAGGTGGCAGAAGCCCCCTCTCATATTTCTATCTTACTCTGAGTAATTCGATTTTCCTCTCTAACTGCATGCGGTGAAAAGTTGCTATTTCTTCACACGCGGACTTCCCACGCAGCGTCTCTCGTCACCCTGGTGGTCCGGTGACAGGCGGGCTCTGCTGATCTTGAAAGGGTTAAGCTGACGGGTGTGAGGGAGTCGAGCGAATGCTTTCCAGACGCCGACATTGTCAGTAGAGCGGCGGAAACACGCCCGCAGGAGCCTGAAGGAGCGGCTGGGCTAGAGATTCCGTTACTTCGCAGAAACTTAGCGACAACAATTTCTGGCTGGCTACCAGCGAGGCGTGGGAATGACTTGTGTCCCCAGACAGTCTTGGCGCGCAGATTCCCGCGTTTTCTGCCAAATCGTAACTGTGATTGGTTTGCTCAGGACATAGCTCCGTGAAGTAGCAAAATCGGCTCAGAAATTGGCGCCAAGAATCTCCATTGGTGGAATGGTAGTGCTTCGGCAATAGAGTGGAATATTCCGCCAGTTTTCGAGTTGCTGATTGGAACGTTTGACCACGGCCACTGTCGTGGGGTCGGGAATGTTCTGTGTTCGGTTTGTACGGGTGCTCTTGAGGAGTCGGCTCTCGCCTTTCGGTTGGGGTAGGTTACAAGAATGAGCTCTCACTGCTCTGGACAGCATGCCTTCCGTTGGCTGTCTAATATACTTTTATTTGATTGTAACTGTTTAACGAAGTTGCTGAAGTTTCGACTTCAACGTAAATTTCCGAGTACAGTTGGCAATTGAGCGTTCTGCGTACAAGTGGCCTATCTTGTCTGTCTTGAGCAGTTTTGGCTAAAGTTGACTGTATCGGAGTTACTGTGTGACTTCACTTGTTAAAATAAATCACTGTACCGTCAGTGATTGTGTGGCGAGCCTTCTTCGTCTCCCTCACAGGCGCATTTGTATTGATAGGAAGTCTTTAGTCTGGAACAACCAGACCAGGATAATTTGTTTCGGACTATACTCGCGACGTTATCATCACCACGACGGGACGTCGAAGTAACCAGCCATCGCCTCCAGTACGCCAGATCGTGTCCGTGCAGTTAAGAAGACAGCTTGGTAATGTACGTCCGCAGCACCGCCAAAGCAGCCAATTTTGCTAGGTGGTAATCAGAGCTCAGCAGGGCGCGCCTGTTTGTCTTTTCTAACTTTGTTCTGTCTTGGGTGTTCATTGTCTGACTTCTCACTAATGTAGCAGCAATTAATGTTGGGTTAGCTGTGTGTCTATCTTAAGATTTGAGTTGCAAGGAATTGGCTCCACATACCACTACGTCATAAACGTCACAGTCTAGTTTAGGGACAACTTCACCCTCAGAGCATTCATTTGAGTAACCACTTTGAGCCAATTTGAAGTATTGTAAATGTTTCATGTGTTTTTGTTTATTATTTTGTGTTTAGTCTTAATAAATCATATTGTTATTTTGGACAGAACTTTCATTCTGTTAATCGGTAGAGCAACTCTATCATTTCTCACTACATTAATGAAACCTTCCTTTATTTAACTTATTTATCAAATTAAATTATTGCAGGTGCCAAACTGTTTTCTACTCCTCTTGCAGGGTCGATTACAGTCAGTTCGCGTACCTTTTTAATCCATGTGCAACAGCAAAAGTCGGAGTTAGAATAGGGGGGGCTTAGAGCATCATTTAAATATGTAGATTCTAGAAGAATTTAGTGTTAAATACACTGATAGCCACGGCACCTCGCAAATCGACTTCTTAAAACATGTCTCTTTATACCTGAAAATAGGTGTCCAAGTACATAGGTGGATGTCATGCCTTCATCACGTACAACAGCCAATCTTAAACGTTTTCTGGCTGTGGACAAGAAGACCATATTAGGCTAACATGCCTTCATCGTCATCTTATGAGCTCTCCAACACAGGATGTTGTACCGATGAAGACCACTTCTCTCCTTCTCCATTATGTTAAGCCTCTCACATTGCCCTCAGTGGGTGGCAAATGGAGCGATGTGCTGAAGGAAACAATCGCTCAATAGAGTGGGTAGCACAACATTGGAGCTTTCGACGATTCCCACGACGTCTACTGTGGCTACCAAACGCCAGCCAGCTGTGGTTGTATCTCAGGAAAAGATGGATATGAATGCTAAGGTCATGCCATCATCCAACAAAATATCCACCACACATGGAAACCCATGTCCATAAATAACGATCATCTTAGCGTCACAAGAAACGGTGGTAGGCTCCTTCTGACAAACGCTTTCTTCACGTGTCTGGCCTGGAAGAGAATGACGATGATGATGATGGTGATTGGAAGATATGCTGAACGATGGTGCTAGATGACCAGTTCCCCGCATTGGTCATGGGTCCTGATACAGGCATTACATCACTCCCCAGCCAGACGTTGGTGTCGGATGGCCAGGACAGCAGTCCTACAGCGATGACTAATGGCACAGCAGCCCACAATGAAGGGAGTGGCGAGTCATCACAGTGAACAACACCAACTCTTGCGCCTTGGGGTGATGCCGATGAGACTGCTGATGATGTGACGATGGGGGAGGTGGAGGGCCGTGTCATTTCATCTGTCACTTCCCACCATCAGCTCCATTTACTGGGGTTACAGGCTGTGCAGTTCTGGGATATTCCGTCTCTCACTTGTCTGCTGTGACTACAGCTGAAATCAGGGCTAGACTGCAGACCTTCTGTCCGGCCACTATTAAAATCAATACAATTGGGACGCTACATAAGTTTACCTTGCTCCCAGAAATGGTCACTGCAGAAGATGTTGACGTTGCCTTCTTACAGAAATTCCACGTAGTTAGCTTTCCCGACTTCTTCGGATATATGGCTTTCGTCTCACACATCCCCCACGGACTGTAGGATTGGCATCTTTCTCCATGATGGTTTGATGGCCACTGAGTGTGATACCTCCTGAATGCGAAGTGCGTGTTCAGTACAGTCAATGCCATGCAAATTGTTAACACCTACACTCCTTCTATCTCAGGAGAATCGAGGGAACACTCATGTTACTTCGTGTAGGATATAGTGCCACTCTGTCAGGGTCGACTGGATGACTTGGTGATGGGTGGCGACTTCAGTTGTATAAATGCACGTACCAGCCAGCTGTCACGGCGTTCTCTCGAGACCCTTATATAGGACCTTAATCTGGTCCACACGCGTTGATGCACACATGGCGACGCCCGAGGATTCACTCCCCTTATCAGTTTTACCTGCCCTCGTCGAGCAAGGCAGATCAGTTTTACATCCATTCTAATGGCAGCGATGAGTGGCGCGGCAGTACGGCCTATGACCTTCAGTGGCCACGTGACATATACCTGTGCTATTGCCCTCCATTTCTCTGCGCATGGAGGAGTCGGCTGCCCAGTAAGATGAATACCAATCATCATCATGTAGAGATGCAGTGGAGACCAAAAAATGGTTCAAATGGCTCTGAGCACTATGGGACTTAACATCGGAGGTCATCAGTCGCCTAGAACTTAGAACTACTTAAACCTAACTAACCTAAGGACATCACACACATCCATGACCGAGGCAGGATTCGAACTTGCGACCGTAGTAGTTGCGCGGTTCCGGACTGAAGCGCGTAACACCGCTCGGCCACAGGGGCCGACAAAACCTGGGTTAATTGGGCCATATTTAGTATTAAGATTTTGGTTTTTATTCTATTTTAACTACAAAGGCACATCCTGATAAACTGAGGTTTTTCTGTTGCAGAAAAATTCCCACTTTTCATAAAAGAAAAGGCAAATCTGGGGGAGGAGAACGGTCTGAAGGCAATTTGAAAAGTGCACTGAAAGTTGTTGTGTATAAGGAAATGGGAGTCAATGTTGCAGGAAAAGTGTTTGGCGCACCGAAAAACACTTTCAGTCACGGAGCTGTAATAAAGGTTGCACTGAGAAAACTCGTTGTTAGGAGTCGAGACGAAAATATATATAAATCGTTGAAATATTAAAAAATTACAGTCAAGCGAGTTGACTCCAACTGGAGATTCAGTACGTTCCATGGCTTATAATTTAGCAGAAAGCCTGCAAATAAAATCTAATTTTGATACTGAAACCAAACAAGCAAGCTACTACTGGCATTCTTCTATTCTTGTAAGCAATCCTGAACTTTTCATCCGGCAATCTAAAGAGATATCTACTGCAAGAGTGAAGGACCAGAATAAAATAGCTATCAAAGATCTCTTTGACATTTTAAAAATGCTTTGAAAGAAAATGGTCTTATACATAAATCTGGAAATATTTTCAGCGCTCATGAAACAGATTTACAACTGAACAACAAGCCTGGAAAAACAGTTGCCTTACAAGGTTCTAAGAATGTGATTTCTGTTACTTCGGGTGAAACTAATGCACTATTGAAGTGTGTAAATGGAGAGGATACATCCTCGTCACCTTTTTACATAATGAAAGGGAAGAATCTAAATCAGGAGCTTTTTGACAGCTTGCCACTTGGTGCTGAAGTAAAACGTGTCCAAAGTCTGGCTATGTAGATACATATTTTCTTATGACAGGAAGAAAACTCATATTACTCCAAGGAAACCTACAGGAAAGTTACTTCTCCTTCTAGACGGGCACATGTGGCATAACAACAGCGTTGAAATGCTGGAGTTTGCAAAAAATAACGAAATAACGAAATAAGTTTGAGTGTTCTTTGCCTCACCAGCCATTGGCTGCAGCCAGTGGATCATGCTACTATTCTGTTTGCTTCAACTGTATGACCAATAATTTTAGAATTTGTGGAATCATTCCTTTTGGACCCAGTGCTACACCAAACTATGGTTTTCTGTCAGAATTCACAGACTCAAGGCCTCTAGACACGTCGCTTGTTTCCCAAAATGACTTGCTGGTGACACTGTTCCTGGTTGTAGTAGTTCAAAAATTGATGTCACTGTCGATGGTCTTAGTAGCTCAAGAAACGATAGTAATGTTGGTACTTCAAGAACATATGAAGGTGTTTCTTTTCCTGGATACTCTGAACAATACGTGGATATTTATGAAAATGTAATCTCCTCAAAGTTATTGGACAAAATACGGATCAATGCCTCGTGTCAATGAAGTTCAGACCTTGAAAAGAAAGGTTCAAACTATATCAACAGTTTTAAGGAGTCCGGGAAAAGAAAAAAGATAAAAGAAGAAAGAGAAAGAGGAAAAGATGAAAGACAAGGAGGAAAAGAAGAAAGACAGATAGAATCTGAATCTGAAAGTACTGATATTAATACAATTGGCAAGATAATCGTTGTGATAGTGATTGGGATGAAGATTATTATGTACGGTGTAAAGAGAACTACTATGAAACAAAATGATACAATGACTGGATTAAGTGTGTGTAATGCTTTCGCTGGGCACATGAAGGATGCACAAGATTCGAAAATAAATGCGATCCCTGTGGGGAGCGAGACTGTCGAAAGAAGACGATAGCAGAACGATTAATTGTTCTGAACCATGTGAAAATAGACCACCAATATTTTCTAAGTATATTGACTGTTACATTTACTTACCTTTTTCAAATAGTTTATAACTCTATACTTATCAATTTTCAAGCAGTTTATAACTTTACACTTGGAAATAGACGATGATTATAACTTTGATGAGCTGTATTTCTTGTGTTACAACTTCATTTAGAAACGTATACCAGAGGTCCATCAATCCATAGGTGGTTAACCACCTAAATCGCGTACTCCCAGGATAGAAGGACCGCCACGTAATTAAAAAAAAAATGTCACAGCTGAAGCGAAGCATATAATTGTTCAAGGTTTTATGTACACATAAAAGAATATATCTAATGCTAGATATTGCGAAGTTTTGGAAAAAATTACTTAAAAAATAGTGGTCTACTGTAAGTAGGCTGTTTAGGTTTTTTATTGGTAACGCCGCCGCCACGTAGCGCTCTGTATGAAAATCACTGGCTGTGCCGTGTGCAGTCTGTGGCTGGTTTGCATTGTCGTCTGCCATTGTAGTGTTGGGCAACGGCAGCTGGATGCTAACAGCACGTAGCGTTGCGCAGTTGGAGGTGAGCCGCCAGCAGTGGTGGACCTGGGAAGAGAGATGGCGGAGTTTTGAAATTTGTAAGAATTGATGCCATGAACTGATATATATATTATGAATATTAAGGTAAATACATTGTTTGTTCACTATTAAAATCTTTCATTCGCTAACTATGCCTTTCAGTAGTTAGTGCCTTCTGTAGTTTGAATCTTTTAATTAGGTGGCAGTAGTGGCGCTCGCTGTATAGCAGTAGCTTGAGTAACGAAGATTTTTGTGAGGTAAGTGATTTGTGAAACGTATAGGTTAATGTTAGTCAGGGCCATTCTCTTCTAGGGATTACTGAAAGTCAGATTGCGTTGCGCTAAAAAAATATTGTGTGTCAGTTTAAGCACAGTGTTGTACAATTTTTCTAAGGGGGCGTTTCACTACCTACCTCATGTGATGTCTGGCTCCACATCAAATGTGCTTTATCTACTGGGCTTTATGTATTGTCATTGGAACTTTTGCTGTCTAGCCTGCGTCAACGATTAACGAGACTCCAATTTGGCGGTCGAGTTTACCAATGGACGGCGTACGCCAATGGTGTGATGCCCGTTGTTCGAGGAGCCGATGACATGGAAGGGGCCATGTCCTGGATTGTATTATTTGGGGCGGTATCGAGAAGTAAGGACAGCATCGACAAGTCACTAGCGCTGCCTATAGGGTCGTATTTGTTACGAGAGTGCGGTGCCCAATTTCATCTAATCAACTACGATGTCTAGGACTGTACTTCGAAGTCGAAATCCGGCGGACGATAACACTGAACTACAGAAGCCTATTGCAACAGACACGGACCAGCATAATGGATCAACACCAACGGTCCCTCAATATCGTACAGCGAGCACATTATGCCAGAGTCGACTTAGCACTGTGGCTTCCACAAGTCGCACAAATTCCACCCATCACAGACCTACTGGCTCGTAGTAATATGACCGTTTACGGCTCCTCTGTCAGCAAAGGGATGTTGTTTAAATCTAGATACGACAGCCACCCCCCTCCTGTACCCAAGGGCAGAGGGGGCTCAGGCTCGTCACCGTCTGTAAAGGGGTGGTGGCCCTCTACATCAGTGCCCACCTAAAGCTACGACCCAGATAACACATGAGCCTGCGAACTCGTTTCCCTCACGACTCATCGATTGTATTAGGAAACTTCCCGGCTCCCTTCAGTCACCTCGGGTGACTCTATTTGGAGCACAGTTATCCACGCCTAGTAACCCCCACCCCATTTTCAGTGACGGCGAAACGACTCTACGGCGAACTGCACCGATATAGCCTCCCTAAGTGATTGAATCAGAATATGCAAATATGTGGTGTAGAGTGGTATGGAGAACGGTGGATCATCCCTTAGTTGACTCTGACACTCAAACCGCATGCTACCGAGCGAGGTGGCGCAGTGGTAGCACACTGGACTCGCATTCGGGAGGACGACGGTTTAATCCCGTCTCCAGCCATCCTGATTTAGGTTTTCCGTGATTTCCCTAAATCGTTTCAGGCAAATGCCGGGATGGTTCCTTTGAAAGGGCACGGCCGATTTCCTTCCCACTCCTTCCCTAACCCGAGCTTGCGCTCCGTCTCTAATGACCTCGTTGTCGACGGGACGTTAAACACTAACCTAACCTAACTAAACCGCGTGGTACGTGGCTGTGAATAGGAAGTATGTGCCCCACGAACGGCTCTATAAGATCCACCTGGCTGATTCATCCACTTGTTTGACAGGCCACGAGGTAGGCGACGAACACCGATACAGATGTGGGTACGCGGGGCAGGTGTGGTACCTAGCATGTCAAATTTTAGCGTATATTCTGCGTGCAACGAAGCACCTTATCGGCGTACACGTGATTATCCTACCGGATGAAAAGTTCTGTCTCAAGGCTCGGACGAATGGAGTCTTGTGGATCCCCTGCCAGCCGCATAATATCTCTACCGTGACGATCCCAAACACGTTCTTGGATTCTGGTATTATCTCCATGAGTGACACCACGCCATTGTGCGTCACCCACAATACGACCGATTTTTTAAGAATTTCCAATCGAGTATCTTGCACCATCCACCAGTAATTGGAAAGTCTTCAACGAGAGAAGCTGGTATGACTGAAGATTTAAGACTGAAGATTCGTTTAACGAACGAATGTGGAACAATACGGAGTGAAACGAGAAGACACGCCTGGCGAGCCGGCGTCACATACGACAGTGTGTCACTTCCGCCGTGTCTGTTACTATTTTGTTTTTCATTTTTGTTCACAACATCAATTGCTCGCAAGAAGCGTCATTTAGTTCTCCCCATCCGACTTAGCACGGCGTACCATAGGCCTTCCCCTTT
Organism: Schistocerca gregaria; assembly: GCF_023897955.1. Taxonomy (NCBI): domain Eukaryota; kingdom Metazoa; phylum Arthropoda; class Insecta; order Orthoptera; family Acrididae; genus Schistocerca; species Schistocerca gregaria. The sequence goes on from NC_064920.1 coordinate 245,731,611, forward strand.
GGTTCTTCATGCGTACATAAAAATAAATAAACTAAAATAAAAAAAATTTGTGGCATAGTGGCTAGGTTCGCGGTCTCCAACTTTTTCGCCCCATGTTCGAAATATGGTCATTGTTTTTTTTTTAGTGTATTTATTTTTTTCATTTATCTGTCTACGTCCATAGAGAGTTACTTCATAAATTTTTTTTATCTAGTTAGGGATCGTAAGGAATTTATATTAATTGTACAAATAAAACTGTGTTTCATAATGTCATACATTTGTTACATAGTATATGAGTCTATGGTATTTTCGGGGATCACAGTTTTTTAAAAATCTCATGTCTTGTATTTAATTCTTACATCAGTTCTTAACTTCTATGCTTTGTTCTTATGTCTATTCGTCAAGAAGATTTGGTACATTGAAGAAACATTCGAAATTAGATTCTTCCGATTACCACGAACATCGCGTGAAGGAGGGTTTGCCATAGCGACATTTATTTGTGGAATCTCACTTGGAAAAGAAACGTTAACAATGCGGAAGGTTTCAATCGTTGGGCATAATTTCGCTGGAAACCACGCACGATCGAAAAATACAGCTGGAAATTGATTACGAATCAAAATACACTACAAGAATTCCGCCGAAAATATTTTCCAATAAATTTTTTATTCTTATATTTCTTTCTTTTTCAAATTCATTCACCGGACACATGATTAATAGACGAGTAACGACAACTTTATTTCGACATTCGTAGGAAAACATTCGTGTAGTAATTGGTGATATGAAAATTACCGGCTTTCAAATTACTTTAATATCCAAAGTGCGCAATTCCGGATAGTGGTTCCTTATCAAAACTTCGTCTACTAAGTCCACTCAACCCCTAGAAGCCATTAATAGAAATTGTGAAACATCCTTTATAAGTGCCTGCAGAACAATTAAGTAAGTTGAAAATGTACAAATATGTTTTGTACAATCAAAGGCTGCTTAGAGGTTGTTTTAAATCTTGTGTAAAATAGAGGCAGATGACTCGGTAGAAAAAAGATTACTGCGGGGGGATGAGTAGGAGTGCGCTGAACCCAGCGAATCCATATTTACACGACAGTTGTGGAATCCCGACCGACGTGAGCAGCAATATCGCGCTACTATAAACTGCAGTCTTGATAGGGCCTGCGTAAAACACCACCTTCTCACAAACAGTGATCATCCAAATGTAATTTCGGTGTAAGAAACCCACTGCTTAATTTTCCCTTATATTCAGCTGCACATGGTATTCCTCATACGAGCTTAGTGCATAAAAATAGACACATCAAAAAGTGTTTTGCATCAACTCCGTTCCGAGAGTTCCGGAAACAGTACGTAAAATTGGAATACAGATAAACATAAACATCATTTCCGCCCTTTTTACTGCTCATGAAAACCACACATTGCATCTTGTACCACCATACAGCTGCGAGGTGCCGGGGCTAGCAGCGTATTTAACACTAAATTCCTTTAGAATCTTCAAATGGAAATCATGCTTCAATCCCCCCCTTTTCTATCTCCGACTTTTGCTGTTGCGCATGGATTAAGAAGAAACGCCAACTGACTGTAATCGACCCTGCAAGTGGAGTAGAAAAGCGTTTGGCACCTGCAATAATTTAATTTGATAGACATTAATTTGATGAAGGAAAGTTTCATTAACGTAGTGAGAAATGAAAGGGTTGCTCTACTGATCAACAGAATGAAAGTTCTGTCCAGAATAACAATTTGATGTATTATGACTAAACTGAAAATAATAGACAAAACACATCAAAATTTTACAATACTTCAATTTGGATACTCAGATAAATGCTGTGAAGGTGAAGTTGTCCATAAACTAGATTGTGATATTTATGACCAACTGGTATGTGGAGCCAATTCCTTGCAACTCAAATCTTAAGAGAAACACCCAGCCAACCCAACATTAATTGCTGCTACTGTAGTGAGAACTCAGACAATGAACACCCAAGACAGAACCACATTAGAAAAGACGGCAACAGGCGCGCTCTGCTGAGCTCTGATTGTCACGTAGCTAAATTCCCTAATCTGCCGATGCTGCGGACATACATTACCAAACTGTCTTCTTAAATGCAAGGACACGATCTGGCATACCGGAGGCGATGGCTGATTGCTTCGACATCCCATCGTGGTGATGATAATGTTGCGAGTATAGCCCGAAACAAATTATCCTGATCTGGTTGTTCCAGACTAAAGACTTCCTAGCAACACAAATGCGCCTCTGAGGGAGACGAAGAAAGCTCGCTACACAATCACTGACGGTACAGTGATTGATTTTAACAAGCGAAGTCACACAGAAACTCTCACACAGTGAACTTTAGCCAAAAGTGCTCAAGACAGACAACATATGCCGCTTGTACACAGAACGCTCAATTGCAAACTGTACTCGCAAAGTTAAGTTGAACTCGAAACTTCAGCAACTTCGTCAAACAGTTACAATTAAATGAAAGTATATTAGACAGCCAACGGAAGGCAAGCTACCTCAAAAATTTGTACGATCTACTGAAACCATTGTTTCCCATTCGTGCTAGATGGCGCTGTAATCGAGAAAGATCAAATGTGTTTGCAATCAAGAACCGACTCATTTGACTCTAAATTTCATTTGCGATCTAAATATAAAACTTTGTATTTTAAGTTGGTATTTACGTTCGAAATTCAGTTTAGTGTTGCAAATTTGTATGTACACTAGAATGTGATTTGTTGTTTCAATGTCAGGTTACAAAACTACGCTTAGCGTGATCCAGGAACAATGTCTTGGATATAATAGTTTTCCGTTCCCATAAGGATGCTTGATAGCAGTGAATCCCCTTGTCTGTCACCATTGGGCTATCTAATGTCGGTGAGTCCCCGTGCGTCTCCCGCCACTGGTGAGCTTTATTTTGGTGAGTCTCCTTGATTCTCAACATAATTCTAATTCATAACGCTTTTAAGTTATATACAAGCATTCCACACGCGAAATTAATAAATGCGCCGAAATGGAAGGTCGTCAGCTTCAGCATTTCTTGTGAATTACATTTACGATGAGAAGCAACGAGACTCACCAAAATGAAGCACCGCAATGGTGAGAGGCGAGGGGATTCACCGTTATCAAGCATCCCGTTGGGAACAGAAAACTATTACATCCACGTAGTTTCTAACCAGACATTGAAACAGCTGACCATATTCTACTACACATTCAAATTTACAAGATTAAACTGAATGTCGAACAGTTTACATGTACATGGTAAATGATATGCAGAATCAAATGCGTCGATTCTTGTTAACAAAATCGGGCACACTTGATATTTGTCGGATACAGTGCCACCTAACACTAGTAGAAAACAATGATCTGAATAAACTGTACGTATTTTTTGGTGTAGAATCTGAATACGCACTAAAAATGGGGAGATTCTGAGGGTTTGAACTTTAATAGTGGCAACTATTTATTTACAGCTCGTACAAAATATATACGTGTTTCAAAGTTTTACTGACCTTCAAAGTAGTCACCAGCATTGTGTACAACCCGTTTCCAGCGATGTGTAACTCGTAGGATACTCTTAGCAGTGCCAGTTGTATTGACACTTTGATCCGCGCGGTCTACTGCCAGACGAATTTGTAGCAGTTCTGAAGCGAATGTCATGAAGTGTTTCTTTCAGTTTAGAAATCGAGTTGAACTCACGGTGGCTTAAGTCATGGGAGTGCAGTAAGTGGTATAGCACATAGCAGCCCCATCAGTCTAACAAATCAGTAGCAGCTTGCACTGTACGTGTTTGAGCATTCTCCTGCAAAATGATGGTCAGGTCCTGCAGAAAGTGTCATCACTTTTGTCTCCGTGCTGTTCATTTCTGGAACACGACCTACGACCAGCTTCAGACCTGCTGCAAGTTCGTCGGGCAATAGACCGCGCCGCTTGAACTGTCAACTCAACTGGCGCTGCTACGAGTATCCTACCACTTCCACATCGCTGGCAGTGGGTTATACACAATGCTGGTGACTACTTTGAAGGTCAGTAAAACTTTGAAACACTTACCTATTTTTGTACGAGCTATAAATAAAAGCCGGCCGCGGTGATCTCGCTGTTCTAGGCGCGCAGTCCGGAACCGTGCGACAGCTACGGTCTCAGGTTCGAATCCTGCCTCGGGCATGGATGTGTGTGATGTCCTTAAGTTAGTTAGGTTTAAGTAGCTCTAAGTTCTAGGGGACTTATGACCACAGCAGTTGAGTCCCATAGTGCTCAGAGCCATTTGAACCATTTTTTTTAAATAAAAATAGTTGCCGCTATTAAAGTTTCAACACTCATATATAAAAGAAAATGGGGGTTCCCAATCGATTTACTTCAAATTTTTGTACGATACTCTTAAGAACGTTCTTTTTTCTTTTTCCCTTGCCCTTGGTTTCACAGAAAACCGGAGGTTGCAATTGTGGCTAAGCGGTTTGTGATACTACTACAGTATCGGAATTGTCTAAAAGTCAGTAATCCAACTCATTCCGAGAGTAAAACTATGGGAAATACTGGCAGTGAAGCTACCATCCTCACAGATCCTGCAGCAGAGGACAGGTCACTCGTACCCATATAATCTTACTCGTTTCAAGCGACTTCAGTTCCCAATTATGCTTTTTCTTTTGCAAGATTGGTAAACAAGCCTCAACGTCAGAGAGAGTGGTGGAGGGGCGGTGAAACATGGAGGGGAGGGAGGAAAGGACATGGGGAAGGGGGAGATGGTCAGAGGGGGAAAGAAATTTAGGATATATATGTAATTCCCATGTACAATTAGCAATTTCGAGCCATTACCAGGTTCTCTAGTGCTAAATACTTCCGTATCGAAGCATGTAACACACTTCATATCACTTAGATGTTTGCTGCTATTTCAGTGGCCAGTAGCATAGTTTTCAGTGTTATAATAAGCTGAAGTGCTCTTGAAGACAAGTAACGGGAAACTAATAGCATGCAAAATATATTCCTTTACGTGCAGCGCACGAAACTGTCCGAGGACGTGAAGACAAGACCGGTTGCGTGACGCTGCTGGCTGCCTCGTATTCCCGCGCCGGACACGGGTGGTAGCGGTTCACGCCTACAAGCGTTGCCCACGCCGTGTTCTCGTTACGCATCGGCCCGTCCCATCCTCTCTCCTGCCTATTGGGCAACCGCAGCCACTGTTGAAACCATCGCCCACAATAAAACAACTCATCCACATTACATTGTGCGTGCTATGTTTTCGTTAAGAGAACTTTCTCGTGTAGTTCTTTGACCGACACACTTACTGAGGAATTCCTGTACGGAATCGGATTGTTAGTGGATGTCGGTTGTTGGAAGTTTATTCCATCACGCAACGTACGGTAGGGAAGTGTCAGACGCTCCTGTTGTTTTTTTTTTTTTTATGCAGTCTGTTGCTTGTCAATGGCAGGTGTTTAATTTGTCCCCAATGTCTCAAACCCAGTCGAAGCAACGAAATTCCATTAATAATTAGTTGGTGTATTTTCTGGCCCCCCAAAAATGATTTTTTTTTTCAACATGACCTTCCTTATTACTGTCATAATAGACTCTTAGAAGCGGGACCCATAAATGAAGAAATTCTACTCCAGTCTATCAGACTCCAAGCCACGGACGTGTCTGGAGACGCCTCAGACAGTGGTGGGATACCAATCTGTCGGCAGCCATATGGCCCGACAACCAGGAATTATGGTCTGGGTTCCAATTCTTTTCATAGCAGGACGCCTTTGGTTATCATCCGCAGTACCGAAACGGCGAGAGTTTCTACTTATTGACAAATCCTAACTTTGCCAGGAAGTTTTCTGGATCTCTCCCCAGTTAAGGTTTGGAGAATAATGGCAGGGCCTTTCATTCAGTTCGGAATACTGACGATCTACAGCCCATTTGGACAGAATTTGGGACTATACTCCTTAAGAGGACATCCAACAACTCTATCAATCAAGGCTAAGACGTACGTTTTTTCTTTGTTTTTGGCGTTATAAACTTTCAGAGGTGGTGTAGAAGGACTAATGTATCTGTCTGAGATAAGAAACCCTGGACCGTATACGAGTTAGTTGAAACTTACGAAACCAAGTACACTGGTCAAAACAATTAGGGGATCAGTTGACATATCTAAGTCCTGAAGTATTGTCATCGGCAGAATGAACTAAATGGTTCGACGTCTTTCTGTGGGTTCTACAGAGTGAAGTCAGCAACATTTCGGTCACCGAGATATTGCTGCAAATGGAGTTGGCTTTGACTTGTATTTAGTCTACCAAACGAATTACACAAGCAGTTGGGTCCAGATAGTATAGTGAGGAGGTAGTGCAATACTACAACAACATGGCTTACCCGAAGCTATGGCATGGAGAGCCATAGGACGGTTGGAAGCGGGAAAGACACAGAGGGAAGTGGCTGCAGTTTTTGGAGTGTCTCAGAGTGTGATTTCCAGGACCTGGACGCGATTTCAGACTACAGCAACCGTCAAAAGAAGGCAAGGCAAAGGTCGTCTACGGGTAACATCAGCAAGAGATGACTGTTGTCTACAGCTAACAGCACTTCGAGATAGGACGCTGAATGCAACTCATCTGCAACGCACCCTCCATGCAGCAACAAGACGCGCAATATCAACACAAACAGCCCGAAATCGCCTTCGGGAAAGTGGCCTTTACGCAGGGAGGCCTATGGTGTGTGCCCCATTAAAACCACGACACCGTTTAGTCTGCAGAAACTGGGCGGAGGAACATTTGGATTGGGGTCGTAACGAATGGCACCGGGTGCTGTTTATAGATGAGTCAAGATTTTGTGTTCAGCCGGACAATCTTCGTTCCCTCATGTGGAAACAACGTAGAACTCTGAACAGTATTGCTTATTGTAGGAAACATCACCATATCATGGTGGTGGACGAATGGTGTGGGCAGGAGTAAGTATTGGTGGACGTACGGACCTCTGTGCCGTACAGAATGGCGCTTTGACTGCTCAGAGGTATAGAGACGAGATCCTTCGACATTTTGTTGTGCCCTACGCTGGTTCCATAGGAGACGGCTTCGTTCTGGTGGACGATAAGGCTCGTCCCCAAAGAGCTGCAATGGTGGACAACATGTCTGAAGCTGAGGGAATTGAACGAATGGAGTGACCAACTTGTTCATCACACTTAAACCCGATTGAGTATGTCTGGGATGCATTCGGCAGACGCATTGCAGCCAGACCAGCACCTCCCGTAACGGTTGTAGAGCTGTGTATTGTACTCATGGAGGAATGGCCAAACATCTCTCGAGAGCTGATTGATAACCTCATACTGTCTATGCCACGCAGGTGTGCAACTGTACTGAACGTCCGAGGTGATCACACACCGTATTAAAGGGCAACGAGAATGACTGTTTCACTGTTATGGTAGCCCAATGGTGCATCGCTTTATGTAAACGCCATATGAACCTCAAGTAAAGAGTTAAGACAGCAAAATATCGTACTGTATTACAGATATCTGAATAAAATACATTATCCTATATCTATTGTGTATGATATCTCACCTGATCCTGTTTTGAGCAGTGTATGTTGTGGAATAATTGTACCAGTGGAATACTATGTATCATCGATCACACGATCTATCAGATTGGTTTCTTATACTCGTAACCACACAAATAAAAAATTAGTCCACCCAGGAGATATAAAACACAGCCCCTTGCCTTGCTAATTGCTCCAGAATGAGAGCTCAAAAAGTTTCGTCTCGTATGTCATATCAAGCTGAAACCACACATAGATCCTGTAGAGCCCCCTTAAATGCGGGAAGGTGGATTGCTGTTTTTCACTTGTTTTACGCAATATTTCCATATATTTCTTATGAAATTCAGGTCGAATGATTTATCGAACCTGTCGATGTGCCACGTGGTACCTGGGTGATAGTAAACCTAGAGAATTATGGATGCAGCCCTTTGAAAACCGCTTTTGTCACCTTGGAAGACGGGTAAATCCGCATTGTGTACATCATGAAGATGTCGAAGAAGGCACAACGCTTGTTCACCGAGACTGTTGAAACAAACATCTCAAAAACATCACAGAACCACCTCAGGCCAATAAGGATACAGTTAAGAGATATCGGTACTACGCATCAAGTATTACCGTTACCTACCTCTGCTAGACCGAAGGTCACAAAGGACACGGATATGTTTCCTCAGCTAGAGTTGGGTGAGATTTTGACGACTGCAGAGAAGGCTCCCAAGTACTCAGTCTGCGGAGCGAATACGTAATTAGACTGGGTGCCACACGATTGGCGACCATAGTAGCGAAAAGTATTTGTTCAGGTATAATTATTCCAAACGAATCAGTGCAATTTTTTTCTCTATAACGGCCACCAATTTGACTTAACATGAGGTATGACAACTCTCATGACACTGTGATTAGTAAATACGTTCATGAAGCTAAGTGTGTTTTTAGATAGACATTGGGAGTATTTTGATGGAGAGTCTTACTCATCATTGTATGTTTACAGAGAAAGATATGTTGGAGATAGGAAGTTTGGATTTGAGAGGGCAGCAGTCACACAGGCACACGAAGGTTATTATAGTCATATGTGTATCTCGGGGCTAAGTATGTCCAGTTATGTTAGCTATAGGTAATCCGACACTGTTTGACAGCAAACCGCAGGCTGAGCAAAAGAACAGTGAAATAGAATCGTCGAAAGTGCCGGAGACTCGAAATGCGGATTAAGCGCCTTATTGGGCCGTTGGCACACCCGTTCCTGACACCATTTGAAAAGCGCAACGCCGCGCGGGATTAGCCAAGCGGTCTAGGCGCTGCAGTCATGGACTGTGCGGCTGGTCCCGGCGGAGGTTAGAGTCCTCCCTCGCTCATGGGTGTGTGTGTTTGTCCTTAGGATAGTTTAGATTAAGTAGTGCGTAAGCTTAGGGACTGATAACCTTAGCAGTTAAGTCCCATAAGATTTCACACACATTTGAACATTTTTTGAAAAGAGCAACAATCTTGATTCGCCAGACCACACTACAGGATTCTGGGCAACTACTGTCCATTTTCTGTGTTGTTTGGTCCACTGAAGATGTAGTGTTTCTTGTTCTGCAGTGAGCAGGTGCCTTTTACCCCGCTTCCAAATGTTCTTTGCATGCTATTTCTTTCGAAATATTCACTCTGAAACTCTTTGAAATGGACGTAAATTCACTGTCAGTACCAGTTTCTGCGGGTCTGTTTTATGGGCACCAGAGTCGCTGTCACGAAATTAGAAACCTCAAAGTCTCTCCTGCTCCCTGTAGTTAGCCGGTGCTAACCATATGATTCGACCGCATCATGGCTTTGTTGCCGCATGTACAGTGTTAACACTGCAGTAGATTAGCGTCAGCTGTTCAGTGTCTCCGTACGACATCGTGTCTTCATGTGTTATTTCACTTATTCTTGGAACAGTGCCCTGACACGTCTCTAGTAGAGAGAAAATGGTGGAGCAAGGGCCTGGTGCTGTGCTACTCCGGTCTGTGGGCGTAAAGAACGAAAAGACATTCCAAGAAACCTTGAAGTACTTCCAAACCGACTGTATTCCGTATTAACAGTGCAGTAACATCGGAAGATAGACAAAATTTTTTCATTGAATACAGGGACATTGCTACAAGCAAGAACGAAGTTTTGTTTAAAACGCATTAACTGAGTGCTGAGGACAACAGTCTTGTATTATACTTTGGAAAAACGTGGGTCTCACGAAAGCAGACATTTTGCTCGACTTAAGCGGAAACGTTCGACTGAAAATACCTCCAGTTACTCTTGTGTAACGTGTACCGGTGATATAGATGGTAGGCGCAGTGATGGAGGGTCAGTGACAGCTGTAAATAAAAAAATTCTGGAGGTGGGGAAAGGCCTTCGTTGTATTAAGGCGGGCCCTCGGAACTAAAATAACGGCGGCTTCGTACCAGTACCCGTGCGATGTCGCGCGCGAAGTGTCTCGTAAATAAAATACGTTCATACGTGACACAATATCATAAAGATGCCTCAGATGTTACCGAAATTAACTTCATAGTTTTCTTAACAACATTATCGCTGAGAGTTTCCTCAAGGTGCAACAGAACACAAATTCATCGTTACATAGGCAGAAGAGTTTTACACCTCTTACAGTATTTTATTTTTTACTTCGGAATACTTTTATATTTTTACGATAAAATATGTATAATATGTATCAGTGAACTTTGAGAATATTCATATATTATTTTCAGTCGAAATATATCAGCCGTTCCGCTCTTTCCCACAGGTTGAAGTAAAAATAATTTTTTTAATTCAAAACATTTTCCATCTTTTGCAGCAGCCGGCAAGAATTTCCTTTCGGAAAGTACTCCATCATATTCTAGACTAAAAGTTGATAAGCTTTTTTAAAATGTTTGCTAACATTTGAAATAATCGCTCGCTGACAATGCTGTAGGACTATGAGATGACCCTGAGGTGCCAGTTCACTGGTGTTCGTAGTTTTCAGGAACTAAGAAACATTCCAGCAACTCTCCTGTTAATGGAAGCAAAAGAAATGTCGCTACAATTAGACTGTTATAGAAATTGGGAAAAGCAATTACTACTATTTTAACAACAACGCCTATATTTAGAAACTAGCAACAAACACATGACTTAAGGATCGGTACAATATTGCAGCGACAATAATGCATCTGTTGCTGTGCGGTGTGACTTGTTAGCGGTACACCTGTATGTGCAGTGTGCAAGACTTGCCCCAGCTGACACCGATTTCGTTCAAATGGTTCAAATGGCTCTGAGCACTATGGGATTTAACAGCTGAGGTCATCAGTCTCCTAGAACTTAGAACTACTTAAACCTAACTAACCTAAGGACATCACACACATCCATGCCAGAGGCAGGATCCAAACCTGTAACAGTAGCAGCAGCGCGGTTCCGGACTGAGACGCCTAGAACAGCTCGGTCACAGCGGACGGCCTCGATTTCGTCTTGGACATCAGTTGTATTGCAGAATGGTGTCATCCCTCATTTCGAAGTATTTTACCAAGTACAGTAGCAGTGAAGTATAATGTTCCATTTCATTTAAATGATTAAAAACGGGAGGAGGCACAGTGGCATCATGCAAGGAGAAAACATTCACAATTCAGAACATCTCAGAGCTTTCAAAAGCGACAGCTCCCATAGCACATTTGCTGACCACCTTATAGCCCACAATCATCACCCAACTACAATCGGACTATTGAGGAAAACTTCCTCATACAAAAGGCAATAGAAGAAGAAAAACAGGTCATAAATGAATACACTACACTCTGCAAGGGCACACTACTTAACACATTAAAGTAACATTACAACAAAGACAACACAAACAGATAAAGTCTACTCACAGACAGAGACACACACACACACACACACACACACACACACACACACACACACACACACACAGAAGATGAAATGTAAACAAAATTCAAATTTGGCGCCGAACTCTCTAGTGAACAAACGAGCACCGACTGGGCTGGGTCACGCGACAACCACAATTGCACTGTAATTTGGTGAAGTGAAAATTGCTTTTACGACCTAACTTGTGAAAAAATGTGTTATATTTACGTGTGCATCCCGACACCTCAACATGATGCAGAGAATAAAAGGGCTTGCCACACGAAAACATAAGTAAAAACGAGTATAGGTGCGAAATATCGCGACGAACTAAATTACGTTTAGATAATAGCTTAACTCCCAACAAAATTTCTCAACATCGTTTGGTTGCAGATGACAAGCTACCCGTAATAATGGTTCAAATGGCTCTGAGCACTATGGGCCTAACTAACCTAAGGCCATCACACACATCCATGCCCGAGGCAAGATTCGAACCTGCGACCGTAGCGGTAGCGCGGTTCCATACTGTAGCGCCTAGAATCGCTCGGCCACCCCGGCCGGCTACCTGATATAAATAATACACATGTGGTCCTGAAAAACCATGCACAGCAAGTGTGGAGGTATTAACAAAAAGAACCACAGTATAGTTTGATATAAATATGCACATATTTCTGTAGTCATTTAGTAAAAATGTTCACATTATAGATTAAATAAAACAGAAATCCACTGATGATGGCATAGTGGTGCTGAAACGTGTTAGGGTACTTGGGAAAATCGGTGTATTGCATAACTGGGGGACCCCACATCCTACAATTTTAACTGCAAACACGGTAAACACAAGGGGCTGCAAATCCAAATGATGAGTGCTCTCAATGTTCGCTGCAAAAGAAGGTAAATTTGATTGATGTACCAAAAATTTTATTGACGAGCTATAAACTTTGGATAATAACTCCTAGTTTTTTAGATGCTTTAGGGTGAAAAATTGATACCGTCCAAAACTAACGATGCGGGGAAGTTATCAACCTTCCCCGCGCCCGTCTCCTTTACCTTCGTAATCTTTGTCGGAGACAATGAGACCCATTTCTGTCGCAGCCTCAGCGCCACATCGATGGTGACTTCCTACTCCTCCGCCTTCATTAGAAGTTTTCAATCTTTGGTCAAAGTCTACGTTTAATACTGGAAATAATCGCAATAAAAAATCGATTATTTCTGAAACCGGTTGTTTTGAGCGATTTTAAGTGTCATGTTAAACTGGAGATGAAAAGAACCGGTATAACCGAGAACAAGTTTTTTCAATGAAACCGACATCCCTAATCCAGACCGATTAATCGTGCAGTAAGTGAACCAAAAACTATAGTCTTATCGACAGTCACCGTCTGTTGTTCTGGCTCATGAATTTCATATTGGACGCAACACTATTTACACGTACGTCACGGAAAATCTAGATTTTTTTGAAGCTTTGTGCATGGTATGTACCAAAAATGCCTACCCACCAATACAAAGAGCAAATACTGTTAAACTGACGAGTGCGCCGCCTCGTTATCGACAACATGGAGATTGTTTTCCCACATTGTGGCAGACACCAAAACATGACTATCCCACACCAACGCAGAACCAGAATGGGGCCAGACAACTTCGTGAGATAAAATAAAAAAAATGGTCAAAGAATCCCCTTAATCGTCACGAAACTTGATGGATACTGTATTCTGGGACGAAAAAGGTGTTCTTTGACGTAATAACATTACTCATATGTCAAAGATTACAGCTTACGTGTACTACGAAAGGCTCACCAACTTCAAATGTGCTGCTTAATATGGAAGGCGCAGGAAACCATCGTCCGTTATACTCTTTCCCCTTGACAGCACGCATTCAGACACTGCTGCTCATACTAAGGATAAAATACAGCATAGCGTCAACTTCGACTCGTCATCCAAAAACTCCGGACCTGTACCCAGTGACTATTACTTCTCCTTGCACTTGAAGCAGTGAATGGATGAGGCGAATATGGAGGAAATTAAAACCTCTAATAAAAGTTTGTTCTAATGAATATATTAGGTTCGTTGGAGGGCAGCGTGGAGGGTAAAAATCGTAGAGGGAGACCGAGAGATGAGTACACTAAGCAGATTCAAAAGGATGTAGGTTGCAGTAGGTACTGGGAGATGAAGCAGCTTGCACAGGATAGAGTAGCATGGAGAGCTGCATCAAACCAGTCTCAGGACTGAAGACAACAACAATAACAGTGTGTCATTCTGTACCTTATGGATTCATCATGTGTGACAAATTTTTCGCTTTTTTTTATCAAAATATCTTTATTCACTGATCTTCCACAAGCAAGACAAGTTCGATATTTATCAAAATTTGTCGAGATATTCATCATACAACGGTTATTAAACCATTAATCATACGTTCCATTGAAGGTGATGTCCATCATATCAGTATGATGTTAACACCTCCCCAATAGGCGCGAATAAAGTTTTATAGTCGTTGCTGCTTTGAAGCCTCCGGATGTATTGTTGAGGAAGAGCTTGCCGTTTCCAAGACAAATGATTTGTTAGTTCATTAAGATTTTTGCTGTGGGTGCTCGTATCAAACTACACGTCGTCATACGCATCCCACATATATTCTATCGGTAACAAATCAGGCGACTGGGCAAGCCCATCAGAGATCCGTTCATTCCTCGAGGTGCTACAGTGAGGGGTCTTGTATTATTCTGCTAGAACATAACATTTAGTATCCTGGTCGTCAAGACCATGACAACAGGCTTCTTCTCACATATCAGCGAGCATTCAGACTCCAATTAATAAATTAGTCCTGTCATCTCCAGTAGTTCTCAACATCATGAGTCCAAGAGATGGAGAGGTATAAGCTGCAGTTTTTTGTGAGCTTCCATCTGGCCGCATATGGACACATTGGTGTCGATCTGACTGCCACAAAGTGAGATTCATCGCTGATCACCACAGAATGCCATTCAATCTCCCAATCTTCTCTGGCTTTTTACCATGCGAGTCCCTGTTATCTGTGGTATGGCGTCAGCTGTAAAAGTGAGACTCATCACCAGGAACTGCCATTCAATGTCCTAATTTACTCTGGCTCTGTTCCAACTGAGTCTCTGTTGTCTGTGCTGTGGTGTAAGCGATAAAATTGAGATTCATCGCTAATCACGACAAAATGCCATACAGTGCCGCAATTTACTCTGCCTCTATGCCAAAAGAGTTTCCGTTGCTGAGGTGTGGTGTAAGCGGTAAAAGTGAAAATCTTTGCTGAGCACCACAAAATGCCACTCAGTGCCTCAACTTACTCTGGCTCTATACTATGCAAATCTCTGTTGTCTGTCGTACGGCATGAGTGATAAAGATGAATCTCACCGCTGCTCACCACAAAATACCGTCCAGTGTCCCATTTCACTCTTGACCTATACCAAACGAATCTTTGTAGGGTGGCGTCTGCGATTAAAGTGACGCTCATCGCTGATCAGTAAAAAATGCCACTCAGTGTTCCAATTTACTCTAGCTCCATACCACGCGAGTCCCTGTTGTCTTTGGTTTGGCGTCAACGATAAACGACATTTGGCAGTTCACGATCTAAACCACGTTTCTGGTTATCTGTTCCCTACTGTTCGTGGTTCCGCCTGTATTTCAGCTGCTGTTATCCGAATGTTTACCAGGGACCGTCGATCAGTCTTCCTATCATTCCGTGGCGTATACCTTCTGGCTGGGCCATGCCTACTTGTCAGACGGTTGTTCTGAGTCCACTTCGCCACCACTTTTTCTACAGTTTTTACACCACTGCCAATTGTCTGTGCAATCTGTCGGTATGATGATTCCATGACCCTATTACGAATGATTCGAGCTGAAAGATGTCGATGGGCTCTGTATCCAGACGTTGTGTTGCGATCTCCATTGGAAAAGTGACAGCACATTAGACACACGTAGTAGCCATCATGTGCTCTCACCAGTCTTCATCTGTAAAAATGGCTTTTCTGTACTGAAAATAAACTCATATAAGGACGAAATTTTAAGCAACACGTCCCACAGGAATGGAAATACTGAAGTGTCAGCGTGGAAATGTTCGGTCAAGATGTTTACAGTGTAACACTTTCTGTCAATGCATATCAAGCTTTTGGCCGTCAGGATATGACGACTGGTGAAGTCAGCATCTCCGGGTCGCTGGAAATCGCTCGCTTTACTACACTGCGAATGTCGCGCCCAGTTCCGTCCTCATATCGGTTCGAGTCATACCTTGAGCAGCGAAGCACACTCACTTTGTCAGACACAGGCGGAGACTCTGCTAGAGGCTAGGGATCCATTTGTGCCGAGGGCCGCAAGCAATTTCCATCGTCGTAAGCAGCGCCCGTCCTGTTTTCAAGCACTTTCGGCAGCACGAATCGCCCGTTGGACTGCATTAATATGGAAGAAACTTCAGCGCAGCGGTTTGCATTGCACATGCCGCGCCGGCCACGCTTCCGCAGAGGTGGAGGGAACGCGCCGTGGTGTTCGTTCTGTAAATGAATTTCCTTGATGGTCCGCGGCTGCATCCCACGGTGTTCTTGCTTATCTCTTGCTTTCGTAGTATACTTTCAAAAACACAATGAAATGCGAGTAGAATTGAACAGATGTGTGCAGATAATCAAAATGAGACAGTGTGTCGTGAGAGAAGCAGAAACAGTCAGATAGTCAAAATTATACGTAATTTAACAATTTACTGGTCATAAAACGTCATATAATGTGAAAATACCTAAAATAGATCTTAGTGAAATTTTTAACGCGCTTATGCATCGAAAATCTTCAGTTTGAACATAAGTATATACAAAGTGTTTTCGCCTTCACAGCCTGTGTGGACCTGGTATGCTTATCAAGAAAAAATGTATAGAAGAATGTCTTATACAAAATACCATTTTTTGGAGTTCTAATTTCATTGTTGGCTGAGATCAACTAATTCAAAAATCTCAATAGCATTGTATTTTCGATGGTGTATTATAGTTCTATAAATTTTAGAGTACTATCGACCATCGTGGTATACATAGACGATTATTCAGAAGTACTTCCGGGGTTTGCGAAGATGAACGCACAAGAGCTACGTGATGTACAGAAAATAAACACACATCCATGGATACAGCATCTCTCCAAGATTCTCACATTATAAGTGTTCAATACGGGCACCGTGCGTGACATCAGTACATATATGTAATCTGATGAAGTCGCTGACACAAATTTCCCGGCCCGCTTTGGAAGTCTGGTGATTACCTGCAGGGGCAAAATAATTCGATGTTAAAATACAGTGTATATGATTTGTCTACACGTTCTGACACGCCAATACCCTAGTGCAACCATACCACAGTGTGTATTATTAACAGCTGCTTAGAGGGACGAACTACCCAATGATGAGTGCCATTTTTCTGTATTAATTAGTTTTCAAACTGTTCTCTTCTGATGGCCCTTATGTATTTAGTGGTAAGCGTTTATCACTTGGTAACTACATTTGGAAAAAAATATACCTTCGAAGGTGTAACATCCATATCGCCCTTTGGGATGGGGCTGGGAGATATGGAACATCTGGAACAGTTTCGACCACACTTGTTAAACCCATGGAAAAATATTCTATGGCAAAGACACTTGTTGCAGTGGTGACGGAGGAGCGCGGAAAAGAGGGTAATATGTATAAATGACCATAACGCTGGAGCAGCTCGAAAAATTTCGACCAGATTAGCTGTAAATATGACTTACTATTCGGAAAGCAAAAGGCAAGATTGGGGTGTAATGTCTCGCCGACGACCAAGTCAGTATGGATGACCGGAACAATAGAGGATCTAAATGAAGGAAATCAGTCGTTCCATTTCAGAGGAAACATCACGGCATTCTTCTTAAGCGGTTTTGGGAAATAACTGGAATGCTAAACCTGTAGACTAAACAGGGATTTTCTTGACAAAACAGGCTGCTAGGAGGTGGGACTGGGGCCACAGGAATACTCGGAGTAGTTCCCGTTTAACTTGGCACACGTACATTAGCTGTTAAAAATACAGTGAGCGAGAGACAAACTTACATTCCTGGCGATGGGCATGAAAAGAATGTGACATGTGAAACTAATCGAAAACGAGCGTTTTTTATATTTTGCTCCACTGTTTTACCGGTTGCTACGATAACTGTTCAGAATTCCAATAACGCATAAGCCCAAAAGTCCACATTCACTCTAGTATTGAGAGCTGAATAATTAAACATGCAACATATCCGTTTGCTCTGTGTTCAGATAAATGGGATACATAAATAACAGGAAAAGGTAGGGTAACGAGCTAGTTAAAATAAAACGCAGTGTTGTTGTTGTGGTCTTCAGTCCTGAGACTGGTTTGATGCGGCTCTACAGGCTACTCTATCCTGTGCAAGTTTCTTCATCTCCCAGTACCTACTGCAACCTACATCCTTTTGAATCTGCTTAGTGTATTCATCTCTTGGTCTCCCTCTACGATTTTTACTCTCCACGCTGCCCTCCGATGCTAAATATGTGATCCCTTCATGCCTCAGAACATGTCCTACCAACCGGTCTCTTCTTCTCGTCAAGTTGTCCCACAAACTCCTCTTCTTCTCAATTCTATTCAATACCTCCTCATTAGTTATGTGATCTACCCATCTAATCTTCAGCATTCTTCTGTAGCACCACCATTGCCATCAGCAATATCGTTCATGTTCTCTGTAGTTTCAGATATACGTACCTCAGAAACAACGCACAGAGTGGAGAACATAAGCGATGTTTACTCACAATGGTGGATTGGTGCTCAGTGGTAACGTGTCAAGCTACGGATCATGAGGTTTAACCCGAATAAGGTGTAGGATTTTCGAGTCATTTCTTTCATCTCTGCCAATGTTTGTTGATGTGAAAACTGCTGAGTAGCATCGTCGTTTAGAGTCCAAGTTAAACCGTAGGTCCACATATAAATGGGTGGGCAAGTGAGTTCGAAGGTTGGAGGAAGACAAAGCCAGCCATTTCCAATAGAACCATACACAGTAAAGCACTGTAGTGTTGAAACCAACGTTCATGTTGATGATGGCTTTTTTTTTCTTTTTATAGCGGTCGATGACTCACGTTTTTGTGTATTAACACTATCTGATCGGTAGCATCCAGACAGCTACATAAGCGGTACTTTTAGTACTCTTCATTTAAAGAATTAGCTTAGCAGTGGTGCTAGAATGTCACCTGACTGACTATCATGGTACTCCGTCTCATAACAAACTTTTCCATTCTTTTAATCATCTATAGATATGAGAATGAAGCCATCTGGGTTTCATTTTTATCCGTCACACTTCCACATTCCTATCTATACCGATCCATGAGTGCTTGTATTTATGAAGATTGAATGAGATGGGACACAGAAAGGTGAGGGGCTAGCCGAAGGTAATTAGAGTGTAGTGGGCTTCGTCAAAGTATAGCCCAGGAGAAGGGTAAGCAAAGATATTGCCTGTAGGCTTTAGAAAAGATCGACAGAGTTGCGAGTAGTGGGCATCAGGTGTCAACATGCAAAAGGACAAGTTCACCTCCGGCTGACTTGAACAAGGAGATGTCTCCGACAGTCCTCCCCGCTTGAGCACTGTTAGGCGGTCCACCGTGAGCTGCGGACGCTGCCGTTTCGGAGTTCTTACTGATACTGCATAAAAGGTATAAAAATGAGTTATATTATCGTGAATAGGTTTCGTAATGCGTCGTTTACTGTCAGTTTAGTTAGGGAAGTATCACAAGACGATTTGATCTTCATGATTTTGTTGAAAGTTTTTGGTAAATTGGGGTCGGGAACATTAAGTGTGAGTGTTGGTCATCAGCTATGAACTCTGTGAGTAAAGTATTCATTTGGATGACAGTGTCTAGTTATTGCTTAATTAGTAACATTTTTTTGGCTTAAGTTCAATTTTATACTAGTTTTCACTGTGATGTTCTCTTGAGCACTTGTTCGAGGCCAGTTTTGTGAGTGCGGATTAATAACTGTTAAGCTGGTTAAGCATTTTAAATGCTTTCTAGAGAGAATAGAAGTAGGCTATAGTACTTTCACTCAGTTATTTTATAAATTTTGGGCGGTTTTCTTTGTGACTTGTGAATCTGTTCTGAGCCCATTTGAGTTCTCAGAATGTTTTTCAAGTGTATTAATATTTTCGAAAAGCGATTCTATGACGTGTGGTACAATCTTTCGTGAAAATTTTTGTTCGATTAACTTGTCCTTTGTGAAGGAGATATTGCCATGTGTGTAGTAGTAGTTCACATGGTACATACATTTGAGAGTGACATAGATGTTATTTAACTTCCTGTTGTACGATATAATGATTTGGACGCCCATCACCCATGTCGTACTTAATAATTTGGTAATTTTCAGTGATCTGCTTTTGTGAATTTTAATGGACTCCTTGTGTTCCAGCCATTTGAATTATCCCGTTGTCCATTCAAACCATTTGTTTCAATCCTTTAATGGAGAATAATAACTTGGAAAAGCTAAATTCATTAATTTATAGCAAATTTTAAACTTCGCAGTAGACTTTGCGGAAATCTTACCTTTCACATCCTTTGATGTGATTCTGATGTTGCATGCTGTTAAGTGGAAAAATATTGAATTTAATCCATACCCCTTCCATATAGAGTGACGGAAGTTCCCTTTGAATTTAGGAGACCAAATAACGTAAAACTGTCGTTAGTCCAGTTGTGATTACTACACTTAGAATCAATGTCGTATTTACACCATCTGATGTTGAAGGTAGTGCTCTAGATCAATAAATGAAAACGATTATAGAGAACCATTCTTTAAGGTGAATATATGCAAATCACCACTCCTCTTCCTTACTAAATACAGATTTGTTGAACCTTATTGCAAAGAATGATTTGAAATATAAAAGAAAAGATTGCAGAAAGAATGATTAAACAGTTAATGGAACACTAGCAAATAATAGTTCAGTTTTGATCAGGATCAGGCAAACGGTTACCAAACCCTGTTCTCGATATGTTGATTGGAGGTGTAGCTAGCGTTATCCGTTGCACAGTTAAATTGATTAGGTTTTACGTTCCGTATAGGACCACTGAGTATAATTGAAATGGGGCTGTTATTGTTAAGTAGTATCGTTATACCAAGAACGACAGTTTCAGTAAGAGGGTTAGATGTGCATATGAAGTATCAGGCAGCAGATACGGGCATAAACCCATATGAAATAGTTTTGAACACAAAGAAAAACAGTGCAAGTTACTAGAGATTTTGCAACAACGTACCACAGAGTTCCAGCTAATCACACCGACGGTAAGCATACACTGTTAGTGGATGTTAACAGTGGCAGTGTCCGTTCTTGCCTTTACGGTGGCTTGAACTCTGCCGGAGACACTTTCAAGTGGGGTGCCTCAATGTCTGGGAGGCATGGCAGCCCAGTCCTTCTCGAGAGTTGAAACCACGGGAGGTAGTGGTGTTGTATGTTGGAGTCAGGAGAGAAGTCGAGATTGTAGTTCATCCTAAAGGTGTTCCATTGGGTTGAAGTCGGGACTCTGTGCAGGCCACCCATTTCAAGAATATTACTGTAGACAAACCATTGCCTCACAGATAATGTTTTGCAACAGGGTGCTCTGTCACGCTGATAATAATCGTCTTCTCTGAACGGTTCCTCTAACGTGCACTGTACGCAGTGTTGTTAATATCATGTTATCCTTTCGCATTTTGTGTTTTCTTAAGCGCACTAACGGGCCCACGACCCAGCCAAAAAAGAAAAAAAAAACACACCCACACCTTACTACAACCTCCTCTGTACTTCACTGTAGGCCCTACACACGATGAAAGGTATCATTCTCCAGGCATTAGCCGAACACGAATTGTTCCATTGGATTGCCACAGGGTATAGTGGAAACTCATCAATCCAGATCATTCGATTCCAGTCATGCACTGTGCAGTGGTGTCTCTCCTTGCAGCACCTTGAGTGTTTCTTAGCACTGATTACAAAAATGTGTGACGTCACATCTGTTACTACACTGAAGAGCCAAAGAAACTGGTACACCTGCCTAATATCGTGTAGGGCGCCCACGAGAACGCAGAAGTGCTGGAACACGACTTGGTTGAATTACTGAAGTAGGGAACAGACACCGTGAATCTTGCACGACTGTCCATAAATCTGTAAGAGTACGAGAGTGCTCTTCCTAACAGCACGTCCCAAGGCATTCCAGATATGCTCAATAACTATCACGTCTGGTGAGTCTGATGGCCACCGGAAGTGTTTAGACTCAGAAACATGTTCCTGGAGCCACTCTGTAGCAATTCTGGACTTGTGGGGTGTCGCACTGTTCTGCTGGAATTGCCCAAGTCCGTCTTAATACACAATAGACATGAATGGATGCAGGTGGTCGTACAGGATGCTTACATACGTATCACCTGTACGAGTCGTATCTAGACGTATTAGGGATCCCATATCACTCCAACTGCACACGCCCCACGGCATCACAGAACCTTCACCATCTTCAACAGTCCCCCACTTACATCCAGGATCCAGGGATAAAATTTGAAACGAGACTCATCCGACCAGGCAATATGTTTCCAGTCCTCAACAGTCCAATGTCGGTGTTGTCGGGCCCAGGCGAGGCGTAAAGCTGTGTGTCGTGCAGTCATCAAGGTTACACGAGTGAGCCTTCAGCTCCGAAAGCACATGTCGATGATGTTTCGTTGAACGGTTCACACGCTGACATTTGCTGGCTCGCCGGCCGGGGTGGCCGAGTGGTTCTAGGCGCTACAGTATGGAACCGCAGTTTCGAATCTTGCCTCGTGCATGGATGTGTGTGATGTCCTTAGGTTAGTCAGGTTTAGGTAGTTCTAAGTCATAGGGGACTGATGACCTCAGCAGTTAAGTCCACCGGCCGGGGTGGCCGAGCGGTTCTAGAAGCTACAGTCTGGAACCGCGGGATCACTACGGTCGCAGGTTCGAATCCTGCCTCGAGCATGGATGTGTCCTGGCGGTGCCCTTAGCATAATTTAGGTTAAGTAGTGTGTAAGCTTAGGGACTGATGACCTTAGCAGTTCAGTCCCATAAGATTTTACACACATTTGAACATTTGATCCTATGTCATTGATGGCCGGTTGTCCCCACCTGGAGAAATAAGGTCGCAGAATTAGAAGTCTTTTCGGTTGACGCCACACTGGGCGACTTGTGTGTCGATGATGATGATGAAATATTGATGAGGACAGAACAACACTGAGTCCCCTAGCGGAAAAAATCTCCGACCCCGCTGAGAATCGAACGCAGGCCCGCTTCATGGCAGTCAGACGCGCTAACCACTTAGCTCAGGAAGGGGCTCCAGCGAGTTAGTGGGATTTTGTACAGAAACCTTCCGCCGTGCTCGACGGTTCCGGTCCAATAGTACGTGAGGTCCGGCTCTCTTGGTTTGGCTGTAGTTATGCCTTCACCTTTACACCACGTTCAAATCACCAACAATCCACCTGGGCAACTTTCGAAAGTTTGGAAAGGGCCTGACATATTTGCTGCATTGTGACTATGGCCAGTCCACGTTCGAAGTTACTCAGCTCTCCTGCCTGACACAGTTTGTTATTGCTGCCTACTGACAAAACAATACTCCTCGTCCCCTTTTGTACTGTCGGGTCCAGCTCTCCTGACATTTAGTGATCGATTCCTCATCATATGCGGGTTTCCGGATAATTTTTATCGAATAGCGTAATCTGCTGTCTATTTCAAAAGTGACACAGTTACATCCGGCTGTATCAACTGAAACATCTAACGTGCTCTTAAAATACGTTGTACGTTTTTGTGGTTGTTTTAGTGGGTCTGAGTAGGAGCAACTCGGCTGGAGCGTTCGTGGAGAGCGACGGACGGCTGTCAGGCTTATGACGCGAGGCACTGGCTGCTAGCGCGCCATCCATGTCGGCAGGTGTCCTCGCGGAGGGCAGCTCTGGCCGCAGTCCACGTCAGCCGGCCATTGTGCCTGCGAAAGGAGAGACGGCGCGGCGGCGGCTGTCATTAGCGGAGCCCGACCTGGAAATTGCCCGCGCTCCACCCGCTGACAGCTGCCTATCGCGCGCAAGCCACGCCCCTTCCGGCGTCCAGTCACTGTGCCGGACAGACGGCGAACCTCTTGATCATCTAAACATTGCATCTCGCGCCCCACCCGGGGAAACTTCGTCAACACGGATCCGATTACGTGCAATTTCGTCATGATTCTGACAAAGGAATAAAATTTAGCAATCGCACGTTAGCACTGAAAAAGTAATTTCTTTAGTTGTACATTATTTGTTAGATTTATACAGTTACTAGGGAAGCCGGCAATGCTTCACAGTTCCTAAATATGTATAGCAATTTGCTATGCTCCTAACTTCCCTCTCCCTCGCGTCTGTCCATCTCCTCGTGCTCACTTTGTTCTTGTCCTCCCTCTCTCTTTCCATCACCTCCTTTCTTCTCTGTGTGCATCTTCATCTTTAGGTCCATTACCTGCCCCCCCCCCCCCCAATCTCCCCCTCTATCTTTTTTCAACTAATTTCCGCCCCCTCTATCTGACTTTGATCCCGGATTGTTGTTGTTGCCAAAGCATAGAAGAATGAGAACTGAAATTACTTAAACCGCGCTGCTGCTACGGTCGCAGGTTCGAATCCTGCCTAGGGCATGGATGTGTGTGATGTCCTTAGGTTAGTTAGGTTTAAGTAGTTCTAAGTTCTAGGGGACTGATGACCTCAGCAGTTAAGACCCATAGTGCTTACAGCCATTTGAACCATTTTCATTGCATACATTCTTTTTTGTCAGAACCGACTGCAGGAAAGAAAATACAACTGAACGACGTTAAGTATAAAATTTTCGATTTAAACTATCAATAAGGAGAAAAGATACAATTGGAAGAGGCAATTTGTTTAATGGTTTAAATGCCCTGCTATTGTAGTTAAGAAAGACTGCGAGAAAGAAAATGATACCTGGCATTTTCACAGCGCAGCAGTTTCTCACTAGCAGTCGGTTTTAACAGAAAACCTGTGCACTGTTGCGCATATGTCTTTCCAACTGTTTATCGTGTAAAAATCTTAAATAAGAACTTTTCGAAATTTTTGCTAACAACGCTTCCCCCTTACATAACACTCATTTTTTTGTATACAATATATATTGAAAAATTTGTAACCCATGTCTGTCCAAACGGCTTTAGTGCGTCGCGTAAAAATTTGAAGTTAATCGGTCAAGAACGTTTCGAGATTTTTACTAACAATCTATCCCCTTTATGATATTACGTAGTTGAACACCAAACGTCATTGCCCGTGCGGAAAAAGCCTCATCGAGAGTCATATTTAGTCGACGTAGCCCATAAAAATATATACCTGGAGACAGGAGGGGGGGGGGATATCAGCTGGATTATGTCATCGTCAGACAGAAATTATTATCAGATAGTGTATTATAAGGCGTATCCAGGAACAGATTTAGAGGGTTCAAATGGCTCTGAGCACTATGGGACTCGACTGCTGTGGTCATTAGTCCCCTAGAACTTAGAACTACTTAAACCTAACTAACCTAAGGACATCACACACATCCATGCCCAAGGCAGGATTCGAACCTGCGACCGTAGCAGTCGCACGGTTCCGGACTGCACGCCTAGAACCGCGAGACCACCGCGGCCGGCCCAGATTTAGAGTCGGTTCATAATTTAGTTATGGTGAAGAGTAGACTGAGGTTTAACAGAATCGTGAAGAAGAATCAAAGAGAGAAAATTTCGGATACTGATGTACTGAGTGTTCTGATTTGATACGTTTCAAATTCTGTAAGGTTATAGATACTTAAGTACTAAAGTCTACAGGTGGCAGTTCAGGTGAAGAGGCATGGACATACCTAAAATTGGTAATCACAGAAGGTGAATGGACAAACGTAGGTACAAGAAAGATAACTGAGAAGAAACTTCGGGTTTCTGAAGAAATAATTTTATTGGTAGACGAGAGAAGTAAGTGCAAAAACATTCAGGCTAAGGCACAGCAATGCAAGTCATTTGAAATGAAATAAATAGGTGCAGGAAGAATACGAAGGTTTTAGAAAAGAATTGTTCGTCGTAAGGATTGAATCAGTGTACAGAAACGTCAAAACAATGATATCAGTGGCAAGATTTGCTTATGACATTGCCGTCCTCAGTGAAAGTGAGGAAGAAGTAAAAGACCAGTTGAATAGAATGAATACTTTAATGTCCACACACTATGGACTATAGAAAACCGAAGAAAGACGAAGGTAATGGAGAGCAGCAGACATCAGATTGATGCTAAACTTAAATAAAAACTGGTACCACTAAGTGAAGAAATTCCGCTATCTTGGAAGGAAAATACCAAACGACGGACGAAGCAACGTCGACGAAAAAAGGAGGCTAGCACAGGTTTGAAAGGTACTCTTGTTTGAAAGAAGCCTATTCCTATCAATGTTAGGATTTAATATGAGGAAGAAATTTCTGAGAACGTACATTTGGAGCACAACGTTGTGAACAAGAGAATCGTGAACTGTGGGGAAACCGGAAAAGAAGAGGATCGATGCACTGAAGATGAGCTATTATAGAAGAACGTTGAAAATTTGGCCGACCACTAAGATAGGGATATCAGGAGGTTTCTTCACAGGATATGTGAGAAGAACAATATGCGGGAAACATCGACAGGAAGATGAACAAGATGATAGGACGTATGTTAAAACATTAAGGAATAACTTCCATGGTACATCAGAGAGTTGTAAGAGAATTAAAACTGTATGAAAAGACTAAGACTCGATTATTTACATACATCACGTATTTGGGGACGTTGGTGGGCAAGTGCTACTGTAGGATGAGGTGGTTGACATAGGAGAGAAATTCGTGGAGAGCTGCATCAGACCAATTATCGGACTGACTTCATAAAAAAAAGAACCAAAAATAGCGTAGCTTATACGTGAATTGTTGCTGACTGAGTCGAAAGGTATAAGCGAAAATGAGAAAATTTGAAATGGTTTGCTGACAACAGCAAAAATTTATCGAGATTACGATTGTGTACCTGCACAACTTGTACTTGGTAGTAAATGTACAACTGTCAGACGTCTCCAAGCTTCTATTCAAGCTCGACATCGCTACACACAACTTTGTCGTAGGCTTTTGAGTCATCTAGGTGTTCAGAAAATGTCGCAGGTAGAGGAAATCTTACTCAGGAAATTCTGTTCTTACTCTGTAAGACTTTCCACATGAGCCAACAAGACAAAAATCTGATAAAAAATTACTGAGGCCATTCAAAATGCTCCTGAAGATCGAACCAGCAAAGGACAGGGAACAAATTCGACAGTGCAAAGACCACCTTGAACGTTAGTTTCAAAGCAAATCTTTGTCATCGTGTTCAAGGCTTAGACCGTTTTGGTCTGTCCCACCTCACAATTATCTAACTGTCTGTTAACTTTTCTGATAATCTGTTTTCTATCATGTTATAAACATGACCCTTCCATTGGAGTCTATTATCTTTTATCTTGTCATTAACTGAGAATATTTTTAAATTTTATCGTTTCATTCCTTGTTTTATTCGTTTTATTACAATCTCTTACATATCTCATGAACGTCAGCTGTGCTGCCTGTACACGTGAGTTTTCTTTTTTTGTTACTGTCCATGATTCGAAACCATATACAAGAATAGGTACATTCATAACTTTATAGAATTTCATTTGTATTTCCATTCTTGTTTTTTTCCCCAAAGTTCTTTAAATTATTCCGCAGATAGCTTAATATTTACTAACCCTCTTCTCAGTGTCCTTGTCATAGTTGAAGCTATTATTACATCCCAGATAAATGAAATGGGATACTTGTTATAAGTAACGTAATAAAGTACCAATCCTTAGCAGTGGTACTAAGAAAACATCATAATAATGCAGTGTGTGGAAGAACGAGGATATATTAACTTCATCGAGTCACAAGATATTTTTATCTTCATTACAGTTGTCGAATAGGGCACCCTCCTGACGCAGGCAGTAACTCTGACAGGATATTTCATGTCTAACTTCGTACAGCTGCCGCTAATAACTTTATCAGAGGGTATACAAGTTAAAAATTCCGCACGTGTACAAGTAGACATTTGAACTTACGGTATTGCTGGAGACTGGCCGTAATATGCGACAAATCTAAGATAAATATTACGTATTCTAACATCTGTCCCATGAAAACATCAAATGACACTTTACATTTTATAGCCGGCTGCACTGCTATTGCTGAATTTACTACACAGCTTGCAACACATTAACATGTCCGCGGTGCACACTGTACTATGCACCTCGCTGTATTTAACTGAACGAAACACTGACTGACAGGTGAAAGCGTATAACCTAGATGAAACGTTTTTTGCTTTACGAATTATCCTGTGGCCTTCAGTGCTGTCGGTTTGGCGTTTCCTTTCGTAAACTGTTTTTCTTCGAAGATAAGCACGTATTTTATTTAGAACCTATCGAGCCAGTCCTAGACGAGGTGGTATCTTAGATTAAAAATCACTGACAGCGATGGACCAACGTACGCCCACGACCTGAGGCGAGCAGTCGCCAGGTTTCTTTCGGAGCCCAGTTGCGTATGCATGAAATCCCAGGAGTTACGTTACAGCTCCAGCCAAGCCTTCCACGTGCGATTCAGACGTCTGACAGATATATGTATGCAAATCAAGACATCAGCTTCACACCTAACTGTAAACCATTACTATTAATCCTGCGGCCGTATCCCACGCCCCTTCTTTCAGTATTGCGCAGCGAAGTGATGTCTGGACCGGAATAAATTGTGGTGTGGACGCGTCGTTTTCTCTCGTGATATATTTTACTGATTATCTGAGTCCACTATTCGAGAACTCCGTTACATTTGCGCAACGTTCATGTTACTTCTGATCTCATTTCATTTACTGCTTCGTACAACGTCGTTAATGACAACAGTATTTCTTTCGGCGTCTTTGCGTAATCACTAATCGATACGTAAAACACAATACATGACACCTAACGTTTCCTGAAATTCATTTCGTTAATGGTGGATCCAGGAATATTTTATTAATTTCAGTATTTACTTGAGATCTTTGAATCTGAGTATTAAATCCTTGGTGGGAGAAATGTTACTGAATATGTGAATTGTTGCAGATAAATTGGGCAGTGGGTGTAAAATGAGTCATGTATTCATTCCATTACTCATAAATTGAAACATACTTTAGGAGTATTTATAGCAAATTTGTTTCCAAAATGAACATCCCTTCTATGCATGAAGCCGTTGTGAAAAACAACAGTTCAATGCCGAATGTCTGTACCTCACCCGGTTCCCATAATGCGTCAAGCCATTAGCCCGATGCGTATTTCCTTGAAAGCAGATATTATTCGTTTAAGGACGTGCAAACACCATAAGCTGCTTTTTAAAATGTTTATTACCCAAACGATATTGTTGTGTAAAATCCGTCGTCAGTGGCATCTGATGCAGAGGACAACAGTTGTATATATATCGGTATCCACAACATACCAGTTATATATATATATATATATATATATATATATATATATATATATATATATATATATATTTTGTGGTGATCAAAAAGTCAGTATAAATTTGAAAACTGAATAAATCACGGAATAATGTAGACACACAAATTGACACACATGCTTGGAATGATATGGGGTTCTATTACAACCAAAAGAATACAAACGTTCAAAAACTGTCCGACAGATGGCGCTTCATCTGATCAGAATAGCAACAATTAGCATAGCAAAGTACGACAAAGCAAAGATGATGTTCTTTACAGGAAATGCTCAATATGTCCACCATCATTCCTCAACAGTAGCTGTAGTCGAGGAATAATGTTGTGAACAGCACTGTAAAGCATGTCCGGAGCTATGGTGAGGCATTGGCGTCGGATGATGTCATTCAGCATCCCTAGCGATGTCGGTCGATCACGATACACTTTCGACTTCAGGTAACCCCAAAGCCAATAATCGCACGCACTGAGGTCTGGGGACCTGGGAGGCCAAGCATGACGAAAGTGGCGGCTGAGCACACGATCATCACCAAACGACGCGCGCAAGAGATCTTTCACGCGTCTAGCAATACTTTGTGTGTGTTTCTTCTTTTTTTGTTCTAATAAAACCCCATGTCATTCCAAGCATGTATGTCAATTTTTACCTCTTTATGTACATTATTCCGTGATAGTTTTCAAATTTATACTGACTTTTTGATAATAGTAGAAACATAATTGACTTACATACTATGCGTCCCTATATCAACTATGTGACTTTAATTATAAATTCTTTGTGGTGTTGAAATCGACAATCATGTAGACAGCGTCAATATTTAAAATCCGATTACAACTACGTATATGTTATGTTATAGAATATGAAATCTGTCTCCTAACTCACAGTTACTTACTAGTACCGAATCTTAACGGTGACATTTCTTGGTCACTTTACATGCCTAATGTAAACATGGACACATATGATGTAAACATGGAACTGAATTATAGGCCAAAGAATCTATATTACATGTCTTATGTGTTATTCCTGAGATCATTTTTATACACATCTGTGCATATAAGAAGTGCAGCTATCATGACGTAACAAACTTGAAGCTGCTGTATGCCATGTTAGTTGCACCAGCCGTTGGTTTCTGGTGGAACTGTTTTGATGAAAATCGCCAAATTGCATCATTTACGGGTTTACTAATCATTGAGATATAGGCTAAAGTGTAACAGCATCAAGTTTCTTTCTTAAGTAGCTCGTTCAAGCGAGATTTTCTTTTATACACGTGAATTCTGGTTGCGTTTTTTACTTTTACTGTAGTGGTTTTATTTCTGTCGTTTGACTTTGGATTTCCTATCAATCAAACTCGAAAAGATCTCTGGTTGAACGCTGTGAGAAAGAAACACTGGGAGCCGACCGCACATACCAACCTATGTTTCCAGCGTTTTCGGGAAGATGATATAGACTGAACATCAATTTCGTCAGCCTGAATAAAGAAAAATTCTGGGTGTGGAAAGCAGTCTTTTCCTATCGCATACCTCTTTTTTTGGTTGTTTGTAAAGTAAAACGAAAGGTAATTGCAAGAATAAGGTATATTACTGGATCAATCTTGCCGCTCTAACGACCAGAAAATTTTTTTGAAGATAGTCCCGGCAATCCCTGAAGTAGAGCAGAGTATATCAATACCCAGGCGACATTTCTGCGACAAAAGATCGATGATGGGACAGTAGAGAACTCAGAAGCTACAGCAACACCATGAATAAGTTGAGCGACGGGGTACGCAACATGCAGAATGAAATCAGGGATATCGACATTATGTTGAGTGCGCAGAGTGTTTCAAGAAAGCTTAAGTCGGGTGCAACAGTAACTATTTGGCATTCTGACACAGCAGAAAGAGTGTCTGAAAGTTGACGTTTTGTAATCGTGAAGCGTCCAAGAGAACTGACCAAGCGAGAAAAGTAAGGCGCCACGATATCACTGTCGCCTCACCACAGCAGAGCACACGAACCCGTCAAAATGCTTCAAATGGCTCTGAGCACTATGGGACTTAACATCTATGGTAATCAGTCCCATAGAACTTAGAACTACTTAAACCAAACTAACCTAAGGACATCACACAACACCCAGCCATCACGAGGCAGAGAAAATCCCTGACCCCGCAGGGAATCGAACCCGGGAACCCGGGACGAACCCGTCCTGCATAAGCACTAATTCTGTTGTGGTGGAATCTTTTTCAATTTGCAGCCGTCCTGTAGGGAGGGGAGGCCAATGTCGGTCCAGCCTTCGATCTTGCATGGAGCAGCAAGTCCTGTCTGGAGCGTCTCGATCACTGTGAACGGCAGCGTCGACTACTCAGTCAAGACTGATGGCGAGCTGTGGCCGCCACAATCCAGCAAGCGTTCTGGAGGCCTACATAGCAGATCGTCATCCGTCATCTCGTGGGCACGCCAATGCTGCTACTCACTGATGTTACTGTGGCAGACTTTGAGGTTCCATTCTCTGTCTCCTGATTGGAGGCAGGACTGCTTCATGTACTCTGAGCAGAGACAATAGATGCCTTCCCTGTG
The DNA here is from genome assembly GCF_023897955.1 of Schistocerca gregaria. Taxonomy (NCBI): domain Eukaryota; kingdom Metazoa; phylum Arthropoda; class Insecta; order Orthoptera; family Acrididae; genus Schistocerca; species Schistocerca gregaria. The sequence continues at coordinate 245,762,897 of NC_064920.1, forward strand.
TGCAGTCTACGACAGCATCATGAGCGCCCCAGATATCCTCTCGGTGAAGCTGTTGGCCACCTGGTGCAGCAGTGAGGATGGCGACGCGTGCTAACTACGCAGCGCAGAACTTTCTGCTGACGTCGGTGCTGATGTGCTGATTCCGCTCCGGCTGATGTGGCGGCCGACGCCATCCTGGTCAACATATGTTGGGCTGCCACTTACGGCTTTTGCCCCCGCCTGCAGTAGCTGTCTGAATGTCGATACGTTAACTGTTGTATGTCGTGGACAACGCATGTTTAATACTGTAACACTGTTCTAATATTGCCTTCCGGTGTCAGACAGACATATACCATCTGAGTTGGTTTGGTGGTCATCTGTTGATTTCCTGACTTCAACTTGACCTCGAACAACCTCCCTTGACGTTACATTTGGCGTCAGAAGTGTTGCTGTAAGGAGTCATCTGAAACGAGAGGTGTAACTGGCTCCAGAATCGCAACTGCAGCCTCACCTAGCAGTTCAAAACTATGACCTAGCGAATACATCTTTGTTTGCTTTTTTTGTGTTGCATTTATTCATATTGAGAGAAACACAGTGTACAACAATGACTTTCGTAAAACTGCAAGAGCCTGATGAACTGTGACAGTTTAAGGGCAGCTATAGGAAGTGGTAGAGACAGCCTGTTGCAAGCCGATATTGTAATGTATCTGGGCATGAGTTGCCATGTACGAAAACAATGCCAGCTACGTGTGATGCTTTTAGAAGCTTTGGCCATGAAACAGTAGTGTACTGTATCTAGTTGGCCCATGATAAGGCGTAAGGATTACTTTGTCTACTGTGATTGGCATTGTACTTGCAGTAGTAGTCCCTCATAATTTGTATATTTCTGAGTTGGAAGCTACACAAATGCTAGAAACATGTACAGCAACAATGCACGAGGCAATTGAGTTGTTGAATGGGCAAAGGTCAGCAACTTTTTTTAAATTTTTTTAAATACAAGCCTGTAGTTGTTAACTAAAATCCGAGTCCATAGAAGCTAAAACCTTTTCAAATGTACGTTTTCATTCAGTAGATCCCGTAGCACCTAGTTCAGTGACTCATTTTTCGGGAAAAGGAAATGTGGATGTGTCTGTAGATATTAACGATTTGAAGGCTGCCGCTAAATTAGGTCATTGGATGGATGAGACACTCTTTCACATGGCTCACTTATGGTTGGTTGGTGACGCGAACACGTGTGTCATGAAATACGATGGATTAAATAAAGTGCAGACGTTCGAACAGCTGCCAAACGGACTTTACCAGAGGTACCGTAAGCAGAAGGCCAACGGCATTGCCGCAGTGGTAACACCGGTTCCTGTCAGGTCACCGAAGTTAAGCGCTGTGGAAATGGGATGGGTAACCATCCGGTCTGCCGAGCGCTGTTGGCGAGCGGGGTTCACTCAGCTCTTGTGAGACAAACTGAGGAGGTACTTGATTGAGAAGTAGCTGCTCAGGTCTCGGAAAGCGGCCGGGAGGGTGGTGTGCTGACCACCTGCCCCTCCATATCCACATTCAGTGACGCCTGTGGTCTGAGGATGACACGGCGGCCGGTCGATACCGCTGGGTCCGCCAGGGCTTGTGGAAGGAGTTTACGTTTACGTTTTACTGTAAACAGAAGAGTGAGATGATATTTAGAGAACCGCTCACGGATCTGTCACAAAAGGGCAACGAGTCAGTAGAAGGATTTTCTGATAAGATTAGAAGAATATACGGGCAACATGCAGGAAAGACAAAAATTATTCTGCAGGACGCAGAAAACAAGAATTAAATGCGTTTTTGTAGGGACTTCCAGCTGACTTGTTGAGAAGGGTCACAGTAGAAAACCAAAGAAATGGTTCAAATGGCTCTGAACTCTATGGGACTTAATAGCTGAGCTCATCAGTCCCCTAGAACTTAGAACTACTTAAACCTAACTACCCTAAGGACATCACACACATCCATGCCCAAGCCAGGATTCGAACCTGCGACCGCTATCAGAATTGCCACGTAACTTGATTGAATTGACATTTCTACCCGAACCAAAACGACCGAAGTGTGTTCCCCTTGGGGTAAAATGTTGTAGGGATGGACATACGAGTCACGTTAAGAAGCAATGTTGCCAGTCCCAGTGTTATGAATGTGAGAAGTAGGGCGCGGCCGCGCGATTCCTGAAGACGAAACAGGATAGACAGTGCTACGACGATCATTCGTTGAACGACAAAGTGAATGCCACACCATAGCATGACATTCAGGGTACAACATATGCAGAGAAAAGATACTACATCTTGGACACAGTGACTAGAATTGATAGACGTGGGAGTTCATGTATCGGTCCTTAATCTTGACTTCTTAGGTAGGACTAGACTAAAGACTCCACGTTATATGGTATGTGGGGTGGGTAAGAATGACGAGACGGCGTTAGAGAGAGCACTGCTCAGTTTTAGTATTGGAACAAGAAGATTTCAGGGGCATATGCAAGGGTCTCCAGATGTCAGAAAGGGTATTGTGCGATCCTAGAACTTGAATTTCTGGCTAAGCATCAATCAGAAATTGACCTCTCACAATATAAAACCGAACTCAGCGGGATATTATTTCCACTGGGCACTGCGAAGTTCGACAATCATGAAGGTGTCACCAAACAAACTGCACGTGTACACCAAAAATCAATGTGCATCATGAAGTTCCAAGGGTTAGAGGAAAGTTATTCAGGGCAAGTGAGCGTACTGACTTTCCAAAGCCGACCGGAGTGGGCGAGCGGTTCTGGAACCGAGCGACCGCTACGGTCGCAGGTTCGAATCCTGCCTCGGGCATGGATGTGTGTGATGTTTAAATAGTTTTAAGTTCTAGGGGACTGACGACGACAGATGTTAAGTCCCATAGTGCTCAGAGCCATTTGAACCGTTTGACTTGCCAAGCAAAGCATTATTTGTTGTAGAGTCACTGAAATGCAATGCCAAAGTAGTCAAGCCACACTGTTTTTCACTTTGAAATGTAGTGCGTGTATGATAAATAGATTGTGATTATATAATTCCAGTGGCCATAGATAATTTTAGCATGAATGAAGTAAGTCTGTCAGAGTGTTTACAAGCTTTCAACTTAGAAATGCTAGATGGGGATTATATGGCTAGGTCTAGTGGACACTTCTGCCACAGCAAACCGCCAAAGCACCCGCATTACAAGAAAAGGTGAAGCACTTGGAAGGTAGAGGTTGTGCACTGACAGAGACTTTGTTAATATGATTTACAGACACATTTCATGCTGGTGAGGCATTACCAGTGATACCCGTCATGTAACACAGAATATCGATGAGAAATAATCTCCTGTACAGAAGAAAACACAAGAATTTCAAAACGTCTGCAACCAGTAATGGAGGAATTTATTGACCAGCAATGGGATGATGGCGTTATCTAACACACTGGTCGTAACTGCACCAAAAAATCACCAGGTGGTACCAGTCAGCATTAGTACGGGTACATGAGTGTAAGAGATATCATCGATGTGTTTCCTATGCCAAACATAGTGGGGACTTTGGACAACTTGAATCGGTTTAAACAAGTTTCTACATCGGATTTAAAATGTGGCTACCATCAATTGGAAGTAGTTGTATATGACAGACCCAAGACCATTTACAGTCCCATGGGGTCATTACCAATATCATAGAATACCGCTTGGTCTCAAAAACGTGTCAGCCAGTTCCAAAGGTTGCTGGGTGGTGTACTTATAGGATTAAATCCGACACGGTGAATAATTTATCTTAATGACATAATTTTGTTTTCTAAAAACTTGTAGGGACATATAGAATGATTGGAGGACTATTCAGGAGGCTACGTGCAGTACGTTTGACACTGTCAGTTGATAAATTTCACTTTGCAGCAATGGAGGTGAATTAGTTGGGGCATGAGAGTAGTCAAGAAGTTGTGAAAACCGGTCTTTGTTTAATTTCTGTAGCGTACGATTTCTTGCTGCCACAGTCAACAAAACAGCTTCTATCAATCCTTGGTCTTTGCAATAATTAGCGAAAATATGTTAAATATTTCGCCAATAGTGCTGAGCTGTTAAACTGTTTGCTAAAGAAAGGAGCACTGTCAGGTGAATTTGAAAAGCTAAAACAAGCATTAACACTGAGTTGTGTATTAGTGTTTCTGAACTTTGAAAAGGAGTGGATTTTGTCATGTGTTTCAAGTAGCTTAGCAGTTGGATTTCTTCTCACCTAAAGTGTCGACGGTAAGGAACACCTGGTGGCATGTGCACAAGACGTTAAATAAAACAGAATGAAATTACTGTACTATGAAAAGAGAAATGTTGACCATCATTTGCAGTCTTATATACTTTTATTACTACCTCTAAGAAAGAAAATTTCAGACAGTGGCAGAACATGCTTCATTGAGGTGGTTATTGGGATTAAAAGTATATTGTCACATTGGACTCTGAAATTAAGTGAATTTGGGTACAAGATAGTGCATAAAATAAGAAGAAAGCACAGTAATTCGAAAGCTTTAAATAGAAAACCTGGACTATCACACACACTGAGTAGAAACATAACTGAATGATGGAACGCACAGCATGCTGATGCTGACTTTAAAGTATTTTTGACATAGCCACTGTTTCCAGTACATGGATGCCTGTTGTGCAAAATGACAAAGTGCGAACCGTGGGTGGTGGTGCCTGCAGCCTTTAAAGACTGGGAAGAACATGACTATTTTTTGTCAGGCTAGAGAGGGCGGAGGCAACTGATCGAAGTGTAACCAAAAATATTGACGGGGAAGCAGGAAACAAGACATGTAACAATATGCTACAAGCTGTATATTGTGCACGCAGCATAGAGACTTCAGCTACCAACAGCTTTCACTGCAAAGATTGCAGAAAGCAATCACACCATTTAAAATGGTATATATCTATGTTCTCGTACCATTCAGAAGATCACCAGGGGGTAACTGTTATATACTATGATAGGTCACATTTTGCATGATGTCGGGCTGACTGCCATTCCAGATCAACAGGTACATACAGTAGCTTAGGACATGATGAAATCAGGGCACTAATTTTATGTTCGATCTTATGAAACAACTATGCCATTTATGGAGTGGCCGAGCGGTTCTAGGCACTACAGTCTGGAACCGCGCGACCGCTACGGTCGCAGGTTCGAATCCTGCTTCGGGCATGGATGTGTGTGATGTCCTTAGGTTAATTAGGTTTAAGTAGTTATAAGTTCTAGGGGACTGATGACTTGAACCATTTGAACTGTGCCATTTACTACATACTCATAAGCTTAGAACTAGCTCTTTCCACCTTCAATCAAACGGAAGGACGAAACATGTTCATCGTAAAGCTTCAAAAATGTTGAATTATTACGTAAACACACATCCATATTGATCAGGGCGTATATCTCGCATTCGTTGCGTCCTTGCGTAATTCTAAAATACACAGTAGTATTGGGCTCTGGTGCTACGAAGTAGTATAGGCCTGCAAAAGGAAGAATGCCGTCTTCTTTTGTCTTAGTGAAGCCTAAACCGAAAAACAACGGAGACTCTGCTAAGAAATGAATAAAGAAAATACGACAGTGCTCGAAAGACAAGAACGGAGGGAACAGAGTGTCAGTAAGTTGCCTCAACGTAGAGCGGTACAGTGGGTATTGTTGAAGAACCGGAACACACCTAAGGGCAACACAAAGAAATTCCTAAACCGGCATCCAGGGCCACATCAGATCATAAAACTGAATTTCCTTGTCAATGTTAAGTTGCAACTGCCGACGAAAATCTGTGTTGTTCATGCAGGACGTGTCAAGCCGTTTAAAGGAGCTGTAGCGCTTTACCACAAGAACTGGTGTATGTTCAGTCGAAGAAGAAAGGCAAGAGTTTGAAAGTCAGTGATAAGGAATAGAAACGGTGCTTTGTATGGCTAGATCACATCGAAGAATAACAGAATGATATGGTTCTGTGAATGTTTTTTCGGTAATATGTGAAATACTTTATTTTGTGAGTCACTTTTCGATAAATTGGCATGATTCTACGCATTTATTTTGTTGCTGTGGAATGTTACGTTTTGAAAACATTTTTTTCTGTTTTCATAGCTCTATAAATTATAAGTCAATGATAGTGACTGGAATAGGCACACTTGTTTGAAAGGGGGCGGAAAGTGAACACAGATGATGTCCTGAGAATGTGTGTCAGTTTGTATTGTTTGGAACGCTTAGTGCATTTTCTGTAGGCAGGCAGTACGATTCACTCTTTTTAAATATGTGACAATGTCAGCAGAAGATTTAAGGGGCTGCCAACGAGAGAATCTTATGCTGTATCCTTTTTGGATGGTTCAGACTAGTGCGCAAGAATGTGAAGTACAACTGTTTTGGGGTAAGACAGAAGCAGCCGAATGTCAGAGGGAAGTGTTGTTGCCACATCCTCATTTTCGGAAAGTTGGAATGTGTATGGGTTACACGGTATTCCCAGTGAAAGTAGTGCCAGAAAATTCTTATGAGCAAGTGGTGCCCAGAGGCACGAACAAGATGGAGTCACAAGATAGCGGGGTGCTTATCAGTGCCTCGACAGAGTGAGAACGAGATTCCGCGTCCCATCTATTGCCTTCAGGACGACTGTCTTAAACGTGACACAACCTATGTTGCCTGCTCAGAGCCTAACCTTCCTAAATGAGACATTTAAAAGCAGACCAAGTATTCCACGGACGAATATATAATTGCAAAAGGGACAAATCACCGCCGAGCAGATGGTTAAACAGGTACAACTGTATCGCAAGAAGCAAAACCATACTCTTTCGACCATAAATGTCATAAACGTCAGACGTTCTAGCGCTGTTCAGCTTTTTCATTATGTTCCAGCATCCACGTATTTTTCACTTAATGGCAAATTCTTAGAATAGAATGACGTAATAGTTGTGGTTAATCCTTTATCGCCCACTGTCGCCATTTTAGGAGCCGTTCAATTCTCACTGTCCTGGACAAATTAGTGAACATTGTTATCACACGAGGCTGCAGCAGCTGAGAAGTCGACGGTAGCAGAACATTGACGAGATTTAACGATAGTTGCCAGTACTGCCGGATTTTTAGAACAGTGTTTATAAAGAGACAGTTGAAATTAGGCTGTCGGATTATCTGACTGATACAGACAAAGGTTTTCACCTTAGCAGGACTACCTCACGTCAAAATACATCGATCTTTGTTGTGGCCAGCCTGAGTGTCTGAAGATACTCTTCAAGTGCCATTTATTGTTGGCGCCGATGTCTCCCGTGGGCGGCGCCACCACCCCAATCTCGGAGGCAGCAACTGTTACAGGTTGCTCAAGTACCTAGTGCAGTAATAAGGCCTGTTAGGACTACAATTGACATCAGTTTTTTGCGGGACTCAGTACCAGCAGCGTTCTCCTAAAGATGGTAGATAAATGGATTGTCAAAATATTGTCATGTTGATTTTCAGATCCACCAGGAAACCCGAGGGGTCTACCAAGAATTATTATATCGGGAAAGCCTATGAAGACGCTGTATGTTGCGTTTGTATGTATATGTTGCCTCTGGTAAATAAATGTCGATATTATGAAACTGACCACTCACTTCAAGTAGCTTTATAGGAAAAAATCCTGCCTTGGAAGAACTCGTTCTGCACTAAAGTGGAGGGGACCTCAACTGCTCACGAGTTCTACACCCTTCTCCTCTACTCTTGATCCTAATTGATCACATGGTCACATCGTGCTGCTACAAGTCTGTTGGTGAGATCCCTACCTACTATTGACTTACAATGCATTGCAAATGAAATCGGTTGCATTTAGGAAGCCAAGATTGTTATTCCGATGTTGCAATTAGGCACAGAAAATCTCTTGCCATTACTTGGTATTTCGATTGACAACAGATTTTAGTTTCTTCTGGATGTGGGTTAGAATATCTGTATATGTTACTGCCATCCACAATCATTCTAGGTACTAAAAGTCCCTCTCATTCAATAAGAAGTCAGTTCAATTCTTTGGTATCATTATTCTTGTGTATTCCGTGAAATGATTTATACCTTGTGTGCACAGTTTGATTTTTTACTTTGAATAAGGAGGTTATATCTACAAATGTAATTCTGTAAAAGGAGAGCTTTTCTAATGGGGCACGTCATTAACAAATCTTGTGACGATGATCCCACTTTTCAAAGCCTCCTTGTTTTGTTGTAACCCTGTACTTATGTAAGTTTGCTTTCCACAGCATGCCACACAATGATTTCGTGGCCTATTTAATTGCACTGGCACTTTTCCTTTATCTATGTGTCACAACACCTTCTCTTCCCTTACTTTCATTATCTATCTGTTACCGCATTCCCCTTTTCCTCCCTCATCCATAACCTTCCCCAGGCCCACTGCTGCCACCAACTATAATTAAAAATCTACCTTACTGTGACCTCTAATTATTTTGGTATTTATCATGCATGAGTATAGGTTTGTGTCTGTATTTCTCCATGAGCTATTGTACTTCTTATTTCCTAAATGTAGTGGAACATGCTTACCACAACACATGCTGAGTAAAATATGTAGAATGCCTGAATAAGTGTAAGATTGGATCTGATAATCCTAACTGTGTCAGGTTAAATAAATCTTATATATATATATATATATATATATATATATATATATATATATATATATATATATATATAAGTCTGGGAACACTTTCAGTTATTTATTGCATGAGAACCATACATTGTACAGATATCATAGATATGTTATTTGGAAGAAAAACCCTGAAAGTCATTTTTCATGTATACCACAATAGTGTAGTTTGGTAATTTGCCGATAGTCAGCGCTAGTCGCAAACATGGCGAGTTCAGATGTGGAGAGAGCCTTCTGTGTTTTGGAGATCGACAAAAACAAGTGTGCTACAGCTATTCAACGGATGTTTAGAACATCGCACGTATCAAAGTGTATGTGTATATGATTCTCCTCCCAAATCACTAATCTATTTCAACCAAACCTGACACAGAAAAAGCAGACGCCACAAGTACCAGCACAGTGGAGTTTATTACCTCCCAGCTCCAAGAGATGTGAAGTTAGGGCAAAACGTGTTTCTACAGTTCCTGGCATATAAGCTGCTCTGCACAACAGGCACACAACAGTATCAGCCTCCCAAATAAACCTGCTTTTCAAAGCAGCCTAAATACCAGGATCAAGAAACAGTTTTCCAGGCTTTGACATGCAGACTGTCCTGCAGCACACACATGTTGTACTGAAATAGTGTCAGTGCGCTTAATCGAACTGCTCAGCATGGCGGCCTGTATGCCAGAGGCAAATTAATAATTTTCAAGCACCTGACATGTAGCCTGCCCTGCATGACAGTTGTGTTGTGGGAGTAGCATCAGTCTGCATTATTGCCGATGAGCACGAATCGGGAGAGGTCGAGATGGGTAGAGGAAGGGATGCACAAAAGGAGAGGGAGGAAGAAATGGACAAAAGGCGGGGAACAAGAGGAAATGCATGAGACAAGTGAAATATACAGGGTGTTACAAAAAGGTACGGAGAAACTTCCAGGAAACATTCCTCACACACAAATAAAGAATAGATGTTATGTGGACATGTGACCGGAAACGCTTAATTTCCATGTTAGAGATCATTTTAGTTTCGTTCTTCCACCTATGCTCAATGGAGCACGTTATCATGATTTCATACGGGATACTCTACCTGTGCTGCTAGAACATGTGCCTTTACAATTACGACACAACATGTGGTTAATGCACGATGGAGCTCCTGCACATTTCAGTCGAAGTGTTCGTACGCTTCTCAACAACAGATTCGGTGACAGATGGATTGGTAGAGGCGGACCAATTCCGTGGCCTCCACGCTCTCCTGACCTCAACCCTCTTGACTTTCATTTATGGGGGCATCTACGCAACCCCGGTACCAAATGTAGAGACTCTTCGTGCTCGTATTGTGGACGGCTGTGATACAATACTCCATTTTCCAGGGCTGCATCAGCGCATCAGGGATTCCATTCGACGGAGGGTGGATGCATGTATCCTCGCTAACGGAGGACATTTTGAACATTTCCTGTAACAAAGTGTTTGAAGTCACGCTGGTACGTTCTATTGCTGTGTGTTTCCATTCCATGATTAATGTGATTTGAAGAGAAGTAATAAAATGAGCTCTAACATTGAAAGTAAGCGTTTCTGGACACATGTCCACATAACATATTTTCTTTCTTTGTGTGTGAAGAATGTTTCCTGAAAGTTTGGCCGTACCTTTTTGTAAAACCCTGTATAGGGGAGTAGCGCAGATGGAAATGGAAGAACGAAATGAAAAGAGAGAGAGAGGAGGAGGATACGATAAGGGGAGAGGGGAGGAAGATACGGTCAGGGACAGGAATGAAGGAAATTGACGAGGAGAGGGAGAGGAGGAGATGGAGAGAGGGGGAGGAAGGAGATAAACAGAGAGAGATGGAAGAATAAGATGGACGAACAGAAGGAGGGAGGAAGAGATAGACACAGAGAGTGGAGGAGGAAGTGTGTTCACAATACTGGGTGGGCAGTTATAGTCTGGAAATCTTGTAAGAGTGCCGCAGGAGAGGTTGTGTTGAGAAATAATTGTTAAGAAAAAATTCGACACGTTGCGCCATTTCTGAGTTATTTGGTATTGAAGTGAGCCAATCAGGTTGTTGCGCGCAAACGTCCAAGCACTTCCATGAGCTAAAATGCGATATTGATCGGACACCTGTAAGTCTGTAAGTTAACTCTTATTGAAATGCTCGTTACCAATCAAAAAACTCCGTTTTCGGAAGTGATAAATTTAAGCTAGATGAGCAAATGCTATGTTTGTTTGCTTTGAGGAAACCAAACGAAGAACACATTTGGCGACATCGCCTCTGACAGGCTGCTTGAATTCACGTGCACGAAGTCCTGACTGACTAAATGCAATGCTAATTAACTCGGAAACGCTGCAATGTATCGATTTTTTTCGTAAGAATTATTTCTCAATACAACGTCCTCTGCAATACACTTACAAGACTTTACAGACTGTTTCTGACTTCCCTATACGTATCGAAAGCATGCGCGGGCGAAGTTATGGGGAAAAGCGGAGTCAATAAAGAAAATAAATATGAGTGTTATTACATATTACATGATTTTTCAGCATTGTAGGTAAGTACTCGTACGGCAGACTGATGGAACCCGTAGAAGGGCAGCTAGTACACGCTACAGGTCAACTCTCACCACGTGTATGCTCACAGAAAAGCTCAGGTCAGAGCTTTTACATTGAGTAAGGTTCAGAGATGTTTCAAATTATACAAACTGCATTAACAAGTTCCTTGCATGGAACGTAGTTTATAAGTCGATCTCCAGTACATTAAACGTTCGATAATCTTTGCTCCCCCTTAATTTCACTTGTTAGTTTGTAGTAATAAGCAATCATTTCTTTCTGAGACATAGGAGTCTGTTTTTCTTTGATCTTGCGGAAGTCAACTGTTGTCACCACATAAATTATATTCGAATGCACTATCACTAGGGTTTGTCGGCCGGGTGGGGTGGCCGAGCGGTTCTAGGTGCAACAGTCTGGAACCGCGCGACCGCTACGGTCGCAGGTTCGAATCCTGCCTCGCGCATGGATATTTGTGATGCCCTTAGGTTAGTTAGGTTTAATTAGTTCTAAGTTCTAGGGGACTGATGACCTTAGAAGTTAAGTCTTATAGTGCTCAGAGCTATTTGCACCATTTTTAGGGTTTGTCGCAAAAACGGCTGTGATCAGTGACATGTAATTCATACTACGTCGGTTGAGTTGCTATTGCAAAACATAAGTTTTTTTCAATATTAATTTACGACCGTTCGTGTATTATATCAAAATACACAGTTACGATCCTGTGTCGTCTGCACAATTCTTACTAAAGGTTTGTGTCACTGTATTGGGAAAAGCTTATATTGTCGAAATGAAATACTTTTCAACATAATAAGTTTTCCAAGCCGTATGTTGTCTCAAACTGCAATCAGTGATAAGTCAATTGCACAAATGAAAAAAAAAACAAAACAATATTATAAGTAGGGAAGAGCGTTGTAATAAAGAATAATGCACCTAGGAACACCGTGTGCTTTGATCGGCACTTCGTTCTACTGACTGATTTTAGAATCAGATAAAAGTATATGCACCAGAGATCACCATAAGCAGTTTCTGCCATTTTCTACAGTTTTTGTTGTTCTTTAGGAAGAGGTTGGTGTTTTGCGAAGCATTTGTAAATATTTCATGGTTCAAAATGGCTCTGAGCACTATGGGACTTAACATCTGTGGTCATCAGTCGCCTAGAACTTAGAACTACTTAAACCTAACTTAAGGACATCATACACATCCATGCCCGAGGCAGGATTCAAACCTGCGACCGTAACGGTTACGCGGTTCCAGACTGAAGCGCCTAGAACCGCACGGCCACACCGGCCGGAAAATACTTCTTGTTCTACACGTTTAAGTGCAGTATAATTCATAAAAGCTATTTGGAATACATTGTTCATTCTTCAGGTAGATAATTTTATGGTGTCTTTAGGATGAGGTTCGTGTTTTGAGAAGCATTTGTAAATATTTCGTGTTCTACACGTTTACATGCCGTATAATACATAAAAGCTATTTGGAATACATTGTTAATTCTTGAGGTATATAATTATGGTGAGAAAAATACTATATTTTTAGAACTATTTACGTAAGATGTCCAGATATAAGCCATACTTCTTCCATCGTGCGCCGTCTTGTACCCTGAAACAGAAGGTCTTTTACCGTTGAAGATGTGATACTAAATGATATGAGTTTAGTTATTGTCTTAAAGGTTTTACCTGTCTTGAAAATGTAGATGTATGTTAGTTTCCAGTTAATCTGTAACTCTTTTTGATAACACTTCTGCATGCTTTAACTCCACTGGCTAATTTTGGTCTGTAGTAGAATAATAACGGAACAGATAGATTATAAAATATAGGATGGGTATTATTAAACTTCCGCTATTTGAACCAGTGTAAACGGAAAGCAGTTTGCCGTGTGGGTACCCAACTTTGTAGGAATGATGTTGAGACTGTGCGCTGCAGGATTTGGGTTGTTGGTAGCGTTAGTGTCATGACTTGCCGTTATGTGTCGCTACTGGTACGGTGACGTAGGCCTGAAACACAAGCATCTATGTGCACTACACTTGCAGACAGTCGACATGGGTCTGAACAAAGTGAGCGGAGTTTTCCTCTGAAGCAATTTATAAAAGTAACAGCAATAGTGTCGCTGTTCTTCGCGCGTATCGACGCCTTAAATGAATACGGAGAGGCCCTCTTTCCGCATCGGAGTGAAAGAATGTGATATGGAAGTTCGCGTCGCGAGGGAATTCCTCCCGGATGAGGCCGACGGCCAATTGCACAACTGATTATTGAAAAAGTTACTGTTGCCATGGATGAGACTGCTGGACGCAATTTGAGATCTTCAAGCAGTGCAGGAGCTGTGTCACAACAGCCGTTGCTTCTGGCAACAGTACACCAACGTCTAGTACGGTTCAAGGTTATTGTTGACGCAGATGATCGTCGCATAGAGCAACGTTTGTATCCTGGAACGCAAGCATGATACGCAAGTAACAAATATTACCCCTCTCACATGGAAATTAAAATATGTTTCTTTCAATGGTTTATTCATTATTTCTCTTCCATATGTCCTTAAAAATGTTGCCACAGAGTTTCGTTTTCCTACGATCACTCGTTTTTCATGGGAGCCGTCTCAAGTATTGAAAGTTTAATTACAAACACCTCAGTACAGTACTTGAGAGACTATTTCGTTTGCAAGCTCTTGAATTTCACTATAATGTTTGTTCCTAAGTATATGATCATGTTGTACCTTGGAACATGTTCTCACATTTTGAAAAACCTTAATTTTCCAGTATAATCATCTTGAGGTTGAAGCTCTTCTGTCCGCGTTTGCTTGCAGATATATATGTTTCCGGAGAGGGTCCACCTTTGGTAAAACACAATCTCTCGTTTTTCTTTTTATTCCCCAGACATGTTTCACTGAAGTCAGAACATCATTAGTGGGTTTTATGCTACCTTCTTGTTAACATATGCCAGGAAATTTACAACATGTGGTAACAATAAGATAAAATAAAACCCACTGACGATGCTGTAACTTCAGCGATCCATGTCTGGGGAATAAAAAGAAAAATAAGAGATTATGTTTTTCTGAAGGCGGACAATTTTTCTAATTTCAGAAAGAGACTACAGCACATAAAATGTGAATGCCATCATTTACAAATAAAATAACAAAATATACCCGTCTATTACTCCTTCCTGGATGACAGGAACTAAAGTGGTCTGTGAAGATTTCTCCTAGAGGGATACGGCAAAGAAGGAAAGGAAATTATATTGAACTTCTCTTACAGTCCTCTCTATAAGTAAAATTCTGAAAAGTGTACGAAGGTGTAACATTGTCTCCTACGCTGAATTTCAGTCATCTAGTGTTCCGAAGAAACTAACAGTCAAACACGTCGGTCCCAGTGATTTCTGCTTCTGTGACCGACTGCAGCTATGGCCTGTGATTAAGAGAACGGAATGAAGAAAGAATGGTGAACCGCTCTTGTCGGACACTGAGCCCTCCGTGCCGTCTTGGTTTAAACCGCGGCCCGGCAGCCTGTCTTCAATTAGATAAGCATCTATATTCATGCCGGGCGGATGGCCCGCCATTGTAGTGGATATTGCGTCATCCCCCGGGCAGCAGCGGGCGAAGACCAGGGGCGACTTGGATCGTGGGGGTGATTTAATTTGCGCCGGCGTGATTAAACCTTGCAAATTCGGCGCCGACGGGCCGTGTCCGCAAATTAGTTTCAACCTCTCGCTAAGCTGTCGTGATAGACACCTGTCCACCCCGATGAACCACCACCACCACCACCACTGTCGCCACCCCGCTCTCCCAAACGGTCCTGTCCTCCAGCGGACGGAGAGCCGTTGTTTATTTGTCTAATTATTCTTCCTGCTGTAAACCGTTACTGCAGCGTGGAAAGTTGCCACGCAGTTACCGATTTCCTTAACACAATGAAGCGGAGAAGCTATCCGGTCGCTGTACTCTAAGTGATTCATGTAAGCAACTACACTGTGAAACGTCCCCTTAGAAAAAATTATACACGACTGGTCTATATGAAACGGCCCCTTAGAAAAAATTATACAAGACTGTGCTTAAGCTGACACACAATATTTTTAGCGCAACGCAATCTGACGTCCAAAAATCCCTACGAAAGAATGGCCCTGACTAGCATTAACCTATACGTTTCACAAATCACTTACCTCACAAAAATCTTCGTTACTCAAGCTACTGCAATACAGCGAGCGCCACTACTGCCAGCTAAATAAAAGATTCAAACTACTGAAGGCACTAACTACTGATAGGCATAGTTAGCAAATGAAAGATTTTAATAGAGAACAAACGATGTATTTACCTCACTAGTCACAGTATATATAGCAGTTCATGACACCAATTCTTACAAATTTCAAAACTCTGCCATCTCTCTCCCCACGTCCACCACTGCTGGCGGCTCACCTCCAACTGCGCAACGCTACGCGTGTTAGCATCCAGCTGCCGTTGCCCAACACTACAATGGCGAGTATTACAACAATGCCAACCAGCCACCGACTGCACACGGTACAGCCAGTGATTTTCATACAGAGCGCTACGTGGCGGCGGCGTTACCAATAAAAAAACCTTAAACAGCCTACTTACATAGCCCCCATGCTCCCCACAAAAAAATTTACAAATTGTTTTGGGCAGTGGCCAATACAGATTATGACTGTGCTTAAGCTGACACACAATATTTTTAGCGCAACGCAATCTGACTTCCAAAAATCCCTACGAAAGAATGGCCCTGACTAGCATTAACCTATACGTTTCACAAATCACTTACCTCACAAAAATCTTCGTTACTCAAGCTACTGCAATACAGCGAGCGCCACTACTGCCAGCTAAATAAAAGATTCAAACTACTGAAGGCACTAACTACTGATAGGCATAGTTAGCAAATGAAAGATTTTAATAGAGAACAAACGATGTATTTACCTCACTAGTCATAGTATATATAGCAGTTCATGACACCAATTCTTACAAATTTCAAAACTCTGCCATCTCTCTCCCCACGTCCACCACTGCTGGCGGCTCACCTCCAACTGCGCAACGCTACGCGCTGTTAGCATCCAGCTGCCGTTGCCCAACACTACAATGGCGAGTATTACAACAATGCCAACCAGCCACCGACTGCACACGGTACAGCCAGTGATTTTCATACAGAGCGCTACGTGGCGGCGGCGTTACCAATAAAAAAACCTTAAACAGCCTACTTACAACTGCTTAAAAATAAGTATGGAATACTATCGTAGAACGTAGTCTATGGAACTAGAGTTCTCATTGACCTAGGCATTTCATTTATTAACCACTTAGAGCCCATTACTGGACGGTTTTTACTGTTGACACTCTTTGTGGCCGTTTCCCATATAAACATACCGCTACCGCAGTTGTACACCGTCAGCAGTCCAGTATCAACAACAGCTTCATTCAGTTTGTGTTCAGCACTGCAGTAACATACAATGTAGGAGCATACTACACTTTGATAGAGTCATAATAGTGTCTTTACTATTAGCAGGTGATACACAGCAAATTGTTGTCGATTGATTACATGTCAGTCTAAGCGGCGTGTCTAAGGTATTGAGCAAGCACAGGGACACGGGAAATGTGAACGTCAGACCACGCAGTCTTCGTTCTCGTTTGACAAAACAAGTGCGCAATCGCTTCCTCCAACTGTCGGCTCACAGGCGCCCACCATCAACTGCCAGAAATACTGGAAATGACTTTTTCCGGGCAACAGGGGTTCGTATCTCAGACCAAATAGAGCGTAGAAGGGTGGTCTTCATTCCAGAAGATCGGTGAGAAGTTATGCACTGAGCTGACGGAACCGAGACGATCGAAGGACCTAGCATCTTGCACATCAACAACTGATCATTCAAGAATGGAATAATGTCATTTTAGCTGAGGAGACCAGGACTGGTTTGCGACTGGACATTACGCATGTTAGGGGTTAGAGATCGGCTATACCAGGAAGGCCGGTACGTTCAGGAAGTTCATCAGTTTGTAGGATGAAGTGTAACGCTCTGGGCGGTAATAATCCCCATCTACTGCAATTTTTCTAGTCCCCGATACCTCCAAGAGGTCGTACAAGCGATTGTAAGGCCCGACGGACGCGAAATCAATGAAAATTTCATCACAGTCGTTGACAACGAAAGACCACACCGTGCTGTAGCAGTGTCTCGGTTTCTTCAAAAAAGCAACATCAATCGAATGCATTGACCATCACAGTTCCCAGATATGAATGTGACTGAGCATGCATGGGGCCTGTTGAAGATGACCATTGCACAACGTCGGAATCCCTCACTGAAGCTGCTACACTCCTGGAAATTGCAATAAGAACACGCGGCGCGGCGGAAAACCTATGGCGCTTGGTGCGACAAATTTTGTCGTATTTTCTACGGCTGCCTCCAGAACACATCACACCTCGGCTTCTACTATTTCCAGGTGAACAGTGTTTCCCGCGCACCAAAACCAACGCAGTCACGTGGATCCGTTGGCATGCTGTACAATACTTATTTCACGATGGACCTAAAGATGTACTGGACTTTTGGAACTACCTACAAGAACGTCATCGCAAGATTGTACGGAACCTAAAATATGGACAGTATTTTTCCAATTACTTAGGGAGTGCCCTACGTGACGCTCCACGCAGCTGGTTCATCAACAGGCAGCAGAAGTTACCCATTGACTTAGCTGAGAAGAACATGTCCGATTAAGGCTGGAATAACATACACTCCTGGAAATTGAAATAAGAACACCGTGAATTCATTGTCCCAGGAAGGGGAAACTTTATTGACACATTCCTGGGGTCAGATACATCACATGATCACACTGACAGAACCACAGGCACATAGACACAGGCAACAGAGCATGCACAATGTCGGCACTAGTACAGTGTATATCCACCTTTCGCAGCAATGCAGGCTGCTATTCTTCCACGGAGACGATCGTAGAGATGCTGGATGTAGTCCTGTGGAAGAGCTTGCCATGCCATTTCCACCTGGCGCCTCAGTTGGACCAGCGTTCGTGCTGGACGTGCAGACCGCGTGAGACGACGCTTCATCCAGTCCCAAACATGCTCAATGGGGGACAGATCCGGAGATCTTGCTGGCCAGGGTAGTTGACTTACACCTTCTAGAGCACAATGGGTGGCACGGGATACATGCGGACGTGCATTGTCCTGTTGGAACAGCAAGTTCCCTTGCCGGTCTAGGAATGGTAGAACGATGGGTTCGATGACGGTTTGGATGTACCGTGCACTATTCAGTGTCCCCTCGACGATCACCAGAGGTGGACGGCCAGTGCAGGAGATCGCTCCCCACACCATGGTGCCGGGTGTTGGCCCTGTGTGCCTCGGTCGTATGCAGTCCTGATTGTGGCGCTCACCTGCACGGCGCCAAACACGCAAACGACCATCATTGGCACCAAGGCAGAAGCGACTCTCATCGCTGAAGACGACACGTCTCCATTCGTCCCTCCATTCACGCCTGTCGCGACACCACTGGAGGCGGGCTGCACGATGTTGGAGCGTGAGCGGAAGACGGCCTAACGGTGTGCGGGACCGTAGCCCAGCTTCATGGAGACGGTTGCGAATGGTCCTCGCCGATACCCCAGGAGCAACAGTGTCCCTAATTTGCTGGGAAGTGGCGATGCGGTCCCCTAAGACACTGCGTACGATCCTACGGTCTTGGCGTGCATCCGTGCGTCGCTGCGGTCCGGTCCCAGGTCGACGGGCACGTGCACCTTTCGCCGACCACTGGCGACAACATCGATGTACTGTGGAGACCTCACGCCCCACGTGTTGAGCAATTCGGCGGTACGTCCACCCGGCCTCCCGCATGCCCACTATACGCCCTCGCTCAAAGTCCGTCAACTGCACATACGGTTCACGTCCACGCTGTCGCGGCGTGCTACCAGTGTTAAAGACTGCGATGGAGCTCCGTATGCCACGGCAAACTGGCTGACACTGACGGCGGCAGTGCACAAATGCTGCGCAGCTAGCGCCATTCGACGGCCAACACCGCTGTTCCTGGTGTGTCCGCTGTGCCGTGCGTGTGATCATTGCTTGTACAGCCCTCTCGCAGTGTCCGGAGCAAGTATGGTGGGTCTGACACACCGGCGTCAATGTGTTCTTTTTTCCATTTCCAGGAGTGTATTTGAGGAGTGGGACCATATACCCCAAGATAAAGTTTATGATCTCATCCAGAGCAAGCCTCGCGGAGTGGAAGAACTCATTCGTATGCGAGGAGGACATACTCACTACTAAAGACTGCCAATCGTCATCATGAGACAATGATTTTTCATTGTTTTTATTTTCAAGATTTACACTTAGGAGAGAACCTTCCTTGTTTTGAAATGATTTCTTGTAACCAACCAAAATCTTTCTTGATTTTAGAAGGAATTACTTTTCTTTTGTTAATAAGACATTGTACAAACCTTAATGGGTCTACTATAAGAAGTCATTGTAGTAAACTCTATAATATTTCAAACTTTTGTTGAAGTGTGTAGCTGTAGTGCCTAGCGTTGCCCAGGATGTTCAATATCTGCCACACAAAGTGCATGATAAGAATGGTATGTTATCGATGACAGCAGCACTAAAGCACAGTTACTAAACACGCTTATCAGAGATTGTTTCGCAAAAGAAGACGAAGTAAATACTCCAGAATTCGAATCAAGAACAAATGCCAATATTAGTAATCTCCATTTCCTTGATGTAGCAAAGCGGCTTAAAACACTTGAGAAAGGCAAGGTTTTCGGTCCAGATTGTATACCAGCTAGGTTCCTTTCAGAGTATGTTGGTACTATAGCTCCGTACTTAGCAGTCAAGTACAACCGCTCTCTCGTAGAGAAGGCCGTACCCAAAGACTGGAAGCTTGCACTGGTCACACCAATACTCAAGCGAGGAGATCCGCTGAATTACAGACCCATATCACTAATGTCGATTTGCAGTAGAGCTATGGAACATATACTGTGCATGAACATTATGAATCACCTCGAAGAAAACAGTTTATTAACAAACAGCCGATATGAATTCAGAAAATTTTGTTACTGTGAAACAGAGCTGGCTCTTTATTCTAGTGAAGTAATGAGTGCTATCGACAGGGAACGCCAGGCTGATTCCACATTTTTAGGTTTCCAGAAGGCTTTTGGTACGCTTCCTCACAAGTGATTTCTAATTAAATTGCGAGCCAGTGGAGTATCTACTCAGTTGTGTGCCTTGATGTGTGCCTTCATGTCAAGAAGGTCACCGTTCGTAATAATTACCGGAAAGTCATCGAGTAAAGCAGAAGTAATATCTGGCGTTCCCCAAATAAGTGTTGTAGCCCCTTCTGTTCCCGATCTACGTAAACG
The DNA here is from genome assembly GCF_023897955.1 of Schistocerca gregaria. Taxonomy (NCBI): domain Eukaryota; kingdom Metazoa; phylum Arthropoda; class Insecta; order Orthoptera; family Acrididae; genus Schistocerca; species Schistocerca gregaria. The sequence goes on from NC_064920.1 coordinate 245,783,317, forward strand.
ATTTAAGAGACAATCTTACACTGTTTGCACATGATGCTGTCTTTTACCGTTATGTAAACTCATCGCATGATCAAAACGAATTGCAAAATGATTTAGACAAGATATCTGTATGATGTAGAAAGTGGTAATTGACTTTAAACCATGAGAACTAAAAAGAATTCGCTAAATTTCAATTACACGATTAATCACACAAATCTATAGGCTTTAAACTCAACTAAATACTTAGGGTTTACAATTATGAATAACTGAAACTGGAACGAACACATAGATATTGTTATGAGGAAAGCAAACCAAAGACTGCGATTTATTGGAAGAACACTTAGAAAATGTAACATGTCTACTAAAGAGACAGCTTATACTACGCTTGATGTCCTCTTCTGGAGTATTGCTGGGATAGCAATCATTAAAATAAAGGCCATTTTCGCTGCTACAGGACCTTTTCTTGAAATTTCGATCACCAACTTCTCCTCAGAGTGTGAAAATGTTTTGTTGTGGCCCATTTACAAAGGGATAAATGATATCACAATAAAATAAGAGAAATCAGAGTCCCCACTGGAAGATTTAAGTATTCGTTTTACCTGCGCGCTGTTCGAGAGTGGAACGACAGGGAAGTAGCTTAAAAGTGGTTCAATGGACTCTCTACGATGTCCTTAACTGTCAATTGTAGTGTAACCATGTAGATGTAGATGTAGAAAGTGATTTGGAAACTTCAATCGCATTAAATCGAAGGGCATATTTAAGTCATTGACTGTCAACGGAATATGACGAATGAATACGACTTTGCTTGCGGCATTCATAAAAATCAGGTCCTAGGCTTCCTGTTCTGACTTTTACAAACACACACAAATTTCAGTACAAATGTGTAGTAATAACAATTACATCATAGAGTACGCCTTGACTTGTTTCTTAAACTTCATATTTAACTAACATACCTACAAAGCGTAACGTACCAAAAATCTATGTCTAAAATTCTTTCTCTTGTCATTTTAATAGACTTGACTTTCTGTAATAAATATTTTGAATCTAAAAAAAGTGCTGTATGGAATGATAATTAGTTACGTCATCTGCTGTTATATTTTACTTTTGGAGAATTCGTCTTATATTGTTTCATCTCAGTTTTTATTGTTTCAATAAAAGGCTGCATTTGAGCACGATTCTAACTGTACGAACAGTCTACGTCGCAGTTCGGAAGATCTTGAAGTCTCTTTGATCTTTTGGTCGCCCTGCGCTATATTGTATTTTGTTGGTACTATATCCACGAACTGTGGATTTTAATAAAAGCAGTAACTGTGAAACACGGACTAAAATATTTTCTACGCTATATGTCATATGTAAAAACGGCAGATAGTCAATAAATAAGAATTTGCTATTAGGTTTCCGTCAAATTCTAGAGCTTTCGATCGTCCCGCGTCCTAGTGACGTCCGATGGTACTACCTCCAAGATAGATATTGTTACTGTCATTTATTCTCACGGTAGGAATTACAGTCAGTTTACCAAGATATATTTCATTTTTTAGACATTCAGATTTGAGTAATTTTTTTCATTGTTTCATCTGTCTGTAGAAGTTGGAAGTAAATCGGTCAAGCACTTTTCGAGATGTTTGGTAACAAAGTTTCTCATTTTTTATTAAAAGAAATGTGGAGTCTCTGTTCACCCAATTGTTCATTATGGGATCATGTAAAAATTTGAAATGAATCGACCAAGAACCTTTAGAGATTTTTGGTAACAACCCTCCCTCTTTATCTGTATTTTACGTACCTACAGGTTTGAAGACAGGGATCTACTCTTGTCATGAAGGTAAAGTGTACAAAAGTTCATGAGGCGGGAAACGAAAGGTGTCGATTTGTATGAATAACAAACAAACAAACAAACGGTCTCTCTTCTATATAGCTGAAATTACCAAGGTTTTTTCTAAAATGGTTAATACCATAAATTTTCTACAGTGACGCTATGTCTTTGCGAAAGTGTGTACATGTTCAGTACAAATTTGCTGAATTCTAAGACACTACGCAATGAATGATCCCGAATGTTATACAGTGACCATGAATACTTCTGAAAATTTAAGATTCATTATGTGAACAATTTGTTAAACACGTGTTCTTGTCCATAGTTGAAAAAAAATTGTGTACGATAACTGACGAAAGGAACCACTCTGTTTCTGAAAATTGATGCACTTAGCAAATATCTTCACTTAGTGGCTATGTTCACATAATCAGGTTGGTTATGGAATTCTTTCCGATGTAAAGGTAACCAAATTCTTTGCCTCCTTCACCCAGGTTGATGATCAATCTGCAGTTGGAGTGGAACATCAGTTAGCTGAAACTATAGAACGTAAGCACCTCAATGTTAGCATATGTTGTGGCCGAGGCTATGGCAGTGCATCCGTCATGAGTGGCGTATACAATTGCGTGAAAATTATGTGTGGCAACTACAAAGCCTCCACTGCTGTCGCAGTAAGTACAGAATTCATTTTTCTATACAACTCGTGCTTTAAACATGGCTTACATGAAAGTATTTTTATCTATCTTCTTGTTGCAGAATCTGTACCCAGCGTCAGACTACGAAAATAACCATATGGCTTCCATGTGCACCGTCTGAAGATGAACACGAAAACTTAGAGCCACAGGCTGCTGTCCCATCCTGGTGTTGAGCCTACGGCTGCGGCTGGTGCCACACTGTCGTCTATCAAATCCCTGTGGTGCTGCTGCTGGGCTCTGAATGCCTTTGTCCCAACGTCATTAACAGTTATTTATACCGCACCGGGGCGCATCTGTTGCACTACCGTAGGGCTGCCGATGACGTAGCTCATAACATATGAGGGAAATCGGGAAGTAACGCACAACAATTTTGCTATCAAAAAGTGTAATGCCCGAGGAAACAAAACGAAAATCACAAATGAACTTACATCTTTTACCTACTTTTCTACCTAGTCACCGAAGTTCTAACACATTTCTCCCATCGTGGTAGCACTTTCAATATGTCCTCTTCCTAGAAGTCTGTCTGTTTGAAGCGCAGCCATTTATGGACCGTTTATTTCACTTCCACATCTCTCGCAGTACGTTGGCCGGCCACTAATTTCTTCATGGGAATGAACAGATGAAGTCCGAAGGCACAGACTCTGGACTGCATGATGAATTAAATCAAATTTGGCTTTTTTCTTATGAACAGGAGCAGAAACATGGGGGCGAGCACTGTCGTGAAGAAATTTGACACCATCAGCATTAATGTTGTGGCATTTGTTATGAAGGGCACGAAGTAACTTAACCAAAGTATTAATGTAGACTGAAGCATTCATAGTGGTCTCGTGTTCAGCAAAGTCGACGAGTAACGCACTATGTATATCCCAGAACATGGGCACAAGCACGTTCCTAGCAGACTGAGTCACTTTGAAATCTTTTCGTTTACTGGGGACCAGCATGTTTCTGCTCCATAGAGGCCTGCTAGGTTTCGGGTGTGTAGTGGTATGCCCACAACTCGTCACCAGTGACGATTTCTTTCAGGAAGTCATGTCTTTCTGCGGCGAAATGTGTTAAGTGATCCAAGCTTATCATCATTCGCTGGTCCTTGTAGTTATGTGCCAGGTTCTTAGACATGCAGAGAGCACTAACTTTACGAAATTTCGACGTGTCACGAACAATATCGTACATCGCACCACAGGAAATGTCGAAATCCTGAGATAAGGTTTGCAGTTGCATACGCCGGTTGTTAAAAATTGCAGCGTCAGTGGCTCCGACAATCTGCGGATTGCAGTTGTTACTGGAAGCCCGGAGCGCAGCGAATCATTTAGGTTTCATACGGTCCTTTTAGAAGAATGCACACCACCTGGAGACATTGCCACTGTGTGTACAGTCGCCCCCATGCACGCCATGTACGGTCGCTGTGAATTTCACTCGGTTTATGCCCTCTGTCCCACAAATACCGAACTACACTTCGCTGCATTTCACAAGCTGACGACAGTAACATGCTCAGCATATTTGTTTCCCTGTTCAGGAATCTCTAGGTAGAGCTGCACAGGAAAACAAAATCCCTCTGTAGCGGAAACTTTGAACTATGCTGTGAAATTTCAACGTTCCAACTGCAGGACCAGGAGAGATAAAAATTATTGTGCGTTACTTTCTCATCCTCCTTCGTAGTTCTGGCCCTGACGTGCTGACACTGTCCTGCCCACTATAGCTAATGCCATTGCGTGGTGCAGGTTATGCGGAGCCTGCCTAAACCATTTTGCAATTGTTTTGCGTATGTTTTGCTATACCCTACGCGTCGCCACACTGCACTAACCAGCCAGTGGTAGCTAACTCAACTCTCCAATGCAGCTTCTTCCAAGTTTCACCTAAAATTAAGTAGCGGCGCTGCACACTGACTATCAAGTGAAACGCCAGAAGTGCCTCTCTTACGACTTTCCCTTCCCTAATGCCAAACTGATCGTCATCTAACAGATTATCAGTTATCTTATCCATCTCAGCAACTTCGATGCATGACCTGTTAAGTTGATAGTATGATAGTTTTCGCACTTAGCTACACTTGCTATTTTCGGCGTTTTCTAGATGATATTTTTCCTAAAGTCTGATGGTATGTCTCCAACCTCATATATACTGTAAACCAACTTCAGTAGTCGTTTGGTTACCACATCCTCCAATGAATTCTGGAATTCCGAGGTACTGTTATTTACGCTTTCAGACTGATTTTATTGTAGATATTCCAAAGCTGTGTCAAATTCTGACTGTATCCCCAAGTCTTTCATACCAATTCCAATTTCTACCTCAATCATGTCACCAGACAATTCCTTCCATTTATAGAGACTTACATTGCAGTCTTTTGCACATACCCGCTCTGTCCTCTGCCTTTAACTGCGGAATTCATCTTGCATTTTTAATGTTAACATCTCTGCTTTTAAGTTATATGGACAGATCTTTTTATATTCCTAGATGCTTTCCTGCGACCTTTATCGATTGTTTCGCATTGTTCCTGCAGCCATTTAGCTCTGTAACCATAGCTATTGACGATTCATTAGATAACGAAGGCCACAGCATATTTTAGGCGTAGTGAATAAAAATAACAAAAAAAAAATTATTTAAAACTCCTGCATGTCGAGCAACTCGAGTGTTATTTATATAGTAACAGACAATTATACTTTCACATATACTAGTATACTTTTTTGTCTGAGAGATGTTGTTCCAGAATTAAACTAAAAATAATTCCCATTCTCCGGTTCTGACGAACTAGTTTGGGAGGTTTCTTTTGGTTATAACACAAATGCCGTATTTGGGAACCTGCTGCCAAATATTGACATCAGCAACTGCCTCTGCCGCACTGGGAGCTCTTCCAGTAACTGGCTGAAAGTCAGCTGACTCTATAGGAGTGATCACTCGAACTGTCCCGACTACCCAGAGAATGAAAAGTACACCGAAAATACGTGTCAAACAAGTCCGAAAATGGTTAGTAGTGTAATGATCCAACCTTGAATGCCTGCCAGAAACAAAGAAAAATCTTCTGAGTATGAGAAGTAAGCCTTGTAACTTAGACGGAGACAAATAGCGCAAGCCGCTTTCGACGTTTCACTAGGAGGTTATACGCATTGCGAAACCGCTGATTCCACGCTCAGTGAATGTGGATTAGAGGTAAAAGACGATGTAGTAACATACCGTCTACAAACAAAGAAGCCCAAATGGCGCATATAAAGGCCCTCAAAGGACAGGCGGGGTGCAAATCCAGACTGAGGGCAGTTCCAGCAGCAGCATCGGATGGACAAGGGCCTGCTGCAGATATTATGTGAATGAGGAGCATACTCAATTGCGCTTATCCTCTGAGAAGTACCTGTAAAGCTTGCCTGCATGAACATCTAGTCTAAGGTTATTGGTCTCTGTCGTAAATTTGTACACAAGTACCCAGGTCTGCACATCACTTTCATTCTGACGCCTACAGGAAGATAAGAGTTCAGTTAGGGCAGTATAATCTGGCACTTTCATGGTTCGCGGTCTGCAGTATAATTCGTTACTGTGTATATTAGAATCCTAATAACGTTGTAGGCCGAGATGTCATTTGTCCTGGTAACTGACTGGGGAATCTACTAAGTTTCATCTATTAACTAAACAAACATTGTTTTTCGCCTAGTTTCACAAATTTTATTATGCTTACTGCGCATCCCAGATATCTGGTGATAAGCTCATTTTCAAGTACATGATGGAAAAGGCAAAGATAAACTTCTCAACTTCTTAATGTATCGACCCTTGGATTAAAGTTAAATTACTTCAATGATCATTATTTTGACGAGTTACATTAGGAATTACACAATTCAGTCCATCTGCTACGGTGTTCTTTTAACCTGGTGCAGACTGACAACCCAGTCTGTCCAATGTAGCAAGATTGGCACTCCATGCATAAGATCATATAAACCCCACTTTTTATAATGGCTGGTTGTTTGTCTTCTGCACTGAGCAAGCAATTACCTGTTGGTTGAGGGACATAGAAAACCACACAGAAATACATTGTCTTCAAAATTTTGCTTATCCTGTTTGACGTTTTCAATCTACAAGGTAATCTGCACCATCTCTTTTCAAGTTTTTCTGTGTTGTCCATTCGGGACAATAGTTATCTGGCTTGCTTCTTCACCTTTTACTTAAAATTTTGTCAATGATGTTGGGAACAAATTCATTATTAGTGGCTGTTGCTTCAACTATGTTTTACACTTACTGAAGTTATAAACTAGTGTTTGTGCTCTTCAGCAAAAATGGTTCACGTAGTTCTGAGCGCTATGGGACTTAACTTCTGAGGTCATCAGTCCCCTAGAATTTAGAACTACTTAAACCTAACTAACCTAAGGACATCACACACATCCATGCCCAAGGCACGATTCGATCCTGCGACCGTAGCGGTCGCGCGGTTCCAGACTGTAGCGCCTAGAACCGCTACGCCACTCTGGCCGGCGCTCTTCTGCACATTCTTTGTAAAGAAGAAGCAATAAAAAGCAGACCAGTATGCCTCATTTCCTTAGCATCACTATATCTAGCTTCTTCGCCCTGCGTCCAAGTCTTTCTAAACTGTTTCCAACCACAGAGGCCTGAAAACTTTTCACCTGACCCCGTCGCCGACTCACTCTTGCATGTAGCCTCTTTCGTGACAAGATCCCACGTCAGTTCTGATCTGAGCATGAGCTTTCAAGTATGTTCCGACACACATCCGGTTACGATACTAGCTTAATTGGGGCTCGAAGTGTGATCCGACTAGTCACCATTTTTCTCTTTTCAAATGATGCAATGATGTGGGCACTCCCGGCTTCCAAAAAGTCAACAACCATCTTCAGAAGACTTCCCGCGTGCGTTCCTGGTTTGGCGAATACTCGGGCGCCCTATCGCATGTCGACTGGCCCGCTAAGCACCCGACCTTAATGGGTAAAAAATGTAGGCATTATTTGGAACAGTGTTTGAAATGTATCAGTCAACAAACATGCACGTTGGTAGCTGTAATGCATCTAATCTTCAATGAGTGATCTCAGCTGGATATGGCATCCCTGAAAAAAGTTGTAGACTCCATTGCTCTTCGGATCCAAGCCATTACCAAAATCTACGGAATGTTTTGCAGTATATTATCGTGATATTTTCAGAGGATGACAAATTTTCTGTCTAATGTGTTCGTTACCATCATACATTCTACTGAGAAAGTCTCTGGTTACTTAGTCTAGGGCCCGCATCCCGTGGTCGTGCGGTAGCGTTCTCGCTTCCCACGCCCGGGTTCCTGAGTTCGATTCCCGGTGGGGTCAGGGATTTTCTCTGCCTCGTGATGGCTGGGTGTTGTGTGCTGTCCTTAGGTTGATTAGGTTTAAGTAGTTCTAAGTTCTAGGGGACTGATGACCATAGATGTTAAGTCACATAGTGCTCAGAGCCATTTGAACCATTTGAACTTAGTCTATGTCTTCGAATAGGATCCTGTGAACATCGGGAACCTCCTTCTGGGTTATGACAGATCCATTCCCACGCTTATGTGTTAATACAAATTTGGACAGACGTTCTAGGATGCTGATGGCTCCATCTTCTTCGGAATGGTCATTGGGGAATCTGCTCCAACATGCATTGATGGTAAAAATCTCAACCTCATCCAAGGCTACCTATCTCACCAGTTTATATTTGACTACAGGCGTAGACCTAATTCTGAAGTCGATTAGTTGATTTACTGCTACGAAAACCCGTGTCTATACGCTTCTAAATGGCGTAAATTACATTATCCTGCACTTTAAAACTTCTGGAACGGTGTTTTGTGACTGTAAGGTGATATTTTCAGTATCATTTCAGACTTTTGGACAAATAACGTCTGAAATTTTAGACGAAATCACTCTTCTGTCTGACAGGAATTCTATTTAAATTGCGTTCAGAATAAATTACATATTTGGTAACCATCTATAGAACACTGCGTTAGTGTACACAATGGTATATGTTTCTTGAAATGCTAATAATTACTTAAAAAAATTTCCTTTCCATTCGCTGAATTCACTGCAAGACTTCTTTCTGAATTGGGGCAAAACATCTCTTCCTTCATTGTGTTTCTTTGCCAGTGGCATCTCTCTTTAACATAAAAAACAGTCAGACACTTTATTTGCGTTTCATATTCCTTGGTATTTTTTACATCTTCTTGGAGCTCTGGTACTTTTAGCTTCTTGGTACTTCAGTGTCATGGTCTTCTTCTTTAAAGAACTTTATTATATTTCTCTCTTTTCCTGTGCCAGGAGAATGATACTTCGGCTAATAGAAGACGATGTTTTACTTTCAGTCTTTACCAGAAGAATTTCGTGTCTTTTCTGTCAGGTTCAAGATAAGAGTTAAATCATTTATTTCCTTTTCACTAAGTAATACTGGCGTAGAATCTTCTTCCCGCTTGAAACCATCAGCACCATCGCAGTCATTTTTTGAGCTGTTCTCCTGCTGCAAATCTTCGAGAATGACAGGTCGAATTGAAATAAGGAGAGATTAACTACGTGTAACTAGCTGCAAGGAAAAACAAATGTTAGGATATTTTATATCCTTTTTAGGTCTCCATACCTTAGGAATTTGTTTTTCTCATTTTTCCTCAGTCTCAGGTCCTCAGCACATGTAAGTATTAATTTGTGAAACGTCCAGCTTTTGCTTTGGCCACCAAGCCTTATAGCGCATTATACATGCTAGACGTCTTTTACGAAACTATCAATGTCCTACTTTTCCTTAGCAATTATGTGTCTGCCACAAACATAACAGAATACGTATGGGTTATTCAGACACTTGGGAGAACTTATTTCTGAGATACCGCAGAATTTTAACAGCACAAATATAACATTACAGTAAGTAGAACAATGAACTAAAGCTATCCATTTATCAGCCACATCGGTATGACCACCTCTCATTATCAGAACAGCAGAAAGTGATCGGAAGCAGACAATCAATTGTAAAATCATAAAAATTTTAAAAACTTTCTATAAAACTTTTTAAAACTTTCAAAACTTTTCTATATATTGTCTCACTCGCATTTAACGTTAAAAAATATTTACTAATTGTTGACCAGTTTCGGTAGCATAACCACCATCTTCATATCTGAGAAGAGACAAACCAAAAGAAATATTGTCTTAACTAATACAGTTATGTAAAAATTGCTTTTGGCCTCCTTACTTTCTTACAAATTCACTTACTAAGCCAACAGCAACTTTTACATAGCAACAATTCTTCTGATTTTTTTTTCAGATGTGAAGATGGTAGTTAAACTACAGAAACTAATCATCAGTTCATAAATAATATTTTAACATTAAATGCGATTGAGACAGTGTATTGAAACATTTTGAAAGATACGAAAATGTTTTTAGAAAGTTTTTAAAATTTTTTGTTATTGCACAACTGATCAACATCTAAATCATAGGTAAACTACATTTCAATATAATATCTCTCCGGGAAACTTAGGTTTTAATGAGAAATGAGTTTTGGCCTGCTTGATTTGCAAAAAAAAAAAAGAAAAAAGAAAAAAACGAAAGAAGAAATATATATTAACAGTTCTGGAACCAAAAGAATACTTCAGAAACAGTGAAAACTACCCAAGCATATGAAATCATGTTGCACAGTGTTATCTTTGAGAAACACTGATGGCCGTTATGAGTAGTTAAGTATTCACAAAATTTTAATTGGGATCAATATCGTTACGCTACCGCTAAAACTAACACAACAAACTCAGCTGACCTTTTGTCTCCAGCCTGTACCGTACAGTGCCAGTAGCACGAGATCGATGGCGCATTCACTTCACGCCTCTTCCTTGTTTCACAAGCTGCAGAGGTGTTATGTTTTCGCATCTTCTGTTTCCTCGGTATGCAAATCGCAGCCGGTGACCGACACGAGTGGGCTGATGAGAAGAAGACTTGTCGCGGTGGGCGTCTGCGAGACAAGCGAGCCCCGTGATTTACCGCCCGGCCGCGGCTGTTGCGTCAGACGTGACAAAGCCGTATCGCTACCACAGCAGCTGCCTCCGCGTCGGCTGTTATCTGCTCCCATTGTGTGAGGTGATGTAGGCTAGCTAATCAGAAACTGAAATGAGCTATTCCTTTCAGGTATGGGCCATTTCACTGTTACAGGAACTATAACAAAATCCGCTAATTGCTCTAGGTACTTTTGATATCAAGAAGACAAGTTTCGATTCTAGAGACAGTATTCTATTCGTCTTCAGTCGACTAAAGAAATTATTTCCATTATAACTGAGTGGGATACGAAATAAATGAGTTCACGGAACCTGGTTAATACACTACTGGCCATTAAAATTGCTACACCAAGAAGAGATGCCGATGATAAACAGGTATTCATTGGACAAATATATTACACTAGAACTCACATGTGATTACATTTTAACGCAGTTTGGGTGCATAGATACTGAGAAATCAGTACCCAGGACAACCTCCTCTGACCGTAATAACGGCCTCGATACGCCTGGGCATTGAGTCTGAGCTTGGATGGCGTGTACAGGTACAGCTGCCCATGCAGCTTCGACACGATACTACAATTCATCAAGAGTAGTGACTGGCGAATTGTGACGAGCCAGTTGCTCGGCCACAATTGACCAGACGTTTTCAGTTGGTGAGAGATGAGGAGAATGTGCTGGCCAGGGCAGCAGTCGAACATTTCCTGTATCCAGAAAGGCTCATACATCACCTGAAACATGCGGTAGTGCATTATCCCGCTGAAATGTAGGGTTTCGCAGGGATCGAAAGAAGGGTAGAGCCACGGGTCGTAATACATCTGAAATGTAACGTCCACTGTTCAAACTGCCGTCAATGCGAACAAGAGGTGACCGAGACGTGTAACCAATGGCACCCCATACCATCACGCCGGGTGATACGCCAGTATGGCGATGACGAATACGCGCTTCCAATGTGCGTTCATCGCGATGTCGCCAAACACGGATGCGACCATCATGATGGTGAAAACAGAACCTGGATTCTTCTGAAAAAATGACGTTTTGCCATTCGTGCACCGAGATACGTCGTTGAGTACACCATCGCAGGCGCTCCTGTCTGTGATGCAGCGTCAAAGGTAACCGCAGCCATGATCTCCGAGCTGATAGTCCATGCTGCTACAAACTTCGTCGAACTGTTCGTGCAGATGGTTGTTGTCTTGCAAACGTCCCCATCTGTTGACTCAAGGATCGAGACATGGCTGCACGATCCGTTACAGCCATGCGCATAAGATGCTTGTTATCTCGACTGTTAGTGATACGAGGCCTTTGGGATCCAGCACGGCGTTCCGTATTATCCTCCTGAACCCACCTATTTCATATTCTGCTAACAGTAATTGGATCTCGACCAACGCCAGCAGCTATGTCACGATACGATAAACCGCAATCGCGATAGGCTACAATCCGACCTTTACCAAAGTCGGAAACGTGATGGTACGCATTCCTCCTCCTTACACGAGGCATCACAACAACGCGTCACCAGGCAACGCCGGTCAACTGCTTTTTGTGTATGAGAAATCGGTTGGAAACTTTCTCCGTGTCAGCACATTGTAGGTGTCACCACCGGCGCCAACCTTGTGTGAATGGTCAGAAAAGCTAATCATTTGCGTATCACAGTATCTTCTTCGTTTTAGTTAAATTTCGCGTCTCTAGCACGTCATCTTCGTGGTGTAGCAATTTTAATGGCCAGTAGTGTATCTTTCATGGATCAGTGCTTTAGCATGTTCCTGATGGAGTCTGACAGATGGAGCATTACAATGACCAGAAAGGCCACAACAGTGATAAAATGGGGTGTAAGAATTTCTGGGAAATACAGCGTGGTTCAGAAAGACTTTTTAAATTTTGGGGATAGGTTATTACACAAAAATAAGAAAAATATTCTGATAAACATGGGCTCTAAAATACGTACCTTAAGAGCTATGAGCACTTGTTCAGCCTCTATACTGTAAACAATAGCTCTTCTACTGATATGTACTTTGTTTATTGCTTTCCATGTTTTTGGAGGAGGTGGAGGTAGTATGGACAAGAAAAAGATGTCCAGTAAACATGGGCTCTAAGTGCATTCCTTTAGAGTTACGAGCGTTTTTTATCTTCGCTAAGGTGGAACACAACCTTTCTGATTAACAAGGTAAGCATTTTATAGTCCATGCTCCCTGGACTTCTTTTCTTATTTGGTCCATACTACCTCATCCAAAAATACAGAAAGAGTAGAGGCTCCAGTAGAAATAAACGTCGTTCACAGTACTGGGTATGAACAAGTGCTCAGAGCTCTTAAGCTATGAGATCATAGTTCATACCATTTTAGAGACCATATCTACTGGACTTTGTTTCTTGTATTGGTGTAAGGAACCAGCCCGCAGAGTTTTAAAATGTCATTTTGAAACACCCTATGTAGAGGTAAACGTGGACGGCACAAAACAGCAGTAATTTGTTTCATGACAGGCATCGAATAATAATAATAATAACAGGCCGTCATTGTCGCACTGCGTCCAGTCACGTGGATATTAAGACATTATGACTGAATGAGCAGTGGTCTCAAAATTTCATTTACATTGACTAATTACGCTCTTGTTATTAAGAAAAACGTCAACTTTCATTAAACTGTCGACTAACGGATTTGTTAGGTTATCAGTCTTCCAGTGTTTATGATTCTTTGAAACATCCTCTTAGAAAAATTAATGAATTACTGTGCTGATAAATCTCTACGTTATTTATTTGATTTTCAAACAGCTGAGCAAAACTGAAAGTACTCAGATATTTCTCTCTTTACTTATTCTGATCATCACTAAACTGACACACAACATTTTTAGCGCAACGCAATCTGACTTTCAATAATCCCTACAAAAGAATGGCCCTGACTAACAATAACCTATACCTTTCATGAATCACTTACCTCACAAAAATCTACGTTACTCGAACTACTGCAATACAGCGAGCGCCAATACTGCCAGCTAAATAAAAGATTCAAACTACAGAAGGCACTAACTACTGATAGGCATAGTTAGCGAATGAAAGATTTTAATAGTGAACAAACAATGTATTTACCTTAATAATGTTCAAAAGTCATATATGACATCCAGTCTTACAAATTTACTGTCTCTAATGGACACACGTGCAGATCATCCGCTCTCAAAACAAACTCCGCCATCGCACTAACTACATCCACCACTGCTCACCTACAACTGCGCAATGTTACGCGCTGTTCATATCCAACTGCCCAACACTACAATAGCGAATATTTCAACAACGCCAACCAGCCTCAGATTGCACACAGCACAGTCAGTGATTTTCATACAGAGCGCTACGTGGCGTTACCAACATAAGCACCTAAACAGCCTACTTAAATCTTTGCCGTGTTTTATTTAAGACGTAATATGACCAATTCGGGATTTAAACTCTATGTTGGGTGGCGAATCTCGCTCGTACATCTATCCTTGACCACAACGATTCGATGAGTAAGCCGCTGGAGCGTGCTGAGGATGATATCATATGTTCATTCGCGTAAATGGTTTCTCCGTTACTTGCTTCAATCTCGATAATCTTTAGCAACGGCACTCTCCAGATTATCAGCACCAATAAATACCGTCCTGGACTTCGGTATTTCTCAAGTGGAACGTTAGCGGCAAATTGCATTTTGGTAAGATATATGAAGAAACCAAATAGGAGTATTTCTCTTTTTCTTCGTATCGCGAAAATGGGAACAAGTTGACCAGTATATTTTACAAAAATTCAGCCGCCCCGTCCTGAACGGAGTTAAGGTTAATAAACTACACGCTAGTCTAAAGCAAAATTAGGTTTACAGTCATTGTGACCTATTGGTTTCTATCATGGAAACATGCGTAGGTCTGATTCCTACTCCAACAACTGCCACGGTAAGGGAAGATAGTATTGAAAATTCTTTATGACTTCGCGTACTCAAACTTGGCTCTATGTAGGTATTTTAAGAAAGATTCTAGAATATCATTGTGCTACTATAGTAAAAGTGATCTACGATAAGAAATAAGCCACAGAATACACATAAGGGACGTTGTCGGAGGGTGTTAGTTGTCATGAACAATATATCTTATACATGACAGCACGTTTCCAATGTTTGTCGGCTACAACCGTTTTGCGCAACGAATATCCTGCAGAGAAATGCTCGTCTATGAAAGGGCGTAAGCATGATCAAACTATCATGGACTCATGAATTTCGAATTGAGATTCATGAAATGAATGCCACAAATCTTATGTCATCTTTCTTGAATAATTGCTTGATTAAAACCACTTGCTGAACTTCGTTTGTCACACAAGTGAAATCAGAGCTATTTCACTCTCTGAAAGCATTCTAAGACGCTTGCGCACCGTATTTCTTTTGATGTTTTGGAAGTTATCAGACTTTCTGACGGGTTAATATTCTGTACTGCTTCGAGAGCCAAACCTGGAAAGTCAAGATTCCTGGTTCAACTCCCAGTCTGGGTCAGAGTTTTAATGTGTCAGAAAATTTCGGAACAGTACACATCCCACTGCATTGTAAAAGATTGTATTTGAACCTCTAGCAATTTTTAATATAATTTTAATTATTCTACTTTTCCTAGTGTTAACGTCTACGATTTATCCATCTCTAAAGCCTCGTACATCGACACCCAACAGCTGAAAACAATGTTAGTTACCTCCTTCTACGTATTTTAGATTTGTAGGTGGACTGGTTCAGCTACCATTACATTTACAAGTACTCGATCTAGAATGCATTTTATTGATAAAGCTCTAGCCTAACTCTGATAGCTTCTACTAGGAATTGTCAGAACTGGCCATCAATGAGGTCAGTTTTCATGAAGAATCTGTTGGGGCCAAGGTCATTTAGCCACACATTTTTCTTCAATCAAATGTAATATGTTCTCTCCTCTATGTTATTTCGCCTCTTGGAGTGGGCTGTAATCAACCACATCGTCCATCTTCAGGGTGAAAGGTTTGTAATGGGTTGTGCGAAGCAGATGAATCTCATAAAAGAGACTGGTGAATATATGGTTGCATTTAAACAGAAGTTATGTTTATATCAAGAGTTTGATATGGATCTTGTGGAGGTTGTAAAGAGAGTTGGATTTCAGGAGCATAGAGGTTGCATGTTATGAAGCTGAGGTGAAATCGGGGGTAACGGAGCCATTCGGAAGGGACAGCTACTAAGGGGACCATTTTTGCTAGGAAGGAGAGATTTCTCCACAGTTTTCTATATCAATAAACAGGAGTTGGTTGCTTGCTGATGAGCAGTACGTGGAGTATGTGATGGTGAAGAAAAGGATGTGTTTGTAGACAAAAGGTACTGAAGAGTCCTAGTACAGTGAAGACACGATATACTCTGTATCTGTTCAAAAATGCAAACATACAGGGTTTCCGAAGGTTTCTTTAGAATTTTTTGAGATGTGGGGCGTCAACAGCTTTTATTGCATCCGTATAAAAGAGGCTGCAGGATGGTAATATGAGGACTTCATTCTAAGGAACTGCAAGAATTGCTAGCATTTGGCTTAAGCTTGGAAGGTTACGGAACTTTTAATCTGCACGTTATCTGTGGAGCCACGATGAATGTAACCAAAAGCAGAACCTGATAGTACCAATCCTTGGTGAGCGTTTAAAATAATCTACATGTAGACTCTGTGATTCATCGTGAAATGCATCACAGAATATGCTTTCTATTGTATCATATGTAGGGCTATTCGTAAGCCCTGCAGTGTTTCAAAAGACGACTGCACGAACACTAGATGACACACAGAGAAACAACGCTTGTCATAACACTCACCGGGGCCTAGTTGTATTAGAGAGCAGACACGTCAGGAGATGTAGACAAATGGTCTGCTCTGTATTGTCGCATCGAGATAGCTCGCACCTGACGGTAGGCGATCCAATGAACAGATTTCCAAAATGGGCTGCTTACGCTCCTCCTCAGGCAATTTGTGTCAGCAACTTCAATTGAGTACATACACTTATTGACGTTTGCAACATCTCGAATTATGACCATCCTGATCACGTGTACTAATATTAGGACTGGTGCTCTGTTCATTTTTATGTGTCTATTTCCTGTGTGTCTTGCGGTTTCTGCACAGTCGCCTTCTTAAACTCCAGAGGTACTTTCGAATAACTCTGTATTTCGATTTCTTCTCATTTCATTTACTGATCGAACACGGGAAGAACGACTGCTTGTACGATTTGTTATTTGCCTAATTTTATCTGCATGATCTTTATAAGATAGACGCATAAGGGGATACCAACATCCGTATTTCATCTTCTTATGGTGGGTCATACATGCATTTTTATGCAATTTCTTTTGTTGACAAACTGCGGCTTCCCAGTATGCTACCAATGAATCGTAGCCAGCCATTTTCGTTACCTACCTCTATATATTTATAATACAACTGCTTTATAGTTAGTTAGCACAATAAGACATGTATTTTATTTTTGCATGTATCTCTTGTATGCCTAAGTGACAGTTTTAGGAAAAGTAATTAGTTCCACCAATTTTGATGTTCGTTCTGTCATATAAGAACTATCTATTAATGTTTATGACCTGCTTACTTTTATTTGCAGAACAGTTTTAATCTTTGTATCATCTAATGTAACTGCAAAAGGAAATTTTAGTGAAAGAGTCTTACACGAGCACTGCCTCCCATAGTCTTTACTTTACAACTATTGTGATCCATCTTCTACACAAGTCCCATAGTGCTTAGAGCCATTTGAACCATTTGTCGGAATCTTTCTGAAATAAAATTGTTTCTTTATTTTATTTGCAATACTCGCGTCTCTTTAGATGCTCGACGTTATATCCTATATGTTAATTTTATCAGTGTTGATGCGTACACTCTACGATAACATCGCTGCTACCGCCCGACCCACACTGGGCTGACATCTCCCTTTCCATGGGTACTTCCATCACGCGAATAGCAGTCAGCGATGAGCAACAAAACATGTGCCTTTCACGTGATCGTCAGAGGAGTCTAATACTCTTCTTGGAATTTTCTTTTCTGGACGGTACTTTTCTAATCAAAATGTTACAAGAAGTGGCTCTGAGTTTGGAATCAAATTTAGATATTTAATTATACATAAATAATTTCAACCATATACGCATTAATAAAAATACGAAGTGACATCTGAAGTCTCCGAGGATATGGTCACAGTACACATCGTTACTCCCAAATATTTATATGACTTGACAGACTGTAGGTGTGACTCATTAATCCTCTAGTCAACAAATACTCCGCTCTTATGTCTCGTCAAGTGTACAGGGTCGCACTTCCTGGCACTAAAAGATAGGTACCAGTCCCCATACGAAAATGATATTTGTCGAAACCAAAATGGATGTTACTGCAATTATTACTGAACAGAAGTCCCTCATTGGTTCCTGTACTAGCTGCAAAAGCTTAAGATTGTTACTAATACTGCTCACACAGAACTTAATACATTACACGAAGAGCAAAGACCTTACTACAAGTCCCCGAGGCACGGCTTAGTACTACACTTGTGTGTGTAGTGTATTCCATTGAAGATAACGTACTGCGTCCTGCTTGTGAAGAAATGTTCGGTCCAGTCCCACAGGTGGTTAACTGTCGCACAAGAACGTGTTTTATTAAGATGAGACCGAAGAATCTAACCGTCTGGTAACCACAAAGTAGAGGAGCTATGCCAGCTTGGAAACAAAATAATGCGTGTGGGACGAAGCGTGGAGCACATAAAAGTCAAACTAGCGCAGGCAGAGAGAGTATACCTAGCCGAAAAAGTCAAACAACTTCAAACATCGGCCTTAATCTGAGGAAGAGCTCAGAAATGTATGGAGATGAATCTTGCTCTGAGAAAACTGAAAAAAAAAAAAAAAATGAATCCAATTGTTTGAGATATGGTGCTGTGGAAGGGTATAGGCGGACAGCTAAGAAATGAGGAGATTCTGCGCAGAATCAGCGACGAGAAGAATAAATAGAAAACATTGTCAAGAAGTGGGGACAGGATGATAGGCCATATGTTAAGACAATATGGAACAGCTTCCATGACGGCTGAAGGAGCTGCAGAGGTTGAAAACCGTAGCGGAAGACAGAGACTAGAATATACCCAACAAATACTCGTAACAGAACTCAGGTACTTCTTATAACTGAGTTCAAGTGTAGTCTAAGATAAATAGACTGGCACCGGAGAAGAGTTCATAACAGACTGTAGGGAACTAGGTAAGACTAATGATAAATAAAAGATAGAAAAAAAAGACTTTGGTCAGATCCTGAGTGATGGGGAAAGTGGTGCGACAGATGGTTACATATGGGTCACATACGTACATCATGGACATGTCCTCGGGAGGCGTTCCTAAAGCAACCGTCTTTGCCGCCCTCGGATTCCTGAGGATTCGTAACGCCACCCGGTCGCAAGATGGAGCTGCATTTAGACAATGTCTCTAGTCTCTACTACGAGAAGAAGGGATTTATATAAGCCCTGTGAACATAGGAAAGGCATTTTTTTAAGGAGGCGTAAATCTACCAGGCTATTAGTGTCTCGAAAGTTCTGAGGAACTCGAATGTACAAGTATTTACATTCCCACAACCTCTGTTTTTCGACACAAAGGAGAGCTAATGAATTGCTTCCTATTTTTGACTAGAGTTGCAGCGCGAAGCGCCTTAGTTTCTAATTACTAAGCCCACAGAGATTGGGAGATAAGGTATGAATGCCTTTGTAACAGAAGAGAGCTGTGTCCTTGTTTCTTACAGCAATGGGAATGAGTCAAGTACATATTAAGAGAAATTATCTGCATAATCATATTGGCAACAAAATCAACATTTGCTTAGGGTAACAAAAACACATTGCGTAGTTCCACCAAATCGCATCCAAATTTTCCTTCTTGAAAGAAACAGAATGCTTAATATTTTACGGTCTTATACCGACAGTAATCACACCGTAACTCTTACATTCAAATGTTTGCCTTTACAGTCGGCGTCAACGTCTCGGAAGTTTGCAAGTAAGATGGTAGGGTCAGCCACAGCAAGGATGAGTAAATACGTGTAACTGGAACTTACTGATAGGTTACTGATAGTTTATAACTATGCGATAGACGTGCATTCAGACCTGAATCTTTCGGTTTAGTGAATAACATGCTTTCAGGATGAGATTACGCATCCCCTATTTTAGTGCAGCATCGTAATTTGAAACAGTGCGAGATGCTGCTGCAGCAAGACATTGGACTCCTATTTCGAACGACTGTAGTGTTAAACTCGTCCGAGGATCCAGATATAGGTTTTCCTAAAACCTCTAAGGCAATTGCTGAAAACTTTATTTGAAACGACACTGTCGATTTTCTATCCCATCCTACCCAAACATACATCGCTACATAATTACGTCGTCGTCGACTGGATTTTAAACAATTATCTTCTTTGTTTCGTAAATTCGACCTGCAAATATGTCTCCATTTTCAAACTGTGCGTAGGGCCCCCGCTAGAACGCAGAAGTGATGCAACACGACGTAGCATGGACTCGACTAATGTCTGAAGTAGTGCTGGAGTGAACTGACACCATGAATCCCGCAGAACTGTCCATAAATCAGTAAGAGTACGAGAGGGTGGAGATCACTTCTCAACAGCACATTGCAAGGTATCTCAGATTTGCTCAATAGTGTTCATGTCTGGGGTGTTTGGCGGTCAGCGGAAGTATTTAAACTCAGACCAGTGTTCCTGGAGCCACTCTGTAGCAATTCTGGACGTGTGGGGTCTCGTATAGTCCTGCTGGAATTGTCAAGTCCGTCAGAATGCACGATGGACATGAGTGGAAGCAGATGATCAGAAAGAATGCTTATGTACGTGTCACCTGTAAGAGTTGTATCTAGACGTATCAGGGATGCATACCACTCCAACTGCACACGCACCACACCATTACAGAGCCTCCACCAGCTTGAACAGTGCCCTGCTGACATGCACGGTCCATGCATTCATGAGGTTCTCTCCATACCCGTACACGCCCATACGCCCATCTGCTCGATATAATTTGAGAAGAGACTCGTCCGACCAGAAAACATGTTTCCAGTCATCAACAGTCCAATGTTTACGAGGCGAGGCGTAAAGCTTTGTGTAGTGCAGTCATCTAGGGTACACGAGCGTACCTTCGGCTCCGAAAGCCTTTATCGAAGATATTTAGTTGAATGGTTCGCACGCTGGCACTTGTTGATGGCCCAGCATTGAAATCTGCAGCAATTTGGGGAAGATTTGCTCGTCTGTCGCTCTGAACGATTCCTTCCAATCATCGTTGGTCCTGTTCATGCAGGATCTTTTTCCAGCAGCAGCGATGTCGGAGATTTGATGTTGTACCGGGTTCGTGATACTCACGGTACGCTTGTGAAATGGTCATACGGGAGAAGCCCCACTTAATCGCAACGTCGGTGATGCTGTGCCCCATCGCTCGTGCGCCGATTATAACACCACGTTTTAGGTAAATCTTGATAACCTGCCATTGTAGCAGCAGTAACCGTTATAATAACTGTGGCAGACCTTTCTTATATAGGAGTTGCCGACTGCAGCACCGTATTCTGCCTGTTTTCATATCTCTGTATTTGAATACGCGTGCCAATTCTAGTTTCTTTGGTGCTTCAGTGTACATATTCTATAAAAACTGGTTAACATGAAGTCGATATTCGCATAAAAAACTTGTCATATTGCTCGTTTTAGGCTAGCACAGGGAAAGTATTAACGCCATATTGTGTTTCACACTGAGTGTTTGACAGTTCCTAAAATAGGCTTCAAGCATTTGCAGAGAGGATCTAGTAGACACAATTTTGATAAGGAAACCATCGCCAGAAATGTACCGTATGCAAGTAACACAAGTTTCAAAAATACGACCAGTTTCAAATCTCCCCCTTCACGATATGCACTCACCACAGACAACGAGCTACGACGTGTGTGCTGCACAGGAGACGAAACGCGTAACTCGTGTTTCGAGTACTCCTCGTCGGGTTCTCAACCACGTGATGCAGCACGTCCTATCCAAAGTCGAGAATGCGACTCGTCCGTGGAGCACCACAGCCAACCCTCCGAGTTACGAATGTACCAGTTGCTAGTAGCCGTTGCTGTAGTCGGTCGAAAATGCTATATGACGTCAGAATTACAACAGAGGCGGGTGACGGAACCGTTTTCTCACTTCGTGGGCTTCGTATCGTAGGTGGGAGATTGGGAAGTGATCTGATCATTAACCTTATATTGTATCTAGACGGTGCAATACCGGAAATGAATTTCTTATCAAAACTTTATCTGCCACATTCCCTCTACAACCCTAAAAATTGTAACAGGAGACAGTCTGTATGCATAAAAGTACTGCACTCAAGACTCAGTGTTACCGCTGGATAATGCATGTACCAGTAGTAACAAGGGCCATTGGAACGCCTTCTTATTCATTATCCTAGCGTTTGTCACTTCTTACTAGACGCTTTTTCAGGATGTGCAAAATTTATTTTATTACTTAACTTTGAATGCTCTTCCAGACACCACAGTCGTCAAGATAACTATACAAGAAAAAGGAAGTTTTGTGTGCCAGGCGTCTGTGATCGTGTTAATTTTGATCGTATTGTAACTGTAAATCGTGTTTCCTGTGGCGAAATTTGAGACCAGCCCAGCATTTACCAAAACGAGCGTGGGAAAGCGCCTAAAAACCACACTCAGGCAGATCAGTGTGCTAGCTCAAGATCGTCAATCCGCCGCTTGGATTCCAACCAGGTCCGGCTCACTTCCCTGCCTAATGCGCCAGCGCCCTGTGCTTTATTTTATACGACCTGGTCGTATAAAAAATTGTTCCATGTACCTTGACGATACGTTCTGTTCCTGTGCGTTTCCCACTATTGACGTACGTCGAAGAGTCGTTTAAAATGAGTTGTAGAGTGAATATGAAGCGTTTCCACTTTCCATGCCAAGGTCTGTCATCGTAGAAAGCAAGAAAGCGACAGGTGGCTACACCGCAACAGCAGGTGAAAGCCACCTTGGTTCGCGATGTCAACACATTTCTGAGACATTTTCACATAGTGTTTCAACGCCAACGTTAATAAACTTATATCGCAGTTCTCTTTTCAAAAGCTGTTCAGTGACTTTCAAAAAGTGTATGCGGCATTTAGAACGCCTCTCTTGTGCCCCTATGGGTCATTTTGACCCCTACTATATAACAATAATGTTCTGAATTATTATTTCAAGACTATATGTAACTATTATATTTTAATGTTTTTACTTGATTTGTATGTCATTTAAGATACACAATTGTAGATAAAATGCAACAGAACACAAGTACCGTTAGCTATTAAAAAAATAATCAAATTTTACTGAAACCCAAAAGAAGAGTATGTATGTTTGGTGGTTTACTTAATTTTAAACTAATAGAAACACTGAATTTTCCACGTTTATGCCAATTTTAGCTACTTCGTACCTCTACACAACTGACACAAGTTTTCTTAGTGTATTTTCCACGAACCATATTCTTGCAAACAGTGTACTTGAAAGTGGCTTTTATAGAGCAGCAGAATTTAAGAACTTCACATTTACGACGTTTCTGTGTTATTTCGTCTTCATTTTTATTTCCATTCTTTTCATAATCGTCTGTGGTCCTACGAAGTGAGTGACTCTTCCCACAATCATTGCTTAGTTATGCTGCACGTTGCTGAATAAAATGTCTTCTTTTGAACTTCTTCCCAGTAACTGCTCTGAATACTACCTACGCATTTATTCCTCCTGGGTCAAGAGTACTGTAGAAGGAGTGTGCTGGCCATCTTCTTGACGAGCACTTGACTGAATACCGTGTGCTCCTTTTGTCTAGTATGTCAATCACAAACTTTGTCTTACAGTTCTCGGAGTTGTTTCTCATTTATGTTAAATTAACTCTAGGATGAAGGGAGCTCTTCGCTAGAACATTTTTTGCTTTCTTTCCTTCATAGACCGTCAAGGAAATATCATCTTGTTTTAAAATATTTGTCTAATACAGGCGGACCTTCAAAGACTTCAGAGCTTGTGGTATTGCTCTTCTCGCTCTATTTACTGTTCTTACGGTAGAAGTTGACTTTTCTTTCATGTTCTTGGCCCGTTTGAGGGAAGTGAAGTAATTATTTGTAGTGAAAGCTCTGCCTTTGAATACAAACGGTTCCGTAAGAAGATAAAGGAAACCATTGAGAATATCAAGTTCGTTTGCGAGATAGATCCCATTTATGATGCCTTAGAACAAGAAAAAGGCGAAACGCGTATGGGAAAAATAAATTATGTGGGAGCAGGAAAGGACGGTTTCATTGACAAAACAAATATTACAAAACAATCATTGAGAATACATTCGCTATCAACGTCTGCAGCTACCAGTACTTCTGTCCTTACTTGTCAGGCTTCAAAGCCGTGAACGGTCACTTAGTTTTGCTTGGGATGAGTGGCTCATCTTTCATCATAGTAGATCCGGGTTTGTGACATGCGATGCAGTTTTCTATGAATCTGTTCCTGACAACAGACACGAATGCATATTTATCATTCTGTAAACGTACACAGCGTGCAGACTTCTCGTCAAACATCAGGAACCTCTAAATTTCACAGAATCTATTTCTACTCAAGGTTTTCACTCAAAATGGTAGGCGCTATGGGTATGACCATTGGATGTCGAGGTCTCTACTTCGGTTACCACTCACACCACAACCATAAATAATGTAAAGAAATGCTTCTGTTTCTTCCGTGGTCATTGGCCAGCCAACGGTCATTTCCTGGTACTCTGTGTGCTTTGATACTCCAATGTTGTCTTCTCATATGACAATAATAAGAAATAAAAGTCAATTATTTAACCACAAAGTAAAACAGATGAAGTTTGGGAGTGCATGAAATAATCATAAGGTATACCAACAAACAAAAATGTAGCATTAGCATTAAGCAGTCAAATTAACCACTCTGGGAGTTAATGGTAAAAAATACAAAAAATCATAATCAGTCGTCCAAAATGCTGTGATTTTCAATACGTTTTAAGTACATTCCAAGTGAATAAAACTCATTAAAGGAAATGCTGCTCACAACAGTCTGTGAAAGATAGCCACTCCAGGGGTTTTAGTGTTCAGAAAGACATACCTCTTCAGCACGTCGGTTGATACATAAATAATTTTAATCATGTAAGAAAATCACGTTTTCCTCTGTGTCCTTTCATTTTCTGCAAACTGTGATTCGATTATTTTGAAATGTTAATGTCTTATGCAGCTCATCCTGTATATAATAAGGTATTACTACCTCAAAGAATTATTGCAGTTTTTTGAACTAAGCTACCTATGTATCTCAATGGAAAATTTTACATTCTGTGTGTGTTTGAAGTGAAACACGGAATTACAAGGCGGAAACCATTCAAAAACTCCGGGTAGCTCAGCGAGCAATGTACAGAACTACTAGGGGATAAGGAAAAATATTTAAGCCGATCAGGGAGCAGACTTCAGAGTAAGACTTTATTATGACTGTAACAAAACCCAAATGCAGATGCACAGGAAGGATAATCTGATGAATACGTGCTAGATAGGTCAAGGAAGTTCATCGCAGATTTCCAGGACATACGAACATTTGTACAGCATAGCTCACATTACCCCAGAAGTGCTAGTCGCGCCAGGTACGTAGTTGAATTGTGAAATTTGGAAGGTAGAAGAGAGCTACTGGTGGAAGTGAACCTCCGTAAGGATGTCGTTAGTTGTGCTGGAGTAGTGCAGTAGTAAAGAATTTGAAAGACAAATGCTGCCCAGATTTAGTCTGCCAGGAAGTCTCTGGATAGTTGCCCCCAGGGCAATGAATACCTGAAGATGTTCACTGTTATGTGGCAGTTTATGCCCGAACTGTAATGTAATTTATTTTCTAACTTAATATTGAGATCTCAGTAGTCAGTAAAGTGAAATCACTAACGCTGTATGAAAGCTGCGAAAAATATTCGCTACTGTCAATGGCTGTTCTTCTCCTTTCCCACTTAATACGATGAGGGAGGCCTGTTATTCCTGCAAGGTATTTTTTTTTAATGGGTCACAACAGGAGTGTCGTTGTTTTGTGTTGAAAGCCATTTCCATCGAGGTATAGAACAGTGCCTCTTCAGTCTGCTATATCCGCAGAGCACGAGCATTGAAGAGGCAGTGCTGCGTACCATAAAATCTGCATTGTGCAATAAACAGAAACGAATTCTTTTTACCTAGATAAGATCTGAAGACCAGCTAAAACACAGAGCATCAGAGCATGGGACCAGTCGCTGATTTCTTCTGTGCCATGAAGAAATGTTCAAATCCTAGTAACGGCTACTGTGGTTGGCTCATAGTAATTATTTCAGTAGAAGGGGAGAATTCGTACTTGTGAAGCTTTTGGTTGGCCGTGGCTGGAAATCTGTCTTGTGGTGAGAGAGATTTTCTGCCTTCTTCCCCATGCTACATCTCATTGATCAAGCGTGACAGAATCCACAAGTTAAACTTAAGGGCTGTTCTAATTAGGCAGTGAGATTCTGATGCCAACAGAACGATTTTAAGGTTCATAGACTTAAGTCAGGACACTTGTGTCAGAGATGCCATCGAGAACACACTTTGGTTTCGGCAGCCGTAGAAGGTATATGACGACAGGGATGTTTCCAAGTGAGAGCATGTTCAGAGGCCCAGCTGGACTCATAATTTTCAGAGCGTAAGAGTGGCAAGCATGGGCCAATGATGCAGCCACTGTGGTGAAGAGGACGCAAATTTGTATTAAGTGTCACTGTACCGATTTAATAACCACTGACAGTTAGTTGGTTGCTTTTGTTGGGAGTCTTGCGTGCCTCAGCGATACAGATAGCTGTACCGTAGGTGCAACCACAACAGAGGGGTATCTGTTGAGAGGCCAGACAAACGTGAGGTTCTGAAGAGGGGCAGCAGCCTTTTCAGTAGTTGCAGGGGCAACAGTCTGGATGATTGATGATATGGCCTTGTAACACTAACCAAAACGGCCTTGCTGTGCTGGTACTGCGAACGGCTGAAAGCAAGGGGAAACTGCGGCCGTAATTTTTCCCGAGGGCCTGCAGCTTTACTTTATGATTAAATGATGATGGCGTCCTCTTGGGTAAAATATTCCGGAGGTAAAATAGTCCCCCATTCGGATCTCCGGGCAGGAACTACTCAAGAGGATGTCGTTATCAGGAGAAAGAAAACTGGCGTTCTACGGATCGGAGCGTGGAATGTCAGATCCCTTAATCGGGCAGGTACGTTAGAAAATTTAAAAAGGGGAATGGATAGGTTAAAGTTAGATATAGTGGGAATTATTGAAGTTCGGTGGCAGGAGGAACAAGACTTCTGGTCAGGTGACTACAGGGTTATAAACACAAAATCAAATAGGGGTAATGCAGGAGTAGGTTTAATAATGAATAGGAAAATAGGAATGCGGGTAAGCTACTACAAACAGCATAGTGAACTCATTATTGTGGCCAAGATAGATACGAAGCCCACACCTACTACAGTTGTACAAGTTTATATGCCAACTAGCTCTGCAGATGACGAAGAAATTGAAGAAATGTATGATGAAATAAAAGAAATTATTCAGATAGTGAAGGGAGACGAAAATTTAATAGTCATGGGTGACTGGAATTCGGTAGTAGGACAAGGGAGGGAACGAAACGTAGTAGGTGATTATGGACTGGGGCAAAGAAATGAAAGAGAAGGCCCCCTGGGAGAATTTTGCACAGAGCACAACTTAATCATACGTAACACTTGGTTCAAGAATCATAAAAGAAGGCTGTATACATGGAAGAAGCCTGGAGATACTAAAAGGTATCAGATAGATTATATAATGGTAAGACAGAGATTCAGGAACCAGGTTTTAAATTGTAAGACATTTCCAGGGGCAGATGTGGACTCTGACCGTAATCTATTGGTTATCACCTGTAGATTAAAACTGAAGAAACTGCTAAAAGGTGGGAATTTAAGGAGATGGGACATGGATAAACTAAAAGAACTAGAGGTTGTACAGAGTTTCAGGAAGAGCATAAGGGAGCAATTGACAGAAATGGGGGAAAGAAATACAGTAGAAGAAAAATGGGTAGCTTTGAGGGATGAAGTAGTGACGGCAGCAGAGGATCAAGTAGGTAAAAAGACGAGGGCTAATAGAAATCCTTGGGTAACAGAAGAAATATGGAATTTAATTGATGAAAGGAGAAAATATAAAAATGCAGTAAATTAAGCAGGCAAAAAGGAATACAGACATCTGAAGAATGAGATCGACAGGAAGTGCAAAATGGCTAAGCAGGGATGGCTAGAGGACAAATGTAAGGATGTAGAGGCTTATCTCACTAGGGATAAGATAGATACTGCCTACAGGAAAATTAAAGAGACCTTTGGAGATAAGAGAACCACTTGTGTGAACATCAAGAGCTCAGATGGAAACCCAGTTCTAATCAAAGAAGGGAAAGCAGAAAGGTGGAAGGAGTATATAAAGGGTCTATACAAGGGCGATGTACTTGAGGACAATATTATGGATATGGAAGAGGATGTAGATGAAGACGAAATGGGAGATAACATACTGCGTGTAGAGTTTGACAGAGCACTGAAAGACCTCAGTCGAAACAAGGCCCCCGGAGTTTACAACATTCCATTAGAACTACTGACGGCCTTGGGAGAGCCATTCCTGACACACCTCTACCATCTGGTGAGCAAGATGTATGAGACAGGCGAAATACCCTCAGACTTCAAGAAGAATATAATAATTCCAATCCCAAAGAAAGCAGGTGTTGACAGATGTGAAAATTACCGAACTATCAGTTTAATTTGTCACAGCTGCAAAATACTAACACGAATTCTTTACAGACGAATGGAAACAGTGGTAGAAGCCGACCTGGGGGAAGATCAGTTTGGTTTCCGTAGAAATGTTGGAACACGTGAGGCAATACTGACCCTACGACTTATCTTGGAAGCTAGATTAAGGAAGGGCAAACCGTCGTTTCTATTATTTGTAGACTTAGATAAAGCTTTTGACAATGTTGACTGGAATATTCTCTTTCAAATTCTGAAGGTGGCAGGGGTAAAATATAGGGAGCGAAAGGCTATTTACAATTTGTACAGAAACCAGATGGCAGTTATAAGAGTCGAGGGACATGAAAGGGAAGCAGTGGTTGGGAAGGGAGTGAGACAGGGTTGTAGTCTCTCACCGATGTTATTCAATCTGTATATTGAGCAAGCAGTAAAGGAAACAAATGAAAAATTCGGAGTAGGTATTAAAATCCATGGAGAAAAAATAAAATCTTTGAGGTTCGACGATGACATCGTAATTCTTTCAGAGACAGCAAAGGACTTGGAAGAGCAGTTGAACGGAATGGATAGTGTCTTGAGAGGAGGATATAAGATGAACATCAACAAAAGCTAAACGAGTATAATGGAATGTAGTCGAATTAAGTCTGGTGACGCTGAGGGAATTAGATTAGGAAATGAGACACTTAAGGTAGTAAAGGAGTTTTGCTATTTGGGGAGCAAAATAACTGATGTTGGTCGAAGTAAAGAGGATATAAAATGTAGACTGGCAATGGCAAGGAAAGCGTTTTTGAAGAAGAGAAATTTGTTAACATCGTGTATAGTTTTAAGTGTCAGGAAGTCATTTCTGAAAGCATTTGTATGGATTGTAGCCACGTATGGAAGTGAAACATGGACGATAAATAGTTTGGACAAGAACAGAATAGAAGCTTTCGAAATGTGGTGCTACAGAAGAATGCTGAAGATTAGATGGGTAGATCACATAACTAATGAGGAAGTGTTGAATAGGATTGGGGAGAAGAGAAGTTTGTGGCACAACTTGACCAGAAGAAGGCATCGGTTGGTAGGACATGTTCTGAGGCATCAAGGCATCACCAATTTAGTATTGGAGGGCAGCGTAGAGGGTAAAAATCGTAGAGGGAGACCAAGAGATGACTACACTAAGCAGATTCAGAAGGATGTGGGTTGCAGTGGGTTCTGGGAGATGAGGAAGCTTACACAGGATAGAGTAGCATGGAGAGCTGCATCAAACCAGTCTCAGGACTAAAGACCACAACAACAACAATAACAATGACAGCTAGTTGCACCCATTATGCGCTTCGGTGAAAATACTAGTGTTCGCCCTTGCTTTCTTGAAAGTCTTTCTTCAATTCATTAACTTATTTTGGCGGTCATTGGTTGTACACATGGCACAGTTACATATTGTGCTTTTATGAATCCAACCACCTTCGCCAAGACTCAAGTTCGTATTTGCAGTCTATTTGTTTGTGCACATGAGAATAGACCAAATTGTTTTAGTGAGCACTAGTTTCCTTCTGCCGTTTGATGGGTTCCTTCATTAAAATATCTGCGTGAGGTTTGGTACCCACTCTTCCATGCCTAATGTAGAGCTACATATATACTCCCAAGCCACCATGTGGAGTACGGCAGAGGGTACCCAGTACAACTACATGACATTTCCTTTCCTGTGCCATTCACAAACAAAATGAAGGAAAACAATTGTCTATGTACCTCTGTACAAACCCTAATCTCTTTTAATCTGGTTCTCATGCGAAATGTATGTCGGCAGAAGCAGAACACTACTGCAGTCAGCCTCAACTGCCTGTTCTCTAAATTTTCTTAATTGTGCAGTGATTCCCATTTGAGTACCGAATACTCGCGTGTTGTTCGAACAAATCCAGCAGCCGGCCTCTGCCTTCCTTTAATCCTACAAGAACTACTACTACTACTACTATGTTAGTAATTAAACAAATTTTGCGTGGATTTGGAGCAATAGACACTCACGACATAATCTAATTATGTACAGATCTTACGTGCCTTTAGTAAGAATTAGCAAGCCATACGTAATCTACTTAGTAATCTTGTATAAAAAAATTTGTTTAATAAAAATAGTCTCTTTGAGTAGTGTACTTGTTTATTTTGTATATATTGTATAATATCTATGATGTGTCACTTTTTTGTAGTAACATTGCTTGATTTACTGCTATGTGTATGTATTTTACTTTTTACTGCATTTATATTATATTCAAATTTTTACTTTTACTGTGATGTGTTCATTTATAGTGTTACTTTGTTATGTGATTTGTAGAAAAATACGTATCCACGGACTATTCTATTTAATTCTACTTTTAATTAGATTCATGTTCAATGACATTTAAATTTCAGTGCTTTGCAATGTTCACGTTACTTGTTGTGTATGCTTTATGTGTTTAATGTTGTGTGTGTTTTGTATGTCTGCGTAGTGTAAGTGTTGTCAATATCACTCGTTTCATCTGTCGCCCTGTCTTTGTCTTCTGCGCCTTCCGTATTGAGTGAATATGTTTATATATGCCACGTTATGCTTTGAAGATGTTGTTAGCGGATATGTTCAGTTGTGTCCATGTGTCTGGTTTCCTCAGTTCGTATAGTGTAGTTCCTGTTATGTGTCCCCTTTTGTTACCTAAATGCCTGTATCTAATTGATTTTAAAAGGAATTGTTCTGGGGAACCAGTTTTCACGCATATGCACCGATTGCCTACTGAAAGCGGATGCCAAATACTCGAACAGCTCTCAACAATGTGTGGCACTAAAGTCCTACGTGTGGTGTCCTTTGCGGTTGAGCCACACATTTCTAAAATTCTCCCAATAAACCGAAGTCGACTATTTCTAAATATTTAATCCACGTGACTGTATCGGGTAGCAAACTACTAATGCGGCATTCGAACATAATGGGTTTGTTTTTTCTGCTCATCGGTATTAACTTACATTTTTAGAGCAACTAAAAATTTTTGTCTAAGTCATCTTGTATGGTCCTACAGTCACTCAACGACAACACCTTCCCACAGCATCGTCAGCAAACAAAACAACTGCATATTGCTGCTCACCCTGTCGACCAGATCGCTTACGTATGTAGAAGAAACAGCGGTCCTCTCATACTTCCCTGTGCTCTCCTGGGTGATACCTTTGCTCTTCATGAATACTAGCCGTCGAGGACAATGTAATGGGTTCTGAACTTAAGAAGTCTACGAGTCACTCGCATATCTCAGAATCTGTTCCCTAGGCTTCTACATGTCGTTAACAGTTATTAACTGGGCCACCCCTAGTAATTTCCGTACGAAGGGTGCCTAGAAAGTAACGCACGGCTTTTTTTTCTTAGCCGCAAAAAATCCTACGAATGCGAAACGTGACGTATCTATTATTTGAAGTCTCCTGAGTGGGCGCGCCAAGTTTCCGTCACTTCCGACACATAGCGTAGATGCAGGACAGTTTCAAAATTGCGTCTGGAGATGATGCCATAACTGAATTTGTCGCACAAAGAAAGAAACTGTGGGGAATTTTGGATCCCGCTTGGGAAGCGGCGCGTGGGTAAGGAACAGGAGCAGGAAAAGGTACTAATCTCTCCGTACTGCAATTACAGTTAAAATACCTTTACTAGTGGATAAACATACGCAGACATATTACATAACTTGCAAGGTGGTGCGAAGTTGAAGTGAAGAGTTCTGGCTGGCTGCACCTGATCAAATGGGCTAAAGCCTTCGACCATAAATATAATAGACTGGCCCTGACGTCATTTTTGTGGCTCCAACATCTCTGTGCTAAAGTCTTGTGAATGTTGACAAAACATGGTTGTTTCGTGTTGCGCTTATGGCTGTACTCAGCGTTTTGTCGGGGGAAATGGCATTACATTTCACGTATTAGTATTTCTATGACAGTGCAGATGCGTTTATTGAAATCTGCTGACGTGACTTTTATCTGCTTTTTACACTTGAAATAGAGTATCACGTAAATTAAAGTGTTGAAAGTGATGCCTGTTAAGTCATGAAGAGATGAAAACCGAAGGCAGCTTTGGATACCGGCCTTGAAACGAAAAAACTTTAAGCCATCTGCACATACGCGCCTTTTTGTATGTACAAGTGAAATTATAATAAGGTAAGAGAACCTATAGTCGACCCATGAAGAGAATTTTTTTCTACCTTCTAATACTATTAAATAAATGTAGGCTCTAAAGTTATTTTCTGAAACTTCAAAGTCTCACCTCTCATCTAAATATCCTTTTTTTAAACTGATAGTTTAAACTTTTGTAAAAATAGTAAGAACTGAACCTTTGAAGTGCACCTAATATTGATGCTCTAAAATGGACGTGCTCCTAAAGTGGACATTTTTGGCACCTATAGTTGACATAATTCCCATATCCCATTTTCTTTTATAAGTGACTAGAGCACAAAACGCGGCGAATCCAATTTTTAAAGTTTTGAGACGAGCCCACTCTTAATGTTTAAAAGAATTTTAAGGACATTTTACTTTGATTGATAGTTTATAGTAATTTCGTCCTGCTGCCCACCAGAGGGGCATTCGATGTATTTGTTACATTTTATAAATGGTAGCGTGAACAAATCCAGGTCAAATGTAGTTCTGACATAACTTTTCGCAAATAAGAAAGTAATTTTTGTTGGAAGCGTTTGGCAGTCAACTGAGAAATGTGGGTAAAATACGATACAAACAAAGGTTGGCAGGCCGCTGATTTGAAATCCCGCCACGTGTTTCCAACAGTCACGTGGTTTATGTTGGCGCCACACAAGCCCTAAAGATTCTGCACAGCAAGGCCAGTCTACTAGTATCTATGGTCGAAGGCTGAAGCAGTCGTGGAGCTCGTAGACCTCGACAGCGCCGGCTAGAGGGCGCTGTTGTCGGTGTCTCTCGTAGTGCCAACCTAGCAGAGCTGAACTACGTTGTGTCATCGCAGCTATCGATACCACAGGGAATACTCACAAACGCTTGTGGAAAGTCTATGCAGCGTCTGCTGTCGATTAAAGTACAGTTAGTCGCTGGGCAAGGAGGTTGAGGTCATCAGAAGGCGATTCGGCGGAGCTCCACGATTTGCAGTGCTCAGCAAGACCATCCACGGCTGTCACACCATATTCCAGCGAGCTGATGTTGTCATTAGCGAGGACAGATGCATTACGATCCGGCACTTTGAGGAAGATTAGGTGATTCACACAGTGAAGCATTGGCTCCTCCGCCAGGTCAAGGATTGGTGCCGACAGGACATAGACGCCCTAGTTTCGCGGTGGAGGAAGGCCATTTAATAGGACTGAGATTACGTTCGAAAACAGGGTGTGTATATAAAACACCATTCTGGTTTTGTTCAATAAAGAATCGCTGAAGAAAAAAATGCGGCGCATTAGTTTCTGGGCAACCCTCGTAAATATAAGGCCTTATTAATTGCACGAAGGCCGGCCGCTGTGACCGAGCGGTTCTAATCGCTTCAGTCCAGAACCGCGCTGCTGCTGCCGTCGCAGGTTCGAATCCTGCCTCGGGCATGGATGTATGTGATGTCCTTAGGTTAGTTAGGTTTAAGCAGTTCTAAGTGTAGGGGACAGATGACCTCAGATGTTAAGTCCCATAGTGCTTCGAGCCATGTCAACCATTTTTTAATCGCTCGAAATTGTTTGCCTTAAACTAGTATAATCTTACGGCGAGCTTTCGTTCTTTATAGGCCACCGGGCATCTGATCTGTAGTATCTTAGGGGTATGTGCAGCCACCACCTCACATCGCGTCTGATGAGCGAAACTGTTCAAATAAATCAAATAGCTCGCGACCTTAGGCGGTTTATCTGTATATCTATATTTGATTTTCATCTGTGATCCAGTTTAAAAACACCTGTAGTGTACAGGAAATTTCCACGTGGAAAGAAAAGAAGTGACGTGCAGCAGGAGGAATCCAATTTAGCCGGTGGCGCCGGACGCGGCCGGCGAGTTTTCCGCGGCCCTAATTTGCACAGAGGCGCGGCCGCATTTGCAGGCGACCCGCAGTGATGACATGCCCGCGGCCACTGACTGACGAATGTTTGCGAATAACAGAGCGGCCTTTCAGCGGGCCGCCGCCGCTGTTTGCTGTACACAGCGATCCGCGGGCAAGTGCGCCGCCGTTTAAGCTAAACGTATTTGCGCTGCCCGATGGGCGGCGCATCCCACTCGTGTAAGTAATGCTTCATTCGATAATCGTTTCGGGACGACCGCCGAAAATGCGCACAACTCGCGCAGGTTTATCAGTTTGCTCTTCCCTCGTGTTTGCTCTGCGGCTTAATGACCGCTTTGACACTTTTGGACGCAATCTCGGGGTACCCGCCGTCCCATTGCGGCGCAGAAATATTAATCACATCTACGGCTCTGAAAATATGGAAACACTTTGGCCGTGTTTGCGACAGATAGCACGTGAAGTTCGCATAGCATCAGGCGGCTGTTTGATCGCTAAGGCGAAATCATCAGTGGTAGCTTATCTGCCATGATGGTAGATGATTTTTCTCCTTCACATTTATAGCCTTAACTTGTAACATTTAGTGATTTTGATAATATGCCGGCCGTGGTGGTCTCGCGGTTCTAGGCGCGTAGTCCCGAACCGTGCGACTGCTGCGATCGCAGGTTCGAATCCTGCCTCGAGCATGGATGTGTGTGATGTCCTTAGGTTAGTTACGTTTAAGTAGTTCTACGTTCTAGGGGACTGATGACCACAGCAGTTGAGTCCCATAGTGCTCAGAGCCATTTTTTGATAATACCACATGTTTAGCAAGTTCACAATGCAAACTTGTTGCATTCAATTCATTTTGCTTACACTCCTCATTCCAAATGGCAGAGCGCTCTTTCGGAGACCTGGCCCATTACGGAGTCCAGTTCAGGAGAGCTGGTATTGGAGCAGAAGTAGTTTCCAATTAGGAATAAATGGGAAGGCTTCACCAGTCCTGGTGTGTTCCTTAGAACCAAAAGCTTCCGAAACCTTTGTCAGAACTGACAGCTGGAAATATTTTGGAACTAATCTTAATTTACTCTTGGGATAATTTAGTTCATTGTCCAACACACACACACACAAACATGTTTGGAGGTACTAACCAACCTAAAAACATTCAACTTAAAAAACTGTAATTAGTATTCTGCAAATGATGTAAATACTGATGTAATGTTTTTCAGCACAATGTCCCTAACCAAAAATAGATACATCTACTTTCATACTTATAGCAGGGCAAAGAGTATGAAGGTTTCTATTAGTGATTGAGGACACTGTGCTGAACAACATTACATCAGTATTTACATCATTTGCAAATAAATAGGGCCTACATACATATGCGGCAACGCCCTTGCCACAGTGGATACAGCAGTTCCAGTGAGATCACCGAAGTTAAGCGCTGTCGAGCGTGGCCAGCACTTGGATGGGTGACCATCCAGCCGCCATGCGCTGTTGTCAGTTTTCGGGGTGTACTCAGCCTCGTGATGTCAATTGAGGAGCTACTCGACCGAATAGTAGCGGCTCCGGTCAAAGAAAACCATCATAACGACCGGGAGAGCGGTGTGCTGACCACACGCATCTCCTATCCACATCCTCAACTGGGATGACACGGCGGTCGGATGGTCCCGATGGGCCATTTGTGGCCTGAAGACGGAGTGCTTTTATATACATATGCAGTGGAAAGAGTATGAAGGCATATGTTTCTATTAGTGATTGAGGACACTGTGCTGAACAACATTACATCAGTATTTACATCATTTGCAGACTAGTAAATACAGTTATTACAAGTTGTATACTTTTAGGTTGGTCAGTACCTCCAAACATGTGCCGCAAGAGCAAGTCAATAATGTTTATTTTCCACTGGACAGCAGGCCAGGTGTTGATATGTGGGTACGTGGATGCAAAGTGGTTAGTCTATCCTGGCACATATAGTCCACTTAGTGGCGCAGTTACGACCATGCAGGTTCGTGACATGTTTGTGGTAAGACTATTCGACACAGGGAAAAGAACTACAAACATTCTGATTTGTGGACATATTAAGGTTACAAGTATAAAAATATCTACGCTTATACCTGTTACACCCTATATATACAGGTACATATACTGGATGTCTCTCCTAAGAGTTGTCAAACGCATTTTCTCTGGTGTTTCAGCAGATATTTGCAGTTTCGTTTTTGTGAAATGTCGCTAGAGCACAAATACATGCCGCTCGTCACGTCTTTTATGCGACGCCCAGTGTCGACGAAAAGAGTCGGTTTCCAACCGTTACAAAGAAAATGATTTTTAAATCGGAATTTTACGTGCCCATTCGACGGTTCTGTCCCAGATTAGTCTGGTGCGACATTCGTTTTCTCGATATCTACTGAAAGGGACAGCGAAACAGCGACAGCACAGCCCTAACCTGGGCTGCGAGCTACAACCACGCAGAAGCGTCGCTCAGGCGCTGCTGTAGTACTAGATTGTTCTTCGTGTTTTACTATCTCTGTGAATACATAATGATGAAAGGAATAGAATGATTTGGGATCGATTGTCGTCGAAATAAGCGTCAAACGAAAAAACTACAAAGAGCGAAACTTGTCTAGCTTGAAGGGGGGAACCAGATTGCGCTGCCATAGGTCAAACGAATATCAACTGCGTTTTTTAAAATAGGAATCCCTATTTTTATTACATATTCGTGTAGAACGTAAAGAAGTATGAATGTTTTAGTTGGACCACTTTTTTCACTTTGTGATGGATGGCACTTTTTGTCTGCTTTTTGTTTATTTACGGAAATTATACTTACTTTTTAATGAAAAATACGTGAATTTGGAAATAGGAAATTATAAATTTATGGCATATTTTAAGAAGAGAACAAAAAGAAGACATATAAATGCCACTTACCAACACCACCAGCGTCCGCGTCCTCGTGTGGTGCTACCACATTGTATATTACTTTGCATTCGCTAAGTCGTGTAGGTCTTTGTATTGGCGCGCCGCAGTTATCCAGTAGGGGTAAGGTTCCTACAGTATTACGTGGCATCCAAACCACGTGTGGACTCTGGCGATTCCTCACCGCATTCATAGGTAAAGGCTACGTTGAAACGATGAGTGGAAAATCCATGCTCAGATCGACATTCGATCCCGTGACCTTCAGACCACCAGGCTCGAAATGTGTGTAGACTGTTCATCTACAGGTTTTGATGATAGAGTTTGCAAGTATGGAACTATGAGACACATGTAGGCATATCTTTTGATTGTATTGACTTAGAAGCGTAAATTATTTACATCGCCATAAATTTCAATTTGATACCTCGACCCGTTCCTGGGATAAGTAGATCTTCACAGTCGGACAGACAGGCTAATGAGTGATCCTATAAGGTTTCCGTTTTTACGGATGAGGTGCAGAACACTAAAAACGTGTAAATGGCCATCATGTAACCAAATAAATTTTTTTCATCTTTGTTACGTGTTATACAGAATGTTTCAAAATGAATATACGGGTGTTAAGGCTTTGTAGCACGTATTACATTCGCCTTACAATTATAAATTATGCACCAGATGAAAGAGAAACACAAACAGTTTTTCTTACAATTATCCAGTGTGAACACCTATCAAATTTCGAGTCGATAGGTGAGTTGTTCCGAAACCTTGATATATGTGTCAGGAGAAACTGTTACAAGTCAGATTGATCAGCTGGTATCGGAGGCACATACACATGATCGCCTCAGATCGTGTGTGAACGTGGAGGTCATGCATTAAATGCCGTATCAGCCGGCCCTTTGCGCCCAATCCTCCGGTCGTATAAAACGTTATTTGGCCAGTCACGTACTGAGTTACGCCAGTGAGGCGGCGTACCATCTTGCTCCCAAACAAAGATGTGTTGTTCAGCTTCTTCCCATTGAGGACTGGCCATAGCTGTGGCACATCAAGATAAGAAACACCAGTTAAGGATGATTCACCGAAAAAGAAAGGCCCATAAACTTTCTGCGGGGATATTTCTTGGGGCCAAGCGTGAAAGAATCGCACTCGTTCAAAAACTTTTTCAGTCACTCTTTGTCATTCCATACTCTTCCAGTTGAGCACAGGTATACAAACGAAACTGTTTGAGTTGCTCTTTCATTTGGTGTATTATTTACAGTTGTAAGTTGAAAGTAATAAATGCTACAACGCCTTAAAAACGGTATGTTCATTTTGAAACACCCTGTATTTTGTCCGAACAACACACTCCTCATCAATATGTTTCTATTAAATGGGTTGAGGTGTGAGTTGAGGTTTCTGTTAGGGAGGGCATTAGACTAGGTAGTCCGTGCCTGCGTCAGTTATAATGCTGATGTGGTGTAGTGGACAAAACATTCGCTTTGCAAATGGGAGACCCGAGATACAAGTCCCAGCGTTGGCACAAATTTTAACTCATTACTTCAGATTCTCTCCTTATCGAAAATATTTTTCTGGTAAAACATTATCAATGTAACACATAACTAACTAATTGCAGTAATTTTAGAAGTGTTTGCACAGAAACGGCCAAAGACTGTAAGAAGCACCTGAGGAGGAATCCACAGGCTTCATAACGTGTGGTGTAGTTATTAAACTTTTTCTGGATTTCAGGTCCATCTGTAATGCAAACAACTGCGCTTTATAGAAACCCAAACATATTCGCCGCATTTGTGGCATCATCAGTGGGTTCTTTGCGTTGTTGCTTCTGTAGGACCTTCTGTACATTATTGTATATTGGTTTGTAGGTTTTCATCTTCATTCTCATTTGTTTCTTAAATACACGAGAAACCAATATATATATATATATATATATGTTTTTGTTGACCTACACTGGCTAGGAACACTATCTTACTTTAGAGTTAAGGAGAAAATGTATTGCATGCGAGTGAAATCTGAAATCGTACAACAAATGATTCGTAGAGCCGTATATATTTTGTGTTATAAATGCTATTAGGAATGTACTATTGAATGACTTATGATACACGTGGCCAGAGAATCCAAACTTAAATATAAATGGTTGTTGTTGTTGTTGTGGTCTTCAGTCCTGAGACTGGTTTGATGCAGCTCTCCATGCTACTCTATCCTGTGCAAGCTTCTTCATCTCACAATACCTACTGCAACCTACATCCTTCTGAATCTGTTTAGTGTTTTCATCTCGTGGTCTCCATCTACGATTTTTATCCTCCACGCTACCCTCAAATACTAAATTGGTGAGTCCCTGTTGCCTCAGAATTTGCCCTGCCAGCCGATCCCTTCTTCTAGTCAAGTTGTGCCATAAATCCCTCTTCTCCCCAATTCTATTCAATACCTCCTCATTAGTTATGTGATCTACCAATCTAATTTTCAGCATTCTTCTGTAGCACCACATTTCGAAAGCCTCATAAAAATCAACATAACGTTACTTTTGAATTTTTGTAAGTTGTTTAGGAACCATTCTTATTTTTCTTCTGTTTCGGCTAACCTACTCTCTCTTGCCTTGGCCATTGTTTATGTATACATTTGCAATCCTTAGTTAATAATAATTGCATTAATGGTGTATGTCTGTTTATTTTAAGAGTAAAAATCACAATTTTCATAGCTGACGAACCAGAGGCAGCAATTTCTGTAAGCACTAGTAACACTTTCCGGAATAACGGATTGCCGACGAACAATTATCAACGATTTTCAACATCTCATGTAGATCACTGCTAATGGTAGCAAAATTTTTCAGACCCCTCACCTATTATTTCACTACAAAGTCCGATGTCCAAGCCCATAAACTGGACAGTTTGTGATAACTAATATTTTCACGGCCGCGAATTAGAAATAGTGAGCCTGTTATTCTTGCAAGGAAGAATGATTGTACGTATTTTCATTGTCAAGTAATTTGTTCTTCCAATTTAACCCTTCTCGGTCGGAGAGGGGGAGTTATAGGTTTCCACTAAAATATTTATTGTCTGAGTGCGCATTTCAACAAGAATTGAAACTGCAGATGAGTACTGTTATTTATTAACTGACTGTTACAACCTACTAATACACAGTTATATACAGAAGATCATACGTAATCCATCAAGTACAGAATGACAATTGCACAAGGATCTTTAACGTATTTGAGTTTCTATGAAAGGCTGTTGTTTGCATAACAGGCGGACCTGAAATCGGTTAAATCGGTAATGCAGTAAATGAAATGTAAATTCACTCGTTCTACGTAATCACGACAAGCAGTGTAAGTGGGCCGTGGAGGAGGTACCAGGTGTACCGCTATGAAATGGGCGTTTATTTGTGAAAATGAAACACTAATTTTGAATTGAAAAGTAAAAACATTTTATTCAAAGTACTGATTATCGCTTTCTATACATTTTGACCACCTTTCTGGCAATTTGTGGACACCACGACATTAGAAATGTTCGTCTTTTGAAGTAAACCAACCAGACACACCATTTTCGACTTCTTCATAGGAATCGAAGTGTTCGTCAGCCAATGCGAGTCCTATTGATGAAAACAAATGGTAGTCGGGAGGGGCGAATACGACGGGTGGGGTAGCAGCTACCAGCCAAGTGTTTTGATTGTATCCTGAACCAGTTTTTTATTTTGTGCAGGTGTATTATCGTGTAAAAAAATTACTTTGCCATGTCTTCTGGTCCATTCTGGTCTTTTTTCGATCAATGCATAGTTCAAATTGATCATTTGTTGTCTGTAGCGATTACTATTCACAGTTTCACCGGGTTTTAGAAGCTCATGATACACCACACCTTTCTGATCCCACCAAACACAGAGCATTGTCTTCTTTCCGAATCGATCTGGTTTTGCAGTCGATGTTGATGGTTGTCCCGGATTAACCCATGATTTTTCCCGTTTAGGATTCTTAAAATAAATCCATTTTTCACCGCCAGTAACAATTCAATGCAAAATTGATTTTCTTTCGTGTCTTTGAAGCAAAATTTGACAAATGGTTTTTCTTTTTACCATCTGTCTTTCATTCAGTTCATGTGGCACCCATTTTCCACACTTTTGGATCTATCCCATAGCTGTCAAGCGGCCAGAAATTGTTTGTTGTGCAATATTTAGCATTTCTGCCATTTACTTCTGACTCAAAGTATCATCTTCATCCAATATTGCTTGCAATTCGGCGTCTTGGAACTTTTTTGGTGGTCTTCCACGTTCTTCATTTCTTACATCAAAATCATTATTCCTGAACAGTTGAAACCATATTTTGCAAGTTGCTTCTGATAGAGCATGATCACCATATGCCTCGACAAGCATTCGATGCGACTCTGCAGCACTTGTATTCAAATGCAAAAAAAAATTATTGCTTCATCTACATCTACATCTACTTGATTACTCTGCAATTCACATTTAAGTGTTTGGCAGAGGGTTCATCGAACCACAATCATACTACCTCCCTAACATTCCACTCCCGAACAGCGCGCGGGAAGAACGGACACCTAAACCTTTCTGTTCGAGCTCCGATTTCTCATATTTTATTTTGATGATCATTCCTACCTATGTACGTTGGGCTTAACAAGTTTTTTTCGCATTCGGAAGAGAAGGTTGGTGACTGAAATTTCGTAAATAGATCTCGCCGCGACGAAAAACGTCTTTGCTTTAATGACTTCCATCCCAACTCGCATATCATATCTGCCACACTCTCTCCCTTATTACGTAATAATACAAAACGAGCTGCCCTTTTTTGCACCCTTTCGATGTCCTCCGTCAATCTCACCCGGTAAGGATCCCACACCGCGCAGCAATATTCTAACAGAGGACGAACGAGTGTACTGTAAGCTGTCTCTTTAGTGGACTTGTTGCATCTTCTAAGTGTCCTGCCAATGAAATGCAACCTCTGGCTCGCCTTCCCCACAATATTATCTATTTGGTCTTTTCAACAGAAGTAATTTTAACACCCAGGTACTTAGTTGAATTGACAGCCTTGAGAATTGTACTATTTATCGAGTAACTGAATTACAACGGATTTCTTTCGGAACTCATGTGGATCACCTCACACCATACAGCAATGTTTTCTAAATCGCTTTGTAACTGCCACTGGATGACCTTACTAGACGGTAAATTACAGCATCATCTACGAACAACCTAAGCGAACTGCTCAGTTTCCGCAAATCATCACTTTCTGGTACAAAATTCGACATTGTTAACACGATGAAAACATATGACGTTGTTTGTTCCATGACTTGATGTATACTAATTATCTTTGACAGATGTCATACCAACCAAACAAACAAAAATTAAGGCTCGTTCACAAATAATGTTCACCATCGACATATTTGTATCTTAACGCTCGCTTCATACAGGTACACCTGGTGGGTAACTAAATAGTCTCGTGACTACCAGAAAATCCACTGACCACATGCGATGTTCCGGAAGTTGTTAAGTGATGGGCAGAACAGGGCGGTAGAATTAAGGCAGCCTCAGAGCACATACAGCAGCGAGCGAGCGTGACCACGGCAGCGGTGGGCCTCGAACCCAACCCTCTCGCGACGAGTGCCCTGGGAGGCGGCGGCCGTGGGAACGGATGTCCCCGCGGGCCCGGGCGCGGGTCGCTGAACCGGCCGGTGCCATTGCCACCTCGCGCCACAGCCGCCTCCTCCGCCTCCGCCGCCTCCGCCGCCGCCGCCTCTGCCCTGATCGCTGTAAAGGACAATTATTCGAGAACAATAAGAAGGTCCTGCGGCGTTATTACCCGCAGCGCGGAGGAAGATATCGCGTCCAGCTCAGCGGAGCGCTTTTTTCCCCCCTACCGTTTCGTGTGCTCGTCTCTTTTTTTGCGGCGTCTACGTGAGCGGCCGGCCAGAGGCGGGCAGGCGGTGATTTTTATGGGCGGCCGCGCGCGTGAAAGCATCTCTCGGAGATTATTTACCGATGGACGGCCGCCGTCGGAGCAACACGCCGTAGCCGCGTGGGATGCGCCAAGCGCGATGGCCCGTCAGCGTACAGGCATCAGACCAGGTGGACTGCCATTAGAGGCTGCTCTAGATCCGAACACAGTCGGTGTCTGTTGGCTGGGAAGGCAACGAAGCATATCAAGTAACCCGACGGAAATGGAAACTTGATCGAAACGCACCAAATCGATACTCCAGAATACCCTTAACTGCTGTGACACCAACACAAACATTACACTACGGGCCATTAAAATTGCTACACCAAGAAGAAATGCAGATGATAAACGGGTATTGATTGGACCAATATATTATACTAGAACTGACATGTGATTACATTTTCACGCAATTTGGGGGTTCATAGATACTGAGAAATCAGTACCCAGAACAACCACCTCTGGCCGTAATAACGGACTTGTTACGCCTGCGCATTGAGTCAAACAGAGCTTGGAAGGCATGTACATGTACAGCTGACCATGCAGCTTCAGCACGGTACCACAATTCGTCAAGAGTAGCGACTGGCGTATTGTGACGAGCCAGTTGCTTGGCCTCCATTGACCAGACGTTTGGAATTGGTGAAAGATCTGGAGAATGTGCTGGCCAGGGCAACTGTCGAACATTTTCTGTATCCAGAAATGCCCGTACTGGACCGGCAAAATGCGGTCGTGCATTACCCTGCTGAAATGTAGGGTTTCGCAGGGATCGAATGAAGGGTAGAGATGAAGAATACACGCTTCCAATGTGCGTTCACCGCGATGTCGCCAAACACGGATGGGCCCATCATGATGCTGTAAACAGAACCTGGATTCATCCGAAAAAATGCCGTCTTGTCATTCTTGCACCCAGGTTTATCGTTAAGTACACCATCGCAGTCGCTTCTGTCTGTGATGCAGCGTCAAGGGTAACCGCAGTCACGGTCTCCGAGCTGATAGTCCATGCTGCTGCAAACGTCGTCAAACTGTTCGTGCAGATGGTTGTTATCTTGCAAACGTCCCCATCTGTTGACTCAGGGATCGAGACGTGGCTTCACGATCAGTTACAGCCTTGCTGATAAGACACCTGTAATCTCCATTAATAGTGATATGAGACCGTTGGGATCCAGCACCGCGTTCCGTATTACCCTCCCGAACCCACCGATTCTATATTCTGCTAACAGTCATTGGATCTCGACCAACGCTAGCAGCAGTGTAGCGATACGATAAACTGCAATCGCGATAGGCTGCAATCCGCCCTTTATCAAAGTCGGAAACGTGATGGTACTCATTTCTCCTCCTTATACGTGGCATCACAATAACATTTCACCACGCAACGCCGGTCAACTGCTGTTTGTGTGTGAGAAATCGGTTGGAAACTTTCCTCATGTGAGAACATTGTAGGTGTCGCTACCGGCGCCAACCTTATGTGAATGTTCTGAAAAACTAATCATTTGCAAATCACTGCATATTCTTCCAGTTTGTTAAATTTCGAGTCTGTAGCACGTTATCTTGGTGGTGTAGCATTTTTAATGGCCAGTAGTGTAATTAATGTAGACTGAAGCGATGAATGTAAAGTTGTTCCAAGGCCGGAATTGGAATGAGGTCTCCTGCTCTCTATGCAGTTGCTTTAACCGCTACGCCATCCGCCCACGGTGGATTTCCACAGCTGCACGAAGTGACCTAGTACGCTTCCCTCCACATCAAAATCCTCATTCACACCTCACCCCACTTGGAATTCCCATTGATATTTCATTCGCCACTTCAGTCTGCATATACAGGGGTTCGGAAATTCCCGCTACAAACTTCTAAGGCTTTTGGAGGGGGGTGAGATCATAATATTTTGAATAGGAACGTATCGTTTCCGCACTGCACCCGTTTCAATACATGTTTACTAGGTAAGTGTGCTACATGCTAGTCATGGTGGGCCAAGGTACGTCGAATAGTCTAATATCATTTGACATCTATCCTATCTCTCTGACCTGGTTGGAGCCCCACTTTTGT
The DNA here is from genome assembly GCF_023897955.1 of Schistocerca gregaria. Lineage (NCBI taxonomy): Eukaryota > Metazoa > Arthropoda > Insecta > Orthoptera > Acrididae > Schistocerca > Schistocerca gregaria. Next base: position 245,828,276 of record NC_064920.1, read on the forward strand.
GTCTTTGAGTGTTAAAGGTACTTGGATGAATACACGTTTGCACACTGACATGATCCTTCTGAATGGCGAAACTCGCGGTAATGGCAGAGTTCCTCGTCACCTTTATCAGGATCGTTCTCCACAATGCCCCTTTCCGGCGCAATTACGCAACGGCTTCGAGAAAGGTGTAGCCTCACCGTCAACGTACGTGACTGTGGTGCTCCAAGGAGACTCCGAACTCCTGAACTTGAAGAGGCCGTACTACACCACTTTCAAGAGAACCCGTCAGAGAGCACAATTTCTTTGCAAAAACAGACATAATGTCTTATGGGACAACAGCAATCAGTGAAATTATAATGTTACTTAAAAACCGTCTTGATTGCAAATATTTTTATTCATATGACCGGTTTCGGTTCATTCAGAACCATCTTCAGATCTGATATTTCAGTTACAGGAGTAACCCTTCCAAATCCAGCAGTTCTCACATGCTACATGTGACGTAGCATGTGAAAACTGCTGGATTTGGAAGGGTTACTCCTGTAACTGAAATATCAGATCTGAAGATGGTTCTGAATGAACCGAAACCGGTCATATGAATAAAAATATTTGCAATCAAGACGGTTTTTAAGTAACATTATAGCACAATTTCTTTTGCTATTAATCAGTGGAACAGTAAAGCAAGTGATGAACTGGTTCACGTCTAATCAATTACTTGGTGGCCTCGCCAACGTATTTTCAAATGGTTTCAGCACGGAAACGGTACGTTTCCGGACATGGCTTCGATTTGAAAATATTGTCTACTCACTCCCCTGTACAAGACCTAGAACCCGTAAATAAAAAATAAAAAATAAAATTACCCTAATACTCTATGTACACCATACACATTTGAGACATGAAAAGGTCTCTGGAACCATGTGGTTTCATTTGATTAGAGCACCTACAGCGGATACCATGTTTCGTTCGATGCTAAGATGCTATTCTATTACAGTTGGAGAGAAATTGCAACGCTGTTCGAGTTTAAGGTAATACCAAGTGGACTGAGGTGTGAATGGAAACTTAGATTGAGGAAGGAGGCGTGCTAAGATAGTCTGCGTAGTTGCAGAAAGCCACTGTGCCAGGGTGGCGTAGTGGTTAGCAAATCTCTCTACTGGCAACAGATCCAAGATCGAATCCTGGTCCTTGTAAAAGTTCTCATCTGTCGTTTCAGTTTGCATATATATATATATATATATATATATATATATATATATATATATCAAAGATATTTGAGACTTGGAATGGTCCGTAGAACCATACTGTTACATAAAATTAGACATAGACACGTACAGAGATACATTTTCAGAGAGGGAGGACAAATAGGCTGCTTTTATGTTATCACTGCTCGATTTACGATCCACGATGTTTGCACATTGCTTAGCTTTCTCCGTCTCCTTTTTGATCTTGTTCTTGTGTAGGAAATAGAGTAAACTGTATGAGATCCACCATTACACTGTGCGACTATTTTACTGTATATGAATTTTAGATTGAGGCAATAAAAGTAAATCAGGAGCACAGATACCGATGTAAAAAAAGTCTGTTGTCTACCGCACCACATATAAGAAACTATTAAAGGATAAGGTAAATTATATTTATTTTGCAACTCTAGATATTTAATACGTGAATGCAGTCACCATCTGACTGTTTAAAATGTTTAAGATGCTGTGCAACGCATAAACGGGTGTCTGCGTATAAATACCGACCTGTGAGATAGTCATTCACAAAGGTAGGGCAGACCGGGGCACGTTGGCCATACTTTATTATTTTATATAATTTTTTTTACCTATTTTAATTTATGAAATTATTGTTAAATTTTAAAGCAGTCTTGATGAATCTGGATGGCAATTATTGAACTTGAAATATGAGTTGAAAAATTAAAAACAAAATTAATTTCTGGACATACGCCAAGTGGGCCAATCTGCCCCTACTTCTTGGTTAGTGGGCCCAGAGGCTGGGGCACGTTGACTCATGCAATATTTTGATAAGTTAAACTAGTATAGCTTCATGGAATGAAAATAAAAGTAATAGTTACCAATAAACATACTTTTATGTACATAAAATAAAGTTGAATATTGATTTAAATGCTTATTATTTTACTATGACAACGGGAAACCTTAAATGGATGGCGTTAAATAACTGTCGGTAAAAATATTTTTACTAAAGGGATTCATCCCACTGACGTTGAATCCACTGGTTATGTTACTGGGAGTTGGAGCATTTGAAAGCACTATTCGCAGTAGAGACGGGATGTATTAAATTGTCATAGGCCGTTTGTTATTGGTAATCCATGCGTCACATGCTGAGTTAACGAACTTTTTGAAAGGTCCAAAGCATTTCTTTCTAAAGCCTGTAGCTTATGGCTACAATGCGCGCCAGAATAGATAGAAAGGTGATGCCATTACCTTTATAACAATCAAGAACTTCAGAGTTCTGATGTGATCTGTGATTATCAGTCAAAAACTAGCAAAAGAATTCTTTTGAGCAACTAGCGTGTAGGACAAAATGTTTCATATATTTTGCAAAGTGTTGCTTGTCATCCATCCCGAAAGATGAGCAGCTCCATGAGGCTCAATCGGGCCGTCACGGATAAAATCAGACTTGATGTTAACCCTCGGGAAGATGAAGATCTGAGGCACACTAGTACCCAACGCACTAACTGCAAAAGCGATTATAACAAGTGCCAATCTCTCAGTCGATGTCACTCGCCCTGTTTGGCGAAAACCTATCAGGACGCCGGATGCGAGTTAGCCCAGTTTCGTCAGTGTTCCAGATGTCTGCAGGGGTGACTTTTAATCTTTTTAAAACGATGTTGAGATTATTAAAAGACAGTTCTATATTAGCCCTGTTTAAACTGGTACACCGGGCCAAACTAGCTGCATGAGAAGTCCTATTGAAGAGTTGAGGATGTGTCTTCAAGAATCCTGTGAACTAATCGCTTCCCGCCGTTTCAGCATCGGTCCATGTTTGGGGTATTTTATTGTTACAGACAATAGCATATCTATACGCAAACTGCCTGACTTTTTTCAGTGAAAGACCATAACATGTTACTTGCCTTCATGAGGTATAGTTCGGGCATATCTTCTTGTTGGGAATTAAATATCAGAAAATAAACAACTCTCGTTAAGTTACGCAGAGAGGCACGGCTTTTCTCTCTCTCTCTCTCTCTCTCTCTCTCTCTGTGTGTGTGTGTGTGTGTGTGTGTGTGTGTGTGTGAGAGAGAGAGAGAGAGAGAGAGAGAGAGAGAGAGAGAGAGAGAGAGAGAGAGAGAGAGAGAGGGGGGGGGGGGGGAAGGGAGAGAGAACACGAATCAGAACAGTGCACAATATGACATAGAGATAAATACAATGATACTGGCAGGGATGAAGGAAAAACATTAGAGATTTAGAAATAGCTTTCCATAATTTAATTTCATACCTGAAATCCTTTATCGTAGCCAAGTTTATCCCAAGGCTTCTTTTCGGCATTAAGTATTTGTAGGGCTCCTGCAAGCTGAGGGTACTGGTAAAATGACACTTTTTGAGGTTCAGTTTCAGTTTCCTGAGTTCCAGTTGACTATGTAGGCTGACATGAGGTCTGTTTGCACTTAGCACAGTACCTCCCCACAGTTTTTCTTGAAATCCCAAATTCCTCTCTAACACCCCTCACATATCTTTCCTTTACTCCTAAAACTGCTTTTAACGTCATATCTTCAGATGTCATCCCCCTTTCATTTTTTTATAATTTCGGAACATTTTTATGTTCCTACAAACAAAAGACTGGTTTAAGCCAATGCCATATCTCAGATATTCTAAAATCAAGGAAACAAACTAGATTATGACTAGCCACCTTCTATTTGGGATTATAACAAAATTTACAGGTTGGTGTTTTCCTTAAAAACGCTTTTTATCTCGTGAATATGGCGATATTTTCACCTTCGAAACGTATCAAAATATGCTTAACTTCAAAAATTATGTTAATAATTTAATAAACTCACTAATTGTAAGTATAATTATCATTAAAAAATAACAAAATTTTCATCAAGTTTAGAAAAGTATATAGTCCTGGACGGCCATCGTGCTTGTCGTGTCTGGGCCAACCTGCCCCATCGTCATGTTTACAATAAAATCTGTTCGTCAAAAAACACACATAAGCAATTTAGATTGGATGCCATACAGAAATAATACTTAAACCATGACCTTTATTTGTATAGCGCCTGAAGTAAGCAAAAGTAAATAACACACATTTAACCGACGAGTAGAATTCACTGAAACACGCACAACACGATCACTACAACATGTCCAAAACTCCGCCGCCCTATTGGTCCTGTAGAGAGATGTAGACAGTGCTACCCATCTACTGATTAATTACTAGCATGATCTACCATATGTTATATGAACTAACGCGACTGGGTCATCCTGTCTCTATGGCCAACGTGCCCCGGTCTGTAATAATAAACTCGTATTTCCACGAAGTCACTTATACACACATCAAAAAAAAAGTTTTGCATCACCACAGTTCCCAGAACACCTGAAGCTGGACGTTGACTGTGAATAATGCATCACAGACACAGTCCCTTTGACTGTTCAGAGATGTCACTAAACCCGACCAAAGATGTAAACAATCATGCATGAGCAACGCCCATCAGACGGAGGGGTCCCTATAACCGATTAGTTCCAGTCATTCCACCAGGAAAGAGGTACAAGGCTCGTGTTGTCTGTAGTTCAACCATGACTAGACGGTAAATACCGCAGTTCGATCGCGTCCGCATCGTTACTTTGTGCCAGGAAGGGGAAGTGTCCAGGCGTGTCGGAGTGTACCAAAGCGATGTTGTTCGGACATGAAGGAGAACCAAAGCGATGTTGTTCTGACGTGAAGGAGATACAGAGAGGCAGGACTGTGGATGTCATGCCTCGCTCAGGCCGCCCAAGGGCTGCTACTGCAGTGGATGACCGCTACCTACGGGTTATGGCTCGGAGGAACCCTGACAGCAACGCCACCGTGTTGAATAATGCTTTTCGTGCAGGCACAGGACGTCGTGTTACGACTCAGACTGTACGAAATAGGCTGCATGATGCGCAACTTCACTCCCCACATCCATGGCGAAGTCCATCATTGCAACCACGACACCATGCAGAGCGGTAGACATGGGCTCAACAACATGCCGAACGCTCCGCTCAGGATTGGCATCACGTTCTCTTCACCGATGAGTGTCGCATATGCATTCAACCAGGCATTCGTCGGAGACCTGTTTGGAGGCAATCTGGTCAGGCTGAACGCCTGAGACTCACTGTCCAGAGAGTGCAGCAAGGTGGAGGTTCCTTGCAGTTTTGGGGTGGCATTATGTGGGGCCGACGTACGCCGCTGGTGGTCATGGAAGGCGCCGCAACGGCTGTACGATACGTGAGTGCCATCCTCCGACTGATAATGCATCCATATGGGCAGCATATTGGCGACGCATTCGTCTTCATGGACGACTATTCGCAACCCCATCGTGCATACCTTGTGAATGACTTCCTTCAGGATAACGACATCGCTTGACTAGAGTGGCCAGCATGTTCTCCAGACATGAACCCTATCGAACATGTCTGGGATAGATTCAGAACGGTTGGTTATGGACGACGTGACCCACCAACGACTCTGAAGATCTGAGCAGAATCGCCGTTGAGGAGTGAGACAATCAGGAACAACAGTGCCTTGATAAAGTTGTGGATAGTATGCTACGACGAAGACAGGCATGCATCTATGCAAAAGGACATGTTACTGGGTATTAAAGGTACCGGTTTGCACAGCAACCTGGACCATCACCTCTGAAGACCTCGCTGTGTAGCTGTAGAACATGCAATGTGTGGTTTTCATGAGCAATAACAAGGACGGAAGTGATGTTTATGTTGATCTCTATTCCAGTTTTCTGTACAGGTTCCGAAACTCTAGGAACCGAGGTGATGCAAAACTTTTTTTGATGTGTGTAATCATTGTATAATGAGAGAGCCTTGTTAACAGTCTCCGGTGATTACTACAAATTCAAGTCTTTTAATCATGAATGGGATTGAAATATGGTTTCGCAGGACAGAGCAGATCGGGTTGTGGAAAGGGGCGAAGATCAGTTAGTGGTAGTTACACAAGAACACAAAACTTTATTCCTTGAAAACCAATGCACAGTTTTCTCTTTAAAACAACAAGGATCATTTCACGGCTGAGCGCCCAAGAAACTTCTCAGCAATAAAGTTTAAATGATTCCTTTTAAAACCCAGAGATTTAGAGGAACGGCTGAAGGCCTCACTTAAGTAAAATTAAAATATCTTCTCGACTAAAGTCCCAAACAATATTTCAGATCAGCAAAGAAAATTATTTATAAGACAAGCATTTACAGATCTCGGCTAAAAGCAATATTAAGAAAAATTTAAATTAATTCTTCGATTGAAAGCCCAACAATATTTCAAAACAATAAAAGGCAACCTTCAAAGACAAACATTTACACAGTACAAACAGAAAACCATCTTAAGAAAACTTGAAATATCTTGACAGCTGAAAGCCCAAACAATTATTCAAAATAATTAAAGACAAACCCTAAGATAAGCATTTACACAGTACGGCTGAAGGCCATTTTAAGAATCAAAAATTATTAAACAGAAACCTTACAGATGGGAATTTACACATTACGGCTGAAAGCCACAAATTTTAAAACAAACATGGCTGAAGGCCTAAATACAGAGCAAACAAGAATTTTAAATAAAACACGGCTGAAGGCCTAATCTTAAAATACTTCACATAAGGTTCGGCTGAAGGCCATATACTAAACATAGAACAGACAAAATTAATACACGGCTGAAGGCCTGGCACTGTAATTGCGACAGAAGAAAATCGCAAACAACAGAACAGTGGTGCCCAGAAGTGTTCCAAGGGTCGGCCTGGGGAGGAAACTCGAACAACAGTTTTGGTGAGACAGGCAGCCAAAGGGAACACTAAATAATCGGGTGCCTCTGTCTCAACCGACCGACTGACTACTCCACTACGCAGACAGCATTCATCTGCTCAGCGGGAATCACAGAAGCTACACACAGTTCCACGTAAAAACTTGCACCAAGAACTCCGACAGTCCTAAAACCAATCATTGTGGAACAACAACAAGAAATGACAAGTCACACACACACAGAGTTTCCATAAGCGGTCGGTGACCAAATACACGTCGTCCGATGAGACGACCGAACGAACGAACGACTAACCAAGGTCGTCCCCACTCAAATTATTAATGACGCCAACGGTCGGGCGAGTCTTGGCTGTCCGGAGCTCACTGCAGCTCCATTCAAACTCAACTCGATCTCCGTTCGCAGCTCGGAGACACTGCGCCCCTTGCACATTGGGTCGGAACCAAGCATGCAGAGGAAACTCTCGCCCATTGGCCACGACATGTCTGCACAAAGAATGAACCGACCCACGTCCGGCAAGATGACCAACTGACGAGGCCCAGAAACGGTCAAAAGACCAAATACACGTGGCCCGATTAGACGACCAACCGAACGACCGATCAACGGTCGTCCCGCACCACTCTCCCTCCGTTGGACAGTTCACGTGTGTCGCCAGCGGTAGGCGAGCACTGGCTGTTCGCACCTCACTGGCGCTCCGTCCCCGCCTGAAATTTCGAGACGACCACCCGAAACTACTAGCACTCGCTCCAGGGATGGTACGACAGCTCACTTATCGATAAGCGCTGCTGCTGCCACTCACGGGGCAAGCAAACCAGCAACCTAGTGTCGCCAGTAAATCGAATTAAAAGATAAACGAGGCGACAGAACCACAAAAACAAGGTGACGAGCAATAAACGGGATGACCGCGAGCCGCTCACGGCTCAGCGATAAATTCAACTTAATGTAATATTATTATCATACTACTGCACCAATTGCCACCTTTGCTGACATACTTTATCCATGTACTTATCTTCATTCTTTTTATTCGCGCAGAAGTTGTACTTGAGGTATGTTGATCAAACCTTCATCTTTATGTGAGTGTATTTTTCAGTACAGAGAGAAGCCAAAGCCAAAGAACTGCCTGAGTGTGTGGTCACTATTGAATGTATCTAGCGTTACTGGAACTTTTCACGTGGCAGAAGCTTCTCCAGAGAACGAGCACTTGCGGCCTATTTCAATCGTCCAGATTTTGAGAAAGACTGAATCACTGGCAGGAAAAACATGCATGCTCATTCCAAGACGTGGCACATAGAGTTGGTAATAGTGAGTTAATGCAGAAGGAACGGTATCAAGATGGACTCAGGAGAACAATCTGCCAGGAATAGGAGGAGGCACGGATTTTTCCTGAAGGACTACACTGAGAGAATTTCGTAGGACTGTTCGACTGTCTCTGAAGGTTAGACAAATGACAACAGCTGAAATCAGGGTAGACATTACAGGCAAATCGACATCAAGAACCGTAGGGGACATTTTACTGGAAGCTGAACTCAGATCTCGAGTTGCCATGCGTCTTTTACAACTGACATCATACCGCAGACAACAAAGGCTTGCAGATTGTAGTGTCACTGTCAACTCGTTGGTCTTCAGTGTTGAGTCTGGCTTTTTTTGTCGCTGTCAGATCTACACAAACATGACCATGGACGATGTGGGGAAAGTTCACTGGAAAGCGGTATTCGTGCGACCTTCTGGAAGCATGATGTGGGGAGCTTTTGGATATGAGAATAGAACATATTTCATAATTGTTAAAAGAAGGCTGCTTGCTCGCCAGTACATGCCACGGATGGCAGAGGCTGTTGTCATACCCTTAACGAACATACTATCAAATTCCATTTTCCAACAGGATAATGCAAAACCCCACATGCACTTTGAGGAATGGACGGATCATTGACTGACTTGCCCTCTGTAGAGCATCTACCCCCTATAGAGAGCATGAGTGTTGTGCGATGGGACGACATAGATATAACACTTTCATAGCAGCCTCCAGTCAACAAAGTTCATGAACTGAGACAGAATGTATTTCAGGTAGGCAGGGCATTCCTCGGAGGCTGCTTGCTTCCGTGCTATAATGAGCTCAAGACTGATTAGTACCTGTGGGGGTCACGTTCCACAGCGATGCTGATGATGTACATCGTTTCGGGATTAGATGAACATCTTCACAACATTTTATGAATACCTGACCGGTGCTTCATGGTGTAATACTTTGCATTCCCGTCAGTGTAAGAAGAAGCAGTGATTAAACGACTGCTCAACATCTGTCACTCTAAACTGATTTACTGCACACCTATTTAAATGTGGTAAGGTGAATAATTAAACAACTCTGTCAAATTCGTAAGCTTGGTACAAAGAGAGCTATTTGTACGATGAATGTGAGAAGGTGAGGTGTGGTTTGGGGAAACACGCCTTGTCTCGCTCCCTCGCGCACCGCCAGTGCCCATTACCTGTGTATTGGCAGAACGAAAAATATCGCCTTACCAGTAAACTTCATTATCTGCCTCTATTGTGTTTTGTTGTTCGACGTTTATGGTCCCCTAATTTCTCTCACTTCTGTGAACAGCTTCAGTGCCAAAGGGGAAAAAATTCATGTGAAACATCCATGCAGACATCAAGTCCCTAATGTAAGCAAGAAATGGACTAGAAGCCCCTACCATTAGGTATGTTTTAGCTACACAGAGCACACTGGACTCGCATTCGGGAGGACGACGCCTCAATCCCGCATCCGGCCATTCTGAATTAGGTTTCCCGTGATTTCCCTAAATCGCTCCAGGCAAATGCCGGGATGGTTTCATTGAAAGGGCACGGCCGACTTCCTTCCCTAACCGACCAATTATCTCCCTGTCTGGTCTCCTTCCCCAAACAACCCAACCCAAGTGCGCGGAACCAAATTGGAATCGTGCCGAAGGAACTTCAGTAATTACATACTAAATGCAAGAATTAATAAGCTGTTCACACAGCAGCTGCTGGTACCACATTCGCTAAAACAAAATCTGATCGACATTATTCCAAGTGTATTAGGTGAGAAGATTTAATATATTTAAGTCACTCAAACACCGTCACGTAAGTTATAGTTATAACGTTGCTGTTATTGCGTTAATACGACGTCTCGATGAAGAATAATCCCTTTCAATGTTTTATTCTATTCTCAACACTGGTTTGAAGGATTACATAGAAACGCCAAAGGAACTGATATAGCCATGCGTATCCAGATACAGAGATATGTAAATAGGCAGAATACGGCCCGGCGGTCGGCAGCCTACATAAGACGAGTGTATGGCGCATTTGCTAGATCAGTAACTTCGGCTGTAATGGTAGACTATCAAGATTTAAGTGAGTTCTAACGTTGTGTTATAGTCGGTGCACGAGCGATGGGACACACCCATCTCCGATGTAGCGATGAAGTGGGAATTTTCCCGTGCAACCATTTCACGAGTGTACCTTGAATATCAGGAATCCGGTGAAACATAAAATCTCGAACATCACTGAGGCTGGAAAAAGATCCAGAAGAATGAACGGGATCAACGACGATGTGCAAATCATTCAACGAAACATCATCGATATGAGCTTTCGGAGTCGAAGGCCGCTAGTGTACCCTTGATGACTGCACGGCACAAAGCTTTGCGCCTGGCCTGGGGCCGTCAATACCGACATTGGACTATCAATGACTGGAAACATGTTGCCTGGTCGGACGAGTTCGGAAGGACATGTTCGGGTGTGTAGGTAACCTCTCGAATCTATGGATCCTGCAGGTCAGCACGGGACTGTTCACGCTGGTAGAGGCTGTGCAATGGTGTGGGGCGTGTTCATTTGCAGCGATATGGGAACCCTGATACGTCTTGATAGGACTGACAGGTGGCACGTACGTAAACATCCTGTCTGATCACCTGCATCCATTTATATCTATTGTGCATTCCGACGGACTTGGGCAATTCCAGCAGGGCAGTGAGACACCGCACAGGTCCAGAAATATTACAGTTTGGCTCCAGGAACATTCTTTTGATTTTAAGTACCCAAATCCCCACACATGAACATTATTGAGCATATCTTGGATGTCTTGCAACGTGCTGTTCAGAAGAGATCTCCACCCTCTCGTACTCTTACTGATTTATGGACAGCCCTGAAGGATTCATGGTGTCAGTTCCCTCCAGCACTACTTCAGACGTCAGTCAAGTCCATGCCACGTCGTGTTGCGACACTTCTGCGTGCCTAAGGGTCGTACATGATATTAGGCAGGTGCACCAGTTTCTTTGGCTCTTCAGTGTACATATCATGCATATGGCTTAGTCGACTTTTCAGCTTCGCTGGTGGAAGGTGCAGCCCTCTGCCGCTAGAGGGCTTCGAATTGTAGCGTGTAACATGGCGGTATGTAACGTAACTAGGGCGGTGTGTGAGAAACAGCCTGCTGTAATCGAGTTTCTAACCGCAGAGAGAGTTCATCGACGTTTGGAGCACCCTCTCGTTCAGGATGACAATGCCAGACTAAACACGATCGTGGCCGAGCAGTTCTATTCGCTACAATCTGGAACCGCGCGACCGCTAAGGTTGCAGGTTCGAATCCTGCCTCGGGCATGGATGTGTGTGATGTCCTTAGTTAGGTTTAAGTAGTTCTAAGTTCTAGGGGACTGATGACCTCAGAAGTTAAGTCGCATAGTGCTCAGAGTCATTTGAACCATTTGTTACACACGATCACTGCGACACCATCCTCCACGCAGTTTCTACTTGGTCCCATCCGCATTTCTCCTGTTTCCAGAACTTATAGAATAGTGTTGAAGCGGAGCAAGCAGAGGTGTGGTTGTGTCTTTGTCGACAATGTCAAACCTTTTACAGCGTTGGTATAACTAAATGGTTCCTCCTAGGAGAAATGTGTTCGATGCCAGAGCGACTATGTTGAGAAATAAATATGTAGACATGAATAATTATAATGTAGAATGCTAATAAATTTTGTTCCAGTTAAAAAGCTTTACGAATTTTCACATAAGGCTTTCGGAGGCATAACTAACAAGCACCTCTCGTATAAACGATTTTAGGATGTGCGCGTGCTATAAGTCTACCGTCCAGAGCGCGTCACAATGCTTATCCGAATCGCAACCGCATTCACGTCCTGCCAATTTTTCTCAGCGACGGACAGCAGGTCACCAGGGACAAGTTTTGAAACCACAATACAAGACGTGACAAAACACTTTTTTGTTTCCAGTAGACTTCCCTCGTGACCTACGTAAGTTACATACTTGCCGAAACCGTTTATTTATTCACTTTACCATACCTGATGGTAGGAGTTATCTTTCTGAAACATGTGGGGTTATGAATAAATTAATTTAGGGACGGAGGTTGGATGTTCGTTTACTCTCAGACTGCAATGTTCATCATGTACCCTTTTCAAAATGAATAAATTTATGAAAAATGAGAAGGAATTATAAAAGCGAATAATCAAAAATATATGTAACTGAAGTTTCTGTTGTAAATAACCAAACAACACCATCATCCTGTAGCAGCGTTTGCTACTGCTACTCTTCACTACGGCTGAAGATAACAAGTAGGAATTATACTGAGAAGTTCATTCAAGACTGCTTTTTGTGCGCGCTTGAGAAACGCAGAAGTTTTCATGCACAAGAAAAACAGTCCTAGTTTCGACCTTTCTGATGTCTCAGTCACGTCCTCGTCCAGAATACACTTGCTCCTAGCAATGAGCTAGCCATGCTACGTATTACACCACTGATCAGGAAGGGCAACGTTTATCAGAGGATGCACATCAGTGTTCGACACAGCTTCACTTGTGAAACAGGCTGGATACTTGTCACTAGTCTCCCACTGACCCGCAAGACAACATTAAAGAAGTCATGCCTACATTTACATACTTTGAAATGCATTGTGCTGTTTACGGAAATAAGTCTTGAGGCAAGTTCCAACCACTGGACTGGATGTGGGAAAGCGGTGGTCTCGCGGTTCTAGGCGCGCAGTCCGGAACCGTGCGACTGCTACGGTCGCAGGTTCAAATCGTGTCTCGGGCATGGATGTGTGTGATGTCCTTAGGTTAGTTAGGTTTAAGTAGTTCTAAGTTCTAGGGGACTAATGACCACAGCAGTTGAGTCCCATAGTGCTCAGAGCCATTTGAACCATTTTTGATGTGTGAAAACAGTGCAAAGTCTATAGTCTAAGGCCAGCAAAGAAAATCTGCTGGTATCCATCCGAGACGTTTACAGGTGTCGTGAACTCGGCGTGTTCGCTTTAGTCTGCAGTCGGAAACTGACGGATTGGTCTTCTCTGATTAAAGGGGAATCCTGGAGAGAGTCAAATGGGCGCAGAATTTGATGGTCGAGTTTGCTGTAACGTGAGAATCACTGTTAAGGTAGTAGTTGTTAGGGAAGGGCTATTAGAGGGAATATGCCTGCATCCGAGTCAATCACAATATATCTCTGGGCTGATTGGCTGCAGGCTGCCAATATTTAAGTAATAGCAAAATCCGGGAATCAGTCGGGTGGCGTAAAACGTGAGTTGTGGGCTCTCAGGAGCGGTGGTGATTGTAGGAACTGTTACATATTTCTGAAGTCGGAGGTTATCAGTTTACAATGATTAACGACTTAATTATTCCCATACGAAAAGCTTACTGGAAACCTAAGTGCTCTCCCCGGCTGTGAGCGTAAAGTACTGATAAGTGTGATCCCGATTTTTATAGGCCAATACTCCGACACGTGTGTTCACTCGAGTTATAGTCGGCGGATGCCTTGTAGTAGCGCCTGGACGTATTAGCTAGCTGGGGATGGTGTTGACGGATGAGGACACCACGAGCGATAATTAAAGTAAATAAACTATATTTCCGTGGGCACTTGAAGTGAACTGGTGTTATCGTAACAATAGACCTACGTAAGTTTGAACTGTTATCCCAGATTATATTGCAACTTTCGGAACAAGTAATTTAAGAAAACCACGAATAACGTAAACTGGGTGGCCGGAGTGGAATTCGAACAAACTTCTCTCAAAATGGTTCAAATGGCTCTGAGCACTATGCGACTTAACTTCTGTGGTCATGAGTCACCTAGAACTTAGAACTACTTACACCTAACTAACCTAAGGACATCGAGCACATCCATGCCCGAGGCAGGATTCGAACCTGCGACCGTAGCGGTCGCTCGCTTCCAGACTGCAGCGCCTGGAACCGCACGGCCACTCCGGCCGGCCAAGCTTCTCTCATTTGCTATCTTAGGCACTGCACTGCTTCGCTCGGTGAATGGATTCGTTGTCTTGTATCATAATATGTTCGGTCAAATATCAAACATTTATCACGATAACTATAAGGTACAGCGATTCGGCCAGAGCGAGTAATTTTACTACATTTCATGGCTGGGGAGCCTAGACATATAATATTTCTACCACACAGCACTATTATTACCATCTGCTCCATTTGGTTTCTTTTCAGCGTCTGTTAAGTCATATACTTTGGGTCTTACGACGAGAAAAGTTTCATCAATCGATTTTTCTCCGGAGAGTATCGTAGTTTCCTATCAACGGAAACCTTAAACAGGCCAGTCCTTACGCTTTTCCAATATCTCTCGTTGTTGCCACACATTACGAACATAATGTCAGTGAAATTGTTGCGGTTACGCGCTATTTCACGAACGACCTTTACGGAGATATGCGACATACGTGCGCAAGAAAGATCTATAAAACAGAACACATCGGCTATCTCGCAATGGGGCCTTTCGTGCGAGCTCCTTACCAGCAAATTACGAGTGGCCTCTACTTAACCGGGCGAGAGAGGCCATAACTGAAGATGGAGTCGGCGGGATTAACAGTTCCCCTCCCGGACACAGTTCTCGGCGATCCGAAGCGAGCGGGCGCCACGCCGAGGTGTTTTCGCGGCGGTGCTAAGCTGGCGAGGGGCGAATTGAAGCGTCGCTGGTTGGTCGTTCGCTCGTGGCTGCCGCAACGCCCTCTGTGATATGTGAACGCCGTGGAGCGTCGCAGGTGGTAGGGGCGATCGTGCAAGCGCGAAAGAAATGCGCGGGACGTGCCAGCAGCACACGGCGTCTGCGAGAGGGCGCCGCTGGTGTAGGTGAATACCGTGCCGTCCAGAAATGAAGTTTGCCGTTTCAATAGTTAACCCGATTTTAGTATCAGCAGAGAGACTGTAGGACCTGGTTGCTACTCCTCTCACTTGTGCCGTGGAGCAGCGCATTTGTGATGGTCAGTATGTTTGGTGCTGGCGGTGGCGCCTTCAGCGGCCGGAAACCGGAGTTAGAGGCGCAGATTGGCACTCAGTGTGACTTGGCAGGACAAGACGGCTGGTTCGTCTTGGGCACGCTCAGTACAGATTGCGTTCGAATTTGTCTGGCTAAAGGCACTCATTGGACCTTGAGAGGGATCAATGTTTATCTAGATTTCATCGTCACTATGCGTACGGAGATGTCGTGCAACTATGGCCCATAGGCGAAGATTATTGGATTTTGTACGACAGCAGTGTGCTGGGTGACCTATGGACCGCAAAGGATTAAGGCTTGGTTGATTGGTTGACTTGGGGGAGGGGACCAAACCAACGAGGTCATCGGTCCCATCAGATTAGGGAAGGTTGGGGAAAGAAATCGGCCGTGCCCGTACTAAGGAAGCGCCCGGAGATTTGCCTGAAGCGATTTAGGGAAATCACGGAAAATCTGAATCAGGACGGCCGGATGCGGCTTTAAACCGTCGTCCTCCCGATTGCGAGTCCAGTGTGATAACCATTAAGGATTAAGGAAGTACTTGTAGTCGTGTGCTCTAAGTCTATATTTATGTTGTATAACGTGTCACAATTAATAACATACTCCGTGCTGTTATGCCGTGCTCGAATGGAATTCACAGTTAAACCCAACGCTTCGTTCTCATCTGCGGAAGACATTTTCAGGATGGGGTGGGGTAATTGTATCTTCTTTGAGTGTCCGACTCACACCCTGGCTCACTACTGACTGCAGCAAAATTCCGTTTACGCCTGCTTCCGAGCGGTGGCATAACGTCAGAGGTTTTGAATACCGAAGTGCAATTGGCCATTGTCGATTGTCGATTGTCGTCATCTGCTGTTGCTACTACCTCATCGCGGAAGACTGGTACATATCTTCTTCAGCACTCGGATCCAGCCGCGCGGAATTAGCCGAGCGGTCTGGGGCGCTGCAGTCATGGACTGTGCGGCTCGTTCCGGCGGAGGTTCGAGTTCTCACTCGGGCATGGGTGTGTGTGTTTGTCCTTAGGATAATCTAGGTTAAGTAGTGTGTAAGCTTAGGAACTGATGACCTTAGCAGTTAAGTCCCATAAGGTTACACACACATTTGTATTGTATTGTACGTTAACCGAGGACCTAGAAACGACGGAGAGGCTCCGTCCCCGCCGCAGCTGTCCAAAACCCCACGACGACTACCGCAATCCACTTCACCCATCCACCGCCCCACACCGAACCCAGGATTATTGAGCGGTTCGGCCCCCGGTGGACCCCCTCAGGGAAGGTCGCACACCAGACGTGTGTAACACCTTTGTTTGCGTGGTAGAGTAATGGTGGTGTACGAGTACGTGCAGAATGTGTTTGTGCAGCAATCGCCGACATAGTGTAACTGAGGCGGAATAAGGGGAACCAGCCCGCATTCGACGGGGCAGATGGAAAACCGCCTAAAATCCATCCACAGACTTTCCGGTTCACCGGACCTTGACACAAATCCGCCGGGCGGATTCGTGCCGGGGACCAGGTGCTGCTTCCCGCCCGGAATTTCACACACATTTGAACAACTTGGACCAAAAATTCATTGTTTCACTCCTTTGTTCTTACTATTGAAATTCCTGGGATGTTTTATTATATTTGTGGCTTCTCTGTACAGAGTTTCACGATATCCACTTCTTGCTGCCAGTACTTGAGTCCTATCAAAATGAATACGGTTTTCTCGTAGCTGCGCAGTACGTTCCGAAACAGCTGATCCATCAATCTTCCCCCTCGGCAATTGCACTTCTGCTCTTCTATTCGTTTTTCGACAGTTGTTTTGCCACAGTCAGTAGCGAGCCATAGTGTGTATCGCAAACTTAAAGAAGCTACGATTTCGACTGGAAACGTTCTCCGCAGATGGGGACGAGACGTTTGGTTTGAATGTGAAACTACATTCGGCCACGGCATAAGTGCCTGGAACATTTTAGTAACTGTAACATTTCCAGCCGTAAGAGTTGACGCTTCACAATGTATAGCGCGTGCCTACATTTCTAGTTACGCTGGATGTTGTAGATACTAGCGGTGGCAAATCAGCATTCTGATAACATTTTCTCCTAGCGGTTGTGATTACATCACAAAATTTTCTCTCTTAGGAGCAGTTGTAATTCGTATGTTAGATCGAGCCGTTTTTCGCTTCGCCATAACATTTCTGATTATATGTATCTCCTAGGCCACTCCTGGACGGACGGATGTAGAATGAGGCATTTTTGTGTGATGCAAGCAGAGAGATTTTAAAAGTTCACATTAAAATGCCAAACATTCAAACATCATGTATGTAGAAATTGGTATTTAAATACTCTGACTGAAGGGGTATAGCTCTCCCTCTCCTCCTGTTTCATTTTTTTTAGTTTAGTTTTTGAAATGGGGTGGGTTTGTTGTTTTGATCATGCTGTTAGCGTATGATGTTTGAGGTAGCGGTATATGACTGATTAAAGTACAACGTGTGACCAATGTGGAATTGTTTAAAAAATATATATGGAGCAGACTAGCCTCTGATTTCTGTTCCCGTAATTTTCTCGCAACTTGGTACAATCCTGTGCGTGTCCGCCCTTAGTGATATTGGTTTCCAAGAACTAATTGTAGTTGTTGTTAATTACCAGATGCAATGTCTGATATAATGTAACGTTTGTAGATTTCCAGTTTTCAGTAGTACTACTCCGGCGCCATTTGGCGCAGTATGCTGCCTGGTGGTTATCTACGTAGCGGGACTGAACTCATCGGGGCGCCTGGGTCGTCAAGCAAGCTGTGGTAACGAGAAAGTTACTAATCCTCGTGAAGTGTTGGTAATTTAATGTAACCTTAACGGTTGTTAGTGGTACCTCATTGTAACAGTACGTGAGATGATTTCCTTGCTTGGGGTACGAGGCGTCGACTTAAATAGTAAACAATTCTTAATTGCTGTATCCTGGTAAATAGAATATTGTGCCTGTTATACTGTATTGCGTATGAAGGTATTATGGTTTTACGGTTTTTCTGGCCAAGCAAGTCCAAATAAATGTAATTGTGTAAATGATCATTATGACTAAATGGTGTTTCGGTTAAGTAATTTACAGTAAATTAAAATTTCAAAGGGTGTAATTCTATTTAGATGGAGTTTCAGTGAATTATTTAACTGAAAGTTAGTTGATAAATATCGACTATGACATACACTGAAGAGCCAAAGAAACTGGTAAATCTGCCTAATATCGTGTAGGGCCCCGCCAGTACTCTGAAGTGCCACAACACGAAGTGGCATGGACTCGACTGACGTCTGAAGTAGTGCTGGAGCGAATTGACATCATGAATCCTGCCGGGCTATCCATAATACTTAAGAGCACGAGGGGGTGGAGATCTCTTCTGAATAGCACGTTGCAAGGCATCCAAGATATGCTCAATAATGTTCATGTCTGGGAAGTTTGGAGGCCAGCGGAAGCATTTAAGCACAGATGAGTGTTCCTCGAGCCGCTCTGTAGAAATTCTGGACGTGTGGGGTATTACATTATCCTGCTGGAAATGCCCAACTCCATCGGAATGCACAATGGACACGATTGGATGCAGGTGATCAGGCAAGATTCCCACGTACGTGCCAGCTGTAAGAGTCGTATCAGTGGTCCCATATCACTCCAACTGCACACGCCTCACACCGTTACAGAGCCTCCACCAGCATGAGCCGCCCCCTGCTGACATGCTTATTCATGAGGTTGTCCCCATACTCGTACACGTCCGTCCACTCAACACAATTTGAAACGAGACTCGTCCGAACAGGCAACATGTTTCCAGTCATCATCAGTCCAATGTCGATGTAGATGGGCACAGGCGAGGCGTAGAACTTCGTGTCGTGCAGTCATCAAGGGTACACGAGTGGGTCTTCGGCTCCGAAATCCCATATTGATGATGTTTCGTTGAATGGTTCGCACGCTCAAATTTGTTGATGGCCAGCACTGAAATATGCAACAATTTTGGTAAGAATTGAACGTCTGTCTTGTTGAACGATTCTCTATCGGCGTCGTTGGACTCGTTCCTGCACGATCTTTTTACGACTGCAGCAGAGTCTGAGATTTGATATTTTATCGGATTCCTGATATTCACAGTACACTAGTGAAACGGTTTTACGGGAAATTCCCCACTTCATCACTACCTCTGAGATGCTGTGTCTCACCGCACGTGCGCTGACCACGTTCAGACTCACTTAAATCATTATAACCTGTCATTGTAGCAGCATTAACCGATCTAACAACTGCACCAGACATTTGTTGTCTTAGATAGGCGTTACCGACCGCAGCACCGTATTGTGCCTGTTTACATGTCTTTGTATTTGAATACGCATGCCTATACCAGTGTCTTTGGCGCTTCAGTGTATAATCCACAGAAGGTGTATCCAAGAAGCAGATTGTGTTTAATGATTTAATAATTTGTAGCCACTGGTGAGTGGTTAGTTCTAATAAAAGTTTGAAAGTGTCATTCCGCCTCTCTAATGAGCAGTACTCGCTCCTTTTTATGTTCTGGTAAACAGCGTATGACCGCCGAATACAGTTTGATTATTATCGAAGGCAAAGCTGGCGTTAGGAGAGCCAAACGTCAAGCGTTCAACAAATTTGAAAGTAAAGTTCTGTCTACCGACTTGACAGAATGTCCAAGTAGCTTTGGTCTCGTGGTAAATAAGTAAACGGATAGAAGGTATCTCTGATCACAGTGCCAGAGGAACTGAAGACGACATACAAAAGGTAGAAATACTACACGTCTTTTTCCAAAACGGTTTCACAGAACAAGATCGAACTGTAGGGCCTCTTTTAAATCTCCGCACAAACTACGAAGTGGCTGACGTCGATATAAGTGACCATGGGGTTGAAAAGCAACGGATATCGCTCAACAAAGGGAAAGCCGGGATACCAATACGATTTTTCGTACACTATGTGATCAAAAGTATCCGGACACCTGACTGAAAATGACTTAAGAGTACGTGGCGCCCTGCATCGGTAATGCTGGAATTCAATATGGTGTTGGCCCACCGTTAGCCCTGACGGCAGTTTTCATTCCCGCAGACATACGTTCAATCAGGTGCTGGAAGGTTTCTTGGGGAGTGGGAGCCCATTCTTCACGGAGTGCTACACTGATGAGAGGTATCGATGTCAGTCGGTTAGGCCATGCAAGAAGTCGGCGTTCCAAACCATCCCAAACGTGCTGTATAGGTTTCAGGTCAGGACTCTGTACAGGCCAGTCCATTACAGGGATTTTATTGTCGTGTAACCACTCCGTCACAGGCGGTTCATTATGAACAGCTGCTCGATCATGTTGAAAGATGCAATCGCCATGCCCGAATAGCTCTTCAACAGCGGGAAGCAAGAAGGTGCTTAAAACATCAATGTAGGCCTGTGCTGTGACGGTGCCACTCAAAAAAACAATCGGTGGAAGCCCCCTCCATGAAAAACACGACCGCACCATAACACCACGGCCTCAGAATTTTACTGTTGGCACTACACATTGGCAGATGACGCTCACCGGGCATTCGCCATACCCACACCCTGCCATCGGATTGCCACATAGTGTACCGTGATTCGTCACTCCACACAACGTTTTCCCACTGTTCAGTCGTCCAATGTTTACGCTCCTTACACCAAACGAATCGTAATTTGTCATTTGTGGCTTATAAGTAGCTACTCGATCATGAAATCCAGGTTTTCTCACCTCCTGCCTAACTGTCATAAGACTGGCAGTGAATCCTGATGCAGGCTGGAATTCCTGTGTGATGATCTGGATAAATATCTGCCTATTACGCATTAAGACCCTCTTCAACTGTCGACGGTCTCTGTCAGTCAACAGACGAGGTCAGCCTGTACGCTTTTGCGCTGTACATGTCTCTCCACGTTTCCACTTCACTATCACATCGGAAACAGTGGACCTAGGGATGTTTAGAAGTGTGGAAATGTCGCGTACAGACGAATGACACAAGTGATACCGAATCTCCTGACCACGTGCGAATCCATAAGTTCCGCGGTGCGCCCCATTGTGCTCTCTCACGATATTTAATGACTACTGAGGTAGCTGATGTAGAGTACCTTGCAGTATGTGGCAGCACAATGCACCTAATATCAAAAACGTGTGTTTTTGGGGTCTCCGGATACTTTTGGTCACATAGTGCAGTGAATGCGAAAGAACTTGCCCCTCTTCTAGCAGCAGTGTACCGTAGGTCTGTTGCAGGAGAAAAGTGTTCCTAATGATTGGAAAAAAAGTACAGGTCATTCCAGTTTCCAAGAACAATCGTTGAACAGACGCACAAAACTATTGCCCTATATCTTTGTCTTCCGTCATATGTAGAATTTTGGAACAAGTTTTGTAGTCACTTGTGATGCCATTTAAGGAGGCCGAAACTCCCCTCTATTAAAACTAAAATGGTTTCCGAAAACTACGATCCCGAGACACTCAGCTTCCCCCCTCGTCCACGAGACCCAAAAAGTAGTAGATCCCTTGTTCCTTGAGTCCCGGAAGGCATTCGATACGGTTTCGCACTACCCTAATGAACCCAAATACGAGAGTACGCTATATCAGACCAACTGTCATTGGACTGAAGAGTTACTAGCAAACAGAACACAGTATGTCGTTTTGAACGGAGAGACGTCTTCGGACGTAAAAGTAACTTCGGTCGTGTCCCAGAGGAGTGTTACAAACTGCTTTTCGCGATATATATACAAAAGTGACCTAGTAGACATAGTCGGAAGATCCATGAGGTTTCTCGCTGATGATGTTGTTTGCACAGAGGAGTAGCGACAGCGGAAAATTATAGCGAAAACATCAGTATAAACAAATGTAATATATTGCGAATACATAGACAGAAACACGCCGCAGTTACTTCCATAAAATACCTACGAATATGTATAACGAACGCTCTGAAATGAACCATCACATAAAAGTAATCGCGATTAAGTCAGACACAAATTCTTTGGAAGAATTCTCAGGAAAGTAGTTCACCAATAATGGATGTGGTTAAAGACACTCGTAGGGCTGATATCTGAAAACTGCTCTCCGGTCTAGGATCCGTACCAGATAGGACTGATAGAGAAAATGGAGAAGATCCAAAGAAGAGTGGCGCGTTTCGTTACAGGTCCGTTTAGTAATCACGAGCGTCGGAGAAATGAAAAACCAGTTACAGCGGCAGACACTGAAAAAGAGTCATTCTGCATCAATGCATGATCTATTGTTAAAGTTCCGAAAGCGTAGATACCTATCAGAGTCAACAAACGTATTGCTTCCTCCTACAAAAATCTCACGAATCGATAATGAAGATAAAAGTAGAGACTTTCGAGACCAAACGGAGTCTTACTGGGAATCGCTCTTCCCGCGAACTGTTGGTGCCTAGAACAGGAAAGAGGGGGAATTGACAGTGGTGCACGAAGTACCCTCCGCCACACACCACAAGGTGGCTTGCTGAGTACAGATGTAGATAATATAGTAACAGGTGAGAATAATTCTCGACAGCGTACTGCTATGGGCACATTACCTATTAACCAAGCAATAAGAAGCCCGTTTCGACTAAAACTCCCCAACAAGTACTAACTGCCGTACAAGACTACAAATCCTTGATCTTATCCATCCTCTCCTATGAAAATGTTGTTCGGAAATCCAGTCCGCCTAGATTCCACTAATCCTTTCAAATCCGTGAACACCGTCTCGCTCACTGCTCCTCTTATTCTCACGTACCGAATCCTTTATCAACTTATCACATTCCTCTCCATCCTTATCCCCACTGAACATCTCCGTATCTCCCGCACAGTTTAATTCCAACAACCCCATCCTAGTCAGCAATCGGCACATTCTACTGAGCCAACACCCAACGCCTTCTCAAACCCCGCCCCTCCACCCTCATAGATAACGAAATAATACTTAATATTTGTACTTCCTATCAGATAAACTGGCCAAGAGAAGTCTACTGTCATCAAACATAAGCTTTAATCGGATGAAGAAATTTCTGAGAATGTTCGTTGGAGCGCAGCACTGTATCGTACTGAAACATGATGGGTGTGGAGAAACCGGAACACAAGAGAAACGAAGTATTTGAGATGTGGAGCTACAGAAGAAAGTTGAAAATTAGTTGGACTGAAAAGGTAAGGAATGAGTAAGTTCTCCGCGAATCGGCGAGGAATGAAATATATGGGAAACACCGACAAGAAGGGACAGGATAACAGGACGTCTTTTAGGACATGACTGTTTAACTTCCGTGTTGCTAGAGGGAGCTGGAGAGGATAAAAACTATAGACAAAGACAAAGATTGGAATACACCCCATCTCGGTGACGGCTGCTGATTTACTTTCTGGCCACACCTATCTTTAATTCATTGGCTGTTTCCCACACTATACATCTCTATATATTAACCCATCGGATTCCACTACCACTCCACTCCTCTAAACACCAATTAATCCTTCTGTTTCAGTTCATCCGTCCCCGATACATTCCTGCTGCTTTGTACAGTGAACTGAAGTTCTTCATTCTCATTATGAAAATCATCATCAAGTTTTGTATTTTGAAACATAACAATTTTTAACTTCTATGTACAACTATTCTTAATAAAAAATTTAGCACACTTAAGCATTTTGTCATTTTGCTATTTTAAACTACTCATTTATGTACGAGGGTCGGAACTTACAGTGGCAACTATTTACTCACAACCAATGCAAAAGAGTTACATGCTCGCACCTGTTACTGTCCTTCAAAGTAGTCACCAGAGTTGTGTAGAACCGTTGCCAGCGATGTGGAAGGCGTAGTATACCGTTAGCAGAGCTTGTTCTGTTGATCGTGCGAATGGTGACTCACAACGCTGGTGACCGCTTTGATAGACAGTAACAGGGGCAAACACGTAACTCTTTTGTATCGGTTGTGAATAAATAGTTGCCACTCTTTAAGTTCCAACCCTCGTATTTATAACTACTCTCAGATGAATAGAGACAACCCTGTTGGGCGAAGGAATGCAGTTACACTAAAAAAGAAAAATAAATGGCTATCACTTTCTCATCGGATGATGTTATTTATTCCTTTATTGCCGGCCGCGGTGGTCTCGCGGTTCTAGGCGCGCAGTCCGAACCGTGCGACTGCTACGGTCGCAGGTTCGAATCCTGCCTCGGGCATGGATGTGTGTGATGTCCTTAGGTTAGTTAGGTTTAAGTAGTTCTAAGTTCTAGGGGACTGATAACCACAGCAGTTGAGTCCCATAGTGCTCAGAACCATTTGAACCATTCCTTTATTTTCAGACTGTTATCAATGATGAACACGGGTTTCCGGTGAAGGGAGTCGTATTTCTTCTTTCAATACACTGCAGAAGAGCAGATTTTGGCTGTGGATGCCAGGTTGTGTGTAGTGCATAAACTACGCCTTTGTGCAGAGTAACCAGCACTGATCAACTGTGGTGAGGGGGGAAGGGGTGGCGGGTGGGGGAGGGATGTGAATGTTGCTCATCAAGGTAATGGTGTCCTATGGCTGTCAGTAAAAACGTCTATATTAAACTGTTGTATAGTGTATACGATTGTGTGTGCTCTCTTTTTGACTACTCGTTTGATGGAAAACAGGCAATATGGTGATTTTGGTTAAAATGGCTCTGAGCACTATGGGATTTAACATCTGAGGTCATCAGTCCCCTAGACTCACAACTACTTAAACATAACTAACCTAGGGATATAACACACACCCATGCCCGAGGAAGAATTCGAACCTGCGACTGTAGCAGCAGCGCGGTTCCGGACTGAAGCGCCTAAAACCGCTCGGTCACAGAGGCCGGTGGTAATTTTGGAATAGGTCCATGCTTTCACTTGTGGAGTCTTGTATCAGCGGCAGTATCTAAGGACAAGGGTAAACCGTGGCGAATATGATCACCGGGAAGACACCCTGGAAAATTTCAATGGAGTAGCTTTGTACCAGTACAGTTTTTACTGTAACTGCAATCCTTCCCCCAACACGGTTGTCGCTATTCGTCTGAGAGTGGTTATAAATACGAGGGTTGGAACTCTTGTACCAGGAATGCAATGGAAAATCCAGGATGGAATGTAACAATACCAGAGAAGGAAGGTTGCTACTAGCCATATAGCGGAGATGCTGAGTCGCGATAGTGACAACAAAAAAGATGCACGCAATTAAACCTTTCGGTCATTAAGGCCTTTGTCAGCAGTAGACACACACACGCACACACACACACACACACACACATACACACACACGCGCGCGCGCGCGCGCGCGTAAACGCAACTTGCACACAAATCTGCAGTCTCAGAGAGCTGAAACCACACTCTCTGAGACTGCAGATGTGTGTGCAAGTTGCGTTTACGCGCGCGCGCGTGTTTGTGTGTGTGTGTGTGTGTGTGTGTGTGTGTGTGTCTGTCTGTCTGTCTACTGCTGACAAAGGCCTTAATGACCGAAAACTTTAATTGTATGAATCTTTTTGTTGTGCCTATCGCGACTCAGCATCTCCGCTATATGAAGTATTGGATTATTAGACAAGATACCGGTATAATTTGTGTTCCACAAATCCTTACCGAGGATCTAGTACATACCGTAGAAAAGAACACATCTACAAGTATCATAAATTAAAGTCTCCGGCAGCATTTTTCTGTCTGTCAGTGAAGGATAATCTCGAGAACTACTGTGGGAATTTTGATACGGTTTCCACTAATGGACTGGTTCACAAGGAAGTTTGCGGTGGATCGTGTATTACCGCTACGCCAGACAATCTGTCCAACCCTATATACGA
Source organism: Schistocerca gregaria (assembly GCF_023897955.1). Classification (NCBI taxonomy): domain Eukaryota; kingdom Metazoa; phylum Arthropoda; class Insecta; order Orthoptera; family Acrididae; genus Schistocerca; species Schistocerca gregaria. The sequence continues at coordinate 245,854,152 of NC_064920.1, forward strand.
GAGATGCCCAGTAAGTAATGCAATAAATTCTCTTTCGCGGCCAGGTGCGGTTGAAAAAATGCGAAATTTGCTGTGAAACGCCGTGAAATAGTCACGCCTCAGCCCCTAGAGCTTCACGAAAATCCGATAGGTTGCGGCGCTATACGTTTCCTTCAAAATGACGTCTGCAACGGAGGTGCATTCCAAGCAGAGGCGCTGCCATTGAGTTCCTTTTGGCGGAAAACGGGAATATTGCACATAATCATAAGGGCATGAAGAATGTCTACGGAGACCCGGCAGTAAGAAAAGCACGTTGGCTCGCTGGGCGGGGCACCTGGCGTCATCGGATCAAGCTCGCGCAAACATATCCGATCTTCCGCGTCCCGGACGGCCGCAAATAGCAGCGACTCGAGCATTGATGAAACGTGCCGACACGCTTCAGCGTGTTCGTCGCCACAAAAATGAAAATGAATTTCTCCTTCTCCACGATGACGCAACGCCTCACACAGGTCTGTGCACTCCGAGATAAGCTCACAAAACATCATTGGACTGTTTTTTCTCATCCAGCCTACAGCCCGGATCTCGCACCATCCGACTTTCATCTCTAACATGCACTCCGCGGGATGCAGTGCGTGGATAATGGGGAGGCTAATGATGCGGCAAGAGGTTGGCTCCGACGTCGGGCAGCAGGTTTACAGTCCCTCCCAGAAGGTGGTGTACGGCCGTCGCATTGAACTGAGATTGTGTCGAAAATTTGGGTTATGTAGCCAGAAGGGTGACGACAATATGGTGATTGGAATTCTAAACAAAACCGAAATACTTCCAGAAAGAAAAATGTATTGCACTACTTATTGACACTCACACGCCCCCCCTCCCCACCCCCACCGTACTTATAATTAGTGCTAGCCATGCCAAGCCGAGCTGTGTCGCTGACAACCTACTTATAATTTTCAGTTTATTGTACGGATGATGTGCAGAGCCAGATTCTACATAACACTGACGTTAGCCGAGAACATTAATAATATACGCATGGTGTGCTCCTGCAAAGAAATTTGTTAGTGGAGTAGACGGATTTGGCAACAGTTGCTGTTACAGGTACCTTCCTAACTGATCTTTGTTAGTAGCTAAGCTTTTTTCTAGTCACCGTTATTGAGAATCGGTGTTCCTGAATACCTTACAGCTCTCTGGGGGAAAATAAGCTACTTTAATGCCCGATTATTCCTATTTCTAGTATTACCTAAAAAAAGGGATACTTACCAAGGCCAACATTTCGCGAATGTAGAAAAGTACGGACAACGAAACATAGGTGACAGAGCCTATGTGTTCTGATTCTTGCAAAAAAATGGTTCAAAAGGCTCTGAGCACTATGGGACTTAACATCTATGGTCATCAGTCCCCTAGAACTTAGAACTACTTAAATCTAACTAACCTAAGGACATCACACAACACCCAGCCATCACGAGGCACAGAAAATCCCTGACCCCGCCAGGAATCGAACCCGGGAACCCGGGCGTGGGAAGCGAGAACGCCACCGCACGACCACGAGATGCGGGCTTTGATTCTTGCAACGAGGAGCCATTCAAGGCACAAGGTAGTGCTGCGTAACTCGTTCATTTCTGGGCAAAGAGTATTTAATTCTAGTTTATTTCTTGTGTATTCTGTCACTTCTTTCCATTTCCTTACCGAAAATTGTAAATTTGTTGGATCCCACGTGTATACTTCTGACTAGACAAAATAAATAAATTTCTAGTACAGATTCCATGACTGAGGTGTTGGTTTGGGAATGAAATATATTGTTCATTAAAAACTTCATTAAAGAATTAATATATTTGGAAGAAATGATTAGTAGTCCAGTTCCTTGAACAGGCCTCGACAGGACGCTCATGATTTCACACTACAACTGGTTGGCATTATATGCCTTTGGTCTCGAAAAACTTAGGTCGCCTTGATGAGTTTCCCAAAATCATATACCGTGTGACATAATTTTTTCTGTCTCCTACGTTTAATACCATCAGAGTAGTAAATAAAGAGCTGTTTAGGCGATTCGTGAGTTACGTGATGTGCTCCTCCCAACTGAATTTATTATTAAGTTGTAAGCCTAAGAATTTACCACTGTCAGTTCCTTGGCTCAGGCAAGTAAGACTGTAGAAAGTGGTAAAAAAATAAAATAAGATGAAGGATCACTCATTCAAGATCTAGAGAAGAAGTATCCACATATTCAGATACGACTCTTCTGCAAAGCGAATTTCTGGCCTTCACAGAGTGACAAATTGCTTCAACACATAGGGCAGAAGTATCCACAGACTCAAATACGATTCTTTGCACTGGCCTTCACAGACTGAGAAATCGCTGATATGCTGTTAAAAAACCTATATAAAAGGGCATGTCTCCGCGGACGGTTCCAAACTCACTAAAATTCTTCTGAATGTACTACAGAATATTCTTACAGAACACTTAAAATGTTAAAATAACGACGTGTCGCCCTTGCTGCAGTGGCTTTCCTCATGGCAATGGATGTAACCAGGAACAGTGGTTCCACAGGAAAAAATGAAGTTGCCAACACACAGCACATAAACCATCTCGTCTCTGAGCAATGAAGATTGTGGAAAAACAACTACTGTTTTCAGAGATAGATCATCGATTTTGGGTCATGAAATGTACGATATACACTGCGCTCTAATAGGAATGGCTTTAAATTTATGACCATCGGCATGTAACATTTATCTACAAACAGAAAAATTTGCCTGAAAATGATGAAGGAAGATTAGAGCTTATCGTAACGTCAACATCGAGGTCATTAGTGACGAAGCACAAGCTCGGATTGAGGAAGGGTGGAGAAGGAAACGGCCGTGCACTTTCAAAACAAAGAACAGCTGTATTTGCCTTAAGTGATTTAAGCAAGTAACGCAAAACCTAAAGCTGGATGGCCAGAAGCGGGTTTGGGCTCTTGTACTCACGAATACGGGTCCAATGATGGCTACAGAAATAGTTATACGTCACCGTCTGTTTGTTACAATCTTTATTCGTATGTACGTACACTGCTAGCCATTGAAATTGCAGTGTGTCCTCCTACCTGTACACATACAGCTGAAATATGTATATGCAAGAATAATAAAAAACCAATGAAATTGCTACTGCATTTCCTATCATTTCTAATAATAATATACAGTTGTTGCGTATGGAGTAAAAATTGGTGATCCGTGTTGTATATATGCAGACTGAAGTGACAGATGAAAATTGGCACCAAGACCTGGATTTGAATTCAGACCTTCTGCTCACTTGGCACATACACTAACCTCTATACCAGACTGACACAATGACTTTACACAACTTGACGGACTACCCTAGCATGCCTCCCTCCTCAAGCCAAATTCTCATTCACGCCTCAGGTATTTCCCCTATATGAATAGGAATTTGGACTTACGAGGGAGGAGTACTAGTGTAGTCCTTCCAGTTGTAAGAAGCCACTAGGGTGGCGTAGTAGTCAGTGTATGTGCCAAGTGAGCAGTAGAACCAGGCTCGAATCCTAGCCTTGGTACAAATTTTCATTCGTCGCTTCAGTCTGCATACTCATAATTTCTAATTATGCCCCTCCATCAGAACACGTAACAGTATTAAATGGATGTAGAGATTTAGTGTGACGTTTGTGTTGTCGATTACGATGAGACAGAAAGTAGAGAGTGTAACCCAGTGCCAGTACATTGCCTCTCCCTCCGGCATAGTACCAACTGGGGCACCGTGTTAAACGTCCCCATCCAACTGGCCGATCTCTGACAACAGTGTCACGCACCCTGACTCCATGAGATAGCGCAGAGAGGTTTGGTATTTAACCCGTGACGTCTGCGTAGAGTTTGGAGACCAGGAACTGTACGCCACCTCCTCTCCTCGCTTTACTTGTCAGATGCTGGTGATACTTTCAACTTACGCATTCCAACAATCTTCCTCCGTGTAGGGTTCAATGGTTTGCGTTAACTGCCTCGACTTCAAAGGCTGGTCGGAACTTTAGCAACTTTCGTTCAGACCATGACAGAATGACACCCTCATGCTAAAACTTGTTACTAACCCTTAATATAGAGAAATGTCACGTTGTGAATCTTACGGAATATAAAAATGTTGCAGATTTTTTATACGGGGACGATGTGAATGAGTTCCAGAGACAGTCAGTCTTATTCCAGGAATAAGAACGGTCAAAGATTGGACGTTCACATAGGAACAACAATAGTCTTGATGAACAGCAGGCTCTCATTCATTAGTAGAAAAGAGGGAAAACACATTTTTCTCGTGAGAGATGTTGTTTGTAAAGCATAAAACTGTAGAGGTTTTTGTGGCCACTTGTTGATATATTGCCTGATTGCCTGTTGGCTTCTGTGTCTCATTCTTTGTCCGCAGTTTATTTAACAATTGTCCTAGTGTTTCGCCAGCACAAGTGGCTGTCAGCAAAGCTTCACCCAGGTCAAATGTCAGGAAAATCATTAAACAAATGTTGGCCGAAGAAGCCGAAAGAGAAGCCAACGGCAATACAATTTTTGAATCCTTAAATGACCCGTGCTACGATACTGCTGAAGTTTGACTAACAAAAGACATACAAATGTAAATAGTGCAAATGGCCAAAATTTTGTTCGACAGTAGAGAAAGACAGAATGCTGAAAAGAATGACAAAATACTGAAAAACTTCGCCAGGCAGACTGCCGCTGACAGGCGTCAATACTGTAATATTCAAGGAAACAGCACCCGGAGAAGAACCTACATTTTCCTTTCATATGTAGACTACGAGCCCAAGTGTCGCCCCTGTGCTTATTGGAGTTGATGACAGCTGCAAAGCGAAAACAAGTCATGCATTTTAATAACCTAATGTGTGGCAACGACTTTGTCTATTACAGTCTAATGGCAACGAACCTTAATACGGGGTACATTAGCAAATACTCTCTGCTTCTGCCACGCATTTCACAGGGGTTAGCAGAGTATATGAGGTGTCGCAAGCTTTTTGGGCCACATTGAAACAAATGATAGTGAGTCGACAACCTATTATATTAAGACGGAAACCAATAGTCAGGAATGCATATTTATTGTTCTTATGGACATACACAGCGTATACTGCATAGCAACGACGTAGCTCATAGTATAGGTTCAATGCTACTACCGCCAATCTCGATGCACGCATGGCAACAGTGCATGAGCCAGCCGGAGTGGCCGAGCGGTTCTAGGCGCTTCAATCTGGAACCGCGCGGTCGCAGGTTCGAATCCTGCCTCGGACATGGATGTGTGTGATGTCTTTAGGTTAGTGAGGTTTAAGTAGTTCTAAAGTCTAGGGGACTGATGACCTCAGTAGTGAAGTCCCACAGTGCTCAGAGCCATTTGAACGATTTGAACATCGCATGAAGTTCTGCTGCACTCTCTCAAAGATCGCTGGTCTCTGTTGTATCATGAGGCAGGCTGCTTGGACACCAGCAAGCAGATCTTCGTCCGTTTCTACGGGGTTTCGTACACCATCGTCTTGATGTAAACCCAAAGGAGAAAGCTCGGGCGTGAGGGATCCGGCTATCACGCTGAGCATGCCACAGGACCTACCCATCCATGCAAACAATGGGGGTATGTGTTGTTCAGTGCTCGCAGACACTAACATCGAAGTGGGCTGGCACACCGTTATGTTGAAACCATATTCTCTCGCGCGTACAGTCTTCAAGGACGTAGTAGGAATAGCAGGTAACGTGGACCAGTTAAATGAGAAGTCTGCATATCAGATCCTATAAGGTGATCTTGGACAAGGAACACCCACACGTTGCCAGAGAATAGTTGCTGGTGGCCATCGATGTGGATGGCGTGGGCATTGTCGTCACTCCTAACATGTCTCTTGCGGCTGTTGAAAACATCATCCCGGGTGAATGAGGTATCATTCATTCACAATACAAACAGTACGAAGCTCGGCAATAGAGCAGTGCGGTGATAATTCATTGACAGAAGTGATCGCAATGCTCAAAATCTCTTGGTCCCAATTCTTGCACATTTTCCTTATGATATAGATGTGTTATCAGCACTCTCTACACTGTGACCTTCGAACTACGCGTCTCAGTGGCAGGTTGACCGAGTCTTATTGCTGGATTCAACACCATCTCCTCAAAGTCTGGTGTAGGGACATGTCGTTAGTGGGAATCTTGGCTGGCTCTCTGTGGCATGAACGATTCCGTCTCTCGTAGGATGGTATGCACAAAATTCTTTCATTTAGGACGACACTTGTTGGCATAGCGCTCTCTGTACAATCGTGCTGAATTACTGGCACTACATCCTGCCACACTGTACATCAAATGTACGTCTGCAAAACTCTCGTGACGCGTAACATTTCACATTTCACAACGTGTCACGAGTTGTACACAGTAACAAATCTTGCCATGAACACATCGCAAGCTGTCTGATGCAGTGGTCAATTGACACCAGGGAAAGTGATGTGCGTGCGGGCAGAGTAATACGTCGGTGTGATGCATGCGGTCGTCACGTGACTCACATGCTATGAGCTAAGTTGTGTACAGGTCAGGTGTTTGGCGGTCTGGGATGCACACTGTTTACCTTCCGCTGCCTGTTCTAGTGTGCACCAGACATCCGGAATCCTTGAGAGACTAGGGCAGAGCATCGTGCGCCCTTCCAAGACATTAATTGAGACTGGAGGTCACCGCTTTGAACAATTACTATGAGCTACATTGTAGTTATGCGCTGTACGCTGCCTATGTCCATAACGCAATAAATATGAGTTTCCGACCATCGATTCCCTATCTCAATATAATCCGTTGTGGATCCACTGTTCTCTGTTTCAGTCTAACCCAAAAGGTTAACGATACCCTGTAGAGCTAGACGGAGGTAGAAAGTGCCAGCATAAGAGGAGGTGGAGAGTATTGTTTTATCAGTAGAGAACCAGTAATAGAGAACCAGTAAAAGCATAACTGATCGGTCAAGGAAATCAGCAGCTTCGAACGTGAAATAGTCGCAGTATGTCATCTGAATAACAAATCATTCGTGGAAATTTCAACCCTTTAAAAGGTACCCATGCCGACTGTTGGTAATGTTGGTGGTGTTGAGACAGCAACCAGCCACAAATTTATTTTCAGTTCCTTTATTCAATGGAGACCGTTACCAGTTTCGAATCGTTATGATTCATCTTCAGACGGTTTTCACGCTTTCATTACTTTTTTCAGATTAATTGTCCTAAAATATAAATAATACATAATTATCAGCCCGCCACACAGATGGTTGCGTTACAGATTTTGGTTGGATGTGACTTACATGAAATGTCGGTTTGGGGTGTTTGTTTTCATTACACTCGTCCAACAGATGTGAATACATTCCCACTGTATTCTTATCATTGCACACGAAAATTTTTCTCGGTGAACAATTTAGATTTGTCACAGAAAAGATTTCTAGCACACACCACATGTTTTGATACAATACAAAGCGCTTACAAACATATGAGTGACAAAGATGCTATGATATATCGTAAAATCATGAAGATGTCCCATGTATAGAAAAAGATCATAAATTCACTTATGCAACTGAAACGCCTTTTACACTGGTACAGAGAGACATTGATTTTGTGAGCTTTAGAGCGAATACTGTATACTGTTACATTAATTACAAAGCTGATTTTTTTTTGTGCTGTCTCAGAGGGAGGAATCAATCGTGAGTTCCAAGTGCTGTCAGTTGTCCACTTAGTACAATGACTTTGCGTAGGGTGTTTCAGAGAATGGGTATAATGCTGCAAAGGCATTCCCACACTTCCGCATCACTCGTTTCACAGTTCCAGTACATACTGCATTTATACTTTAAACAGGGTCGGCTACACACAGCAGCCCTTCCGATGTCAGAGTGTCTCACTCAATTTTCTCTTTACTTTAACTATTGCGTATGATTGGTGATATATTCTCCGAATTAGGGATATTTGTTGTGCTTCTACACCTATATACTCTATCACTTACCATAGCGCGTTGATGGGTACAGAATGATACGCTTCTTCTAAATCCAAAAATATTAAGTGTACTTCCTGGTCGATAGAATAAGGCTTCTCATTTATTTGCCTAGGACTAAAAGTATGATCCATACGAGATCGTACAAATGTAAAACCCACCTGTTCCTGTCGCGTCATTCCCTCAATTTCATTCTCCGATCTGTTACTTAGCACAGCGCTATAGAGTCTGCTGATAGACGCCGTAACACTAATTCCCCTGGATTATTTGGCTGCTTATTGTTTCATTTTTTACAGATCACAAATATGTGTGAAACGCACCACTCTTGGTATTTCCTCTCCTTGCACAATCTGACTGAACAATTTACGTATAAGTCTCACAGTTTGAGGAGCCCATATTTCCACAAATCCATTACAGCTCTTACCAGTCCACTTGCCTCTCCATTTCTTGACTTTTTTCAACATCCCTTCCACTTCATCTTGTAATGTAGGTTTTGTTTTACCTAATGTAGTGCTTTTGCCGTAAACTTCTATCACATAGTCCCTTCTTTTATCTATCAGAAGTTCTTCAAAGTGATTTTCCATTGTCCAGTAGATACAGATCGCATCGTATTGTGCGCGCGGACTACTATCTATTTTCGTCTTCCATGTCATTCTCCATGCCTTTGCCGTCTCCTGTATCCAACTGAGTGCTCTACATCCCTTCATATTCTTTCTTATTCCTCTTCCTTAGACTTTCTTGTTAGTTTCTTAACCCTGATTTTTTTATTGCTTGTGCCTATTCCAGTCCCCTTCACTCCCAAAGCTTAACAGTTAGTGGTATAGTTTCTTCTTTTCCTCAACCATCTCCAACAACACTGTGGCCATCCAGTCAGCTCTTAAACTTCTCTTGTTTTCTTTCCTTAAACCTTCTCCGCTGCCTTCTTAACAGACTCTTTCAAGAAACCGTTCAACTCCAGCCAAACTCAACTGCATTCTGTTGTGTTGGACGAAGAGCCAACACAGTGTTAC